>NC_057386.1:89772578-91024451 GCF_019320065.1 Cervus canadensis
TTTTTTTTTTTTTTTTTTCTGTTTAATGCAAATGGTTGGAAATCCCTTGGTACAGGCATCAGTTTGGAAGTAGTTGTGGAATTTTACTTAAACTACACATACTGAAGGATTGACCCTTTAGGTGTGAGATTTGGCAGCTGAGCTGCATGGAAAATACATAAGTAGTCAAAGAAGAAACCCAAACACTAGGGAGAGGTGGATGCCAATGTATCCTTTCCATCTGTGGCAGTCCCTGCTGAGCGGGTGCTTAGGTTAGAAAACAATGTAATAAGCACTGGCTGCATACTTGGTATACCAGCACACAGATGTTGTCATGCCGTCCCCAAATGCAAGGAGAGATCTTTTTTCTGTTAAAACCTTGTCAGGGATAAAAGCTGATTCACAGTTCATATGTTAAGTTCCTCCTATCTAAGCTTTGAAATCAATGCTGTAACTAGAAATCAGAGCCCTTCAAATGACATTTCAGAATGGACCACCACCTTCTAAAATGGTATAATCACACTGCCTTTCCAAATATAGGTATTCAATAAATATTTGTTGAATTAAGCTGAACTCCAAAACAAACAGTTCTGCAGTTATTATTCAGTCTAAGAACTACTTAGGCTTATTCCCAAGGATAATAAAAAGGAATACTTAAAAATTTTTCCTATACAGATGAGAATCATATGAGCAATTTAACTTTTAACAAGCTGAAAACCCGAGAGTTTGGAAGCAGTAGCCTATTTTAAATGCAGAAAGTGGAGAAGTCCTGGATATACATTCCCTTTATGTATTTGTTATTTTCTTTTTAATCTTAATACCGTAATGATGGGGGAAAATACAGCATAATGACATGATTAAATCAAAGTTAAATGTTTAGAACTGTGTTAGATAATGGAACATATAGAACATACTGGCAGGTACCTCTGGACATTTGCTATTGAGAAAAGATCAGGGGGAATGTCTGTCCTGTGACTATGTGTCCTTCCCTTTTCAGATGAGGAATCTGAACTTGATTATAAAGAAGAAACCCAAATATTTCCCTGTAACACACTGTGTCTCTCTGGTTATTGGACAAATATAAAATATTTCAGTCTACTACAAAGGGAACCTAGAAACTAAGGCAGACAGTAGAATCCTATTTGGGAGGCAGTACAAGTTGGAGTCTACTTTTCATAATGCAGATTTAAAACTAAGGCTTTTCTGTTTATGAATTGTGTAACTTTTGACAGATTATCTTTCTGAGTGTTAGTTTCCGTGTTATACTAACCTGTTATTAGAAACAAATATAAAGCAACTTGCACTGCATCTAGTAGGTTGTTGATACTCAGTGGATACTAGTTACCTTCACTTCTTTCTCTTGTGACCTCCTAGGAGTGATTTTCTTCCCCATTCGTGATTGTCTCCAATTATTTTGCTACACAGGCAAACTGGTCAGACTTTTTGTCCTATGAAAATGAGTAAAGAGCTTCGGGAGATTGCCCCAAAATAATTAAGACAGAAAGTCTATAAAGTCACAAGATGGAACCCAGTTAGATATTGAAGGTTTAATTCTAAGACTATAAAGATGAGAAAAGAAATACTACAGAATTTTCTAAAGAAAGAACATTTAATATTTTGGCTAGCCAGTATGGAGTCCTGCTATTGGTATTGAAAGAAAAACAGATATTGATAGTGGTTGTTTTCCACTGATAGAATCTAGAGTAACCACTGACATAATTTATCTTTTTTTTTTTCAAAATTGGAATATAATTGCTTTAAAATGTTATGTTAGTTTCTGTCGTACCGCCGCATGAATCATCTATATGGATACTTTCGTCCCCGCCCTCTGGAGCCTCCGTCTCTTCCACTCCCATCCCACCCCTCTGGGTCATCACAGGGCACTGCGGGTGCTCAGCGCTATCCTGCTAAGAGAAAAACAAATATTGTATATTAATGTATATATATGGAATCTAGAAAAATGTACTGATGCACATTATTGCAAGGCAGAAATAGAACACAATGAAAACCACAGACTTAAACACACAGAGGGAAGGGGAGGGTGAGATGAATTGTGGGAGTAGTAGCACTGACATAGACACCATCAGCCAGTCA
Source organism: Cervus canadensis (assembly GCF_019320065.1). NCBI lineage: Eukaryota > Metazoa > Chordata > Mammalia > Artiodactyla > Cervidae > Cervus > Cervus canadensis. The sequence continues at coordinate 89,774,652 of NC_057386.1, forward strand.
GCCAGTTCAGTCGCTCAGTCGTGTCCGACTCTTTGCGACCCCATGAATCTCAGCACGTCAGGCCTCCCTGTCCATCACCAACTCCCGGAGTTTACTCAAACTCATGTCCATCAGTCGGAGATGCCATCCAGCCATCTCATCCTCTGTCGTCCCCTTCTCCTCCTGCCCCCAATCCCTCCAAGCATCACGGTCTTTTCCAATGAGTCAACTCTTCTCATGAGGTGGCCAAAGTATCAGAGTTTCAGCTTCAGCATCAGTCCTTCCAATGAACAACCAGGACTGATCGCCTCTAGGGTGGACTGGTTGGATCTCCTTGCAATCCAAGGGACTCTCAAGAGTCTTCTCCAACACCACAGTTCAAAAGCATCAATTTTTTGGCACTCAGCTTTCTTGCACAGTCCAACTTCTCACTTCATACATTGACCATTGGAAAAATTCATAGCCTTACTAGACGGCTCTTGTTGGCAAAGTAAATGTCTGCTTTTTTAATAATGCTTATCTAGGTGGTCATAACTTGTTCCATCCAATGGGAGTTAAGCATCTTTTAATTTTCATGGCTTGCAGTCCACCAATCTGCATGGATTTTCAAGCCCAGAAAAATTAAAGTTCTGACACTGTTTCCACTCGTTTCCCCATCTATTTGCCATGAAGTGATGGGACCAGATGTCATGATCTTAGTTTTCTGAAGGTTGAGCTTTAAGCCAACTTTTTCACTCTCCTCTTTCACTTTCATCAAGAGGCTTTTTAGTTCCTCTTCACTTTCTGCCATAAGGCTGGTGTCATCTGCATATCTGAGGTTATTGATATTTCTCCCAGCAATCTTGATTCCAGCTTGTGCTTCTTCCAGCCCAGCATTTCTCATGATGTACTCTGCATATAAGTTAAATAAGCAGGGTGACAATATACATCCTTGACAACTCCTTTTCCTATTTGGAACCAGTTTGTTGTTCCATGTTCAGTTCTAACTGTTGCTTCCTGACCTTCACATAGGTTTCTCAAGAGGCAGGTCAGGTGGTCTGGTGTTCCCATCTCTTTCAGAATTTTCCACAGTTTATTGTGATCCACACAGTCAAAGGTTTTGGCATAGTCAGTAAAGCAAAAATAGATGTTTTTCTGGAACTCTCTTGCTTTTTCGATGATCCAGCGGATGTTGGCAATTTGATCTCTGGTTCCTTTGACTTTTCTAAAACCAGCTTGAACATCTGGAAGTTCATGGTTCACGTATTGCTGAAGCCTGGCTTGGAGAATTTTGAGCATTACTTTGCTAGCGTGTGAGATGAGTGCAATGTGTGGTAGTTTGAGAATTCTTTGGCATTGCCTTTCTTTGGGATTGGAATGAAAACTGATCTTTTCTAGTCGGCCACTGCTGAGTTTTCCAAATTTGTTGGTATATTGAGTGCAGCACTTTCACAGCATCCTCTTTCAGGATTTGAAATAGCTCAACTGGAATTCCATCACCTCCACTAGCTTTGTTTGTAGTGATGCTTTCTAAGGCCCACTTGACTTCACATTCCAGGATGTTTGGCTCTAGGTGAGCAATCACACCATCATGATTATCTGGATCGTGAAGATCTTTTTTGTACAGTTCTTCTGTGTATTCTTGCCACCTCTTCTTAATATCTTCAGCTTCTGTTAGGTCCATACCATTTCTGTCCTTTATCGAACCCATCTTTGCATGAAATTTTCCCTTGGTACCTCTAATTTTCTTGAAAAGATCTCTAGTCTTTCCCATTATGTTGTTTTCCTCTATTTCTTTGCATTGATCACTGAGGAAGGCTTTCATATCTCTCCTTGCTATTCTTTGGAACTCTGCATTCAAATGGGAATATCTTTCCTTTTCTCCTTTGCTTTTTGCTTCTCTTCTTTTCACAGCTATGTGTAAGGCCTCCTCAGACAACCATTTTGCCTTTTTGCATTTCTTTTCCATGGGGACGGTCTTGATCCCTGACTCCTGTACAGTGTCACGAACCTCTGTCCGTAGTTCATCAGGCAGTCTGTCTCTCAGATCTAGTCCCTTAAATCTATTTCTCACTTCCACTGTATAGTCATAAGGGATTTGGTTCAGGTCATACCTGAATGGTCTATATACAATACATACCATAGCATGCATTAAAAAAAAAAAAAAGATTCTCTCTGATTGAACTCTTGCCAGTGTCTTCTCATCCTTTCCTTGGCTTGTACACTTGAACAAAACAGTAACATAGTTTCTAACAATCAAGGCCACATCCCTAATATAACCCTTCCCCCACCCACCGTTACCACCACTTTAAAATGTCTGAGAAAACAAAGGCTGCAGAAAGAATTTACTGTTTGACCCGCCCAACACACCTGAAGATAAGAGCCCCTGTCTCTGTGGAAGAAGAGCCTAACTTTGATAAGCATCAGTTAACAAGACAAAACCAGACAGATTTCCTAGGGCAACTCCTCAGTTCCCTTTTTTTTTTTTTTTTTGGTAAAGTTTTTCCTTCTCTGACTTCTGAGTTCCTACTCATTCCCCCTCTCTGCTCCCATTCTCCCTTCAAAACTCTGAGTCTCCTCTGTACAAACTGCAGCTGAACTCATATCAAGCTAGACTCTTTCCCCTATGACAATAGTATGTTGCTGATTTAAATCCACCCTTATTTCTTTAACTAACGTTTGACTTTGGGTAACACCATACATACACCTGGTATCATTAATCAAGATCTTTGGTACCTTCCCCAGAAAAACTACTTATGACAGGATGTTAAGGACAGAATATTTGTGTCTCCCCAAAATGCAATGATGAAATTTAATCTTCAATATGATGATATTTGGAGGTAGGGCCTTTGAGGGGTAATTATGTAATAAGGTGGAGCCCTCATGAATAGGATTTGTGTCTGAACCTAGAGGAGGTTTCTCAACAGAACCAGACCATGCTGGCAGCCTCATCTTGAGCTTATATCCTCCAAAAGAGTGAGAAATACATTTTTATTGCTGATAAACCATGCAGTCAACGGTACTTCATTATAGGAACCCAACGTAAGACAAGGGAAACGTAAGATTTGTCAATTCCATCACCTACTGATTTCCCTTATGCTATTTACTGCCAGAATAAATCTGAAATATATCTCTTGTGACACTGAAGGAATTTGAGGATTCAGAAGTACAGATGGTGTTTACAGCTCTTCTTAAAATTGGCACTCGTGACTTTAAAAGCAAATACGTTTATATTGGGTGTGAAATGCTAACTAGAAAAAACTATATTGGATATGATCTCCTGAATATAAAGCTGGAATGATGAGCTTCTTCTTTACAGAGGAAATTGAGCCCATCAGATGTGTTTACTAGGACTTTCCTCTTTCTGCTGTGTTCCTACCCCATTGTGCCAGCTTACATCTTTAATTTTCCTGCTAGATTTACCCTCTACTTGTTAACTTTACATCCTTTCCAAAGTCCTCCAAGAACTTGCTTAAAAGATACCTTTCATCTCAAATATTCGTCACTATACTGTCACTAAATTATATTTCTTAATCCATTTGTCTTTTTTTCTGCCACCAAAGATACTCTTTCAAAGATGGTCTCTTAGGGTTCTCAGTTCCTAGTCATCACTAATCACACTGCATTTCCCATGCCAATATTCATCTAGCTTGTAGAATATTATTTGAGAGATAGTATGCTACTTTGGAAAAAAGAAACAATAAAGATTTCCTAAGATGCTAACCTAGTCTATTTTAACTGGCTTCCTATGTGGTCTTTCTGTAGCATCTGACAATGTTGGCAATCTTACAGTTTTCTTCTGTTTTCTTGGCTTCTTAGAAACTATTCATATGTGTTTTCCTTTTATTTTTCTCCATATTTTCAGTTGTTTTAAAATTTAACTTGAGTCCTGTGTTAAATGGCATTATAGACACTATGAACGCTGAGGCAGAAAGGAGGAGTTTGATAATAGGAGGAGTTTAATGATAGTTTGATAATAGAATGATTTTGTATATCAGAGACATTCAATGTAATTGAAGCATAGAGAACAAGGAACTGGATTGTTGTGTGTGTGTGTGTGTCTTAACAGAAATTTATTCCCTCATAGTTCTGGAGGCTAGGAGTTCAAAATTAAGGTGCTGGCAGGACTGCTCTCTCTGCAGGTTCTGAGGGCCAATCCGTTCTGTATCTTTCTTTCAGCTTCTCACGTTTCCAGCAACCCTTTGTGTTCCCTCTTGTTATGGATGCATTTTATATGACTGCATATACCTTGATCCTGAGTTCAGGTATTATCATGTGCTGTGCTCTGAATGTCCCCTACCCACGTGCATATGTAGAAATCCTCATGCCCCATGTGATGGTATTAAGAGGAGGGCCAGATTCCACAGGTTAAGGGCTCAGTCCCACAAGACTGAGCACCCTCCTCCCAGCTTCGGATGTCAGTTGCAAGCCCAGGTTGCCCTCTGTGCTTCGGTCTAACCGGCTATAGACTGCAGTTTCCCATGAGCCCCTCGTTGGACTTTAGACTCCAATTGCAAGTCTAAGTTGTTACCTGTACTTTTGATTAACTGGCTCTAAATCAGAGCTTGCCAGGTCCCCCTCCTTGGGTTCCATAATTTGCTAGAGGCTCCCAGAACTTATAGAAACAGTTATTCACAGTTGAACAGTAAAACTTAATATAGTAGTCTTATATTAAAAAGTTAAGTATAATTTATAAAGGTGAATATATATTTTGCTCTTGTTATACATAACAAAAATTACAAAGTAAATCAACTAATATATACATGCTAATGGTCATATCAAAATATTACTTTATTCCAGTCAAGAGAGGTAATTTAGTTTAATTTATTGAGATAATTCTCATTTTCCACAAGAGAACACACAATCTTAAGTAGCATTTTCGAATTTTATTAGTTTCAGAACAAAGCAATGCATAAATATACATCTTTGCAAAAAAAAAGTTGATTTCTCTAGTTTTCAGAAACTCAGCAGGTGTGAAGCATAAAAAATAACAGATGGGAAAGTCAAATAAGAAAAAAAAAACTGGGAAATGTTGCTGATAATTCTACTTACTATAATAAAACATAGTGTTAAAAGGGTGGCCTGTTTATTTTTACTTTTCTCACTGAAATAATTAACATGGAATATAACTCCTAGCATTTCTTGGGACCTAAGAATGAGAAATTATTCTTTCTATCTTGAATAAAATTCCATTCCACTTCACATAGTTGTGATTGCCAATAGAACTGAATATTAAAAATACATATTTCATAATGAATAAATATCCATGCCCATAACTGAGTCATTTAACAAATGACTTTAGTTTTAAAAATTTTCAGCTTTACTGAAGTAAAAGACAAAATTGTAAGATATTTAAAACATACCTCCTGATGATTAGCAAATGCCAACTTTATTTTTTTTAGAAATGTAACTTAAAAAAAAAAATGTATGAAGTGTAGTCGATTTACACTGTTGTGCTAAGTTCCACGGTACAGCAAGGTGATTCAGTTATACACATATACATGCATATATGTTTTTTTCCATTATGGTTTATCACAAGATACTGAATATAGTTTTCTGTGCTATACAGTAGGACCTTGTTTTTTATCCATTCTAGATGTAATAATTTTTTATCTGCTAATCCCAAACTCCCAATCATGCCCTCTCCCATCCTTCTCCCCCTTGGAAACCACACATCTAATCTCTGTGTCTGTAAGTCTGTTTCTGTTTTACAGATATGTTCATTTCTGTCATATTTTAGATCTCATATAAAAGTGATATCATATGGTATTTGTCTTTCTCTTTCTGACTTACTTTGCTTAGTGTGAAACCTCTAGGTCTATCCATGTAGCTGTAAATGGCATTATTTCACTCTTTTCTATGGCCGAGTAATGTTTTTGTGTATATATAATAGCACATCTTCTTTATTTATTTACCTGTCAATGGACATTTAGATTGTTTCCATGTCTTGGCTAATGTAAATAGTGCTTCTATGAATGCAGAACTCTATATATCTTAATTTTGTCTGGGTATATGCCCAGGAGTGGAATTGCTGGATCATTTGGCAACTTTAGTTTTTGGAGGAACCTCCATACTGTTTTTCATAGTGGTTGCACCAATTTACATTCCTACCTACAATGTAAGAGAGTTCCCTTTTCTCCACACCCTCTCCAGCAAGCAAATGACATATTTAAATGTTATACCATCATCCCTATATGTTTCTTTCCAAACATAGGTAAAGGAACATTTATAATAATGTTCACATTGACTTATCAAAAATTGGATAGTTTCATTGAAAATGTCTTAATTTAGCTAAATTAAGTTCTTTCCAACCACAATAACAAAGGAATTAATTATTCATAAAATGCAAATCAGTTTTTCACATCAACTTCCTTCTTATTTTGCCAATGGTACCACCACATTTCAGTATATCTAGATTTGAAGCCTTAGAATTATACTTGCCCACTATTATATTTTGCTTCGTTTACTCCTGCTCCATATCGTGTTGCTTTTTACTTGAAAATGGCTCTTGTATTTATCTTTTTCTTCCCCTCTAGTTATCTTAACTTAGGTGCTTTTTTAAAACACACACCTTTGTACGAGAATATCCTTCCAATAGCCCCTTTACTCCCATTTGGCCTCAAGTAACTGACTACACTTATTTCACAATTACATTTTTAAAGCTTTGATTATATAGCTTGGTTGAACACTTTACAAGGCATATTGGCTAACTCATTAAGTATCTTTTCAAAATCTACCCAATATCTTTGTTTCCAGATTTATTTCCTAGTATTTGCCCAATACAAATTGTCTGCTCCCAAGATACTATTTGCATTTATAAACATCACCTGTATCTCCTATACATAAACCCAGTATGCCAAAGACATAAGAATGTCTTGCACTACCCCCAACTCTGGAAGGTTGATCACATCAGTTTTTCCCCTTGGTATGCCCCTTGCAACTCATTTTACTATCCTATCATTCCTCCAGTTCTTTATTCTGACATTATCTCTCTATGAAGTCTTCTGTAACCACCCAAAATATATTTCTATCTCCTCTAATCTCTCCTTGTGTATCATTTATGGAATTCATATAACACATTACAGACAACTTTGAACTAAGTGTCCAAGCATATTCCTCCTGAGAAATTCTCAAAAACTGTATCCTTTTATGTCATCAAGTTACTATTCCTTATAGTAAGTGTGTTAGTCACTCAGTCATGTCTGACTCTTTGACTATAGCCAGCCAGGCTCCTCTATCCATGGAATTATCCAGGAAAGAATACTAGAGTGGGTAGCCTTTCCCTTCTCCAGGGGATCTTGCCAACCCAGGGATCAAACCCAGGTCTCCTGCATTGCAGGCAGATTCTTCACTGTCTGAGCCACCAGGGAAATCCCATTCCTTATAGTGTAAATACTAATTATCATAATATAGTATAATTCTAATAGTATAAGTACTGATTGTTTCACACTGTTCATTAGTCTAGTTACATACATGTATGAAAAATGTAAAGATAAATTACCATTTCCACAGATAAAACTAGCAAAAACAGACAATGAAACGACGACAATGTCAGTCCCTTTAACATAGCATGTGGTTGGCAAAAATTTGGAAAAACACTTTGGCAGCAGTACTCTGGACTTTAAAACCTGATGCCTAAAAATTCAAGCTTAAAATGGCACCTGGCCAGCATCCATTGACTCTCTTTTCTAAATTGCTATCAAAGTAGCAACCAAGACAAAATAAATAAATACACACTCACGCACATAAAGAAAATTAAGACTAACAATCAAATTTCATAATATGGAAAAGAATTAGACTGACGGCAAGGCTGATACAAGTGAATAAAGTAATTTCAGTTAATTATATTGACTAGTTATTAATACATCCTGCTATACCAAAAGAGATTACATATGCTATCCCAATACACTTGTACCAAGAGTGTAAGCCTATATAAAAATGCATAGGGAGAACCTGTCTTTTCCCCAACTGGTTCCTCTTTGATTTAGAAATATAAGATAAACAGTAAATGGAAAATTATGCAACTGCCCAATTATTTTATGGGTATTCTTAATAACACTGTCCAAATCCTAGAAGTTCCTTTCTTTGCATGTAGACAAATCACCATTTCCAGAATAAACTTGGGAAGAAAAGTGTGGATATGGACAGGCCTGTGAATGAGATGCATCTTTAGATGTGTACAGCAGTCTTCTCAAAATAGAGCAAGCACAGGTACCCAAAGACACCAGGTAGAACTGCATGTATTTGGCCTGGTTTTTTTTTTCAATAACTTGATCTGTGTTGTACCCTTTGAGTAGCTGAACATTGGTAGATTATGAAATCTCTTAAAGGAGGTCTCTTTTGAGTGTCTTAGAGACAAAAAAGTGCTTACATAAATCGAATATCTGTTAAAAAACAGAAAGTGAGAAAATTGGACTTCTAATATTTTCAATGTGCTAAATAAAATATACTCATAGAATCTAACTCAAAAAGATTCTAAAAATTCACATTTGCATAATTTAGGTACAATTTGGCAAACAAAATTAGTACAATATTTCTGGTTTAATAGAGATAGCTGTGTGCTCTGACATAATATGAAATAATGTAATAGAAATATAGATTTTTATTTTCTATGAGTATGTTCTTCCTAATCTAATTGAATAAGCTAGCATAAATCGGATTAAATACTTAAGATTACTAAACATATAAATTTGTGTTAAATAAAATTGAATGATTATTCAATTTAAATTTATTTATTTAAATAATTTTGTGTTTTCAGTATGTCATCTTGAATAATCTCCAAGATTCTGTAAAGTAAGCTGGTGATCCCTTGTTTGTTGCTTCTACCTTTTCTTTGAGATGCTTGTTCCTCATTAATCAAATTTCTCCCTATTGTATTGTATTGTATTAGCCTGAACTAAATTATCTCTTTATTTATTTTTTAAATTTTTTTTATTTATTTTTTTTTAGTGGAGTGCAGTTTGTTACACCGGCGGGCCCAGGGCAGAGTCTCCTCTTAGCCAAGGACCCCAACCAGCATTTGTGAAAATCCTTTATACCCCATGTGTACGTGTCCAAACCCACCAGCCCAAATCCCTTGAGGCTTACAAAGGAAGGGTAAATACAATCACAATAACCCCATCATTCACGTGTTATGTGTTCAAACAGTTAATAATCAATTAGCCTGTGGTTACATTCCGATAGATACTGTCCAGAGGCGGGGGTGATTAGTGTCTGTTTTCTCTTAGGCAATGAGTAACCTGGATGTGATTTTCAAGATTCCCCTGCCCAGAGGGGGTCTTATCCTTCCATTGTCATTCCCACAGGCGCTAAGCACAGAGTTCAGAGTCTATTGGAGAGGTAGCGTAGCACGATCAGCACGGACAGGCCTGAGGTGGAGTCCAGGCCCTATGAATTTCTTCTTCATTCCCCCCTCTTGATGCTCTTAGTTTCCATAACGAGCATCATTTATTGAGATATATTGTACCTTAGCCCTCCTGCCACCCACATGAGAGAATGCACTGTAGGAAGCAGGGCCCACAAAGCAGTATGATCAAGATTACTATAACAGCAGTTCATTAGACATGGCTTTCACTTGATTTTGCATATCCTCCAAGGCAGCAGATACATCTTCAGACAGGTCAGGGATGTACACACCATTCGCCAAAGTCCCTCCTTGGGCTGCTGTGAGTATGTCTAATGCCATCCTATTTTGAATTACTGCCTTCCTCATCTGAATCTGTTCTTCGTTCAAAGCTTGAATGGCTTTAGTACTGTCTAAGAGGGCCTGTTTAGTGAAATTAATTAAGGCCTCTACCTTAACCATGATATCCATTGTCCCTACAGAGGGTACAAACAAGGCAGCAAGATAGTCATACCATTGGAACACAGATCGTGTCCATCTTGCATGCAGATAAGGCAGGTTTACTGGAGGCTGGTGTAGGCTACGCTTAATTCTGCCATGGGCGAAAGCAAATCCTAATGTGCAACGTCCCACCCAGCCAACTGGTAACCATGGCCATAAGTTAAACCCACAGAGCCGCTGGGTCCCATTGGGGGCTACCCAGCGGATTCCAGGGCAGTCGGAACCGGGCCACTGAGCAGACTGATTGGGGTGATAGGTAACTTCCAAGATTTGTTTACATTGTTCAGGGCACAAATAACAATTCTTTTGGGTCTAGGGGACAGTCTCTAAATCCAACTTTCTGTTCTTTTTGTTCCCAGCAAATAGTAGCAGGGGCAATCAACTGTCCTTTCTCAGGAGTCATCCAGAAATATTCATCCCAGACCTGGTAGTATTGCTCAAGGTACTGGGAGGCCTGTCCCCCTTTTGTTAAGGGAGCCCTTTTCCTCTTTAATTCTCATATATGAGATATAAGCCTTTGTTATCTCCATAAGGCTGGTGTTCATGTTAAATGTAACCCTATGTCCCTGGCCCATTGATGGCTTCTTCTTACACCAGGAGAGCAGAGAAAGGTTATGGTTGGTGAGAGAGAGGCCTTTCTGTTGTTAAAGTCCCCATAACGGAGTGGCGATACCCACCAGGGGAGTCTGTCTATTACTGACAGGGGCATAGCCCCACATACCCAAGTTCAGAATTGCATTGGTGAGGCCGAGCAGCAGGAGTCGTTTACCCAGCTCCATCCTGTAGAGGGCTCGTCCGGGACCTCGTTTTCTTCTTCCTCCTCAGAATGATCTTGGTTTCCCGTGGGTCGGTGGGGTCCTTCGGGTGGTCCACTCGGCGTCCTCCGGGTCACGTGGTATGCCTTCTTCCTTCTGAGTGCTCAGTTCCCCTGCTGCTGTCCACTACTTGCTGACATGAAAGGTCTGGGCGTTGAAAAGCAGAATCCTTCCAGAGGGGCAAGGCGCCTTCCCCACTCTAGGAGATTCAAGCTACAAAGCCTCAGGGTGGCCTCAAATGAGACCTGTCTCCTCAAAGTGAGGAGTTTCCTGGCCAATGCACCAGATGTTGTAGCCATGCTTTCCGGGAAACAAACTCACTCAGAAGGACAGTGCAGATAGTGGAGTGCAGTTTATTACACCGGCGGGCCCAAGGCAGAGTCTCCTCTTAGCCAAGGACCTAAATTATCTCTTTAAATTCCAGTGCATTTGATCCTTCACAATATCAGCTTAAAAGTGAGCTCATCAAAATCAATAAATTCATCTTCAACTTTTTTTTTTTTCTGAGTGAACTAATCACTGTGTATCTCCTTTAAAACAATTTGAATTTTTTCTGCCCAGACCATGATAAATGTAGACTATCATGCTCTTTGCTTAAGTGGTATATATATCTTCCTCTATAAAAATAGTCAGTTCCTTCTAATGAATGGTGAATTTGCCACCAGAAAAGATCTCTCAACTTAGCATCTTATTAAGGTAACCCTGTCAGTTACTTTTATTCAAGCTCTAAAATATCTTTCTCATTCTGAACAACGTGGAATTTATCATTTATGATGCTTATTTACTGCATTCTACCCAAAATTTGGATCCACCAAACTTGAATGCAAGATCAGTTATATTATTTTAGCATATTTCTTAACACAACTAATTCTGAATGAGATAACTTCTTTAGCTTTGGAGAGGGCTGGGTAGATTAGCACCAGAGATAAAGCCAGAAGTTCCTCTCAAGCCTGTAGACTGACATTTTTCTTGTGTAATTTATCTGAACCTTGGACTTCCCTGGTGGTTCAGCTGGTAAAGAATCTGCCTGCAATGTGGGAGACCTAGGTTCGATCCCTGGGTTGGGAAGATTCCCTGGAACAGGGAATGGCTACCCACTCCAGTATTCTGACCTGGAGAATTCTATGAACTGTATAGTCCATGGGGTCACAGTCAGACATGACTAAGCAACTTTCATTTTCACTATCTGAACCTTCTGGACTGAATTAACAAAGGCAACCTGCAATGTTACTCTTCTTAAATTAGTTCTTATAATGAGGTGACACTTTTACCTATGCTGAGTACATATCAGGATTTTTGTAATGCTGCAGTGGGTTAATCATATGAGAACACACTATAGCCCAATTTTTGAGAAACAATACAGTGTTAATTCAGCAATTAACCACAGTCTTAACTCTTATCATACAATAATTTATGATACAAATTCTGGAATACAAAAATCATCTAAGCCCAGTTCCCATCTTGAGTTTTGCATTATCCAGCTTCTATTTCTGCCAGTGCCTTTTCTTTCTGTTTAATATGTTGAACTTTTTCTCAAAGTCAGCTTAAGATCCACATCAAATCATATCTTCTCCATGAAATAGTCACTAAATGAATAGAAGAGGTGTACCCTTTTGTTTATGTGCATCTTTTGACTCAATAGACATTTTCATGGTGCATTAACACATATAATTATTTTCCTCAGAATTTTACAAGTAGTGAATTTCCATTGAAAAATAAGTTTTAAGAGAGAACTATGTTCGTGGCTCATATGGTGAAGAATCTGCCTGCAATGCAGGAGACCTGGGTTGATCCCTGGGTCAGGAAGATCTCCTGGAGAAGAAATGGTACCCACTCCAATATTCTTGCCTAGAGAATTCCATGGACAGAGGAGCCTGTTGGGCTACAGTCCATGGGATCACAAAGAGTCTGACACGACTGAGCAACTAACACACACATGTTGAGTCTGTCTTTTCAAAACCACATGTTTATTACAGACAGGACAAAATATTCAATCTTCACAAGTTTTAAACTTTTATTTTTGATAACATGTAACTAAAAAACAAAACAAAAGGCATCTGAAAATGGTAGTCATTTGTCCCACAACTTCCTTCCAAATATTCCCTTTCCTCAGTAATTACTTTCAACTCTTTCCACCATTTTTAATATTTACTTTCATATATTTAAATATATGATACTTAGCTCCATGTTCATAAATAATTATATTTTAGTGTTTTTATAAATTACAATATTCACATTTAAAGGAGCTGTATGACTTGAATAAAATTTGTATCTGTCCTGTTTGCAGTCCTTTAAGACAAACAAAAGCATGTAAAGCAGAAGGAAATTTTTTTGGTCACATGTACCATCTTTGTCCTTGCACACTCATACTTAGATGGGTAAGGCCCCAGCCCCTTTTTTACTAATATTGAGGAGAAAAAAAAAAATTTTTTTTTTTATTTCAGTGTCTTATCTAGAAGCTGTCCTTGGCCAATGTCCACAAGCTAAAATCTCCCTTCTATGGTGGAGTCACCCTATACCTGAATTAGTATGTGGCCCCAATATGGAGTCGCATCCTTGGGGTGGTAGTGAATAATGCTTTGGGATAGTAAGAAGATGGAAGAGAGTCCAAATAAGGAAGAAGCAATTACTGAAAGCCTTCCTCTGGACTTGTTTCCAGAAGGGAGAGTCAGGAATATTTTATCCCATTCTCTAGTTACTGAATGTATTCTTCATTAGTTGGTGAAAATATATTCTCCTTGTTAAGAATGTATTCTCTTCGTTAAGACCTGTTTCTGTTTGTCCTTGCAGATACCATAGGACACTGTAAAACTCGCATCCATGTCTAAAGGGGTGGCAAACACCCACCAATACATTTTGTAATACCCTGATTTACTTATTCCCAATTTTCTTTCACCTTCATTTCATTTTTACTCTACTTGGCTTTCCTCAACTAACTTTAAAGTGGTTATTTCTCTGGAACTTAGTATCCTGATTGCCCAGAGAAAGAATACTTATCTAAACTCCAGATCCAGAGTAACTATGCCCTGATCACTCACAATTGCTAAGTTGCCTGAATAGGCCAATCTCTGTCTACAATTAAAGGAATAGATGGTGTGTGAAAATTGGATATTTTCCCAGAACCGTGACACAGAACTTGTTTTTCTGTCCCAAATTCAGTGATGTTGAGATTTCTGCATTCTGCTTATGAGTAAGAATATTTAAAGAGCTTATGCAACAATTAGCCTGAGCAACTAAAATTATTCTTAATACTAGAAGGAAGATTTGAAAGAAAATCTCATGGAGAAATAAGATGAGTTGTGTTTTCAATCTCTCAGAGAATAACTTTGAATAAAGTCAGAGTAGAAAAGTACTTAAATGATAAATGAGAAAGAGATTTATTGAGCTTTTAGATGATCAGAAATAGTATGAGTTAGAGAAATCACTACTAAGAATCTTGGACACATATACTGTTCACTATATTAAAAAATATTATTCCTCCTCAATAAAAATTTTAGTTTGTTCTTAAGAAGTTTTCCAAACAGGGAAAAAACTGTTTGCCACTGTTTTTAGTATTACATAAATTAATATGAAAGCTAACTATTCAGTTCAGTTCAGTTCAGTTCAGTTCAGTCACTCAGTCGTGTCCAACTCTTTGTGACCCCATGAATTGCAGCACGCCAGGCCTCCCTGTCCATCACCAACTCCTGGAGTTTACTCAAACTCATGTCCATCAAGTCGGTGACACCATCCAGCTGTCTCATCCTCTGTCATAACCTTCTCCTCCTGCCCCCAATCCCTCCCAGCATCAGGGTCTTTTCCAATGAGTCAGCTCTTCGCATGAGGTGGCCAAAGTATTGGAGCTTCAGCTTCAGCATCAGTCCTTCCAATGAACACCCAGGACTGATCTCTAGGATGGACCGGTTGGATCTCCTTGCAGTCCAAGGGACTCTCAAGAGTCTTCTCCAACACCACAGTTCAAAAGTATCAATACTTCGGCACTCAGCTTTCTTTATGGTCCAACTCTCACATCCATACATGACCACTGGAAAAACCATAGCCTTACTAGACAGACCTTTGTTGGCAATGTCTCTGCTTTTTAATATGCTATCTAGGTTGGTCATAACTTTCCTTCCAAGGAGTAAGCGTCTTTTAATTTCATGACTGCAAGCACCATCTGCAGTGATTTTGGAATGATTTGGAGCCCAAAAAAGAGCCCTGACACTCTTTTCATTGTTTCCCCATCTATTTGCCATAAAGTGATGGGACCAGATGTCATGATCTTAGTTTTCTGAATGTTGAGCTTTAAGCCAACTTTTTCACTCTCCTCTCTCACTTGCATCAAGAGGCTCTTCAGTTCCTCTTCACTTTCTGCCATAAGGGTGGTGTCATCTGCATATCTGAGGTTACTGATATTTCTCCCAGCAATCTTGATTCCAGCTTGTGCTTCTTCCAGCCCAGCGTTTCTCATGATGTACTCTGCATATAAGTTAAATAAGCAGGGTGACAATATACAGCCTTGATGTACTCCTTTTCCTATTTGGAATCAGTCTGTTGTTCCATGTACAGTGCTAACTGTTGCTTCCTGACCTGCATACAGGTTTTTCAAGAGGCAGGTCAGGTGGTCTGGTATTCCCATCTTTTTAAGAACTTTCCACAGTTTTCTGTGATACACACAGTCAAAGGCTTTGGCATAGTCAATAAAGCAAAAGTAGATGTTTTTCTGGAACTCTCTTGCTTTTTCGATGATCCAGCAGATGTTGGTAATTTGATCTCTGGTTCCTCTGCCTTTTCTAAAACCAGCCTGAACATCCGGAAGTTCACGGTTCACTTGTATTGCTGAAGCCTGGCTTGGAGAATTTTGAGCATTGCTTTACTAGCGTGTGAGATGAGTGCAATTGTGCAGTAGTTTGAGCATTCTTTGGCATTGCCTTTCTTTGGGATTGGAATGAAAACTGACCTTTTCCAGTCCTGTGGCCACTGCTGAGTTTTCCAAATTTGCTGGCATATTGAGTGCAGCACTTTCACAGCATCATCTTTCAGGATTTGAAATAGCTGAACAGGAATTCCATCACCTCCATTAGCTTTGTTTGTAGTGATGCTTTCTTTCTTTTTTTTTTTTTTTTCTTTTTTTAATGTATTTTTCATTTATTTATTTATTCCATTTATTTTTATTAGTTGGAGGCTAATTACTTTACAATATTGTAGTGGTTTTTGTCATACATTGACATGAATCAGCCATGGATTTACATGTATTCCCCATCCCGATCCCCCTCCCACCTCCCTCTCCATCTGATTCCTCTGGGTCTTCCCAGTGCCCAGGCTGGATGCATGAGACAAGTGCTCGGGCCTGGTGCACTGGGAAGACCCTGTAGTGATGCTTTCTAAGGCCCATTTGACTTCACATTCCAGGATGTCTGGCTCTAGGTATTGATGCTGCTGCTGCTAAGTCACTTCAGTCGTGTCCGACTCTGTGCGACCCCATAGACGGCAGCCCACCAGGCTCCCCCGTCCCTGGGATTCTCCAAGCAAGAACACTGGAGTGGGTTGCCATTTCCTCTCCAATGCATGAAAGTGAAGTCGCTCAGTCGTGTCTGACTCTTAGCGACCTCATTGACTGCAGCCTACCAGGCTCCTCTGTCCATGGGTTTTTCCAGGCAAGAGTACTGGAGTGGGGTGCCATTGCCTTCTCCGGCTCTAGGTATTAGGAGAGTCAAAAATCAGATTATTTATTTTTAGGAGCCCTGAAGTTCTAAACACATTCTACTTGTCAAGGAGGATATTGAGCATCATGTCTTTGCTAAAAAAAAAAAAAAAAAAAGTAACAGCAGGAAAATGTTATTGATGCATGGTGAGGGGTGGTGATTTAAGTGTGTTGAGTGATTAAATGAAAAAGAATAAGGTGTATATGCACAGCAGGAAATATACAGGATTGCTTGTAGCAGCATGATTCACAGTAGCACAAACCTGGAAATGATGTCACATGTATCAGTGGGAGAGTAGATCAATGAAACTGAAAAGATACACAATGAAATACATAGCATTTGTAACAAATGAACTATAAAGCTACACAATATCACAAATCTTAGACAATTGTAATAATAAAACATTTTCCCAGATTATTACATAAGAAAATTGTAATAGTAAAAAGTTTTCCCAGATTATTACATACAGCATGGTGCTGCTGCTGCTAAGTGGCTTCAGTTGTGTCCAACTCTGTGCTACCCCATGGACTGCAGCCTACCAGGCTCCTCTGTCCATGGGATTTTCCAGGCAAGAGTACTGTAGTGGGGTGCCATTGCCTTCTCCGTACAAACAGCATACTATTCTATAAATTTGAAACATTAAAAAAATGTATTTTCAGACATTCTTATAAGCTTAATAAAGCTATACAAAACTAGAAAGTGAGGAATTTATGAACAAGGGAGTCAAAATTATAGTTAACTGGAGTGAGATAGGGCACTTACTTTGGGGAAGATGAGAGGCACAACCAGTATGGTTACCTGTAGGTTATTGTCAAGATTCTAGATTTTGTGTATGGAGGTAGGTCATTAGATTGTTATTGCATTATTAAAAATAACTGATTAGCTGACTAAAGAAATGAAAATGATCTATGTATGAACCAATGATAGGAGTGTGTGATAAAGAAAGAAATGGAGAGAACCCAATTCTGTGTGAGATCCAATTGAGAAAAGGGGGAGATGGTTTCAGGGTATAGCTTTATCAGCACTCCTCTTGTGAGATCTTCCTAGCATAGTAAGCTTCTCTTTGACTAATGTTATGAAGCAAAAGCCCTAGACAGTTTCTCTTGATGTCAGGTGAATAATTTGCACCATTCTTTTTCTACAAAAAGACCAGAGAAAAAGAGGATTCAATAGCTTAATGATATCTCCTTCTGGGCTTCCCAGGTGGTGCTAGTGGTAAAGAAACCGCCTGCCAAAGCAGGAGACATAAGAGACTCCGGTTCAATCCTTGGGTACAGAAGATCCCCTGGAGAAGGGCATGGCAGTCCACTGTAGTATTCTTGCCTGGAGAATCCCACGGACAGAGGAGCCTGGCAGGCTACAGTCCATACAGTCGCACAGACTCAGATCACAACTGAAGTGACTTAGCTTGCATGCATCTCCTTCTAGAGTGTTTTCAAAAGCGTCCCAATTGCTTGGATATTTATGGAATTGAATCTGTAGAGGATTTATAGCATAAAGATTTCCTTCAGGATAACTTTCCCATCATGTAGATGTAAAGGATTATTAATTCAATAACTTTCTCATTTATAGACTGAAAATTCACTAATAGCTCAGCCAGTACATGAGATTTATTCTTCCAGGAAATGGGAATAATGATTAGACAATGATTAAAGCCCCATTGTCCAGTGAGTCATGAGCTACATGTAGCTATGAAGCACTAATCTGAGTTAGAAAGTGAAAGTGAAGTCGCTCAGTCGTGTCCAACTCTTTGCCACCCCGTGGACTGTAGTCTACCAGGCTCCTCTGTCCATGGGATCCTCCAGGCAAGAATAGTGGAGTGGGTTACCATACCCTTCTCCAGGGGATCTTCCCCACCCAGGAATCAAACCTGGGTCTTCTGCATTGGAGGCAGACATTTTAACCTCTGAGCCACCAGGGAAGCCCAAATCTGAATTAGAATGATCAGTAAATTTAAAATGTAGACCTGATTACACCATGTGAAGAAAAGAATGTAAACTACCTCATTAATAATTTTTATTATCAACTACATATTGAGCATCAATATTTTATGCAGATTGGGTTAAACAAAATATTTTATTAAAATTAGTATCACCAATTCCTTTTTGTGTGTGTGTGTCTACTACAAAATTTAAAATTTCATCTGTTTCCATTCTATTTTTAAGGGAATTTACTCATCTAGAAATATCAATATTTTCCAGTTACTACTGAGCCTTCTTTAATTATTTACATTCTACTCCATAGAGTAAGAAACCAGGGAAAATGGGAGGATTTTGCTCCCAAATTCTGAGTTGCCAAAGCAACTGTTACATGTAAGAAACAGAAAATCATTACTAAAGGGCTGTTTTTAGGGACAGAGAAACTATTTGGTGAGTGAAACTGATCACTCCAGAGAGGATAAAGGGCCGTAATGGAACAAGCTAGGAGAAAAGTCTTCACCCATGTTTCATGGCTTGGGACAAAGATAATCCCTAATGCTATTTCAATCTGAAATGAAGTAAAATGTGAAAAAATAATAGAAACATATACAGACACAATAGTAAGTTAAATTAAAGATATTCTAATCTGATGGTTAAGTGGATGAGAGATTAAGGAGTACATTAATAATGATATTAGTGATACTAGTAAGAACAAGGAAAAAAATCCAATCCATTGTATATTCTAAATCACTAAAAGTAAATTGATGAATGAACTGGACATGTGAGGTGACAGAAAAATTAACTTTTTTAAATGAAAGAATTTCAAAAGATCAAACTCTAACTCTGGGATTTCAGAAGCTGCTAGTCAGAGAATCTAGTTTAGAAAACTCTTAGGTATTGGGCTTCCCTGGTGGGGCTCAGTGGTAAAGAATCCACTTGCCAATGCAGGAGACAGCAGTCTGATCCCTGGGTTGGGAAGATCCCCTGGAGGAAGAAATGGTAACCCACTCCAGTATTCTTGCCTGGACGATCCCATAGACAGGGAGGGAGCCTGGCAGGCTACAGCCCATGGGGTTGCAAAGAGTCAGACATGACTTAGCAACTGAGCATGGATACTTTAACTCCAAACTGCTGTGTACACACACAAACATACACACAAATACATGCAATTTTTAGACAAGATGGAAGTCTCCTAGTTAGGAAAAGTTGGATGAGAAAATAACATCCTCAGAGTATTAGGTCTTTACAAATCCTTCTACTTAAGCTGTTAGTGGTTTTCTGTTGCTTAAAAATGTAAAGCAGTATTCAGCCTGGAACTTTTCATCCTCCATTATATTTACTTCTTCAACATTTACTTTTTCTTACATTTTGACAAGAAACCCAACCTCTTGTCAATCTGAACCCAGTTCAAACAAACTCAACCTCCCTACTCTCAGGGCTGTTCAGCCACCCTCACACCACTCAGGCCATCCACGTCTGTTGTATGTAATCCTTTAACTGCCTCCCGAATGAACCATTCTTCCTAAAGTGTTAAAAATTCGTTAAATACCTACTACTTCCTTCCTTTGTAATCCTGCATGAATTAATTTGTATTTTTAGTGACAATTGACATATTTTTACTGTATTTATGATTTTTACTATGATTATTAAACTACCAGACTCTATCAGACAAAGATAACTTCTTGTTAGTATTAGAAGTTGTGCAAAAAATATTTTGTGGATTAAAAACATAATGCAGTTTGATAGAAAGCAGTGCAGTTTTAAGCTAACTCTTATATAAACAAACATCCATGCCTTATTTATTGGAAAAAGTTACAATTTTGGAAGTAGTTTCATATGTATGCGTCCTCATCTAGCTTACTTATCTGTCATGAATTGATTGTAGTCATCAAAAATAATTTACTTCAGAATTGACAGCTTTCACCCTTGAAACAACTCAGCTTCATCTGCAGTTGTTGAGCTGCCATTTAAAAAAAGAAAAAACTATGCAGCAAGTTATTTGAATACATTTCTTTTTACTTCATAGATGTCCCTATGCTTTTTTGCCCAATCCTCCTAGAAAAAAAAAAATGTTTTATGTTTAAGCACTTTAAAACCAATAGAGAGAAAAGTATTTGCTAACTCTCTCAAGTCTCTTTACAAAAGTTTCAGAGGCTCTCTTTATTAAAATTCCCTGATTCTAATTCTCTGACTTATATAGTCCTTTGGTGGATTGGGTAATATTAAATATTACCCTTCTCAAATATTTTACACAATTTCAAATCTCTTTAATTTTCAGGCCAGAAAATATTTATGGTCCTTGGAGAAACTTGATCAAAGTACAGTGTTTGTATTTTCTCTAGACTCCCTCCTAATGAAAGAGATTCTCTCACATCAAAGCTTCCACACTGTTTTGAAGAAAACTAGATGACGGGCAGAGTTATCGTCTTTGGTTTATTAATTGCTGTTTGCTCAATTCCATGTACCAGGAAGTCAAGCAGTCACCAATGGGACCGGGAGCTACAGTAATGTAATTTCTAAGAGACTTTATTTCTCCAGGGTTTCCTTTTGTACCAATTTACCAACCACTTTCCTTTTGAGATTTTTTTCCTTTTTTTTTCTTCACAAATAATTTTTATATCCAGTATTAAACAATATTGCATTTCATGCTTGCTTGCTGCTTCAGGTCTAGTAACCACATTTCTTATGAACCGTGTAATAGTAAAAGTCAGATTGGTTATTTGCTTTTTGATGTGAAATGGTTATTGCACATGACTGAGGTGCCACAAATTATTTTGCCTCTGATCATGTCACACATAATAAAACAAGTAACACTCAGTTTAGAACACAGATTGACTCACAAAGTTTACAAAGGGTTGTCTTTTTATCTGAAATTTATTGCTAATGTAGAAAAATAAGAATTGAGAATTATTTGCTCCTCCAAAACTCTACATTTAAAAAAATGGAACAAATTTAAATATATTTACACACTCATACACATATACATCTATCTAGGCTTAACAATGTGTTTGTTTAAAAAATCTCACTAGTTAGGGCAGATGTATTGTAAATTATATATCAGTAAGACCAAATATGATTTTAAAATAGTAATGTATGTAAGGAAACATGAATCAGTGTCCCTTAGTTGATACAAGAAAATGAAGAAAGCAAGGAGAAAAGAGAGAGACATACATATATAGATATACACAAACACACACATGCATACACAATAAAGAAAGCCTTCTCTTAATTTTGTTCCCAAACTGTGATGGTCATGCAAGTGTGGCTTCTTTTTCTTTTACCACGAAAAAGGCACATTTTCTCTCTTTTTTCTGTTACAGAAGATTAAATATATACTACTTCCACAATAAGAGAGTACTTTTTGAAAAACCTGAAAAGATAACTGGCTCTGTTTTGAAGGATTTAATGAGATTCAGTTCTTTTAAAAAACTAAGAATACTCTATTATAAATACACTGAAATGTCTAAGATGTAACTAGCCAATAAAACAGAGACATACGCATCTAGAAATGTCACGGCAGTTTCTTCTTGTGGAACTACCCATCGTTCACTCCGCTGATGAGGGGGGCTTCCCACTCTAGGGTCTGGGATGACTGGAACATAGAATATCTTTTCACTGCACAGGGCGGAGAAGCTCGACTGCTTTTTCTTAGCCACCTGTGCGCATGCCTGGGGGAGGACATCGCACTCCAGAGGGCCACACAGAGGTCGCACTGTGGGATAAACTGAACAACGAAGGACGGTGGGAAGCTGGATGTATAGTCTCAGGTGGGTGGAGAGTGCCTTGGACTACTGCAGGAGAATGTGATTGATTTGTTTGAGAAATTCCAGGGGCTGGCGAAACCTGCCACTTGTGCATAAACCGGGGTTAGGCCTGGTCTTCTGACAAGAAAGGCTGAGTGCCCAGGGGATCTTATCTGAAGGAGCAGAATGAGGAAAAAAACTCGACTCACGCTAGGTGAGGCCTTACCAATGTCACCACATGTCAAAGCAGCAAATAATATTGGGCCTCAGTTACAGTTCTTCCCTTATACTCTTTTAATAATGTAATTTTTAAAAAACATCATACTGAATGTAAAATCAGAGACAGTAGTTGAAAGGTATTATAATTAAATTGGTACTTTGAGACATGAATAGTAGCAACATAGACTAGGAAAACTGTAGCTAAAGCAAACATTCTTATTGATGTCTGGTTCAAACAATCAGCCAAATTTTGCTTTGTCCCTTAATACTTTGGGTTATAATGTAATTGCAATATTATTTTTTTAGATACCCTTGAATGAATGTAGGGCTCATTGGAGCCCTTCTGAGAGATAAACCTGTGTATTTTATGTCAATGAAACTAGAGTAAACGGAGTAATATTTACCTAATGAAATGTAGACTCATTTTATATTAGACACACAATTGCATTTTCTATTTGAGAAAGTCTCAAAAAGGAAATGCTTTGCTTTAGGAGTTGAGACATAGAATTGAAAGACCATTTAGTCCAAATTCTTTGTATATGAATCCTCTACACTCACTCACTGAAGTGATTACAGACCCTTCCTGAACTCACCAGAGAAAGGAAATGCTCTTCTCACAGGATAAGCATATCTTTTGCATATTTGCTATTGGCTGTGTTTTTAAAATAATTCAGTCTAAGTGTGTTTCCATAAGTCACTCTATCTTTAAAGTTGATCTTCACATATTCAGGTTCAGTAGACATCATGGACTAATTTGCCAACCCATCATCACTCACAGAGGTAAAATAGTACTTGTTACTAACTTCAAGTTTAAAACGTCCCTTTTGCATGAAGCCTTAGGTGTATGAATACTTAGAAAAGGTTTTAAAGGTAAAAATAATTTTGGCAGAATTTCTTGGAAATCCAATTTTTTATTGATTCCAGAAATTAAAATATTGTCGATGCTTCTGTTCTTTAGGTTTCACGCTAGCAGCTATCAATATGATGTCCAAAATTGTAAAGCAAATAGACACTCCCTGCTGTCACATGGAATTCCAGATTTGAAGTAATTCAACTTCTGTTTCCCAGTTTTAAATTAATGTGTTATCATTATGAATAAATTATGCTTGAAAAGGAAGACTGTATGGTGACATGGTGATTGGATACACAGGCTTCATAGGATGTGATATCCAATGATTCTGAGTCCTTAAAAAATCATTTTCAAAAAGAGCATTCTTGCTGAGTCTGTACTTATTAGGAAGATGATAAAACTGGGAATTTTCAAAATTAACTTTGATATAATATGTGTTTATTAAAGAATAATAAAAATGAGAGAATTTGACACATGTATATTATCAAAACTCAATGAGATTGGCAAGGATGGGTTAGAATTTAGATCAACAAATATTCTTTGGGAGAAATATTTTATTATTGACATGTTTGGGTTTACCAGTGCATGATCATAAGAAAATGTAAAGCCACTTTTTAGTTAGCCATATTATCATTTTTAAATCCCCTATTAACTATATATCTGATTATTGCTTGTGCCCAATACTGACTACATTCACACCTTTCTTTGAATACCTCTGGTGTCAAGTTGCTTTCGGGCAGGTTAAGGATTCTTTTTAGCTTACTAATTCCCTCTTTCTTTATTCATTCATCATATAATCATATCCCAAATTGTCTCCATTATAGTCCTATATGGTCTTGCCTTTTAAATGAGTCACTCAGTAATCAGATTAGTAATAATTTAAGCTGATGATGAATTCCTTTTTCTTTTATAAACCTAAAGGTACATAATATTAGATGCTTTTTCCAAGCATGGAATATTACATCTATGAAATTACAGCTGGTCCTCAATATTGTCTGTGTCATCACTAATATAAGCAATGGGAGTTACAGTTATTTTATGAACTGAAACAACCTCACAATATTATTCCTGCTGAAGAAATTGTCACAGGGAACTAAAAAGAAATATATTTTTGCAATTAATATTCAGCAAATCTATTCTCGTGTTCACTATGCCCTATTTCTCTGTTCTATTTCTCATATAAACTGAGTTAATTAGTATTTTAGATCTCTTCTCACTTTGAACCTAATTTTTTGTCACTGAATTGTGGGATCCCTATTGGCATTAATAAGGTAAAATGCAGTAAGAGTGTATTAAAAATTAGTGTCAGAGAGATCATAGGCTAATATCAGCTTATCTGCAATATCATTTTTAAATGAAATACTGTTTTGTAAGTTACTTCTTAAATTTAGGTTGAAATTTCAGCAAAGAATATTCTAGGAATTTGATACACAGACCTCTTGAGCTGAACCAAGTCTTTAAAGAAATCAAATCAAATTTCCTGAATTTAGGGGAAAATTAAGATCTATAGATGTTAAATGGTTTTGAGATCATCTAGACCTCGCTTTGAGTCCTGAGCTTCACCATTTATGAAATGTGTGACTGGCAAAGGAGATAATTCATTGTGCTTTTATTCCCCACCTGCAAATATTCAGAAAATAGAAATACTTACCTGTGCAGTTTTCATGAGGATTAAATAAGGTAATAAAATGCTTGGCATCAAGATTTTCTATTGAGATGAAGCATAACACAGTAAAAGGTTGAATGGAGGGTTCACTGCACATTGATTCTAAAGCCAGAATGTCTAGGTTTGAATTAGTACCACTGGTTAGTCTCTTATGCTTTAATTTCCTCATTTATAAAATGGATAATGATAGTATCTAATAGATTCATTATTAGAGACAAATAAATAAGCTTGCATATGAGAAATATGTAAAACAAGCATTACTTGAATGCTAGTTGTATGTATATTTATGTATATATATATGTATGCATGTTTATATATATGCATGTATATGGACTTCTCCAGTAGCTCAGTGGTAAAGAATCTGCCTGCAAAACAGGACCCACTGGACATGTGGGTTTGATCCCTGGGTTGGAAAGATCCCCTAGAGGAGGAAATAGCAACCCACTCCAGTATTCTTGCCTAGAGAATCCCATGGACAGAGGAGCCAGGAGGGCTACAATCCATAGGGTCGCAAAGATTGAGACATAGCTGAAGAGTTTCAATATTCTATTATGTTCTTTGCTGAAGTGAAAGGCAATAGGAAAAGGAAAGATCTACCCATCTGAATGCAGAGTTCCAAAGAATAGCAAGGAGAGATAGAAAGCCTTCCTCAGTGATCAATGCAAAGAAGTAGATGAAAACAACAGAATGGGAAAGACTAGAGATCTCTTCAAGAAAATTAGAGATACCAAGGGAAAATTTCATGCAAAGATGGGCACAATAAAGGACAGAAATGATATGGACCTAACAGAAGCAGAAGATATTAAGAAGAGGTGGCAAGAATACACAGAAGAACTATACAAAAAAGATCTTCACAACCCAGATAATCACGATGGTGTGATCACTCACCTAGAGCCAGACATCTTGGAATGTGAAATCAAGTGGGCCTTAGGAAGCATCACTAGGAACAAAGCTGGTGGAGGTGATGGAATTCCAGTTGAGTTATTTCAAATCCTGAAAGAGGATGCTGTGAAAGTGCTACACTCAATATGCCAGCAAATTTGGAAAACTCAGCAGTGGCCACAGGACTGTAAAAGGTCAGTTTTCATTCCAATCCCAAAGAAAGGCAATCCCAAAAAATGCTCAAACTACCGCACAATTGCACTCATCTCACACGCTAGTACAGTAATACTCAAAATTCTCCAAGCCAGGCTTCAATAATACATGAATCGTGAACTTCCAGACGTTCAAGCTGGTTTTAGAAAAGTCAGAGGAACCAGAGATCAAATTGCCAACATCTGCTGGATCATCGGAAAAGTGAGAGAGTTCCAGAAAAACATCTACTTTTGCTTTATTGACTATGCCAAAGCCTTTGACTGTGTGGATCACAGAAAACTGGAAAATTCTTAAAAAGATGGGAATACCAGACCACCTGACCTGCCTCGAGAAACCTGTATGCAGGTCAGGAAGCAACAGTTAGAACTGGACATGGAACAACAGACTGGTTCCAAATAGAAAAATGAGTACATCAAGATTATATATTGTCACCCTGATTATTTACTTATATGTAAGAGTACATCGTGAGAAATGCTGGACTGGATGAAGCATAAGATGGAATCAAGAATTCTGGGAGAAATATCAATAACCTCAGATATGCAGATGTCACCACCCTTATGGCAGAAAGTGAAGAGAAACTAAAGAGCCTCTTGAGAGTGAAAGAGGAGAGTGAAAAGTTTGGCTTAAAACTCAACATTCAGAAAACTAAGATCTTCACATTTGGTCCCATCTCTTCACATCAAATAGATGGGGAAACAGTGGGAAGAGTAACAGACTTTATTTGGGGGTCTCCAAAGTCAATGCAGATGGTGACATCAGCCATGAGATTAAAAGATGCTTCCTCCTTGGAAGAAAGGTTATGGCCAACCTAATAGCATTTTAAAAAGTAGAGACATTACTTTGCCAACGAAGTTCTGTCTAGTCAAACCTATGGTTTTTACAGTAGTCATGTATGGATGTGAGAGTTGGACTATAAAGAAAGTTGAGCACTGAAGTATTGATGCTTTTGAGCTGTGGTGTTGGAGAAGACTCTTGAGAGTTCCTTGGACTGCAAGGAGATCCAACCAGTCCATCCTAAAGGAAATCAGTCCTAAATATTCTATGGAAGGACTGATGGCTGAAACTGAAACTCCACAATACTTTGGCCACTTCATGCAAAGAACTGACTCACTAGAAAAGACCCTGATGCTGGGAAAGATTCAAGATCGGGGAAGAAGGGGATGACAGAGAATGAGATGGTTGGATGTCATCACTGACTCAATGGACATGAGTTTGAGTAAACTCTGGGAGTGATGATGGACAAGGAGGCCTGGTATGCTGCAGTCCATGGGGTCACAGAGTTGGACACGACTGAGCGACTGAACTGAACTGAACTGAAATGACTTAGCACGCATGTCCACATGTGTACATATATGTATAATTACCTCTACTAATATAGTTCTCTTAAATATGAACACCTTTAAAATGCCTTATTCTGTGATTGAGGGAAGCACCCAAATTTTCCTATTTAAAGCTAGGAAAAATATTTCTATTGTGTGATCTCCTATATACAGGAGATCTCCTGTATAGAGAGAACTGAACCCTGAGCTTCCTTAGGGCAAATGCAGGTAGATGGGTATCATTATTGATGTATGAACAGATCTGAACACATAACTGAGTAGGAGGAGAGAGACAACATTATATTTCCTCTTTCTCTTTGTACCTGCTTTTCTGATTAGACTTTTCTGAGTTGAATAACAATGACAACTAAAAGCAGGAAGTGAATTCTTCCTGTCTCTTTTATTAACCACCTGGAAATGCAGAAGATGGCAACACAAGGCCCCCAGATTAGGAAGAGATTACCTGTGCTATGCAAATTATCTCTGCCTTCGAAAATGTGTAAATTACAGTCAAGAGGAACTGCAGGCATAGGCAGGATGGAGCATGTTGTAATAAAGACAATTAAAGGATGCCTTTTAAGGCTCTGGAACCATTGTTCTCCATCCCCAGGGGACATCTGGCAGTATCTGGAGGCATTTTTGGTCACAGCATGGCGGGTAGTACTGGCATCTGCTGGGTCAAGACCAGTGATGCTGTTAAACAATGCTGGGACCACTTCCCCACAACAAAGAACTATCTGATCCAAAACGCTGATTCTGCTGAGATTAGGAAAGAACCCTGCTGTGCCCCTCCAGCCTTAATTTAACAGACTTCATCTTGGGTAATTTCTACTTCAGTATAACCTTACTACACACGTAAACATGCTTGTGTGTAAGCACGTTGTTAAGCTGTTGTGCCAGCAATCACTACTGATGAGGAGACATTTCCTGGGACACTAAAAACAACCTACTGGCAAAGGTGACATGACTTTAGTGCTATTGTTTTTATCAGATCCTTATTCCAGGAAATTTTTTTTTGGTAGTTATTACCACATAATGATGCACATTCTCTGTGAAAAAAAAAATATAATGTGCATTAACTTTAAAAAATACTCTAAATATTTACTCTAAATATGTATATCAGCATTTTCTGTATTATAACTGGAACCGGGCAGTAAAATCGTACTTGCTTATAAAATGCAATCCATGCGCAGGGTCTGTAAGGTGAGAAATGCTGCGAGGTATATTTCATTTTTTTTTTAATAACAATTATACTCCATACTTCTCCCTTCAATGTGAGCAATTATTATGATTATAAAAATAATACTTGTTTATGGCCAATGAAAAGTCACATGATCTCCCACTCTTCCCACAAGGCGTACTCTCCAAAGGTTACTGTTTAGGTTATGCTTCCTCTGCTTCATTTTTATAAACCCACTGGCTACCCTCTCCCTTGAATGGGAGCACTGATAGAAAATTCTATTATGTGCATACAATCAGCTTTGTATTATGGTAAACTTCAGTAAGAAAGCAGATAGACTTAATCACTTCACATTACAATCCCCAAGTCAAAATAAGAAAGATTTCTTAAGGCCACAGGAGGTGTACCATGGCTTGCCTTAGGAAAATTTATGGGTTTTTTTTTTTGGTTGTTGTTGCTGTTTTTAAGAATAGGCTTGGCCTGACACTAGTTTAGAAGCAATATCTTGTTGCCAGTGGCTTTGCAATCACAGGCCTGAGGAGAATAATTATAGTGAATGACCTTTCCATCAGTCTCTTAGAATTTGTGAGGAAATTCCTGGTTTCTGTTTTCCCAAAATTTGACTTTAGATGGGCAGATTCCAAGCTTACAAGAGTCTAATAGTCTCTACCTGAGAAAGAATGAGCCCCACCTCTATCTCAGGTTCTCTTACGGAAAGTGAAGTGAAAGGCACTCAGTCGTGTCCGACTCTTTGCGACCCCGTGGACTATATAGTCCATGAAATTCTCTAGGCCAGAATACTGGAGTGAGCAGCCTTTCCCTTCTCCGGGGGGATCTTCCCAACCCAGGGATTGAACCCAGGTCTCCTGCATTGCAGGTGGATTCTTTACCAGCTGAGCCATAAGGACAGCCCATGACACGTTTTTTTTTTTTTTTTTCTGATTTATATGTAACTTAATCCCAGTTATTTTCACTATAAAATACTTGACCCAGTGGAAGAAACTTGTGCTATATCCTTTTGTCAGTAGGGTTTTGGAAGAAGGTAAAAATGTGTATTAAATTTCTCATTTCAAACTATACTTTTTTTTTCTTCTTTTTAAAATTAAGTAATTTAATTTTCATTGAAGTGTAGTTGATTTACAATATTTTGTTGGTTTTAGGTAGAGAGCAAAGTGATTCAGATATATATATATATATATATATATATATATATATATGTATATACATATATTGATTGATTGATTTTCAGATTCTTTTCTTATATAGGTTACTACTAAGTATGGAGTATAGCTCCCTGTGTTATATAGTATGTCCTTGTTGTTCACCTATTTTACATATAGTAGTGTGTATCTGTTACTCCCAAATTACTAATTTATCCCTCACTCTACCTTTCACCTTTGCAAACCAGACTTTTAACATTTAAAGACATTTTTTCCTGCTTGCATCTGTTTGTATACTCTTATTTTGCCTCCAAAATAATTCATTTTAAAAAGTTTATGCATTATTTAAAATATCTTCTTATCCTATATTCAGTCATCTTATCTTGAAACTATGAAAAAGAACTGCACTTTGAATAGCTATCTAAAATACCACCTTCTATGACTTTAGAATTATGAATAATAAGTGATTTAAAATAGCTATTGTATACTATTATATTTAAAACTTTCCAGAATGCCATCAAACTCACGAGGTTTTTTGGTTTGAACCACCATAACATTTTCAGTAAAATCAAATGAAAAACAGTCTGGGGATTCCCTGCAAGCCTCTAAATCTGGACTATAGTTTCTTGCTTTTACATTTTGATTAGTGCCTCATGGAAATGCCTGATTCATTGGTTCTAGTGGACTCTTTATTTATAATTTCTCCTAAAACATAAATATGTAAATGACATTAGATCTAACACACAATTCAATTTGTGTTATTTTATGATCTGAAAAGAAACTCTGTGGAACATTAAAGTTATTTCACATGTATATATAGAGGGAATCAACAAGGAAGATGCCATTGTTCTAAGAATCATCTACTAATCAAAATGGATTAAATTAAGCAAATAATGTATGGCTTAGTCTTATAATTTACATTTAAAAATTCTTTCTTTATAGAAAACTCATGTTTTTTCACTAAAGAACTACAAAGTAGATATAAAAATGATAATCATAAAAAAAATCTATTGAAAAATATTTAATGTAATTTGGGTCCAGTTTGGAAGGAAGTTACATCCTAGGAACAATGTTGTCATGTCACATAATAGATTTAAAGGAAATTCATTATTTCTAGACATCATCACCTGTTGGTCAAAATAGTATAATACTATGTTGTCAGTCTTTTTTCATTTCTATAATTTATAAGAGTTTTCACATCAATGAAATAAATAAAAATTAGGAAGTGATTTAGTTATTCTGATATATTTGGTTAAATCAAAAGAGACATGTCAGCAGAACTGTCAAAAATCGTTTCCTTCCTTAGAAGTTTACAATATTGGTGCACATAAATATGTTCTGACAGTTGAAAGAAATTTCATGACTAGCAGTAACCATTGCCTGGAGAATTATCTTCTGTTGTTGAGTCCACGTTCTTTGTCCTACAAATTTACCGTGATAACTAGTTTGCTCTGAAGTCAACTATAAACCAGTAAAATTAAAACATCATAATTAATTTTAGGAATATGTCTCAGTATTTGAGTCTATACCCTCATGTATGTTTTATCATTTCAATTCAATAAAAATATCAGCAAATACATGATAATTAAGCCTTTTTATACATGGGCAAGAAATGGACCCAGTGATTGAAATAAAACAATATAAACTCCCCTAACACATACTCACACTCACACACATTCATAATGGCTTTAATGGCTCTTGGGAGAATGAATAGATTTCCAGGGTGTCAACTCAGTATAATCTATTGCTAACTATTAATCACATAGAATTACTTCTATTCCACTGATATCATATACAATCATTTCAATCATGTGTACATGTGCAAATACCTACACACACCAGACACACACACACACACACACACACACACACACATCTTGTTTCTATATCTTTATTTAATTTTGTCTCCAATCTACCTTCTACTTGTTCTCTGAAGAGCATTTTAATGTCAGGGAAAAGAACTGGTTTGGGATTTAGAAGATAAAATGCTAGTCTTTCTTCTGTCACTCAAAGCCTTAAACATGTTTATATGAATTCTAAAGTCCCTATCATTTCTCACATTGTGTACCATATGTACAATTTCAACAAAATACAAATTTCTGCTCTGAAATTTTCTAATTTCTAATAGAGCTGTTACAGAAAGTTTTTATCCTTTTTTCAGTTTTAATCTACTTTCTATTAAACTTGTAGATTCTTTCTAGGATTTAAAACAAAATTATTTATTTGGCTGCGATGGGTCTTAGTTGCAGCATGCAGGACCTTCCTTGTGTAGTGCAGAATCTTTTGTTGTGGGGCAAGGACTCTCTAGTTGTGACGTGGGGGCTTATTTGCTCCGTGTCATGTGGGATCTTAGTTCCCTAACTAGAGATCAAATCCATGTCCCCTGAACGGTATGGCAGATTCTTAACCACTGAACCACCAGGCAAGTCCCCCGAATTTTTTTCTTGTCCAAAAAGCATAAGCAACAACCATTTTCCTTTCAACAAAAATGTATAAAGTGATGTCTCACTATCATAAATATAACATTATTCTTTTAAGATTATAGTATAGCCATGAAATTATATATTTATCTTATGTTATATTTTCATAGTTTGAGTTTTTTTTTTAATTATAGTTTTTATTTCTTTTTTTACTCTCTTTACCTATGTAGACTATTTCATTTATTTTTTATTACAATTTTCTTATGGTGGCAGACAGCAGTGGCTCCACTTAAGGAGTTTGTATGAGGATTCTGCTGTTGCTTAGAGTATTCACTTTGATTACACCCCAAAACAGGAATAATAATGTCAGGATAGTTTGGAGTCTCACTGGACCTATATGTAAGTCAGAACCCTATTTATCTTCTGAGCTTATCTGTGTCCAAGGAGCATTTCGAGTCCTCACCAACTAAGGTTAGCACAGAACCATTTACAATAACCCCCCCAAAGAGATTATTTAACTTTCCACACCAGTGCAGTTTATGCAGTGAGCTGTTTACTGAAATGCACTTAAAGAATGTACATGAATAAAACTGAAATTATTGGTAACAAAACTGAAAGGAAGCATTCTTAACATTCAAGCATTTATGTTATGTTTGCAGCATTTTCAGTTTTTAGTTCTGCACATTGTTGGGGATCTTCTAGACTGGAACACACAGCAATAAGTGTTATCTTTTGTGAATAGTTCCTCTCTGGTAGTAATGATGAGCCCACAGAGTTTTCTAAAAATGTATTAAGCCACTAAGTTACCATTTAGAAGATATTAAACAGTATTAATAATAATAAAAAATAGGATTGGTGGGAAAGACAGTACAAACTTAATAAGGTAAGATGCCCAAGGGGAACAAAACAAATGCTTTGGGACGTTCATAACAAGACTGTAAAACACAGTTAAAGAAAATGAGTAGTTTAGCTGTGATGATAAAACTTGAAGCTTAATTGAATTTAAAATTCAATTCAATATAGCTTGGAATAATTCTATGATTGTTTCTGATGTACTGAAACACTAATGAGCTAAATGTCATCATTATACCTTGGAAGAATTCGTGATATTATCCGGCATAGTAAATTAGACAAAGAGTGACAGACTCTTCTGGGCATATTAGAGTGTGACATTTTGCCTCATTTAGGAAATTATCTGAAAATTTTAGGTCTATAATTATTTTAACTGAAATATCAAATAATTGAAGACAGTATACTGGCTGAAATGATCTCAGTTTTTGCTTTGCATCTGTTCTTTTTCTTTTTTGCCATAGATAAGCATGGGCTACAGCATGAGACAGAACACTATTTTGATTAATATGAAATTCTTGACTCATAACAAACATACCAAACTAAAAAAATACAAAAAAAGTATAGGACATACATAAGGGGGGTCTAGAAATTGTGAATCAAATATAATTTACCAGAGTTGGGAATGAAAGCTATGTACAAATTGCTTGGTAGATGGGTCTTTTTATTAATAGTAAACTAGGGGAAATTAGAATAATGTTTTCTACCGAAAACTTGAAGTGAACCATGAAAAAAATATGAAAGAAGCAGACTATAGATATCTTACAACTTTTTTTTGAAATTTGTAAACTATCAAATGAAGAGAGATTCTGGATAATGTGAGAAATATGGTGGAAAACAGATATGCTGCTAAATTTTGGTCTGTCTATAAATATATGAAGGGTATAGGAGAGAGACCAACCAAAAAGAAGTTAAGTGAAAACTGAAATAGTGTATGTCAACATAATCTGCTTGCAAAGTTTAAAACAGTAAAGTCCTCCATTTCCTGTAAAGTCAAATTCAAGTCACGTCTTCTAAGCCTTTGTCCTATATTACCAATCAAAAATAATCTTTCCTTCCCTTGTTCTGCCTTTGCAATTTGTCTGTAATTCTATTTTAATTCCCATCATAGCCTGTATTGGGTTATATTTCTTTATATCTGCTTTTGTTTTCCAAACCATGTCGTGAGCTGCCAAAAGGTAGGATCCTTTTTACTCTTCATAATAACAGTTGGTTAAACAGGATTAACTGACTGGATGAAAATGTAAGTGTGATCAAGCTTAGACAACTGTCACTCCATTTCCCTCCAGGGTTGATTAAGCTGATCTGGCAGCCTAGGCTGGAATCCTGTGGCTTCTGCATAACTCTTTGTTGCACACGCTTAAATGAATAGACAAATTTTTCAGAAAGAAAAAAAAAAGTATATACTTTAATGAAGTTTATTTTATTTGAATAATAGTGATGCCACAATCTATAACTAATTTGAATGTGGGATATTTTGAATGTATGTCCTGCATGTACCGAGAATTATGGGGATGACATGAAGACATGGCACAACCAAAACCAATGCAGAAGCACGTTGATTTCTTGTGGGTATGTGTATACTCACATGTATACATTTTATGTCAAATACTTAAATATATGCAAATTATCCAATTATGCACATATACAAATATAGATATTTTTATGTGGTTTTTAATAAATAAATTTTATGCATATGATTTAAAGTGCTGTATTAGTATGCACCATCTAGATGAGTTATTGAGAGAATATGATGGATTCCTAATATGGAATTAAGATCTTATGCCAATCAACTGAAACAATTTAAATTGTACGGTGACTACTGTGAACCAAATTACAAAGGTTTTGGAGTTCTGAATTCAAGAGTAATATCTTAGGGGCTTCCCCAATGACTCAGCTGGTCAAGTATCAGCCTGCAATGTAGGAGACCTGGGTTCGATCCCTGGGTTGGAAAGATCCCCTGGAGAAGGGAATGGCTACCCACTCCAGTATTCTGACCTGGAGAATTACAGGGGGATGCAAAGAGTCAGAATCTTCAAATGAAGTAATATTTTTTAAATGTCTACTATATTTAGTATTTGATTCATTGATAATCTGTATTGTTCAAATGGTCTTCAGTTCAGTTCAGTTCAGTTGCTCAGTTGTGTCTGACTCTTTATGACCCCATGGACTGCAGCATGCCAGGCTTCCCTTTCCATCACCAACTCCCAAAGCTTGCTCAAACTCATGTCCATCAAGTCAATGATGCCATCCCACCATCTCATCCTCTTTCATCCCCTTCTCCTCCTGCCTTCAATCTTTCCCAGCCTCAGGGTCTTTTCTAGTGAGTCAGTTCTTCACATCAGGTGGCCAAAGTATTGTAGTTTCAGCTTCAACATCAGTCCTTCCAATGAATATTCAGGGCTGATTTCCTTTAGGATTGACTGCTTTGATTTCCTTGCAGTCCAAGGGACTCTCAAGAGTCTTCTCCAACACCACATTTCAAAAGCATCAACTCTTCAGCACTCAGCTTTCTTTATTGTCCAACTCTCACATCCATATATGACTGCTGGAAAAACCATAGCTTTGACTAGACAGACATTTGTCAGCAAAATAATATCTCTGCTTTTTAATAAGCTGTCTAGTTTGGTCATAGCTTTTTGTCCAAGGAGCAAGTGTCTTTTAATTGTCAAATGGTTTAAACACTTTCAAAACATAGCATCAAAATTTTTTTTTAAAAAATTGAACAAGCGTAATTCTTCAACTTGTGCTTCAATTTCTTGGTCTTCTCAGTTTTCCAACTACTAACAAACTAGACGAGCTCAATTCTTAAGAAAGAGTATCTGAGTGACCAAGATAATCGTCATACTCTTTAGATAGGTTGTTAAGTACCAGACAATTTATAGATCCTTAATAATACTCTTTGTTACCTGTGACTGGGTCCGCTGTCTACAGTGAACCCACTACATGTGACTCTTGATCAGATTATGAGATATTGACCAGGGTCACTCTGGGCTTTACTCAGCCAGTGGTGGAGATGGAGTAGTTTCCCATAGAGGGACAGAAACCAAGGTTGATCTGTCCAGTAAATGTATTTTCTTATGCACATATTCAAATGTGGCCAAACTATACACTTGCCAAACTGGAAAATCATCTTTGAATCTGTAAAACATATGAAAACCTGAAAGCTAAGTACCTGGTGGAATTTAAAGAGAAAATGATACGTCCCCATTAAAAAAGCTATTTTTCTTAATTGGCAATACTTCCTAGTGTGTTTCTTTTTATCCCTTCCAACAAAGCATAAGTAAAGCAATTGACACCTGGAATGTTTGGCAAATGCTTTAGCCATGGCACACAGAGAGATGAATATTTGGCAGACACGTGCTAAATTCTGGCATATCACCAAACCAAGAGATGATTTGATGCCTGAGATATTACTGCTTTCCTTCTTACCTAAATTTGTCTTTGTATTCAATTCTATTTACATAAGAACAACAAAATTATAATTTTAAGAAGCTGCAGAAGTGTAGAATTCAGCATTAGCTGAAGATTTCTCTAGTAAATAAATTCATTACATCATTGAAAAAAACTGTCCTTGATTGAAAAAGAGGTACCCCAGTTTCAGTGGGAGAGTAGATAAGCCATGAGTACTTAGCATGAAGAAAAATTAAACAACCAAAAGGATGTCACTCTCTTGACCATGAATTAGCAGAGGAATGGATAGTAGCTTTAGATATATCAAGGAAAGTAAATGTATACTAATACATTAAAAGGTTCTGGAGGATCAAATGCTGAGCTAACTATTGGATCAATAGTGCCCTATTTGCAATTCGGTGTTCAGATCACTGCTATTATCACTACAACTCAGACCTCAACTTCCCCACCCACACCACAATGCTGTTGACAACATCAGCTGCATGGCCCCCTCTGCCAGAGCCCAGCATTTCTGTGAGCTTGCTGCCAGAAGATGGCCTCTGTCTCACTTTCAAGTTCTTGCACAAGCGAATGTAATTTGCATCCAAAACTTTATCCCTGAGTACATGGGGAGGATGTCCTTGCTAGAAGAGGCATAGAGCAGAGATGAGAAAACACTATTTTCTTACACAAAGCACAATTTCTTCCTCTAATATGTTCATCTTGCATTTTTCAGGTTTTTCTCTAAATCTTATTTTTCCTTTTTACTCACTATCCTTTCCTATCAATTATCTACAAATACAAAAAAAAGAAAACCTTGATTTTGTAAAGTAGTTCATCATTTGGAAGGGAAGAGATGCCTGGTATAATCCATCATTTACTTTTTCAGTACGGGAGTGTTAAATCCTTGTTAGAAAGGAAAAAAATAATAATTATTAAAAAGAACTTAAGAGCAGTCATAAACATAGTTTATGTTTTAGTGATATTGTTATACAATGTATACTGGCTAAAATAAAGCATTAAATCTGATAACTTTTTTCAGACTATTTTGGTTTTCTAAATATAATCACATCAATTTAAAATATTAGTTTCTTTATCTATACTCATTTATTTTGTATCTTTTTTGTGCCTATTGTTATGCTTGCTGAAATCTAAAGTGCTATGTTGAATAACATTGGGGGTAGTGGGAACACATATTTCTGACCTTGAAGACAGTGTTTTAAATGTTTTATCAATTCAAATTTAGACTTTCAGTAATTATCCTTTATAAGTTCAAGAAGTTTCTCTTTTATTTGTGATTTTATATCAACTCTCTCTGATTAACAAATGCTGAGATTTATCCATGCTTTTGTGAATCTACTGAAATAAGCACATGATTTTTTTTTCTACCTTTAATATGCTGATATGGAAAGTTATAGTAGTAGTCAAAGGCCTTGTTTAAAAGAAACTGGTTAAGAGGACTTAGAGTGGTTTTGGTGTCGAGGTTTCAGAAACTTGTTTAACAAATTTGAAAAATATACCAGTTCTTTGTTTTCTTTCTATGTTTTTCTTAATATTTTGACAGACTCTTCAAAAATATTCTTAATATTTTGACAGACCCAGACGGACTGTTCTTGTTTTGTTTTTGTTTTTCCTCTCATGAAAGAATTTTAAATGAATGATTCAATCAGTCCTTTCTCAGGTGTAAAACATCAGGAGGTCAATGTCTTCTTGTTTCAGTTTTTTAAGAATGCATGCCTTATAAGTTTCCAGATTTCATGTTATAATTTATTAATGTCTTTTCTCATTATCGTTTTAAACACTCTATATTAAACTCTGGGCATTATTATTGTATGCGTTTTCTTAGCTTAGTTTTTTACTAAGAGAAGCTGAAGTGAAATGTTTGCTCAGGTAGTTTATTTTGGAGGTCAGCCCAAACAGTAGGGATGAAGAATCAGGGAGACTGATTCAGAGATAACAGACATGTCAAAGTTTGTATAAATTGTCCAGTCACCATGCTAGATTCTAGGGGCACAATTCTGCTAAAACTTCCTGAGAACCATACAGAAAGTCTGTGCAAAGTAGCTGTCTAAAGGTGGGGCCACATATCAGCTATGGTGTCCTTTAACCAAGGATTGAATGAAGAGTCCAAAACCATCAGATTATAACCATAGCTTCACCCACTGTGCCCCACGTTGGCAGTGTTCCTCACTTAAACTCAGCAGTATCTAAGGGCTTCCCTGTTGACTCAGCAGTAAAGAATCTGCCTGACATGTAGAAGATGTGAGTTTGATCCCTGGGTCAGGAAGATCCCCTGGAGAAGGAAATGACAACCCACTCCAGTATTCTTGCCTGGAGAACCCCATGGACAGGGAGTCTGGCAGGTTGCAGTTCACAGGATCGCAAGAGGTCAGACACAACTTAGCCCTATCTTTCTTTCTTTTAGCCTGTTCTAAAGCTGATGTCCAAAAACAGAGAGTCATTCTCAAGATGATGCTGAAGCTCAAAGATCAAGAAACTAAATCTGAGCCACCATCTACTTTTGTAAATTAAGTTTTATTGCAGCACAGATACTACAATTATGTTATGTGTCATCTCTGGCCATTTTCCCACTGTAACTGCAGAATTAGGTGTAACATAGATCCTAGGGCACATGAAGCCTGAAGTAGTCACTATACAGAAAATGTTTGTCCATTCCTGTTGTAACTGGATTTTCAGTGGGCCATTAACAGCACTCCAATTGGTATTTGGTCATACACCCACTGATGTACTTATTTTACTATGAAACGTATTCTTCCACTGAGGGGATGTTTTGAGTTACTGATCAGTGTCAATAAATCAAGGGTCAGTCACTCAGTTGTGTTTGACTCTTCGTGCCCCCATGGACTGTAGCCAACCAGGCTCTTCTGTCCATGAACTTCTCCAGGCAAGAATACTGATGTGGGTTGCCATTTCCTTCCTCAGGGGATCTTCCTGACCCAGGGATCGAACCTAGGTCTCCTGTACTGCAGGCAGATTCTTTACTGTTTGAGCTACCAGGGGAACTTTTCCCAAACTTTGGGTGATAATGCTGGTAGAAGCAGTACAAGCAAGAAAATAAAACGTATATCTGGAGTTCACACTGCTGCTCCCTTCAGG
The DNA here is from genome assembly GCF_019320065.1 of Cervus canadensis. Taxonomy (NCBI): domain Eukaryota; kingdom Metazoa; phylum Chordata; class Mammalia; order Artiodactyla; family Cervidae; genus Cervus; species Cervus canadensis. The sequence continues at coordinate 89,813,883 of NC_057386.1, forward strand.
CTAGAAGCAAGTCCCATTCACATGACTTGTTGCCAAGGAATTACTTGGTCTTCTTGTGAAGCGGTTCCACATCAGGAGCTCAACATCAGTTTTTGCTGCTAGCATGTTAGTTATTCTGAAGTGGCTGTAGTTAGATTGGTCTTATTGAGAGAGAACCCATGTGGCTGGTCCATGCTTATCCTCCAGCTCTGTGGTCACTCTGTTCATAGATTGTTATGCAAACTCTCAGGTGCTTGGGATCAGAGACTTGCTGACACCATCATATATTATGTTTTCCACCTGTTTTGTTAAAGTCTTCTCTGTAGTGACTGCTTTCTGGTAGCATTCACTTGACATACTATATTCACTTACATGGATCTATCTGCACATCTTTCCCCAGTTTTCTTCCTTTTGTACACAATCAGCAACTCATTTTGCCAGCGTCCAGGAATCCCAGTGCATTGATACAAAGCTAATGATTAAGTGGACTTTTTGAGACTCTATACAGAGAAGATTACACTGTCATTGTCAAATTGTAATCCACCTACTAGCAACATCAGGAGAAAGCTTCTTAGAAATTCAGAATCACAGTCCCCACACCAATTCTACTCCATCAGAATCTGCATTTTAACACAATCTTGAATTGGTTCTTACATGAACATTGAAATTTAAGAAACAATGAGATAATCAATCTTCTACACTATAATGTTATTTTGTTATATAACAATAACATCCTGATTCTGGACTTTTTAATTTCTCCTTGAGGTTTTCTCAAATACTTTAATATTGTTTAATTTGATGTGCTCAAATTTTGAATTATAATTAACTTTTTTTTTAAAATGTATCACTTTATAATGACCTTTTCTCCTAATAAATCTTTTGTCAAATTCTGCTTTTTTATATTAACACAATTCTTTTCAGCTCTCTTTTTGTAAATATTTTCTCACATTTTTGAAAGGATTTATTTTTAGCATGTCTATGTCTTCAACTTATTCTTCCCATATTTTAAAGGTGTGCCTCTCATAAATAGCATATGTCTGACTTTTTTGCAGAATATTATATAGATCTTTAAAAGATATAGCTAATCAATTTAAAATAGTATATTTAATCAATTTAAATGTATTGTGATTCTCAATATATTCTTGTTTATTTCTGATACATTTTGTGCTTTCCCATTTTTCTAAGGTTTTCTTACTTATTCCTTGCCTTCGTTTGTTATGATGCTTTGTTTTAAAGTTCATATTAACCTACTAGTTTGTAAAATATGTACTCTATGTGTATTTGCCAGTGGTTTAGATTTGAATTTTGCCAAGCATATCTTACAAAGTCTACCACTGAATTTAATGGTCATATACTCTCTTCACACATAACAGATCTTAGAATACTTCAACCATAAATCCCAGCTGAAAATGTTATGTTTGTTCAGATTTTCATTCATCCTGAATTGTTTTAACCGCATGGATTGTTCATTAGTGTATAATTTTTATTCAGATGAGGTTTGTTACATTATTCTTTATCCGTGTCTTTTTTTCACCATATCTGATATTAGATATTCCTCATGGTATCATTTTTCTTCCTTTTAAACTAGGTAATTTATAGGTTTCTTTATTGAGATTTGATTCATTGTAAACTCTCTATTTTAGTTTATGTTAAAATGTTTTCAATTTGCGATTTCTATTGAAAAATTATTTTTCTAGGATACAAATGCCCAGGTAGATACATTCCCAGAGAATTTGGAAGTCTTATGTTTCATTGTGTGAAACTTTCCAGAAACATTGATTTTATTTATTTTAGGTGATGTGCCCTGGTTTTGTCCAGGCTCTTCATGTCTTTGCCTTTGAGATTTTTTAGTTTCATTATGATGAACTTAGATGTGGATTTCTTTTGGAGTATTATTCTTTAGATATATTACTCCATTACCTTATTTCTGGGACAAAATTTTTGTCTTTAATTTTGGAAATTTTTCAGCCATTATTTTTGCAAATATTGTCTATTTGTTTTGTTCTCTTTCCTTCTTCTGTAACTCCCACTACAGTTATGTGGATTAAAGAAGCCTATTTCCATTACTCATAACACTTCTGACACCAAATGCTTTTCTTTTTTCCATACCAACCAACCCTATGATTCTCTGAAGATACCAACTGGGTGTCCAACAGTTTAATTCAGTTTGATACTAACCAACTGGAGTTAGCACAGACCCCAAAGATGAAGGACTCATCCCCACAAGACCGCGCCCCTCTTCATATGCCCGTTTCTAGTATGTGGGTCCCTAGAGCGGTGACGTGTGTGCATGTATGCATACTGTCACTCAGCAGTGTTTGACTCTTTGAGTCCCTGTGGACTGTAGCCTGCCAGGCTCCTCTATCCATGGAATTTCCCAGGCAAGAATACTCGAGTGGCGTTGCCATTTCCTTCTTCAGGGGATCTTCCCAACTTCCCAACCCTGGGATCAAACCCACATCTCCTGCATCTCTTGCATTGGCAGGCAGATTCTTTACTGCTGAGCCACTTGGGAAGTCCAGAGTACTAAGACTTCTGTCCAATTTTGCTACAAAGTTGGGGGTTCCCACAACTCCTCCAGCTTAATAATTTGCTAGAATGGCTCACACAATTCAGGGAAACATTTATTTACACTAACTGGGTTATTATCAAGGATATTATAAAGGACACAGATGAAGAACCAGGTGAAGAGGTACATAGAGTGAGATCTGGAAGCCTCTCAAGTGCAGGAGCTTCTAACCACTGGAGTTGAGGTGCACCATCGTTCCAGCATGTGGATGTGTTCACCAACCCAAAGGCTTATTGTTTAGGGTTTTTGTGGAGGTTTCATCATTAAGGCAAGATTGGCTAAATCATTGGCCGCTGGTGATAAGTTGAGTCTCTAGCCTCTCTTCCCAACCTGGAGGTTGGGGGTGGAGCCAAAATCATCAATCTCTAATCACGTAGTCAGTCCTCAATCCTGAAGCTATTTGAGGTCCCCAGCCACAAGTCATTGAATTAGCACAGAAATAGAGATTCATCACTGGATGATTCCAAAGGTCTTACAAGCTCTTGTGTCACAAACTGGCAACTAAGACAAAATATTATAACAATCGATGTTCCTCCTATCTCTCAGGAGATTACAAAGGTTTTAGGAGCTCTGTGCCAGGAACCAGGGACCAAGATCAAATATACAGTTCTTATTACATCACAGTATCTCAGTAGACCATATCATTCCATATTCCATGTCTCAACATCTCTTACATTTTTTGTTTCTTTAGCTTTCCATGTTGGATACTGGGGAATTCCTTCAGCTTTAATTTCCAAGCTATTGATGCTCTTCAGTTGTATATCACTTGTCCTTTCTCCTATTTGCAAGATTTTTTTTTCTTATAAATCCTTTTTGACTCATTTTCCATTGATACTGGCCATTGTGGCAATCCCTCTACCATGCTTATTGACTTCATATTTTGTCTCTTTAAATTGCTTCATACAGATCTACTTTATATCCTGTATCTCATAATTTCATTTTCTCTTAAGAATGGTTTAAATAAATTTCTCTTTCTATTGATTTTTCTCCCATGGTAGTCTATTATATACATATAAATATATATATTTGTTCATATGTAATTGGACTAAATTTTAACCATCAAAGACTTAACATGGGGCAATCCCAAGTGGCCACAGGTGAGCACACTTTACTCAGGCTATTCTGAGGTTTGTTTCTTCCTAGCTTCAAGGAAGCTGCAAACCTAGAACACTCCAGTAGTATTTCTTGGTTTGAGTTTCCCCAAAAAGTGGTGGTGTGTGGGAGGATAACATAGAGTTCCTGGTCTATCTGGAAGCAGGTCTGTGGTGACAAAATTTGGAACGTGGTGATAAATGATGATGATACTGATGAAAATGATGGTGGTGATGATGATGACAACGACAAAGTGTTCTACTCAGAGCATAACACAGAAAACAGGGCTTCTTTTGGTCTCATTTTGGCAATAGATATTTTCTGCCCCCCTTTTACTGAGGGTATAACATTTTTACCCATCCTAGCTTTATTGTTTGTTAATGATCAGCTTCTATTTACCACTCCATAATCCACTGTGTTAAATCCTGGAATCTAAGTATGAATGTGATCATCGTTGTTGTTTAGTCGCTAAGTAGTGTCCAACTCTTGCGACCCCATGAACTGTAGCCTGCCAGACTCCTCTGTCCATAGGATTTTCCAGGCAAGAAAACTGGAGTGGGTTGCCATTTCCTTCTCCAGGGGACCTTCCCAACCCAGGGATTGAACTTGGGTCTCAAATGTCTTTCACTGTTTTTATGCTCATCAAATGTAAGTTTGGCTGTTTTCATGGGCTTAATTGTGTATCGCTTGTGCCGCCTTAGTTCTTCATTTTCCTTGTCATTTCATATTCATTACATTTTCATAACAATAAACTATCACTTTACGTGTAAGAAGAAAAAAATGTATTCTAGATGTCTACTACATTATTCTATGAAAACAATTAAAAAGAGGAATGTTTCAAAGCAATAGAAAAGATTAACTCTAGTTTCTGAAAGGCAACTTCTTATAAAAAACAAGATTTCTAAATTTTCTGATACTAAAGAGAGACTTTCTTACTACATGGTTTGGGATATTACTAGTATTCTTTAAAAGGAATCATTTCATTATCAATTATTAACAAACTTTATGACACATCTTTCTGGGAATAGTGCAAGAAAATTTCAAATATAACATTTGAAGAAATTGTCTTCAATAAGAAATGTTTCTTGTTTGTAAAATACTCCTCTGTTTTGTTCTTTCAGGAATATGCATTTCCGTACCTTCAAAGGGTTAGTGAATGAGTCCTTCCTTTCAAGGTAATTTTATCAAGAGCCACAATGTATATGAATATAACTTCATCTGGAAAAAAGAATCTCCTCTGTTATCATCTTAAAACTAGTCTTAAAAACTGAAGGATTCCCATACTAATTTAGTTGCATACAGTTGGCCTTTAAACAATACAGGTTTGAACTGCTGGGCTCCACTTATACACTGATTTTTTTTTCCCCCAATAAATACTGCAGTACTACGTGATCCATCATTATGGTTGAATACAAAGGCATGAAATCCTGTTATGAAGGAACCATGAATATGGAGATCCAACTGTAAGATACTTGGATTTTCCACTACACAGAAAATGGCATCTCTCTCTTATTTAGCTGCCTTGTTTTAGCATCAATTGTAGTATGACCCTAGCAATAGTGAAGTACTTTTAGGATTGGTTTCTTCTGCTCTTCTTGGTAGTCAGTCCATTCCAATTATCCTGTGAGGAATATCCTTGAAATGATATTCTTTGATCAATCACTTAGACACTAGAGAGTGAATTATGATATTTAAGGAACAACTTGTCCTATAAAAGTTTTGTTTGTTTCACATTCTTAGAAGCAAGTCTCTTTAAGTGTTCAATTTCTATGAACCTCCTTGGAAAGACAATAGATTTTTATCATTTCCTTAAAATCAATCTATGTAAACTTGGGTTAAAATATGTAGTGGATTTTCTTTTCTTCCTCCTTTATTCTCTTGATTTTTGAAATCATTGGGAAAAAATAGAAAACTAAAATGTAATCTCTTCTGCAGTTTTTGTGTTGACACTGAAAATTTGGCCAGAAACGATTCTGCTTTAAACATTCAAGAGTGTGTGTCTGTTTTCAATATGAACTGAAACATTAGGGAAAACATTTTAGACTTACACAGCCTTAAATGGTGCTGCCTGCCAGAAACTCCAAGCAGCTGCAGAACCCACTAATGAAAACTGGGACTGCTCTTTACAGAGATGGCTATGAAGTATCTTTACAAATAGAAAAGAGAGGCGAGCATAATTAACAAACTATACAGTGAAATAATTGCATATTTTTGTGACTTTCATTTTTTTCCATCTACACAGATGGAGAGAAAGTGAGTTAATTTTGCATCCTTCAGAGCGATGCGTGGCAGAGATGAGTCACCTCTCACTCATGTCACTCACACTCAAACCTCTTCCAGTTTAGAGCTGGCAAGAGGTTGAAGGAGATTTTAACGTCAGGGTAGCCAAAGCTGAGAAAGCAGTTGTTTTTGTGGGATTACACAGAATTGATCAGAGTGGGGCATTACATTACATTGTAATACATTGCAGTGCTATGCACTTGAGCCTAGAAAAGGCTTTTAGGTGAACATTTATTTGTTCTGCTACCCTTGAATATACAACTCAACTTCTTTAACTAGAAAGACGTATTAACAAAAGACAATAATAAAAATTTATCTTTTAGAGGAATTGTGTATATTCATCAGAGTGGAGGCTGCAGGACAAGGGTCAGATTGAACGTAATAAAAATATAAGGGTGATGATGATCCACATTTCTTCCAATTAGCACATTTCCACAGTGACCTAGTGGTGCATCTGTCTTACTTGATTATTGAAGGCTAACAAACAATAAATCCTTGGGCGTTTTCACCATAAGACTGACAAAGAAAACTTAGGAAATGAGGAAGTAGAGTTTGTGTCTATTTGTAACGTCAACTACGAATTTTTAATTCTAGAAAATAAATTATTTTAAGCCTTCTTAAAATAAATTAATTCATATTTTTATATCTTCTTTCTTGGGAGAAAAATACTTTCTCAAATCAGATAAAAAGGTGTAGTTATGTTTGTTATCTGTGTGTTTATGTTTGGAATAAGCTATAACTATTTGTATCTCTGTTTCGAAAGGATTCTCTGTTAGAACATTTACATGGCTCTGGATCTAAGTGTGTTTCTGGAAAAGGATTGGTTATAAGATATCTTTCTAAAACCAAGAACCCACAAAAGGCATTTCTTTGCTATTAAATGACAATTTAAAAAGTAGATAATCCTTAAGAGCGACAGTTTGGGGCTTTCCTGACATGGAATACTTTGAAAATAGAAATATAGTATTTTGTTAATTTTTTGGCTGCATATTTTAAAATCTCCTTCCAAGGAGAAGTTATTTATATATATATTTTTCTTACCATAGAAACAGTACCTTTAGCAACTTTTTATAGATTCTACTGCTATTCTTTTAAATAAAAATAAAGTTGTAGTTGTAATACTTACCTGAAAACTTTTGTGTCCTTCATTCTCTCTGAATAGGCCATCCAAAGCAACCTCAGCTTCCTAGGAAGGAGGCCTTCATTTCCTTCCTGACCCCTCAGGCCTTCTTATGTGCCCTTCTTTGCACATGAAGTACTACAACTTGTACCAAAGTGGCAAGAGTATTAATATTTACTGGAATTTTTAAAAAATAAATTTAACAGTGGCAAGAACTATTTGTGTTGTGGAGAGAGAGGCAATCAGTTGAATTTTAGACATTTTATTTATAGTCATTTTTAAAATTAAAGTGTCCACTGGTTAGTTGAACATCCAGGACAGCACACCACGTGTAGGACTTAAGATAATGATGTTGAACTGTTGTATCAGGGCTGTGTGAAGAGGTGTAGCTACTGAGGTGGATGGCAGAGGTGTTGGGCCTGAGCCAGTGGCCATAGTGAGAAGCCTAGAGGGCAGAGCCAAGGAAGATAAGAAAGCTACAGGAGGAGCAGGAAGAGAAGGGGACCACAGAGGATGAGATGGTTGGATGGCATCACCAACTCAATAGACATGAGTTTGGGTAAACTCCAGGAGTTGGGGATGGACAGGGAGGCTTGGTGTGCTACGGTTCATGGGGTCACAAAGAGTCAGACAGGACTGAGCAACTGAACTGAACTGGACTGAGATGTTACATTCATGTCTCTATCTTTTAAGTCTCTGTATCACTTAATTTGGATGAAATGTTCTTTGGACCAAGTGATATGTATCAAATGCAAGTGCTACATACTAGAATTTTTAACAGGCATGTGACTATATTATAATTTAAATTTTGGCAAGCACCACCTTAAAGCGAAATACTTTGCAATAATTATTTCAAATGAGCTTTTTACTGATAATAGTTTTTGTAATATTCTATCTAAGGGTTATTTTAATTAATATCCAGTACTAATAACTTGTTTCAAGAATAGAGGTTTGAAATATTGGCAACTAAAAGAAAATAGTTCAAAATTGTGAACGTTTATTAGACTTTATTGAGTGTGCTGTATTAATTATAAGAAATACATTCCTAGGTAACTAAATTGTTTTTGTTATTACTGCTGTTAAATATCCAAAGACTAATTCTATAAAACGATCCAAAGACTATTCAATTTATACAGCAAATTTATACTCGAAAATATTGCATTTTAATCAGAAATATTAATGATTTCATGACTTTACAATAGAGAAATAATTGATCAAAGTCATAGTTGAATATATAAGGTACTATGGTTACCCAGGGAAAGGACAGCGGGAAGGGATGGTTAGAGAGTTTGCGATAGACAGGTACACACTACTATATTTAAAATGGAAAACCAACAAGCACCTAATATATAGCACATGAAACTCTGCTCAATGTTATGTGACAAGTCTGGATGGGAGGGGAGTTTAGGGGAGAATGGATACATGTGTATGTATAGCTGAGTCCCTTCACAGTTCACCTAAAACTATCACATTTTTAATTGACTATACCCCACTACAAAATAAAACGTTAAAAAAAAATAGCTCAGGTAATTTAATAAATGAGCATAACAAGATAATTATATTAGAATGATAAAATATTATATAAGTTAAAATTTTCTAATATAAGTATAAAAAATGCAAATGATACTAGAATATGGAATGCTGTGTTATTTTCTAAAATCATGGTTTTGTTTCCTTTTTCATTCCTTTCACATCCATTCCTAAAATTCCTTATAGAATTTCTAGCTCTGTCTAAGCACAGATATTCTAGGAGAGAGAGGAAGGATCAGATACTTCCTTCAGACTGAGTAAAGAGGCATGGTGGTGTCACCAAAGTCCTGTTGTTTGATGGAAAACAAGATAGTTTCCTGGCATCATTTCCAGGAGGTAGACTGTACTATATCAGTGTAATGTAAACTGTTGATAAGTATAATCTTGTCAATATGTTGTGGGTTTTTTTTTTTCTGAATCCAATACGGATTTCTTATTTTCATGTCATAATCCTATGCTCAATTATTTTTGTTTTTCTTGCAGATCACCTCTCTTCTCTAAGCCTTATATTCAATTATAATGCTATCTCTAGTTCAACCAGATGCTTCCCAGGTGGCGTTAGTGGTAGAGTGTGAAAGTCGCTCAGTCGTGTCCAACTGTTTGGGAGCCCATGGACTGTAGAGTCCATGGAATTCTCAAGGCCAGAATACTGGAGTGTGTAGCCTTTCCCTTCTCCAGGGGATCTTCCCAATCCAGGGATTGAACCCAGGTCTCCCACATTGCAGGCAAATTCTTTACTAGCTGAGCCACAAGGGAAACAAGGCACTATATAAAGACTAAGGAGTGGGTGATTCCCCAATTGTCGGAATGATCCTCCCACTCATTATCATATATAATTACCCTTCAATGGTAAAAGAACCCACCTACAAATGCAGGAGATTTAATGAGACAAGGGTCCCATCTCTGGGTCAGGAAGATCCCTGGTAGACGGCATGGCAATCCGCTTCAGTATTCTTACCCAGACAGTCACATGGACAGAGGAGCCTAGCATGCTACAGTTCATGGGGTTGCAAAGAGTTGGACAGGATTGAAGTGACTTAGCAGGCATGCACTAGTTCAACCAGCATTAATTAATCAATAACTCTAATATCTCAAGTCACCTTTTATCATTCTACTTTCTTTTTAGACTTCAACATCAACTTTAGTCAAAATAAATAAATTTTGGAAAAAGAAGATTATATTTAATATCTCAAGATTCAGTTCAGTTCAGTCCCTAGTTGTGTCTGACTCTTTGTGACCCCATGAACTGCAGCACACCAGGTTTCCCTGTCCATCACCAACTCCCAGAGCTTGCTCAAACTCATGTCCATCAAGTCAATGATGTCTTCCAACCATCCCATCCTCTGTCATCCCCTTCTCCTCTTGCCTTCTGTCTTTCCCAACTTCAGGGTCTTTTCCAATGAGTCAATTCTTCGCATCAGATGGCCAAAGCATTGGAGTTTCAGCTCAGCCTAAGTCCTTCCAATGAATATTCAGGACTGATTTCCTTCAGGATTGACTGTTTGACCTCAAGATTAGCAAATAAAATAAAGAATATTTTGAATAAATACATTTGAAGGAAATTCAGAAATAGCATTGTGCCCTTGTAAATTATGTGCTTTGTAAATGATGTTTTCAAAAATTTTTCTCTTGTTTTCCTGTTTAATTTGAAGAAATGACTCTAATGTTAAGAATTTCAAGCTAAGTTAAGGAAAAAGTCAATTATATAATCGGATAAAAGAGAAGGAATTTTCTGGGAATGGCTGGTTTTAATTGCCTCAAAATGCAATGTAAATATCAGTGATATTTTTAGATTGAAGTTTATTAAAGGACCAAGAAACTCAGATTTCTACTCCAAATGATAATTATACCTTTCTCTTTTTCAAGTCTCAGAAAGATGGACTATGTGTTGCTAAATTTAAACTTCAAGGGATTCTGAATTTTATTTGTAATCTCCATCGACCAAAAGGGCTTCCCTGGTGGTTCAGATGGTAAAGAATCTGCCTGCAACGCAAGAGACCTGGGTTTGATCCCTGGTCAGGAAGATCTGCTGGAGAAGGGAATGGCAACCCACTCCACTATTCTTGCCTGGAGAATTCCATGGGCAAAGTACCCTAGTGAGATACAGTCCATGGGGTTGCAAAGAGTTGAACACAACTAAGCGACTAACTCACACACACAATGATCAAAATTGTTCTGTTAATAGTTTCAGATTTTTCTCATCAGTTTCTTTCTTTTTTATTCTTAATTGCATCAACTCTTCAGGTTCTGACATACTTAACTTCTCAATATCCTATTCAATAATCTAATGCTATTAATATCTTTATTGTATTTTTCTCTTTTTTCCAATAAAAATTCCTGACTGTTTTCTTCCTGTCACATTATCCTGATCTCAAACATGAGCATATATTTTTTATTTCCCCACTCCAGTTTAACTACTTTTTTATTGAAGCCATTATATTGTTCTTCTTTTGTTGACAACCAAAGTCTCTCTTTTAATGCTTTACAATCACTTTCTTATGTTTTAGGCTCTTCATCATGCTCTTCCTAGTAGACCTTTTGCCTGATATCTGTCTTATAATTCCATGGACATTAGGTACAGAGTTGATTTGTCCTGATTTTTAAAACTCATCTTATTCTCCCAGTCATTAACTGTGCTTCAATTTGCTATACTTTTCTTTGGATGATTCAATGGATGCAATGCCATGTCAAATATGGTTCTTGTTCTGTTTATTACAGTTTAGTGATGAAAGTGAAAAACCATGTAAGAAAATATAAATACTAAGATAAGGCAGCAAATAAAGTCTCAGTGAATGGATTGCTTTGTGGATTAAAGTGCTTTTCTCCTTCAAAAATATTTTATTGGTATATAGTTGATTTATGATGTGTTAGTTTCAGGTGTACAACAAAGTGAATCAGTTATACATAGACATACATACAATCCTTTTTAGATTCTTCTCCCATATAGGCCATTACGGAGTATTGAGTAGAGTTCCCTGTGCTATACAGTAGGTCCTTATTAGGTTATCTGTTTTTTATACATAGCAGTGTGTATATGTCAGTTTCAATTTCCCAATTTATCGCTTCCTCCCACTTTCTTCTGGGTAACCGTAAGTTTGTTTTCTACATCTGTGACTCTCTGTTTTGTAAATAAGTTCATTTGCATTATTTTTTTAGATTCCATATATAAGCAATATTATGTATTTGTCTCTCCAATTTTTTTTTTTTGTATTAAGGAAACTTTGAGAGGCAGTTTGGGGGCCTTTTGCAGTTTAGTAAAATATGTTCACTCTCTACATTTTTCCTATTATTAAATCTTTCCATGGAGCCCTGTAAAAAGGACCCAACTGAAATATCCAGGTAAATTCTGCTTATAGGACAGCGATCACCCTGAGACTATGAAAGGATTAGCATAATTCCTGTGACTATGGACCTTTGCCACCAAATATTGTTTGTGATCAAGGTATTTGTGTGTTTGAGCACTGTCCATTATGAACCCAAAGTGTTATTTCAGTGTTTTGAATGACAGAGTACCAGCTTTCTTGGTGGTATTCTACAAATAATTTCTTAAGATGCTCTAGAGAAGGGCACACCCACAATTAACTTGAGTTATAAATCTATTGCAGTAGCCTATTTTTTAATTATATAAAAGGAAAGAAGACTTTTAATTCTCCCTTAGAAATATTCCCAACAAGTGTTCTCCTCCACCATCATTTTTCTCCTGTGAAGCAACCCTTTTTAACAAAATAAAAAAATCATAGGATTTCAGAGTTGGGACTCACCAGAAAGGTAATTTTATTGGAAAATGTTCTGATGCAAAATCAAAATGAGGAAGTGACATAGAATATTTGAATATATGACTTAAAAATGTCAGAGAAGAGATTGTTTTATGAGCTGAACTTGGATAGTCGCAGGCTGAGATGCAGATCAGGAGAAGGTTGATCAGGCAGAGTCCTGGCAATGAGCAGAGGGACGTTTGAACCAAAGTGCACATGAGTTGGATAGTAAATCTGAGGAAACACTTCCAAACAGTGTTCCAAGTGCTAGACTTAGAGGATGATCATCGGGGCCAAAACGTGAGTGTGTGTGTGCAGGGAGGGTGGCCAAATACTCCTGGATTAAAAAAATCGGAGTGTTGTGTTCTATCAGAACTTCTCAGAGACTTTAATATGCTTGCATGGAAATGTGAAGAAATAAGTATATTGTGTACTGACAACACTTCTTTTTTTCTTTCTCTAAAGCAAATTTTAAAATCCATCACAGGGAAAAACAAAACTCAAGAGATGTTTCATTCATGACACAGGACAACACTTTTTTAGAAACATTTTCACCACTGCCTCTCATGAAGCCCAGCAGGCTGGTTGGCCCCATTTCCTGTCTTCTCTCCCAGAATCTATAATTCTCCACCTCAAATCCACTGGTTGCTGCTGGCTCTGGTTTTTTCCTACCCTTCTCTCTCACCCTTTCCAAACTTTACCAGCAGTAAGCCTTGATTTTTAGTTCTTAAATCAGTCGAATAGCTTCGGGATGTGCTCAATGCTCCAATCCCATTGTTTCAACCATCACAAGATTCAGACTTTCTTTTAAAGAAAAACAACTAAAGGCTGACTTCTTCTTAGCTAGTTAGAGAAAGAGGAAAAATTTTATTTATTTATTAATTTAAATATATATATATATATATTGTATAATGCATGCATGCTAGGTCAGTTCAGTCATTTCTGACTCTTTGTGACCTCATGGACTGTAGCCGCCAAGCTCCTCTGTCCATGGGATTCTCCAGGCAAGGATACTGGAGTGGGTTGCCATGTCCTCCTTCAGGAGATCTTCCTGACCCAGAGATTGAACCTGCATCTCTTTTGTCTCGTGCATTGGTAGGCAGGTTCTTTACCACTAACGCCACCTGGTAAGCCTACCCTATGCATACACAAACCAAAAGGTAGCTGTTACGTGTTTATTAATATTCGACAAAGAAGACTTAAAACAAGGGGTTCAGTTCAGTTCAGTTCAATTAAGTTGCTCAGTCATGTCCAACTCCTTGTGACCCCATGGACTGCAGCACGAAGGCTTCTCTGTCCTTCACCAACTCCCAGAATTTACTCAAACTCATGTCCATTGAGTCGGTGATGCATCCAACCATTCATCCTCTGCCGTCCCCTTTTCCTCCCACCTTCAATCCTTCCGAGCATCAGGGTCTTTTCTAGTGAGTCAGTTCTTCACATTAGGTGGCCAAAGTACTGAAGTTTCAGCTTCAGCATCAATCCTTCCAATGAATATGCAGGACTATTTGTTTTAGGATGGACTGGTGGGATCTCCTTGCTGTCCAAGGGATCTCAATAGTCTTCTCCAATATCAAAGTTCAAAAGCATCAGTTCTTCGGCACTCAGTTTTCTTCATGCTCCAACTCTCACATCCATACATGACTATTGGAAAAACCATAGCTTTGACTAGACAGACCTTTGTTGGCAAAGTAATGTCTCTGCCTTTTAATATGCCGTCTAGGTTGGTCATAACTTTTCTTCCAAGGAGCAAGTGTGTTTTAATTTCATGGCTGCAGTCACCATCTGCAGGGATTTTGAAGTCCCCCAAAATAAAGTCTCTCACTGTTTCCATTGTTTCCCCATCTATTTGCCAAGAAGTGATGGGACCAGATGCCATATCTTAGTTTTCTGAATACTGAGTTTTAAGCCAAAATTTTCACTCTCCTTTTTCACTTTCATCAAGAGGCTCTTCAGTTCTTCACTTTCTGCCATAAGTGTGGTGTCATCTGCATATCTGAGGTTATTGATATTTCTCCCAGAAATCTTGATTCCAGCTTGTGCTTCATCCAGTGCAGCATTTCTCACAATGTACTCTGCATATAAGTTAAATAAGCAAGGTGACAATATACAGCTTTGATGTACTCCTTTCCTGATTTGGAACCAGTCTGTTGTTCCATGTCCAGTTCTAACTGTTGCTTCTTGACCTGCATACAGATTTCTCAGGAGGCAGGTCAGGTGGTCTGGTATTCACATCTCTTTAAGAATTTTCCACAGTTTTTTGTGATCCACACAGTCAAAGGCTTTTGCATTGTCAGTAAAGCAGAAGTTGATGTTTTTCTGGAACTCTCTTGTTTTTTTGATGATCCAGTGGATGTTGGCAGTTTTATCTCTGGTTCCTCTGCCTTTTCGAAATCCAGCTTGAACATCTGGAAATTCATGGTTCACATACTGTTGAAGAATTTCTCCAAGCCTGGCTTGGAGAATTTTGGGGTACCACTGGAGAAAAAGACATTTTCAAAATGATAAAAGAACTAATTCTACAGAAAGATACAGGAATCCAAAATCAGCATATTTTGTATGCAATAATAGGGCTTTGAAATGCAAATAGTACATATGAGAGATTTAGAGAAGGAAATTCAAAAATCTTATGTGAAGATTTCAAAACTTGCAGAAGATTTGAACAACTGTTAACTAATATAACCTCACTGACCTACAAAGAATACTTTAGTCAACAACTGAAATAAATAATACCCACTCTTCAATTATTTCCTTTATTTCTTTTTTTTTCCATTTAATTTTATTAGTTGGAGGCTAATTACTTTACATTATTGTAGTGGTTTTTGTCATACATTTTGACGTGAATCAGCCATGGATTTACATGTATTCCCCATCCCGCTCCCCGCTCCCACCTCCCTCTCCATCCGATTCCTCTGGGTCTTCCCAGTGCACCAGGCCCGAGCACTTGTCTCATGCATCCAGCCTGGGCTGGTGATCTGTTTCATCATAGATAATATACATGTTTCGATGCTGTTCTCTCAAAACATCCCACTCTTGTCTTCTCCCACAGAGTCCAAAATTCTGTTCTGTACATCTGTGTCTCTTTTTCTATTTTGCATATAGGGTTATAGTTACCATCTTTCTAAATTCCATATATATGCATTAGTATACTGTATTGGTCTTTATCTTTCTGGCTTACTTCATTCTGTATAAGGGGCTCCAGTTTCATCCATCTCATTAGAACTGATTCAAATGAATTCTTTTTAATGGCTGAGTAATATTCCATGGTGTATATGTACCACAGCTTCCTTATCCATTCGTCTGCTGATGGGCATCTAGGTTGCTTCCATGTCCTGGCTATTATAAACAGTGCTGCGATGAACATTGGGGTGCACGTGTCTCTTTCAGATCTGGTTTCCTCAGTGTGTATGCCCAGGAGTGGGATTGCTGGGTCATATGGCAGTTCTATTTCCAGTTTTTTAAGAAATCTCCACACTGTTCTCCATAGCGGCTGTACTAGTTTGCATTCCCACCAACAGTGTAAGAGGGCTCCCTTTTCTCCACACCTTCTCCAGCATTTATTGCTTGTAGACTTTTGGATAGCAGCCATCCTGACTGGCATGTAATGGTACCTCATTGAGGTTTTGATTTGCATTTCTCTGATAATGAGTGATGTTGAGCATCTTTTCATGTGTTTGTTAGCCATCTGTATGTCTTTGGAGAAATGTCTGTTTAGTTCTTTGGTCCATTTTTTGATTGGGTCATTTATTTTTCTGGAATTGAGCAGCAGGAGTTGCTTGTATATTTTTGAGATTAATCCTTTGTCTGTTGCTTCATATGCTATTATTTTCTCCCAATCTGAGGGCTGTCTTTTCACCTTGCTTATAGTTTCCTTTGTAGTGCAAAAGCTTTTAAGTTTAATTAGGTCCTATTTGTTTATTTTTGCTTTTATTTCCATTACTTGGGAGGTGGGTCATAGAGGATCCTGCTGTGATTTATATTTCCTTTATTTCTTCAATGGCAGTTGGCCTATGTAGCCCATCTTCTCCTTTCCCCCCACAGTTCTTTGGTAGAGAGAGAAAATTATCCAGGTTTTCATTTCTTTAGATTATTTTGCATTATTATTCAAAGTAATGTTCTTAATAATTATTTTTTTTAATTTCCTCTATCTTGATGATATTTTACCCTTTTTATTTCTGATTTTCTGCTCTATGCTTTCTCCCCAAGACCCAACCTAATTCCCCTACTGCCACTACTTTTTAATTGAGTTAACTAGCTGGGTTTCAATAGTATTCTTTTTGAAAATTTTTTTCTGAAGGATTATGACTAAGATGTATATATTTATTGTTCTTTTACCACAAATTAATTTGGCTTGTATGAAAATATTGCTGAATTTGTGCACAAATGTTAATATATTCTGTATCTTCATTTTGAATTTTTATCTAAGGCATGATAAAGTGTCCTTTTGTGTTCTCCTTGTAATGTTTCATGGTCTAAATTCTTGCTGTCAGATGTCTACTTGCTTTCTTTTTATCTGTGTTTGCCTGGTATAATATGCTTGTTCTTTTATTTTTTACCCATTCAGAATATTTATTTCAGATCTGTCTTATGAATGTAGCACAGAGTATTGAATTTTGCTTTGTTAGGTAATTTGAAATTATTTTTTTCTATCAATAGGTAATTTAAGCTGTTACACAACAGTCAATATGAATAGTAACTTTGGTCTCTGTTCTTTCATATTCTTGTACATTATACACACTTTCATTGATTTTTGTTACATAGCTAGTTTTATATGTTCTCTTTCTGTGTGTATGTATCAGTATACCTTTTGGCATTTATGAAGATTTGCATTTTTTCATGGTTACTGTATTGGTTGTATTTCCACTATTAAGCTGGATGAAAAAAATCATCTTGAAATCAATGTTTAAAACAATAAGCATCAACCTTTTTCATGAGTATATGGATTAGTGATTTCAGATGCATTGTTCCTTGGGTTTAAGCTAGATTTACTTCTGGAGCTATGCTGGCTATTGGCTGGGGCAATTTAGCTCTGTATTTTACATTCCTCTTACATTTCTCCAGCAGACAAGACCAGATTTCTCATGGCAAAGGCAGAATGGCAAGAGCCTAAGAAGCAACAGGCAAATACTTTTCCAAACCTCTGGTTGAATTATATTTGTTAACTTCACACAGGTCAAAGGAAATACTATGACAAATCCCAGAATCATAGTGGACGACAAGAGGAATGGAGAATGAGAGGTTGTTTTTGCAATATAACAGAATTACAATTATTCTTATGCCTTTATATGATATCCTTAGGCATCCCCTTTTTGGAGGGATATTGGCTTTATTTTTTCATTTTTTGATTTATGATAAACAGTGAAATTAGCTTGTAACTTCTTTTTCCTCCCCTCCCCTTTCTTCTCCTAGGATCTAATTAGAAATAATATCATTTTGTTTTCCTTTAATTCTTATAATGCAATCAGTGAGATCTGGAATTAGGCTAACTGAATTATACTCATTTGGAAAGAAACATCAGGAATAGGAAAAACATATTGCTTCCAATAATGGTAGAAAATATAAAGATAACCAATCAGCCTTGTTACTTGTCTTTTTTCCAAGAATGTTCAAAAGCTTGAATTAAATTGTGGATTTAAGGAGGGTTGGAGTTTTGCAGAGGGAGAGAGGGGCAAGAGAGCAGAGGATAGATGCTATAGCACAGTTGGGAAAGGAGAATAAAAACACGAGGGTCATGGTGAATGGGGAGAGATGGTGGGGAAATAATTGGGAAGTCTTTACCAAGTCAACCAATTACTGGAAGAAGTAAATTTGAAGATTAAGAGGTAGTCAATGGAAAGCAGACATTGGAAACTGAGGTTTTGGAGGAGATGTAGATTAGAGTATGATGATGGGGATGGATGGATAGATAAGGAAGGAGGACAACCTCCTATGAGTGAGGTGAAAAAAGTATTTGGACACAAGACTTATCTCCCTTTATACTGCAATAAAGCATGGGCCATCTAAGGTCAAAGGAAACACACTGATACAAAAATATTTCATTAATGTTTATGCCTAGTTTTGTTCTATATACTAAGGATATGGAAGTGGTGAACAGTGTTGACGAGATACTGCTCTCTTGGGAGTGACATTCTAGTAGAAGATTAGCCTAGAAGGGAGTTTGACTTAAGCTCTTTCTGAAAAGTGAATCAGTCAAGCTTGTGGAAACTGATACGTATCCGATTCAATACTGAACTCTCTGGCAAGGTCCTAGATAAACTGAAAAGAGATCCGTATTATATAGGTTATACATATGCAGTTGGCAAAAATAATATAATTGTTAGTTCACTGAAAAATTAGTTACATATGGGAGATCATATCATACCCACATAGAAGTAGGTTGTATGTGTCTACTGGATCTTCTTAACATGTGGAACAAATAAATTTATATTAATATAAATAACCTTTTTTATATCACTGGATCCAATTGATCTTGATAGAGTACTTATGGTATCTTCATCTATAGGAGCTCCATATAAAGACTCCCCACTTAGCCACAGTCTCCCCAGAGCACTCATTATGTTTTCCCTCTCTCATACCAATTTCACAACTATGCCCCCAAAACAAACTTCCACAATGATATTGCTAACAGTGTCTCTTAAGAGAACATCAGCATCTGTGTCAGTTTATTGTCTCCAGATGCCCAGAACTATTATTGGCAATTCGTCAAAGTTCTAGAGGAGATATGATCCATATAGATGTTGGGGGTTGGGCAGTAGAAAAGAGAGATTTCTGTGGAATTTCATGCCACAGCTTCCCTGGGCTGTTAAGCAGTCCTCTTGTGTACACAGTTCCCAAATTCTCTCAGACCAACTTCTTTA
Source organism: Cervus canadensis (assembly GCF_019320065.1). NCBI lineage: Eukaryota > Metazoa > Chordata > Mammalia > Artiodactyla > Cervidae > Cervus > Cervus canadensis. Next base: position 89,833,065 of record NC_057386.1, read on the forward strand.
ACCAGCTATTGGCTTTTGTTGAATCTAATGAATTTTATCACAGTAATTAGGAGTTTGGACCCTGGAGTTACATAGAACTCATTCCCTTCTCAATCTCTAATACTGCAGACTTTAAGAGGCATCTATTTATAATGAATAGATTTAAAAAATGCTTACAAATGGATGATTAAATTCCAGACTGTACATATATGTAGATTATCCAGGGAAAGTCATATTATAAGACATATTCTAAACTTTTAGTATAAATATGTAGAAACTGTCCATTAAAATATTTTACTACATCAGCATATTGCTAGTAAGTAAATTTTTATATGGGAAAATGAAATGTGGATAAGGAAAATAGTTTCTTTATCTCTACCTTCAATCATGAATTCTGGTCATAGAAGTGGGAATCATTAAATGTAATGGACTAGGAATGAAGTGTTGCAAAAACCAATAGAGGCAAAGACAAAAATAGATATTGTATCCTTGAAGCCAAGACTACGCTTATCTAGACAAGATCTGTACCTCAAAATTCAAAACATGTTGGCCAATGAGCATCCTCTGGGAGCCATTCTTTCCTGGACTCCTTGCGGTTTAAGTACCAAAAAATAAAAATGTACACATAATAGATGAAGTATCACTTATTTTTGCTTATTTATTAATTTCTTCTTTTAAGCTGTGATTGTGCTGATTCAGATCATAGTGTGTGAAATTTAGCAATAGGATACAGGGCAACAGCTTTACAAAGTTTGTAACAGAATCAAATTATCAGGACTCTCAGAGATCATTGTGATAGTAATCCATTCTATGTAACTGATATGGCCTGGTTAAAGTGGAATTTAGCATTTGTTTCTGGGTATGTGAAGAAGTTTTGGTTCATATAAAAAGTGCCATTTTTTTCAGTTGCTTGATTTGGTTCAAAGATCCTTTCAAAGCGATAAAGGAAAGAAAAAGAACATTTTCAACTTGACACTTTTCTGTTCAAAAAACCAAAACATCTCATTTGTGCCAAACAGTAAGGTCAGCAGAATTATTCCTTACAGTTTCCTGAGAGAACAAAAATAATGAATAATCTGGTCTTTTAACTGTGACCTCTTTGGATTTCAACAGGTTTTTCTTTTTTTCCTTTTAAAATGAAGAGTGAAAATTCTAAATCTGTTGTGAAATCGTCAATACGTGAGCTCCTGGTCACTCACTCAGTGACTTGATGCATGCTTTTCTCAGTACAATCTGGTGTTGGAATGAAATAGCAACAACACTTTGACATGGAAACCAATTGAAATCAAACAAAAAGAGCCTGTAAGAATTATAGTCTGTGTAAAACTTCTGTCCAGAAAACCTTCCTTGGAAACTGAATTCCATGATTATATGTATCTGAATGAAAACATTCCAAAGACATTTTTACTACTTGTTTTTATTACTGTTTACTTGTTTTTGTTTGCTGTTTTGTGTAACTTCAATATCCAAAAGCCGTAACGCAGCTTTAATTTCCCTTCCAGTATTGAAAATTTGATATTTATTTTTAGCTTTTATTGCAAAAAATCATGTTACCTGAGAGGGAGCAATTAGGTTAAGTAAGAATGTCTGTCACACAACCCTTTGGGAGGAGAACTTAATTGTGTTTTCCAAGTAAGAAAGAATGGGATACATTTTCCTCTTCCCCCTGTGAAGAGGGCCAGCAGGGCTTAGCTCCAGGAGGCCTGAGGATATTCTTCCTGTGGGAGGGTTGAAGCTTTTGTTTTCCAAGACTTAGGCTCTGGACAAAGAACTAGGTTTGGGGAGAGGAGGCTGGGCTGGAGCTTCATGAGAAGCAGCTGCTAGGCCTCTTTCAGAAAGTATCTCCAGAGGCAGAGCAGAGGCAGGTATTTGTGAGGGGTAGCATGGAAAAGGTACCTCCTGCCTGCGGTGCCCTGGATGAGAAGGAATGGCTGGATGGCTGGGATACAGCTGGAGACATGAGAGGTTCAGAGCCTCCATCCTCCCTGCTGTCCCATGAAAACCCTAGGACACTTATCTGCCAAGAAAACAGAAGGGACCTCCTCTCAAGACCTGACAGAGAAGTCCTTCCTCACCAACGCTGGCAGGTCAGCTTTCGTTTGATTGAACTACTCAAATCCAGGGCCTCAAACTCAGAAAATGTAAACGGGTTATTCTTTAGCCAGGCCTGCCATGTTTTCAGAACTGCTTAAATTTTCAGCTCTCTTATCTGTACTTTCCATCTGAAAAGTAAAAGTTTCAGCCCAGTATAATAGTCCAAGTTTCCTTTCCTGGCTAAAAGGTCTGAGGACAATTTCCTGTTTTATTTGCATCAATAATTAAGAAATTCTTTTTTGGTTACTTTATTCCTTTTTGTTCTGCTCCAATTTCTCGTATTACTTAGCTTTTATTTTTGGAAATGACTGTCATTAATCAAGCATTTCTGAAGCTGTCTTCTTTCTTCATGTGTACTTTGGGTAATATTCTAATTTGTTCCTCTGAACCCCTTCTTCTTGTTTTCTGCGAAATACCTTCTAAAATATGTTGACATTAGTGATTATAGTTCCTGTTTGTGATTTACGGTAGGAAAAATTTAGCTTAAGTATTTAAGTGTCCAAAGCATCTACATTAAAAACACAAAAGAGGAAAATAGCTGATCACATGTTTGTGTATCAGGAGACTTTCTCAGAGTTAGGAATCCTCTCCTGGCCATCACTACATAACATTCTGTGTCATAAACAACTCATTAAGTAATTGAATGAATGAATGAGTGTCCTGAGGCAAGCTCCCCATTTTCAATTAAAAAAAAAAAAAAAAAAAACCACCTTCCTTTGAGAAGATTCACTGAAAAACAAAGAATTTAGCTTCCGTTTAACCTAATAATGTGTCTGCTCATACTAATTAACTGAAGTATTAAATTTTGGAAAACAACAAGTAGAAGAAAATAACCTTTCTAAACATTAGAGAAACAGGGACACTTATTTTACAGTAGCTTTAAATATTCTTTCTTTTAAATTCACATCTAGGAAACTACTATATCCCTCTATCTTCAAAGTCTATGTTAAAATAATTCAGTTGTTGGAAAACATACCCCGTGAACCAGTGATGCCCTCAATACATTTGTGCCGTTCCTGGGCCTTCCTAATTAACAGATACTTAAGCCAGAGGTTTTGCATCTTATCCTACTGTAGGTTATAGTCCATGAATTATAAGTTCATGGATCATTTATGGAAAGATCTTCAATATATGTGAACCATTTGGACACATGTTAACAATCATATTTTTTTTAATGGTTTAAACACATCCGTTAACTATTTGACTATTTATTAATTAATAGTTAACAGCCTTTATAGGGTGAAATATTGAAACAAAGGAATGTTACTGATAAGCCAAAGAGTAACTATACTTCAGATTAAAGAAGTGTAAATAACTACTTCTAAAGGCTAAGAAAATTCATCATGTTAGGAAGGTGGTATCTGCTTGTTTTCAAATTATTATGGAAATATATTTCAGGATAGTCCTTAACTATTAATATTTCAAATATGTATTTATATTTTAAAGTATTTATTCATCAATTGATAATATTACTGAAGCTCTATCTCACCATCAGTTCAGTTCAGTCGCTCCGTTGTGTCCGACTCTTTGCGATTCCATGAATCGCAGCACGCCAGACCTCCCTGTCCATAACCAACTCCCGGAGTTTACTCAATCTCATGTCCATAATTTCTTATGGAAAAAATTACATAATTTCAATGGAAGAAATTGACTGTACTTTTATACTGAATGCTCAAGAATGGATAGCTGTTTCTTAGTTGTATTTTTTGCAGTCACAGGCAAAATTTTAAATCTCTCATAGCCATTTTTGTTGTCATTTGCCCTTCTGGTTGCTACATAGCATTGTCTGTATATCTGACAGTTCAGTTCAGTTCAGTTCAGTTGCTCAGTCATGTCTGACTCTTTGTGACCCCATGAACTGCAGCACGCCAGGCCTCCCTGTCCATCACAAACTCCCGAAGTTTACTCAAACTCATGTCCATCTAGTCGGTGATGCCATCCAGCCATCTCATCCTCTGTCGTCCCCTTCTCCTCCTGCCCCCAATCACTCCCAGCATCAGGGTCTTTTCCAATGAGTCAACTCTTCACATGAGGTGGCGAAAGTACTGGAGTTTCAGCCTCAGCATCAGTCCTTCCAATGAACACCCAGGACTGATCTCCTTTAGGATGGACTGGTTGGATCTCCTTGCAGTCCAACGGACTCTCAAGAGTCTTCTCCAGCACCACAGTTCAAAAGCATCAATTTTTTGGCGCTCAGCTTTCTTCACAGTCTCACCATACACAGGTGCAAATCAAATACTGAGACAGAGTGTTGGGTGAAGTAGAAAAAAGATACCTTTATTGCTTTGCCAGGCAAAGGGAGCCACACTAGGCTTCTGCTTCAAAAAACTGTCTAAACCCCAGAGAACTTGCTGAGGGTGTCAACTGCAAATTGGTGCTTACCAAGAGAATTAGCTATCTGCCTCTGGAGACTGAATCCTGTGTTCCTGCGGTTTTTGACCTTCAATACGACCTGAAGGGAATTAAGGGTGGAGAGTGAGGCACTCTGTGCGCCAGAGTAACTGGTGGGACAGGTCCTAAGATGGATGGATATTTTCAGGAACTGATTTCATGATCCCAGTCCTTCTTTAGTCTTGGCTCAGTAGTGTCTGGCTCTTTGTGATCCCATGGATTGCTGCATTGCAGACATCCCTGTCCTTCACCATCTACCAGAGCTTGCTCAAACTCATGTCCATTGAGTCAGTGAAGCCATCCAACCATCTCATCCTCTGTTGTCCCCTTCTCATCCATCTTCAATCTTTCCTAGATTCAGGGTCTTTGCTAATGAGTCGGCTCTTTGCATCAGGTGGCCAAAGTATTGGAGCTTCAGCATCAGCATCAGTCCTTCCAATGAATATTCAGGACTGATTTCTTTTAGGATTGACTGGTTTGATCTTGCAGTCCAAGGGACTCTCAATAGTCTTCCCCAGCACCACAGTTCAAAAGCATCAATTCTTTGGCGATCAACCTTCTTTATGGTCCAACTCTCACATCGATACACGACTACTGGAAAAAACAAAACTTTGTCTATATGAACCTTTGTCACTAAGGTAATGTCCCTGTTTTTTAATATGCTGTCTAGGTTGGTCATAACTTTTCTTCCAAGGAGCTAGCATCTTTTAATTTCATGGCTGCAGTCACCATTTGCAGTGATTTTGGAACCCAAGAAAATAAAGTCTGTTATGGTTTTCATTGTTTACCCATTTATTTGCCATGAAGTGATGGGACCAGATGCCATGATCTTAGTTTTGGAATGTTGAGTTTTAAGCCAGCTTCTTCACTCTCCTTTTTCACCTTCATCAAGAGGCTCTGTAGTTCTTCTTCACTTTCTGCCATAAGGGTGGTGTCATCTGCATATCTGAGGTTATTGATATTTCTCCCGGCAATCTTGATTCCAGCTTGTGCTTCTTCCAGCCCAGCGTTTCTCATGATGTACTCTGCATATAAGTTAAATAAGCAGGGTGACAATATACAGCCTTGACATACTCCTTTCAATTTGAAACCAGTCTGTTCCATGTCCAGTTCTAACTGTTGCTTCTTGACCTGCATACAGATTTCTCAGGAGGCAGGTCAGGTGGTCTGGTATTCACATCTCTTTAAGAATTTTCCACAGTTTGTTGTGATCCACACAAAGGCTTTAGCATAGTCAATGAAGCAGAAGTAGATGTTCTTCTGAAATTCTCTTACTTTTTCTATGACCAATAGATGTTGGTAATTTGATCTCTTGTTCCTCTGCCTTTTTGAAATTTAGCGTGACTATTGGGATTTCTCAGTTCATGTACTGTTGAACCCTAGCTTGGAGAATTTTGAACATTAATTTGCTAGCATGTGAAATGAGTGCAATTGTGCAGCAGTTTGAACATTCTTTGGGATTGCCCTTCTTTGGGATTGGAAGAAAACTGACCTTTTCCAGTCCTGTGGCCACTGCTGTTTTCTCCACATTTGCTGGCATATTGAGTGTAGCACTTTCACAGCATCATCTTTTAGGATTTGAAATAGCTCAACTGCAATTCCATAACCTCCATTAGCTTTTCAAAGTGATGCTTCCTAAGACCCATTTAATTTCACATTCCAGGATGTCTGGCTCTAGGTGAGTGATAACACCATCGTGATTATCTGAGTCATGATCTTTTTTGTACAGTTCTTCTGTGTTTTCCTGCCACCTTTTCTTAATATCTTCTGCTTCTGTTAGGTCCATACCATTTCTGCCATTTATTGAGCCCATCTTTGCATGAAATGTTCCCTTGGTATCTCTAATTTTCTTGAAGAGATCTCTAGTCATTCTTATTCTATTGTTTTCCTCTATTTCTTTGCATTGATCAGTGAGGAAGACTTTCTTATCTCTCCTTCCTGTTCTTTGGAACTCTGCTTTCAGATGGGTATATCTTTCCTTTTCTCCTTTGCCTTTTGCTTCTCTTCTTTTCTCAGCTATTTGTAAGGCCTCCTCAGACAACCTTTTTGCCTTTTGCATTTTTTTTTCTTAGGGATGGTACTGATCACCACCCCCTGTACAATGCTATGAAACTCTATCCATATTTTTTCAGGCACTCTGTCTTTCAGATTGAATCCTTAGAATCTATTCATCACTTCCACCATGTAATCATAAGGTATTTGTATTAGGTCATACCTGAATGGTCTAGTGGTTTTCCCTACTTTCTTCAATTTAAGTCTGAATTTTGCAATAAGGAGTTCATGATCTGAACCACAGTCAGTTCCAGGTCTTGTTTTTGCTGACTGTTTAGAGCTTCTCCATCTTCAACTGCAAAGAATATAATCAATCTGATTTCAGTTTTGACCATCTGGTGATGTCCATGTGTAGAGTCATCTCTTTTATTGTTGGAAGAGGGTGTTTGCAATGTCCAGTGTGTTTTCTTGGCAAAACTCTATTAGCCTTTACCCTGCTTCATTTTGTACTCCAAGGCCAGACTTGCCTGTTACTCCAGGTATCTCTTGAATTCCTACTTTTGTATTCCAGTCTCCTATGATGAAAAGGACAAAAGGACATCTTTTTTTTTGGGGGGGGGGTTAGTTCTAGAAGGTCTTGTAGATCTTCATTGGGTCATTCAACTTCATCTTCTTCAGCATTACTGGTGGGGGCATAGACTTGGATTACTGTGATGTTGAGTGGTTTGCCTTGGAAACAAACAGAGACCATGCTGTCTTTTTGAGATTGCACCTGTCAGCTACAAATTGGTACCTGCCTGTCAACGACAAACTGGCAATTGCTAACAGTATTTGCCAGTCACTAAACAACAATAACAATGAGGGTATTTGCCATCTGCTTCTGCAGAGATTGAATCCTGTGCTGCTTCAGCTGTTGACTTTCAACACCCTGTGAGGTAGTTCAGGGTGGAGTGAGGCGTTCTCAGTTCAGACCTGAGTGAGGAACAGGTCTTTACATAGTTGGATATTTTTAGGAACAGATTTAATGATCCCAAGCCCTGCATCTGATTGTATCCAGAAAAGCACTAAATCCATTCATGGTGACATCAGATCTTCCTGACTATGAGAAAACCTCTTGTAAAGCAAGCACTTGATTGCACTGAACTCTCTCTTCACTAAAACCTTATATATTGACCATCCACCCTACCTCTTTGGAGCTGTTCTCTCAGAGCCCTCTGAGCTGCTGCCTCCCGGACCACAGTCTTCATTTTGCCTCAAATAAAACTTAACTCTCAACTCTCAAGCTGTGCATCTTTTTAAGTTGACACACCCCTACAGGGCCCCACTTAGTTTCACTAACTAAAAACTGTTTTGAAAATTGTGAAAGCATTGTTTTTTCTTATTCATCATTTATATTTCAAGTGTTCCTTCTTTTAAGTATTTATTGCATTTTGGACTCTTGTTGACTATAAGGGCTACTCCATTTCCTCAAAAGGTTCTTACTCACAGTAGTAGATGTAATGGTCATCTGAATTAAATTCTATATCTTTGAAAAGCACTAAAATCCCTTCATGGTGACTTCAGCTCCTTGTGACTAGCAGAAAAACCTTTTGTAAAATGAGTGCCTGATTGCCTGAACTCCCCCTTCACCAAAATCACATATGTTGACCTTCTCCCACTGGCTCTTTGGAGCAGTTTCTCAGAGCTGGCTGAGGTGCTGTCTTCCAAGCTGCCATTCTCCATTTTGTCCCAAATAAAACTTAACTCACAACTCTTACATTGTGCGTCATTTTTTAAGTTGACAAGGATTCTTAGAACAAGAATAGGGTGTGTGCAGGGCTTGCATTGCCATCCTCTCACCTTAGGTGGTTGCTATCCTAATTTTAATGAGCTTACCTCATCCCTTTAATCTTGCCTCAGGTGTTTCTTGACTACTCCTCCCTTGACTAGCAATGGTTTGAGTCTGCCCTTAGAAACTCTAGGAAGGTCTTGGAGGCTGGAGTCTTGCCTACAAGAAATGGGGGGCGGTGGGGGAGTGGCGAATGATCTCTGTGCCTGGGAGCCCTACAGGGCCCCACTTGGTTTCACTAACTAAAAACTATTTTGAAAATTGTCAAAGCATTATTTTTTCTTATACATCATTTATATTTCAATTGTTCCTTCTAATTTTAAGTATTTATACAAATGTCTTAACATATAAGTTTAACTAATGATACTATCAAATATGCACATATACATTTGGGAGCTTCCTTGATGGCTCAGCTGTAAGGAATCTGCCTGCAGTGAAGGAGACATGGATTTGATCCCTGGGTAATGAAGATCCCCTGGAGGAGGAAATGGCCTCCCACTCTAGTATTCTTGCCTGAAAAATCTCATGGACAATGGCTCAGACGGTGAAGAATCTGCCGGCAATGCAGGAGATCTGGATTCAATCCCTGGGTCGGGAAGATCCCATGGAGAAGGGCATGGCAACCCACTCCACTATTCTGTCTGGAGAGTTCCATGGACTGAGGAGCCTGGCGAGCTACAGTCTAAAGAGTGGCAAGAGTCAAATGTGACAACATACACACACACACCACACAGCAGTCCCAAACTAAACACTGTATAATATCACACATTGGTCCATTACTTACATTTCTATGTTGTAGTCTGAAATGCTTCTTTAAATATTACCTCATTCCTTATTAAGAGGATCTATGTGATGGAAATTGACTCCATTCACAATTTTATTTGGAGTTTAAATATTTTACACCGTGTGCCAGAGTTAAAGCTCACAAAACCTTTTCTATTTTCAAGTTTCAAACCCATGTGTTAGGTAGTTAGAATAGGAAAAAGGAGTCCAGAATGACAATGACTAAAAGACAAAGAAGGGGAAAGCCCATGAAAATAGAATAAAGGAAGGTCCGAGGACCAGAGTGAGAACCTCAGGTGAAACAAACAGCCCTCCTGGCTAGCTCAATTTACATAGGGCAGGCTCAGAGGGAGGAGAAAAAACATAAAAAAGAGGAGCCAAAATTGAGCCTCTGGCTTCTCTTCTCTTCTCTTCTTTTGGGTTGGCCCTCCCTCACACCTCAAGGATGTATTTTTTTTGCTTGCCAAATAAAACTGAGCTGTAACACTGGTCTGTCCATTGCTTCAAATTTTTGTTGCTGTGAGACAGAACCGAGGAAATTACACACTCCCCAGACATCCCTGGTGCTGTGACTCAGATTCAACCTGGCTGAAACAACCTCAGCTCAGCCCCCGTGAGGCTGAGGCCAAGTACAACAGAAGCCCAACTAGGCAAAAGCTCACGTGGTGGAAGCTGAACGCAAAGAAAACCCAGCACAGTGGAAGTGAACATCCTCGCGATGTGAGGGTGGGCTGACCCCAAAGGAGAGGCCTCAATCCATCTTGGCTTTCTCCTTTTATACATTTTTCTCCTTCCCCCCTGAGCCTGCCCTACATAAATTAGGCTAGCTTAGAGGGCTGTTTGTTCCATCTGAAGATCTCACTCCAGTCCTCAGATTTTCTTTTGTTCCATTTTCATGGGCTTTTTCCTTTCTTTAAGTCACTACCATTTTGGACTCCTTTTTCCTATTTCAACTACCTAATATATGGAGATTACATACCTAACCAAATAAACTATCTTGTGATTAAATACATGTATTTGTGTGATAGTTGCTCAGTTGTAACTCTTTATGACCCTATGGACTATAGCCCATCAGGCTCCGCTGTCCATGGGATTTTCCAGGCAAGAATATCAAAGTGGTTAGACATTTCCTTCTCCAGGGGATCTTCCTGACCCAGGGATCAAACCCAGGTCTCCTGCATTGTAGGCAGATTCTTTACTGTCTGAACCACCAGGGAAGCCCCAATTAAATACACAGAGAAGAGTTAAATTAATGAATTTAATAAATATGTTTTTCTGCTGAAGATACAAACCACACTCTTCATCCCCATTTTTATAAAGGCACAACATCCTATGAGTAATCAAAATCTCTTAAGTTAGACAATAATCTAAAAGGTATTTTGAAATACATGTATATGAACAGTGAATAGCCTCTTTTCCTCTTATGGCCTCTTTCCAAGTAAGTGGCTGGGAGATTATATGAAGTTATGTGCACAGTAGTTTAAAAGTTAAGGAAAGGAAAAAGAGGTCTATTATTCAGTTTTCTTATATCCTTGTCTTTAGGGAACCTGCAGACTCACATGCACATGCTCACTCACACATGCCCACAAATAGTCACCTTTAAAATGAAGGAACATTTCAATAAGAGCTCCACAATGGAAAGGCTGTACAGTGTCCTAAAGAATAGAGTATTAGAGACTGGACAGGCAGAAGGGAAAGAAGAGCATAAGTTAGAACTGGGAATGTAAAAAATGTCTGAAAACAAAGTATGCTGGTCAAATCATATCCTGTTTTCCACTGTTGGGAACTCTGAAATCCACTGCTCTCCTTGACTCACCCTTATCCCTTCTTTTTTCCTATCCTTGTCTCCCTCTCTTCCTCTGTCCCTTCCTTCTTCCCTCCTTATCTCTCCTTCTACTTGCCTGGCTTACATCTCTCTCATAGCATGTGTTGAAAAGCAAAGAAAACACTTGCTCACTTAAACCTCTGGAATGTGATTCGAAGCCTATCTTCTTAGCCGTTAATACATAACTGCCTCAGGATTTCTGTTTCTTCTCATCTATGACTTCACAGAGATAGAGTGTGGGTTTTTTTGCTTTCATGTTAGGCAGTTCTTTTAGTGTAAAAAGCATATGCTTGTGTGTGTCTGTGAAAGTCACTTTTAGAACTTTTATCTAGTTATTTTTACATCTACTTTTACTTATTAATAACTGAGCCTTCTAAAAGACTCTTTTTACAAATATAATTTAAAATCTCTTTACTATCTCAGTTTTTTGGAATAATACTCCTATGTAGTTTTCTGACTGTCCTCTTGATGGACTGTCCCAACAACGGCTGTTACACCAAGGGACCAATAGCTTACTAGTCATATTTTTGCCCAGTTCCAGGTCCTTTTCTCTTAAGTTGTCTTCAGTTCTGACTCTTTGCAACCCCGTGGACTGCAGCATGCCAAGCTTCCCTGTTCTTTACCATCTCCCAGAGTTTGCTCAAACTCATGTCCATTGAGTTGGTGATACCATCCAACCATCTCATCCTCTGTCATCCCCTTCTCCTCCTGCCTTCAGTCTTTCCCAGCATCAGGGTCTTTTCTCTAAGAGGTGAAGATAGAACAAACTTCTGACTTCCAGGAAGTTACATGTACTAGAGGTGATAGAAAATCATAAACATGAAATTAGACCATGTGTCAATTGGCGATAGCTCATTACTGTGAGCATCCCTTCCTGAGGACACAGCCAGGGGATTCCTGTCAGCTCCCCACCTGTTCCTCACCACAGCCCCCTTCCCAATTTTTCTCCCCTGTCTGTCCTTTGAGCCCACTCCCTGCATACATCAGTGACCTGATGAGCCTGCCTGCAACGCTCCCACACCTCTCATACAGAGAGAGGCTTTGTCCATGACCTGGGGCAGAGACGGAACCAGGAGACTCAGCTAGACCAGGAAGCCAAGAACCTTTGCTTGTTCTTAGCAGAGACTGTAGCCTCCAAGCCCCCCGGTGGCCTTCCATTGGAGTCAGTCTCCTGCCTCATGAGCTTGGCTTTTTCAGGGCCTTCACCATTCTCGGCCTCACTCTATTTTAGGTCAGGCCCGGGCCACCGCAAGGGAACTGTTCCCAGGGATCACCTGAGGCTCAGTCAGGCCTGTTTTTTACTGGTTCATATTTATGGTCCTAATTTTTTAAAGTGAAGCTGGGACGTCGCTGGCAGTCCAATGGTTAGGACTCTGCACTTCCACTGCACGGGGCACAGGTTTGATCCCTGGTTGGTGAGCTAAGATCCTACATGCTACATGGTGGGGCCAAAAATAACTTTCTTACATTAATAAAAATAAATAAATAAAGCTAACTTTGTATGATGTCTCAAATGTATTAAATAATATTATTTAGGGAAAAAATAGTGTGGGTTAAATAGTGCAATACAAGAAGAACAAAAGTGTTACTTAAAGGAGTATCTTCTAACCAGTCTCAAATTTGTGTTAAGTCCATAGCTTAGCAATTTCCACGGCATGTGTACAGATAATGTTAATTCAGATTTCATGTGGTGTGGTAACACTGGGGTCCAGAATTTTCATGGAAGATATTTATGTAAAACTCGTGTGTGTGTGTGTGTGTGTGTGTATTCAGTTCAGTTCAGTCACTCAGTCATGTCCAACTCTTTGCAACCCTATGGACTGCAGCACACCAGGCCTCCCTGTCCATCACCAACTCCCGGAGTTTATTCAAACTCATGTCCATTGAGTTGGTGATGCCATCCAACCATCTCATCCTCTGTCGTCCCCTTCTCCTCATGCCTTCATTCTTTCCCAGCATCAGGGTCTTTTCCAATGAGTCAGCTCTTCCCATCAGGTGGCCAAAGTATTGGAGTTTCAGCTTCAACATCAGTCCTTCCAATGAATACCCAGGACTGATCTCCTTCAGGATGGACTGGTTGGATCTCCTTGCAGTCCAAGGGACTTGCAAGAGTCTTCTCCAACACCATAGTTCAAAAGCATCAATTCTTCGGTGCTCAGCTTTCTTTGTAGTCCAACTCTCACACCCATACATGACTACTGGAAAAACCATAGCCTTGACTAGATGGACTTTGTGGACAAAGTAATGTCTCTGCTTTTTAATAAGTTGTCTAGATTGGTCATAACTTTTCTTCCAAGGAGTAAGTGTCTTTTTATTTCATGGCTGCAGTCACCATTTGCAGTGATTTTCGAGTCCCCCCAAAAAAGCCTGTCACTGTTTCCACTGTTTCTCCATCTATCTGCCATGTAATATATATATTACAGATAAGTTATATATGCATATGTATATCAAAAGCATACATATATAATACATTAATAGAGATTATGCAAATGTGGCACAGTCATAAAGAATTTGCCTGCCAGTATAGGAGATGCAATAGATGCAGGTTCTATCCCTGGGTCAGAAAGATCCCCTGGAATAGGAAGTGGCAACCCAGTCCAGTGTTCTTAACTGGAAAATGTCATGGAAAAGGAATCTGGTGGGCTACAGTCCATGGGATCACAGAGTTAGACATGACTGAGCAAGTGACTGAGCACGTATGCACACAGGCAAACATACACAGACACACACACACACACACAGAGACACACAGACACGTATACAAACACACATATACATATATATATATATATTTTTTTTTTTTTTTCCAGGCAAGAATACTGAAGTGGGGTGCCATTTTCTCCTCCAGGGGATCTTCCCCACCCAAGGATTAAACCTGTGTCCTGCATTGGCAGATGGGTTCTTTATCACTGCACCACCTGGGAAGCCCTATATTTATGTATACACACACACACACGTATATATTTGTTTCTTTCTTCTTCCAGAAATTGACTCTTTTTTTTTTTTTTAATTCTCCAAGATGGTGGCAGGCCCCAGCTTTATGTAGTTATCTCAGTCAAGCTTTCACTCCTGAGGCAATGTCTCATGGTCCAGAATGACTGTTACCATCTCAGGCCAGGCCACCATCTCTAGCACTTAGGTCACATCTCTGCCCCGGTACCATTACAACCACCAAGGTATGAGTTTAAAAGCATACTGCAGCCTATTTCAAGTTTATGGCTCTAATATTAACTTTCCTCTTCATTTTTGGCTTCTGGAGACTTCTGAGATTTTTTGTCAAAAATGCAAACTTCCTAGGTATGTGTGCACAGCCCTTTATATTAGCTCAATCTGTTATGCTGTTGACTGCTGTGATATTAAACTCCCTTGAATTTCGTCAGTCATTTAAGTCTTCTTCCCATGGGTTCTTAAAATTTTAATTCTTGTTTATGATTTTAGTGTTTCTTAGAGTCTAATATTGAAGAAAGTATTTCTTTGAAAATAGGCCACTAGCACTTCTATGCTTGGAGCAGAAACAGTAAAAATATAAGAATTACTGCTCCAATAATGCAGTGTGGTATGAAATTGCTGTTATATTAAGACAGTTTTTTTTTTCCCCATCTATTTTCTTTCACCACTCCTCTCTCTTCTTACACATTGAAATGCTAGAGCATTTAGCACTCTTAAAGAGGAAAGTAACACTCTTAAAGAGAAAAAGGGGACTCTCTCCATTTCTAGAGCTCAAAGAGGTGGTAGAACCCTTAAAGGGAAGACAGAGAGAACTGGAAAGAAAACATCATGAATTTGACCAAAGCTTCCCTGTTCCACCTCACAATCCAGGACAGAGGACAGGTGTCCAAAGCTGGAGCCAGTAGTGGATAGGAATAGTTGGAAGAGAAATTTTAATTGTGTGGACAAAGGTGAGTTGCAAGGAGGGACAGACTCTGTGCCTGATTGCTTAAATGAAGCCCTTAGGAAAGAGTGAAATGCCTACTTTCTGGGAACTGAGAGTAGAGGGGTCATGAATTGTTCTCAAATAGAGGGGTTTAAATGTTGTCTCTAGACAGATCCAGCCTTAGAGGACATCACAACAGAGACATATTGGAAAAACAGATCCACTTCTAGGTTTCCACAAGGCCAAGAAATAGAATGAGTAGAACTAGGCAAACCTAGAAGCCATACTACTAGAAACTGGTACATTTCTGCAGCATGGATCAAGGACTGAGTTCCAAAATCTTCTATGGCTATCTCAGCAGATGCCAAGGAAGGCAAAACTGATGGAAATGTCTCATTACTAATGCCTTATTACGTCATGTGCTTGTTTTCTGTCACTAAGTCATGTCTGATTCTTTGCGAACCCATAGACTGTGGCCCACCAGGCTCCTCCCATGGGGTTTCCTAGGCAAGAATACTAGAGTAGGTTACAATTTCCTATTCCAGGGGATCTTCCCAACCCCGGGATTCAGTCGGGGTCTCCTGCATTGGAAGGCGGATTCTTTACCATTGAGCCACCAGGGAAAGCCTTATTATTTCAGAAGCCGCCTTAATATTGTGGGCCTCTTATGAAAAAGACTTGATCACAAATTGATTGAAATTTGTTTCCAGTCCCACAAAGGAATAGAGGGCCGAAAAAGAAACTGAGTGAAGGAAACTACAAAGTTTAGTTACAGAAACTGAATTTTAACCTGCTCCAGAAGCAATGCTTTCCTTAATTCAAACTTCCCTTTCAAATTTGTTTATTTACTTGATTTGAAACATTTCACCCTAAAACATTCAGTGTTTTTCTTTTAGTAGCAAAAACATATAATACTTGGCATATATGTTTTCTAAGGCACTGATTTCAAAAAAATATCTCAGGCCAGATTCAAATGCAGTCTTTTGTTCATCTCACAGTGGGATATTGGAGACCTACTCAGACTTGCTCCCAAGAACCAATTACATGCATTTCTTCCAGTGTTCACTGGTGTTTACTCCATGCTTACTGATGTCATCCAAGTAACTCTAAATTGGCCATAATGGGAGTATTTAGATCATATGCTATGCTGAGTAGCTCAGTCATGTCAAACTCTTTGTGACCCTATGGACTGTAGCCCACCAGGCTCCTCTGTCCATGGGATTCTCCAGGCAAGAATACTGGAGTGGGTCGCTGTGCTCTCCTCCAGGGGATCTTCAAGACCCAAGGATCAGTCCGTGTCTCATGTCTCCTGCATTGGCTGGTGAGTTCTTTACTACTAGTACCATCTGGGAAGCCCATAGAAGGCAACAAATGGTATACAGCAGGGTTTCCTCCTCCCCTGAGAACTGCTGTTAAATGTTTAGCAATATATCACTGATCCTACATCTTTAGCACTGGAGAGCCATTTTTAAACTTCCCATCTTTCTGCTACAGGGGAATTTATTTTTAGTTTTTGAGCAGAGAATACCCAGTCACATATGACATGTTTTATGAATCCTGGGCGTTCCAGATTTCTAACTTAGTAAAAGCCATGTTTTATGTTTAGAAGTTTTGAATCATTGGATTTGTGGAACGATTTCTGTGGGGCTGGGATTCAGTTGCATGACCCCCCTCACATAGTGCCCACCCAGTGTTTTGCATCTGTTGGGCACACATACAGCCTAAGCAGCAGCCTCAGAAGCAACAGCTGCTGCTAACATGACCCAGAGGGTAGATTTCATATTGGTCCTCTCAGAGTAGTAGGAGGAAATATGTCAAAGAGATGCTCTGTGGGTAGATACATAATTATAATGCTGGGGTTTTTTTTATTCTTTTTTATAGTAGTGACCAATGTCAAACTTTTGAAGAAATTAATGATGAGGAAATTAAAGCAAGGAAATGAAATGGGCTGCCGTGGTATGAATAGTTTATCTAGCCTTTGAGAATTCAGAGATAAAGGATGAAAGACTTGTTCCAGAAGCAAAGGGTGGGGGTTTCTTTTATCAAGTTAAATGAGTATAAGTGAATTAAAAGGTCACTCAGAAATGACTTCTTTTATTATCCAGATTGCTTGTGTTTTATCTTTAGAAGGAAATAACGGTTTGTGAATGAATGTTCGGCTTTGTGCCTGTATGACAAGAGGGAAGACAGTGGTGTGGGGAGTGAGGCTCAAGACAGGAGAACATAAAGTTAAGAAGAAATAGCCTGAAGGTTTCCTGGAGGGGGAAAGGATGGAGGGGTAAAGTTTACAGAAAAGTGGCCAATTTCCAGACCCCACACAGACTTTCCTAAACAATAGGAAAAGCACCTCAGGATTTCCTAGTCCCAAAGATTTAGTCGACTTGATACAGTAGAATAATGACTGCTGGCTCAGATGTCAAGCCATGTCTGGTCTCTCTGTAGTTTGTAACAGTTATTACAGGAGCTCCTGATGCCAAAAAATTATAAGAACAAGAAATTTCCCTAAATCACCATCCATTTTGATTTGCAAAGGATCTATCTTGTAATATTTTTCTCTTGGCTTATTATCTTTATACAGTGCACAAAGCTATTTTATCCTCCAACATTTTTTATCAGTCCAGTCACACAAAAACCATAGTAAAACATATGTGAGCATTCAAAATAAAGGAAAACTTTTAACATTTTTATGTATTTGATAATTTATTAGCTGAGTAATTTTCATGATTGCAGAAACTGCATTTGCTATACTGAAGCAGACATCTACTAATTGAAATGTATTGGCTGGAATTTTTTTAGCTGAAATACATTAACTTTTTCTTTTTTTTTTTTAAAGAAAAATACAGAATGCAATGTTGTAGACACACTCACTTGAGCAAATTGAAGCAGTGCATGGAAAATTGAGATCTGAGCCACTTTCCTCTAAGAATGTATAAAATAATTCAAATAGAACTTTATTTAGTAGTGATCCATAACATTAGTAATTCAATTTAAGAACAAAGGATGAGGGGTTTAAGACAACAATATGATGAAAGGGAGAAAAAAAAAAAATCCCAGGTGGCCAAGACTCTTCCTTACACTCAGTTAAATGCAATAATTAATAGAGGTTATGGATTTTGTTCACTTCTTCAATAAATGTTTGTTGGAGCCTAGTATGTGTCAGATACTTTATCAGGCATTAGAGATACAAGAGGGGAAAATAGACTCCCCCCCCCAAAAAAAAAGAGGGAGATAATACTGGATCATTTCCCTCAGTGTCTGACCTACTATGATGAGTGAAGTGAAGTGAAGTCGCTCAGTCGTGTCTGACTCTTTGCGACCCCATGGACTGTAGCCTACGAGGCTCCTCTGTCCATGGGATTTTCCAGGCAAGAGTACTGGTGTGGGTTGCCATTTCCTTCTCCAGGGGATCTTCCCAATCCAGGGATTGAACCCTGGTCTCTCACATTGCAGGCAGACGCTTTACCCTCTGAGCCACCAGGGAAGCCCTAAGACTAGGACCTAAAAGAAAGTAGAGATCCCTGACTGCACTTGGCACAGTGCTGCATTAATGAACACATGAGGAACATGGAGAAACTGGCTGGGCGCTCTTCTCTGTTGTTGCCCATTTCCTGGTGAAGAATTGGCAACAACCAGTTAAGAAAGGTCTGTTTTCATCTTCTCCCTTGATGTGCAGAGCAAAACCTTTAAAAGCCCGAAGTGTGAAGTCAGGCATAGGTGTCCTTTCTTTCTTCCCCAAAACCTCTGCTATTAGCTGATGGCTTGATACTTGCCTGAAGAGGAATTTTATCAAAACTCTAATATGAGAAAGTTGAAGATTGTTTATACTCTCTTTAATAAAGTTCTATTTGAAGAATTTTGCTTCTGTTGCCTTCCTTAAAAAATAGCTTCAACTTCACACAATCTAAGTACAGCTAAAGATATTAATTCTTGTAATTTAATAACCATTTGTAATTTAGAACTGGAATATTGCCAGATCTAGAATTATCTTCAGATTGCCTTAGAATTCATCTAATATCTTATTTGAAAGTTTAGAAAAACTTTTTAATCAAATTTAAATGAGGCAAGATTGAAGTCATCAATTTTATGTTCTCTTCAGACTGGAGAGGCTGGCTTCATCCCTGCTCTTGGCATCATGAAATGCCAACTGAAATTTATGCGTTGACTATTTTAATGATCAAATCTGTTGCATTTGGAACTTTGTAATAAAATCTATTTTCAGAACTTTCGCCACCCCAGTCTCCTTTTTTGTCTCTCAATTGTGTTATTCTCAACCCTGGTACAAAGGAGCTGTTTCTGTGCTGAGAGAATTTCTCCTCCTAAATCCCGGCATGCCTAGTTAACTCCACATCCACCCTTCACATCAAGCTTTCCTTAAGCATCACCATCTTCTTCAGGTTAGATCTGACTTGTTTTGTCACGTATTTGGAGAGATCCATGTAACTTTCCTGTCTAGTATTTTGTTGTTGTCCAGCTGCTATGTCGTGTCCAACCCTGAGACCCCATGGACTGCAGCACACCAGGCTTCCCTGTCCTCCACTATCTCCTGGAGTTTGCTTAAATACATGTCCAGTCAGCAGGTGATGCCATCCAACCATCTCATCATCTGCTGTCCCTTTCTCCTTTTGCCTTTAAGCTTTCCCAGCATCACGGTCTTTTCCAGTGAGTTGTCTCTTCACATCAGGTGGCCAAAGTATTAGAGCTTCAGCTTCAGCATCAGTCCTGCCTATGAATATTCAGGGATGGTTTCCTTTAGGATTGACTGATCGATCTCCTTGCAGTCCAAGGGACTCTGAAGAGTTTGAAAGCATCAATTCTTTGGTGCTCAGCCTTCTTTATGGTCCAACTCTAGCATTTAACCATATATAATATTCAACATTTTAATATAGAAACTTGCAAAGAGAATAGTGTAATGGATTCCTATGCACTCACAACCACCAGCTTCAATAATAACAACCCATGTTTAATATTTTTTTCTTAACAATTAAATAAATTAATTTATAATATACATCTAATAATATTTATCAATTTAAAATTTGATTGCTTTTGACTAATGCATATAGTTTTATAACCACTTCCATAATTGTGATATCAGACATGTCATCACCTTAAAATGCTTCTCTAGCCCCTTTGATATCAACATTATACCATTTTTTCTCAATTGTTTCATGTTCTTAAGTTGTAAGAACCCCTTATACAATCTGAGTACAACTATTTAGTCAGATACATTTTGAAAACATTCTTTTCCCAGACGGGCTTGTCTTTCATTTTTTAAACAATACCTTTGGAGGGGTAAAATATTTTAATATATATCAAGTTCAATTTGTCAAAAAATAATTTTTTTTTAGGATTGGTGCTTTTTGTGTGCTTTCTAAGAGATATATCCAGAACCTAAGATCACAATAATTTTTCTACTATATTTTCTTCTTAAAAGTTTTCTAATTTTGGATTTAACCTTCTGGTCTATGATCAAGTGTGTATACGGTATGAAGTAAGAGCCAAGGTTTAATTGGTTTAATTTTGTATCCTCATTCAAATTTAATTTTTGTGTGATTAGATTTGATATTTAATTGTTTGATATTTCATTGAACAATTAAATTTGATATTTAATTTTTCCAACATCACTTGTTGAAAAGAACTTTTCATAATCAAATACCTTGACATCTTTGTAGAAAATCCACTTACTAAGTATGTGTGAGTCTACTTCTAGGTCCCCAGTTTTTTTTCCTTTGATGTACAAGTTTATGTTTTACTCAGTATCATGTTGGTTCAATTACTATAACATTATATTTAGTCTTGTAATTAAGTCATGTATATTCTTCAACTTCAGCCTTCATTTTCAAAGCAATTTTGGCTATCCCTGATTCTTTGCATTTTCATATGAATATTAAAATCAACTTGTTGATTTCTTGCATTGACAAATGGATTCTTTACAAATAAGCCACCAGGGAAGCCCTAACTTGTTGATTTCTAACAACAAAAATACACTGTGATTTTGATTAGGATTGTGTTAAATTTTTCTGATAAATTATAAAATTGACATTTTAACAGTATTAGATTTTCTAACTCATGAACATATATATCTCTATTTTTTTAGTAGCATCATTTTGTAACTGAAAAAGAACCAGATTTTATGAGGTGTTTGGTGAGAAGGAGCCACAGTAGAGGAGCAAAGTGGCATCTTTCCCATACCAGGTCTTCTGAATTCTTTTTGAGGTCTCTGTGAAGACAGAGATTTTTTTAAAAAAACTGATGTTGATGGTTTCATTTAAGAACAGCTGTGGAACTCTGGATATAAGGAGGGCTGTGTGGGACTTGATAACAATGAGTTGTAAAATATCAGCACAAATCAAGTGACTCGAGGTAAAATGTGGAAGCATTTTCTAGCAGCAGCATCCTTGACACAGTTTTCTTTACTGTATATAATAGGTCAATTACTGGAGCTTGGGTGTTTCCTTCCAAACTCTGAACAATCCTCTGGTGACTAAGACTTGACCTGAAGTTTCATGGGCTAAAGGTATACAATGCCACATGAGGCTTTTGCATAGGGCTCACTGAAGTCCTGAGGTATATAAGCTTTCACCTTCCTCGGGACATTCTATGTGGCCACTATCAGAAAAAGTTCTCATTCAAACTGAGACCAAGAGAACACCTATTGTGGCTTTTCCCCACAGATATTGTGATCTACGTATTTGGGTGATCAGGGGTGGTTTGCTGTCACCTCGGTTAGACAGATTGTATTTTCCAAAAATAGCAATGTGTATGTGAATTGGTGGGACCTATTCTCTCTCTTGAACCTGGGCAGGGACTTATAATTGCCCTGAACATTGGGGCACAGTGTCAGTGATGCTATGTGACTTTCCTTTTTTTTTCTTTAAAAGAATTATTTTATTGTGGTAAGAATACTTGACATGAGATCTACCCTCTTAACAAATTCTTAAGTGTAAAATGCAGTATTGGTGACTACAGTTACAAATGATGTACAACAGATCTCTAGAATTTCCTTATCTTCCTTAATTGAAACTTCATGTCCTTTGATTAGTAACCACCCATTTCCACTTTCTCTTAACTCCTGGAAACCACCACTGTACTTTTTTGATTGTATGGATTTGACTATTTTACATACCTTGAATAAGCAGAATTTATTCTTCTGCGGCTGGCTTATTTCACTTGGCATAATGACCTCGAGGTTTATCCATGTTATCCCATATTGTAGAATTTCCTTCTCTTTTACTGCTGTGCAGTATTCTGTTATATGTACACACCACATTTTCTTTAGCCAATCAGCCACTGATAAATATTTAGGTTGTTTCCACATCTTGGCTATTGTAAGTAGTGCTGCAATGAACATGGGAGTGCAAATATCTCTTCAAAATTCTTGTTTCAGTACTTTTGAATAAATAAAGAAGCTTTTGCCTGGTGCTTTAATTCTCTTTTTTCTCTCTTAAGATACTTACCTATGGAGCCTAGCTACCATATTATAAGGATCACCAGATGATATAGAGGGATGATGTGTATGTGTTTCTGTTAACAGCCCCAACTATAGTCTGAGCTGATATCCAGCACTGACCACAAGATATAAATGAAACAGTCTTTGGAAGATGACAGCCTCCAGCCTTCAAGTCTTGTATTTAAGACCCCAGAGCAGAGATACCCTATTCAAGTTGATGACCAGCAGAAACAATGAGAGGTAACAAATCATTTTTCTTATTTTAATCCATTAAATTATGGAATGATTTGTTATAAAGCAATAGATACTTGAAATACTTTCCCATGAGATTTTCCGGTACTGACTATACAAGGAGCTTGAACATCTCTTAATACTCATTTCCCTCCTCTCCACTTGATTCTCCACATCTATTTGTCTGATTTCATGCACAGATTTATCTAGTGGAGTTGGACACAACTAAGCAACTAAACACTACTCTTCTATTATTTGAAAGTGAAAGTCCCTCAGTCATGTCAGACTCATAGCCTGTCAGGCTCTTCTGTCCATGGAATTCTCCAGGCTGGGATACTGGAGTGGGTAGCCATTCCCTTCTCCAGGGGATCTTCCCAAGCCAGGGATCAAACCCAGGTCTCCCACATTACAGGTGGATTCTTTACTGTCTTAGCCACCAGGGAAGACCCCTTCTATTATTTCCTCCCAGCCAAAGGGCATAACATGGTAATATGACTTTCTATCTATTCCTTTATGGAAGCCCAATATGCTAAATAGTTAAAACAAAATAATTTGTTACTAAATAATATTAAAAATACCAACATATTAGTGTTTTCAAGGCTTTCTTTTCAATTCTCAAGATACTATTTTGATATTAAAAACATTTGAGTCTTTCTTATAGCTTTTCAGCTATATAAATCTTGTTTTTGATTCAATGTGGAAGACTAATGAGTGTGGAAAGAAGAGTGCAAAGATGAATATTTTAAGATATAATTCATTAAATATTTGTGTGACATATAATATGTACTAGGTTTATCAATGGAGATCAGGAATCACTTGTAGTAAGTATGCGTTTAAAACATCGATTAACCTCACTCACATTCACTTTCCCAGAGAGTTTTAGCATTATTCCTATTCAAGATATCCAGGACCCCAAACCAGCAGGTCCTCACTTATGTATATATGAAGACTTTTCTCACAAATTAGTCACTGTCTTTCAAGAATGCCTGATAGGGAGGAAGATTCCAGCAAGGAAGCACTTTTCTCAGCTCCCTTTCTTATTGTATCCTTTGCTGAGTTGTTCAGTTGTGTATGACTCTTAGCAACCCTGTGGACTGTGGCCTGCCAGGCTTCTCTGTCCATGGGGATTCTCCAGGCAAGAATACTGGAGTGGGTTGCCATGCCTTCCTCCAGGGAAATCTTCCCAACCGAGGGATTGAACCCAGGTCTCCCACATTGCAGGTGGATTCTTTACTGTCTTGAGCCTCCAGGGCTCCCTTCCTACTATATTACTATTTCTTTCTACCAATATACATCTCACACTTTTTACCAGTTTTTCCATTGAACTGTTATACACCTGCGTCCAAACAGCAACAACAACAAAGCAAAGTGGAAAAAAGACAAATATTCTTGTTCTCATTGTAAGAAGTTGGTCATCTACTACCCAGACTCACCCCAAGCAGCGCTCCTTTTATCAAAACACACAAAGGCTTTCAACATATCTTCTTGACTTGTATTTTTAAGCAAAACTTACAGGTAGAAATACTGGCAGAACAAAGTGGAAAGGGAAAAATCACTTTTAGTGAAGTTTAAGGCACATAACCTGAAATTTTAAATATGAAAGTTATAACTTTTTATTAAATACTTGACAATGCATGCTCCTCAATTGTTAATGATTGTAACCTTGTTGTTGTGTTGCGTTAGTTGCTCAGTCATGTCCAACTCTTTGTGACCCCATGGACTGTAGCCTATCAGGCTCCTCTGTCCATGAAATTATCCAGGCAACAATACTTGAGTGGGTTCCCATGCCCTTCTTCAGGGGATCTTCCAGACCCAGGGATCGAACCTGGGTCTCCTGCATTGCAGGCAGATTCTTTACTATCTGAACCACCAGGGAAGTCCTGCTGCTAAGTCACTTCAGTCGTGTCCGACTCTGTGACCCCTTAGACGGCAGCCCACCAGGCTCCTCCGTCCCTGGGATTCTCCAGGCAAGAACACTGGAGTGGGTTGCCATTTCCTTCTCCAATGCGTGAAAGTGAAAAGTGAAAGTGAAGTCGCTCATTCGTGTCAGACTCCTAGTGACCCCATGGACTGCAGCCTACCAGGCTCCGCCCTACATCTCGTATTTACCAGAAAGTGAAATTTAATAGTATAGTTTTGAATATAAACTGGTCGAGCCAATTATTTCTCATTTTATTTAGGTGTATCTTTTGTCAATAGAGCATTCAATCATTCAAGCTCCCATAAATTACTTGCTAATAAGTGATTAGGTAACTCTTAAAAAGCTGTTAAGGTAGACCTTCCAATTTATGGTTCTAGGTGCATTTTATGAAAAATGGTTGTTTTTTCAGGAATGACAATTTCATTCAGATCAAATTTCACTGTTGACACATAGTTATGAGTTTGGTATACCAGAAGTTTTCTCATTTCTTTGGATATCACTGTGGCTTGCTCACCTTTTATCTATTAAAGTTATGTACTATGAGGCTGGACCAAAAATTGTGCCAAAAGCCTTGTACATGAGGTAATTTGTTTTCTATTAAAACTCAGATTCTTGTAAACAAAGCCCAGGAGAAACATTAGCCTAAAAAAGGCCTTTTAAATCTCTTTATGTCTCATGCCAGAGAAGGATTTTTCAGGCACCATGAGTGTGTGTCACAATATACTTACAGGTCAACGAAAGTACAATCATTCAACTTTTGTAACTTGAGGTTATATGATTTTAAGTTTGCCTATTTTCTAATTCCATCAGGATTAGATAACTCACTTGAGCTGAATAGTTTAATTTAAAAGTTCCTAGTTATTGGAAGATTTCTGGATCAGGCAACCTAAGGAACATAAAACTAGCTAAATGAGTACAATATAACAACAACAAAAAAAAAACAGAAACAAAAAATACAGAAAAAGGATCACTGTGTCTTCTTTATACTCTTTATATTCTCTTCCAAGAAATCTTTCAGGGAAATTCAGGACTAAATGTTTAGCATGCTAACTAATTGGTAACAGGTTAAAAGCAAGGTACTGAGGATTCAGATCTTTGACCCTCTTAGACTGTTAGTAGGCACCTAAGACTGTTTGTTGTTCAGCTACTTCACGTTGCTTGTTCCAGAGGGCGGGTGGAACAAGGAGGGCTTTCTGCCTAACTACTTTGGGTTTGATCCCTGGGTTGGGAAGATCCTCTGGAGAAGGGAAAGGCTACCCACTCCAGTATTCTGGTCTGGAGAATTCAATGGACTGTATAGTCTATGGGTTCACAAAGAGTCGGACACAACTGAGTGACTTTCACTTATAGATATGCTTTAATTCTTCATGCTAGGAAATGGTAAATGAGTCCCAACAGAGTATTTAGAATACCCAAAAGAAGAAAGAAGAAAAAAAACTATACATAAAATTACTACAATAGCTCAGCTGGTAAAGAATCCACCTGCAATGCAGGAGAGATCCGGTTCCATTCCTGGGTCAGGAAGATCTGCAGAAGGGACAGGCTACCCATTCCCATATTCTTGGGCTTTTCTGGTGGCTCAGTTGGTAAAGAATCTGCCTGCAATGCAGGAGATCTGGGTTTGATCCCTGGGTTGGGAAGATCACCTAGAGTAGGAAATGGCAACTCACTCCAGTATTCTTGCCTGGGGAATTTCATGGGCAGAAGAGCTTGACAGGCTACAGTCCATGGGGTCACAAAGAGTCGGACTTTAACACATACACACACACACACACACACACATACAACAGACAAATGCTCTTGGTATTTTAGGGCACTTCTTTCCATATTCTTTTAAAGTGTAGTTAGTTTATATAATATAATTTTAATGAATACTAATTTAAACTTTATACAAAGATAATTTGCTCATGTATCCATATTATTAAAGGCTGATTTAAAATATGAATATATTACATGTCATTTCATGAAATATAGTAGATATAGCTTATATTTGTATTCATATCTATCTCTATCGCTATATATCATGTTTTCTGATTAAACACATGGTGCAATATTTCCTAAGAAATAGTAAATTTAAAAAAAAATTAAAGATACATATGTGACATTTTTGTCAGTTTGCATAACTAAGGGTTCATGTATTTATATTCATATATGCATTAAATGCATGATATGAAATTTTGAGCACAGACATTTTTTTCCCCCATAACATTATCTTCCTCTGTTCATGGAATTCATCAGACAAAAATACTGGAGTGGGTTGCCATTTTCTTCTCAAGGGGATTTTCCTGACCCAGGGATTACAAGGGCTTCCATTGTAGCTCAGTTGGTAAAGAATCTGCCTGCAATGCAGAAGACCTGGGTTTGATTCCTAGGTCAGGAAGATTACCTGGAGAAGAATACCTCCAGTATTCTTGCCTGGAGAAGCCCATGGTCAGAGGAAGTTGGTGGGCTACAGTCCATGGGGTCCCAAGAGTTGGACGCGACTTAGTGACTAAATCACCACCACCACCTCCTGCATTGCAGGTAGGTTCTTCACCATCTGAGCCACCAGGGAACCCCTATTACATTATCTAGAAGTGGATGTATTGGTTGCTCTTTATTATTTAAAGTTGCACGATAAAAGTACACATTAAAAGCTTGTTCCTTTGCAGTGGAACTCTTTTCTGCTTATATAACTGAATAATATTCTTTATTCCTTTTGGTAAAAAATATCTTGTTAAGGGTCTTTACATCTTAGCTTTTCTTGAATTATGGCATACATTATTTTTGTTGACACATTATGTGTTGTCAGCAAAGATTCTCTTTTATTGTTTCAGGCTGCCTTGGTTCTACATTTTTAAAAACATCAGCTATCTCCATTCTTTTTGCTCCAAATCTGTCAAATCCTACCTTATTGTTTACATTACATGCTTTCTGAATTTCAGGTTTCTCAATAGGTCTTGCTTTTCTATCCATCAGTATATAACTTTTTTCTGCTTTCTTTGTTTTAGGTTTTTTTGAATAACTCTTTTGCTTACTTATTTCCCTTTCTATCTCATCCTATTGACTGTTTGTCTCAGGTATTCTCCACTTAGAACTTTTGAAATGCCATAATTATTAGTTTATTGAAGATATTTTATATAAAACCCTTCTTCTGAAGACTGGTTTTAGTCAACAAATTATGTTTCATAGGAGTCTCAGAGTCTATTGAAAATATTAAATATGTTCTTGAAATTTATCTTAGGTTCTCAAATAAATGATTTTTAGAGTAATATTCAGTGGCAGTGTACTGTGATGGTTTGACATGCAGTCTGGGGATCAGAGTGCTGGGGTCAAATTGGCTTCCATTACATCACAGCAATGTAACTTTAAACATGCTACTTAATTCTTTCCCGGTTTCCTCTTTGACAAAATGCAGATGATACTAATTTGTATAAAAAACATGCCACTACACATATTGTTAATTATTCTAGCTTTCTAAAAATGTCAGGACTCAGTAAAAAAGGAGTACCAAAATGGATGCCAAATTTTCTGGTTATGATTGAAGTTCCGTTAGAAATGGGGAAAATTATAAAAAGAATGTTTGCCTTCTTTTAGGATGAAATCTAATACATTTTTTTCCTGAAATGCCTAATTCCATCTGCTTTGTAGTTAATGGAGAGCTCTCCCTGATCCCAGGGCTACTTTAGTAAATACACTCAATTTCTGATATTGATGTTGTTTTTGAATTTTCCATTTGGTTCATAGGTATTTTGAAGGAAAGTTGGTAGAAACTGCTGTTTTAAATCATAAAAAGCCTGTTTATTATCTATTATTATTTTAATTTAGTTATGAAATCTTGCAACAGTTACAGCAACAGGCTGTTTAGAGTTCAGGTCTGTTATTCTCTTGAGAAGAAATTGTAGTCTTTATTCTTGCCCAGTTACCAGAAGCAGTGATTTAGGTATGAGATTTCAACTTTCCTTGGTGGACAGGAAAGGAACTAGATCGGGTCAGAAGTCAACTTGAGTGTTACTTAAAAGGCCTCTGAACTTTACCCACTTTAGTTCTGTCGGAACTTTCGACCATGCCTTAAAGAAAGAAATATATTTTAGCCAGTACATATATGTACACAAACTGAAACAAAATGTTTTAAACTGTTTATTTTTACCATATGTGATATGTTTTTCATTTTACTTTATGATTTTGTTTCATCAAAAAATCACTCACGGCCTATTAAATTTAGTTTATTACCTCTAAAGAGTTGTGGCATTCAATTTAAAAAAAAAATCTAAAAATCAGTGGATTAGAGTTTGAGGTTCTTATGACTTAACCCTCCTGCCCATAACTGATGCTTTCAAATCCTATTGGAAAATAATGAAAGGTGAGATGTTTATAAATAAGAAGAGATTAGAGCAGATGTCATACTGCATAAACAGAAAACAGATTAACTTTAAAACATTTTCCCTCTATCATTTGCTACACCCAATTTGACCTCCCAGAAAAAGAGATAATGTCAGTTAAGAATAAAACAATTGTTTGACATGTTTCTTGCAAGAGAAACCAAGAAAAGATTTAAGTACAGAAAGTAAAAATTCCTTAATCCTAATATTTAGAAATTTTATTAGTATCTATTATATACAGATCTGTTTTCTGCAACTGGACAATTATATTCTCATAGACTAGAAAGTGGAAGAGAAGAAAGATCAACTAAAACAAGTAAGTTAATTTTGTTCACAGGTAGAAACACTGTGAATTGACAAAACTTGGGTCTCTGAATTTGTAGACTCATGACAATGAAGTGTTTAAAGCATTTATTCTTTCCACTTTTAATTTAAGAATGAATAATTGCCTGTCATTTAATTATTGATAAAAGTAAAGGAAAAGGGCACCGAACATATCTTTTATTTTTGCTTTTGTTTTCTTTTATAGGCAAGCAAATATGAAAGCCAAAAACTAGTGTTTTATTCTAGGCCATGACATGTCAGACTGATTTGAGATTTATATGAAGTTCAAAATTCAGCTTTTGGTGCACTTTAAAAACAATGTAGAACCTTTTTTTTTCCCCAGAATTTTATAAGCCAAACAATAGACATTATTATAGCTTTGTGTATTGCACAGCAGGGATTACTGTACCTGCCTAATTAGACAGCTAGAAGCACTGGAAAGAAATCTTCAAGTGTCATTAAATAGTTTATTTGGCAAGCCTTTTCTAGTCATTTGGCTTTGGGAAGTCTGCTGATATAAGAGTAGGGTATCATTTTTCAGGTTTAACATTGGCTTATGGTCAATTAAAGAAAAAAAAGAAAGAAAAGGGCAAAAAAGAGAGCAGAAGAGAAGGAAAGAGAGAGAGAGATTATTTCTTTGTCAAATTAAGTCATTTTTCCAGGATCCCTGGGGAGAATACACTTACTTGCTTCATATAATGAACTAGTAGGGAGGTTCGGTCAAAAATATTGTTCTAAAACTGAAGTGAGAATGAATAGCTGAGAAATGTATATTTAAAATGGAGGTTCACATGAAGTATCAAAAGTTCAAAATCTGTCATTTCCATTCCTATGTGTTTCATTTCTATTTAACTGAAAGGCAGAAGGAGTTGAATATTTTGAGTAATTTGTACATTCAGTGTCAGGGTAGGGGGTGATGATTAAGAAAGAACTTCTCACTAGATGTTGCCATAAAATTGAGAGTTATTTGCAATTTGATAACTTTCTTTTCTTCCTCTTGATCTGTCTGCTTCTAGCCACAAGCACAGTCAATCAAAGGAGTTTTATGCTTAGTCTCAAATGCTGTATGCTATAGGCAAATACTATAATTTTTTTTTTTTACTTTTAAAGTTTATATACCTTCATGTTCACTTTGGTCAAGGTAATTTTCTTTTATACAATTTAGCAAGATCATTTGGACAATTTTCTTGAGGGTCTTTTTTTCACAATAATTCATGACACTGAATTTGACCAAATTCTAGAATAAGTAAAATATGTTCTTTATTTATACTCCAGTCCTATCAAAATATTTGGAAGAAGAAATTAAACAATTAGTATGTATTTATTTTTAAGGGAATGAATTAACTATCTTGAATTTTTCTTCTGTGTTAAAGAAGAAAAACTGAACATCATAAAAAATATAATTATCTGTCTTTCATTTATTTTTCTGTCTTTTTTTTTGGTCAGCCAAACAATATTCTATTTGTGAAATAATACACTGCAGGAGTAAATTTAAAAAGCAACAGGAGGAGCTTTGGTAGACTATCACTACATGTGTTGGATGCTCTGTTTGTTTTCTTTGATTAACTAAGGCATTTCTCCAACTTCAGTATTTTTTTTAAATATAATTTCTTTCCTTGTTTTTTTTTTAGTTTATACAGCAAACTCTTAGAAATTCCTCAGTATTTGCTCTCTCCTTCTTCCACAATCGGAGAAGGCAATGGCACCCCACTCCAGTACTCTCACCTGGAAAATCCCATGGACGGAGGAGCCTGGTAGGCTGCAGTCCATGGGGTCGAGAAGAGTCAGACATGACTGAGCGACTTCACTTTCACTTTTCACTTTTATGCATTGGAGAAGGAAGTGGCAACCCACTCCAGTGTTCTTGCCTGGAGAACCCCAGGGATGGGGTCACACAGAGTCGGACACGACTGCTGAAGTGACTTAGCAGTAGCAGTCCTCCACAATAATAGGTATTCTTTTAGTTGGATATGTGGTTGCCAAAGAAAAGGCTATATTTTCCAGCTTTCTTTATGACTAGTCATGAGATGTTCTCAGCTTTCAACACTTGTAAAGGCTTAAAATGGTATCTGGTACATGATAAGTACAATTTACATTTTAGGAAGAGGGAGAACACAAGATTTTTTTTTAAAAAATACGCTATTTCCAGATCTTGCTCTCAAACAGATAGATGTCACTCCCCCAAGTTTTGCACCTTCTTTTCCCTAAGCTGGAGATGCCAGGACTGGAAAAGCCATGTTGGGCACCCATATTAACCATCTAAAGATGTTGGCATAGCCACTTAGCAGCTCTATGTGCCTGCCTACCATTGAATAATTGTATGAGAGTGAATAAACTTCCATCTTGCGTGTGTGTGTGTGTGTGTGAGGTGTGTGTGTGCTCAGTCACGTTTGACTCTTTGCAGCTCCATAGATGGTAGCCTACCAGGCTCCTCTGTCCATGGAATTTTTCAGGCAGGTATGCTGGAGCGGGTTGCCATTTTCTCCTCCAGGGGATCTCTCCACCTCTTTCCCAGGGGTGGAGCCTGCATCTCCCGTGTCTCCGGCCTTGGTAGACAGATTCTTTACCACTGCGCCACCTGGGAAGACCCTCCACCTTGCATAACCCACTGAAATTTGGAGTATCTTTCCTGGTGGGACTGTAAACAATGCTATGAGTTATTAATGACTCTCCTTTAAGAGAATTTTTCCTGGGAAGATGAAACTAGTTAGTTTTAAAACAAATATATAGATTCGTTTGGTAAAATTATTAAGTACAATCTTTCAAAATAGAATATATATATATATATATATATATATGTATACACACACACACGTTTTTAGCAGACTAAAATACAGTCCGAGTGGTTATGATTAAAGTAACATGTAAGTAGAAAGATTCTCAATTGAAATCCATTATTCTACAGGGAAGTTTCAATAGGATAGTTTTTATCTTTACCTTACAATTTTTGCAATCAATTATCAACTTACTTTTTTGTCCTCTCGGTCATCTTTTCTTCCAAGTATCTCTCACTTTATCAGAGTAGACTGAATTATCCACCATCTTCCTTTGTTTTCACAGCACAGTTGATTTGTGTATATTAGAACGTTAAACATGTTGCCCTTGGTGACTGGCTTATCTCCTTCATTATACCATTAGTTTGTCAAAGACCAGCATCTCATTATTTCACACTTTATACCCGCTAGCATTTATTTCAGCACTCTAATACTGCATTTTAATTTCAAAGTTTTTTGTTTTTAAATATTGCCTGAAACCACTAGAGGTAGAAATGGAGTGTTTCAGAACCCTAAATAAAAGAGAAGATTCTTATATGCAAGGATGTGCACGATAAAGGATGGAAAAGGTCCACCTAACAGAGGTGGGAGAGATGAAGAAGAGGTGACAAGAATACACAGAACTATATTTAAAAAGGTCTTAATGACCTGGATAATTGCAATGGTGTGGTCACTCACCTAGAACCAGACATCCTGGAGTGGGAAGTCAAGTGGGCCTAGGAAGTATTACTACACACAAAGCTAGTGGAGGTGTTGAAATTCCAGTTGAGCTAGTTAAAATCCTAAAAGGTGATGTTGTTGAAGTGTTGCAGTCAGTATGTCAGCAAATTTGGAAAGCTCAGCAGTGGCCACAGGACTGGAAAAGGTCAGTTTTCATTCCAATACCAAAGAAGGGCAATGCCAAAGAATGTTCAAACTGACAGTCAGCTGTGCTTATTTCACATGCTGGTAAAGCTATGCTCAAAATCCTTCAAGCGTCGTTTCAGTAGTTTGTGAACTGAGAACTTCCATATGTACAACCTGGGTTTAGAAAAGGCAGAGGAACCAGAGATCAAATTGGCAACATTCATTGGAGCACAGAGAAAACAAAGAAATTCCAGAAAACATCTACTTCTGCCTCACTGACTACCCTGAAGCCTTTGATTGTGTGGATCAGAGCAAACTGTGGAAAGTTCTGAAAGAGATGGGAATTACCCGACCACCTTACCTGTCTCCTGAGAAACCTGTATGTAGGTCAACAAGCAACAGTTAGAACCTTATATGGAACAACAGACTGGTTCAAAATTGGGAAAGGAATACAACAAGGCTGTTTATTGTCAGCCTGTTTATTTAACTTATATGCAGAGTTCATCATGGGAAATGCCAGGTGTGATGAATCACAAGCTGGAATCAAGATTGTTGGGAGATATATCAACAGCCTCAGATATGAAGATGATACCACTTTAATGGCAAAAAGTGAAGAGGAGCTAAAGGATGAGGGTAAAAGAGGAAAGTGAAAAAGATAGCTCAAAACTCAGCATCCAAAAACTAAGATCATGGTATCTGGTCTCATCATTTTATGGCAGATAGAAGAGGAAAAAGTAGAAGCAGTGACAGACTTTATTTTCTTGGGTTCCAAAATCACTGCAGATGGTGACTGCAGCCATAAAATTAAAAGATGCTTGCTCTTTGGAAGGAAAGCTATGACAAACATAGACAGTGTGTTAAGTAGCAGAGACATCACTCTGCTGACAAAAGTTCTGTATAGCCAAAGCTGTGGTTTTTCCAGTAGTCGTGTATATATGTGAGAGTTGGACCATGATATAGGCTGAGAACCAAAGAATTTATGCTTTTGAATTGTGATGGTAGAGAAGATTCTTGAGAGACTCTTGGACAGCAAGGAGATCTAACTAGTCAATCCTAAAGGAAATCAACCCTGAATATTCATTGGAAGGACTAATGCTGAAGCTGTAGCTTTAATAGTTTAGCCACCTGATACAAATAGCGGACTCATTCAAAAAGACCCTGATATTGGGAAAGATTGAAGGCAAAAGGAGAAGAAAGGTGGCAGAAGATGAGATGGCTAGATAGCATTACCAACTCAATGAACATGAGTTTGAGCAAACGTCAGGAGATAGTGAAGGACAGGGAAGCCTGGCAGGTTATAGTCCATGGGGTGGCAGAGTTGGACACAACCTAGCAACTGAAAATCAACAGCAGCAAAGTTTGCATGTATGCTTTTCCATTAGCATTTAGCCAATAAGATGCTTTAAAATAATCTCACATAGATAAATAGTTTTGGGGGAAATATCAATATATAGAAAAAATACATGAAATGATACAATAAACTCCCAAATAGCCATCAATCAGCTTGAACAATTGTCAGTTCATTTCCAATCTTGTTTCATTTCTATCCACACAGTTCTCCCTTCATGGATTATTTTGAAGCCACTCTCAGAAGTTATAATTTTTATCTGTAAATATATCATTATGATTTCTAAAAGGCAAGATCTGTTTATAAAAATGTAACCACCATGACCATGATTAAAAACCAGAAATTTCTTGACATCATCAAATGTTAAATAGTGTTTAAGTTTTCAATTTAAAAATATATGAAGAAAATGTTTTCAATTTTTAATATATAGATTCCCTACCCATATCTCTATTTGAAATGTATTTGTCAGTTAGACTTTCTTACTATCTGGATTTTACTGTTTAATATAGCATCTCTTCTTATTTTATTACTTTTACATTTGTTTTGGGGTCTAATGGCTTAATCAGAGTTAGTTTCTTGCTTTTTTTTCCCTCATAAGGCTACTTCAGGGTGATTGGGTGATATTGAGTTCTTAAATCTAGAGGCATGTTAGAGCGTTAACTGTACCAGCACAGTACAGAAATATTTTAATTGAAATAATTTGGATTCCGTCCTTACCAATAGGAATCTTCTACCATGACTTGGGAGCACAACAGTCAAGCTTAAACAGTCCAGAGGCCCAGTTTATCTTTAGGTGGTTTTTTTTTTTTTTTTTTTTCCAGTCAAGTCACTTATGCCAGGAAAGAAACACAGAATCAAGTTTAAAGGAAAAAACAAAAACTATAACTAGTTTCTATTTTCAGACGTCACAGAAGGAGATTGAACCGCAAGCTAAAGAGTTAAAAAGAACCGAGAATGTCATAAGGAGATACGAAATAAAGTTTACACTAAGTTATTCAGGCAAGTCCCTAAAGAGATGTTGTATATGGTAGAGAAAAACCTTTAATGTAGAGGAGAGTATGGAGGACAGAAGCAAAGGGTTAGTTGACTATAAACTTGATATGACAAGAGTAACATTACCATGTAAAGCTCAGAGATGTAATAGTCTGCTGATCATATTGTGTTCCATTCTGGGTAGCATAAAAGTATGTTTAGTGAAATATTTAGGGCTTTGAGAACATTTAAAGGCAATTGCAGAAGGTGATGAAAAGTTTAGAGAGTCTGCCTTATGTAGTTTGAAGAAAACTATGCGTGTGTGCATGTGTGTGTGTGTGTGTGTGTGTGTGTGTGTAGGCAGTTATGAGCGTCAGATTAGGGATTAAAGTATCCCAGAGTAGACTTGATAAAAAGAAAGTTTAAAATATTTAAAAGAATATCAGTTGGACTTATTCTGTCTAACTGCAGAAGAAAAACCTAGAAGTGGTAGATAGAGGCTATACATGCATGTATTTGTCCTCGACCAAATAAAAAAAATTCATCTGTGCTAAAATGGAATGAGTTAGATTTTAGCAGACTCTTGATAATCTCTCTAGGATTGTTGTATATTTGATCTCTGCTTTATATCAAAAAACCACATAATCCTTTTAGGATGCTCTAGAGTGATATCTAAAGCAATAAATTCTAACAGAAATAGAAGCCACATCCTGGTTGAAATCTTCGGAAACTAAGCTTATTCCCATAGTACATTATTCCCATAGAATACTGCTTAACTAACACATTCCCTCACCCTCGTTCTGCCAAATCTTGTCACTAAAGATGTAATATATACAGTGAGAAATTGTACACTTTTAGCCTCAAGTAGTCTTGCAATACTAAGATTTGGTTTTGTTTGTTCTTTTATTGATAATCACTGTCATCACCATCATCAGTAACATCTTACTGTCACCCTAAATCTTGGGAATCAGAACTCAGCTAGTGTAGAGCATCAGGTTTCATTTTTTTTCCGATCCCCAACATTTTGGAGGATAGTTTAGGACAGTTGGAGAGGAATGAGAGTGGCTATGTATGTCTGATTTCCCAGTCCAGCCTAGA
The DNA here is from genome assembly GCF_019320065.1 of Cervus canadensis. Lineage (NCBI taxonomy): Eukaryota > Metazoa > Chordata > Mammalia > Artiodactyla > Cervidae > Cervus > Cervus canadensis. The sequence continues at coordinate 89,869,153 of NC_057386.1, forward strand.
AATCAAGAGGATTTCTTGAGCAGTTGAGAAATAATAAGCAAGAAATGTGTAAGTGGCAGACAGTGTATCTGAGCCACACCGGCAACCCCCCTACCCCATCCCTATGCTTTCTTTAGCCTAGGCTTGCTGTTTGGCCCAGCCTGTGTTTGGCTTTTGTTTTCAATAGGAACTTCCAACTCTAAAGTGCCTGGTCCTTCCACCTCCTTTTCCTTGGCTGATTCTTGGTCCCTACGCTAGTTACCTGGTTGTGGGATATAATTCTCCACTTGCCCAACAGGAGTGCCATGCGTATGTGGTCTATACACCACAGCTGCCTTCCTTCCAGAAGCCAACATCTGCAGTACATTTTGCCTCTTCACTTCTATCTTTTTCTGCTTTTTCTCAATTTGTGCTAAATGTCAAGAATCCACCAAGCTCTTCTTGTTGTAAATCCAAGTGACATAGACACAGGATTGCTTATTCAAAAGTTATTACTGTCAATACTCCTTTTCTGGGAGGTATACGTAAGTGTGGGGAAAGCAGAAGGAGAATCTGTTACAACGAATGAATGATCCTGACATCTTTCCAGTTCTCAGTGACTCAGCTGGTAAAGAGTCCGCCTACAATGCAGGAGACCCTGGTTCCATTCCTGGTTCAGGAAGAACCCCTGGAGAAGGGATAGGCTACCCATTCCAGTATTCTTGGGCTTCCCTGGTAGCTCAAGTTGGTAAAGAATCTGCCTACAGTGTGGGAGATCTGGGTTTGATCCCTGGGTTGGGAAGATCCCTTGGAGAAGGGAACAGCTACCCGCTCCAGTATTCTGGCCTGGAAAAATCCCATGGACTGTATAGTCCATGGGGTCACAAAGAATTGGACACGACTGAGCGACTTTCACTTAAATCTCCTTGGCCATCCATTGCATTCTCAATCTATTCTCAGACCACCACCCTATCAAGTCTGGTCAGAAGCAACTAATATCCCTTTTACACCATGTTGCCATGCTGCATCTTTTCCTAAAGAAAATTATTTAAACTTAAAATAAGCAAAAGATGGTTTGAGGGAAAAATTAAATGTTATTGTCAATTACCTGCAGTTTCTAGGTTTTACAAAATGCTCAAACAAAACCCCTACATGTATGTGAGTGAACTGATTATTTAAAAAAAAAATACTTATTTACAGAAATATTGACACTATGGTGGTCCTTTCATTATGAAACTATTATTTGAATACAAATTATAAAGTATGCTTTATTTAAGATGAATGTTTGAAACAACAGAAAAGCAATTCTATATCTGCTAAATTTCCATCATTTTTATTCTAAGAATATATCTTTCAAATTGTATATCATTTCTCAGAAATCTATAATATTGTAAATATACTGACTATGGTAACAGATCATTGTATTTTTATTTAATTTATAGCTCCAAATTATAAAAAAGTTCAATGTAAGGAGATATGTGTGTGTGTGTATGTGTATGTGTATGAGCACACACATATTGCACATGGATATACATATATATAAATATACATGAAAAAAGACAGAGAGACAGAGACAGACACAGAGGGAGGGAGAAGAAACTGGACAGAAGAATACAAAAGCTTATTAAGACACAATGTTATCATTAGGACTTAATATGAGAGGTAATTTTTTAATACTTAGAAAATTTGGAGGTGATTTCTCTTGAGATTTAATTTTTCACATGCTAATTTTTATATATTGGCAAATTCAGACTTAAATTGAAGAAAGTAGGGAAAACCACTAGACCATTCAGGTATGACCTAAATCAAATCCCTTATGACTATACAGTGGAAGTGAGAAATAGATTTAAGGGGCTAGATGTGATAGACAAAGTGCCTTAGGAACTATGGACGGAGGTTTGTGACACTGTACAGGAGTCAGGGATCAAGACCATCCCGAAGGAAAAGAAATGCAAAAAGGCAAAATGGTTGTCTGAGGAGGCCTTACAAATAGCTGTGAAAAGAACAGAAGTGAAAAGCATAGGAGAAAAGGAAAGATATTCCCATTTGAATGCAGAGTTCCAAAAGAATAGCCATGAGAGATAAGAAAGCCTTCCTCAGTGATCAATGCAAAGAAATAGAAGAAAACAACAGAATGGGAAAGACTAGAGATCTCTTCAAGAAAATTAGAGATACCAAGGGAACATTTCATGCAAAGATGAGTTTGATAAAGGACAGAAATGGTATGGACCTAACAGAAGCAGAATATATTAAGAAGAGGTGGCAAGAATACACAGAAGAACTGTACAAAAAAGATCTTCATGACCCAGATAATCACTATGGTGTGATCGCTCACCTAAAGCCAGACATCCTGGAATGTGAAGTCAAGTGGGCCTTAGAAAGCATCACTACGAACAAAGCTAGTAGAGGTGATGGAATTCCCATTGAGCTATTTCAAATCCTGAAAGATGATGCTGTGAAAGTGCTGCACTCAATATGCCAGTAAATTTGGAAAACTCAGCAGTGGCCACAAGACTGGAAAAGGTCATTTTTCATTCCAATCCCAAAGAAAAGCAATCCCAAAGAATGCTCAAACTACCGCACAATTGCACTCATCTCACACACTAGTAAAGTCATGCTCAAAATTCTCCAAGCCAGGCTTCAGCAATACGTGAACTGTGAACTTCCAGATATTCAAGCTGGTTTTAGAAAAGGCAGAGGAACTAGAGATCAGATTGCCAACATCCGCTGGATCATCGAAAAAGCAAGAGAGTTCCAGAAAAACATCTATTTCTGCTTTATTGACTATGCCAAAGCCTTTGATTGTGTCAATCACAATACACTGTGGAAAATTCTGAAAGAGGTGGGCATACCAGGCCACTTGACCTGCCTCTTGAAAAACCTATATGCAGGTCAGGAAGCAACAGTTACAACTGGACATGGACCAACAGACTGGTTCCAAATAGGAAAAGGAGTCCGTCAAGGCTGTATATTGTCACCCTGCTTATTTAACTTATATGCAGAGTACATCATGAGAAATGCTGGGCTGGAAGAAGCACAAGCTGGAATCAAGATGGGTAGGAGAAATATCAGTAACCTCAGATATGGAGATGACACCACCCTTACGGCAGAAAGTGAAGAGGAACTAAACAGCCTCTTGAAGAACATGAAAGAGGAGAGTGAAAAAGCTGGCTTAAAACTCAACATTCAGAAAACTAAGATCATGGCATCTGGTCCCATCACTTCATGGGAAATAGATGGGGAGACAGTGGAAACAGTGTCACACTTTATTTTTTGGGGCTCCAAAATCACTGCAGATGGTGATTGCAGCCATGAAATTAAAAGATGCTTACTCCTTGGAAGGAAAGTTATGACCAACCTAGATAGTATATTAAAAAGCAGAGACATTTCTTTGCCAACGAAGGTCTGTCTAGTCAAGGCTATGGTTTTTCCAGTGGTCATGTATGGATGTGAGAGTTGGACTGTGAAGAAAGCTGAGCACTGAAAAATTGATGCTTTTGAACTGTGGTGTTGGAGAAACTCTTGAGAGTCCCTTGAACTGCATGGAGATCCAACCAGTCCATCCTGAAGGAGATCAGTCCTGGGTGTTCATTGGAAGGACTGATGCTGAAGCTGAAACTCCAATACTTTGGCCACCTGATGGGAAGAGTTGACTCATTGGAAAAGACCCTGATGCTGGGAGGGATTGGGGGCAGGAGGAGAAGGGGACGACAGAGGATGAGATGGCTGGACGGCATCACCGACTCGATGGACATGAATTTGAGTAAACACTGGGAGTTGGTGATGGACAGGGAGGCCTGGCGTGCTGCAATTCATGGGGTCGCAGAGAGTCAGACATGACTGAGTGACTGTACTGATCTGAAGCTTTATATAATTAACTAAAATGGAGTTTTTTTTTTTAAGTAAAAAAAGTACCTTCTATGAAATATTGAGGATTTTTTTAGTATGTTTTATATGCATGATTATTTGATTATCTAAAAGTGGTCATGTCTTTTGTTTAAATAGTTTTCAAAATACTTTAAAATCTTGGTAAGTTTGTTTTTCTCGTTCCTCTACTTTTGTTTAGTCTGTTGACACATGTAAATTTTAATGGTGGATAGAGATTCTACTGACTGGAAATTCCTTAGGAATGATAAGTGCTGACTCATAGGTAGGTGGATAATCAAATGTCATACATATGATAAAGCCAATGTTGTGTGTGTGTGTGTGTGTGTGTGTGTGTTGCACATGGTCAGTTGTGTCTGACTCTATGACCCCATGGACTGTAACCTGCCAGGCTTCTCTGTGCATGGAATTTTCCAGGCAAGAATATTGGAGTGGGTTGCCATTTCCTACTCCAGGGGATCTTCCTGACCCAGGGATTCAACCCAAGTCTTGTCTCCTGCACTGGCAGGCAGATTCTTTACCACTGTGCCACCTAGAAAACCAGGGTTCCCTCAGTGAAGATAAATTTTAAAAGCTAAAGTAAAAAAAATAAAATAAAATAAATAGATACATGTCATAGGTCATGAACTTAAAAGACTACTTACTCTCCTTTGTAATTTTTTATCTGCTAATGTGTAATACATTATTTATACTCCATAAATGGGAAGAAGGTAAGCTTCTGGTTTCCTTTTTCTAAATATTTTAAGTTAAAATTTGGGATATTGATTCCTCATGCTTAAATATGCAAAATATTCTGTATTCAATACCAGGGAAGTTGAGTGCGGTGATAAACAAATGAAAAAACAATCTTATTCCTCTCTTTCTTCAGTGGAGTTTCAAAGGTCAACCCAGGTCAATGTGCCTGCCTCCCTTATACTGTTCTAAATCACCAACTGGGTAATTGTGTAGTTCCTAACATAAATATCTGGTCTCTATCTGCCTGACATTTTCAAATAAGGTTTTCACTCACCCAGTAATTCACTTGATGCTGTCACCAAACTTTGGGCCTGTCACACATAGCATATGGAATGTCATTCATCAGCCTTCCATATCAAAATCAGGTCATCCTTGATGCTGGTGCTGCTTTGATTTGGGGAAATCACTCACTCAGATTCTTATCTGGAGGGTCAGGTTCATACTATTCAGAGACTGACCTTAAAGCCTACTTTATTCTTAAATTGATTATTGGTTTTGGCTGCCTTAACTCTTTACTATTCATTCCCCATTTTGATAATAAGATCTTGAATTCCAGTTGAAAGAGAAGAGACCCTTGCTTGTGCATCATCATCCTGTGTTTCTTTGCCTGAATTTATATAATCTGTACTCTCCTATTTAGATGAAGCTAAATCAAGTTTTTTAATTAAATTTTCCTTAATTAAGAACTAGAGTGCTGGTTCTCTCTACCTAGATCTTCTCAATGCTGTACCGATTCTGATCATGACACCATGAAGAAGAAAACAACCTTTACTTACTCTTCCATTATCCCAAAGACTATATCAAGCCAGCTTTAGGGAGTTATTTTAAAATACTGATAGAAGATATATAGTAGATTTTTCAAAGGTTTACATAAATAGAAATAAAAATGCCATGTGGGATCTTCCCAGACCAGGGATGCAACCTGTGTCCCCTGCATTGGCAGGCGGTTTCTCATCCATTAGACTACCAGGGAAGTCCTGCAAAAACCTAAGTTCAAAGAATATAGGAATACTAGAGATTATAAAAAGGAAAGATAGCAATGACTATGAAAACTTGATAATGACTGTGATTTCTAGAAAAAGAAAATGATATCATAATGGAAGTAATCCTAAATGAAGTCAAATGACTTGTGACAATTATGTATACTTATTGTATATTGCTTTCACATACATAACAAATATTCTTTGCTTATAAATATTTTGGGAGAATTGCCTAAAAATCATATTTATATTTTAGAATGTATGTTTTAATGAGCAGAGGGTCTAAGATTCTCTCAGCAAACAGCAGCTTCCTTCCAGAAGCAGTGTACCATATGTGCTCTGCAAGTACTACCATCATTTTCTAGGTAGACAGTGAAGAAGATTGAGAAACACCAGACAGAGTGCTGGAGACAGCATGTGTTTTATGGCAAATGTTTACTTTTTTAAAAAATTTAATTAACTAATTTTAATTTTGGGTTGTGCTGCATTTTTGTTGCAATGCACAGGCTCTTTGTTGCTATGCACAAGCGTTCTTTAGTTGCGTGCTTGGGCTTCTCATTGCCATGAATTCTCTTGTCGTGGAGCTGGGGCTCTAGGGTTCTGGGGCTTCAGTAGTTGCAACATGTGGCCTCTAGAGCATGGGCTCAGCTTGGTTGCCTTGATCCATGTGGGATCTTCCCAGACCAGGGATGGAACCCATGTCTCTTGCATTGGCAGGCGGATTTTTATGCATTAGTCTATCAGGGAAGTCCTGCAAATGTCTTCTTTAGTTCACTTCATTATAGCTATCACAGCAATGTGATTTTATCAAATTTGGGCTTTCTTTTTTAGTAAGTGAATTTTCCAAACAGAATATTTAGAAATGATAAATTAAAACAATACTTTCAATAAGTTTATGAGAAGTGTCTCTGCACCCTTCAAAGACCAAAGGCCTATATACATCATATTACCATCTATAAATCTCAGATTTTCATTCTTATGAAATAAAAGAGCACCACTATTGAATTTGTCAGGCTGAATATTTTATTTCCCAGTTCTATCATTCAGTATTAATGTTTCTTCTGATTAAACCTCACAGTATTAATGTTTCAAAGAGTAAGGGTGTTTTTCAAGAACTTCACAGTTATAGCTGGAACATGTTAAGCATGATTTAATTAATCTTGAATAGACTGTCTCTGAAGCAATTAAACCAGCTATGTCATACCCAATCTTTCTCTCTCATTTTCCATAAGGATGGCAAATTAGTTTTATAAAGATATCTAGTGAGTTAAGTAAATGCAGAAGTTGCATATTAGAAGAATCTACTTCCCTTGGATAAAATTGAAAACTTGTTGAAGATGTGGGCCATTTGATAAACCACTTAAAATTACTTTTCCTGTCAGCTTTAAAAAAGAATATGCACTGTGCTTGTCTCATTAAGGGAAAAAAATAAGTGCTGTGAACTGATCCATCAATACTGTAAAATATGTCTGGCACCCATACTGAGTGTAATCCAACAGAATGAAATAAAACTAGAAGCTGACATTGTAATGAAGAAAAAACAAATGATATATTGATTTACAGGGAAAAGTCTGTTCTTTTGAAATGAAACAAAACACCTGTTACCGGAAGAGAATGTAAATGCCAGAAAGAATAGTTCTGTTCATAAAGTTTGCAAATTTAGCTCAGAGAATTCAGCTCAGTAAATCAAAATTGTATACAATAAAAGAAAAGCCAGGAACTAGTTTTATTTTGAAAATGGTGTTTTAAAGGCTCACTAGACCATCAATTCTGTCACAAAGTTGAAAAAATAAGCTGTAGTTTACTATCCAATTGGCCCTTTCTTCCAGAACAAATTTTAAGTTGGATTCAAACACCATCTATATATAATATTCTACTGATGTTGACATTTGGCTTATAAACTTTCTGGTTGCTATTAGAATGTTCAGTTTGCCCCTTCTCTTTGTCTCTATTTTTCCTTCTTCTCTAGCTCCTTTCTTTCTGCCAAATATTTATTGAGCCCCTGCTATATGTGGGACACTCTGATTGGTCTTTGTTGTCATTGTTTAGTCCCTAAGTCGTGTCCAACTCTCTGTGACCCCATGGTCTGTAGCCCACCAGACTCCTCTGTCCATGGGATTTCCCAGGCAAAATTACTGTAGTGGACTGCCAGTTCCTTCTCCAGGGGATCTTCCTGACCCAGGGATCAAGCCTGTGTCTCCTGCATTGTCAGGGGGATTCTTTTACCTCTGAGCCACCTGGGAAACCATCATAGGTCTTGGGGAAGAATAAATTGGACTTGGGCCAGAGCAACAGTCAAGTAGACCTCAGTATTCGTCGAGGCGCCATTTCATGAGTAGGATGTGAACAAAAGAAGGGTGCCATCTCCTCTCGACCACTTGCTCAGGACCCGCTGCTCACCTGGGACTGAGGGAAAATTCTGAAGTCCTGCTCCTCCCAGAAAGGTAGCCGTTTGACTGGGAGCTCAAGGGAGGGGGGCCTGGTGTTTTTAGCTGCAGCAGTCAGGAGTGCCTGCCTTGCTAGGCTGGGAGTGGGGAAGCAGAGAGTCACTTTGGTTCAACTATCACTGTCTCTTGCCTTTTGAACTGAATTTTCCCTAGCTTTCCTCCAATAGATTTTTTTTTCATTTGTTGTTTCTTTTTAGGACCATTTCCATAGGCTTTAAATGGTTGAATTTTAAAAATCGTTTTCCCCAGTTTCAGTGGTGAGCAGGTCAGTGGAGCTTTCCATACTCTCTTGGTAGAAGTCAGTCTTCTATGTCATTATTTTAAATTGAAAATTTTTTCATGAAGGAGGGTAGACAACTTTCCAAACAGCTGTTAATGTCTTTGTCTATTTTTTGAATAGGTTATAAATGTTTCTCTAAGGATTTGTTAAAACCTTTTAATGAAGGAAATTAGTCTCTTGTGTTTTATTTTTTCCCATTTTTTTCATTATCCTTGAGTTTGTTATAATTGTTTGTGTATTTGCCCCATTTAATTGTAAATGTGGCCTAATTGATAATCTTTTTCATGTATTGATCCTGAGTGGCAAAAATATTTTAATTTGTTAATTATTTATTTAACTCTGTGCATTTATTTAAGAAAAGTAATTTTTCTGTTGTAAATCTGGACAAAATCATCATGACACCCCCTACAAATTTTCTCTCTGCTTGACTACTGAAGTCAAAATTTTCTATAGCTGGTTTTACCAATGACAGCAACATTTTTAAAGAAATCTTGTTTATTTATTTTTGGTTGCACTGGGTCCTTGTTGTTGCGTTCAGGCTTTCTCTAGCTGCAGTGAGCAGGTGTCACTCTTCATTGAGGTGTGCAGGCCTCTCATTGCAGTGGCTTCTCTGGTAATGGAACACAGGCTCCAGGGTACATGGGTTTCAGTAGTTGCGGAACAGAGGCTCCGTAGTTGCGGTTCCCGGGCTCCGGAGCGCAGGCTCAATAGTTGTGGTACCCAGCCTAAGTTGCTCTCTGGCATGTGGGATGATCCTGGATCAGAGATCAAATCTGTCTCCTGCATTAGCAGGTGGATTCTTATCCACTATGCCACTAGGGAAATCCAGCAACATTTTTTTAAAGCCACGATTTCCAGCTGAGCTTGGATAGTCTGACCCCCCAAATAATTTTACTTATTTTATTCTACAGCTCCCTCTGCTAGTTGGCATCAATATATATGTGCAGATTTATCAGATGTTATGATTATCAGATGCTACTCCAAGCCTGCCTTGGAGAGCAGTGCATTTCTTTCAACCTTCTCTCACCTCCAGGTACATCTTCTCAGGACTAGAGTGACAGCCATCAGTTCTTCTCTTTGGCTTAAATAAGTTATTCCTGATAGCAGAGGACTAGATTTATTCCTTCCAAAATTATCATCTGACTTCCTCCCATGCGACCTGTAGCTCTCAGGCAAATAAAACCTGCCTGTCAGAACTTGCTATCTTATGTTTCTCAAGAAACCCTAGCTATAAGTGTAATATCTTCAAGAAAATTTTTTTCCTTCATTTTGCAGGCACTCAAATTTCTTTCGGGGGAAAAAAAAAAACAGTTTAGAAAGAGAGAGAGAAAGAGAAAAGGAAGTAAGGAAAAAAAGGAAGGAAGGGATTTAAAACTTACCGAACAACCAGTTAGATTCACAAGTACTTTTGCTATGTATCCTAAGCCGTATCTTGGGCAAATTAATATATGATATGTGTATTCTATATTCTTATAGTTTTGTCATTTATAGTTATGCTATTTCTTTTCTTCTTAATATCCTGAATTCTCTGTCTTCTGAAATTTGCTGTGGCCTAAGTTCCTCACTGCCTGTAAGATATTTAATTTAGCATTGTTCCTAGTAGTTACCTAGCACCCAATATACATTCTTAATGAGTATTTTATTTTTTCAATGAAGGGACCACTTCATCATGGCTACCTCTTACTTTAGGCAAATTCTGATGGCTTGTATCACTACACTAAAGGAAAAAAATCTAAGAACAAAGTCAAGGAAGAATTTAATTTCAAGAAGTAAACATTTTAGAAGTTTCTAATCTCAGAAGCATTTCTTTAATGCTAATTAATAGCTATCAATTTAACTCTTTTCTGTATTATTGCTATTAATGGTCTCCATCTGGTCTAATTAATAAAAATTATTCTTCCACTAGTTCTGATCATCAGCCAAATTTCATTTTCCCCAATCTGGTTTTATGAAGAAATGTTGTTATTCCATCTGTAACAGCCTTATTTGTCTAATAAGCCAGAAACACAGGATGGCTGATCATACCATGAAAGCTATGTTCTAGCAGATCGATTGAATCTCTATCTTGCCATTTAGAGGTGTGAAAGAGGCTGAAACACTCTGAGATGTCTCTTCCAGAAAAAAAGTTTTCTACATAATATAAATACAATTATAGAGATTTAGAATTAGAAGTGTATTTTTCAGAACTCAGTGATAATTCTGAAACATAATAGGCAATTAACATAGAAATTCTAAATAATCTATAGCCACAGTATTATCAAATAGATAATTATGTTTCTAAGGCTTAAGAGACATGGACACCATTATATGAAGACATATAACTCTTATTTTACATATGTGTTCACAAGAATTTATATTTTTCTAAAGAATTTCCAATAGTTGTTTTTCTTTTTTTTTTTTTAGAATGAGAAAGATTTACATTACAGTAACAATGTAGTGTTAGTCACTCTTTGTGACCCCATGAACTGTAGCCCTCCAGGTTCCTCTTTCCATGGATTCTCCAGGCAAGAATACTAGACTGGTTTGCCATTCCCTTCTTCAGAGGATCTTCCTGACTCAAGGATCAAACCTGGGTCTCCTGCATTGTAGGCAGATTCTTTACTGTCTGAGCTACAGGGAAGATCCAATACCAATAGAGTGTCTAATACAGTATCGAATACAGTTAACAATACATCACATAAAGTATGCATGCAGTTCAACTACAGATCTTTTAATCTACTCAGTCTGAACACTCAAACTGTTATAGCTAGATTGACCATGCTGTGAATTGCATGAGCATCCTGATTACCGCTTATTCTCTTGGTGTGATATTAGTGCTTTGTTTGAGAATCTGTGGAATCACAGTTATAACAAAACTATATAATCACACCGTTGTTCGTTGTTGTTCAGTCACTAAGTCGTGTCCGACGTTTTGTAATCTGATGAACTGTAGCACTCCAGGCTCCCCTGTCCTTTACTGTCTCCCTAAGTTTACTCAAACTCATGTTCATTGAATTGGTGATACCATCCAACCATCTCATCCTCTGTCGTCCCCTTCTTCTGCCTTCAATCTTTTAGAGCATCAGGGTCTTTTCTAATGAGTCAGCTCTTCACATCAGGTGACCAAAGTATTGGAGCTTCAGCTTCAGCACCGGTCCTTCCAGTGAATACTCAAGGTTGTTTTCCTTTAGGATTGATTGGTTTGATATCCTTGCAGCCCAAGGGACTCTCAAGAGTCTTCTTCAGCCCCAGAGTTTGAAAGCATCAATTATGGTCCAGCTCTTGCATTAATACATGACTACTGCAAAAACCATAGCTTTTACTATATGGACCTTTATCAGCCAGGTGATGTCTTTGGTTTTTAATATGCTGTCTAGGTTGGTCATAGCTTTTCTTCCAAGAAGCAAGTGCCTTTTAATTTGTGGCTTCAGTGTCACTGTCTGTAGTGATTTTGGAGCTCAAGAAAATTTTATCTGTCACTGTTTCCCTTTTCCCCAGATCTATTTGCATGAAATGTTGGGACCAGATGCCATGATCTTCATTTTTTGAGTGCTGAGTTTTAAGCCAGCTTTTTCATTCTCCTCTTTCACCTTCATCAAGAGGCTCTTTAAAGTTCCTCTTTGCTTTCTTCCATTAAAGTGATATCATTTGCATATCAGAGGTTGTTTATATTTCTCCCAGCAATCTTAATTCCAGCTTGTGAGTCATCCAGCCTGGCATTTTGCATGATGTACTCTTGGAGAAACATAAAAAGTCTTCAATGGAAGAAACATCATTGTGTTTCCCAAACATGGACAGATAAACTAAATATAAACAAAAAGCTCATGAATAAAACTTAACTTTTATGAATTCAATAATTTCAGTGTTTCAAATTAAATTGAGTAATAATCCAGTTACTTTAAACGAAAATATACCTATATTAATTTATGACAGGCTCCCCTGTCATAAACATCTGACATTTGTCCTATTTCTGAACAAGTCAATCTTTCAATGACCAAAGGGAAAAAAAAAAAACTGATTTTGGAAAAATAAAAATCACTAATAAAACAATTTCATTCCAGTTATTACCATTGAAGGATTTGTTGTTGGTGTTGTTTTAAAATGCTTTATTTTTTTAGAGCAACAACATTTAGAGGAAGGTACAGAGATTTCCCATATGTCCCCTGTTTTGTACATTCATAGCCTCCCCCGTGATCAACATCACTCACCAGAACGGTACATTTGTTGTCAAAGATGAACTTACATTGATACATAATAGTCACCCAAAGTCTTTAGTTACCTTTAGGATTTATTTTCAGTAAATTCTGTGAGTTTGGACAAATGTATAATGACATATATCCATCGGTACCGTGTTGAAAATGAGTGGTGGAAATATACATGCTTGCCTTGCCCCTGAATTTAGTGTGAAAGTTTCAAGTTTCTCACCAGTAAATATGATGTTAGCTGTAGGGTTTTTTTATGTAGTAGCTAGTCTTTATCAAGCTGAGAAAGATTTCCCCAATTCCTATTTTACTGAGAGTCTTTATCTTCTGACCATGAAGTTGTGAATAAGGAAAAAGAAATGTGTGCTGGTTTTGCTGTTGTACCTCAAACTGCAAAAGTTACGAACAGTGTATGGTAAATGCGTAGTTAAAATGGAAAAAGTATTAGGTTTGTACAATAAGAATTTTTTTAAATTGTCGGATAATTGCTTAACAATGTTGTGTTGGTTTCCGCTGTGAAGCAGCACAAATCAGCCATAATTATGCAGACAGCGTCCCCTGCTTCCTGAGCCTCCCCTCCCCAATCCCATCCCTCCAGGTCTTCACAGATACCAGGCTGGGCTCCTTGGGTTACAGCAGCTTCCCACTAGCTGTCTGTTTCACACGTGGTAGAGTGTACATGTCAATGCTACCTTCTCATTTCTCCTCTCCCCTCCTTCCCTCACTGTGTCCGCAAATCCGTTTTCTATAGTTTTGTCACAGTATGCTGTTATCATTGTTCTATTTTATTATTAGTTGTTGTTAATCTCTCATTGAACCCAAATTCTAAATTAATGTTTGTCATAGGTATGCATGTGTATAAAAGATATAGCATGTGTTTGGTACTATACTCCGTATCAGGCATCCGCCAGGGGATCCAGGAGGAACACATCAGTCACAAAGGGGGATGCAATTAGTGCCACAGATTTCCCCCTAAGCACTGTTATCATTGAATTCCACAAATTTTGATAAGTTGTATTTTTATTTAGTTCAAAATATGTTTAAATTTTTCTTGAAATTTCTTCTTAGAAGTGTGTTGCTTATTTTCCACATATTTGGGGATTTCCCAGTTATCCGTCTGTCATTGATTTCTAGTTTAGTTACATTGTGATCTGAGAGCAGACATTCTCTGATTTCTATTGTCTTCAACTTGTTAGAATGTGTTTTCTGTCCCCAAATGTGGTCTATCTAAGCAAATATTTCATGGCCTTTTGAGAAAAATGTGTAATTTGCTGTTGGATGAAGTAGTCCATAGATATTAATTCTATCCAGTTGATTGATAGTGTTATGTCCAGCTACATCCTTCCTAATTTTCTGCTTGCTGGTCATGTCCGTTAGTGAGGGACTGGTGCTGAAGTCTCTAACTATGATAGCAAATTCATCTATTTCTCCTCTCAGGTCTATCAGTTCTTTTTTGCCACAGGTAGTTGGTAGTTGGAGGCTCTGTTGTTAATTACATACACATTAAGAGTTATTATCCCTTCTTAATAGGTGGTGAATCGCACCCTTTGTCATTATGCAATGCTCTTTTTTTTAATCCCTTATAACTTTCCTTAGTTTGAAGTCAGCTCTGTCTGCAGTTAATTTCGCTCTTCTTGGTTTCTTTTTATTAGTGTTAGCATGATATATTTTCCTCTATCCACTTACTTTTTTGTAGAAATATAATTTTATTGATTATTTGTCAGTTCAAAGAACAGATCTTAAACCACTTAGCAGGAAAATATATTATGGCTTCATATAAGAGAGATTTTTAAAGATTAACAAAACTTACTTCACTTAAACAATTTCTATCCATTTACTTTTAATCTATTACATGTATATATCCTAATATTTAAAGTGGGCTTTGACTTCCCTGGTGGCTCAGAGGTTAAAGCATCTGCCTCCAATGCGGGAGACATGGGTTCAATCCCTGGGTTGGGAAGATCCCCTGGAGAAGGAAATGGCAACCCACTCCAGTATTCTTGCCTGGAGAATCCCATGGTCAGAGAAGCCTGGTAGGCTACAGTCCATGGGGTCGCAAAGAGTCGGACATGACTTAGCAACTTCACTTCACTTTCACTTATAGTATACAACATATAGTTGTGCCTTGTTTTTGACCACTGTGACAATCTCTGCCTTTTAGTTGGTGCATTTAGACCATTGAGGTTCAAAGTGATTATTAACATAATTAGATTAATAGTTACTATATCCATTATTATTTTCTATTTGTTGATCTTGTTATTTGTTCTCCTTTTTTTGTCTTCCATTCTTTATCTGCTTTTTATGGTTTTAAATGAGAATTTCATGTTTCCATTTTCTCTATTAACATATCAGCTATACTTTAAAGAAAAAAAAACACAAAACTATTTTTAGTAGCTGTCCTGGAGTTTGCAATACACATTTACACTGATCTGAGTCCACTTCTAAATAACACTATACTACTTCCCAGCAGTACCTTATAACAATAATCATGATTCCTCCCTCCCAGCCCTGGTATCTTTGCTGTCATTCATTTTACTCATATGTGGGTGTGCTCAGTCGAGTCTGACTCTTTGTGACCCCATGGACTGTATGTAGCCCACCAGGCTCCTTTGTCCATGGGGTTCTCCAGGCAAGAATACTGGAGTGGCTTGCCATTTCCTCCTCCAGGGGATCTTCCCGACCCAAGGATTGAACCCACTTCTCTTAACATCCCCTGTATTGGCAGGCAGGCTCTTTACCACCTGAGAAGCTTCACTCATACGTACAGAGGCATAGCTGTATGTATGAATATACATAAGCATACATAACTGAGTAAATTCACCTTTCTATTAGTTGTTAGGACGGTGTGGTGCCTTCCAGGCTCTTTACTAGTAGAAGTAGAAACTGAAAGTATGTCTAAAATAAAAATGTCACAATTTTGAGGACATACATTTTTATGGCCTAACACTTTGAAAGGCAAGAACAGGTGTGGCTAACACATTTCTTCATCTAGATTTTTTATATCATCTCTATCTACCTATCTCTATGTATTCATCAATTTGTAACAGAAATAAAGCCATGGACCTATAATAGAAGTAAAGTCTAGTATTTGATATTTGTTCACAAGTGCCACTATCTAAGAAAAGCCTTTTCTCTTTTATTTAAAAGAATTTTCAGGGAACTCTATTTAATCTATAATAACATAAATGGGAAAAATTTGAAAAAGAATTTTCAAAAATTAATGAAAAAATAAATAAAATAAAATTTCAAAAAGTAAAAAGAACTTGCCTTACAGTTTCTATCCTCTTACTAAATTCTATTCCTATAGCAATTATCATTGACATTATAATGTTTTATTTGCATCCTTATTTATTTACTTAGTTACTTAGAATCTGTCTCACTGACACAATGTTAAATGCCCTGAAAGCAGGAAATTTCTAAGTTATCCATCACCATATTTGATCCCCTGGAACTGTAGTGGTAAATGGTTCATTCTCAGTAAATATCAATCAATAAACAAATTATATGAATTTAAAATGAAAATAGTTTATTCCAAGAAAACTACCATCCTATTTTATTTTTTATTCCTATTTTTCCTCCTCTATTCATTCTCCTTCTTGTCACTATGATCAGTGTAAATTCATGCACTGACAATAAGGAAAGTACTATTAGATCTTATTGTCATTTTATATTTTTTTATGTGATAAAAGTAAAAATGTGAGCTTTAGCTCATTAACACAAAGCAGTTAAAATAACATAAGAACGTAGGGAGAAAGTCAGTTTTTTTTTTTTGCCCACTATACATGGAAGTGGAAATGTGAAAAATATGGAATAAGATATAGAAAATATAGAAGCTGAATTTTCTTTTGCACAATGTAATATAATGCTTTAATGCAAGCTCCTATTGAGACCCTGAAGGTAAATTCAGACTACTCCAGTAAATTATTCAGATCCTTAAATAGTTTGGATTTTGGGGATATGTATTCAATCTTTCGGGCTTCCCCAGTGGCTCAGTGGTAAAGAATCTGCCTGCAGTGCAGGAGACACAGGTTCGATCCCTGGTTCAGAATATCCCCTGGAGGAGGGCATGGCAACCCACTCCAGTATTCTTGGCTGGAGTGGAGAATCCACATGGACAGAGGAGCCTGGTGGGCTACAATACATAGGGTTGAAAATAGTTGGACATGACTGAGTGACTCAGTATGCACAATACATTCAGTCTTAAATTTCCCCTCCTCTGTGCTTTTTTTCAAATGGTGACTGAATGGATTGGGGGACAGGTCTAGTTTGCTTTGTCTGTGAAGAATTAGGCCCTCAGGTCTATGACAGTATGTTTTTATATGTATTCTGGCTCCTTTGAGCTTTAAAGAAACATCCCCATGTGCCTGTTAGCTTGCTTCTTATTGGTATAAGGATATATAACTATTGATAGAAAATAGTAAACATATGGTGAGACTCTTACTTCCCTACTTGTACCCAGTCTGTTACAGAAAAACATTCACATCATAATCTCTCCAAGTTACTGTGTCAAAAAATTATCTGTACCCCAGAATTGGAAGAGACACATGTACCCCAATGTTCATCACAGCAATGTTTACAGTAGCTAGGACATGGAAGCAACCTAGATGTCCATTGGCAGATGAATGGATAGGAAAGTTATGGTACATATACACAATGGGCTATTACACAACTATTAAAAAGAGCATAGATGAAACTGAAGCCTATCATACAGAGGGAAGTAAGTCAGAAAAAAAAAAAAAAACACCAATACAGTATATTAACACATATATATGAAATTTAGAAAGATGGTAATGATGACCCTATATGTGAGACAGCAAAAGAGACACAGATAAAGAAGAGACTTTTGGACTCTGTGGGAGAAGGCGAGGGTGGGATAATTTGAGACAATAGCACTGAAACATGTATATTGCCCTATATGAAATAGATCACCAGTCCAAGTTCGATGCATGAAACAGGGCACTCAAAGCCAGAACACTGGGACAACGCTGAGGGATGGGATGGGGAGGGAGTTAGGAGAGGTGTTTCAGGATGGGGGACACATGTACACCCATGGCTGAGTCATGTCAATGTACAGCAAAAACCACTATAAAACTGTAAAGTAATTAGCCTCCAATTAAAATAAATAAATTAATTTATTTTTAAAAAAATTATCTGTTTCCTACCACCAGAATAGAAGCTCCATAGTTAGGGAAAGATTTATTAGTTTACTGCTATAGCCCTAATTTTTCAGAACTAAAGTGCTATATAGTGGGTCAGCTGTGCTTAGTTGCTTAGTCATATCCGACTCTTTGTGACGCTATGGACTGTAGCCCACAGGCTCCTCTGTCCAGTGGGATTCATCAGGTAAGAATACTGGATTGGGTTGCCTTGCCCTCCTCCAGGGGATCTTCCCAACCCAGGGATTGAACCCAGGTCTCCCATATTGCAGGTGGACTCTTTACTGTCTGAGCCACCAGGGAAGCCCATTTAGTGGGTAGCCAATAAATGTTTAATGAATGAATTTATCTCCACTCCCAGATTGCTAGAACTCAGTAGTCATCCATATTGACTTTGCTGCATCTTGATCTGGGTGGAATTCCTTCCTATTCCTGAGGTTTGGGCGTGATTCTTCCCTACTTCTGCTTCACTGCTTTGTGACCTGTTACAGGATCATTTCACCCCAGATGCTCTGTCCTTCTGGTAGGCTCATCAGCCCAGCCGTCAGCTCTTCCTCCAAGACATGTATGGGCTTTTTGACATTTCCATGCCACTCAAGAGTGTGTGTACATGCAGGGATTGGAGGGGGAAGATAGGAAATAATCATATGTTCTCCATCTGTTCAACCATGTCAAATATTAATTTTACTCAGATTTTCCTATACCAGTTAATAAACACAGAATCCTGCAAGGCAGACTTCCCCCAGAGTCCCAAATGGGAAACCTTGCTTTTGACTCACCCCTTGACCTTTCCCAGGTCCAACTCTAGGATTCTAGACAGCAAATGAGGCACATAGGAGTCCAATTTCATGGTTCATGTACGTATCCTCTCTCTGCCCCTGCTTCCATTTGTGGTCCCCTTTTCTTCCCTATAATTCCCTTTGACTGGACATTTGGGATTTCCATATTCCTTCATATCAAAAGCTGATTTCTCCCTCATATAGTAGGCTTCTTCCCCAGCTTTTGATATGTTAAATAGAATGCAAGTAATATATTTTTTTAAAATCCATTATCTTTTCAATGAAACCTGGAAACTATTTTCATTTTGTAGGCTCTAGAAAGTCATTTTGGGATGCCAAGCTGATCATTGACCACCCCTCCTTTCCCATGTGAAACCATTCTACTTTTCTCAGCAGATAAAATGCTTAGATCAGACTTGATAATCAAAGGCCCTGAAAGGATATCAATCATGAAGAAGAGGAAGTGTATTTTTCCCCCCACTATATGTATTTAATAGAAGGGTAAAAATTCTAACCAATATTCCCTTCCCTTACTTATTTTATGAAGTTTACACACCTGACATCCATACAAATTAATGATCTGAAGAACCATCTCAGATGATGACTGCAAGAATACAGTTGGGATAAAAAGTACGAATTTCAATCCTTTGCAATCCAGGAAATAAACTAATATTTGTTTACTATGCCTTTCATTTCAGTAAATTTTGGATGTGGTATAACATGCATAGTAAATATTCTCACTAACGTGATAGAATAGGATCCTTCAAACTGGGATGCTGTTGTAAGCCTTCTCGCTGCATCACTAACCAGCTCTTGTAAAACAAACCTTCTTTCTTTGTGTTGTCTCTTAACCGATGACACACTCATACCCCCTTTATCTTCAGCATTTGTATCCCTCTCTTTCTTGAATACTTCTCCCTCATATTGCCCATCTTGGATGGACTGTTTGGTCATGGCTTCATTCTAATCATTCCCCATTTGATGGGACTGGTTTTCCAGACATTACTCCCTCTCTCTGAATTTTCACTAACCTCCATGTCAAACGAGCTGTCTATATTGCTACTGGGGCCAGTTGCTTCTTGGAATTGTATTGGTGTTTCTCCTCTCCCTGTCTAGCTCAGACTTTCGGATGCACTGGTTCTTCAAAGTTGTGTAATGAATTGTTTGGAGAGCCAATTAAGAACACAGAGGCACAGGCTTCTTCAAGAGGCACAGACTTCTGTGCCTGCTTAAGTCTCTCACATAGTTGTGTAACACATCAAAATTTAAGAATCATTGTTCTAGTGATTTTTAGAATCAGAACTTCATAGTCTCCAGAGGATGTCATTTTTGTGGCCATTCCTACCTCTGAATTGGCTGTCCTTTCTTCCCTTCTCTTCTATAGGACTCTCCTGGATCTGACACCATTTGGGCAGTCTTACCCACAGTAGAATCTCAGGAAATGTTTGTTGAAATGAATTGTGTAAACAAAGGCCTTATGAAAAATCTGGTCTTTGGTTTGCTTCGTTCTGACTCAAATTTCATTTCCTTTAGAAATTAGTCTAACGTTATTACTTTTTCAGAATAACAACCCTGATTTTGCTTTGTTCTATAAGCAAATCATTTAAAATCAAACCTATAAGCAAATCATTTAAAAATAAACATCCAAATACTACTATAGTTCTTTTCCTTACCAGGCCATGTTCATATTGGCATATAGGAATAGGAGTTTAAACGATGACAAATTTGCCCAAAGAAAATTTATTTAATATAAGTTTGTAAGGCTCTACTGCTACTTTGCTAGTGACTGGATGGAGAACGCGGCATGTGGCTCTGATTCACAAGTTAGACGTTTCTAATTCAGGGACATATTCAACCAATGAAATATAGTTTTTAGTTTAAATTTCAGAACGTATTAAAATATTTGATAGAAAATTGAGTTTTGGGGGCCTATGGCTCTGTTCCCCTCAGAGGGTCCTAATTGAAGCCAAATTCTAATGAAGCTAATAAAAATTTAGTAGATTGACAGTTGATTGCAAGAATACATTTGTTGCCAACTTACTAAAATTAATCTGTTCCATATGTAAAAACAGCCTACGAGACTATTCTTCTGTTTGACTCATGTTATTTTAGCTTTAATACCCACCTTAGGACCCGAGGACTCTTACCAGACTACCTCCCCTGCAATTGCTTGTGATAATCCACACATGGATTTCCATGGCTGTGTAGGACTGTATGTGTGTATTTGAGGCCTCCTGTAGATGTGAGAACATACCTATGTATTCATATGCACATACTGCCATTAACAGATCACATGCATGTGAGACTAAATGTAACAAAGTTATATCAGCGTTAAGCTGAGATGTTGAAGCCTACATAAATCAGAAGATTCAGAAGTTAGGTTCTCACAGCAACTTGAAACTAGCACTGGTGTTATGCACTGTGACAGGGTTTTTCCATTACACAATGAGATAACCCTGTATAATGTGACATAAATATTTGGCAGATCTTCACTTTGCAAACATACATTTACTGTGTCATGTTGTATAACAGGCTTCTGTAATGTGGATGATACTAAAAATGAAAGTTCTTGGTTTTATACATTATGTGTAAATATTTTGCTTATGAGACATGCATTAATTTTGAAGGCATAACAATATAAAAAATTGCTCTTTAAAAGACACTATTTTGTTTTAACAATGCATTGCTAATATCAACAAAAAGAACAAACATTGAAAGATGAATTAATAATCACAGATAATAAATGAAGCATACATTCGGTAAATATAAGGTAAACAATATCACTTTACTCATGAAGTTTTACTTTTAGTTTATAATCTTATAAAAAAGCTAGACACTTGGTCATACAATAAGGCAAAGAAAAAGATTTTAAGTGTGGGAAATAAAAATTGAATGTTAAATCTTAGTCATTAGCTTATTAAACCTAGATTTTTATAAACCTAACCTATAACAAGTTCTGTGAAACTATGAGTAAAAAGATCTTTTTAATGGATGGAAATTATCTAAACTGTAAGAAAACAAAGAATAGAAATAAACAAGAACATGTTTTGATATATAGTCCTCAAGTATCTCCTACATTGGATGCTGAATCTGGTTTTATTTGAGATTTTTATAAGTAAACTGGAAGAAAGAGGCCACCACAAAATCTATACATCTGTAGGAGGTGCATTTTCAGACCTTTAAACGCATATCAATGTAAAGAAACTACAGATCTTCATCAAATGAGTGATTTCTGTAGCTCTGCTCTGCCCTTTCACTTGTCAGAGGATGTTTCTACCAAGCAAAGTTGCTATAAAATAAAGTGGTAGTATGACAAATTATGCATATATAGTTGTTGTTCAGTTGCTAAGTTGTGTCCAACTCTTTGTGACCCCATGGACTTCAGCATGCCAAGTCTCCCTGTCCCGGATATCCCAGGATATCCCGGAGTTTGCCCAAGTTCATGTCCATTGAATCGGCGATGCCATCAAACCATCTTATCCTCTGTTGCCCTCTTCTCCTTCTGTCTTCAACCTTTCCCAGCATCAGGGTCTTTTCCAATGAGTTGGCTCTTCACATCAGATGGCCAAATTATTGAAGCTTCAGCATCACTCCTTCCAATGAACATTCAAGGTTGATTTCCTTTCGGATTAACTGGTTTGATCTCCTTGCTGTCCAAGGGCTTCTCAAGAGTCTTCTCCAGCACCACAGTTCGAAAGCATCAGTTCTTCAGCACTCGGCCTTCTTTATGGTCCAACTCTAACATCCGTACATAACTACTGGAAAGACCATAGCTTTGACTATATGGATATTTGTTGGTATATATTTATTAAATATTATTTTTTAAAAAAATATTGAATAATATTTATCAACTGTTATGTGCAACATACTACTCTACATTATAATAAGATAATACAAAAAATGAGACACAATCTTTACCCTGAAGAAGTATGTAGTCTAGATAGGTAATATCACTGGAGGAGAGAGGATCATAATGTTACAAGTTGTTTTAAAACTGTGATCAGGGCTTTTAAGACTTCAGAGAGAATGCCTCAGGGGCTATTATTGGCAAAAGTAGGAAGATCTAAAGGAAAGGAGAGGATGCTCTAAGGACAGTACCGTACTTTGACCCAAAGGATGAGGCAGTTAACTGAAAACTGATGGAATACTTTGATGGTTGATTAAAAGTAGAAGGCAGATTTGGAATATTATAGCTGGGTTGTCTGAACCCAAAATACTAGAAATGAAGGTGAGTATAGTGAGTTTGTTACTGTTAATTGCTACTACTATTACTATTATTATTATTATTATATAATTTAAAAGTTTATGTAAATTTCTGTATAGTCCTTACTGTATTATAACAGGAAAATAATTGTAAGCTCCTTAAAAGTCAGAGTTAGTGGGTTTGTGTTTAAATCAATAAATTGGCCAGCTGTTAGGTCGTTTCGAACAGAAAGCTATCAAATTTCCTTAAAAAAAGATTAATCTATAAGATTCGAGTAACAAATTAAAATTGGGAGAAAGTAGGAGAGAGACTAGCTAGTCATTTTTTGCAGTAAATAATCATCTGTCTTAAAGAGGTTGTTGACAGTCACAATAAAACAGATGTAATATATGTGAGAAACACTGGAATTAATATCTGTAATATCTGACAGTAAATTACATGTGGGAACATGTAAGCAAAGACAGGATTCTTTCACTTCTCTGAGCTTTCTTGCCTGAGATGCGGGAAAGATGGAGTCAGGGTAGAGCAGATTCTGGAGGAAACATAATTCTTTTAAATTCACTTTTGAAAACTAAAACTTTTGTAATGCTTAAAGCTACGGCATTGCATGGTTCCATGAGGGAGCTAATTTAGATAGCAAAAAAGGAAAGATAAAAACTTGACCAATGCCTAGCTTCAGGATATAAGACAGAAAAACAAAAGCCAAATGTTATGGAGAGCAGATGAGCTTTTAGAAGAATTCAGCTAATTTTTTTTTTTTTTAACTCCTGAAAGAGCCAGTTCATTTGCTCTTATAAGGCAGTAGAAGTCCTTATAAGGCAGAGAAGTCCTTATAAGGCAGTAGAAATAATAATAGGCATTTCCCAAACATACAGAATTTCCTATATGCTCTGAAACCCATACTTCTTCAATATTTAGAACTTCATTATGCAGACTTAAAATGAACATCCATACTAATCTATAAACATTCTCAAGTATTACACAAGTATGACTACTGTAAATTTCCTAAAAGTGTCTATCAATAATCTGTGAAATATCTTTCCTCAACGTGTTGTTTAATGAACTTTATAAAGTGAATAGATCTGGTATGATACCATTTTAATCATAAATACATCAACAAGGATCTTTAATGGATATGATATTTTTAAGATTATGTTGTTGTTGTTCAGTCACCCAGTTGTGCCTGGCTCTTTGCAACCCCATGGACTGCAGCACACCAGGCCTCACTGTCCCTCACTATCTCCTGGAGTTTGCAAAAGTTCATCTTCATTGCATCAGTGATGCCAGCCAGCCCCTGACACCCTCTTCTGCCCTCAACCTTTCTCAGCATGAGGGACTTTTCCAATGAGTCATCTGTTTGCATCAGATGACCAAAATACTGGAACTTCAGCTTCAGCATCAGTCCTTCCAGTGAATATTCAGGGTTGATCTCCCTTAAGATTGACTGGTTTGATCTTGCTGTCCAAGGGACTTTCAGGAGTCTTCTCCAGCACCACAGTTTGAAGACATCAATTCTTTGGCGTTCTGCCTGTTTACAGTCCAGCTCTCACAGCAACACATGACCATTAGAAGACCGTAGTCTTGACTAAATGGATCTTTGTTAGCAGAGTAATGTCTCTGTTTTTCAACACACTGTCTAGGTTTGTCATCACTTTCCTAACAAGAAGCAATTGTCTTCTGATTCAATGGCTACAAATATTAACCATCAAACTGAAGATTGGTCCCTCAATATTATCATATGGATATTCTGTTTTTATTTTTTTCACAACCACATCAAAAATATCTTTGTAGAGTGATATTTTTTAAATTAGAATCTCAGTTTGGGGCTTCTCAGGTGGTGCTAGTGTTAAAGAACCTGCCTGCCAATGCAGGAGATGAAAGAGAAATAGGTTTAGCCCTGGGTTTGGAAGATCCCCTGGAGGAAGGCATGGCAACCCACTCCAGTATTCTTGCCTGGAGAATCCTATGGACAGAGGAGCCTGGCAGGCTACAGTCCATAGGATTGCAAAGAGTTGGACGTGACTGAAGCAACTTAGTATGTAGCAAAATCCATTTTTCAATTGCTTGGTCTATCTCTGAAACCAGTTTTGATGATAAGTTTCGGTTTTGTAACTGCATTATTTGGTCCGGAAATTTTCAACATTCTGCATTTGGCTGAATGTGTCTCCCTGGTGTCATTTCCCATTCCCTGTATTTCCTGCACACTGGTAGTTAGCTCTAAAGTCTTGACTATACTGAAATCTTTTTCTTTTTCTGGAAAGAGTATCCCAAAGGTCTTGCTGTGTACTTCCTCTTCTGTTTCCATCGGGAAGAATATATCTGTCTGAGTCACTTCAAATCACTTTTTTGAGGCCCAGTCATTTTACCACTTTAAGACACATTCCTGAATTCTTCCACCACTCCTCTGAACACACAATAACTCATCTTACCAATTAGAACTATTTTGTGTGCATATTCTGCCATCTTGATTGTAAAATTTTCCATCTTCATGATCATACATTCACCATCTTTATATCTTCAGTGTCTAATATTGGGTATTGCATACTACAGGGCATGACCATTTATTTGAGATGAAAAAATGGGATTTTGTGCATATAATGCTTAACACTTGTTTTTAGCCCAGTCAACGCTAATAATTGTGTACCAGTTACATCAAGTATAGTTATGTGATTCGTTCACTCTTCACCATCTAACTTGCCAATATTATGCTTCCTTATGGTATAGCCTGAAATAGTCTTTAGTAGTCTCCTGTTAGTCTCTTGACCTTTGCAATGGTTTTCCTATTGCTGCTGTGATAAATTACCACAACTTAGTGGCTTAAAGCAGTCGCATCTATCTCACATTTTCCATTGGTCAGGAGGAGTCCAGATACAGTTTAGCTGGATGCTCTGCTCAGGTTTCATAGGCTGACATCAAGGTGGCCACCAGGACTGCGATCCTCACCTGAGGCTAATGATCCTTTCCCCGGCTCACTGACGGCTGGCTGAATTCACTCCCTGGTGATTGTAGGGAGGAGCCCCCCTGTTTCCTTGCTTGCTGTGGATGAAAGTTTCCTCTCAATTCTAGAGCCCTCCCTTCCTCACCAGCAGTTCAGAACTTACTTTTGTGCTTCCTTTCTCAAGGCCAGCAGTCTCATCCCTCTGACCTCTGCCAGCACCCAGAGAAAACCTTCAGCTTTGAAAGGGCTCTCCTAGACTACGTCCACATTTTGAATTCAGTTTGGTGCTCTGTAATGACCTAGCGGGATGGGGGTAGGGAGCAAGGCTCAAGAGAGAGGGGATATATGTACACATATGGCTGATTCACTTTGTTGTGCAGCAGAAACTAACAATATTGTAAAGCAACTATACTCCTATTAAAAAAAAAAAAAAGATTAAATGACTTGGAACTTTCATTACATCTGAAAATTCCCTTCCCAGCAGTAACCCGTGTGCATGCTGTCGCTTCAGTCGTGTCTGACTCTGGGCGACCCTGTGGACTGTAACCTTCTAGGCATCTCTGTCCATGAGATCCTCCAGGCAAGGATACTGGAGTGGGTTGTCATGCCCTCCTGCAGAGGATTTTTCTGATTCAAGGATCAAACCCACGTCTCTTATGTCTTCTGCATTGGCAGGTGTGTTCTTTACCACTAGCATCACCTGGGAAGCCCCAGGGGTACCTAGATTAGCGTTCAGTTGTATACACAGGGGACAGGGATTTTGTCTTCTGATTTTGCCCCCACAAGCTTGTTAAACAAAACCTTTTCCTTAGGTCTCCTGTGTCTATTTGTCCCCTCTCATTGAGCTCTCACCAAGCTTTTATCACATTTGTTTCTTTCTCTTCCTTCAAGTCCCAGTATAAACATCACTTCTTCAGAGACATGTTTCTTGATCACCTTATCTAAGTAACTGTCCAAACTCAAACTTCATTTTCTCATCACAACTTCCTTCTTATAAAAGTAATCACAATCTTGATTATTTCACTGATATATCCATTTACTTCTTTGTCTCTCTCCCCCACTGGAATATCGAACCTGTGAGGCAGGGAAATATGTTTATCTTAATGTAACTCCCAAGCCTAGCTGAGTATATAGCATCTTTACGTGTATGCCTGCTCAGTCATGCCTGACTCTTTGCAATCCTATGGACTATGTAGCTTGCCTGGCCCCTCTGTCCCAGGATTCTCCAGGCAAGAATACTGGAGTGGGTTGCTATTTCCTTCTCCAGTTTGATCTCCAGGGATCAAACCCATGTCTCTTGTGTCTCCAGCACTGGCAGGCAGATTCTTTACCACTGCGCCTCCTAGGAAGTCCATTTAGCGTCTTGTATGTGCTTCTAAATTATCTTTTACTGACTGAATAAAGTCTCTGAATATGTACATAAACATGTAAAATAAAATTTATGCTCTGAAAAATAATCAGTTGCTGCTCACAATGTAAAAAAAAACTGAAATAATTGGAATTATAAAGTTCTTGAAATTGAATATCTGTTTATCTCAAAAGTATCAAACTTGGCATTAACTTTTAGCTATAAAAGCAAACTTGCCACTTCATAAAGGAAAAAAAGAAAAAAGAAAAAAGTACTGAGTGGTATTATGAGCTCTTGATAAAGTGCCAGGTTAATCTCTTCTGGTCACACACATACGACTTGCGAGGCTCTCTTTTGCCTGGAAAAGATGATGCAGGAAAACAGCACACTGGTTATAGAGTGGGAAACTAGGGGAGGAAGTCATAATTTTTCAAAGCTGGTGACACTAATCCATTTCCATTTTCAATCAAGAGAGTGGGATTTTTCACACTCCCATATCTTGTTCTTTAAAAATGCTTTCAGCATTTTGCATTTATCAGTGTAGAATGTTGGGACCAAGCACCCCTCTATGCTTTTTTTGTCTTCTAACCGAGGAAGCGGGCAAATAAAGGGGCCAGCTTTTGGTGGTGCACTATGCACTGTTCCATTTGCCCCCTCCTCTTCAGAGAATTATGCTTAAGTGATTGCTATACTTCATAGTGAACACTAAAGCTTACTTTGCTCTACGCAATTTCATGTTTATTTAACAAATCATATCTTCACTATAACTCAAAGGAGTTAAAGGATACAAGGCATGCATTTCTGGCCTTTTTACCCTTGCTCTTCATCATCGGATCCCTGAAGCTTACAAATCTTTTATTTAATCCTTCCTTTTATCAAGCTATCTGAAAGGGAAGTTGTGTTATACCCCAACCCACCCACACTGCCCTGGCTTCCTGTGTGGCTCTGGCAGCCCAGTTTCCTTCTTAGACAAACTTCTTCCATCTCCCCCTGGCAGTGGGAGGCCCCATAGCTTAGAAGGCTGCACTGTGCCTTTCACCAACCATCAATAAACTGCAGTATTTATAATAACCAAGTCTACTCCAAGGATTTTGCCCTTTTTGTCTTTTTAAATTATTTTTATCTATGTTACCAGCAAAATTTCAAATCTAACTCTTCTTTCTCCCCTATTCTATATTATTTACCCTCATTCGTTGTCCTTTTCCTGAAATGATAGATAAAAATTTCCTGTTTGATGTAGATAATTTTCTCCAAGTTTCTTGTTAGCTTGCATTCCCTTCTGCAGTGGAGTGGAGTAACCCCGTGCCCAGAATAAAAGTGATCACCATGTTGTACACCTGAAACTAATGTAACATTGTAAATCAACTATAATTCAATAAAAAATAAATAAAAATGATCATAGAGAGCAGGAAAGTATGTAAACTATAGGCTAGAATTTCACGGATGTAGATGCAGCGCTATTTTTTTTTTTTTTTAATTCATGGCTCTTTCAACATCTGAAGTTTCATTGTTTTCATTAAGGAGAAATACATGTATCAGATGTATCACGGGTATTTTAAATTATGTGCTAATAGTTGTGATAAAATTATTACAATATATCCATTTATAGGTTAGGTATTTAAAAGAAAAAAAAAATAAGAAAAGCCGTATATTATTTCAAGATTTCCTGATCATTCAATCATAATGAGTATGACTGAAGATAAAAAGAGAATGGTTATCCTTAGTGATGAGGATAATTTTATATTTAATCCTACAGGTTTCAGAAGAATTCACCACAAATCCTAACCCTTGCAAAAGTTCCTTACCTCTCAGCTCACAGAATCCGTATAGGTAATTTAAATTTTGATGAAGACCTTTTCCCACTGTACAAAATGTCAAAATAGTGAATTAATATTCCACATTAGTACCATCGATTGCTCTAGTCAGCTCATAAGATTATAAGACTCCTCATATTCCCAGGCTTAGGTACTAGTCCTAAACTAGCATGTGATCCAGAATAATTAAACATATAGATATTAGAACATTAAAATTAAAGTTAAAAATTCTGGAATGGAGAAAGAGAATTTTCAAGATTATTAAACAATGTTTCAGAGAAGGGAATGGCAACCCACTCCACTATTCTTGCCTGGGAAATCCCATGGACAGAGGAGCCTGGCCAGTTATAGTCCATGAGGTTGCAAAGAGCTGGACAAGACTGAGCAACTGACACAAGCAACACTTAGAACTTCTTTATGCTGAAGTAAATTATTGATATATAATTTAAATCTGTACAACATTCCAAGCACTTTATGAAGGGATTATAATTATATACTGCTTTATCAACAAAAAAATTCCATGAAATAGTTTTTATAATTATCACCATTTTTCAAAGAATAAAACTAAAGAATGGAGAAGCAAAATAATTTGTCCAATGTTATTAATCCATAAAGCAGTAATCCCAGAAATTGAACATAAAGGATTTGATTCCAAAGCCCCAAATCAGCCATGGTGTTCTGCACACTGCCTCTAATTTGTATGTTTCCCTTCTTCCAAAACACACACATCTCTGTCTCTCTCTTTCTGTCTTTCTCTTTCTCTCTCACTCACACACACAACATATTGAGATGTTTTTTAAAATGTTTGCCACTATGCTTGCTGCTCTATTATATATTGTATTTTTACCTTCCCAGTAACACTATAAAATGAGTATTATTTCTTCCCATTTTACAATTAAAAAACCTAAAATTTGAAAAGGTTAATTAGTCTAGAATTATAGAATAGAAAGCCCAGAAATAAACCCATGTATAATATAAAGTCAATTAATTTATGATAAAGGAGCCAATAACATACAGTGGGGATATGTGTGTGTGTGTGTGTGTGTGTATAATGAAGATATATATATTATATACATATATATAAAACAATGGAATTTTATTCAGCCAGAAGAAAGAATGAAATCTTGCCATTTGAGACAATATGGATGAACCTCAAGTTCATTGTGGTAAGTGAAATAGTCAACCAGAGAAAGACAAATACCATATGATCTCGCTTACATGTGGAATCTAAATACAAAACCAAAAACAACCTCATAGATACAGAGAACATATTTGTGATTTCCAGGAATTTAATATGGGGAGGGGGCCTGGTAGGGGAAACTGGTGAAGGTGGTCAAAAGGCAAAAAAAAAAAAAGGTAAATAGCCCCAAGATTTGGAAGGGTCAATTCTTTTGTCTAGAATCATAGGTGAGTAAATAGCTGAATCAGGATCTGAAAAGCACCTTCTGACTCTAAAGCTTAACTTCTTAACTTGATGCCACTGCTTCATTCTTAAGCAAACTCTAAGGCTGTCTCTGAATTGTTTAAAATGAAGGACTGCAGGTCTCTACCTAAGGGATTTCATGAATCAGAGCACTGAAATATAATTGTATAGTTCTAATCCATATCTCAGTTACAGTGGCTGATGTAACAAATTACCAAACACTTTGAGTCTTAAGACAAAAGAAATTTGTCCTGTCAGGGTTCTGAACCAGGGAATCAACATCAAGGTGTTGGCAGGGCTGCATTTCCCTTGGAAGCTATGTGAGAGAAGCCTTGCCTTGCCTCTTCCAGCTTCTAGTGGCTTCATCCATCCAGTCTTCAAGGCCAGCATATTCAAATCTCTCTCTGTTCCATCTTCACATTGTCTACTCTTCTGGGTGTAGTAAAGTCACACTGTATCTCCCCTTTATAAGGATACATTTGATTGCATTTAGGGCCCACCTGGATGATTGAGGGTAATCTCAGCTCAAAAATCCTTAATTTAATCACATCTTTCAAGACTCTTTTGCCACATAAAGTAACGTTCACAAGATCCAAGAATTAGGAAATGAATATATAGTTTTTCAGTCATCATGTACTCCAATTCAAACTTTTTAATATCAATATTATTTAATATTTTATTATTTATTTTGGCCCTAGTTACCACATCCTTTTGGACTCCAGGAAAAGAACAAGCTTACTTCTTTCAAGAATAATCCTAATACTTGTACTAGTGATCACATTTCCTCTGGTTTCACCTCCAATCTTGTCCCATCAATTATCCTCTTATTCTTAAGTGTCAATCTCTCCTCCCATATAGACTCCTTCCCTTAAAGCCTAATATCATCTATAAATCTCTCCTGCATCATTTGCTAAATATATACATATATATATATATAAAATGGATTAAATAGGGGTGTTAATTCCTTTACAAATCTCCCACCCCAACACACACACACCCCTTTAATCTAGATAGGCTCTATGATGGTTGTCACCAGTGAAAAATGATGAAATAACACTATGCCAGTGTCCAGGCTCAGGTCTTTACAGACTGGCAGCTTCCATGTCTCCCTCTGGAAATTTTACCTCCAGGAGCCCTCATCTACTACATAAGAAGTCTGATTATCTTGACAACCATGCTTGGGGTCCATGCAGTCACTGTCTTTAATAAGCCAAGCTTAGTCTATCTTCCCTGTTGTCCTTGACAAAGTGTCAGACATGTGAGTGAAACTGCTCTGGGCCCCCCTAGACTGGCCCATCCACCAGCTGGTTACTATTGAGTGGCCTCAATTAATACCACATGGAGCAGGAGATTTGGCCAGATGATCCCAACTTGAATTTCTGCCCCACAAAATCACAAGATAAAGTAAAATTCTTATAGTTTTAAGCCTCTAATTTTGGAGGTAATTTGTTGAGCAACAAAAGATGGAATTTGGAAATAGCACTGACTTTTGGACAAGGTGGTAAGCACAGTTGGATGGGCCTAGAGGAGATTCTTAATACAATCAGGAAGTATCTCAATGAGATTATTGGTGAGGGCTGAAAGGACAGAGAGGAATTTGCAGCTGATGGTTAGAGAAAATGGTATCCTCATAATGTGTAGCAGAAAATCTGGCATTAATGTGGAAAGTAAAAAGGGTACCTAATTAACTTAAGGATCTCTCTCTGAAGATTTTCAAGCAGAAGGTAATATGTGCCAATTCACTTCTCTTAGTTCTTGTGAGAAAATATGAAAGGCAGATAGGAACTGAAGAAGGATCTGCTCAGCTTTCGAGCATAGTATACAGGAAATATAAAGGAGCAAATTCTTTCTGGATTGGAAAACAAGTCATCTGTTTCTTATCCACGTACTCTTCTAGCAAAACAATTTTAAGTTTAAAAAAAAAAATGACATCAGGGTAAATATCACATCCAGCATGGAACTGTAAAGCTCTTTGTTAAGACATCAGGAAGGTCTAAAGAGGAGGAGAAAAGAGTGACAGAGGATGAGAAGGTTGGATGGCATCACCAAGTCAGTAGACGTGAATTTAAGCAAACTCCAGAAAATAGTGAAGGACAGAGGGGCCTGGCATGTTGTAGGCCATGGGGTTGCGAAGAGTTGGACATGACTTAGTGGCTGAACAACAACAGAAAGATCTGTGGCAGTGCAACACACTTCCAGCTAGTTAAAAGCCAAAGGGAATAGTTTATTAATCCTCTGAGACCAGAAATCTAAGAATCCTAAAGACATCATTTCACAGATGCCTGCATGGAGTCGTTCACAAGATTGAAAGGGTCTGTTTATATAATCTAGTGACCTAAGAATAGTCATTGAAAACCTGTACGGTTTTTAAAGATAATTATATCATCAGAAGCAACAATAGCTTAGACTAAAAGGGATGGAGAAAGTACAAAATGAAAAGAGATCTTATGCCCCGTTAATTTTCCAAACAGGCGTAGAAGGCCATATGGTTGCAAACATGTGTTAAGAAGGATAATTCAGAGGGCAAAACCATGAGTCCATGGGATAGAACCAAGAACCACAGGAAAATTTTTCAGGAAGAAGGATTCAGAACTAATTGAGGATTGGGTAATATTTTCCAGGTGGAATCT
This sequence comes from Cervus canadensis, assembly GCF_019320065.1. Classification (NCBI taxonomy): domain Eukaryota; kingdom Metazoa; phylum Chordata; class Mammalia; order Artiodactyla; family Cervidae; genus Cervus; species Cervus canadensis. The sequence goes on from NC_057386.1 coordinate 89,901,911, forward strand.
CAGAGTTTCTATCAAACAGTGACTGCCATATGCTAAGGTTGTTTTTTTTTTTTTTTTTTTTGAATAGGAATGTCAATTGTAGTTTTCCTATCTCATTCTTATCACTATGAAGTAGGGTTTTTGTTGAGAAGGGAAGAAAGGGTGTGGAAAACATATCAATTGAGTTCACACAATTTTAGAGTGAGAACCATACTCAAGAAAAAGATACCTAAGGAACACCGTAACATCTGGATCTAACTTAGGTGATAAGATCCAGAACTTTGAGCTAATAATGCTGCATTGGAATGAAACTTTAAGGATCTTGGGATGGAGTGAATGTGTATTTTTAGGGGAAGGAGGCCAGAATGTAAATAATATATGACTAGAGAGAGATCTATGGTGAATTAAAGATGGCCAAGCATTCTTTGAGATTTCTCTCGTCAAGAGACATGGTTTGCTTCCCATTCCTTTGACTACTGGAGGAATCTCTGAGTACTTTGACTCACAGAGGAAGACAGAAATGAGACTGTGCTAGATTTTTGTCTCAGGCCTTATGACACTGGCAGTATATACTCCTATCCCGTGAAAGATTTGCTTTTAGATCCTAGACAGCATGCTCTGAGAAGCTGAAGCCGCACAGAAATACTGAATAAAGGCACCCACCCCAGTAGACAGCACTCGGTTCCTAAATAGCAATAGGAATTAACTTCGGTTCTGTGAGTGAGGAGATATTCAGCCCAGCTGAGCCTTCAGATGATTTCTTCCCCAGTCACTAATTGACTGTAATCCCCTGAGAGACTCTGAGAAGCCCCACCCAATCTGCTCAAACCTCAGTACTATGAGCAATAATTACAAATTCCAGTTATAAGGCACTGTGTTTTTATGATGTATATCACACAACAGTAAACAAATAGAAAAAGGAACTCTCTTATTTTATTGCTGTCCAGAAATTTCCATAGTCTCTGCAAAGCTATATCATTTTTGCTGGAAATAGCTGTGTAGCCATGAGCTATATTTTGCGAATTTTTTTTTTTTTTTTAATTCTGCATGTCCGTGAGATGATTTTGACTATCTGAGTATGAGCAGAAGCATATTACCTACTTAATCCATAGTGTCTCTATTCTAAATTTAATTCTTGCCTGAAATAGCTCCATGTCAATTTTTTTTTCCCCCCACAAAACATTCATTTCTTAGGATCGTTTGACATCTCAGGTGGCTCAGCAGTAAAGTATTTGTCTGCCAATGCAGGAGACATAGGTTCGATCCCTGGGTCTGCAAGATTCCCTGGAGGAAGAAATGACAACCCAGTCCAGTATTCTTGTCTAGGAAATATCATGGACAGAGGAGCCTGGTGGGCTACAGTTCATGGGGTCACAAGAGCTGGACATGACCTAGTGACTGGACACAACAACAAAATCTCACCCCCTTCTAGAAGACCCAGCTTCCCACACGTGCAGACTCTTATCATCTCTTCTACCTATAGGAATCAGTACTTCTTTCTCTGTGTTCCCAACACACTTTAAAATCATTACTTTTATTTATCTCATTAAAAATAGTTGCATGAATTTCCTCATTTATTACTGTTTCATTCTGCTTAGGCTACAATAGCAAAGTACCACCGACTGGGTGGCTTATAAACAACAGAAAGTTATTTCTCACAGTTCTGGAGGCTGGAAGACCAAGATGGATATCGATGAAGGCTCCAGCTCATATATTCACATTACAAAAGGGGTTTGGGAGCCCCATGGTATCTCTTTTATAAGAGCACTAATCCCACTCCTGAGGATGGAGCCTCTCAAAGACCCCCACCTACTAATATCATTGCCTTTGGAGATTAAGAGTTCAGTAAGAATTTGGGTGGAGGACACAAACATTCAGATATAGCAAATATGGTAGTATCAAAGAACTAAATCTCTAGTGCTTACCAATGCCAAATACATCCTGATGATTTTATGTTGAATAGAAGAGGAATACATTAATTAGCTACAGTTTTCATTTAAATTCCTTAGAATCAATTAAGTTTAGAAAGCCAAGTTTTAGATACTATATTTTATCTTTTGTTACTCAAATAAATAAAAACTTCTACTTTACATTTTATAAAGAAAACTTGGGTGTTTTCTTTATAAATTGAGGTCTGAAACAAATTTATACATTATAGTTTTGAATAGATTCAGTGAAAGACATGAAAAAAGTATTGAGAAATTTACTTGAAAATAAATTTAATTATCTCCCCCCAAATTTTCTTAAAATTGCAAAACAATTAAGACTATACCAAGAAATTAGATAAATTATTATATATCAATTCATATTGTTATTTCAGTCATAATACTATGAGTTTAGAATTTTTTTTTAAAAATTAAGGTTTTAACACTGTCAGCAAACAGTATATCCATTTTATGATTATAACTTTGGCTGAATAAATTTCACTTCTTTAAAGCTAATTATGTCTTCTCTTTCATATACTTTGAGAACAATCAGTATATTTTTAGATAGAAAACAGAGAAAGACAATTTGAAGCTTGAAGGAAATTATGTATTTTATATTTATTGTACAGTAATATTCATCAGCATATGTATTTAAAGTTTCTGTGAAAGAAAACACATACTATTTCAAAATGTATCTTCCTGAAAGTCATACGTAATTAGCATAGGTATGGAGAAAACTCAGATTTGTCAGGATAAAAAATTCATGTAAGAGACAAAAATTGTTTAATCTCTTTAGTATAACGCTTTACTATTTGACTGTACCTTGGAATGTGGACACAGATTATCATTATTTTGCAGGAAAGTAGACTGATAGAGTTTTAGACCTTTCAATTTGGATGGTTGCCCTGTATCATTTCAAATTAACTCTTAGAATCAAAGCTAGGAAGGGAGATCATGCCAGCACCATGAGCTTGAATTTGAATGAGATAAAACAGTTTCAAAAATTTATTTGCATTTTCTTTTTCCAAAGCTTTGGAAGTTCTTTCCATTCCAACAATTTTATATTTGAGGAAAACAGTATTACACTCTGACCTTTTAAGGATAAAGTATTATTCTTTTGACTGCCAGCAAAGCAATATTTTCTTAAACAGATAATATTAAAAGAAGTATATATTAATAGAGTTATGAAATATAGAAGTATATGTGAATATATACCTAATTATTTTTCAACTAGGATATGAAAGATGCTTTGACACATGAAGTGATTAAATAGTAATGTGCTGAGAGATAGAACTGACCCTTTCATAGTTCCAATTTTTAGAAATTTTAGGTAGATATAACTAATTCTACTTTGAAATTCTCTCCTTCCTATGAGAGTCTAGTTTGGTATTGTTTATACACAGAGCTAAAAACTCTAAACTCATTTCCTTGTACTTTATCCTAGGAAGCCTATTTTTCTTTATTTTCCTCTCAAGTCTTTAAATGTTCTTAACATGTAATTCAACACCCAATATTTTTATATATGTATTAGAAATACATTTACTTTCACTCATTTGGGAATTAAAAAGTTATGCTTCTACTATGGCTTATAAGATACATTCAGCTCAGTTCAGTTCAGTCACTCAATCATGTCCCACTCTTTGCGACCCCATGGACTAGAGCATGCCAGGCTTCCCTGTCCATCATCAACTCCCAGGGCTTACTCAAACCCATGTCCATCAAGTCGGTGATGCCATCCAACCATCTCATCTTCTGTTGTCCCCTTCTCCTCACAACTTCAGTCTTTCCCAGCATCAAGGTCTTTTCCAATGAGTCAGTTCTTCGCATCAGGTGGCCAATGTATTGGAGTTTAGCTTCAGCATCAGTTCTTCCAAGGAATATTCAGGAATGATTTCCTTTAGGATTGACTGGTTTGGTCTCCTTGCAGTCCAAGGAACTGTCAAGAGTCTTCTCCAACACCACAGTTCAAAAGCATCGATTCTTCAGTACTCAGCTTTCTTTATGGTCCAACTCTCACATCCACACATGACTCCTGGGAAACCATAGCTTTGACTAGATGGAACTTTGCTGGTAAAGTAATGTCTCTGTTTTTAAATACACTGTCTGGATTTATCATAGCTTTTCTTCCAAGGAGCAAGCATCTTTTAATTTCATGGCTGCAGTCATCATGTGCAGTGATTTTGGAGCCCAAGAAAGTAAAGTCTGTCACTGTTTCCTCTGTTTCCCCATCTATTTGCCATGAAGTGATGGGACCAGATGCCATGATGTTAGTTTTCTGAATATTGAGTTTTAAGCCAACTTTTTCGCTCTCCTCTTTCACACTCAAGAGGCTCTTCAGTTCCTCTTCAATTTCTGCCATAAGGGTGGTGCCATTTGCATGTCTGAGATTATTGGTATTTCCCCCTGCAAACTTGATTCCAGTTTGTGCTTCATCCAGCCCAGCATTTCTCATGATGTACTCTACATATAATTTAAATAAGCAAGGTAACAATATACAACCTTGACGTACTCCTCTCCCTATTTGGAACCAGTCCATTGTTCCATGACTGGAGGTTTACAGCAAAGGCATTTAGTTACATCCGTAGATATTTCCATTATTTTCCCATGTAGGTAATTATAGAGTATTGAGTAGATTTCTCTGTGCTATACAGTCAGTCCTTGTTGTTTATATGTTTAATAAACATATCCCAAGCTCCTAATTTGTCCCTCTCCCTTCCACCTCTCCCCTTTGGTAACTGTAAATTGTTTTTTTGTGAGTCTGTTTCTGTTTTGTACATAAGTTCATTTCTGTCAATTTTTTTTCACATAAAAGTGACACTATGTGGCATTTGTCTTTCTCTGTCTGACTTACTTCACTTGGTATGATAATCTCTGGGTCTTCCCAAGTTGCCTCACATCGTTATTATTTCATTCTATTTTGTGACTGAATAATATTCCATTATATACATATGTTTATACCAGATATCCTTTATCCATTCTTCTGTGGATGCTCATCTAGGTTGCTTCCATGTCATGGATATTGTAAACAGTGCTGCAGTGAACACTGGGATGCAGTTTATCAAATTATGGAATTCTTTTGATATATTTCAGGAATGGGATTACTGAACCATATGGTAGTTCTATTTTTAGTTTTTTAAGGAAACTCCACTGTTCTCAACAGTGGTTGGAAAAATGGGAGAAAATATTTGTAACTGAAGTGACTGACAGGGGATTAATCTCCAAAATATACAATCAGCTCATACAACTCATTAGCAAAAAAACAAACAGCTGAATGAAAAAAAACTGGGCACAAGATCTGAATAGATATTTCTTCAAAGAAGACATACAGATGACCAAAATGCATATGAGAAGATACTGAACATCGCTAATCATTAGAGAAATGAAAATCAAAACTACAGTGAGGTACCACCCCACACCACTCAGAATGCCTATCATCAAAAAATCTATGAACAATTAATGTTGGAGAAGGTGTGGAGAAAAGAGAACCCTCCAAAAGTGTTGGTGAGAATGTTAATTGGTATTATCCTCTTAAATTTTTAAGTAATTAATGCTAAGAATATTTTCATTCCATTGCAGATAGATAAGAAGAAACAATCTTTAGAGAAATAAAACTTAATACATAATATCAGGTTACAATTATTCAGTAAGGAATAATAATTATATGGCTGTCTTTTCTGACCACATGAATTTGATTATAATTGTATTTTATGTTCCACTGTTGTATTTTTTAAGAATAATGAAAAGATTCTTTTAAATTTTGCTTTTATAAAATAGCAGATAGAATGAGAATTACAAAATGCAGTTTCTGGAATGCTACACTTAATTTTCTACAAATTATTTTCTCTGTCCATATTAACTTCTAATTCATTTATTTCCTTGGTCATATTCTGTTGAAACTTCTATTTAGGATACTCTTGTCTCATTGCATCCATAGTACTTGGAAGCAATCTCAAAAATGACCCAATGATCTCTGTTCATTTCTAAGGCAAACCATTCAGTATCACAGTAATCCAAGCCTATGCCCCAACCAGTAACGCCAAAGAAGCTGAAATTGAACGGTTCTATGAAGACCTATAAGACCTTTTAGAACTAACACCCAAAAAAGATGTCCTTTTCATTATAGGGGACTGGAATGCAAAAGTAGGAAGTCAAGAAACACCTAGAGTAACAGGGGAATATAGCCTTGGAGTATGGAATGAAGCAGGGCAAAGGCTAATAGAGTTTGGCCAAGAGAACGCACTGGTCATAGCAAACACCCTCTTCCAACAACACAAGAGAAGACTCTACACAAGGACATCACCAGATGGTCAACACCGAAATCAGATTGACTATATTCTTTGCAGCCAAAGATGGAGAAGCTCTGTAAAGTCAGCAAAAACAAGACCAGGAGCTGACTGTGGCTCACATCATGAACTCCTTATTGCCAAATTCAGACTTAAATTGAACAAAGTAGGGGAAATCACTAGACCATTCAGGTATGACCTAAATCAAATCTCTTATGACTATACAGTGGAAGTGAGAAATAGATTTAAGGGACTAGATCTGATAGACAAAGTGCCTGAGGAACTATGGATGGAGGTTCATGACATTGTACAGGAGACAGGGATCAAGACCGTCCCCATGGAAAAGAAATGCAAAAGGGCAAAATGGTTGTCTGAGGAGGCCTTACAAATAGTTGTGAAAAGAAGAGAAGTGAAAAGCAAAGGAGAAAAGGAAAGATATTCCCATTTGAATGCAGAGTTCCCAAAAATAGCAAGGAGAGATAAGAAAGCCTTCCTCAGTAATCAATGCAAAGAAATAGAAGAAAACAACAGAATGGGAAAGACAAGAGATCTCTTCAAGAAAACTAGAGATACCAAGGGAACATTTCATGCAAAGATGAGTTTGATAAAGGACAGAAATGGTATGGACCTAAGAAGCAGAAGCAGAAGATATTAAGAAGAGGTGGCAAGAATACACAGAAGAACTGTACAAAAAAGATCGTCACAACCCAGATAATCAATGGTGTGATCACTCACCTAGAGCCAGACATCCTGGAATGTGAAGTCAAGTGGGCCTTAGACAGCATCACTACGAACAAAGCTAGTGGAGGTGATGGAATTCCCGTTGAGCTATTTCAAATCCTGAAAGAGGATGCTGTGAAAGTGCTGCACTCAATATGCCAGCAAATTTGGAAAACTCAGCAGTGGCCACAGGACTGGGAAAGGTCTGTTTTCATTCCAATCCCAAAGAAGGGCAATGCCAAAGAATGCTCAAACTACAGTACAATTGCACTCATCTCACACGCTAGTAAAGTAAGGCTCAAAATTCTCCAAGCCAGGCTTCAGCAATACGTGAACCGTGAACTTCCAGATATTCAAGCTGGTTTTAGAAAAGGCAGAGGAATCAGAGATCAAATTGCCAACATCTGCTGGATCATCGAAAAAGCAAGAGTTCCAGAAAAACATCTATATCTGCTTTATTGACTATGCCAAAGCTGTTGACTGTGTCGATCACAATACACTGTGGAAAATTCTGAAAGAGATGGGAATACCAGACCACCTGACCTGCCTCTTGAGAAACCTATATACAGGTCAGGAAGCATCAGTTAGAACTGGACATGGAAAAACAGGCTGGTTCCAAATAGGAAAAGGAGTCCGTCAAGGCTGTATATTGTCACCCTGCTTATTTAACTATATGCAGAGTACATCATGAGGAATGCTGGGCTGGATGAAGCACAAGCTGGAATCAAGATGGGTAGGAGAAATAGCAATAACCTCAGATACGCAGATGACACCACCCTTATGGCAGAAAGTAAAGAGGAACTAAAAAGCCTCTTGATGAAAGTGAAAGAGGAGGGTCAAAAAGTTGGCTAAAAGCTCAACATTCAGAAAACTAAGATCATGGCAACTGGTCCCATCACTTCATGGGAAATAGATGGGGAAACAGTGGAAACAGTGTCAGACTTTATTTTTTGGGCTCCAAAATCACTGGAGATGGTGACTTCAGCCATGAAATTAAAAGATGCTTACTCCTTGGAAGGAAAGTTATGGCCAACCTAGATAGCATATTAAAAAGCAGAGACAACAAAGGTCTGTCTAGTCAAGGCTATGGTTTTACCAGTGGTCATGTATGGATGTGAGAGTTGGACTGTGAAGAAAGCTGAGCACCAAAGAATTGATGCTTTTGAACTGTAGTGTTGGAGAAGACTCTTGAGAGTCCCTTGGACTGCAAGGAGATCCAACCAGTCCATCCTAAAGGAGATCAGTCCTGGGTGTTCATTGGAAGGACTGATGCTGAGGCTGAAACTCTAATACTTTGGCCACCTGATGTGAAGAGTTGACTCACTGGAAAAGATCCTGATGCTGGGAGGGATTCGGGTAGGAGGAGATGGGGATGACAGAGGATGAGATGGCTGGATGGCGTCACCGACTCGAAGGACATGAGTTTGGGTAAACTCTGGGAGTTGGTGATGGGCAGGGAGGCCTGGCGTGCTGTGATTCATGGGGCCACAAAGAATTGGACATGACTGAGTGACTGAACGGAACTGAACTGAACTGTCTCATATACATCAGAAATAGTCATTTCTTGTGTTAAGATTTCAATATTAATTGCATTTCATTATAGCTTTGTGCTCAAAATGCCAGGCTTGTTTTGGTTATTATCCCAAAGTATTATTCCTTATTATTCTTAGTGGTGACACCTATTCTTTTTTTTTTTTTTTTCTGTTTTCTGAGCCCATTAAAGTGTTGATAAGTGCCCTAATATAGTATTTCTTTTTATTTCAAAAGAAATTTCCAGACTGAGTCAGATCTTGAAAGGAAGAATTGCTGCTTCTTCCATAATACTCTTAAATTTCCTTTGTCCAGATGAAGATAATTAAGTAAATGGACAATGATTTGAATGACAGCTTGAAATGCAAGAAGAATCATAAATGCACTGAACTCAAGGCTGGAATTACATATCATGTGCTAGATACCAACTGATGCAAAAGAGGAGCATTTCTATGATGTTCTTTAAATGTTTAAGAAATGTGGTTTGGATCGAAAGATGGTGCATTCATATGTAGATCATTTCCATCGTCTTTGGCTTCTAACAGAAAGGTTAATATACAAACAGTTGTTGCTTTGGAAATATTCCAACTTTCACATCCTTTCACATCTTGCTAGAACTGTGTAGAACTGTGGAACAGTTCCCAGAACCTCAAGCAAAACAAAAACAGAACAAAAAGCAAAGAAGAACCAATTTAATTATGAAGACAGTTGTTAGATATTATTTCAGAGTTCAAGAGCAGTTTGAGCATCTAGAATGCTTTTTTTTCTGTAAACAATCAAGTTGTGCAAGACTTTAAAGTATGAAATGAACACAGGATATTTATTTTTCTCCTAAAACAATTGTCAAGTTTTATTCAACTTAAAATCCAAGTGTTCTTTATTATACACTGAGAAATAATATAGTTTGAAACAGTTATTCCCTACAGTATAGTCTTGAATCAGCAGGCCTTGATTACTCACTCAGTAGGATGTCTTTGAATTGGTTAAATCAAATAACTGTCATGTTGGACAATTCATGAAGGATTAATGAAGTGGATGGAAACTGGAAAAAAGCCAAAATAGACTTTTGAAAAGGAAAACGATGACCATGGAAATTATATACCATTCAGTTTAGGTGTAAACATCCATCTGTCCCTATTATGTTATAATAGTTTATTATTCAAATACATACTGTAAAGGAAGATTCTCAACTGATGAGCAATTATTTTAGATTCTAAAAAACACACACAAAAAAAATAATAATAAGATAAACATTTTAGTTTTGTACAAACCATCTGTGTTTGATTAAACTGAAAAACTAGAGTGAAGAAACTTATGAGAGTAAGCTTCTGTTAAATTTTTCTATTTATAATAAAGAAGTCACCAATATCTGAAACAAAAGTGCATTTTACATTTATTTCCTTGCTACTGGCAATAAACACTAAAAAAATAAAATTTTACAATATTTTGAACATTATAAAATATTTACACACATAAGAGATGCTTATTTATATTAAATATTCATGGCTATTTAAAAAAGGAGAATAATTTATGACAAGGAAACCATTTCTGGATTAAATTAGTGAACTCAATAATTCAACTTAGTTTCTCAAAATCAAACTAATGGGTTGGATTCAAGTGAATACTCCATAAAACATAAATTTTGAAGTTATTTTATTTATTTATTACTTTTAAAATTTACACTGAATTAATGAAATTTTTGGAAAGACCGACAGGATTTTTTGCTGTTGTCAGTCTTTTTATTATATGCCCTTATTAAGAAAATGTTGATCTTTGCAATTCCTTCTGGTTAAAGGTGACTCAAAATTTCTGTAAAGAGGAAAAAGTTAAAGATGCTTAATGTTTTAAACTCAGTGATGCTGAAATTTAGAAAAACAAATAAATAAATATTGAATTTTTGCTAATTCTTCTTTTACAATATTTTTCAAATTTTTCACTTTCAAACATTTTCATTATCCCTAGCTCAATACCATTTTACCAAATACTTGGACAGTTGCTATAAATTCTTAAAAGGCTCTTTGTTCATTCAGTGTACCTTTTTTCTAATAAAGATACATTTTTTAATACATTGTCCTATGAGAAAAAACCTGTAAAAAATTACAATAACTATTATCTAGCGGATCAAACCGTAGCTCTTAGTCACAATGAAAACTACTCCAATTAGTTTATGTTACAAAATTTATTTTGAAATTTTTTTCTCAACAAATTCTCCATTCTTAGACTTTATATGATCCCTATATATGTATTCCACAGTTTTAAGACTCTTGATACCTGTGGCCACATTTTTCCTGAAGTACTGTAGACATCATGAAGATGATTATGAGTAAGGACCAAAAGGATGGGAAAGATCCAGTCACATGACTTTCTTTGGATAGAGTATTTTAAGCAGAGAAAAAGAAATCCCAAAAATGATGGTAGTGTATGCCTAGAATATTCAAGAGACAGTAAGAGTAGTGAAAGTGAGAAAGGGGGGACCAAGTACAGGAGATGAGCAGTGAGGTGGGAAGCTGAGGTAGGGTTTTGACTAATAAAATCTTCTGATGTGTCTAAACAGGCTCTTTCTCTCTCTCTGCCCGTTCTACTGAGAAAATATTTAAGGGGGAAGGAATAAAGAAGGGAGAACCATCAAAATGTCATTTTAATGATATAGGCAAGAACATAACATGAGCATAGACCCAAAAGGTGGCCGGAGAGTTGGATAGAGAGAATGATATACGGGTGGGCTGATGAGATTCATCAATGAGTGTGGGCTCTTAGAGAAAGAGAGGAATCAAGGATGATTTAAGGATATTTGAAGAAAACAGCTGAGAGAATGGAGTCCTCATGAACTGAGGTAGAAAAGATTAATAAAGGAGTAATTAGGAGGACAGGCCTGTGGGAGACACATGAGGAGTTCAGTTCGAGGCGTTGAAGCTTAAAGCAGAAACTCTGCTAGAATTCAGTCACCTCCCATGCCCTCCTACTATAATAACTAGTTCAGGCCAACCTCACCTCTCTGCGGACTACTGCAGTAACTCCTGACTAATGTTTTCCTTCTGTACTTGCTTCCTACAGTCAATTCTGTCAGCTCTTGGTGGCAACTAATGTGAAAATTATAGAGTGAGTCAAATCATGTCACGCCTACTGCTCAAAACCTTCCTGTGTTCTCTTTTATTTGGCCTGTAAACATCCTCTCTGGTCTCTTCTCTATCGTTCTCTCCCTTTGTTCTGGGCTCTGGTCACTCTGAATCCAGCTTGCTTAGGCCACTCTTCAACCATATATCCAGGGCCTTTGGGTCTGCTATTTCCATTGCCTGGAATGTTCTTCACCAATCCTCAAACTCAATTCATTAATTTTTTATTATGTCTCTACTCACATTAAACCTTTATTAGAGACACCTTTCCTGATCATTTTTTCCTAAAATACCAAGTTCCTCACTCCCTAATTACCTTAATTTCTTTACTCTCACTTATTTTAAAGCATTTAATAACATACTTAAAAAAATATTTAACATACACTTTGGTAGTGCTTATTTTGGCACCAGTCTCAGTTCTAAGATCTTTACAAACATTCATTCATTTAGTTTTCATAACATCTCAGTGAGGTATATACTATGATTCTCTACCCTTTACAGAAGAGATAAAATAAGTGAGAGAATTTGAGTAATTTTCCCAAGAAAACCACATCTAGAAAATGATGGAGCTAGTACTGTCTACCATGTTCATTTGTTTATTGATCATATATCCACCATACTGTTTATCATGTTTATTTACTTATTTTTTATCTTCCTTATTCTACTAAAATGTAAGCTCATTGAGAGGAAGAATTTTTTCTTCACTGCTATATCACCAGAGCCTAGAAGAGAGTTCCATACATAGAAATATTTAAATAGATATAATTTATCACAGGAGAATATAATATGAATAATTATCACACTATTTAGAAACATGAAAATTTTTCAGAGACATCTGTTACTTTCACTGAGGTCCCAGTGCCTCCAGGACTTTGCAGCCAAAGATGGAGACGCTCTGTGGTTTAGGAATCACTGAATTATACAAATACAAACTGTTTTTATTGTTTGCAACAGTATAGAATCTTTAACAGCTCAGATTTAGCTTCAGTCTAACCCCAGCTCTGATATCTACTGGCTCTGTGAACTTTGTATCTTGAAGTTACCTTATACTTATTTTTGTAGTTTATAATTGAAGGTAATACTTATAACTTACCTTAGGAGCCATTGAGAGGAACAGTGGGTTTATCCTCCTAAAGAACTTAAACAGTGCTTGGCAAATAATAATTACTCAGTAATTGTTACCGATGAGATTATTTTTGTTGCCTGGTTTTGTTATTGAAAGAAAATCTATGGTCCCATTTGTTCAGCAGAGGCTTACCTTAAAAAAAAGTAATGGAGATCCCCCTCCAATTTGCATCCTAATTAGACACTCTTCGAACTGTTTCTCATTTCCCACACCACACTGGCCGTTTTTCACTACATAACATAAATAAAATGAAAATGCACAAATAAATATTTTCTTTTCCATATATTTAGTTATACCTATGTCCAAAAATGGGCTTCCCTGGTGGCTCAGATGGTAAAGAATCCACCAGCAATGCAGGAGACCTGGGTTCAATCCCCGGGTTGCAAATATCCCCTAGAGGGGGGCATGGCAACCCACTTCATTACTCTTGTCTGGAGAATCCCATGAACAGAGGAGCCTGGAGAGCTACAGTCCATGGGGTTGCGAAGAGTCAGACACGACTGAGCGACTAAGCACAGCACATATCCAAAAACATTTCCAGAGGCTGAATTTTAGTTTTGCTTGTTCTAATAAAAAAGCTCTTATTATTTGTAAGAAAAGACCAAATATTGAGTATTGATATAAAACACCTTAACTTTCTTTATAGTTATATAACTTATACATACCTATACGTGTGTGTGTCTACATGTGTGTCAAATATGTCAGGAGGGCCAGTGGCATAATCTTACTTTATTTATCCAATTTGTTAGCTTGTTTCAAATATCTTTTATAGCTATTCTTATTTTCTTATTGCTATAAATTCATACCGTTCTAATTTTTATTGACTTTTTTTGTTGTAAAAAATTTCATTTTCTCCCCCTCCAAAAAAAAAAAAACTCCCTTCAACCCATTTCTGATATAGAATAGTACAGAACATATGAACTCATGGATATGCCCATTTTTGGCATAAAATTGGCACAGAAATATCAATATGTATATGTATATTTATATGCACGACACAATTGGAATTTGGAGCCATGTAAAGTGAGATCTGTTTTGTACTGGTGATGCAAATAAAGGGGATAATAAGAATAAAAAGCAAAAGACACAATGATAAATATCAGTGATGAATGGGAGAGAACACTACAAATTATTCACATGAAAATAATAACATTTTAATTATATTATTGTATCATTGATATATACATTAGGCATAATGTATAATAATAATATGGATACTCTTATGCAAGTTAATTTGCAAATTTAGATGAAATTAAACAATTCAAAAACAAAACTAACAATATTGACAAAGTAAAAAATGAAAATCTGAATGCTTTCATTAAAATGAAAGTAATTGTAAACATTAAATTTCACAAAGGAAACAAAAATCACAAAGGATGATTTCACCCATGTTTACTACTAAAATCTTAAAAAATAAATAATGCCATTTTTCCAGAAACTCTTCCAGAAAACAGAACACTTGCCACATTGTTTTTATGAAGTCAAGCTTTGATGTCAAAACATGAAAAATATAAAAAAAAGTTCACACAGCAATCTCTTCATCAATTGGATGCAAACATTTTAAACAAATATATTATACCAAACCCAGCAAATATTTTAAACAATAATACTGTTTTACTATTTGGAGTTTAGTTCATGATTATAAGCTTAAAATTCATCATGTTAACATAACAGAAGAGAAAATTATGTAATCAACAAAAGATACAGAAAAGCATTTGATAAATTCAAGAATAGCTTATGATAACAAAAAAGGTTACAAAAATTATACATAGGAACTTCCTTATTATGATAAAGAATATAACAACATTTTACAAGTATCATACTCGATAAGTTGATCTAAAATGATATATAGCAAAGCAGCAGGAAAACATTTTTTTAATTGGAAGTACTCCAGTCAATTTTATGAATTTATAGTAATTAAGACACTGTACTATAAGAATATACAAATGATACAACAATATATAAAAGGAAGCGCAGGCATAGATTAAACAGATATAAGGACAGGACATAAAATAATTTTGGCACTACACAGCAGTAGGGAAAAGATGAAGTTTTCAATAAATGATGATGGCACAACTGGAAATTCATGTGGAAGAAACCTGACCACTACTTCACACCAAACACAAAAATCAATTTGAGGTAAATTATAGATCAGTGTGATTTAAAAAATGATACAGTTTCTAAAATACACTACACAAGAATCTCTTCACACTATTAGAGTAAGGAAGGATATCTTAAACAGGACCCAAAAAGCTGTCACCGTAAAGAAACAGACCTAAAAACTGAAATCAAAATTTTAAATTTCTGTTCATTAAAAGAGAGTACAAAGAGAATAAAAAGGCAAGTCAAGGAGAGGAAGGAGTCATGTGTTACATGAATGAGCAAAGGACCTATGAGCATAATATAGAAGGAACTCCTAGAAAAAAACAAAAAGAAAAACAAGTCCAAAGAAAGTGAGAAAAATACTTGAATAGTCACTGGATTTATGAGGTTAGGGTCATGAGGAAAATTCTGGGTTCTGGCCATCTTTGATTTCTTGACCTGAGTGATGGTCCCGCAGATGTTGGCTTTGTGATATCATTCATTAAGCTGTATAATTGTCTTGATCATTCTTCTGTATTATTCCATTTCATGTATTCATTGGAAATGTTTTAAAAGCAAGATTATTTAGGTTCCAGTGTGAAAATAAGCCTTGAAGAGTGTCTTCAAAATGAAAAGGAAACTAGCAATGGAGAACAAATTTCATGAATGCCCAAGAAAGGGAATGAGAAAATAACAAAAACAGTGGAAGTAGACACTGTGAAGAAGGAAATCATTTTCGAGGTAGTTAGGAGGGAGCTGTAAATAAGTCTTGATGACTAACTGAAAAGGGGAAGATGAGACAGAGGAAAAGATTTGTTTAGAGTGATGGGTAGGTCTTCAGTGTATGCAAGGACAATGATTATTAATTGTTAGAAATAGTAGTAGATTATATTTATGTCCTGATATGAATATATAGAGAGAACTAGAGATGCAGATAGAAATTCAGTAATCTTACATTTTATTTGCAAACTGTTGAAACTGAACTTAAAGCTGAAGTCATGAGAATAGAATTCCTAAACCCAAAATACCCATATAGACTGGCCTGGAGTAAGCTAAAGAAATGGCTTCATTATTGTACAATGACATTCCCATTCAGCTTGCGATGTGGATCTTATCAATAATCAAGTTTCTTTACAGTATAAATAAAAAGAGAACACAAAATGAGTAAAGATAATTCTTTTTGGAAGCAATGGTGTTTAATTAGCTCTTTATAAGTGGTGTAATAATTGGCAGCATTCACATTGCTGACAGCTTCGCTTTCTCACTCCTTTCTTTCCCTCCCTTCTTTTTTCCCTCTAACTTCTTTTAAAGGAAGATCAAAGCCTTTATAGCTGAGTGAACGCTAATGGTGCATACATTTATTTGAAAAGCTTTAAGCCCTTGAAAATCTGCAAATAACATTTTTTTTTATTCCCACATGTCTGCCTGTAAGTGTATTTGATACTATTAGAGGAATTATCTCCACTTTTTTTTACTTCCTGTTCTTTTAAAAAGAAAGCAAGCCTACTTTAACATTTTGGAAATGCTGATGAAAATGAGAGTTACATAACCTTTTTTGACCCTCCATAAAATAGATACTTTGAACCACAGACTTGCCATAGAGTTAATGAGTCTCTTCCTTATGCATATGGACTTCCCTCCACATTGTACCGGGATAAGGAGGGGCCTGAGCCTACCACACAAGCTTGGGAAAATGATTAAATCCTCTTCTCGGTGTATATATAACTCTGACAGGTGGGAGGTGTTGCCGCCGCAGTTTGTAAAGAAAGAATGGGATATTTTCAACTGAACAAAAACATTTTACGGATTCTTACAAGAACAAAATGCCTTTCCACTCTTTTAAAAATAATAAGAATTACCCATGGCAACTTTGCAAAACCGGCCCAGAGTTCTTTCAGAAAACTGAAGCTGATAAATACTACTGCTGATGGAACGGTTTCAGAGGAATTAATTTTCTGAAGTATTGGCTAAAATGTTTAATGATTGATTTTGGGGTTTCAGTCTCTGGATATACATTATAAGGGAATATTTCGTGTTGCTGAGTATTATGCTTAGCCAAATTTCAAGGAACACTGTCTGCACCTGGATACTTTGCTTGAGACACAGGAAGTCTTAAGTTACTAGTAGTTCTTGTTATTTTTGTTAAAGAAGGAGAAAGAGGAGGAGAGAGGGAGGAAGTAGATTTAAAATACCTACAGTACAGTACTCAGTGATTTAGGGAAGCTGTATTAATTTTCCTGGTTACACCTCACGTTTTCTGCTAACATCACTGAGTGAAGAATAACTGAGTTATATTAAATGACACTTCCCTAGTGGCTCAGATGGTGAAGAATCTGCCTGCGATGCAGGAGACCCAGGTTCAATCCCTGTGTCAGGAAGATCCCCTAGAGATGGAAATGGCTACCTACTCCATTATTCTTGCTTGGAGAATTCAATGGACAAAGGAACCTGGCAGGCTATAGTCCATGAGGTAGCAAAGAGCTGGACTAACACTTTACCAATTAGTTAGTGAGCAACTAACACTTTACCAATTAGGAAACATACAAATCGAGCTAGTTTAGCTAAAGTGAACACTTCAGTAGTTCAAGAACGGGGGAAAAAATGCCTTAAAATATCTGGCCCTTGTCCTATCTAAGAAGATCTACCTTCTAGAATATCAGTTTGTACAAAAGTATTCAAAAGGAAAGAATTTCAACCAAGGCCTTCAAACATTAAACACTAACTTGTTCTAAAGTCTATAAAGAAATCCAAGAACATGTGGTAGACGCGCTAAAAAAGGGAGTGAATGCCTTTATGGTACTTGGCTCCTAAAGCAAAGGAGGATAAAGTGGAAAGGACAGGAGGGCTGCGAATTAGGAGGATTTCTTTAAAGTAAAATTATTGTGTGTCTCCGACACTCACTCCACCCTGCAAACACACCCAAAGCTAATAGTCCAGTTCAGTTGCTCAGTTGTGTCTGACTCTTTATGACCCCATCCACTGCAGTGTAGAGTCCAGGAGATTTTCCTCTGAAAAGAGTACATAATTTTGACAAATTTATGGCACTAAACATATTAACATGAAAAAAGTATATTATGAAGTGAGACTGGTTGAAGGACTAAAGTCAACAAAACGTATTTATTGTCTGATAATATCCAGAAAATTTTCTTTCTTTTTTTTTTATGTTATCAACAATCTAAAATTTATTAGCCTTAAATGGAACTCGATTTTATGAGATAACTAAGACAACTTGAAGAAAAAATATATTTCTTAGAAATTATACCATTGATACATTAGAGACAGATTCAATGAAACTGATTAAATAAGTATGTCTTTGTTTTGTTTGTTGTTTAGATGAGGTGTTTGGCACAGGGTGCTACTGGTGGTTGGGTGGTGCTGGGTCTTGTATTCGAGTGGTTTCCTGTGTGTGAGTTCTCACTATTTGATACTCCCCAGGGTTAGTTCTCTGGAAGTCTAGGCTCTTGGAGTCAGTGCTCCCACTCCAAAGGCTCAGGGCTTGATCTCTGGTCAGGAATGACGATTCTACAGGTGGTTTGTTATGGCATTAAGTGAGATTAAAACAAATACCCAAAAATGAGAAACCAAAGATGAACCCCAGCCAAATGGCAGTTACAAAATCAGGCAAATAATAGTTAAAATAATAGGATAAACACCTATACATATACACACATAAGCAAAATCAAAACAGTCCAACAAAATTAAAGTACAGTAGATTGACCTAGTGAACAAAGAAATAAACAATTATATTTACCAGTTAAGAACAAAACTAACTAAAACACAAGCTGGAACACAAAACTAAAGCAAGGTGCCAAGTGGGTAATAAAGCAATGAAAACAAAACTAACAAATATGTTAAGAGGAAAGGAAAGAAAGAATAGATATGCAAAGTTAAATAGAGGTAGATGAAGAAGATTTATATATGTTAAAGATTAACTGCAAGGGGAAAAGAACAGTAGGAAAAGCAAAGGAATAAATGTAAAAAAAAAGTTGTTTTTAAATAATTAAAAATTAAAATTAGAAAAAGAGAAAAGAAAAAAAAAAGGAAGAGAAAGAAAAAAGGAAAACTCCACAGAACTGCAAAAGCCCAATGTAGAGACAGAGGTTTATAACAACAATAAAAAATGTGACTGAGGGAAAAAAGTTCAAAAGCTTAATTAGATTTCATAGTGCCAATAAAATTGAGAACTACATAAATATAAACAAAGAATATTTATCATGCTTATGTTAGTTTAATTTTTAGATTATGACTTTGAAGGGTCTTTTATTGTTTTGGTATACATAGATATGCTTTTTAGAAAGAATCTTACTATAAGAAGTGGTTTCTGAGAGGGAAGTGGGACGGGGGACTGGGAAGTTCAGAAAAAATTCTTAATTGTGTTTAAAAAGGTGGGCAAGTACCACCCCCATACAGAATAGCTAGGTAGAGGGGCCACTATAGAAGAAAGTATAATTTCTGGTTACACCCAATAAGACCAGCTTATTCAACATACTGACTTTACTATATTTCTAATACCAAAATTTGCTTTATAATTAAACTTGCGGAATCCTCCATACATTCAAATCAAATCTCCTTCATGACCATTTTCTGGCAAAAAGGAATCTAATTCAGAAATTTAAATAGGAGTGTCTCATTCTAACTTCTATTCTTGTTGAGCAGAATAGAAGAATTCTATTCTTGTTTGTTATTTAATATATGAATATCTCTATGGGTCTCTATGGTAACAAAGAAGTGTTTTGGTGGTGATTGGAGTGGCTCAGATGATTGAAAAGGTGATAAGCATTATTGTTTTTAAAAAATTCCAGGCCCCCTGCCAGTATTTCAGAAACCTGTCTCTCTCCAAGCTTATGATTTTACTCAATTGCGAAAATTTTAAAAGGAAGAGTTCCCTTAGTGGAGAACACTACTTCGTAATGAGGACAATTCTAAAACATTTCATAATACATTGGCAAAGAATTAATGTCAAGGTGTTTACTCATTTGCTGAGCTAAGATTGTGAACTGATTAATTAAAAACATAACTAAGTATTAAAAATGTTCAAAGCTCTGAGCTTAGCTTTTTACATGGATCATCTCATTTAACCTCACAGCAACCAACCTTTTTTTTTTTAATGGATTGAGGAAACTAGGGTGTGAGAAGTTAGCTAATTTCCTCAAGGGCATGCAGAATTAAAATTCTTTAGTCTGACTCTAGACCCCATATCCTCAATTATTTTGCTGTCTTATCACTCTTCCTCTCCTATGTTTCAAACATGGCTTGTTTGGAACATCCTAGAAGTCTAATAAAATAAATGTGTACTTATTCTGTGAGATGTTGAAGGTGTGATGTGTGTTTTGTTGTCGTTGTGTTTCTATACATCCTGCAGTCTTCTGTGTTATCTAACCTAATCTTTTCTGTCAGAACCCCGTAGGATCACTTTTCTACTTTATGAGTTTACCCAGAGCAAAATTAGCTATCCCCAACATCTGTCTCTTAAACATGAAATTTATTACTCATATATCAAAGGATAATTATTACAGCCATATCCCTCATGATGGGATCAAGTCTTGGCTTATGCTGTCTCTGAAGACTGAGAGTTTCCTTGAGTGCCTTGTTTTCTTTTTTAATTTATTTATTTTTAATTGGAGGTTAATTGCCTTACAATATTGGGTTGGTTTCTGCCATATATCAACATGAATCAGCCATAACATACATATGTCCTATCCCTCCTGAAGCTCCCTCCCACCTTCCACCCCTCCCCACCCCTCTAGATTGTCACAGAGCACTGGATTTGGGTGCCTTTCTTTGATTGCTTTGACTGCACAGTTCTTGCTCTGCCTACTCTGGCTTCTGGGTCCGGTGGAATATGGCTGCTGAATGGGTGTCCAATGTCAGACTGGGTCTGCTATTTTCTTTGAGGCTGCTCCTTCCTCTCTTGAGGCTGCCTGTAGATTGGTGAAGGGCATGATCTCCCAGCTAACCCAATCATCTAATATCCAACATGAATCTTTCATCTCTTCCAGCACTGCCACTATCCTGGGCAGCACCTTTGTATTTATTAGGAAAAGGTCATTCTTCCTACATTGGGTAGGACTCCCTGAGGAAGGGAGCACAGGCTAGGTTTCATCACCAGGTATGTGTCCTTGTGCAGAAAACCTCTTGTACAACATGCAGCAGCTATAGCTGCAGACAAAAGCAACTACACCTAGTGAAGACCTCATGTCTCAGAGACTTTCATTCCTGGTTAGCAATTCAATGGGAATGCCGGATACTTGGAAGAGTCCCAGGTGGAAAGAAAATATAAAACCAGGCAGCTTGAAGGAAATATTTGAGGAAAAAAATAAAATTTGCTTCCTTCTATTTATCCTTCCTGCCCATTTCTCACAAGGGCATTCCACTTTTAGATCTTTTATTCTTCCTTTAGGGGTTTCCCTGCTAACTCAGTGGTAAAGAATCGGCCTGTCCATGCAGGAGACCCAGGTTTGATCCCTGGGCTAGGAAGATCCCCTGGAGAAGGAAATGGCAACCCACTCCAGTTTTCTTGCTTGGGAAATCCCATGGACAGAGGAACTGGGTGGGTTCCAATCCACAAGAACTCAAAGAGTTGGACACGACTTTGGCAACTAAACAACAAAACAGCATTCTTCCATTAGTGTAATGGTTCCTAACTTTGGCTGGATATTAGAATCACCTGAATAACTTGGACAACAATTGATCCTCAGCCTTAACTTCAGACCAGTTAGATGAGACACTGTAAGGGTAGGACCTAGACATGTATATTTTCTAAGTGCTTCAGGCAATTCCAAGGAGCTAAGTTGAGAATCACTGCAGATATAAATCATTGAGCTTGAGGTGGTGTAAGGATAAAAACCATGCACTCTGCTCCCTTCCTTCAGATCACACCTCCTTGTAATGAGTTTGTGTGACTTTATTTATAACATAAAGGCTGCAATTTATTACTTCAAATTTCTTAACTACAGAATTCAATTCAACCTATTATTTGCATTTCATATCAAAATGGCTAAATTTATGTTGTTACTAATCAATCAAAATGTATTATAAACATTACAATTTTCTCTCTAGAAAATTCTATTAGAGTGGCAGCAAATAAACATTACCCAAGTGTAAAAGAGCAGCTTTTTACAACATGAATGTTCCTGAAAAAATAGCCCTTTTTAAAAACCTTAAAGTATAATAATTACCAAAAAAAGAAAAAAGAAAGTTTAACAACAAGTCAATAATCCCCTTTGAAAAATAGCTGTTTAAATAATTTATAAAATATCCATCTGTGGAAGATGTAATGGTGCAATGCCATCACTGGATTCTGAACTATCACAGCATATCAGAAAACCACAGTTAACAGAACAAATACTTTTGACTGAAGAGAGGTAGGCTCTCCAAACACAAATTAATCTCTTTAATGGATTTTCCTTACCTTCATGAAAAATACATTATGGGCTCTTAAGTCACACTCAACACATTGTTAGGGTTTTATATGATGTGGGGTTGGCACAGAGATGATTTTTCTTTCACACTGTGGGTAAAAAAAACAATGAGCTGGGTGGTTGGAGCCAGACTGTTTAATCACTAGGTAAAGACTGGTGACCAAGAGAAGCTGTGTAATTCTCACCATCCCTCTTTTAGGTGAGCTCCTTAAACTTTGTTGAGAAGTAAAAATAAATTATATTAATAGGTTTAATATTTGTGAAATTTTAAAGGTGTCAAAAAATGAGCCCTAGTTGGCCTCTTAACTAGCTGTTCTGATTTTCTTAAAAGTTGATGAAAGAAGAGTTGTCCTAACACACTCAAATTGCTCATGTTCATGCCTAGATTTCCTTTTGTGATTATGTTGTTGTTCAGACTCTCAGCCACGTCTGACTCTTTGCAACCCCATAGACTGCAATACCCCAGGCTTCCCTGTCCTTCACTATCTCGCACAGTTTGCTCAAACTCATGTTCATGAGTCAGTGAAGCCAACCAACCATGTCATCCTCTGCAATCTGCTTCTCCTCCTGCTCTTAATCTTTCCCAGCATCAGGGTCTTTTCCAATGAGTCGGCTCTTCCCATCAGGTGGCCACGGTATTGGAGCCTCAGCTTCAGCATCAGTCTCTCCAATGAATATTCAGGGTTGATTTCTTTTAGGATTGACTGGTTTGATCTCCTTGCTGTCCGAGGGGCTCTCAAAAGTCTTCTGCAGCACCAGAGTTTGGGCACATCATATCTTCCCATTCTTCTTTATGTTATTTCTAAATATCATTTAGATTTGCAGGTATTTACGTATGGCCATAGATGTACTATATGGATGCACATTCATTCAGGAATGAATGCTCACATTAACCAGGTCACATGCAGTACATAAGGAAGTATAAACTGCTTCAGATACATCAAGATGCACAGAGGAATTTTGTTGTCATGTTCCTTTGTTGCCAAAATCTCTACAGGTGTGCAGAGATGCTGGTTTAAAATAACAGGAGACACATCAAGTTTGTAACACAAGATCTGCCTAGCAGGGCTATTTCTAAGGATCTGATGTGATAATCATCGAGAACAGTATCAAGGATTCATAGGATGTCTGAATTTCAGGCAAAGTACCTTCCAAAGATATCCCAGGAAGAAATTACATGACCTAGACATTTGGGATTGTCAACCTGTGGTATGACTATATTTCATCACAAAACCAAGTGAAGTATTAGGAGGGCATTTCAAAACTTTATAAGCATTCAAGTAAGTAATGAGAGTGGAACAATATCCAAATTAAAGAGGTAATTTTAATGATGGTAGAGAACTACTGCTGTGACTATCTTAGAGTAATTGCTCTGAGTTACATAATCTTGGAACTTTTTTTTTTCCCATTAACTGCGTGCAGCAACCCATGCATTTTCTGTGAGTTTATCACTAAACTCTAAGCTCACGTAAAATCTAATGTGTAGTATGCCCTTAATTTCCAAAATTTCACAGTTAATAACTTTTCTGGTATAGAGGCTAAAAGTCAATGCCCCTTTTTACAGTGAACTAAGTTTGTAAAATATTTTACCTCACAAACACCAGTCTAATTGCTACTTATTTCATTTTCCAAAGGGATATATGAAAATAGAGAAAACAAGTAAGCCTTTATGTTTATTCTTGCTTCACTCCCATCCATTGTCCGCAGAACAGGTGACATACATTAGGCGACATAAATTTCTTGATTAAAAAGAAAAACTTCAAGGACTCCTCATGTTGTTAATAAAAAATCAAAACTTTATACAGGAGTCCAGTTTAGAAGAACTGATCCCTGCCTCAGTCACCAACCTCTATAAGCACCACTGTTCACTCCTCAATCTCAGGTCATTGGTCACTGAACAGTGGTCCCCAGAGATGTCTACATTCTACCCCGGGAAACTGGGAGTACATTACCTTAGAAAGAAAGAAAGTGAAGTCACTCAGTCTTGTCTGACTCTTTGTGACCTCATGGACTGTAGCCTGCCAGGTTCCTCCATCCATGGGATTTTCCAGGCAAGAATACTGGAGTGGGTTGCCATTTCCTTCTCCAGGGGCTCTTCCACAAATTTTACAAACATGGTCAAGTTAAGGACCCAGAGATAGGAGAATGTGTGTGTGTGTTTAGTCACTTCAGTCGTGTCTGACTCTTTACAACCCCATGGACTGTAGCCCACTAGGCTCCTCTGTCCATGGAATTCTCCAGGCAAGAGTACTGGAGTGGGTTGCCATGCTCTCCTTCCCAACTCAGGGATTGAACCCGAGTCTCTTGCATCTCCAGCATTGGCAGGCAGGTTCTTTACATTTGTGCCACCTGGGAAGCCCAAGATAGGAGGTTATTTTACATTATCCAGTTGGTCCCAATGTAATCACATATATCCTTATAGGAAGGAAGCAGGAGAATCAAGTCAGAGGGAAAAGATGTAAAGTTGGACACAGGGGTCAGAGAGGAGAGAAAATGCCATGATGCCGGATATACAGATGGCAGAAAGGGCTACAAACCAAGGATTCTAGAGACTGGAAAAAGCAAGGAAATAGAGTCTCCCTCAAAACCTCTAACAGTAACACAGGCTGGCTGCCATCTTGATTTCAGCCAAGGGAAACTGATTACGGATTTCTGTCATCCATTAAGTGTATGATAATAAACTTATGTTATCTTAGACCCCCACTTTTGTGGTTATTTGTTGCAGCAGCAATAGGAAACAAATGCAGTGTCCTCTTTCATTTTTTCACATACCCAAAACTCTTCCTTGACTCAGAGATTTGCAGCATCTCTAGACTCTAAGATGCACAGAGGAGAATCTCTCTTTCTTCTTTATCTTTGTCTCCTTCATAAACAAGGTGCTGAATAAAAGTGTGTTAAATAAATGAATGGTTGAAATAGAATGAAGGCGGGACTTCCCTGATGGTCCAGTGGTTAAGAATTCACCTTGTAATGCAAGGGACCTGGTTCCAGTCCGTGGTCAGGGAACTAAGATCCCATATGTTGCAGAGCAGCTAAGCCTGTGCAGCATGACTAGAGAATCCATGTATCACAAAGATCCCACAAGATGCAGTGAAAATCCCACATGCTGCATCTAAGACTCGAAACAACCAAATAAATATTTTTAAAAAAGAATGTCAGAAGGTAAACATATACACTTGGAAACTGATTCAGGAGTGTGATTTTTTTTATTCCACACGGGATCCTAGGAAAGTAGCAGGAAACAACTAAGAACCCAGTACATGTAATTCCCTGGAAACATTCTCAATTTTGATTCCCTTCACTCCATCCATACAGAATTCCCATTGTTGAAAGTATATAGAAAGGGAATTATGAAAGCAATGGGATATGAATCACTCATCTTTCTTCGAAAGTGACAACTAAATTCCTGATGGCTACAAACACAAGCCACCCACCCCTCCTCCAAACCCTGATATCCCTAACTGCTGAATTCTCAGAGGATTTGATAGGTCATTATTCTATACAATATCCCTTGATGAAGGAAAATATTTCAAGGAGGAATTACTTCATGTTTTCAGAAATGTTGCAAATTAATCCTCATTGTTTTAAGACCAACTGACCAACTTGTGCTAAGGATCTTCTCTTACACCTTCTCCTCCTGTTGTGGTGGTCGTTGTTTTTCAGTCTCTATGTCCAACTCTTTGTGACCTCGTGGACTGTGGTCAGCCAGGCTCCATGGGGTTCTCTTGGAAAGAATACTGGAGTAGGTTGCTGTCTCCTTCTCCAGGGGATCTTCCTGGACCAGGGATGGAACCTGAGTCTCCTGCATTGGCAAGTGGAGTCTTTACCATTGGGTCACCAGGGAACACCACACCTCCTCCTACAATCTTATTTTATCTGATAAAATAACTTTCTGGTGTTTAGTTAGTTTCATCAGACAACATATTGTCCTTCTCTATTATTTTTTACATGAAACTCTTTTTAGAGACATTGCTGGCATATATTATTTATGAAAAGGTGAGTTTGAGCTTTTCTTATTTAACAAGTTATAATTTAACATATCTATGAATGAGTACCTATATGAAAATGTATGTACTATTCTTTTTTATGCAATATATTAGGAAGGATATTAGATTTGGATCTTGACTATAACATATTAAATATCTTGACATATAATATTAATTTGCTGTTACTTTTTAAATGATGGTTTTAAAGAGTCATTTGGCTATTTTAAAAATGGGAACTATACTTTTTGTGCAAAGAAACAACTTTTCATAGTTAGCTATGTTTCAAGCTATGCATGCATATAGTGTGAAGCCACACTATTTTACATGATGAGTAACACTTATGCCAGGTTTAAAAGTGTTGGACTTTTTTCTTTCACAATAGGTATGAAAACTATTTCTTTTTTTGAAAGCAATGCTTTTCATTAAAATTTCACAAAAAATACTATTCAGTTTTGTCTAGTTCTAAAATCTTTTACCCTCTTTGAAGTCATACTATTTCTTATTAATGAACTAAAAGTTAAGAATTATGTTCTTCAGGATTATTTATGAAAACTGTCATAAAATCTGAGAACCTCTTTTTGCTTGATCTAGTCTTACCAAGATAAGATTTTCCCAGAAATTCTCCACCTAAAAGCAAGGATATTATAATCTTTTTAAAAATTCTAGTAAGAGTTCATGGGGATTTATGATGACTTCTTGACTATGGAAAATGACTATGAAAAAAACAAATAAAAAACCCTTAAATCCAGACTTTTCTACCTAAGGAGGATAAAGACAGTGAATAAGTGTTTTCTCTGAGTATCTTAATGAGAGTCACAGGAACACAAAGAACTATTTTACTATTAAGATAAAATACTCATCCCCAAAAAATTGTAATGGAAAATCTGTTGAGCATTCAAGACTAGTCATTGTTATCCTCTGGGACACAGAACATTTAATGGATTTTCAGTTCTGTTCTAAATTTTTTTTTTCTGTACTCCATTAGTGTTTTGCAAAATATCAAGTTTTCTTCAGTTTTCTTTTCTTTTTCCTTGGAAACCTTTGGCCTTTGTAAATTGTTTGGAGGAAAAAAAGATTTCATCTCTCTACAAGAAGTCCAGCTGAGTGTAAGGTACTAGGATCCAAAACCTTCAAAGATCATAACAAATGTACAAGTATGCATTTAAAATTTGTCTAGTTTGCTACCAAACTATAAAACTTCAGCTGACTCAAATTATATTTGTGCCTTGGAAATAAAATAGTCAGGAGGTTAATTTACCACTAAATGAGGGGAAAAAAGATTAGCTGGCAACAGGATTAAATTTTGCCTTTTGTTCCAAGTACTGTCTTTTTTAAAAACCAGGCAGAGACTAGTTAATCGAAATATTTTGAAGTCATTGGAGAAACTTTGTTCTGGGCCTTTTAGTTTTGATGGCTTAATGTCCCTGACTTTTAAGTAACAACATTGATTAGTGATTGAAATTCTGTTTGATTAAAATGGCAAAATCTGTTGTTAGATTTTCTGGGTCATTGCTGATTTTTCTGCCCCTTCACTAAGAACCATTGGGGAAATTTCTATCTCAGCCAAAGAAAATTATGTAATTTGGATTCTGTTATTAATTAGAAGACTGAGAAATAGAGTTAAGAGAAAACAAAAATATCTAAAGGGGGCTGTATGTCTCTTGGTTGTCTGAATTAGCTGTTAAGACAATCAAGTTTGTTTTACTCTAGACTGAGTTTACCTACCTAATTTTGAAGTAGTTTCAAGCATTATTAGTGCATATACAACAGAGAAGGCTAATTATCCTCTGCTGAATATTTTAATGTGTTGCTCTGCAATGAAGTTTTTAATGATAAAGAATAAATTAAACTTATATTACAGGAGGAAAGAGAATCTACAAACTGGTGCTTCTTAATTGTCACCAAAGGAAAAGAAACAGTAACACATTGATTCAGTGGGTGTATTAATAATTCAATCAACAGATGGCTAAGTGTACCTCTGAAAAATGCAAACAAATTAATTCTCACTTGCTCTCATCTACTGGGAGGTAAAAGTAGAATTATGACTTTCTATCTTAATACATTTACATTACCTATATGCCAAGATATTTCAGTGAAATAATCTAAGTGATAAAAGAGTATAAAGGGATATTCTGCAATTTCTATATCACATAATATCCTCATTGCAATTAGTTCTAATAATATCTTACATTATTAAACTTGAAGTTCAGAACTATTCATATCTTTGTTTCATGAGCTTATCTGTCTCCACTTGCTTTCAATATGCTACACTACAACAACAAATCACCCCAACATATCAGTGGCTACAACAAAGAAATGTTTTTTTCCTCTTTTTCATTAACACTCACTGCAGCTCTGCTCCATGCGCTCACCATTCTACAACCTAGGGGAAGGCTCAGCTTCTGTCTTGAATAAGCCATTCTCATGGCAGAAAAAATAAATGATGGTGGATCTAGGAGATGTTTTTAAAACATTTGCTCAGAAGTGTCATTGTTTCCATTCACGTTTAATTGGCAAAAGTAATTCCCATGGCCAAACGTGATGTCACTAAGATGAGAAAAGTTCCATGCAGAGATCGTCCTTGTAAGAAGATGCAACCACAATTTTGAGATCACACAATCAGTCTCATGATTATTTCTTTCCAAAATAAATTTATATAACTTTTCACCTATCCTGAAACGAAGTTATTAAGGCTGACAGAAAAACTTTGAGTAGACATGACAGAAATGAGAAAATATTACAGCTGATTACAAAATATGCTGCCATGGATTTACATGTCTCCTGGTCTGGCTTCCATGTAGAAGAACCTGATGTTATCATAAAAGTATCTTCCATAAAAGGATAGATATTTTTATTAGACTCTTCTGGTTGTAGTTCTTTTTTTAGTCTAAGATTTATATGGCTATATCAAAAGATTTTAATGAGAGTCAGTTCACTTCCTATACTGAAATTTAATCAGTAACATGGATTAATGCATGGATAAAAACACAGATAAATTTATGTATCTTGTACCAGTGGGGTAAAAAGTTTTGGAAATAGGGTCAATGAAATGGCTCTCCTGTTAATGTAAATAAATAAACTGTGATAAAAATGTTTATATTAAACCCATATTTTAATCTTAGCACTATGCTTCTTTAGAATCATTGGCAATATTTTAAGAACAGCTCACAGTTTACTAAATACCAAAGCACTATCAGAGCAGAAAAATACTGCTCCAACTATGAAGTCATCCATAGAGTATACCAATTCATCACCCAAAGCAATCAAGACTAGCTTCAA
Organism: Cervus canadensis; assembly: GCF_019320065.1. Taxonomy (NCBI): domain Eukaryota; kingdom Metazoa; phylum Chordata; class Mammalia; order Artiodactyla; family Cervidae; genus Cervus; species Cervus canadensis. The sequence continues at coordinate 89,931,355 of NC_057386.1, forward strand.
GCCAAATAAGTGGGATTGCAATAGGCTGTTGCTAAAGTCAGAACATGACCCCAGGAGCTCACTCTCAATGCCTGAAAGCAATGTTTTCTGTCTTTATACTCACAAGAAGAAGAATAACATTTATTGGTGTTTTAATTAATATCCCATTGTGTACAATAAAGTTACTTTGAAACTCCAGAAAATCTTGTATCCTTTCTCCACCTACTTTGTCTCTTGTCCAAGGATAGACACTATACCCTAATCATCTATATTCTTTAGTCAAAAAGAAAAAAAAATACAGTAACTACATCTCAAAATATCTTCTTCCTCTTTTACTTAGGGACCACATATTATATCATGAAATGAAGAATACAATAAGAATTATGTTGTATATTTTCTATAGTAGACTCTGTCCTTACAGGTAATTCAAAATAGGAAAGTGTAATGTATTGCTTTGAAGTAAATTCTAATTAGATGTTTTAAACCATACTCTTTTCTACTGAAAAATGATTTATCTAGTCTTTAGAAAGATTTAAAAGAAAGTATCCACAGATCCAAGAATCAAGTGTTGAAAACAAGGTATTTGTGAAAAGTGAACGTGTTAGTCACTCAGTCGTGTCCGACTCTTTGTGAGTCCGTGGACTGTAGTCCTCCAGGCTCCTCTGTCCATGGAATTCTCCAGGCAAGAATACTAGAGTGGGTTGCCATTTCCTTCTCCAGGGGACTTTCTGGACCCAGGGATTGAATCCAGGTCTCCGGCATTGCAGGCAGATTCTTTACTCTCTGAACCACCAGAGAAACCCCATCTGTGAAGCAGTCCTAAATAGATTTGTATTTTGCTTTACAGTGTACATTTGTCTTTTCATATATTCCGTTTGCAGGGGTGGCATTTCCCTGGTGGCTCAGATGGTAAAGAATCTGCCTGCCTGCAATGTGGGAGACTCGGGTTCAATCCCTGGTTCAGGAAGACCCTCTGGAGAAGGGAATAGCAACCCACTTCAGTATGTTTGCCTGGAGAATTCCATGGATAGAAGGGCCTGTGGGCTAAAGTTCATGGACTCGGAAAGAGTTGGACACGACTGAGTGACTAACATATTCATTCACATATTCCCTCAAAGTTTTTCAGTCACTGGGAGGGTTAAAGACACTATCATTCAGAAACCTTGAGTAACTGATAGAGTGACAACAGGATTTTTAAAGGAAGATATAAGATGAGAGCAGACATCAAGCTGAGGGGTTGCTCTACAGCCTGCACTCCCAAGAGGATGTGTTGGGTGAAAAAGGAGTCCAATGGGCAGCGTCAAGGGAGCAGACCCCTAATCCTCCAGCTTCCCAAATCCCCTTGTACTGTCACCTACACCCAAGAGAGGGGCTTCAGCAAGAGAAGCTGTGGCATTTTTGTGCATATGTTTATATTACTGTGTTTCAATTATCATTTGAGCCAAACATTTTCCTGCTTGCTTCTACATTGGTGGGCTTCTCAGGTATAGTTGTAATTATTGTGAAACATCAATTGACTAAATTTTTCCCAGGAGAAAATAAGAGCAAAATAAATTATCAAGAGAGTACACAGGTAACCAAATAATGAAGACAGAGAAATGAGAATTCCAGTGCAACATTGCTGCTGCTGCTGCTGCTAAGTCACTTCAGTCATGTCCAACTCTGTGTGACCCCATAGACAGCAGCCCACCAGGCTCCCCCGTCCCTGGGATTCTACAGGCAAGAACACTGGAGTGGGTTGCCATTTCCTTCTCCAGTGCATGAAAGTGAAAAGTGAAAGTGAAGTCGCTCAGTCATGTCTGACTCTTAGCGACCCCATGGACTGCAGCCTACCAGGCTTCTCCGTCCATGGGATTTGCCAGGCAAGAGCACTGGAGTGGGGTGCCATTGCCTTCTCTGGTGCAACATTGAAATAGCATTAAAAAATCCATGGAAAGTATATGCTGCTTTGTATTTACAAACCCCAGTTTCTACTGAAGTTAGTATTCAATGACATTTCCAATTTGCAGACATTGGGCACAAGGAAACTCAGGATTTTATAGCAATACAGTTCCCTAAGTAACTGTTCTCTGTAATAAATTAAAGCCTTATATTTTTCTTTCTAGGCCACAGTTATTTCCACTGTAACATCTTTTTGACCCCTAAGAGAAATAAGACTACACAAGGTAGATCACAGAACTCAGAAAAACAGAAAAAGAAAAAAAATTAATTTATGTAGAATAGCAGTCAGCTAACGCTAATTTAGTATTTAATTTCAGTAATTATGGATAATGTAGCTTTTGAATAGTAGTTAGTAAGGTGGGATTCATACTATAATTTAGCCTTACTTAAGTAAGAACAAAACTCAAAATAAGAACTTTTGAACAATGTGTGAAAAATGGTTAATCCTTATTAATTTTTCTTTTTGTGATTTGCTTGAAAATGCTCCTTTTTTCACCACATTTTTATTATTTAGAACTTATTTGTAAAATCTGAAATGTTGTAAGAGGCAAACCATTAGGGAAAATGTAAGTTAACTTTCCTAAGGCCTTGTTATTTATTGTAGATAACTTCAAAGAAGTTTTACAGTCTTGAGAGAGCCACTACCTTATTTAATGCATTCTTATAGCAAAATTTTTTAAAAAGTCAGCATTCTTAGATTTTAAAGTTTAAATTAAAAAGGAAATTTTTGAGTGATGGCTGTGTCCACATAAAATATCTTAAGGAAAAGGTGAAACATTTATACTTTTATGAATAACTGATTCTTTTATAGTTTTTTATATCTAGAAAAGGGCCTAAGAAACCATTTGGGGCTTTAAATTTGTGGGTTTTGTTGTTGTCGTTGTTGAGTCTCAGTCATGCCTGACTCTTTGAGACCCCATAGAGGTTTTGTAGACTTTATATTATATTTTTCTCAGTTGTATTTAAATATAATTGACATATACTGCTAAGTCACTTCAGTCGTGTCTGACTCTGTGCGACCCCATAGACGGCAGCCCACCAGGCTCCCCCGTCTCTGGGATTCTCCAGGCAAGAACACTGAAGTGGGTTGTCGTTTCCTTCTCCAATGCATGAAAGTGAAAAATGAAAGTGAAGTTGCTCAGTCGTGTCTGACTCTTCGTGACCCCATGGACTGCAGCCTACCAGGCTCCTCCGTCCATGGGATTTTCCAGGCAAGAGTACTGGAGTGGGGTGCCATTGCCTTCTACAATTGACATATAGCATTGTTTTAATTTAAAGTGTACAAAATAATGCTTTCTAAAAATATATATAAATAAAACTGTATACAGAGTGACATTATTACCATGAAAATGTTTAGTTAATACTTACCATCTTACATAATAACACATTTTTTATTGTGATAAGAACTTCTATGATTTACTCTTTTAGCAGCTTTCAAATATGTAAGGCAGTATTGTCAACTATAGTAACTATGCTGCACATTTTGTTTCCATAACTTATCTGTCTTAAAACTGGAAATTTGTACCTTTTGACCACATTCACTCATTTCACTCACCCCCATACCCCTTGTCTCTGGCCACCACCAATCTGTTCTTTGTTTCCATAAGTTCACTTTTTTTAGATTCCACATATGTGAGATCATATAGTATTTGTCTTTCTCTGTCTGACTTATTTCATTTGAAACTTTTTAAAGTATTCTATTATTTCACAATAAAAATTGAGGAGCAATAATATTATATACACATGGCTCCCCTTCACAAGAGCAATGATTCTTCCAGGGACCATGTGATGATTTTTAACTTTAGTACTTGAGAAAGATAGTAATTTGGCTGCTCTAGATCATTATGTTAACTGAACGAGCTTGTTATTTATGCCTGGAGTGTGACTTTTCAGGCTGCACACTCTAAGGGCAAACAATTTCATCTCAGTATAAGAGAAAACTTAGATTTAGCAATGTAAAACAACATCCACAGTAGCTTCCTAAAAAAAATACATTTTTGCTAAGGTGTGGCTCAGCTGGTAAAGAATCCACCTGCATTACATGCAGGAGACCTTGGGTCAGGAATATCTCCTAGAGAAGGGAATGGCTACCCACTATAGTATTCTTGCCTGGAGAATTTCATGGACAGAGAAGCTGATCTTCTCCAGCACTACAATAGGAAAGCATCGACTCTTCAGTGCTCAGCCTTCTTTATGATCTGGCTCTCACATCCATACACAACTACTAGAAAAACCATCAGTTCAGTCGCTAGGCCGTGTCCAACTCTTTGCAACCCCATGGACAGGGGGGCCTCACCAGCCTCACCTGGCCTCCCTGCCCATCACCAACTCCTGGAGCTTGCTCAAACTCATGTCCATTTAGTCGATGATGCCATCAACCATCTCATCCTCTGTCATCCTCTTCTCCTCCTGCCTTCAATCTTCCCCAGCATCAGGGTCTTTTCCAGTGAGTCAGTTCTTCTCATTAGGTGGCCAAAGTATTGGAGTTTCAACTTCAGCATCAGGCCTGCCAATGAATATTCAGGACTGTTTCTTTTAGGATTGACTAGATAGATCTCCTTGCAGTCCAAGGGACTTTCAAGAGGCTTCTCCAACACCACAGTTCAAAACCATCAATCCTTAGGCACTCAGCTTTCTTTATAGTCCAAATCTCACATCCATACATGACTACTGGAAAAACCACAGCTTTGACTAGTCAGCCTTTGTCGGCAAACTAATGTCTCTGCTTTAATATGCTGTCTAGGTTGGTCATTGCTTTTCTTCCAAGGAGCAAGTGTCTTTTAATTTCATGGCTGCAGTCACCATCTGCAGGGATTTTGGAGGCCAAGAATATAAAGTCTCTCACTGTTTCCATTGTTTCTCCATCTGTTTGCCATGAAGTGATGGGACCAGATCCCATGATCTTTATTTTCTGAATGTTGAGTTCTAAGCCAACTTTTTCACTCTCCTCTTTCACTTTCATCAAGAAAGTTTTTAGTTCCTCTTCACTTTTTGCCATAAGGTCATGTCATCTGCATATCTGATGTTATTGATATTTCTTCCAGCAATCTTGATTCCAGCTTTTGCCTCATTCAGCCCAGCATTTCACATGATGTACTCTGCATATAAGTTAAATAAGTAGGCTGACAATATACAGCCTTGACATACTCCTTTCCCAATTTGGAACCAGTCTGTTTTTCTATGTCTGGTTCTAACTGTTGCTTCTTGACCTGCATACAGATTTCTCAGGAAGCAGTTAAAGTAGTCTGGTATTTGCATCTCTTGAAGAATTTTATATGGTTTGTTGTGATTACACAGTCAAAGGCTTTGGTATAATCAATAAAGCAGAAGTAGGTGGTTTTCTGGAATGCTCTTGCTTATTCTACGATCCAGCAGATGTTGGTTATTTGGTATCTTGTTCCTCTGCCATTTCTAAATCCAGCTTGAACATATAGAAGTTCATGGTTCATATACAGTTGAAGCCTGACTTGGAGAATTTTGAACATTACTTTGCTAGCATGTGAGATGAGTGCAATTGTACAGTAGTTTAAATGTTCTTTGGCATTGCCCTTCTTTGGGATTGGAATGAAAACTGACCTTTTCCAGTCCTGTGGCCACTGCTGTGTTTTCCAAATTTGCTGGCATACTGAGTGCAGCACTTTCACAGCATCATTTAGGATTTGAAATAGCTCAACTGGAATTCCATCACATCCACTAGCTTTGTTTGTAGTGATGCTTCCTGAATTCCATTTGACTTCGCCCTCCAGGATGTCTGGCTCTATGAGAATGATCACACCATCATGGTTATCTAGGTAATGAAGATCTTTTTTGTAAAGTTTTTCTGTGTATTCTTGCCACTTCTTCTTAATATCTTTGGCTTCCGTTAAGTCCATATCATTTCTGTCCTTTATTGTGCCCATCTTTGCATGAAATGTTCCCTTAGTATCTCTAATTTTCTTGAAGAGATCTCTAGTCTTTCCCATTCTATTGTTTTTTCCTCTGTTTCTTTGCATTGATCACTGAGGAAGGCTTTTTATCTCTCCTTGCTTTTCTTTGGAACTCTTCTTTCAAATGGGTATATCTTTCCTTTTCTCCTTTGCCTTTCACTTCTCCTCTTTTCTCAGCTATTTGTAAGGCCTCCTCAGACAACCATTTTGCCTTTATGCATTTGTTTTTCTTGGGGATGGTCTTGATCCCTGCCTCCTGTACAATGTCACAAACCTCTGTCATAGTTCTTCAGGCACTCTATCAGATCTAATCCCTTGAATCTGTTTGTTACTTCCACTGTATAGTCATAAGGGATTTGATTTAGGTCATACCTGAATGGTCTAGTGGTTTTCCCTACTTTCTTCAATTTAAGTCTGAATTTGGCAATAAGGAGTTCATGATGTGAGTCACAGTCAGCTCCTGGTCTTGTTTTTGCTGACTGTATAGAGCTTCTCCATCTTTGGCTGCAAAGAACATAATCAATCTGATTTTGGTATTGACCATCTGGTGATTTCCATAAGTAAAATCTTCTCTTGTGTTTTTGAAAGAGGGTGTTTGCTATGACCAGTGCGTCCTCTCGGCAAAACTCTATTAACCTTGACCTGCTTCATTTTGTACTCCAAGGCCAAATTTGCCTGTTACTCTAGGTATCTCTTGACTTCCTACTTTTGCATTCCAGTCCCCTATGATGAAAAGGACATCTCTTTGGGGTGTTAATTCTAGAAAGTCTTGTAGGTCTTCATAGAACCATTCAACTTTAGTTTCTTCAGCATTACTGGTTGGGGCATAGACTTGGATTACTGTGATATTGAATGGTGTGCCTTGGAAAGAAACAGAGATCATTCTGTCACTTTTGGGAATTCAGAAACCATAGCTTTAACTATATGGACCTTTGTTGGGAAAGTAGGTTTCTCATAGCTTTCCTTCCAAGGATCAGGCATCTTTTAATTTCAAGGCTGCAGTCACTGTGCCCAGTGATTTTTGTAACCCAAGAAAAGAAAATCTGTCATTGCTTCCACTTTTCCCCATTCTATTTGCCATGAAGGGATGGGACAAGATGCTATGATCTTAGTTTTTTGAATGTTGATTTTTAAGCCAGCTATTTCACTCTCTTCTTTCACCCTCAATAAGAGGGCCTTTAGTTGCTATTCACTTTCTGCCATGAGGTTGGTGTCATCTACATATTTGAGGTTGTTGATATATCTCTTGGCAATCTTGATTTCAGCTTGTGATTCATCTAGCCTGACATTTCACATGATGTACTCTGCATTAAAGTTAAATAAGCAGGGTGACGATAAACACCCTTGTTGTACTCCTTTCCCAATTGAACCAGTCCATTGTTCCATGTCTGGTTCTTACTGTTGCTTCTTGACCCACATAAGATTTCTCAGGAGACAGGTAAGATGGTCTGATATTCCTCTTTCTTTGAGAATTTTTCACAATTTGTTGCAATCCACACAATCAAAGGCTTTCACATAGTAAATGAAGCAGAAATAGATGTTTTTCTGTAATTCCTTTGCTTTCTCTATGATCCAACAAATGTTGGCAATTTGATCTCTGGTTCCTCTGTCTTTTCTAAATCCAGCTTGTACATGTGTTATTCCTCAGTTCACATACTGTTGAAGCCTAGCTTGGAGGATTTCAAGCATAAACTTGCTATTATGGGAAATGAGGGCAATTGTACAGTAGTTTGAACATTCTTTGGCATTGCCCTTCTTTGGGATTGGAATGAAAACTGACCTTTTCCAGTCCTGTGGCTTCTGCTGAGATTTTCAAATTTGCTGACATATCGAGTGCAGCACTTCAACAGCATCTTTTAGGATTTGAATAGCTTGGCTGGAATTTCATCACCTCTACTAGCTTTGTTTATAGTAATGCTTCCTAAGGCCCACTTGATTTCATAGTCTGGCTATAGATGAGTAACCAAACCATCATGGCTATCTGGGTCACTAAGATATTTTTTGAACAGTTCTTCTGTGTATCCTTGCCGCTTCTTTATCTCTTCAGCATCTCTTAGGTCCTTTTAGTTTCTGTCCTTTATTTTGCCCATCCTTCCATGAAATGTTCCCCTGATATCTCCAATTATCTTTTCTTTCCCATTCTGTTGTTTTCCTCTATTTCTTTGTAATGTTAATTGAAGAACAATTCTTCTATCTCTCCTTGCTATTCTCTGGAACTCTGCATTCCATTGAGTATATCTCTCTCTTTCGCCTTTTGCTTCTGTGAATTTAAATTGCAATTCTACTCTTCATCAGTTATATGACTTTGAATAAAGCCCTAATCCTCAATATCCTTGTATGTCAATCAGAGAATGAAATCACTGCTTCATATGGTAGTTGTGAGAAATAAATAAATCAATTAAATAGAATAATGTGCATAAAGTGCTTAGCATGTTGTGATGACTTTTATATATTGCTCTGTATTTTTAACTTCTTAATGTCATATTTTGTTTATAGATTCTTTAATAAAGGTTCCTAATTTCCAGTAACATTCACTATTGCCAGATTCATACTCCAACACTGTTATTTTAATATGATAATTGCTGGCTCAGTGTTTCTTAAATAGTTGAAGTTTAATGTCAAACATATCATGCCACTGTTTTATTCTGTCCATACTTTATAATATACTGGTGAAGATACTCAAATGGGGCTAATATGTCTATCTGGAAATAAGTGTTAACTTTGTCAGTTATTAACTGTGACCTGAGCAAGTCTCCTTAAGTCTTTGTTTTCTTCTCAGTTAATTGTGTTAATTATTATTGTCTGATCAACCCCACAGGTGTAATATAATGTCCACGTTCAATAATTCATCTGAAATCCCCTTTAAAATCTGAAAAGACATATGTGAGTGTTTGGTAATAGTGGAAAAAGAAGGAACTTTGAAATCTAGTTCAAATCCAGTTCAAATTCTAGCTCTGACCCTTATTAACTTTGTGGGGATTAGAAGTCACCTACCCTCTTTGATCATCAGTATTTATAAATATTACTGGAAATAATAATCTCTGCTTTCAAAGGAATATCTTATTGCCAAATATTGTAGGATTTTTAAAATTTTTGAGATAAGTATGCCTTATCACATTTCCCCTCAGACTTAGACATTGATTTGTACTATTCACACATGCTCCCCTACGATCAGCATAAGACAACATATAGCAAATGCAAAACAAAAATAATAAGCAAAAGAAAAACCCCTGATAGGCTAAGAGATGATTATTCTCCAAACTGTGAGCCAGACCCTATCCTGATTCTAATAGGTTCCTGATTCCCAAGAAAGGAAATTCACTGGAGTCTTAAATAAAAATGAAAGGGGGATTCTTTTGTAGTCCATGACGTTTTAATTATGTAGCACAACTATAAAGAGTGAAATTTGTTTACCATGACATGATTTCATTGCATTCAAATGGTGTAGAGAATGCTTGTCAGTAAGGCCTAGACAGCTGTCATAAAACGGATGAAATGGGTTGGCTGCCAGCAGCGAGGGCAAGCATCAAACACTGGCTTAGCCATAGTCTTCAGAGAAATAAAAAGAGTTGACAAGTCAGCCTGGTTTGAAGCAGGAAGGCATTAGTTTACCATCTGAAACCGAAGAATCCCTCATGATGCTGAACGCAAAAGGCAGGGTTGCAGAGGATGATGATCGTGACAGTAATATGACAAGCTTGAAGGTCTGTGGCTCACAACTGCATATCAAAGAGACAGCTGAAGGTAAATTGTGTGTGAAAGTTGTTTATTGTTTAAACTATCACATCCGTGCACCTATCGCAATTACTGAGAAGAGATTTATTCCAACTAGTGACAGCCCTAAACTACAAAAGCAAATTAAGAATTAACTGTAATTTAGAGAAACATTTTAATTTCATGGATCTTAAAGATTTTGTAATAGAAGTCAAGTGCTGGATAATCAGTCTTGATGTAGATGGATGATGCTGTGGCTTACACAAATGTAGGATCAGTGAATATTCAGTGAGTGGTGTGGAGGAAAGACATTCACAACAAGAGTTCTTAATGCTCATTCTTCAAAAAAGATAGACATAAATAACTCAGATTCATGTACTGCCTGTGTGTCACATTTTTTGTAAACCTCATGCCAGAAGTCTCTATTATCAAAATCTCATGTGTAGCTTCTAAGACTCAGACGAAGGGAACAGACTCTTGGACACGGGAGCGGAAGGGGAGGAGGGGATGAACTGGAAGAGTAGGATTGCCATATACACACTAGCTGCTATATAACACAGGGATGGTCAGCTCGATGCTCTATGATGGCCTAGAGGAGCAGGATAGGGGTTGGGGGAAGGCAGGTCCAAGAGGAAGGGGAGATATATGTATACATGTAGCCGACTCGGTTGTTTAGCAGAAACTAATACAACATTGTAAAACCATTATTCATTCACGTCAGTTGCTCAGTCGCGTCCAACTCTTTGCGATCCCATGGATTGTAGCCCATCAGTCTCCTCTGTCCATGGGGTTTTCCAGGCAAAAATACTGGAGTGGGTTGCCATTTCCTTCTCTAGGGGATCTTCCTGACCCAGGGATTGAACCTGGGTCTCCTGCAGTGCAGGCAGATTCTTTACCATCTGAGCCACCAGGGAAGCCCTAAAACAATTATATTCCAATTTAAAAAATGTGACTTTGAGCAACTAAAAATATAATTGAGAGTAACCAGACTGTTTTATCAAGATTGTTTAAGAGAGTTTAGATTAAGAAGCAAATCATCAGCCCAGGCTCTGTGTGATTTGAAGGCTGCTTCTCCTTATCCCTGGATGGAGCCTCCCCTCACCCCTGGAATAACTTTGTTCATTGCCCACACTCTGTGTGAGATGATCTGCCTTCACCTGGTAAGCATCTGTTCTGAACCTTAGCTTCAGTAGTTTCTGCGCAGGGGCCTTCCCTAACCACCCCTGTTTGTAGCTTTTTTAATAACATCACAGCCTTTTAGAATTAAGAGAATGTTTGGTATATTTACTGAAAATTCATTGTTTTTAAATCCTTGTTTGAGAAGATGAGACTATTTCCTCAAGTCTCAACAGTGTCACATTGGCAAAACTACTCAAGAAGCTTCAATTTTAAAAAAAAGTCGCAATTGACTTTATTAAGTAAGGTGTGTGTGAACACGTGTGTATCAGTGTGCATTCATAAGATATTATATCTCAACTGTTAGATTTACTGCTATCTTTCACTTTCTTTATTAACCAGTCTTATCTGTATGCTGATATTTTAAAACCAATTTTAATATTAGGGGAAATATTAAAGAAGTCATCTTAGCTTAATGAAACCCAAAATTAATATTCTTGTACTTATCTCTGAAAATGCTCCAAAATTCCCCATTATCCTCAAAGTTAAAGGACTTTACTAAAACACATCAGACTTCCGAGGTGGTGCTAGTCAAAAAGAACCTGCCTGCCAAAGCAAGAGACGTGAGATACACTGGTTGGATCCCTAGGTCGAGAAGATCCCCTGGGGGAGGGCATGGCAATGCAGTCCAGTATTCTTTCCTGGAGAATTCCATGGACAGAGGAGCCTGGCAGGTTACGGTCCTTAGGGTTGCAAAGAGTCAGACATGACTGAAGTGACTCAGCATGCATGCAGAGCACATTATGAAAGCCAATATTTTAAACACTTCAAAAAAATTTTCAATGTTTGATACTGTAGACAATTTTATTTTTTTACATCAGGTTGCCCCATTCATTATTCTGCATGTTGTCTTTCTTACAGAGTACTACTGTTAAACTATTACAATATATATTTTATTTCGTTATTGGTCTTTGTTCTGTGCTAAGTCACTTCAGTCGTATCCGACTCTATATGACCCTGTGGACCATAGCCTGCCAGGCTTCTCTGTCCCTGGGATTCTCCAGGCAAGAATACTAGACTGGGTTGCCTTATTCTCCTCCAGGGGATCTTCCACACCCAGGGATCTTATGCCTCCTGCATTGGCAGGTGGGTTCTTTATCGCTAGCACCACCTGGGAAGCCTTATTGGCCTTTACTAGTACTTATTAAATAAAGTGTAACTGATATTGATAGGATTATAAAGTAAAATGAAGTTTTCTGACTAATACTATAAAAATGCAGCAATGGATTATCTAAAATGCATTCAGAGTGTAATTCAGTGTAAAATGATATATTTTTTGTTTTATGATACTAATGCTGATGATATTATTTATCTCTGACAACAATAGATTCTATTTTTCAAGTTATTGCATGATGATGACTGACCCTATAAAAATATTCTTGCCAGTTACTTCATGCAATACCTTTTAGAAGATATGCAATTTGCTTAAATGAAAGTCTTAGAATGTAACATGAAATTATATTGAATACTCCAGAGGAAATTTACAGATAAAACAAAGACACATGGAGGTATTTTATTCCGTTTCTTAAGAATAATTAGAAAAAAATATATGGTTGTAAAGTCAAAAATGTCAGGGGAAAAAAAACACCATAAACCATTTGGTTATTCTTTTTTTCTTCACAGTTTTGAATGTTTCCTTTCCACAGAATGCAGCCAAAAATGGATCGTATGACAATTTGAATAGGGTCCAGAGAAATTAAAATGAAAAATTAAAAGCATTGGAATTGGAAGGCAAATGGAAGTTTGAGATAACTAGACAAATTATCAGAGGTAATTATTCAGTCATTTTACCCAAATTATACTTCAGCCTTATTTACCATAAACTCAGCAAAACATGGTGAATCTAGATAACCTACATTTTGCTGAGGATGGATGACACCAAATTCTGTGAAAAAGTATAATCCTGAAACCAAATGAACCAGTTTCAAAATAAGTGGTAAAGGATAAGACAAAGTTGATAATGGTTAGTTCAGAGCAAAAGCTTTCAAAGGCCAGGAATTTTAACTAAGTCTTACATAATTAGACAATGAAGGAACTGCTGAAAAATGTCAGCAGATTTCCTTAGTTCAAGAACTTGTGTTCTTAAAAACTCAGTAAACCTATTATTTTGTTACTTTTGAAAATGCAGATCACCAAAGTTTAGAAGGTTATTTTAAAAATAATTTTATGATTTTTTTTTGATATGGACCATTTGTAAGCTCTTTATTAAATATGTTACAATATTGTTTCTGTTTTATGTTCTGTTTTTTTTGTTGCTTTTTTCTTTTTTCGGCTGGGAGGCTGTGTGGAATCTTAGTTCCCTGACTAGGGATCTAACCTGTGTACCCTGTGTTGGAAAGCAAGTCTTAACCACTGGACCGACAGGGAAGTCCCTAGAAGGTTATTGATGATATCAGTTGTCAAAAAAAATGTATGTAAAGCACACCTGAGTACAAATGGAAACGTCTTTGTGCATATTGAAATAATTCTTTGAAAACAGAACTATGCAAATTTTAAAGTATTTTGGGAAAGGAGAGTAGAGTCACCAAAAATCACAAGCCTCTTGAAGGCAAAAGTCATTGTTATTCACCAGTTTCTTTCTAGTCCTTGGCATACAATACTAAACAAATTTTTGTATGCATTACTAAGACCCACTTACTGACTAATTTATAGGGAGTAGTTATACTTTAATTTGATGTCCCGCAAATATCTATTTAGAAGGGCCCATTAAATGCAGAGTGGCCAAGAACTGTGCTTTAATTTGGATAATAAGCTGCCTATAAATTATGGATAATTGACTTTGCCACTTCAAAATTTCTTGAACATTTTTTGGACTCATTCTGTTCTTGATCTGAAGCTGCATAAATTAAGAGAGCTTTAAATGTGAACGTACTTTTTCTGTCTTATAATACTGACAGTCCAAACCACTCTCTTGCAGGAAACACTATTCTATAATCGCTATCTATAAAACTTAAAAGAAAAAAAAAAAAGATCCTGGTTTTGATTCACTCTCCAGATCCATGTATCAGTGTGTGCAGCACGTGCAATCACAAGCCTTTTGCATCAGTTGGAAGAAATATGTTAAAGACATGAATGGTTTCCTGTTAGTAGAGATCATCAAATCAAGCTTCATGATGACAGTTCTCCCAAAGCCAAAGAGGGCAGCCATTTTTTCATTCTCTGTTTATCCAAAGCCATGTTCCATGGAGAGTCCATCTTATCATCTGACTTTCTGATGAGCATTACCCCAGATTCAGTACATGACATCTTCAGACTCATAGCTCTAAAAGAATTTACACATTTTTGGAGTAGGCTATGCTGCACTTATTGTCTTGCACTGTTTCCTAAAGGGATATTTCCCTAGGTGTCTTACTTTTCGATATTGAAATCAAGCACTAATAGCTCTGCTCTCTGTAGCATTCTGATCTAAGACTGCAAATAGAATAAGGAAAGGATGACTTCAGTGAGCAGACTGCTGTGGCAAAACAGAGCCTTATTTTGATCAACATCTGTACCACACACAATATGGTTTCAATTTGAAACAGGGAACTCATTGACGTTGCCAAAGAACTTTGTACATTGGTGGTTATTTTATTTGGGCTAGAATGGTACACAGATTAAGATTCCAACTTTCTGCCAGAAGACCATGATGACTGCACTTTGTACTTTGCAAGCTGATTTGGGACTCTGGCAACATGATTCATAAACTAATAAAATTGTAAGTATTCAAATGGATCACATGGAAGTTGTGTCCCTTTGTACAGTGTGTTTTTAAATATTCTGCGGGTCTTTTAATTTTCATTATATATCTTCAGATATGGAGATTCTCTCGCAAGTATTTCTACCTTGAATGTATCACATGACATATGAGGATTTGACGAATCTGTCCATCCATTCAGCATATTCTTTTAAGAGATACAAAGGGTCCTTAAGTTACCTGTATGATGCCAGTTTACACATTTGTCACAATCGTCTATGTGAATTCTAACATAATTATAACATACGTACACATATGTCATAGGTACATAAAAAACTTCCGAGAGTGTTTCCACTAAATGCCAAGAGTACATCTTTATATCTTAATCCTGGTTCACTACACTCAACTTGGATCCTTTTTAAAATTCTAACAAACTTTGAAATAAGTTTATTAATAATGTGAAGATGGAGGTTAACTACACTCATTATGATCAAAGACTCATTATAAGATATTTGGACAAGCTTTAGTTGCCTAAAATTTAGGCATAGATTTATTGTCCTGTCTTATAGATATCTCATTTGCCATTATTTCCCACTGATATAAATCTATCTTCTCCCACTTGAAATATTTCCCTCATAAATTACTCCCTGTGTAAAAATAGAAGTCAATTTTTAAAATTAAAATTTATACAGCCTTCTAGTCAGTAAATATTATATACTTCAGATATATCAATGCCTCAGCAGGAAAGAAATAGGTTACTTTACTATTGTATATCTTAATATGCCTCCTATTAATATGCCTACCGGTTTGGATTGGTCATGGAGGATCAGATGAATCAATCAGTGTTAGCACAGAAATTCATCTCAATTAAAAACATCTCTCCTTTTGTCTTTTGCATCTTAGACATCAATGCAGAGTGAGCACATCCCCACATTCTCAGGGTTTGCTTCGCATTTAGAGATGCACTTATTTGGCAAGAGAAGATACACAAATGAAGGTTTGCTTCAACAACCATTCTGTCTCTGGGCCTGTTCTGAATTATCATTCTTACTCTTTACCCTCACATCCATTCGACTCTAAGGTTTCTGTGCTGCAGCCTTTGTTGATGTGTTGACAATGGTCTGCCCTCAGTGACTCTCTGACTGTTCCTTGAACATGGAATGATCTCCTACTGGGGATTCCCCATACCACTGCCTCTGTCTGCAACAGCATCGCCCACATGTGTCCATAGCTTGCTTTTCTGCTTCATTAAGCACTCTGCTCAAATGCAACCTCCCCAGAAAGGCCCTCCCTGACCAACCCATTTAAAAGAGTGTGCCGGAATCCCTTGGTGGTCCAGTGGTCAAGACTCCATGCTTTAACTCCTGAGGGCCTGGGGTTCAATCCCTGGTCAGGGAACTAAGATTCTACAAGCCTCACAGCAGGGCCAAGTAAAATGAAATAGCATGCACAGCCCCATGTCAACATCTAGTCCTTGTGCTGCTTTAGTTGGCATGCAAGCATTTGTCTCCTCTAGACATCACACTACATAATTATCGCTACATTTGCCATTTATTGATGGGTTTCTAGCTCCATCTAATAAAACGTTATGTTCCATCATTATGTTCTTTGTCTGGTTTCTTTCTTGTTTCACCCCATGATCTAGAAGACTGCCTGACATGTAGAGAAAACTTAATATTGTTTGTGATTAAATGAATTCACCCAGGACATTGAACTTCTTTATATCTCTGTTTCTTTGTTGACAGAGAATGCTGTAGTCCATGGTCTTTGGTCTAAAGTATTTTTGTTTGCAGTGATTATCATAGATGCATAGGTCATGTTAGAATTGAATCATTGATATTCATCTGTATGTATGAAAATTGTAAGCACCAAAATTTATTAGAGCCTAGTGCCTTTCACCTTATTAATAATAAGTGAAAATCCTGAATTATAAAACTGCTGGATGGCTCAGTAGTGGTAACCATATAAATTACTAATGATGTGACATTACACCCAAAATATCTTTAAGGAATACATACTAGATTAATCATAGACTTTAATATTTTATTTCACACTGAAAGCTCTAATAAATATATGCCAAAAGACATTTCATTTCTAGGCTTATTTTCCCTAAGGGGAATGTAAATTTAGTCATCTTGGAATGTTAGTCCTTTTCAAATTGAATCTATGACATAAAATAATGGAAAAAGGAAAAGTGCATTGCTGAATTATTGATTCAAAATTTAGGAACCATTTTCACATTTTACACATTAATTTTATCATAATGTTGAATTCAAGTAAATAAAAAAGCATTTGCATGAACATAGTGATTTCTTAGATGGGTTTTCTGGAAGTAATAAAGTCACAGGGTGATATAGTTTGCTTTTTCTTATAAATAAAATATTTATAAAGACCATAGCTTTCAATAGTTTAAGTCAGTTAATCTCATCACCCTTCACGTGGGTAAAGATTTTAAGAGCAACATGGGAGGCAGAAGTTGTGTTCCAGTCCCTTCTGGTGCTGTTTTCCTCAAATGTCTTGAACGTATCTGAACAAGTGATCACTGAAATCAGCTAACTTAGGGAATTTCGGAAATGATCTTGACAGTAATAGCAATGTCCTCCTTGAGAGCTGAGTGACTAGAGTCCTACACAGCGTCACCAATCTAAGCTTGTGGCTGAGTAACCCCAAGCTGCCTTTCCCGGCCACAAGCTCACTAAGGTATTTTCTGTTTGCACCTGAAAGAAAGCAATGTTTTCTTTACAACAGACATGCAGGAAGAGTCCCAGAGAGTGACTGTATTCCAGGCAATCCAATATACCCTTGCGGAGCTGGATTAACATTCTGAAGGTGTGGATTTATTGTGAAGCAGGTCACCACTAATGATTAATTTGTGAGGACTGTTACCTTGACAGGGCTTTCCAGATGGCACTAGTGGTAAAGAATCTACCTGCCAAAGCAGGAGACAATAAGAGATGCGAGTTCAATCCCTGGCTCAGAAAGATCCCCTGGAAGAGGCCATGGCAACCCACTCCAGTATTCTTGCCTGGAGAATCCCATGGAGAGAGGAGCCTGGTGGGCTACAGTCCATGGGGTCGCAAAGAGTCAGACATAACTGAAGCAACTTAGCATGCATGCATGTTACCCTGTCAATTTGTCTTCAATCCCATTTCACTAGAATAATGTTATGCCACTTCATTATTTCAGTAAGCATTCATTTGAGTGAAAATTTCATTCCATACATTTCTGATTTGTTTTATAATACAGTGTAAGTATTGTTCTTGCTTCAATGGAAAACATTTAAAGAAGGATGAAAGACTAGAAATTTTCCGATAAAAATCCTGTTTTACGCAGAAACTGGGATTGATTAATCAAGGGAATAGTAATTCTCTATCTCACAAAGAATTCTTAGAGAATTAGAATACAGAATCTTGGCAAAAGATTCCTCACCCTTAACTCTCAGCTATAATCATGTTTATCATTTTACTTTTTGCTCTGTTCTCAATTATAGAGTTTATATCCTTGAGGACATTGAGATGCTTCAGAGCTTCTTGGGGAAAAAAATGTATCCTGTTTTGAGTTATGCAAAGCAATCAACATGTTCCCATATTTCGTGCATAAATTCATAATACTAAAATTCATAGGCAAATACTAAAACATGTTGGCTCATCCCAGGTGACAAAAAATTGCCCCAAATTAGATTAACATCTTACACTCAGTCCCTAAATCATGTTACATGAATATTATAATTTAGGTTATACCCACATTTTATTTTCTACTTGAAGCAAAAATAATCATCTCAACATTATTAAAAAACAAAATAATTCTGGTACATATCTCAATCTGTTATTATTAAATTATTTTATTTACTAAAGGTTTTTCCATATTTTATATACTAAAAACTTTTACAGATTGTTAAAATTTCTATTCAGTAAGAGACAGTCAGTGGGAGAGGATAATATTCTCAGTAAATATTAGGTATGGGACAGGTATTTAATTATAAAAAGTTCTGAGGTTGTGACGTAATTTGCAGAAGTCCTGTTACTTCAGATACAGCTATTTATACACCCATGGGTTTGTTCTGGGCTAGTCTCTTCACCTGGATTGTTTCACTCTTGGGTGGACTATGTGAAAATAGGGGTTTGTCTTGGCTAAGATAGCATGTAAAATTTGTTTAGAATTTATGGAGCAGAGTGATCAATAAATTAAAGACAGGTATGCATAAGCAGAGTTTTCACTGTCATTCTTCCTAAGCACCACTGGGTATAGAAAATTTGGAGTTGAATCCTTGGAGAAAATGAGACCCAGACATTTTTCCATAATTAGCTTTTATTCATTGCCTCTCCTATTATTATAAGCCTGGCTGAAAGCTGGCCTTTAGTGAACATGCTCTACTGGGAACTTCCAAGCATTTATTGCCAGAATGCTTAAACCAGGTTCATAACAAAGTCAGTCCCCTAAGACCCAACTTAGTCTAGACTCATTATGCTCTAGGGAAGTCCAAGAACTCTGACAGGTAGGAATGCACGAAAGCAACCTTAAAATATCTGTTCTGGCAATCATCCATATTCATGTTTTTTAAAAGAAAATGATGTTGCCCATATATCATTGAGCTTGCCATACCCTATTGACAAGTGAGGACTTTTCTCAATTGGGCATGGAAAGAGTCTGGGAAAATGAAAAATTAAAATTACTCTATGAATGCAAAGTATTTTAAATAAATATTTTAATTCTATTGTTGGCATTTAAAAGTAGAAAGCATACAGTATGTTACAAATATCAAACTGTGAAAAATATGAACGTTACATAAGTAACAAATGTAAAAAAAGTATTTTCTTACCTTCCCTGAAAGTAAGAAAAATATTCAGCATAGGAAAATATCAGTATCAAAAACACAGCTTCGGTGTAAAAAAAGGAAAGTTTTTACATGGTATTAAAAAAAAAAAAAAGGATCTACAAAATGACAGAAAGTAAGACATGTTGAAATTTGACTTTATATAAATTATAAAAACTGGGTACTTGGGATAAATGTTAAATGGTTGAAAACTAAGTCCAATCGTAGGCTTTCTTTAGGTCAATTCTTTAAAATTTTAAAAGCAATAGAATATTTTTCAATAAATAACTTTAAAAAATGTCTCTGAGAAGTGCTGCTAGGACCTCATTCCTTACAGGAGAGCGGCAGTGTCCTGGTGACAGCATGCAATCATTTTGTTCCAAGTGGAAGCCTGATGAAAGTCAGAAGACCAAGACTGTTTACAAAAACGTTTCAGAATTTTTAACAAAACTTTGTAAAAAATAAAGTCCTAAAGTGCTGAACAAAATGACTTAATTTTAGTACCCACTGTCATGAAAAACATTCAATTATTCAGACATTTCAGAGCAACATTGAATACGGAATCTATAATTCTGAAAAGTGTTAATACTTAGTCTTTCATTTCAGGAGAGGGGGGCTCTTTCTACACTTTACAAAGATGGGTTAAACCTCAAGGATCTTGCAATGCAAAACATAACAATAATAATACAATGGAAACAATACACATACCCCACGGTGAAAGCACGAGTTCATTTCAGCAACCGTATTCATTTCAAAAGTCACAAATCAAACACCGGTAAATAACGAAAAAAAACAAAAAAAACTTTCCAAATGCTGCATGCCACATAACTAGTTACAAAATACGATGCATGCAGGAAAAGAAATTTAACCAAGCATATTTAAATTAAAAGAGTTGTTTTGAGTCTGTTTCAGCAGCATTGTGGTTATTATTTTTAACTTTCCCTCCAACAACCAGTCCCTACTGGCCTCTTTTGCAAACGTGACCCACCCTAGTGGGCAACCTTACCATGGTCTGTTTCTTGGTTTTTTTTTTTTACATTTTTTGTAACGCCAGTACACAGAGTTCACACATACTGTTCTGCCTCCCCATCTTTGGGGGCTGGCTTAGTTGTGCCACACTTGCCTTCTTCATTAGCTGCTGCTTTTTCTGGAAGAGATGCCAAATCTTTAAAAACATCTACATAATGGCCGAAACCAGGGCCCCAGTTCAAAAGGTTGTCCCAGTTGAAATTCCCTGCTTGCTGCCCAAGCTTCAAGGGCAGTGTGTTGTCAGCAACCCCCGGTGTTGCTGCCTGTGTGCCCACGGGTCCCCCCTCAGCCCTGCGGCCGTGGTACCTTCTAGGCTTCAGTCTGGCTCCATAATTATCCTCATCATCTGCATCCGATTCATTGACTTGAGATAATTTGGGCATCCTGGAAGTATATACCATGGGCTTTTCCCTGTCATACTCCATTTCTGAGCAAGTGAAAGACTCGTGCGAGTCACTATCAGAAGAAGATTCTGGAGCCGGGATGCCATCTGCTGGATTCCGCGTTCTGGACAGGGGCCTTCTGCAGTCCTCTTCTGAAGAAGACCTCCCGTGATCTGCACTGCAGATACTTGGGTTTCTGGGCCGAGGCGTGTTGAGCCTCTCCACCTCTTCAATGGAGAGCCCTACTGGAGGAGAAGATTCCAGGGGCACCTGCCCAGTGGGCTGCTTCAGGCGACTCCCCGGTCTAGAGCCATGCGACGCCACGGCCTGAGGACTCTTGCCTCTCCTTCCCAGCCTCGTGGCGTAGTTGAAGATGCCGGGCTGGCACGCGTCACCATGCACCTCCAAAGTGTTTCCCTCCCTCATAGGGAGATGCAGTTCCCTCGCTGGGCTGTTCCTGTAGAAAGTGGAGGACTTGGAGAAAGGGGCTGGACTGTGTCGGGACAGAGGGTTGGGAGTCGGGCAGGCCGAGTGACTAAGGGAACTGGATCTCAGACCTTGACTGTAGGAAGGCTGGTAGGTCAAGCTGCTGGCTCCCAAGGGCATGGGGGACTGCCTGGCGAAGCCCAGGGGGCTGTGCCTCTGGATGGAAAATTTGGGGGTGTGGCTACGGAATTGCTTGTAGTGTTGGATGATGTCGGCGTCCGAAGGGGCGATGCTGCTGGCATTGTCGATGTCGTAATGCTCTATTTCCTGCTCGGGTGAAGCCAGAGGGGCACTGGGGATGGTTTCTGAGTTGTGGGGAAGATCAGTCTCATCGTAGATAAGGTAGGGGTTTTCCCTCTCAATGATGTCTGGCTTCGGGTTCCCTTCGGGCTGTTTCCTCACGGTCATGTCCTCCCCATAGGGAGGGATGTTGTCTGGGTCATCGAAAGCAACATTCTCACTTCCCTTTTTCTTCTTCTCCTTCGGCTTCTTCTCCTCTTTGGGACTGTTGGCCTTCTTGCCCCTGCACTGATTACATAGGATCAGGCTCAAGACCAGGAGGGCCAGGACGGTAGCGCAGCTGCCCACGATGGCGGGCACGGCCCACAGGGGCAGGGAGATCTCCTCGGGGCCCGAACTCAGGACACAGATGTGGCCTCCGGGGCTCCCAGCCTTGCACACCCTCCCCGGAGGACAGGAGACGCCGAGACAGGCCACCACCATCTCGCATGTCCTCCCTGTGTGTGACTCCGGGCAGCCGCAGGTGAAGCCGGAGTGCAGGCCTGGCTCGCAGCTGCCGCCGTTCTGGCACGGGTGGGAGGCGCAGTCCCCGGGGGGCACGCACTTGTACGCGAACCACTGGTTGACGCAAAGCAGGTCTCCCCAGCACGGGTTGCTGGCACAGATGTTCGGGCCGCGGCAGCCAATCTTCACAGAGGGATCCGTCTTAGAAATGGAGGCCAGGCTGTGTTTGCCACTGAAAGGAAGGCTCTCTCCACCGTACAGCATCGAAGCGATGCAGCCATCAAACCCTGCAGGGGCAAGAAGGAGCTGTAACGTGTTGTAGGGAAACCAAACGCTGAAAAGGCTCCATTCACCTGGCAAAGGGAAGCTTTGCCATCACATCATGAGAGTTGAGAAACCACAACCTCACAGCCATCCTCCAACTGTAAGGCAATAAATCTGAGCCTGTTACAATGTAAGTTAGCAAGATGTGTAAGACTGCCATGACCAAAAGGTGGAGTAGATTGATGGGATCCTGCTCTTTTGAAGATTTATGAAGGGCTCGAACAGGCTGAGTTTTCATTTTATCTCTCCTCTCATTCAGTCATCTATTGATTTTATTTTTATAGTTTATATACAAAGAATTACATAAAAATAAATTTTAATTTAAAAATACTTTAAAAAAACCAAAATAGGCCAATAACTTCAATCATTAGCTCTTGCGGTTTTAATGGAGGTGATATTGCTCCCAAGGAGCTGAGCATAAGTTCTTGAGGAACAAAAGAAAAATCTTAGCCATTACCAGGGCTTGTGGGCTTCCAAAGGGCGGATATAGAATATACCTGTAGCATTAACATTTCATACAGTAGTGATGGTAGGGATCAGAAAACAAGGTCTAAAACAGCTCTTTAGGGGATGGTGATTTTTTTAAAAAAATGTTTGAGAAAGACTTTATTAGACAAATATTTGTGTGCTATATATATCTTGCCACTAACAAAAGGGTGTGATTTACATTGGCTTATTTTCTTACAACATTTAAGTGAATTAGCATCCATATTCTAAAACAAGTTAAATATGTAAGAACTAATTATGATGTAGGCTTTAACTTTTATGCTTTGACTATGTTACTCTGTCATGCATTTTTTCAATTTTCCTTTTATTTGATGCATCATTCCACCCTGGTGTCACTTCCATCCCATTTCCATAAGCTCCTGGGACATCTGCTTTTGTTCCTACACTCCTAGTTTTCTTTCTATGAATTAGTCCCCTTTAAAGTCTCATTTTCTTCTAAACAACCACTGACTCAGAGTTACTCAAGGTAAGGCCTTAGGCTTTCTTTTCAGTCCACACACTCACATTTGGTTATCACATCCATGCCCAGTGCTTCAGTTACCTGCTTAACACTAGTAACTCCTAAAGATGTATCTCCAACTGGTCTACTCTGGATTTCCAGCCCATCTACCCAAAGGCCTTTCTCAAGGTGCTCCAAACTCAGAGAACCCCAAACCAAAATCTTGATGTTCCCCATAGATGTGCTTATTTTTGCACCATTCTGCAGTTTTCTCTTGTAGTGGCACTACTCTTCTAGTTGGAAGGTCAAAAACCTCTCTGAATTTTATCAAATCATTAACATTTTATTTGACTTTCATTCCTGATATTATTCCTTATCCCCTTCTTTTAAATCTCCTGCCACCACATAGTCAATCCTCACAAAATACAGTGGCTAGATCACTGCAGTATCTTCCAGCTAATTTATGCAAGTCCCCTCTTGTCCTGTTCCCATGCACTTTCCAGAGTGTAGCCCAAAGGATCTTTAATATCACTGAATATCTAATTTTGATACTCCTATGATTAACTTTCAGGTATTTTTCAGTAATTGTGGTACTCCTGTGATTAACTTCTCACTGTTCCAAGAATGAGATCAAGATTGCCACATGGTCTAGAAGACCTGTCATTCTCCAACTTCATCTTTGATTTGTGATATCAGTCCTCAATGTTGTGGGTTCTATGATCCTGACAATCTATTTTTCCCCCTTCCATTCTCATCGGTATAAATTAACTTTTCATTCCCTCCCATCCTCATTTTCATGTCAGTTTCCAGAGAAGTCTCCCTTTCTCTATTTTTGGCAATCTCTTAGAATTTTATGTTCTTCCTTACATCATTTATCCTAGGTTAAAATAATATATTTCCTTGTGTAATGATTTCATTGATGTTTGTCTCCCTTATAGGACCATGCATTCTATGGAAAGAGTCCACCATTGTAGTTCATGCCAAGTACCTACAGGGCTCTGTAAATATCTGTTGTGTGAATGCACAAATGGATGAGTAAATGAATGAATGTACAAATAAATGTTTAGTGCACAAGGAAAGGATCAAAACAGCCTGGACTGAATTATGAACTTGGTAGAAAATGGCTAAAGAAAGTTACAACCAATAATTTATTACTAACCTTCTAAAGATATTTATGATGGTCTTGAAAAGTAAAAGTGAACGTGTCAGTCACTCAGTCATATCCAACTCTGCAACCCCATGGACTGTAGCCCGCCAGGTTCCTCTGTCCATGGAATTCTCCAGGTGAGAATGCTGGAGTGGGTTTTCATTCCCTTCTCCAGGGAGTATTCCTAAAGGATGTTATCAGGCATCTAGCTACTTTTATAGGAACAATTTTACCTTTCTTTTGGGCCTCCACTCAGCACAAGCATTTACCTGTTTGAGCATCTCGATGAGCTTGATTGGGAGGAATTCCTCCAAGAGATATAGTGAGCACGTCCAGGCCACCAAAATCCTGAGTAGGGTGAATGATGTCTCTGTTATGAATTCTGTCAACGGACAACACTGTGGCTGTTCCATTTTTCCCAATTAGGAAAGTATGCCAGTGGCCATCAGCAACATAGACTTCAGGAATATTTCTCTCCACCTTGCCCGCAATTCCAGCATCCGATGTAAAATGTACTTTGCCATTCTTAATCTGTAAAATACATTAAAAATAATGTAGAATTAAACTATGATATGCTTGAACAAAAGCAGGAGTATAAAGAAACTAAGACACTGCTCAACTTAAAGAAGAGAGAATACTTGAGGAAAATGCTTCTGTGAAAGTATATTTACTTATATTGCCTTTACAATTTTAAGTAACATATACCTTCACATTTAATAGGTTCACATTTAATAGTTTTCAAGGTATTATTATATTTATAACTAGTTTTTCAAGATGTATATATTCATTTTCCAGAACACAAGCGAGATAGTAATAGGGTAAATACTCCCCTTAGGATAGATAAATCACATCTATTTATGATTACTTATATTTTAATGGCAATTGCAAGTTAAAAAACTTGTTTAGTAAATGGCCTACAGCTATGAAAAAATATTAAAACTATATCCAAAAAGAGAAATCAGTGCTTAATTAAAAATGAAGCTTAGTTGGAAAAGTAAAAAACATAAATACATTGTTTTACCTGTCATCTATTACACAGTGGAATTTTATTTTTTAAAAAATCATGCTTAATAATGAGGTGTCTGGGCAAGTCTTTATTTTGGCTGTCTTTTAATATTTATCTAAGGGATATTTGGTTTCTTTTACTTTGCCCACTAGAACATCGGGTAACAGGAAGCTCCTACTCCAGTTTCCAGCTCGCAGGTCTCCAGTTTTCTAAGTAGACACTTAGAAAATGAAATAATTTATAAGCAGGATGAAAAGAGCATAATCCCGACACTACTGCCAGGGGATAAAGTGGCACTGAGAATCAAATGACGGGAATGAAAGGATGGATCCGTTTATTTTGTCCCTCAGATCAACTGCTATTTCTACATGCAACAAACACATCTGGTAGAACTAAAAATGAATTCATTTTTACTTTGTGGAAAATATGCCTAACACATTTACATACGTTATTCATAATGTAATATTCTATTAAAGCTGTTTCCAGATAATAATATATTCCAGTACTGAACCCAGGACAAAAAAAAAGAAAATTGTGGTTAAATGACAGTAATGTCATCAAATGGACAAAATCTCATGAAACACACAGGAATTATAGTAATTCATCTTAGGTTCTAGCCAGGGTCCTTTTTGGAAAGAAGCTTTCCAAAGCTTCATGTTTCTCTCCTAATTGATCACACCCTGTCATACTTTCATTTGACCAATTTCTGATGAAAAAGTCCATGGAACACACTATGTGTGGAGTAGGATGAAAAAGAATCTATGTTTCCATTACAACAGTCTTCATATTCTACCTCTCCCCAATAATACTCTACCTAACTCTTCTATCCACCCTAGTCGTCAAAATATCATGTACATTTTTTGCTTGGTTTTACTTATTCATAGATTGACTTGCTCATTTATTTATTTATTTTTGACTCTAAAGAGCTTGGAATCATCCCAAGTCTGTACGGCATACCTGGCCTTACTTCAAAACAAAAACAAACCAACTAAATACCCAAACCAAAATGATTTGGACTAGATACAAAGTCCATCGCCTTGCATTATTGCATTTCCAAATAAGGAGATAAACCAAGTGAGGGGAAAGAAGAGAGCTATGTGAAACACTTTAAATACAGTGTAAAACCCATGATACATAAGAATGCTTTTCTTTTGTTTTTCTCTCTGAATTTTTC
The DNA here is from genome assembly GCF_019320065.1 of Cervus canadensis. Taxonomy (NCBI): domain Eukaryota; kingdom Metazoa; phylum Chordata; class Mammalia; order Artiodactyla; family Cervidae; genus Cervus; species Cervus canadensis. Next base: position 89,957,819 of record NC_057386.1, read on the forward strand.
TCTCCTTAGTTTCTTTCTTTTTTATTTTTTTAATCTGAATAAAGAAAGAAAGAGAGATAGAAAGCAACTGTCAGAAACTGAGCCAAAAAAGAAAGAAGAAAACCAGGACCCGTGGTCACTGATAAGCTAATTGATAAGTAACAGTACATTCTAACTAGTTTCCTCGCCCGGATAAGCAGATCGTATTCCTGTCATCCAAGTAACTTGCCTGCTTACAACAGTTACTCTGTTCCTGTCTGTTCAGTTCTCTTTAATCACTGTTTTTTGGTTTTTTTTTTTTTTTTAATCTATTTACTCTACCTGCCAAACCCCCTAATCTCTGAAAAGCTACCTTTCAAAATTTTCATACAAAGGAAATGTGAATGGCCTGCATTAGTCATTATTTTGATTCAATTTCCCTTCAGGAAGAAAAGAAATCTCCAAGTGCTTGCTACCAACGTAACAAAATCTGGAGAGGCTGCATGCTGCTGTTCTGTTGGAAATGCAAGATTTTTATGGTGGCAAAAACGGATCCTGACATTCAGCTTCTTCCTTGAGGAAGGAAAATATTCTGTCTCTGATTTCTCCAAGCACATTGTTTTTGTATCTCTTGGCTTAAAGAGATAACATACAGAAATATTTCATATGTCATTTAAATGGCACGAGGACTTGGAAGAAGTTGAACAGATAATGCACAGACCTCAATGTCAAAGCCTCTCCATGCATATAAAAACGTTTCTTGTAAGAATATGCCGGTCTCCTGCTTTCTTTCCTTCGATACACTTTTCAATGAAAACTATAAGCACCAAATAATGTTACACAATGACTTAGGTGTTTTGTTTTGCAGTTACTCTATTACTTCCGGAACTGGGCTCTTTGTTTCAATAATGGAGGTAAAATTATAACTTCAAGTTATTCTCCAACTGGATTTGGGCAGAGTTTCTGAGTCTCAGCAGCACTGACATTCAGACTGGATGGTTCTTTCTTACAGGGTATTGTGCTGTGTGCTGAAGGATATTTAGCAGCATATTTGACTTCCAAACACTAGATGCCCGTAGTTGCGCCCCTCTCTCCTGCCCCCAACAACCATGACAATAAAAAATGTTTCTAGGCTTTGCCAAATCAAAATCACCCCCAGTTGGGAATGGCTAGACCAGGGAGATTATGAGACTCTTAGAAACATTTCTTTTTGTATTAAATATTTAAAGGTATATACAGACTTCCCTGGTGGCAGTAAAAAAAAAATGTGCCTGACAATGCAGGACACACGGGTTCGATCCCTAGCTCGGGAAGATCCCCCGGAGAAGGAAATGACAACCCACTCCAGCATTCTTGCCTGGAAAATCCCATGGACAGAGGAGCCTGGTGGGCTACAGTCCATGGGGTTGCAAAATAGTCAGATATGACTTAGCGACTAAATAAGAGGCCACGTACCGACCAGAGTTCTCTTGGATGGAGAGAAATCTTGAGAATAAAGAGGCTGAAGTTTAGAGGTGAATGTCTGTTTTTATTTTTAGCATTGTATGTGAATTAAACCTACTAATCTTCTAAGTATATTGCTTCTTTCTTTTGTAAATTAAGCTTTTAGTAATTTTCAAAATATTGATATATAAGTGGAAATAATTCAGGAAATATGGGTTTGTTTTCTTAAGAATTTATTAATATAAATCCTAATAATTCTGCTGGTAATATAAAAATTATGAGCAGAATTATAATATACTGAATATATATATATAACTCATTTATAGCTGAGGAAAAAAATATGTGTAAAAAGCCTAATGATAAATCAACATGAAATATAATGTTGCAGAAATATTTATTTAGAAATTATTTGGAAAAAAAAAAGAAATTATTTGGAGAAGCTAACTGAAATTTTACTTACAATAAATTCCAAAGATATTTAATTTCACAGGCATTACATGGATAGTGAATCAAATATAAATATGTTCCAGAATAAAGGCAGAAAATTTCAAAAAAAAATTTTATTCTTGTCCTGCCAATTAATATATACATATAAGTGTTTGGAATAATTCTTGGAAAAAAAGTATTTTTTCCATTTCAAAGACATATCTTTTGGTTTTACTTTGTTTTAAAGTAGGGTTAAAAACAATATGAATTTTTTTGTCTGGCAAAGTAGATTGCAACAAATTCTTTCTTTGCTGGCCTACCCAGCAGTGGTCTCTATTCTAAACAAAAGTGTTTAGAAACCAAACCATTCAGATCTTTGTTACTCTGGCCAATGCCTGAGGAATAGTTAAGATAGATGATATTGGAATAGTGCCCAGCATTAGTCGGAACTCTAATGGGCTGTAAAGAAAAGGATAGAAATTATGGGAGAAGTGATTTAAACCATGACACAGCAGGCGGTGTAATCAAATGAAGTCACCATTAGCTTTTATCTTACCTTCACAGTAGTGTAATTGCTGCTTTCTTGGATATGGATTAAAATGCCATTCTCGCTTCTTGTCCTGAATTTTACTTCCAGACTGTTCACACCAAAAGGCTCCAACATGGCACCTCGGATGCTCTGCCTCAACAAATATTCCCGCTTCTCATTCTGACTCATGTGGTAGTCCAAGCGCCCTTTGCCTTCTAATGATAAGGCTGTGTCCGGGGTAATAGCTGAAAGACAACAAAGAAAGATAAACACGAATGCATCCAATAGGCATTTCTTAGAGTTTCTTTGGTGACAAAAATTTATAAAAAAGAACAATGAAATTATTAAGGATTTGGAATCAGTGTCCCCTAATCCTCCTCTGAAAAAATTATTGCCACTTGAGAATTATTGTGTGAGTTGATTTCAAATGCTTAAATCTATGTTGGAACCATGAAATGTAAAACATTTTGTGACACTTATTCATTTGCAAAATATTCATTAAAATATTTCATACATGCTATATACATTATGAATACCTGGAGAGATAGCTACATTTTAAAAATATACAGTTGAAAAATTTAATTATAAGTTTCACTGTGTTTCTAAAATAAATAATCTTTAAAGTCTCTAACATGGAAAATTTGAACAAAGAAGGGTACAAACATTCATATTTGCAACTAACTTTATTAGTACTAATAATTACATAGATTTAATTTGCGACCATGTATGATTATCATATATATTATATTTATAATCTAATAAATGTTCACACTTCTGAAGTACATAAGTGTGTTATAGCTAACAAATCTAAAGAACATGAAGAAAATGAGCTCAAAAAGATTTCAACAGTGAATGGTACATTTTAAGAAGGTAAACTATGTAGTATGAATTATACTTCAATTTTTTAAAAAGAACCACAGGCTTTTCTCACGTGAGTGGCATTTTATTTTCCAAAAATAATTAGATTACTACTTACTAAATACTCATTACTTTAAAAAAAATCATGTGAAAATGCACTTTTTCTGTGTTTTGATTTTATCCTAAATAAACACAATCATACCTCTGCTAAGGTCTTTTTGATTATAGTATATACTTAATCATGGGTTTCCCTGGTGGTTCAGAGGGTAAAGTGTCTTCCTGCAATGCAGGAGACCTGGGTTTGATCCCTGGGTTGGGAAGATCCCCTGGAGAAGGAAATGGCAACCCACTCCAGTATTCTTGCCTGGAGAACCCAATGGACAGAGGAGCCTGGTAGGCTACAGTCCATGGGGTCGCAAAGAGTCGGACATGACTGAGCGATTTCACTTCACTTCACTTATACTTAATCATAAATTTCTATTCATTCTCATAGCAGAATCAAATGACTACTTGAAAAGTGGTCAGGTAGGTGCAATGATTTAGGTAGTAACCACTTATCTGACAACAAAGCAATTCTATTAAAAAGATTCCATTAGAGTTGGTCATATACAGCCTGAAATTAGAGAATGCCATTCTTTAATGAACTCTTGAATGTCATTAATATCTTATTAATAATATTAGGATTTAGAAACAAATAACTAATAAAAGAATTTTAAAAGTAATATTTGAAACCAATTTCATTAATTGCAATTTAAAATTTAATTATCACCTTTAACTATAATAGATTTTATTGCCATTATATGTTTTGAACTCAGTGTTCAGCAATTCAGTACTTTTACTTTTCAACCAAACACAACATGTTCACCAGAGAAATATCCCATAAAGGTAGATAATATTAAACCAAAACCTGAATATAGCTCTGGTCTTGTACATTTCCAAGCATTCCTATAGGTAAAACAAAAATAACTAAATGATACATTTATAAAATGAAAACTAAGGACATATTTAGTAAATATTTCTAAAAGGATTTCACTCTCCCTTGGGTTGAGAACATGAATTAAAACATGTCACTGTATTTTACCAATTATTCCCCATTTAATATTTTCAATAGTATCAAAACATAATTCTTTGAATTCAATTGCATATTTAGGTACATATATTTATACTTTTCAAGGTTATTAGAATTTCCAGTGGAAGATGAAATAGCTTGCATACATTTTTCACAGTATTTCCCGGTCAGTCCTTCCCTGCAATGACACTGCTGCCATGACCAGTAATCTGTACACGTACCACCGTGTTGACAGGGACTGTGAATACAAGCGCCTTCTAGTCTGGGGCATCTAAAATAAAATCAGAATAAAGACATGTAGAGCACAAAGCCGGCAGGGGGAGAAATTGGATAAAATTAGATATAAACTTTTATTAACTTGTTTAGTCTTCATGAACTCAATGCTTTGAAACTTAGGTTGCAACTATATTTGGAGCATCGAATCAAACTAAAAGTTGCCTTGTAACATACGCCCTGCCTCATTCATAAAAGACAAGATTAAGCAAAACATCTTCAACAGCAAAGAAAGAGGTGATAATTTCTTCTTTAAATTAATTCTTAATTGAGCAAAACTTCCTGGCCAAATACACACTTCGGTTCATGTGCTTTCAGGGTTACATGTTTCTTTGAGTACCCAGCTCCTCCATTAAATGACTCATGCAACTAATCTTGACTGAATGGCTACTGCATGTCAAACATGGTTCTAAGCATGGAGATAAAATGATGGAAAAAATCCATGTGTTCATGGAATGCTTTTTTTTTTCCCTTGTAGGGGAGGCAGATAAAAAACTTTAGATAAATGTGTAGTATGTTTAGAAAGAAGGAAGTTCTGTGGGAAAATGAAGGTAGAGAAGGACTGGGAGTATTTTGGGGATGTTCCTGGATCTCTAGGTTAGAGGTTAGACAGTGAAGGAAGGATTTGTCTTCATGAAGTCCTAAATAAAGTGAGAGAGCAAAGTATATCTGGTCAAAGATCATTCCAGGCAGAGGAAAGAGCCAGTGAGAGAATCCTGAAGTGAAACTGTCCTTGGCATGTTTGAGGGACACCAAATGGCTAAATATAGTCAGAGCAGCAATGTGAACAAGGAGAAGAGGTAGATAATGGTAAGGAGGATAAGATATGAAAAGAACTGTGTCAGAAATGGCTGGGACATGACCTGAGGACTACCCTGTCTGCTGTCCATGCTGGACCTTTGCTGAACACTCCACTAAAACTGCTGAATAGTTGCTGAGTTGCAAAAAGGAAAGAATAATGCTGAGAACCAGACTTTCCCTGCATTAAAGAAAATACACTTTCCCCTAGTAACAAATGAGGTGTGCTCCAGAATTCAATCATACATGTAGAATAATTTTACCCTCCAGTCCAAAGTATTGATAAGCAACTTGTGTAAGCCTGCATTAATTTCCCTCTTTCTCCTACTAAACAAAAAAATAAACAAACAAAATGCTTGTTCATCTTCTTTCCAGTGGAACATTACTTTGGGTTCCTCTGGAATCTGTGACCCTTAAATTGCAATCTGAAGATCCCAAATAAACTGCCTTTACACCTCTTTACATTCCAGGTCCTTTTGGTTGACAAAGGAGAGGTCTGTCTTATAAGTCAGGGTAAGAACTGATTTCTGTTTTAATTTTCTTTAATTTTTTTTTGTTTGTTTTATATTGGAGTAGAGTTGATTGACAATGTTGTATTAGTTTCAGGTATATAGCAAACTGATTCAGTGATATACATATTTCTATTCCTTTTCAGATTATCATAGAGTGTTGAGCAGAATTCCCCATGCTGTCCAATAGGTCCTTGTTGGTTATCTATTTTAAATATAGCAGATTGACATTACTTCTGTTTTTTAAGCATCATTCTGTTTGCTGGTGGATTGACATACCACATTTTGTCAGAAAGAGAGGAGTCAAAGGTGGTCTAGAAATTGTGGTTGACCAAGTGCGTGGACTGAGTTATTATTATCTGAGATGAGACAAAATACAAGGAGTGGGTTTGGGAGGAGTCAGGAAGGAAGGTCAGAAGTTCAGTTTTAAAATTAAGTTTGAAAGACTTGTTAGAAATACACCCTGGATACTGTGTATGCTGTCAGATATGAGGGTAAAGTTCAGAGGAGAGGTCAGGTTTAAGATACACATTTCAGAGTTACCAGCTTTAGAGACAGTACTTAAAACCAAGAACTATATAAAATGACTTAAAAATTTTTTTAATGACTACAAGAATGAATACAGATACAAAACAGAAGAAGTTAAGATGAGAAAAATGAGAGTAGAAAACCAACTGTGTACCATGTGCTGGTGGACAAACTAATAGAGTTGTTCTCAGTGTTGCTGAAGTTCAATAAGAGGAGAATTGACCATTGATTTTAGCAACACAGCGGTTATGGGTCACTTTGACAAAGATAGAAAAATGGAAAATGGGATAACAAAGTTTTTTAAAACTATGAAGTGGAAGAAATAGTAGCCTAAATTGAAATAAGAAAAACACTGTTTAGAAAGCTGGATTGCTATTTTAAGAAAGTTTGGGGAGATGAAGTCTATGGTGTAAAAGGGGGGTTGGTCTTTCCAGAATTAGGAGCAATTCATTCAGCAATAGGTTACAGGGTGGACTACAGGCTGCATGGGCAGCTGTGGAGAAATGAGCTTTGGGAAATTTTGCTCTTATCCACCTCAATTTTCTAAGCAAGTTAGGAAGCAAACTCATTAGCTGGGAAAACAATGCAAGAGATAATGTCTGAGGTTTGTGTAAAGAAGAGGCATGATATAACTACTGAAGAAGGGGAAAGTAACCAAATTAGGGGAATATAACATATTGCCAGGCATTAACTTTGGCTACACTAGAGTCTAGTAAGCAGGAATTTAAAGAGAATAAGAACTTCTCAAGAGCAGGGATCTGCCTTGTCCCTTTATTTGAGTCTAGAGCCAGACCAAGGGAATAGTATATTTAAATGTAAAACTATTTAATCTCTAATCGATTTTGTACACATTATTACTAACCCTTATATATTACTATGTGCCAGATTCCTTTTTATGTGATTTACTTACTTAACTCATACTTTTCACAACTATGTAAAGTATATACATGCATACATGCACATATCCATATATTTTCCCACAATCTCACAGCTATAAGGAAATACTTAACATTCAAAACAGCATAAAACACATGGTATTTTTGGAGCTTTGAGCACAATAATTTCATCTTTTGATGCTCAATTATCATACACTTTTGGTATTTACAGTTTTCTTTACAATAGTAAGAAATGAGGTTGCCATACTGATCTAGGATTCCTTGCGCTGCCAAAGCTTGGCTGGGTTCCAGAGGCCTTCCATTGACTGCAAACTCCATTATACACCCAACAAAATCATGACTTTCTACGTGTCCTCTCCTCTGAAGGATTGGTTCTAGTGATCTAATACCACCAACTGTGACTCGATTGGGCTGAACGTCCAGAGTCCTACATAAGAAAGGAAGGATATGTGATTGGCAGAACATTGTAACTCAGTTAGACTTCAATCAAAAATAAGAAAGGAAAGATATGTATATTAGTATCAATACAGTAGATTCCTGTAGAATATTTAGTTTAAGAAAAAATGACTAACTTTTCCTGGCATGTATTAAAACACAGTACATATCAATGGAAAATGTTACTTAGGGATGCATGTTTTCTAAACAGATACCTACAGGATTGTTAGATTTTTCAGAATACAGAAAATTGCAAAACTAGTGGAAATAATATTTTCAGTTAGTCAAATGAGATGTATACAACAATGTTAAGTTTTTGAAATGGCACATACTATCAGAAAGAAAATAAAATGCAGTAGAAGTGACAACTCTAATATTAATGTCAGATTACATTTTTCCTTCACTATGGACATAATAAGGAATCAAGTAAGTCAGTTAAAACAAATGGATGATGTATCACTATTTCTTTTTCTCTCTCTGTAACTATTTCTATAAAAATCCCTTATGTTTTAGGTGAGGTAAGATTGTCTTTCACCTTCAGGCACTATTGAAAAATATCTGTCAATCATTGTCACATACAACTTTCAAAAATACATTTAAAAGAGGATGGGATTCTTATCCTAACCTTCTTGCAGTACCCCGGTCACATGCAACTATTTCATGGAGCTTCTGAAAGAGGATAGGCTATGTTAAGCTTTCCTCTCTCTAGCTTTATCCTCATCTGTACCACTTCATTTTTATACTGTTTTTATACATTTTGTAGACTAATTATTAACTTCTTCTTGTTTAGTATTAAAATCCCTTTAGAGAGGACAAAATATCTTCAACTTTTATATAATACTTAGCATAATAAAATTATTTTAAAGTATAATTTCACTTTGAATTTTAATTAATAAAAAGATCAAACTAATAATTCTACTTACCAGTCATCTGAAACTGCCACATTACTAACAGTGCAGTATCCTGCTTCTTGGTTCTCAGAACAAGAGTCCACAGTTAAAGAAGCTGCCTATAAAGCAAGAGAAGAAATGGTCAGTATGAACTCTATCGTCCCTGTTGTTCTTTTCAGCTAACACTACCCAGGACTTGTTTCTGCATGGACATGATCTTTAAATTGAAATAAAATTTTGATATATTGGGTGACCAGAAAGTTCATTTGGATTTTTCCATAATATCTTATGGAAAAATCCAAATGAACTTTCTGAGTAACCCAATAGTATATTATAATACAGCTTGTTTTTACGTAGACATGCTTTTTAAATTGAATTAAAATTTTGATGCATTGAGTTGGCCAGAAAGTTCATTTGTTTCTTCCATAACAACTTACGGAAAAATTCAAGCAATCTTTCTGAGCCACCCAATAGTATAACACAATTATAATTCAAATGAGGCATTGGCAATATGAACTGTGGCCTGCCAGGCTCCTCTGTCTATGGAATTCTCCATAGAGAATTCTCCATAGAGAAAGAATACTGGAGTGGGTAGGCATTCCCTTCTCCAGGGGATCTTCCCAACCCAGGGATCGAACCCAGGTCTCCAGTATTGCAGGCAGATTCTTTACTGTTTGAGCCACCAGGAAAGCCCACAATTATAATACATGATCCAATTAGGGGTACACATTTCCTTTATGTACCTAAAGGTAAAACTGTGAAACTATTACATGTAAGAAATAGGAAAGTGCTTTAAAAATTCTTCTCCAGCACCCTTGTTTTATAGATGAAATTAAAAAAATGTCATTAGCTCTTAGGATATCATACGTTAGGTGTGAGACAGCTTCTTGGGATTACAATCTTAAGAAAAATGCTTATCCTACTATCTACCTGTTCCAAAAAACAAACAAAAAAAAACCAGATGTCTAATTTTTAAAAAGTTTATTTCCAATAATATTTCAGTCATATTCACAAAAAGATTTTGAAAGTATAATATAAATACTACTACTGCAACCTATGAAGACTGTAATACTTATAATAAAGTTTGAGATGATTTAAACAAGTCATATAGATGCTCTTTTCATTTTTAAGAATCATTCTATACAAATGGCATATTATAGCATATTTATCTATAGTGTGAATGCATTATTATATATTATTATACAGTAGTAACTCACCAATATCATTTAAATCACAACTTATAGTAATCATTTTTGTATCTTAAGAGATGCACATTCCCCTGAGAAAAAAAACCTTCTGTTCAGTATGACATATTAATACTCCATTTGATCAAGAAACAAAGTCATCAAGTCATGGTCATCAGGCTCAAGAATATGATGGAATTCAGGGCTCTCCATATTGCGCAGTGGCCAGGGGGATGACAGTGATAAGCTTGTTGCATATCCATGTTACTCTGTGCTCTGCAAAGCTGTTGTGATGCCCCTCCTTTGTTTTCCAAACAGCAGTGAAATTCTGCAAAACTTCGCATATTTTCACTGGTGAAATTTTAAAATTGATATTCAGAGTGTGGTATTTCACAGCATGGCTAGTAAATCATAAGAGGCCTAATCCCAAATCCAGAAACACAGAAGGACTGATGGTTTCTATTAACGCAGAAAACCAAAGACTCTACCTAAATTTACTGGAATACCATAGGACAAGACTAATCCAACTTTCTCCACTTTTAGAGAAGAAAAATAAATACTATGAAAGCATTTATAAGAAGGATTGTCATTTGAGGTAAATTTTAATTAAAGCAAAGCAAAAGGAGGAAACATAAAACAGGGTGGTTAAGCAAGTTAACTAACATTACTTTTGACCTAAATGTAAAAGAATCGGGTTTCCTGTCTTTCATTATATATGGAAATGATTTGTTTCTTGAATGTCACATTTTTATCAATATTGCATATGATTTTGTGAGACTGACGATAAAAATATATATTTAGGTGGGATTTGTAAAAGTAGATCTTAAATACTTTACATTTCAGAAATAATAAATAGGGCTGATTTATACTTACTGTGCATCAAATATCACTGGCTAAACTATTTAAAATTTTTCCTATAAGTTAATTACTGTAACTGATTATAAACTTCATACAGTAAACTCTCATAAGCTGTGTAAATTTCTTTCTTGTCACCTTCTCAAAGAAATTATTAATACTATCAATTTTAGGAAACATTTACATTCTCAATTTTATGTCGACTTTCATGCCTTTTTTAGTTAACTATTTTAATTGTTAATTTTTCCAGTGATCTATGAAACTGAGTGACATTCAATCTCAGAAGAGGTATTAGGTTTTTATAATACAATATATGCTTATGTTGACTATTAATTTAAGCACAATTCCTTTCAATTTATTTCTAAAACAAAATGGTAACACATCTCTCTCTATGTATACTACGTAAAGTACCCATCCATTCTAGAGATTCCTAAACTTATCATAAGCTAGAGAGTCACAAGGACTTTTATGAATGCTTTAATTAGGAAAACTTGCATATGGCATCATATTTTCAGTAATGTTAATACTTAACATATTTTTCTTATTTTCTAAAAGCTTGGTGATACAACTGAAAGGAAAAATACTTGAGGGAGAGTTTTATTTGAATAAAAGCTCATTCAATTTCATCTTCAGAGTTAAATGCACCTTCTCTTTTACTGTTGAATTTTTCTACCAGTGCTGCTGTAAATTGAGATGTTTTTATCCTGTCTTTGCAATGATTCAGATCTGAGAAGTTAATGATTTTGCCAGTTTCCAAAAAAATCCTTTTGAACCATAGAAAGCGACAGATTCAAAATCCAGTAGGGCCTTGCTTTGGATGTATTCCGAAATAGGGGGAATTTTTTCCTCTGACTGAAGAAATTATGACAAGGGGTTTCCCCCAACTAAAACCTGATGACTGGTGAGCCATTACAAATGAACTGAAATAGCTTTCCTCTCTTTCAGTTGGGTACATCTCATGGTGCCTCTTTCTTCGTCCTCCCTCTTGCTTTCAAGTCCTTCTTTGATAAAATCAAAAGAATGCTCATGAAGTTTAAGGGGACCTTGGAGGTCATCAGGTAAAATCCTCTATTCTACACAAGAGCCCATGGACAACAGCTTAGCAATATGGATACCTTATCTATGCTTGGAGGGTTGTGATCTACTAAACCCCATTAGCTTTAACACTCAGTGCTAGAAAATCATTATGGCTAATATAAGCACCAGTCTATGTATATCACCAGTCTCCATGTTTGTTCTAATTCTGTCAGATTCAATATGACTGGGTACATCAATAATCAGGGACACTGCCATTTTCTAAATCCCTGTTACCATGGAGATTTTTCTCTAAGCGAATATGTACAATTGAACTTAATTTGCACCACAATTCATGCTTTAACATTCCAAGTTTCCAGCCTGGTTGACTGAATATACAACAATAAAGCAAATTTTAATGCGGAGTGAGTATCTTACCATTCCTGCTCTCCGGGCAATCACAGTGTGAAAATGTCCATCTGACACCTTCTTCATGGTGGTGAGTTTATAGGTACCACTGCCTAAGTTATAAGAGAATCTTAACCTTTCTTCAGCAATTTCAAGGGCCAGAAACTCAGCCCGATCCCCTGTCTGGTTGTCATAGTTGTAAAGCAATAAAGCATGACTTTTAATAGTTGCAAATTTGACATAAATATAGTTGTTATTGGGATCCAAGCTGGGGAATTCCATGTATGATAACTCCTCAAATCCATAACTATTCAATTCGCAGTGCTTTCCAAAGACACCTGTAGATGGGAAAATTAACATATTGACATCACATTCAATAAAGTTTTATTATATGACTTTGATTAAAATGTTTTAAAGTTACAATAATAAGTCATACTTTTAACAAATTTTTATTACTCTCCAAAGAATAATGTCTAAATTTAATTGAAATAGAAGTAAAAAAGATCTCAAAAGCATATAAGAAGCGATAAACTGGTAAAATTGTTTTCTTTGGCCAATTAGGAAATACATCCTAATTAATCTAACTATGCATTATTTTTTAAAAATAGAATTAGTGGAATGGAGTACGTCTGAAGAGGTTTCTTTCCTGGAAAACGTTCAAAGTGATTTTGTCAACCTTTTTAAAGTTCACAATGCTGTCATTTTCAACCCAGTTACTTCCTTCATAATATACAATTCTTGAAAACAATTTTAATTCAACTAAGGATTGTAAATTTGTTTTTGACTAAAAACAACATTAGTTCCTGCACTTGTGGTATTTTTGAGTCACAAAATTAAGAAAAGGAATCATTGCTTTCAGGGATGAAAATAACTGTCGAAGTTTTTATCTCTATCTCTCTCTCCTCTTTTTTTTTTTTTTTTAATACCCTCTTTGGGTATGATTTACAGCAGCTACTTTGAAATAGCTTTCTGTTTTTCTGAAATTCAGCATTCCCACTTGTTTGTGCTGGTTCTTTTTCAAACTTGAAAAATGAGTTTTATTGATGTTACAATGCTATGCCAAAATTCTTTTCCCACAAATATTAGTAGACTGTAGCAAATGATCGGAAAATTAACCCATGCCAATACATCATAATTCTTATTAACTTGCAAAGGTTTCATTCCTTCATTTTGGCTGTACATCTCATGTAAATGCATTAAATTTAGATTCAGGGAATTGTTCTGCTAGAAGAAATCAATGTCATCATTTTACAGAATATTTAAAACTTGTCCAAGGTCATGGAACCATGAGAAACAGAGCCAAAATTTGAGGCCAGATCTACTGATCATCTGGTTGTTTTGACTATGCTACATTTTATTTTAATGTTCTTTAAATTAAAATGGCCTAGAATTTCCTTGTGTCATTTATCTTTTTCCTGTAAAGGGTGAGATAATATTTATTATAAATGAGTAGGAAATCTATATAATTTATTTTTAATCATTAACTAACACAAAAAATTATCAGAATTATATGTATTATATATATCATATATACTATATATACTGCAAGGAGATACAACCAGTCAATCCTAAAGGAAATCAGTCCTGAATATTCATTGGAAGGACTGATGCTGAAGCTGAAACTCCAATACTTTGGCCATGTGATGTGAAGAACTGAGTCACTGGAAAAGACCGTGATGCTGGATAAGATTGACGGAGGGAGGAGAAGGGGACGACTGAGAATGAGATGGTCGAATGGCATCACTGACTCAATGGACATGAGTTTGAGCAAGCTATGGGAGTTGGTGATGGACAGGGAAGCCTGGCATGCTGTAGTTCATGGGGTCGCAAAGAGTCAGACACAACTGAGTGACTGAACTGAAATGAGCTGATATTATATATGGCATATATTTATTTGTGTATGTCATAAATATACCTACCATATAAGTTTTATATAGAATAAAATTTCAAGTTTATATTAAATATATATTTAATTATATATGAATTATTTAAACATGCAGAAAGAGTAATCAAAGTTAAATACAAAGGAAAAATAAGGCATACAAAATGAAGTAGATTGTTAGAAATTTTCAGTGTGTTCCCTTAGGTCTCTTATGATTAAGTTCTAATAAATCTATGAAAACATACTTAAAATTTGAATACATATATATATAGAAAGTATATAGGTACTGGGAAGATGTTCTACATTTTATTTAAATTGATACTGTACTTTCAAACATGATAGTATTTTTTATAGAATATATTATCTTTTTAAGGATTTTTGTTATCATTTCTAGAAAAATGTAAATTTTTGTCTTTGAAATCATCTTAATGAGCATTCAAAGCTGATTTTCCAAATGGAATGCCATGAAACAAATCTACATAAAGATCAAAAGAAATTATTCAAATTACTTTAATAAGAAATATCAAGTGTATACAAAGTTATACACATATTTAAACATAACTATATAGGCTCTCTTATAAAGTCTTAAGTACTTATGTTTTCCTTCTAAAACATAAGCTTAAAAAAAGTTAAGTCTAAACAACAGCTCTTTCACCTATGAGAAGGTAAACAGTGCAAAAGATTTTCCAACTTCAAAATTATAGTTAAGATGTTCTTTTATAGGATTCATGTGTAACTACTTCCAGCTATTTATTTGAAGTGTTCCATTTGCCATTTTTATTTGTATGTTTCACCTACATTCAATTTATACTACTTTTTTCTTTTAATTCTATTTCCTTTTTCTCAAATCTGTATTGTTTCAAGGTTTTTTGTTTTGCTTTGCTTTCTCTTGTAAGGCTTCAGTTTCCAGCTGACAATATGCAAGTTTAAATAATGTTTCTTTTGCCTTTTCCACTGGAAGGAATAGGGGCATAAATGCACACTGCTAGTACATCTGATCTGTCTCTATTTTAATTTATGTTATTATGCTATTCCCTTGCCCCTGAGGATCTCTGGTATGGTGAGGAGAAGGTTTACTTGGACCCCAAAACCCTCCTCGGAGAAGGCAATGGCAACCCACTCCAGTACTCTTGCCTGGAAAATCCCATGGATGGAGGAGCCTGGTGGGCTGCAGTCCATGGGGTCACTGAGTTGGACACGACTGAGCGACTTCACTTTCACTTTTCACTTTCACGCATTGGAGAAGGAAATGGCAACCCACTCCAGTGTTCTTGCCTGGAGAATCCCAGGATGGGGGAGCCTGGTAGGCTGCTGTCTGTGTGGTCGCACAGAGTCGGACATGACTGAAGCGACTTAGCAGCAGCAGCAGCAGCAAAACCCTCCTACCCAAAAGGCAATGACTGTTGTATCAACTGTTCTGCAGCAACAATTTGTTCTTTTTTATTATCAACTATATTATATCCTCATATGTACACATGAAATGCAAAGGAATTTTTTTAAATGTAAAAACCTTTATTCAGTCATTTAAAAATAATTTTTCCACTCCAATCCCTTTATCTTTCCTTCCAAAACACAAGTTAAACCATGAAATTTGATTGTGGTTATCTGAAGAAATTTAAAAATTAAATTTACTTAAAATGGATAACCAACAAGGACCTACTGTATAGCACAGGGAACTCTGCTCAATATTATGTAACAACCTAACAGAAAAGGAAAAGAAGTTAAAAGAGAATAGATACGTGTATGTGCAGAACTGAATCACTTTGCTGCTCACCTGAAACTAACACAACATTGTTAATCAAATATATTCCAGCATAAAATAAAAGTGTTTGTTTTTTTTTAAAGAGATCATTGAAAGAAAGAAGTTTTAGGAAATCTAGCATTGTGGTATTTTGAACATGATCTGCCTTTTACTGCTTCAAGTGCATTATTGGTGAGAATCTCAAGGATATTTTTTTTAAAAAAGAGGTAATGTGAATATCATCCTGGACTGAAAATAAAATTGTGTTATAGTCACTATATCATTTTGGGGTAGTTTTTTTTTTTTTTTTAATTTTCTTTGTTTGATGGTAGACAAAGCCCTCAATTTCCAGGCCTCAGAAGCATTGGTAAAATACAAGGCTCACAATTAGATATTTTCATATTCTGTTTCCCTTTATCATTCTTTTGATATTGTGTTCTAGAAAAGCAAAGCTGGATAGTCATGGAATTACTTGAAAATGAATTGTTGTTACATTTACTGATTACTATAGCTCAGCTGGTAAGTAGTCTGTCTGCAAGGTAGGACACCCTGGTTCATTTCCTGGGTCAGGAAGATCCCTGACTTCTCCAGGACAGGCTCCCCACTCCAGTATTCATGCGGTTCCCTGGTAGCTCAGATGCGGAGACCTGGGTTCAATCCCTCGGGTGGGAAGATCTCCTGGAGAAGGCAATGGAAACCCACTCCAGTATTCTTGCCTGCAGAATTCCATGTACGGAGGAGCCTCGTGGGCTATAGTTCATGGGGTCGCAAAGAGTCGGACATGACTGAATGACTAAGCACAGCACAGAAACCTCATATTCTTTTTAAGTTCTCTTCTCTACTGTACATTAAAATTCATTTTTCAGGTCGATGTAGCGCTGTAATAAATATATTAAATGAAAAAATAGAAAAAATCCTTTCCTGTCTTACTTATAGAAAAAACACAGGATCTCTAACTACCGCAGGATCTCTGGAGATGAATACTATATTGTGGAGTAAAGCAGCCTTTAAATAAATGGAATAATCACCAGCCTAAGAAACAAACCAAATTAAAAGCTTCCTGCAAAGCTGTTCTCATAGTTCTTGGCTGTCCCAGGGCTGGGTAACATTTGGGTGAGACCTGGAAGGAATCTTTTAATTCATTCCACTATGATGAATAAATATGTATGTATACAAAAAAAATTCTCTTTAGCAATTTTTTTCCTTTACAGAATACAGTATTCTGAATTTTGATTAGTTACACGATATTATCTACAAAGCCTATATAAAAACTGCATGTCAAGTTACCAAATCCTTCTAACAGAAAAGACTGAATTAATGCTGAAAACAAATGTAAAAAAAAACAAAAGCAAAACAAAACAAAATGTTTCAACTATTCTTAAAGATTTTAGTAGAGAGTGATGTTAAATTGCACTTAAAGGATTTTTCATTTGATAGGCTCTAAGGCTAAAAAGCAGACATTCATGAGGTTTTGTGAGGAAATGTCCTGAAGAGACAACCTCAGATTTAATTATCTTGGACAGATTATTTTTCTAGTAAGGATCAAAACAATATATTCAATGGCATTTCCATAATTAACTTAGAAAATATTAAACCTTTGAGATTTTCCTTTAGTAAAACCTCCTGTGTAAAACCATTAATATTTTCTTAGTCATTCCATGACACAATGAAACAAAACTGCTAAACTCTGCCAAAATAGATTGATATTTTGTATCAGCCACTAAATTATACTCACCAAATGGACAATGACAATAGTAGGACTCCACACCACTTTGACAGGAACCACCATTAAAGCAGGGGTTGCATTCACAGTAATTGACTGAAGATTCACACATTTTCCCTGAAAAGTATCAAATTCATTTTTAAAAATTTACATAAATACATTAACACCATTACTGCATAACCATATATAATAATGTATCCTGAGAGATCCTGTTGTTGGAGAAAAGAAATACAAGAACAGTTTTCTTGACATGAGGACATTGGAATATGGTATTAGAGTTCAGTCTTATTTAGTTGCCCTGTTGTAAAGATGTGCATTGTAATATTTAGGAAGTAATTTACATAATTATCTTGGAAAGAACTACTGTTTTCAGGGAAATCACAAATGGTGAACATATTTAAATGTTTTCACTGAATTTATTTTCTCTTGTCGATGCCACTTCATTTTTTATATAGTATAACTAGAAAGCTGAAACTTTTACATTATAATTTTCACCATAGAGACTTCCTTAACACAGATTTTTTCAAAGGTAGGAATGAATCTCATTTAGCTTATATGCCAAATTACAATTCTTTCATTCTCAAGAAATATTCCTTAACTTTGACATACATGTTGTAAAGCAGAATCAGAAGTAATAAAAACCCATCAAACACATTTTCAAATGCTTAGGAAGATTTATTCTTAACTATAGATTATGTATGTATGCTTTGTCTTTTTTTCTAAAATAATAACACCTAATCAGCATATATTTCAGTGTATAAAGACTTTTCATGCATCATCTTGTTCATTGAATCAGTTAATATTGACTAAACGTCTATTATAGGCCAGGCATTCCAGAAGATGAAGGTGCAACAGTCAAAAAGTAGACAAATGTCTTTCCATGGTATCTCCATCTTAGTGGGGAAAATTGATCTATACAACAGGAAACATTTATATTTCACAGATGGAGGAGAAGAGGTCTTTGGAGGGTAATCTCTTGCCTAAAAAATTATAAAACTGTGATATAGACCACTGTAGGTTTGTTCCCAAATCTAGGTTTCAGACAGCTACAACTGAATAATCAATCACTTAATAGGCAAAATTTAGGGTATAAGGCTAGTCCCCATCTGCGTTTTGTTATTCTTGTGATGTTGTGTGGATTTTTTATGCAAATATAAATTTGTTATAATACCACTATTCTGTAACTGTAAATTATTATAATATCATATTTGTTAGAATAGTTTTTAGTTTTCCAATCTGAAGAAATGAAATCAGATGTTTCTTAATTTCCCAAGAAATTAAAACATTTCTTAGAGTTCTTAATTTCCATTCATTGATAGGAGGGAGAGTTTATTTCTGTAAAGCTATTTCCTACTTCCCAGCATGACGGCACTAATGCCTTTATTAAATGTCTCATGAAAGCACAGAGTTTTATCCACACAACTAGACAATGTCGTGCATAGATAATCCATTTCATCATAATAAATGTGCTTGGGACACAGTTTTTATTTAATTTAGTTCTGATATTGTGTCTTGATTATGTAGCCACACTCGTTCTGGTTTGTTTGAAGTTTTAAGTGAGTCAGGTTTTATGACACTGCTGCTGCTAAGTCACTTCAGTCGTGTCCGACTCTGTGCGACCCCCTAGACGGCAGCCCACCAGGCTCCCCCCAACCCTAGGATTCTCCAGGCAAGAACACTGGAGTGGGTTGCCATTTCCTTCTCCAATTACTAACTGAAGACAATTCTCTGTACCATAGGGCCATAAACACAACATTTTCCCTTTATAAATAAATTTGGGAATCTCATCTTGCAAGACAAAGCAGTACAATTTCAGAATACCTTCCTATTTGAAGGGGACATAATGAAAAATAAACAAGTTGCCAATCTAGAAGCACAGAAATGAAGTTTTAATTATGTTTGTAATGGGTCATACTGGAAAAACAGGGAGGACAAGTTTATTCTAAGCTCATACAAACTATCGCACCAGAGAGATGCTCTGTCTTGGGAGAACTCTTTTCTCTAGTGTTTTCTAAGTGGATTTGTCACAGATTGTTCTAGAGAAGTGTATTTTCCCCCTCATACATTATCTGTATCACTCAATAGAAAATAAAATAAGATCTATTGACTATACTATTCATTATTTATTTAGTATTAGGAAAGTCACATCCCACTCCATCCATTTTTTTTTCTCACATGTGCTATGACACTCATTAAGACTTTTTTTCTTCATTTCCTTCCATTTTTTTGGAAAATTTATTTTAGAGCTGTGTTAAAATTAGCAAGTAATAAAGCTATAGATTAATATTCTTTATAGGTACGGTTAGTATAACATTCATATTGTGAACCGATATATGTAGGTTACAAAATCACAAACTTTACTTCTTAAAGACTGGAAATGTGGAACAAAGGCTAATCAATTTAGGGTGGATGGCCATGTTCACTTACTGAAATATTTTGACATATGTGCTCTCCAAGAAAAATATATAAATATTAAAACCCAAATCATTGATCCTATAAACCTCAACTATATACTTGTTTGAATCCTATTGGAAAAGACCACCTTAAATTTTGGTTTTAAAAAAACAACAAAAGACATTTTTAAAAATTATATACATTAGTTATCTTATTTACCCCTTACAAAATAAGATTTTAACAGACATTTGAGTTTAATTCAAACCATAAACTATTTCTGTTAGTCCAAAGTGAGATGTGGAAAGAAACCTCAAAATAAAGACTTACTCATGTATTAAAACATACAGTGATTACCTAAATAGAAGCAGATACAAACTGAGAAAATATTAGTTTGAGAATGAATTTCTTTTAAAAGCTAAAGTAAATTATCAGTAGAATTTGATTTTTTAAGTAAACAATATAAATACACACTGGTTGGAGAAAAAAAATTCAACCTTTTATTTGACAGTTTACTTTAAGCCAGAGTTTTATTTTCTTATTTGTTAAAAAATTTAAGAAATAACTTTTCTACAAGTTGTGCAAATGAAATTATTGTTGAGTTTGGGTAAAATAGCCTTATTTGTTGGTATTAGTGCATGGTGTTAGAGTATGTATTTATCAAAATAATGGTAAATTATTTATCATTCAAATCTAGTTTGAGTGCTCTATTTAATGAGTAATATTTTTATTTTACAATTATTTAGTTTCAAAGAGCTTGCCATACTAGATTTAAAGATACAGTTTGAAACTCAATGTTGCAATTTAAGTTATTATTAAAAAGCTTTTTTCTTTTATGTGATGGAAAGAGGTCCTAATTTTACTTCGAATCAACATAAAGCCTTTAACTGCATCATTCCAGGGCTTGGAAAGTTTATGCTCTATTACCCAATTCGAAGTCAGCAACAAATTCTGTATTGTTCTGCGCACATTTACCTACTTAAATGTTAGTGTTGATGGCATAATGAGTATCAGAGAATGCTGCAGTTTGAATTGCTCTAACATGCTTCTTATACAAACAATCTGATGTGTCGTGCACTGTGAAACAAAATCTTGCATCATTAACTTCGTGTTGCAAGTCAATTAACAAAATTTGTCATTGCCTGGAGGCTTGAAATACGCTGATAGGGCTTGCACAAAGAGAGGCATTTATGTCTCTTGAACTCAAGGAGTCTTTTTCTATTAAGATATGTTAACTGTCAGAGCAGCTGTTTAGAGGAATAAACTGATCTCATTGCTTTGATATTCATCAATTAATGGTGTTGATATACATTATTTATTATAGATAGCTTCGGGAGATGTAAGCTCCTGGCACATGGAGAAGAGGAATTGCTAAAGATGAAAATGAATGCATAATAGGAGGCAAAGGTATATTCAAACTTTCCAAGATTACAGTTTAAACTTACAGGAGAAATTTAGCATGTGTTTTCATGTTCTGGGGCAGAAGGTGTGATAGAATGTTGAACATAAATCGAATATGATGTGATCATCTATGATCTTTTCCACAAGGATATGTATTCAAGTTTCACTCGTTCCAATAGCACATTTTAATGTTACATTAGAGAAAGTTAAGGGCTTCCCAAGTGGCTCAAGAACCTGGTAAAGAACCTGCCTGCCAATGCAGGATCTCCTGCAGGAGACACAGGTTCAATCCCTGGGTCGGGAAGATCCCCTGGAGAAGGAAATGGCAACCCACTCCAGTACTCTTGCCTGGGAAATCCCATGGACAGAGGAGCCTGGCAGGGCTACAGTTCATGGGGTCACAAAAGAGTCGGGCACAACTGAGTGACTAACACTTAGAGAAAGTTGACTTAAATTTATTCTAACTTGTTAAATTTAGCCACCCAATGGAGCTATGTTTTCTGATATCCCATAGGCTTCAATTTAATAGCTTAGATTATATATGTTAGATGTTGTTTAGTCACTAAATCATGTCCGACTGTCTTGTGACCCCATCGACTATAGCCCGCTAGACTCCCCCTGTCCATGAGATTTCCCAGGCAAGAACACTGGAGTGGGTTGCCATTTCCTCCTCCAGGGGATTTTACTGACCCAGACATCAAACCAGGAGACTCAGGTTTCCTGCAATGGCAGGTAGGTATTTTACCACTGAGCCACCAGGGAAGACCATATGTTATTAACAGATACCATAAATAATATTTTTCCATCTCTTGTATTTATACATAGAGAAGAAGGAAGACCATGTGGAACTAACAAAGTCCATTTTTATCTAAACTGACTATTTTATTAACAAATATAATTCCATAATATATACATGCTATTTATTCTGAATGTTTATGCTTATAAGCTTTTTTATTATTTTAGTAAAAAGTAGTTGTTTTTTACATGAGATGTAAATGTTTCCTATTATTATGAAAGGCACTATGAAAAGAGCTCATCTAAATATCCTGATCAATTAGCATTATGGTTTTTCATGTGGAAACAAAGCAAAAATATTATGCTTAAATAAGGGTTGCTAGTATTAAAAGCAAAAAGGAAAAAATAACTGTCTTCCTTTGTATTTTAAAACATATGCAAATATGATCTAAATGCAACTACAAATGATTATATAATGATACACATAATATCCATGATGTTTATAAATACACACTTACTTTCCATAGATATTAGAAGCTTCTAGACTAATAGAACCTGTTATTAATGTTTTAATAGAGTCAATGTATCAGTTGAGGTAAATTGTGTAATTTCACTCTTGGAAATAAAATCAAAATAAGAACTGAGCTCTTTACCAGTCTTCTATGAAAAACTCTTCTGTATTTCATAAAAATTTTCATTTCATATCTATCCAGTAAAGTTTGTTTATATTCTTTCATTTCCAGGTCACATGATCATTGACAACGTTAATATATGACTGCTGTGATTTCTGAAAGAATGACTCTTAGTTACAACTCCCATTTTCATGAAAGCAAATGTTTGCCAGGTTTCTTGGTAAAATTACTATGCGCGACCTGTAAATAACTTTACAGGCCTGGAAAAAAATTCCTTTTTATACTGTCAAGTGACATAAAAGTGATGAATGGACAAATCTCATCCTCCCCTGAAATATCAGGACTTACTAGAGAGCATAGAAAAACCTCCCCCTCTGGGAATACACTCCTGGAATGACTCCAAATACCACACCTAAAATGCATCCAGATGTGTGAAAGTGAAGAGGAAAGGGTAAAGGGGCTCTGAACTAATTCTGTTAAGAGAGACCCAGATTTGGAAATAAGTTCCATATCCATGCTGCCTTCTCTAATGTCACTCATTACTATGAAGGATTTAATGCAGGGTATGCTGCAGATGGAAAACCTGGGAGCAGGAAGACAAATGCTATGTAGCTACTGGCTGTAATTGTACTTTCTAATTAGTGTTCTAGTAAACACAAGAAACTTTCATTTGTACAAGAAATGAAATAATAGATTTGTAGTTGTCAGACTGATGTTTTCCTCCAGGATTCCCTGAA
This sequence comes from Cervus canadensis, assembly GCF_019320065.1. Lineage (NCBI taxonomy): Eukaryota > Metazoa > Chordata > Mammalia > Artiodactyla > Cervidae > Cervus > Cervus canadensis. The sequence goes on from NC_057386.1 coordinate 89,981,134, forward strand.
CTTCTGAGGCATAAATAATATGAAAGATATTTTCTTTTGATTTACTGGGGCATATTAACAGTTGATTCAATCTCTTATACTATTATGCTTTTGAAAATCTAGATCTTAATTTTTCACATGTTCTATACTATATTATAATTTATTCATCTTGTCTAACATACTCTATGTATAGCTAATCAAAGCCCCATTGAGTGATATAAAATTAAATTATAGGAGAATGCACTTAACAATGAAATGAAGTGATTGTAATGGAAGATGAAATCTCACTATTTCTTTTTTCAGTTTCTTTTTGGTTCTTTTTCTAGTAACGAAGAAAAACTGATCTGAGAAACAATTTATACAAGCAAATTTGTTTTCTCTAAAGTCCTCTAAATTCATTAAATAAAATTATTCTTATTCCATGTGTATGATGTGACCCTATCATCACAAACTTGAAAATAAAAAAATAAATATATCAAGAATATTATGGCAATAGGAATAATAACTATATCTCTTCATATCTTTTTGTTGTAATCATTCCACAATTTTCATTTTTATACTTGCATCTTTACAGGATGTTCTCCACAAAAATTCCCTATTGAGCTAACACTTAACCACTCCCTGTGAGGGATTCTTAGGGTAAGTCTCTCAGCTTCCCTCAATTCATAAACACTTACTTTTCTAATCTTTAGCACAATTTCTAACTTCACATGAAATATTCAGTTGTGTGTGTGTGTGTGTGTGTGTGAGTGTGTGTGTGTGTGTTTGAGACAGAGATGGGGCAGTGGCTGAGAATTATTTTAAGCAGGAAGTTTGTAAACTATCACAGCTCAAATTTGCAATACCACAGACTTTAAGAATCACTGAAAAAACAGCAGTGAAAGTCCACAAAAATAGAGTAGGAAAATACAGGTGCTTTGAAATAATTCTGATGTTCCAGAAAATATCTGAATACATACAGACTTTGAAGACAGCTTCACCATAGTACTTAATGCTAACAGAAGTATAATTTAACCAGAATGAATATTTAAAAATCCATTCTGTGAGGTACACGTGTGCTTCAGTATGAATTTTGTCTTACAGCTTATTAGCTTTGATTGGTTCTTTAAGACATTTTAGCATTAGCTCTACATTTCTAAGTCAGGTTACCTGGTAAAGACTGGCTGGAAGAAAAGGAACTCAAAATGATACTTGAGGGATTATCTTTCCAAAGAACATTAAATATATATTATAAATATGTATTAATGCATTTAAACAATGCATTTCTAATTTAGTGTGTGGATTAACAATTTGTCACCATGATTTTTGATATACTGTTTGTATATGAAAAGAGTACAAAGAAATGCAAAACAAAACAAAACAAAGAAATAAAACTATCAGGCTTTACTTAACTGCCTGTTTTACTGGATGGCCTATATATATAGAATTTGTAAACAAAGAATTATATTAATTAAAAAATACAAGATTTACATGAAGTATTCAACTGCATGCTTGTTTACATCACTCCTGATCGACTGGATTATCCACAGTTATGCAAATGGAAACTGAAGTGAGCTCTGAGAAGGGACAGTATGTAAAATTAATATATTACTTCAAATGACTTCCTTACAAAAAGAGGTTGTGATGGTTATGATCCAGCTTTGGCAGCTCTGGCCCTAGAGTCACCAGAACATAGGCTCAGCGTCCTACAAGGTAAAATAGGAGCAATAAGAGGATCTTTCTATGTCAGACATTCTCTGTTGACACTCAGATCCATGTGTGTCTTTCCATACTGTTGGGGCTGGAAGTTAGAAAACTATCATCTTTCCAGACCCTTCTATCAGGACTCAGGTTCAGCTTGTGCCAGTGGATGAGAGTTGAATGAAAATCTGAAGGGTAAAAACAAAGCAGTCAGTGTTCTGGGAATCACTCACGACAGCCCTGCAAAGGTGACCAGGAGTGCTTTCTGGAAATACTTGCAATGTCTTTATGGCTGAGGTTATTGGTGAATTTCCCTGACTTCCATACTTAGCCAGTTTGAAGCTTCTAATACATATCTCAGAGGCTTGCTGTGCAGTTTAATAGATTAATGGACAAAAAATTCTAAGCAGGCTCACATCACAGGCTCACCATAATATTCTCTAGCAAGTGCAGATCAAAGTATGATGAGGTGTGACAGGCATTTAAAGAGCAGAGGATCTGCAGTAAAGCTTATCATCAAAACTCAGCTCACTTTCTTGTGCTGTGCTGGAGGCAAGTCATTTAAGTGCATTCTCTCTAAGATCTAATTTGTTGTCTTTCAGTCAGAAGGATAAGAATATTCATTTAATAGATTTGTAAGAAGAACTAAATAACTAAATGAATAATAATGTCTGTGATGCAAGGAACTTTAAGCAGTATTGTAAGTAGCCATTTGATAAATGCTATTAATATTTCATAATGAAGGATGGGTATGCTTAAAAGTTTCAACAGCTACATTTAGAAAAGGATGCAGTGTATGTTTAAATATAATGAAACAAAGAAAGAAACACACTAGAGAGAAGTAAAGCGAAAAGGCTAGTTCTACACCCCATGCCTTAAGCAACATTTCTGCTGAGGTCAGCATACGTGCCTCACGCACACTCACGTCATTTTCCATCAACCCCAGGTACTACCTAATGCAGTCATTCTTCATTCTAGGACTAAGCGTAAAGTCACTCTAGGTGTGAAATAGTGTATTATACTAAAATGGAACAAATAATCTTTACTGTTGCATTCACAACAGAGGAAGTAATTTGGAGAGGCTGGGGGTGGGAGAGGTGGACGATCGAGTGAGGAAGGTTTTCTGGAAATCCTGAACTCATTACATGTGTGTAACCCTGTTATTCATGATCCTAAGAGTACAACTCTGGTAAGTCTTATGCCTACCTTATGCCACTGAGGCGTGTCTTTATAGAAATTCTATAGCATACCTCTATCGACCATTATATTAACACTACTACTAAACTACTAATTAGCATTGCTATTTATTGAAAGTTGGAATCTGTGCTAGGAGTTTTACAAATATTATTTGTATTCATTACAACAACCCTAAAAGATAAGTAACTATGACTATACTCATTTTATATATGGGGGAGTTGAATGTGAGCAAGATTAGGGGACTTCCCAAAAGCTATAGCTAAATCAAGTTCTGTCAAATCCCCTGATTCTTTCCATACATATGTTTGCTGCCCCTTTTCTTCATTTATATTTTAAGGACATTATTTTGTCAAAAGGTAAAGCTTATATGATCTGCTTTGGCTTATTCAAACTTGCTGTGAATAATCATCAAGCAATTCAGTTCTCCAAATATAAAACCATGAAGTATACACACGATAAGCTTCATTTTAAAATATGATATACAAATACAATTATCTTAAAAACTTCTTTTAAAATAGTATTCTGCAATATACCTACAAAATTTTAAAAAGTATATCCTGGTTTTACCTATTTCACTGTACTTTACACTGAGTTAATAAACACTACAGGGCAACCAATGTAAGATATATGTACTAAAAATGTATAGTGTACAAACTGTAGAAAAGAAATCGTCTCTCCTCAAACTTATCTACAGCATAAATGTATATACATTTGAAGGTACACTAACTACAGATCAGTTAATAAATAGATGATGGATAGATAGATAAGTAGGGATAGAAACAAAGATCTATGTATAAACATACATCATGTCCTATTAGAATGACAAAGAGTAGTGAAATAATTTCTCTATATATTAAATTCTGCTGCCAACATATCAAGGTATATTGTGACTCAGTTTTGTTGATACTTTCTACCTGACTACTAGAAATAACAAGGCATTGAGCTCTCAATCTAAATCACAACTGTTGCTTCATCTCTTCACAGTGTGGGTCAAATTTCAATAGTTATAGTGATAATTATGGTGGAAATCATAAAATCGATGATGATAAAATAATTTACAACAATGACAGTTCTTTAGAACACAGAATAGTCCAGATCATATACTTTAAATACACAATGTCCTTTAACTTTAGAACACTTTTTTGAAGATCAGATGCTCTTTTTGCTCTTATACAAGACACTCAGTAGCTGGACTAAGAATTTAAACTCCGGAATTAACTGTGTAAGCTCACATCCTGACTCTGCAACAAATCAACTGAGTCACCTTAGTCAACCAACCAAATTTCTCTCTATGTCAGTTTCCTTTTCTTAAGGGCTGTAAAATCATTATCCCTACCACTTGTCAGGTTTCTCCTGAGAAGTGAAATTAATACAGATAAAGTTCCTAGAACAGAGTCTGGCCAATAGTAATCGCTTAAAGCATTTGCTATGATTCTGCCTATTCTCTACAGAAAAGCATTTGAAGATGACAAAGTTCATAGCTTTCTATTATACTTGATATGACTAGAGTCTTGGTGGGCAAAAAAAAGAACTTAACACCATCATACCTGTGTATCCAGTTTTGCAAACACAGTTGAAGCCTCCTGGAAAGTTCTGGCAAATGGCACCATTCTTGCAGGGACTAGGCAGGCACTCGTTGATGTCTCGCTCACAGGCCCGGCCGGTGAAGCCATCCGGGCAGCTGCAGGAGAACCCTCCCACTAAATTGTGACAGGTCCCGCCATTGTGGCAAGGGGACGGGAGGCATTCATCTATGTCAATTTCACACCAGCTGCCTGCGTAGCCCGGCAGACACTTGCATAGGAAAGGCTGCAGAAGTTCGTTGGCCACGATGATGACTGGAAGGCTCTCGTGGCTCTTCAATGCGGTGCTCACGGCCAGCCTCCTGACACAGCTCCCTCCGTTCTGACACGGGCCAGGGGCACAGGAGTCGTGATCCACAGACTCCACCTTCACTCCGCTCTGCCTCAGGAGGATCTCCTTGATGCTTTCAAAGAAGGTGGCTACACCACTGGGATTCACGTACTGATTGTGGGTTCGCTTCACCGCTGCCAAAAGAAACGTTCTGTTGTGCCCTTCATAAGCCCCATACAGTTGCACAGCCGTCCCGAGGCCCGTCAGCTGCGAACTGGCAATGCGCAAGAAATGAAGGTAGTGGTTGGTCAGGAAGTCCTTCACGGTCGGTACACCAAGACGCAGTAGGATGCTGTTATCCACCGTTGCGTTGGAAAATCCAGTGAAGAAAACTCGAATGTTGCTGGTGACCGTGCTGTGGACTCCATCGTTACTAAGGACGGTCAGATCAAACGTGCCGTCTGTGGACCTCGGCTGGGAACTCAGATCGCAGGTGCCCCTTGGAATACTGAAGAGGCTGGTCACTCCCGAGGTCAAGGAGCAGTGGAAGGTGTCCAACACATCGGGATCCTGTGGCTTCACGGAGCCTAAAGCCCCACCAGGAAACAAGTTACCATAATAATTAACAAATATCTCCACCGTCCGAGACTGTGATGGGTTGTCATTTTGGTCTATGACTGTGATATGCACGGTCCCCGTGGAAGACATCTGAGGCACACCAGAATCCCTGGTGACCACGGACAGATAGAAGTCGGAGATCTGCTCTCTGTCGATCTCTCGGGTGGTGCTCAGAACTCCCGCAGTGTTCAGACTAAAATAATTGGTGGCAGGACCTGTGCTCATCAGATAGTAGGTAAAGGGACCTTGATTGGGAGGGAGATCTGGATCTGTGGACTGAAGGGTCATCACCAGAGTTCCTGGGCGTTTGTTTTCCATCACTTCCCCCTCGCTGATGGTCAACATAGGCCCATTATCGTTTATATCTTCCAGGGTGACTAATAAAGAGGCACTTCCGGTAGCAGAGGGGGTCCCGGAATCCACAGCCAAAACCGTGAGATTGTAGATGGGTAGGGTTTCTCGATCTAACTCTGCAGTAACGGTGATCTGTCCTGTCTGTGGATTAATGGAAAAGGCACCATTTTCATTCCCTGATCCTATGAAGTAAGAAAACCTACTCCAGCTGGGAACAGAGTCTGAGTCGAAGGCACTGACAAAGGTCACGTGAGTCCCCGTGGGCACCCCTTCACTGATCTGAACGCTGTAGATGTTTAGACTAAAAACGGGGGGGTCATTGGCATCAAGCACAGTGACATTCACAGTGACCTCATCTATGTCTGCACCCCGAATGCTGCCAAAATTCTTGGCCAGTACCTTCAAAGATACCCTTTCTTCTTTTTCTCTATCAAGAAGTCCAGACACATATATCTGTCCCGTCTTCTTGTTGATCTGGAAACCCTTCTTTCTACTGTTACCAAAAATCAAATAATGAACCTCCCCATCACTGCCCAAGTCACGGTCACTGGCAAATACTTCTCCAACAATAGTACCTTTAGGAGCTGCTTCTGAGATTTCAAAATAGTAAAGTTTGGAAACAAAACGAGGCACGTATTCATTTGTCCCTTTTAATTGGATATTAACAGTGGCAAAACTGCACCTCTCCTCATCGGGGACATTGAAAGCTTTCACAGTAAGGTGGTAGCTCTGCTTGGTTTCAAAATCCAAGAAGCCTTGAGTGGTGACGACTCCAGTGTTGGGGTCAATGACAAAGAGGTCACTATCAGATGACTGTATAGTGTAGGCAATCACAGCATTGGTGCCAGAGTCAGCATCCGTTGCATTTAGGTGGATAACTGTTGTCCCACTGGGGGCATTTTCCAAAACAGTGGGGAAATATTCATCAGGGAGAAATACTGGAGAATTGTCATTCACATCAATCACATTTACAGTCACACTGCAGTAACCAGTCCTTGAGACCCAGCCTCCGTCTGTGGCACTAACAATCATCTCATGCTTCTGGCAGAGCTCATAATCAAGGGCTTTGGCAAGTGTTAATACACCTGTGGAGGAATTGATTGCAAAGATGCTGTCTTCATTTCCTGAGGAAATACTGTACCTAATCAAGCCATTCATAGCTGTGTCTCTATCTCTTGCAGAAACAGTTCTAACAATGGCTCCAACACTATGGCTTTCAGGGATGGTTGCACTCATGTGACTTTGAGAGAATTCAGGTGTGTGGTAGTTTTCCTCCGTTACAATTATTTGAACAGTTGTTTGGGATGAAAGTGGAGGGTTTCCCTTATCTTTTGCGGTGACAGTGATCAAAAAGTTTTGATTCAGGTCAGATGTCAGGGGAGCTGCTACTGAAATCCACCCTGTATTACTGTCTAACTTAAATTTCCCCAAATGATTCTCATTCAAAATGAAATACTCCACTTCAGAATTCAAGCCAAAATCTTTATCATCTACTGCAGTAACTTTGATTAACTTTGTTCCAACTTTAACATGTTTGGTGACTGGAGTAAAATATTTAGTTTTAAGAAATTGTGGTGCATTGTCATTACTGTCCACTGTGTTTATGGTAACTGTTGTCTCACTAAGTAACGCAGGATTACCTCGATCTGAAGATGTCACGATAAAACTATGTCTGTTGATGTTCACGTTGCTGAAGCCACTGACATTTTGATATTTTAAGAACTGTTTATTGAAAATCTCTCCTGTGGAGGCATTAATCCTGAAGTACTCTGACTGAGATTTTATAAAATAAAACACTTGTCCGTTTGATCCCTCATCAGGGTCTGTTGCAGATACCTGAGTCACCTTGGAGCCAATTTCAGTAAGTTCAGGGCAATCTAAATAATAAGAGGGTCTGCTAAATCTTGGAGCATTGTCATTGACATCTGTCACAAATATTGTGACATCTGTACTTACAGTCCATCCAGAGTCATGTGCAGAAACTCGGATTCTGTAACGGTCTGTATCTTCTCTATTTAAAGGTCTACTAATTACTATATCCCCAGTGCTGGGATTAATGGTAAATGGAAGACTTGTGTCCATTATAGAGTATCTACTAATTGCATTTACACCAATGTCTTCATCAGAAGTTGTGACACGTGTAACTGTGTACCCTAGTGGGGAATTTTCAGGAACATGGGCACTGAATATTTGCGAAAACCTCGGGGCATTATCATTTTCATCTAAAATGTTAATGATGACTTTTACTGAGGTACTCTGAGAAGGGGAGCCTCTGTCTGAGGACTTTACGATAAGCACATACTGAGAGATTTTTTCCCTGTCTAAAGGTCGAATGCTTCTAATTTCGCCAGTGGCATGATTGATACTGAAACTATGTTCTTTGTTGCCATTAATGATTTCATAATCTAACTGTCCATTGGGCCCACTGTCCTTGTCCACTGCAGAAACAGTGAGTATTTTTCGAGGAGAAAGGTTTTCTAATATTTCAGATACAAATGGATCTTCCTTAAAGACAGGAGGATTATCATTGACATCTAACACTGTTATGTCAAGCTTCTCATAGGAGGAGAAAGGAGGAAAACCTCCATCTCTGGCTTCTATCCATACAACATATTTTTGTATCTTTTCAAAATCTAGAGGCTGACTTATGGAAACCTGTCCTGTTAACTGATCAATCTGGAGTGTGTTGCCAAGATTGCCACTTGCAATATAATAGGACAAAGGTTCTCCTCTCAAGGAGGACCCTGTTACAGTAGTGACAAGAGTGCCTACTGGTTGGTTTTCAGGAAACATGAAAGTCTGTTCTTTGGCTTTGACTTTAGGGAAATCTGCTTTGTTCACAAATCGAACAGTCACTGTTGTAGAATCTGTTTTTGGGACTGAGCCACCATCTTTTACGTGGACAGAAAATGTCACTTCTGAAGTGCCATTTAGTGGTCCGGCTGCCATAATAGCTCCTCTCAGGGTGTCAATGTGAAATTTCTCAGAGTTTCTACCCGAAAGAGAATAATGGAGTTCAGAATTTGGTCCAATATCAGCATCCGTGACAGTAACTGCAAAGACGAAGGAACCTATAAAAGAGGGAGTGTGCAGTTATCAATCACATGGAAGCCCAATAAAACATCTGATAGTAAGTTAAAACAGTATATTAAAACTATATATAAAACACTATATTGCTACCTGATACAACTTTATTTTCTCATGATTACTAGGGGAGAACAGTATATCTTATATTGTCTCAAAATTTCCCCAGTCAAATCTACTTAACAGTAGTCTTCAGGGACTGACCTGCCATTATCTACCTAAAAGCCAGACGATCTATGGAATTTAATATTTTTCAGTGCACCTTTGAGAGAAGTGCAGGGAAGAGCAATGGCTAACCATTCCAAATTATAGTTCTTGGGAGAAGAGTCTGTACATAACTTCCAACAAACACAATAATACATGAGTTCTGCTAAGAACTATGTTTCTGCCCAACAGTAAAAACACATAATTGCTCTATTATGTCTTAAAATATTTTGAATTACATTTTATGTAATCATATAAGCAAAAATAATATGCTTAAAAAATAATTTTCAATTCCTCATGCCTACTGTTCTACGAGAAAAGTTTTTTATCTGTGAGCTATTCTCATATGGAGATAAAGTATACATATGAATGTGTGTGTATAGACATGTGTGTGTACTACAACAATTATAAAGTATACATACACACATATATATGAACAATTATAGTGTAGTAAGAAATAAGAATTGAAGAATGGACTCAATTTGGATTCCAAAAGTTAGTGCTTGGGATGAAGGCCAAAAAGGAACAGACTATAGAGTAGATAATGCTGAAAAGCTGCCATAAGGACATGTTTTTGATAGACTTATTCAGAAACCTTTCCCAAACCTGCACTCCTACCCCTGCAGAAGAGTTTGTGACACAAGTGAAAAGTAGTCTAATTTTATGAAGGCCAGTGATTCTGCTAAATTATAATATGTTTAATGAGGGGGAAAAATGCCTAAGTCTTACTCATTTTGTATAGGAGATGTTCTATTGCATCATTACACACTGGGTATAACTAGAATCATGCCTTCTAGCATCATTTCAGCTGAAGGCCCACTCCAGGGATTCATGACTTTGATACTGGCTTTTTCTTTTGATAAAAAGTTGGCACAAAAATTTATGGATTTTATACTTTCAACCGGTAGCAACTAGACCCTCTCAAGCGAATAGAAGATCAAAATTCACTAGAGGCGAAATTGTGGATCTGTTTTGTTTTTTTTTTCCTCTCATTAAAAATATCTTAAAGGAGAGAAAATTAAATTAATTATAACTTCATTTATTTATTTTCCAGTTTCAAAATTCATTTCAAAAATTACCAAAGGCAGATGATTTGTGCAGTTCCTAAGAGAGTAGGACATTCTTTGCAAAGAAGCAAATAAATCCAAACTAAACTTAAAAGAGGGTTTGAAAGATAAATACATATTGTCAATGTGAACATGGTTCATTATTGGCTCCATACACATTAATAGAAAAAACTTCACCCATTAAAACTAAGTTAAAAATATTTATAGTAGTAATTAATTAGGAGGATTCTTTCAATAAACCTTTTGAAAATTTGTCGATGAAGCATTGGATAAAATATTAATTTTGTATGAATGAATATAGTTGAGAGCCTAGTACCTCCAAGATAATGTTTCAGGTACAATGTAAAGACATGGCATGAAAAATAGAAAATGTCCTTCCTATCAGGGCACACAGAAATTACATCTTAGGACAGAAACCTACTTGACTACAAAGTGAAATCTATTTTCATATTTACCAATATTCAATTAAAATTAAGAAACAGCACTAGGAAAGCTGTGGCAATTATGAAATCTTAAATACAATTGGTCTGAGAAGAAAGAAATATTTGCAAGAGTCAATGGTCCTTCAATTGCTTTAGGCAAGAGTTGAATTTTAGAGGATTTGCAAACTTTGGCTACGTCAGAAATATACCTGTAGAAAAAACAGAAATGTACTTATAGGAAGTGCCCAATGCATAGTTTTTATTTATCTGCAAGACATCAGAGGCGGTTTGGTTACCTGGCGGAGTAGGAGATGGGATGTGTGTGACATATGGGTGATGCTGAAATCTTGGCGGGTTGTCATTGACATCAGTCACTGTGACGAGCACACTGGTAGAACTGGAAAGAGGTTCCGGGGACCCAGCATCGCTGGCAACAACCACTAAAGTATAATTCTCTTTTGTTTCCCTGTCTAGCAATGCGCTGGTGATGATTTGTCCTGTGGATGGGTTGATGGTGAACTGAGAATTTCCACCAATGATCCTATAACTAAAGCAGAGAACAGACATGGGCATATTTCTTCCAGTTTTAATGCTGCAACATCTGTTTACTAGAATTTTAACAAGCGAGGCAGAAAAGTCAGGGAAAACATTACAAGTAAGATCACAGAACAGTGAAAGAATATGCTAGTTCACATTTTATGTGACCATCACATTAACAGCCTTTATGGCAAGATGTCCTATGACCTCAAGCAGGTCTTCACAAGGTTTGTGAGCTTCCTAAATCATGCAAGTCCCCAGAATATACCCAGAAGACTATCATGTTTTAAATAAACCAGCCTGAAAGCATAAATCAGGCTTTTGTTCTAATATTGTGGTCAGTGGCCAGGATCACAGATGAACATCTGTTAAATACATCTAAAAAGTATTTATCTGCTGTGTGCCATAATATACCTGAAAAGATCAGTGGAAGGTCTTGTTCTCTAAAGACCAAACACTGTATGTGACAGATATTGACTATCCAGAACAGCTCAAGAACTGATTATTTATACAGAGACATTCCTAGTTACTAATTCTCTCATTTGCTGTTCCTCATATGGCCACGCTGCTTTGCTTTCCTGTTGTAAGGAGTGGTATGACATCTTCATGGATATTTTGATGCTAACCAGATTGGTTAGTGGGCAGGAGTTTCCACTGAGAATAGCTTCTCTCTTCTTTCTAAAGAAATGGCTATCTGTGTATATTTCTGAGAGTTCAGCTAGGAAAGAAGTAGCTAAGCTTGAAGGTTCAGAAGCTGGCTGTGGTCCAGAATGTTTTCTGTTGGAGGGTAGCGAGGAAATGAGGAAATGGATATCTTTCAAGTCTTCTCCTTCATGCCAACAAACAAATGCCCTTGTTGGAACTTACGGGTGTTTCTACAGTTTGCTCTGTGTCCATAAAAACATAGCAACAGCAAGTGTCTAATAGAAACAGCAGGAAAAACTTTACATCGCAGCCAGCGCACATTCTTCCTATTAAGTTCATTGTTTAAAACAAACATTTTGGCACCTTCATCCTTTTTTAGAGACATCAGGAACTGCTAAGGAGCTACGTGTTTTTTTGTTCATTTTGTTTTAACAAAAGAGGTTCTATAAAATGAGAGCTAAATAGACGGAGCATAGACAGGGAGTTTGGTTGAGAACTGATTTCAAAATTGATAAAGTACTTTGTATCACTCAGATTCGAACATCATATGGCAACTTCACGTGCAAGATCAGGAGTAAGAACAACAAAGACTATTTCCTGGACCAGAAGTGACTCCTCATAAAAGTATTATTACAGATTATTAATACCCTTGCACAGTAGACAACACCTATTCCCGATATTAAAAATATCATAGGTTTGGAAGTTAGAAATTCAGGAGTTATGAAATAATCACATTGTCTTACCTTTTAAAGAAAGTCTGTAGAAACCTGGGTTATGAGAATTATGTGATTTTATTTTGAGATAACTTAATAGGGAGAGAAAAAGTGCTTCATAGTGCTACAGGCTTTTTTTTATGACAGCAAAGGTCAGGGTTCAATCACATATTTGTTCCCTTAAGCATGCACATATAAAAATAAGAAGGATGCAAAAAGCATGCAAATTTGATTTGGATGTCTTGTATATGAGAAGGTCATGGTATATTAGATTGAGCAATGTGTTGAAAGGCAAATGATGAGAGTTCTGGCCCATGCTGAACTCAATAATCCATGAAAGAACTTTGAACTGTAAAGTCTTTATTTTATGCTATTGTACATAAGACTGTCTGTTTAAAAGTAGCTAATATATTTACTATTTTTAAAAATTAAAGACTAAATTGCCATGTTAACTTGTGGTTAATTTTTTCTAGACTTTCTTTGTTTCTGAAATGCATGAAAAGTGTATCCTAAATACTAGATATCCTTTACTATCTCACAGTATCTCTAATACCAGTTTTAATCAAGTTTATACTTGTAAGTTAAAAAAAAAAAGAGAGAGAGATAAAAGAAGCATACGTGACAATATAAAATGAACAGACTGCCAAGATCATATGCCTGGGTTTTCCCCACTTCATTCTTTTTTTTTTTTTTTTGAGTTTTAGTTCACTTCTCATCTTTGATGAATCTCTGTACTGTTTCTCTGATCCAAATTAGTTCCTTTTATGGTTATGAACTTTATTAGATCAAGTCTTGTGCTACCTTCTTAAATCTAAACACCTATGCTTCTCTAATGGTTCAGATGGCAAAGAATCTGTCTGCAACGCAAGAGATCCACGTTTGATCCCTAGGTCAGGAAGATCCCCTGGAGAAGGGAATGGCTACCCACTCCAGTATTCTTGCCTGGAGAATCCCCACGAACAGAGCAGCCTGGCAGGCTACTGAATGACTAACACTTTCATTCTTTCTTTCATGCTGTTCTTTACAGTTTTGTAGCATCTTATTGAGTTCTTAGGGAGTACTCAGCAGACGACAAGGATTTCATTTATTTCCTCATTTAAGCCTCAGAACCATCCTAATAGTGTGGATTTGTACTAGATTTTTAATTGAGGGGAATTTGAGTCTAAGGGAGGCTAATATAGTTGCACAAAGATGCATAAAGTCCATAAATGGCAGATGAAGACTTTCAACTTCTGTCTTTATGACCTCAATGTGCACTTTTCCCATTATCCTACAGTAGAAGGAAGCTGAGACACAGCCTGGGGGGGCTTTAGGGGAGACAAGAAATGCTGTAGCTCATGTTATATCCAAAAACAACTCTGGTGAAGGTGTGTTGATGTAGGATTGGTTTACAATGATTTAGTTCTTTATCGTATGGCGCTAGTGGTAAAGAACCTGCCTGCCAATGCAGGAAACATAAGAGACACAGTTTTGATCCCTGGGTCAGGAAGATCCCCTGGAGAAGGAAATGGGAACCCACTCCAGTATTCTTGCCTGGGTAATCCCGCAGACAGAGGAACCTGGTGGGCTACAGTAGATGAGGTCTCAAAGAGTTGGACAGGGCTGAAGAGAATGAGCACACACATAGAGTTCAATGTAAATCAACAAAGATCTTTATTTATTTTCTGACTCAAGAAGTTTACTGTTTCAAATTACTGGTATAAACAGATCGTTATTATCTAAAATCTCAGTCAATTGTTGCATTTGTAAAGCTGAATTATCCCCATTTGATTTTGTGAATCTTTTTTTAACCTCTTCCTGAGATTTACTATGATCATAATGAACTGTGTTGTGGGCTGCTAGAATATGATGATCTAGTAATAGTTTAGAAACTGAACTCTGGAACATAGTTCCCTTGGACATGAATTTTGATCTCACTCAAGTACTTAAATTCATAAAATTTCTTAACCTTTCCAAGTCTTCTCTATTTATAAAGTATTATGCATGTATGTATTCCTTTCATTTGGTAGTTTTTGAGTGTCAAATGTAATTTCTTTAGAAAAGCACCTGGCATTGTAATTAGTATGTGATACGAATTCAAAATTTAGGTTTATGTTCATAACAGTATACACACATAGCTAAAAAAAACTATTGTTTTTAATCTATTATAATCCATCTTTATATTTGGATGTGTGCATGCATGCTAAGTCAATTTAGTCATGTCCAACTCTTTGCGACCCTGTGGACTGTAGCCCACCTGGCTCTCTGTCCATGGGGATTCTCCAGGCAAGAATACTGGAGTGGGTTGCCATTCCCTCCTCCAGGAGATCTTCCTGATCCAGGAATCAAACCCATGTTTCTTACGTCTCCTGCATTGGTAGGCAGATTCTTTAGCACCCACACCACCTGGGAAGCCCTTACATTTGGGTAAGATGAACTAACATATAGAAACATGGATTAAGTAGGTAAAAAAATTCTGAACTCAAGCTTATATCCTAGATAGAAGAAAGATACATGAAAAAGTAAATGCAAAACCAGGCCATATATTTAAGTGCTAAGTGCTCTGAAACTGTTCAGAAGCATTGTTTCAGGGATTCAGAAGACAAAGAGATCACTTTTGACTTGAAAAGCCTTTCCTGGAGAAGAGTAAATTTAGGTTAAGATTTAAAGGGGTTACTCATTTAAAAGGGTTACTCATCTTACAATAGGGCTGAATCTGCCTGCCAGCCCAGGAGATGCAAGAGACTCCCTGGGTGAGGGAAGATCCCCTGGAGTAGGAAATAGCAACCCATGGAAATCCCACGGACAGAGGAGCCTGGCGGGCTACAGTCCATGGGGTCACAAAGAGTTGGTGGTGACTGATCACACACACATCTTACAATAGTAATGAAAAGGGAGAATGAAGGTATTCTAGGCTAGGAGTCAACAAATTGCTATAAAGGATCAGTGAATATTTTAAATTAGTAAATATTTTGGTTAATATTAGTAAATATTTTCAGCTCTTTACACCATCAGATCTCTGTTGCAGCATTCAGCTTGCCCTTGTAATGCAAAATCAGTCATAGACAATACACACATGAATAGGCGTGGCTATGTTCCACTAACACTTTGTTTACAAAAGTAGGCTCTGACCGGAATTTGGCTTGCAGGTTGTGTTTGGAGAACCCTGCTCTAGGATAGACAAGGACTCGAACAAAGCCAGAATGCTTGGGAAAGCACAAATCCTTTTCCCAGAAGCAGAAAGTGATCCAGTGAGTCTGAAAGTTTGGCTATCCATTGAAGATTTGTGTAGAATAAGTTTGGAGAGATGCTGGGGCCGTTTATGGAGTGGCTGGAATTTGCAGACTAGGCCTTATGCCCTAGGCAAACTGAAAGTTAAAAGCTTTTGAGGATGGGGGAGTTTCACTGTTAAAGCTGAAATACATATTACTACCATTGTTCTTTCATTCACTGACTGACTCTGCTTCATCCAAACTGCTTCCTACAAAGTTGAGAGGAATTATCATAAAATGTAAACTAGTCATGTTACTGGCCACCTTAAAACATTTCAGTTGTTTCTCCAGCTAAATGCAAAAAAAAAAAATGTGAATCTTCTCATATGGTATACAAGGTTCATTCCTAACCCACACCAACCATACTGAATAGCTTTATTTTTCTGATGCTATGTTTTTGCATAGTTTTTACCTTTGTACCTGTTTCTGTCTTTGCCTAGAATGCCTTTCATCCTTTATTTTTTCATAAACTATTCCTCTGTCTTTCCAAAAATCATCAGTTACTCAAAGCTTCTACTTATTTCCTCAGGTTTCACTGACTATGCTCTTGTTTCCACACATTTTGGGTTTAAACTATGCTTGTTACAAGGTACTATAATTGTAATACAGCAAAATTACCTTCTATATTAAAGATTTCTCTTTATGAGAACTGAAGTGCTTAACTCCTCAGAACTTAACAAAGTACCTGGGATGTCGTAAGGGCTTCAAAATTATACAGGATGCATGCATGCATCCTAAGTTGCTTCAGTCGGGTCCAACTCTTTGCGACCCTGTGGACCATAACCCACCAGACTCCCCGATCTATGGGATTCTCCAGGCAAGAATACTGGAGTGGGTTGCCATTTCCTCCTCCAGGGGATCTTCCTGACTCAGGGATCGAACCTGAGTCTCATAAATCTCCTGCATTGGCAGGCAGTTCTTCAACACTAGCGCCCTTATACAGAAGAGTATGGTATATAGATTGGAAGGATTATAAATCAGAGTTGGAAAAGTAAGTTAATTTTTATTATGTTAATCTGGGCATGATATAATTATGAACTGAATTAGGATCTTAGCAGGAGGAATAAACAGAAAAGGAATACAGAGGCAGAAAAGATGGCTGTTAGCCATCAGGACAGGAAGACAAAGAAAGTGAGACAGTATCAGTAAAAGAAAGCAGAATGCCAAGATGACAAACAGAAAAGTTAGGAGCTTCTGATATGTTGTGCTTATGAGTCCAGCAGAATCTCTAGGTAGAAGTGCCTCCTGGAGAGTTACAAATATGGGTGGGAATCTCTGGAATGACAGGTTTGGAGGTTTTCTGCATAGTTTCCTAGATGTTTTCTGCATAGGTGCAGCCATGGAAATGGGTAATTCTCTGTTTTCTTTCTCTCTCTGTCTTTCATACAAACATGAAAATAAAGAAAGAAAAGTGCTGAGAAAAAGTGCTGTGGGGGATGTTCAGATTACTATGAAGAGAGAAAGAGGAAACACAGAAGACAAATTAGAAGGTGTGGTTAGAGATACAGAGTGAGAAATAAGAAATAACACTGAGACAGACACTGAGGAGAAAACAAAATGCCAGTAAGAAAGGATGACTTGTGATGCAAACGGTAAAGAGAAATAAGGATTCAGAAATAAATATCCAAATAGTCTTCTCTGGTAAAGCAATGGAGGAGAAAGTTTGATTGAGAGATTTTTAAGAATAACTGGCTGGAGAAAGCTTTGAGATAGTAACCTACCCTCTCAAAAATGAGGTGTAAAAAAATGTGAGTAAAGACTATTCTAAATTTCTAAAGAATATTAGAATTACTCATTTAATGCATTTCTTTAGGTGCCAGTCACTATTATGTTGGAGATGTTTTTTCAAGAAAGAATATATTAGGCATAAAATAGCTATTAGAATGCTATAAAGAAAAACACTAACATACATTTAGTAATTTTAATATCACAATTATGTGTAAGAGACATTTGCACATATTAACTGATTTCACATATGGGCTTCCCCAGGTGATACTAGCAGTTAAGAACCTGCCTGCCAATACAAAAGACATAAGAGACTTAGGTTCGATCCCTGGGTCAGGAAGAACCCCTGGAGAAGGAAACAGGAAAATACTTGGCACCTAGTAGGTGGTCAGTATATATCAATATTTAATTCTCACAAATTGGAAGGCAGCAATTCTCAACTCCACTTTTACTGATGGATATACTGAGCCTTGGGTGTGTGCACACTGTCGCTCAGTTGTGTCCAACTCTTTGTGACCCCATGGACCAGAGTCCGCTAGGCTCCTCTGTACATAGACTTCTCCAGGCAAGAATACTGGAGAGGTTTTCCATGCCCTCCAGGGGGGATATTCCCAGCTCAGGGATCAAACCCACTTCTCTTACATCTCCTGCATTTGCAGGCAGGTTCTTTACCACTGACACCACCTGGGAAGCTCCATACGGAGCCATGAAGATACTAAAATGACTTTCATAAGTCATGTAAATAAATAGGAACCAGAACTCAATACCAGATATTCTGAGCATTTCTGTAGGGATAAAGATGTGATCCAGGAATGAGGGAGTATCTGAAGATCCAGAGAGAAATGTAGTAACTGTTGAATTAAAGATCTGAAGGAAATCTAATGGGATGCAATCAAGAGCACAGAATAAGGGATTTACCTTTGAACATTCACTCTGCTGATTTAGTTTTGTGACTTTCTCCAATGTTATGACATAAAATAATTAAAAGTGAGGTTTGAATGGACATTTGGTCAGTTGGGGGAAAAAAGGAATTCATTTCTATAAAAGCTAAATTCTGGGATGGGTGTCTGGGAAGCAAAGATAAAGACTGGGAATTAACACAGGCTGGTTTTCTACAAGGGAAAATGTTAAATGTTATATAAAGTGTAAAACTCTAAGTACACCATCCATTAAGAGGTATAACATGATCAAACTAGTGGAAAGAAGAATATAAACAAATATTTGTTGGATAGCTGTTGTGTAAAAGATCACATTAGACTATACAGGAAAATTAACGTCACACATAAAAGGTTGTGATTTTAGAGAACCCATCAGTAGTTGGTAAAATGGCTTAAATACATAATATTTAAGTAGCTAATATGGAAATTAATACACAAAATCTCTATTAACCAGAGGAGAAGATGGATTTTCTCCAGGATTCCATGAGTAGCAAGAAGTGATTAACATCCAAAATATATATTACATTAAAAACAAAGCAAGCCAAGGTATATAAGGTTGAGGTTGGCATAACGATTTAATAGAATGGGAAAATACTTTTCATTTAAGTTGTAATAAGATGGGAATACCAGACCACCTGACCTGCCTCCTGAGAAATCTGTATGCAGGTCAAGAAGCAACAGTTAGAACTGGTCATGGAAAACCAGACTGGTTCCAAATCGGGAGAGGAATACGTTAAGGCTGGATATTGTCACCCTGCTTATTTAACTTATATGCAGAGTATATCATGAGAAATGCTAGGCTGCATGAAGCACAAGCGGGAATCAAGATTGCTTGGAGAATATCAATAACCTCAGATATGCAGATGATACCACCCTTATGGCAGAAAGCAAAGAAGAACTAAAGAGCCTCTTGATGAAAGTGAAAGAGGAGAGCAAAAAAGTTGGCTTAAAACTCATTCAGAAAACTAAGACCATGGCATCTGGTCCCATCACTTCATGGAAAATAGATGGGGAAACAGTGGAAAAAGTGACAGACTTTATTTTGGGGGGCCCCAAAATCACTGCAGATGGTGACTGCAGTCATGAAATTAAAAGACACTTACTCCTTGGAAGAAAACTTATGACCAACCTAGACAGCTTATTAAAAAGCAGAGACATTATTTTGACAACAAAGATCCATTTAGTTAAAGCTATTGTTTTTCCATTAGTCATGTATGGATGTGAGAGTTGGACTATAAAGAGAGCTGAGCACCTAAGAACTGATGGTTTTGAACTGTGGTGTTGGAGAAGACTCTTGAGAGTCCTTTGGACTTCACAGAGATCAAACCAGTCAATCCTAAAGGAAATCAGTCCTGAATATTCATTGGAAGGACTGATTTTTAAGCTGAAACTCCAATACTTTGGCCACCTGATGTGAAGAACTGACTCATTTGAAAAGACCCTGATGCTGAGAAAGATTGAAGATGGGAGGAGAAGGGGATGACAGACAATGAGATGGTTGGATGGCATCCCTGACTCAATGGATATGAGTTTGAGTAAACTCCGGGAGTTGGTGATGGACAGGGAGGCCTGGCGTGCTGCAGGCCATGGGGTCGCAAAGGGTTGGACATGACTGAGCGACTGAACTGAGCTGAACTGTCCTAATTTTAAAGTGGATATGATAATTTTTGCAAGATAAAAATAGCATCAATTTGTATTATATATGATTAAATGAGACAATAGTTATTTGAAGAGTTTTCACACATAGGTTTTAGCCCAGGGAGTCTGGGCTGGGCATGGCAGCTATGACAAAGTATTCCAGAAGTTATGCATTGCCACTTCAATTGCCACTTTAAGAACATTAGTAGCTTTCACCTGAGGTCCTTGGAACCCAGAGGTTTTTCTGCCCTATAAAGAAGTCCAACTACCCTGCTGAAGAACCACATTAAAAAGCCCTGAGACCACAAGAGCAGAGAAGAGGCTCAATGGAGCCTGATGTTCCAGCCATCCCTGCCAAGGCACCGTGTGTGTGAGTGAAGCCATCTTGGGTCCTCCAGACAGTCACCAGGCAAATACCTCTAAGTGACACTAGTCAACCACATGAAGCATGAAAATCTCCTCCCCCGATCTGTGTCCCAATTCCTAAATTACCAAAGAATGAAATGCAGTAAGAATATAAATAAAATTAATAAGATAAAATTTTAGAACAATAAGATCATTATTGTTTTAATCCTCATTTAGGCATAGTTGATTATTTAGCAATAATAAGCCTGGTGGCTTAGACAGTAAAGAATCTGCCTGCAATGTAGGAGACCTGGGTTCGATCCCTGGGTCAGGAAGATCACCTGGAGAAAAGAATGGCTACTCACTCCAGTATTCTTGCTGGGAGAATTCCATGGACAGAGGCGCCTGGTGGGCTACAGTCCTCGGGGTCACAAGGAGTCCAGAGATGACTGAGCAACTAAAACTTTCACTTACTTTCAGTCACAATAGGGTTAGGTGTTAATGCTGTGGCTTTTCCAATGAAATGAAGCATTATATGCATTTCATCCAAAGACTAATGTTCAATGAGAAAAGTAATCAAAATGTACAAAGGAAAAGGCACTGACCTGATAACCGCATTGGTTGAAGCATCAATATCTGAGGCATTTACCAATATAACATCTGTCCCAGTTGGTGCGTCTTCAGGAATTGTTGTGAAATACATTTTACTGGCAAAAGTGGGGACATTGTCGTTGATGTCATCCACTATGACATTGATTGTTCCAGTTCCGGTCAGGGCAGGGGATCCTAGAGGGAAAAGAAAACCAAGTCTTAATGTTCATAAATCACAAAAATAATAGCGAGCTTAACAATGGGTTGTAGACAGAACTACTAAAGAGAATGTAGAGAACACCCCAAGGTTATTTGTGAACACATAGACAGGTAATTGAGTAATTTTTAGTTTTGTTACAAGAAAAATATTTTTATTTAGGGACTAGTATTCCAACTCTTTCCTAGTGATACTGCACAAAAAGAATATGTCAACCTCCTAGTCTATTTTAAAGGTACTCACTCAGCAATGTAGAACACAACAATATCATTTAAATGCCACAAAAGCGGCACTACTGGTTTCTCTGAAATTATAGTCAAATAACTCAAGCCACATTTGGAGCATCCCTCTGGATCTGGAATAGCTGGCCAGCTGACAAAGCAGAATTAAAAACTGTATTCCTAGATGTGACTATCAATGCTATCATAAAAAAAAAAAAAATTAACTGAATTTTGAGGCCTTTAAATCCCTTTTTCTGTACTAACTTATATTTCTTTGCAGAAAATTTAAAAAAGAAAGCACTCTGACCTTTCACTTGCTGGAAATAGCATGTCGGTGAGATGACTTGAAATCATTTCTGTTGCATTTATTTAATGTTTAAGGTAAATATGAAGCAATTCGTTTTTATTTCCTGTTCCAGTGCCATTATCGGCATGTAGTGAAAATGCAGCATTTAACAAAACTCTGGAGTACACTGTCTATACTACACAAGGTTAGAAGACTCTTGTGTGGTGAAGGTCAGATGTCATATTTAGTTGATTCTGTGGGTTATCTCAAAGGTAAGTGGCAAATCATCTGCTTTTAGTTGTTTTTCAGAATCATTTTTCAAACTTGAATATACCAAAATAGAAATAATGAAGGTCTGCTTACCTATGTTTATCTAAAATAAAATAAGGCCCTGGATACTCTCAATTTTAAGATACAACTTTTTTTTCCCATAAAATTATTTCCCATTAAATGAAGCTTAAATTCTACTTACTTTTGGTAGTCCATATTTTGTAAATAAAGCCATTCTTTCATTGACTCATTCATTTCTCTATAAAATGTTTATGAATATCTCTCTAGTATCATGGAATGGTGTTGAGATTCACAACCTTCCAATATTATTTTTTGCAATAATATTCTTATGATTTGCTAATATGCCCTTATTGCTATTCAGACTTTTTCCTGTGTTCTTAGATTGTCATTACTGATGGCATAATACCAACCAATTTTATGTTCCAATGTATGGGCACCAAAAATCAATAGACTAGAAAATTATGGAATGCAGTGGTTTTTGTGCTCTACATAAGGAAGCTCAAATTCTACGTTAGATGAAAAATTTGTATGACCACTTGAACTGGGCACTATGAGAAGGCATGATATCTCCCATCAATTAAATTTAGGCTGCAAGCTGATCTCTGTTGCCTTCTCTGTGAGACAATTTATGTCAAGAATTCCATTTATATTAACATATTTTAAAATTGATTTCTCCAGATATCTTACCTTTTAGGTGTTAGATTTTTATATTAAAGAAAAGAAAACTAGTTCTCACTCTTTACCTTTTCTGCATAATGAACTACACATATTAAAATATTCTACTTGCCTTTTCACTAGTCACTTAAACAATGGTAGGATAACATCATACATAATTCACATTCAGAAAAAAAAAAAATTCACATTCAGAACAGATTTAGAAGTATTATAAACATTGAAGAAGCACATCAAAATAATACTTTTAAAATCTCACTCAGCATAAACATTTATTGAATCTTTAGGCATCCATGTACTTACTGGTTTAAGAAGTTTACCCGAACTGTCTACTGTTCATAAGTTAGTATGGCTGTTACCTCCATGTTATATATAAATAACATGAAAGAAAGGGATAGAAAGGTTGAGCAACTTTTTTAGGGCCATTGACCTGGTGAGGAATGGAACTAGGTTTTGACTTGAATGGGGAGCTCTTGACCACTGACATAAAAGCCAGAAGGTGTTGGCAGCAGGACACATGCTGCTCAGTGAGATGCTCTGGGACTCCGGACAAGCCAGTCTCAGGGAACAACACGAGGCACAAGCTGGAGAAAAAGGCCCATCTGTGGGGGACCTTAGCTATTGTCCAGGTTAAGCTTGTGTAGCATCTGGGGACATCTGTCTGGCCATAAATTTTAAATTTTTCACAGCACATGTTAAAGCCCAAATCAATATTTTCTGAGTTATTATGGATGACCAGTGTTTGGCCTAAAGCTCTGAAATATGTGTTTAATTATACACAATTTAATGAAATGGAAGTTAATTGTGTGAATGATGTTAGTATCTCTCCCATTGTCTGCTTGGAAAAAACAATAACTAGAGCTTATCTGTGCATTTGTGTGGACAAAAGGGGATGTCATGGGAAGGAGGGGCGATATCTGATGACTCGTGAGAGGGGATAACTAAATCAAGGTCCCAGATATCATGAAAGGCTCTTTTATCTCTATTACTGACACTGTATTCCACTCACTAAATCTGTCTCCTTATATGCAAAATGGGAATAATGAGAACAAACCTACCCCAATAGGGGTGTGGAGGGGAATGTGACATGTTTAGGATAGTGCCTGGTACATAGAACGTATTCTATATTACTCTTCGCTGTTGTACTTGTTTTAGAAATCAGGGGGAAAAAAAGGAAAATTGACATTTAAAAGGTCAGTTTTTAATCTTACAGATTACTGTGTCATAATTCTCAGGATTTTTGTCCCCTGACAAAACTTTCAAGTCAGTCCTATGACAATATTATTCATGAAAAGATTTTGAATCATTTTTTTCTTTTAATGATTTTATTTTGTAGTTATAAGTGTATGAGACTCAGCTTTCAAAACTTCCACAGCTTTGTATAACATGTGTTGAATTGAAAATTTAAAAATGCAAAATTTACAAATTTCAAGTGAGAGAACACCTGAATATGTCTGATATGCTCTCTAATCAACAATGCTTAAACTTGTTAAGAATAATTCAGTAACTACCAAATGGTTTTATCTTTGGTATTCTAAAGTGTCTGATGACACACATATGAAAAACCTCAAAAAATGATGACTAACTCATTTGGTCAGGAATGCGTGATTTCTTTCCTTGTCTATAAACTACACTACATAAATGTTGTTCCTGATGTGTTTTCTGAATTAGTAAGCAAAAAGAAAAAAAAAAAAAACACAAAACATTGTTTACCTAGGAAAATATTCAACAAATTCAATCTCATGGTTTCCATACCAGAGAACAATTTTTCCACAAGTTCTTGAAAGCACAACAGCATATGATCCTGGCCTGAGAAGTGGCCCCAAGGTAATCCCATATCCACATGGGGTATTTCTCAAGCAAAGAACCATCACGAGTCCCCTTTCCTCCACTTGTTAGCAGCCACAGCCCACTTGAACAGCACTTGGGGTTCTTCTCTTCCTCTTTTCTTCAAGAATTGATAGAGTGACCAGATTTCTACAATGGCCTCACTTTCTTATTGCCCCAGGGGATGGGCATGCAGGTCTTATGTACTTTTGAAGTTTTACAAAGAAATTGTACAAAGACATAATTCTACATTTCTAAGTCTCTTACTGGGATTTAACTAACTCTGAACTCTTCCTCCAATATTTCTCTTTTATTCTCAGGATAGGGCCTTCCACCACTCAGCTAACTCTAGCCTCAGACTGGGTCCTCCACAAGGCCCTGCCTCTCAGCTCTAGGCAGGAAGATGAAATCAAGGGACAGAAAGCAGGAATGCCCCCTGATTTTGAGCGAATAAGCCTCATATCCCAGGTGGCTTTGTGATAAAAAAGCCACCTGTCAATGCAGGAGAGGCAAGCTTGATCCCTGGGTCAGGAAGATCCTCTGGAGGAGGAAATGGCAACCCACTCCAGTATTCTTGCCTGGAAAATCCCAAGGACAGAGGAGCTTGATGGACTACAGTCCAAAGGGTTACAAAGAGTCGGACTTGTCTGAGCACAACAACACAACAAAGACTTATATCTACAACAGACTTCTCAGAGGAAGAATGCAAGTTACCTAGTCCTTGGTGCACACAGATTTCAGATTCATGAAGCAGGTATTACTATTTAAATTTTTTTAATAAAGAACTTTCAACTCAAAGAATTTAAACAATTTACTTACATTTAGCCATAGTGGACAGAGCCTTCCCTGGTGGCGAAGTGGTAAAGAATCTGCCTGCTAATGCAGGAGACTTGGGAGACGTGGGTTCGATCCCTGGGTTGGGAAGATCCTCTGAAGTAGGAAATGGCAACCCACTCCAGTATTCTTACCCGAAAACCACATGGACAGAGAAGTATAGTCCATTGGGCCACCAAGAGTCAGAGACGACTTAGCGACTGAACAACAACAATAGTGGACAGAAGGAAAGTCAACTCTGAACTCTTAAAAAAATATATTTTCTCTGTTCATTAGGCTCAGATAAAAGTATGCCACTCTTACTGCAGATGTTTTACTCATTATTATTATTATTGATGTACTTCTACCATATTTTCTATTAAGTTATAAAATAATTGAGAGCAGAAATTATTGTTTAATTCATCGTTATCTAAACCCATAATGCATAGGTTGCCTTCAATGTTTATTAAGTTCTCCTTTGACTCTATATATGGAAATCTGATCTAGTGACTACATGGCTGAAAGTTCAAAAAGCTGATCACTTCTGGGAATAAATATAGGTTTTAGCCTAAGGCTGGGGTCAGAGAACAAAACTTCTGACAAAGGTCACCATTTTGGAGATAGTCTACTGCTTATAACAGAGGGTCCCAATTAATCCTGAATCCCATGAGAGGAATCAGAATACTAGGGGTCAATATTTTGCTTGGATAGATCTGATAATGATGAACTATATAGGTTGTGGCGTAATAGGGCAAGATTACTCAGTTTCATCTGGAATTGATTTATGAGAACCAGATGCAATCAGAAAGAAGTAGAATGTAAAGACATAGACTCCTGATAGAAGACAGTGAGCCAATGAATGGAGCTGAAGATACAAGTGAAATGAAAGGACAAAATCTCAGAAATTTTTAAGTATAGAGGCAAGCAGCCTACAGGAGACATGTGAAATGCAATTGGAAGTCAGATGATAAAAGGAAGCTCAAATTCATTTTGTAAAAATATTTTGTATTTTATATATCATACATCTCTGTGTGTATATCAGTTCAGTTCAGTTCAGTTGCTCAGTCATATCTGACTCTTTGCGACCCCATGAATCGCAGCACACCAGGCCTCCCTGTCCATCACCAACTCCTGGAGTTTACTCAGACACATGTCCATTGAGTTGGTGATGCCATCCAGCCATCTCATCCTCTATTGTCCCCTTCTCCTCCTGCCCCCAATCCCTCCCAGCATCAGGGTCTTTTCCAATTAGTCAACTCTTCACATGAGGTGGCCAAAGTACTGGAGTTTCAGCTTCAGCATCAGTCCTTCCAATGAACACCTAGGACTGATCTCCTTTAGGATGGACTGGTTGGATCTCCTTGCAGTC
This sequence comes from Cervus canadensis, assembly GCF_019320065.1. Lineage (NCBI taxonomy): Eukaryota > Metazoa > Chordata > Mammalia > Artiodactyla > Cervidae > Cervus > Cervus canadensis. Next base: position 90,007,672 of record NC_057386.1, read on the forward strand.
CAAGGGACCCTAAGAGTCTTTTCCAACACCATAGTTCAAAATATATATGAGAGTAAAAGTGAAAGTGTTAGTCGCTCAGTCATGTCGGACTCTTTGCGACCCTATGGACTATAGCCTGCCAGGCTCCTCCATCCGTGGAATTCTCCAGGCAAGAATAATGGAGTGGGTGGCCATTCCCTTCTCCAGGGAACCTTTCTGACCCAGGGATCAATCCTGGGTCTCCTGCACTGCAGGGGGAATCTTTACCATCTGAGCCACCAGGGAAGCCTGTATATATTTTATAAAGTATATACACACACACTATGTGTATATACATATATACATATACATATACATATATACATACATATACATATATATATACACACACACTATGTATATATACTATGTATATACTATATATATATGTATACTATGGTGGTTCAGTTGCCAAATCGTGTCCGACTCTTGCGACCTCATGGACTATATATAGCCTGCCAGGCTCCTCTGTTCATGGGATTCTCCAAGCAAGAATACTGGAATGGGTTGCCATTTCCTTCTCCAACATATATACAATAAATGTGGGTAAATAGATAGGAAACTGCTTAAATTTTTAGAGCAACAGCAAAAAAATACATATGATTCTGAAAAGCATTTTTTTAAATGTGTAAAAACACATCTCACATACACACACACACACACACACACAAAGATTATTCACAGTTTAATCTTCTGATAGTCCATTATACTTGAGTAGTTCCAAACTTTGTCTTGAGTCATATTTTATACTCTTAAACTTGGGAAATGATTAAACTGGTATTGCCTTTGAACATTGGTGGCTTAAAAAGATCAAACATATTACAATAAAGTTCAAGGAAACCTAAAATAAGATTTTAAAAAGAAAAATGTTTCAGGCAACTGCTCTATCAGAAAATTCATCTTCAAAGTGTAATGAATGAATCTAAAGATCTAATTAAAGTTCTAACTGCAGGCATTTTACATATTTAATGTTAGTCCCCATAAATTAAACATACTTTCCTGAAACATGAGAAACTATTCAGCCGCATTAGAATTTTTGCTTATCTGAAATCTGTTGCTTTGCCGAAAAGCTAATTTCATTCTTAACATCAAACATTTGGTGGAACAGTCCTCTGACTGGGTGTGTTTGTTGTAATAAAGTATTACCTTCTTTTTTATACTTTGAGTAAACATTTTCTCACAGTAAGTAAGCCATCCCCTGAAAAGGTATTGAAATCAACCATTCAGTATTGACTTTAAATTATGTGATTTGACTTAAATTTGTATCCAGAAAATATGTGAAGCAAGTAACTATGTAGTAGGATTTAAATATGACCAATAGCATTTATCTTAAAATTTTCATTTTATAATATATTACCACTAATTAGTTCTACAAATATGTTTATATAAATTAGGTAGGTACACACTTAGGTAACATTTTATTTTTAATCCTTTCTCAGGAATCTTTATCAAAAACAGTTTCCTTTTTATAAATTCTTATACTAAAGAATCTGCCTGTAATGCAGGAGACCCAAGTTCTATCCCTGAGTCAGGAAGATACCCTGGAAAAGGGAATTGCTACCTACTTCAATATTCTTGGGCTTCCCTGGTGGCTCAGAGGTTAAAGTGTCTGCCTGCAACGCGGGAGACCCGGGTTTGATCCCTGGGTCGGGAAGATCCCCTGCAGAAGGAAATGGCAACCCACTCCAGGATTCTTGCCTGGAGAATCCCATGGACAGAGAAGCCTAGTGGGCTACAGTCCATGGGTTCACAAAGAGTTGGACAGGACTGAGCGACTTCACTTTCACTTTCAATATTCTTGGAGAAGGAAATGGCAACCCAGTCCAGTATTCTTGCCTGGAGAATCCCATGGACGGAGGAGCCTGGTGGGCTACAGTCCACAGGGTCTCAAAGAGTCAGACACAACTGAGTGACTTCAGTTCAGTTCAGTTCAGTTCAATATTCTTGCCTGGAGAATTCCATGGACAGAGAAACCTGGTGGGCTACAGTCCATAGAGTCACAAAGAGTTGGACATGACTGAGCAACTAAATAGAGGTGACAAATAGAGGTGGACTAAATAGACTAAATAGAGGTGACAAATAGGTGACAAATAGGACTAAATAGAGGTGACAAAACTAAAGAAAGAACTTAGCAATGTTATGTAAGTAAGACTGAAAAGTTGCTCATAGTGTGAACGTAGTTAATGTCACTGAAATGTACACTTAAAAATCATTAAAGTGGTAAATTTTATGTTATATGGATACATAATTTTTAAGAGTTTACAAAATAAAACATGATGTAAACTAAGTATTTTATCCCCCAGATAAAGTATGTGATAAAGACTTAATTTTGGAGAACATTAAAAAAAAGAACCCTAACAGCACATGTTGAAACTCTGAAATACTAGAAGCAACCATCAAATTCAAACTATAGCCTGCGTCCTGCCTACTTAGTGAAACTATCAAATTATATATCTTTGGAATAATTATCTAAATAGGCTACAAATTAAGATTAAGTTTTAACATGATACAATTAGAAGATTTTTGAAAAGGAAAAATTCCTCATACTAAGCTTCTATCATTTTCTATTATATTTAATATTTATCCTTTATGTAATATAAACATTCTCTTTAATATTTCAAAGTTTGTTTCCATTTCAAAGTTCAGTTTCCTTCATCTACTCAGATTTATATCTGAAATTAAGTAAATGAGAAATAGACTGAAATTACTTCATCAAATTTCAATTCTATGCAACATGATAGCAATTCTAGCTATTATTTATTGGAATTTTGGAAGCTTGATCATCTTTCTTTTTGTATTTTTATCTTATGACTATACAAATTAAACACTATGTAGGAAAAGTTGTTTCTACTATAGTGTAGCTGATTTAAAGAATATTATGTAAATAAATGATTTATGATAACACTTAGTCACTAATGGGTTTTGTACTAAACTTATTGGAAATAAGAGGAAGTAAAACAATAACCAGTTATGAACCTTGGAAACAAAATTCTCATCTAAGACAAATATTCCAATGGAAATAACCAAACTTCCTTTGACTCAAATATAATAAGTTAAATGCAAGTGATTTCTGGTAACTGAAGATTACCCTAGCACTGTTTGATTTATGGAATCATTGATGTCTTACGGAAAGTTTTCAAGCATTTTTCATTACTAAGAATGTTCATTATAACAGACAAGGCAAGTTCTTCTTCAATATCTTCCCACAAATAATACTGACAGAATGCAGTCTTTCTGGAACATTTAAAAAGCAACTCTCCTCAAATGTAAAATGTCATATTCCACATTTCTGACCTCTCTTGATTATAGAGACATTTGCAATGCAGTGACCCTCTCAGCTGAACAATGTGACAAATAGTTTTCATTCAAAATGTCATCATAGCCTCACCAAGAAACTAAGCATAGTGATTGGATTTTAAGATTAACTTTGGCAAAAGCATCATGTTTCCCCTTCATTAAAAAGTAATTTCCAATCCCTGCATAAGAATGAAGTTTATCCCCTTTCAATCAAATGATAAATGCCCTTAATTAGGGATGCTAATAACTGAAAATTTCCCCTCAGACCTATTAATTATGCTGACACATAGTTCACTATTAGACTTTTTGGCCAAATCTATTGCCAGAATCTCTCTTTAGCCTGTTAGCATATTAGACCGAGAACAGATAAATAAAGGTAATATATTTAATTTGTGCACAATTTAATCTCCCACACCCCAATTAAATGCAGATAACACCACCCAATTGTATCATACATATTGTATATTCTAAGTATAGTATTAAACATTTGCTTTGCACTCCGTAAAACTCCATAAAGCTCTTGGATATGCATTTCTTGATCTGAGAACAGTAATCCTTTGATTTTGAATTCATGAATATTCTTATTTTACTCGCTGTTTCAATGGCAGAGAACTGAATGTTATTTCTCTTTTTTTGCTGCAAAAATCATTTCTCTTTTTAATATAAAATGATATTTAATCCAAAGAGAAGAAACTCATAAACACGGTTTACGTGAAACATAATATGTTAGATGAGCTAATCTGTGGGCAAGATGAGTCATAGTTAAGAAATGGTCTCCTTGATCAGGTTTAGTGGCTTCAGATTCTGTTTCTACTGATTAACAGCTGCAGGTCTGAGTCAAGTTGTTTACTTCTCTAATACTTAGCTTTGCTTTTGTTTTTCTTTTAATTCATAGTATCGGAATCCAATTTACAAGGCTGTTGTGAGATTAAATCAGATCCTATAGTAAGAAATCTGGTGCAAACAAGCACTCAGCAAGGACAGAATGAACATTGTCTAAAGTTTGTCCACATAAGTTGTATCTCTACTCAAACGTGTTTCCAGAGAACTAAACTTTTATATCTACCTGTCATCTCCAGTGGAGATTTCATAATATCTAAAATACAGTATATCAAAAAAATAATGTAAGGAAAATTCAACCTAAAAAAAATCTTTCCTTTTCCTATCCCCAAATTTCTCAGGGCAATACTCTAGGACACACGCTTGATTTGTCTCTTTTACTAATTTCCTACACCTCCAATTCCATCATCAAGTCCTAGTGGCTTAACCTTCAAAACGGATAAAATATTTAGCTCTTTCACACCTCCTCCATACTGTAGCCTAATTTCAAACATTCTCAAGCACTGCTGTCATGGCCTTTTAATCACCATCTCTATTTCCACTGTAGTTTTCACCACTGACAGAAAACCAGATCTCTTTTCCACAAAAACAGGCCACTCCAAAATTCCTTGTTGCTCCCCTGTCCAAAGCTTTAACAAGACTTTGCTTTTCTCTTTGAATAAAAGTAAAACTTCTTTCCCTGGCCTAAAACATTGAGATGATTCAGCCTCTGCCTAATTCATTTATCAAGACTTTTCCTTTCTTTTACTCTAGTAGAGCCGTCCAGGCCTTCCAGTTGTCCTTTGAATAAAGGCAACCTGATCCTTGTCTAGGAACCGTTTCATCTGCAAATTTACCCAGATTTTCACATTTCACTGTCCTGACTCTACTATTAAAAATAATACCTCCAATTCCTTCCTCTCTAGCCACTTAACCTGCTTTATTTAATTACATAGTACCTCATATAACTCCCGACCTATATATTATATTCTGTCTATCTTTCTGACTAGAATGTAACTTTTGTGAGGACAGAGACTGTCATTTTTTCACCACTATATCTCTAGTTCCTAGAAGAATCCCTGGTAGAGACTGCTCCACAGATGCTTCCTGACAAAACATTGTCCAGATGCTTGTTACACATTGACAGCCCAGAGAAGCACATGAGTCTCATTGACTCTAATACTACTTCACTTATAACATCTATTAAATTACCATTATTAATAAATGCAAATGCAAAATGACAATTGGTTGGAATAATTGGCAGTATTATCATCTTCTACCTGTAAAGCCTAGTGAATTTTTTATATCTTCTCCTACTTAGCAATTTAATTTGAACAATGCCTAAATTGAAGCCTGTTCTCAAACAATCAGTATTGAAATTACTGATTCCAGTTGATTTGACACCACTTAAAATATTTTGAAACATTTATTTATGTATTTGGAAAAAGAAAAATAACAGAATGCTTTATTCATTAGAGTACAATGGATCGCATATTAGAAGAAAAGCTTTCTTAAAATTGTGTTTTTTTTTTTTAAATTGTGTTTTTGGAAATTTATGTTTTGCAAAGGGTAATCAGATTCTGATCTTTTTTCAGATATACCATAAGTGAACAAGGGCTCAGTTGGAAGGCAGAAATCCTGGATATTGTTCTTGACTCTGATATTCTCTGGGTCTGTAAGCTCTGGCAAACTGCCTAATTATTCCAGGCCTCAATTTTCTTATCTCAAAAATAAAGGAAATGGACTGGCTCATTTCCAAGAAGACTTCTGGCTATAAAATTGTCATTTTAAGTCAGATTTTTCTCACTTAGGATTTTTCATATACAGCTTTCTTTTAAAATCCTTCCATATTACACACTAGGTTATTATAACTTCAATAACCCCTTATAGTCACATCTTGTTTTACTGCTTTCTCGTGTACTAATTCACTTCCTTTAAGAGTAGTAGTAGATTTTGATAGGTCACAGACTATGAATTTACTGGTGAGGGTAGAAGATCACCGAAGGTTAAAAAAATTCTGAGACTTGGAAAATTCCATGGATATATATCTATTGGAAATGCTTATCTAAACACCAAAATTCTCATCACAAAATAAGTAAAATTTTTCACATTACATTTATGTGAAGAATCATAGGCCTTTATTACAAAGCTATGTGAAGTCAAATACCACATGTGGGATATATATATAAACATATATAATAAACTATATATATAAACTATATATATTATTATTATTATTTGGTAGCTAAAAAGGTATTCAGTGTTTTGGGAGATATGGGAGGCTCACACTTTTTTGCTGTGGGAAGTCCAGATATAAAAGTATGGCCAAATGCCGAAACTTTTCCAAAGCACAGTGTCTGTTTATGCAGATTCTGAGTCAGTGACCCAAACCAAGAAAAGGTAGGCAGCATGTCACAAAGTAGAGATAAGACCTACCTAGAAACATCTACTAGATAACAGAATTGAATAAAAGCCAGAAGGTTCAGGGGAGAGTCATGAGAATATAGCTCAAGCAGTATTTTGAAGCATTTGAAACTGAATTAAAGCCATAAAACGCTTCAGTGGGTCTTTACATATGACTACAATTTATCACATCACACTAAACACCACAGAGCCTTAACTGCTTATGCTGCTTTTCAAAGCAGGGGTCAATTTGAATGACCACAACCAGTGTAGCAAAAACTTCTGGAATTTCAGCCATCAGTTAAAAAAGATTGGCACTTTTCCTTTCTTGGTAGGTCCTTTGAAAAATCTGCAAGTGATAAATACATAATAATAAACTGCATTTAAGTATGGTAAATAAATATGAAATAATAGTTGCATATTAAAATAACAGGATGGTGATTAGTTGATAAATAATTATGATCATTTTTCACTCATTAAATGATTCATTCATTCAACAAATGTTTATTCAGCAACTGCTATATTACAGATTCTGTTCTGAGTGTTTCTGGGAATTCAGTTTTGAACAAGACTTAGGAGCTTCCCTGGTAGCTCAGCTGGTAAAGAATCTGCCTACAATGTGGGAGACCTGGGTTCGATGCTGGGTCAGGAAGATCCCCTGAAGAAGGGATGGGCTACCCACGCCAGTATTCATGGGCTCTCCTAGTGGCTGAGCTGGTAAAGAATCTGCCTGCAATGCAGGAGACCTGGGTTTGATCCCTAGGTTGGGAAGATCCCCTGGAGAAGGAAAGGCTACCCACTCTAGTATTCTGGCCTGGAGAATTCCATGGACTGTATAGTCCATGGCAAAGAGTCAGACACAACTAAGCAACTTTCACTTTCACTTACATGATACTGGAAGTATGACAGTTATTGATGAGGTAATCAAACTGTAGACTGCCAGGTCCCTCTGTCCATGGGATTTCCCAGACAAGAATACTGGAGTGGGTTGCCATTTCCTTCTCCAGGGGATCTTCTCAACCCATGGATGGAATCCACATTTCCTGCACTGGCAGGCAGATTCTTTATTGCTGAGCCACCAGGAAAGCATTATATTCTATATAAACATATAACTGTAAATAGCAATTAATGTTTAAGAACAAATTCACAACAGAGTAATGTGATAGAAACATTGGAGAGATGGGAAGTGGGACCTATAGACTGACAGATAAATCCTCTCTGAGAAGTTGACATTTTACTTAGATGCAATGACAAAATGACCATGATACAGATATCGCCTGTCCCCCCCCCCCCATTAAGAAATGAAAAAAACAAAATAGCCAGCCACAAAGTAGAACATTCCAGACAGTGAGAACTACAGGTACAAATGCAAAGGGCCAAGGATGAGAAAAAGGTTGGCATTTTTAAAAGGGCCAGATTAACTGGCATTAGCAATTTGCTGTCACAGTTTAGCAACTACTCTCCAGAAGTAAGTCACCGGATCCGTAAGCTTGCTGATTTCTGTAGTGTAAATACTACACTAGCAGATTTCAACCAAACCAATGTGGAAATATTGAACAGAGTTGAGAGGTGACAATGACCAACGGTGAACATAATAGAGGCAGCAGCGGATGATGACCGACGGGTCAGATAGTGGACAGAGGCAAGGTCATTTAATGCCATATGGTCAATGGTAAGAAATTTAGTTTTTACTCTTGGAAATCATTGAATAATTTTAATTAAGTGACAGGGCATAATCATTTAATTTATGGCTTTAAGGTTCATGAGCTGCTTGTTAGAGAGCATACTGTGTGGGAGAAAGGCAGTTAGAAAGCTATCATATTTGCCCTGGCTTGGACTAAAGTGGGGGGCTTCCCAGGTGGCGCTAGTGGTAAAGAACCCACCTACCAATGCAGGAGACATAAGAGATGCAGGTTCAATCCCTGTGTTGGGAAGATCCCGTGGAGGAGAGCATGGCAACATGCTCTGGTGTTCTTGCCTAGAGAATCCCATGGACCAAGGAGCCTGGTGGGCTACGGTCCATAGGGTCACAAAAAATCAGACATGACTGAAGTGACTTAGCAAGCACACATGCACACAGACTAAGGTGGTGGTAGTGGAGATAAAGAAAACTGGATCAATTCAGGACATTTTGTGAGTCAGAGTCTAGTTGTCAATGGATTTGTTGAACAAAGTTTGCCTTGAGCAATTGTGAAACTGGGGACAGAGAACAACTTATGGAGATTAGGATGGATAAAAATCAGAAATTTTATTTGACCTTACTAAGCTGAAGATGTCCAACAAATATGCTGACTAATATTAATAGCTAAAATAAGTCATTTCCACATTTATTCCTGCTAATACATTTTTCATGTAGGAATTAGTGTTTCCATCAAATAGATAACAATACAAAGGTAACTGCCCTCCAATGTAGGAGATGTGGATTCCATCCCTAAGTCAGGAAGATCCTCTGGAGCAGGAAATGGCAACCCACTCCAGTATTCTTGCCTGGAAAATCCCATGGACAGAGGAGTCTGTTGGGCTATATTTCAAAGGGTCGCAAAGAGTCAGACACAACTGAGTGACTGAGCACACACATAAAGGTAACTTGTTCAACGTCACGTACCTAAAAATTGTCAGAGATGGATTTTGAACCTCTTTTTAACCATAAAGCTATGTGTTTACCTTTATAATATATTTCCATTTTGTAAATTATTTCTTAGGATTAACTTTTTGAAAGTATACAGCTCTGGGTTTCCCTGATAATTCCCTGCTACTTATGCTACTTAAAACATATTACTTAATTTATTGCACTTATGAGAAAATGGTAAGGAAAACTTTTGGAAGGAAGGATCCTTGGGAACAGAATGTCAAAATGTGAAGGACAGTTACTGCTTTAGGGCCAGCTCCCCTCTTAGGATAAACCACATAGTGCTGGGTTCTCTGTGGTACCTTCATGACTACACCTGGGTGAAGCCTTAGCCTCCTGGGGGTGTCTACTTGGTATGTATTTCTAGAAGAAATAACAATGAGTAATTTGGACTGAAGGCAGAACATCCACACTTTTTATTATATCAGTTGAACAAAATATTATCTTTAATTGAGTTGTCGCCTCACCTCTTTAAATTAATCTTTAGTAAGTAAATCCTATGGGAGAAAAAAAAAAAGTGAGGTAGAATTGTTACCCTCTGTCCTGGTTTTGTTATTTAACCGTGCAATACTTGGCTCCACACACATAGGATAGTGTGGTCGTATTCATTTTAAGCAGTAGACAGGAGTCCTTAGAGAGCTTCCAGATGTGCTACTCTATAGCCCTGCAGTCAGTAAATAAAAATACGATGAAAGTGGAATGCTAATATCTTTTCCACAAATATTCAAAGATTTAGAGGTCTGCTGATAAAAATAAGCTGCTGCTTCAATTGCTGCCATATTGCCAAAGTTGACCCATCTTTGGGTTGCCATCAGATAAGAATTTCAAAAGAGCAAAGGAAAAATGATTTGTGAGCTAAGGAATAAAACTGTCAAATTTTTTTCTTGTTTTAGAACACTTTGATATTTTCCTGGTTCTCAGAACACTGCCAATTTGAGAATAACCTGGCATCTGGGACCTAAAAGCTGCCATATTTTTCTGAATTTTCTCATGTCATCTACTAATTTGACTTTTAAATCATGGCAGTGAATAAGTATTTTAAATCCTGTGTCAGAGACTTCATTCCTGGAATATAAAACTGCAAATTCTGAAGCCTGATATCTGAAGCTCTCACACTGTTCTACACAAGTGGATACTGATGACACTGGAAGTATAGAAAGGAATTGGATATAAAATTATGGTCGCACATGAGTTTTAATAATTTTAAAAACATCTAGTCCAACATACATCACAATTTCTGATTGCTTTATATGTGATTCATATTAAATGATCTCCATACACCTACTTCAATGCTTCTACTCCTGTGTCCTCATAAACCACCAGTCCGTCTCAAGACAACCCCGCAAAAAAGCACTCATAAAAATCTGTACTTTGGGGAAATTTTCAAGTAATCATCTAATTTCCAAGACTGCCAAAATACTCTGACCAAGGGACCAATGTCCCTGAATCTCATTCATGCCTCCCACCATGATTCTTAACATTATGTTTAAGGCCCTGAATGACAGATATCCACATAATTTCATTTTACTGATAATCTGAACTGTCACTTTCTAATAACTCATAGCTCTTCTATCTCAATATTGGATAGAATATAAACACACTTGGTCTTCACATTTTGCATCTAATGGCAACAGTACTTCATAGAAATTAGAGTTGCACTTGTATTACTTGTCCTTATAGTAATAATTTTAGATCTCAAATTTCCTCTAGGATCATGGCTGATGGCATCATGAATGCACACAGTCCAGCTCCCTGAAACCAGGACTTGGTTCTTGCAAAGTCTGCACATTTAGACCAATGCTCTAATGAATCTTCTCCTTGTGAAAATTCCTCTCAACAGGCTGACTCACCCAAGCGTACTAGAAGAGAACACTTTTAACTCTATTATTTCCAGTTTTCTTTCCCTCCCTTCCTTCCTTCTTTGGTCCCTCCCTACTTCCCTCTTTCTTCCTCCCCCTCTTTTTTTCACTTCCTTCCTTCTTACCTTTCTTTTTCTTTCATTTTTTTCCCCTAATGAAATGTCATTTTTATGCTGTCACATTGATGAAGAAGCATCGTTACAAGTGGTGGTTAAGTTTGCTGACTGCCCACAAATTCCTCCCTAACCATAATTTGGCTGACCTACAGTTTTTAATGGTTAAGCACTGACCATGCAATATATTCTTTGAAAGTCTGAAAAAACTGATACCACAAAAAAAATTCTTAATGTAGTAATGCATAAAATGAAAAAATATGAGTTGCAATTTTTTAAAAATGTTTTATAAGAATTTTTGAATGTTTAAAGTGCATGGATCACAATTCACTAAAATCATTATATACACAATGTGTTAGGCATATTTAACACATATCGTTATCAGTTAAACATTGTAATAAACTACTTTGTAATTACTATTATCCCCATTTTACTGAGAAAATACTGAGATTGAAAGAGATACAATTGATACATTTTTAAATAAGACTAATTAAGTAGTAAGGAACAGGGTAGCCATTTATAAGAATTTTTGAATGTTTAAAGTGCATGGATCACAATTCACTAAAATCATTATATACACAATGTGTTAGGCATATTTAACACATATCGTTATCAGTTAAACATTGTAATAAACTACTTTGTAATTACTATTATCCCCATTTTACTGAGAAAATACTGAGATTGAAAGAGATGATAGAAAAAAAAAAAGAAAGAGATGATAGATTTTGTCTGAATAACAAAATAAAATTTGAGAGAACCAGAATTTAAATCATTGTCAGTTCAAATTTAAAGCTTTTAATCAGTATATTATATAGACAATTATTGGGTTTACTTTGCAAATAAAATTATTTTGGAAATTAATATACACTTTTCAAATTTTACTTTACCTCAACACTAAAACCTTCACATACACTAAACTTGGAAGTCAGATACACTAGGGTCTGAATCTTACTCTTCTACTTCTTGGCTGTGTGTGTGTGTGTGTGTGTGTGTGTGTGTGTGTGTGTGTGTGTGTGTGTGAGTGTGTGTGAGTGCTCAGTTGTGTCTGACTCTTTGCGACCCTATAGACTGTAGCTCTCCATGCTCTTCTGTCCATGCGACTTTCCAGGCAAGAATACTGGAGTAGTTTAGCCATTTTCTACTTCAGGGAATCTTCCCAACCCAGGGACTGAACCCATGTCTCAAGTCTCCTCCATTGGCAGGTGAATTCTTTACCACTGCGCCACCTCCTGAGCAAGTGACTTAATTACTCTGAGGAGTTTACTATAAGTAGAGTGGAAACAAAAACACCATAGTCTCTGGAGATAATAAAGTAATGTGTAGAAATGGGTTAATATCTGTAATATCTGGCAAACTGCATGACTCAGATTGCCAAATGTCAAAAAACAACCATTCCCTTCCCCTGCACAATATCCCCCTCTTGGCTTCCACAGGCACACAAAAACGTTTTTAAATTCTCAGAATGATCTGATTGAAAACAGGCACTCTTGTCTAGATGTCTACATTCTTTCTCTGACATGGCTTTTGACTTAGAATGTTCCAAATCACAAATCTCCTGATGGAGAGCTTCTACGAGTGGTGCCCTGTCCATCCAGGGTCACCCTACACTGCATCTCTGATTCTCACAATCACAATCTGCTCCTCGCCCTGGGATGACCTTTGTGTGATGCACCATTTTGTGCAGCAGGTTTTATAGTGACGGATGCCTTAGCAGCCAGATTCCTGGGTCTGGTTCCTCCTCCCCCAAATGATCTCCACAAAGACTGTGCTTCTGGGAGTGCCTAGAATTGACTGCACATACCCAGCAACTGCAGAGGAGAGCTGAGTCTGCGGTGTTTTCATTATAAAGTCTCGCCTCTAAATATCTGACCCTCTACTAGTTTGTACTCCTCTTTATCCTTTTCTTTTCTCCAGATGACTCTTGAAATACCGGATTGACCTGAGCCATGTGGCAGGGACTGCGTTTGTCACCTGAGAATGTGTATCTCCTGACTGAGAAGTACTGCCGACACATATAATGAAACATGTTTCAGATCAACTTGGTTTAAGTTTTATATGGTTACCACACTACATTCTGCTCATCATGGCCTGGGATTTTATAGTTTGCATGAAATATAACACAGTTATTCACACAGATTTAAAAAAAAAAAAACCAAGAATCATGCTTTCTTTCACAAAGCAATAGTCTAAGATGATTACATTCCCAAAAGTAAATGGCAAATAATACAGACAGAGCCATCTTGATAAATAAGCAATGGCACTATCATTCACATACTTAACATAAATTTATAATTACTCTTAATCTTCAAATTTCCTTTTTTATGAATCGGTGACATGAAATTGTATACTCTGAAATTGGTCACAAATAACAAAAATATCACTCAATTATATTCATCAAAAACATTTCAACCACAGTAAACACAGCTCATTTGAAAATTCAGAATAATTCTCCTATAGCAGTAGCCACACATCTACATAAATATCCATATACCAAAAATGTCAGTCCTTTGAGGTTCCAACAAATCTGCCTGGTCTTAAAACAATTTCAACAAATTAATAAAGAGATGTCAACATTACTAACTTTCTCAATAATTAAAATAGTAAGTTTTAACAATTTTTATAAATGAATATTACATAAGGACAATGCTTCATAATTCCCTGAGACTTTTGAAGATCAATGATTCATTCATTCATTCATTTATTCAACACATATTTAAGCACGTCTACTTTCTTCAAGGCACGGAGGTGCTTTAACAAATTTCAGTTGTTTCAGCTTTGAATTAGAAGTGTAAAACAAAATAGTGGTTAACAGTAATGTTACTTTTTGAATAGACTGTATTTTATACTACTTGCTCTACAATTTTATGCAATTACTGTTTCCAAACAGTGAGAGCTAATGTATACTGCTTTTCTTTCTCCCTGTGGTAGTTTTTTTTTTTTTTTAACATTTTTTTTTTTTTTAATTTTTTTATTAGTTGGAGGCTAATTACTTCACAACATTTCAGTGGGTTTTGTCATACATTGATATGAATCAGCCATAGATTTACACTTATTCCCCATTTATTTATTTATTTTTTCATTTATTTTTATTAGTTGGAGGTTAATTACTTTACAATATTGTAGTGGTTTTTTACACTGCTACTCAGTGAGAAGCCAGGCTCTCACTGACACCCCTTTTGGAGTTCTGTGGGGCTTCATCAGATGCTTATTATATCTACTTATGGCTTTGCAGAACCTACAGGACTCATGAAGTAGAACTCTGGACCCACTGTCTTAACTCCATGACCAGTTAGAACCATCTGAATTTTTCAAAGCTAAGGTACTTGAAATGTCCAAAGTCAAGGGGTAGAGTATAGAGTCACCCCCAAAGATACTGGGTCAGCCTACCAGGCAAGGATATATTGTGTCTTATGGGAATAGAGCTTTGTTTGTAATGTGCTTAAACCCTTCCCATTTACATATAAATGTCATAAAGTGATCTATGTTCTATAAAATGATGTGGATACAACTGAAGTTCCAAGCATTAGTAAATTTCAAAAGACATTTAGTTTAGTGGTGGATAAACATACTTCTATTTACATATATTATGAAGAAAATTTTCACTGTTGAACAAGGTTATTACAGATTTACCTGAATCTGTAGCTGTGATCAGCAAGACAAAATGTTCCTTTGTTTCACGGTCCAAACTCTGTGTTACTCGAAGTTCTCCACTAGCTGAGAGAGTAAAAGCATTGTCGTCATTACCACCGAATAGAACATAAGAGAGTTTGCTGTTGGAACCTTGATCATCATCTCTTGCCACCACCTACAGGAGAAAATAATACAGGCCATGAATGTGAGTAATACTCACAAAATGTATATCATGAAATAAAGTGTATTATTAAAAATAAGCATTATTATTAAAAATAAGTCTATTATTGAAAATAATAGGGTAGAGTCATACAGACCAATATTAAAAGGTTTCAGAGACATGTTTATAAGTTTTAGGTAAAATATGAAAATGGCACAGAGTACAATATATAATTTGTATAAAACCGGGTATAAAATCAACACATTGCATTTTTGGAAGATTCCACAAAAAATCTTTTAACAGCAGATTCATCCAGGTAGTTGGATTTGTAAAGGGGGAATGAAGAACAACATTTGTAAAAGTTTTCAAACTTTAACATCATTTTATTTTCTTAGAATAACTGTTACAGTGAAACAAAATTCAAAAATGCACAAATGCATAAATGTGTGCAGCAGAGGTAAACACAAAAGGATGTAATTGAAATACAATATTTCATCTACAAGGAAATCAACAGGTCCTTAGGTGTAATTTTCATAAACCTGTCCTTTTCAAGATCTGCTGTATGGGCAAGTAAGAGTTTTTGGATAAGAATGAGGAAGAGAGTGGGGTAGCATGACCACTGTAACTAAATGGATTGTCTTACAATGAGCACAATATTTGTTTCATTTAAATATACTTACCTGAAGAACTGTTCTGGGTAATGTTCCCAGATTCTCAGGGACATTTACAGAATATGGAGATAGCTCAAATATGGGGACAAAATCATTAACATCCAGGAGAACAATGCTGACGGTAGAGGTATCAGTTCTGGGAGTGCTGCCCCGATCTGTTGCCTGAACAGTTAAAGAGTAAGTAGGGGTCTTCTCGCGATCCAAAGGCTTAGCCACGGTGATTGCCCCTGTGACTGAGTCGATCCGAAATTCCTGATTGGCATTACCATCGACAATGCCATAGCGGACCTGTCCATTTGTACCTTCATCTCCATCTGCTGCGAATACTTGTATTATATCCGTTCCAGTAAGTGTATTTTCATTAATCTCCACTTTATACATGGCCTGTTCAAAAACAGGGTTATTATCGTTGATGTCAAGTACCATAACTACCACCTCTGTAGATGAAGACAGAGATGGGTGACCTTTGTCCGTAGCCACCACCGTGAGCGTGTAATTGGAAACCTCCTCTCTATCTAGCTCTCCAGTGAGCCTTACTTCTCCATCGATGGTCCCGATAGTGAACTTATTTCCTGAAGGGTTCAGTAGGGTGTATTCAATGTAGCTGTTTGGGCCGCTGTCTGGGTCAGTTGCTTGTGCTTTGAAAACAATGGTATCAATAGGTGTATTTTCTGGAATGTAGGTCAATTTAGGGGAAAGAAAGGTTGGGGGGTTATCATTGACATCCAGCAAAATAATGGAGATTTGAGCAGTGCTTGTGAATCTGGAGGCTGGAAGCTGTGGCAGGTCATGCACTTGAACGACCAGGTTGTAGAAGGACTGACTCTCTCGGTCCAAAGGTTTTAGAACTTTCAGTACCCCATTCTTGTCAACTGTAAACTGCCCAAGGCTATCACCAGAAGCAATGCTGTAAGCCAACTGGGAGTTGATGCCTGAAATGGAAGGGGAAAAAAATTAAATTTTCTGAACTAAATGCTTATTGCAAACTAAACTGCACCAAAAAATTCATGATATGAACCTGTGTATTTGATACACATGGCCTCCAAACACACCTTATGAATGATTTAGCCACAGTTAATTTTCTTTCCAAGGAATACATAACCCATAACTCTCTTCTTGGTATCATTTGATTTAAAAAGATGTTTACAATCTGGTGAACAAATGATCTATATACTGCTGGCTATTTACCAAGGTGTTGAAATGGTAAATTACGAAAGTAAAGAGGAAAAAAATATACTAGAGAGCGGATATTTTTCTATACATTTCTTTATTGCTGTCACATAATTCCTGAGAGTTCAACATTAACAGTGCCACACTCTACTACTAGCCAAACATTTATCACATTAGTAATTTATTGAGGCCAACACCAATTTTCAGAGAATGATAATAAAATTTTCTGATATATGGCATTAGTCATGGATGCTTTAAGTCTACTTTTACATTTCTTGGCAGAACCAATAAATACTTTTTAATTCCTATTAAGTGTCCGGCTAATACCTCTGAGAAAATAATTCTCTTTCAAATTTTATTATGTTTATTTACTGTGGTTTAAAAGTATTTTTGAAGGAAATGTTAGCAGTAAATGTATGCATAAAAGACTCCAAATATAAAGATTCACACTATTATTGGGCTATTTTTAGATAATGTTTTATCAGTTTTTCCCAGGAACATATGTCACATTTTAATTTAAAAAGGCATATATAAATCATTTCAGAAAATGATTGTAGACATTCATCTAAGAGATGATGTGGAGAATCGCTCAGCCTATTCATTAGTTTAGTAAATAATTTAAAGCTAAATTACAGATAAGCAGCGCAAACACAAAGAAAAATTATATTTCCTGCCCCAGAATAGCATTTTCTTCACTGGTCCATAATGTCATGTGTATTTTTATGTTTTATCATAAACATGCTGGGCAATTATAGGATCACCTAAGAATTTCTAAGAAACATATCTTATACCTAGATAATCCATCCTTAATAAAGATACTCTACTCTGGGATCTTATGCTATGGAAAATCCATTGAGTTATATAAACTACTTACAAATGGCTCCTTTATTTATGAACTTTAACTACTCAGGTGTCAAAAATGATGCCCACTCTTAGCCAAAAGTCTTTGAGAACAAGTTGATCACCCTTTTCTTGAAAAATACTCTTTCTTAGAATTCTGTAGATACTTCAGTTAGCTTCTGCCTTTTCTTGAAACCCCTTAAGTCCTTGTAAAGGCAGGTTTTAGTTGATTAATACAGTTTTCTTTTCTACCAGTTAGTGCCTGCTTATTTGTTTTTTCTTGTTGTTGTTTTTAATGCTAGAATTATTATTTTCCCATGCTTTGATAGTCTCTTATCTAAGATTCTTTGTCTATATGTTGATGCAGAGGAAACTATTTATGGAGATAACTTTCAGGCACTGGCTTATTCACAAAAATTTCTAGGATAAACAAGGATTGAGTAGATCTTTGAAAAGGTAGGGGTTTTCTCCTCATTAAGAGTTGTGGCTTTTAATCTTTGCAGTTTATTTAAGACCATTCACAAGAGAACAAAGCAGAGGTTATAAAGTTCAAAATACTTAGGACACTGAGGATCAGGAAAAATATGAATAAATAAAGCTAATGGAGGTCATAGGTCAATTCACCAGCAGGAGATAAAGAGAATTTTAAGATCTGGATAGAACAAGGTCAACAGCCTACTTCAACTCTCTGACTTAAAATTCCACAGGTTTGGGGGAAGAAAAGTTCTATCAACTGATGCAGAAAAAAGAAAAAGGTTTCATCAACTGGTACCAAATATGGATATATTACTGAGAAAGTAATTTGATTGAGAAAGTAATCTGATTTTAAATACATATATATAACACATATATTATAATGATATATATTTAATATATTTTTAAATAGAATTACTCTCTTAGGAATTTTTTTTTGCATTTCCTATGGCTAACTCTGTCAGTAAATATTTAGTTCCTATTCTTTGAGGTACAAATTCAGACACAATTATTATTGAGAAAAAGTTATGAAGACACCTGGATAAAAATAATACCAATAAGCAGAGATATACTTCTATGTAAGCATATAGACCTTTCATGCCCAAGATCAAAAGAAATTTAAAATAGTGACAAAACTACACATGGCTACAAAGTGATGGCCTAACATTTCTACATAAATCAACTGGAAGGCAAGCAATTAAATCTAGGATTGGAACACCCCTGGTCCACTGTGTATGCTACTTCCTGGAGTAAATAATTAACTTGCAGAGGCAAAAAAAGAACATGATACCAAGATTTTATAGCCTTGTCGTAAACGGCAGGACAGCCTCCTTTTTAGGGAGAAAGTTTGCTGGGTAGGTGGGTTTTGGAAGTAATAAATATTAACTAGAATTATGAAAAAGATAAAAATGATTTTATATTTAAACTCATAATGATGAATACATCAGATGATAACATTAAAAATGAACTGGTAATGATAACAGTCATTATCTTTGAGAACATAAACATAGAAATACAACTGGTTTTGCACAAATATTGCAGCACAATCTAAGAAAGAGCTTTCATCTCAGGAACTGAAACTGTACTGCTGCAATTACAGGTCATAGAAACCATCTCTACGGACTTTACTGTGAAGAAAAGGATTTTTCACTCCTGTCATGTCTAAGTGACTTTGGGCATGTGCTCTACATCTAGAAAATACATGTAGACATACTGAAACTCAAAATTCTCCCTGAACCTTTATACTATCCTAAAAAATAAAGAGCTCAGGCCATTCTTCTCTCTCTACTCCTTGCATCAAATATCCCAATCATGAATCAGTAAACATATTATTTTAACATTCTATGATTTATTCATATGTGCTAGAACTTGAATTTAGTGGGCTTTTACAGCCCCCAGATCTTTAAGCTACGAATAGTCCATATTTCTAACCATTTATGTTCAGTGTTCTGAAAGTGGTTTAGTTACATGATTCTTTCTGGCAGTTTTATTGTGTGTGTGGTTGTGTTAGTTTTTTTTTTTTTTTTTGGTTGGTTTTTATTTCAGTCTTGAGAATAATTTAGTTCCAGGAAATACAGCACATAACTGTAGGTATGTGGCTCTGTTACAAAATGTGCATATTTATTCACAGTCCATAAATGCCTAATTATTTCTATGATGAACTAGTATTTGTCAACTTATCATATAGCTGCAACACATGGAACTCTTGCAAACAACATTCACTTTTATGAAGCAGTTCCAATAAGGTCATCAGGTCACTGGAAAATGAAACTCATTTACAGGTCAATTGATCTGCATTGTGTACCAAGCATATATCAGTAAATTTATTCAACAATAATTATAATTACTTTATTCTCAAAGTACTCTATGACTCCCCAATATTTTTAAGAGTATATGAATTTATTTCTAGGATAACATAGTAATTATCAAAGTTATACTATTTCCATGAAACTTCAATTTATAATGTGTGTGCTCAGTTGCTCAGTCCTATCTGACTCTTTGCAACTCCATGGACTGTAGCTTGCCAGGCTCCTCTTTCCATCCATGGAATTTTCCATGCAATACTGGAGTGGGTTCCCATTTCCTTCTCCAAGGGATCTTCCCAACCCAGGGATCTAACCCATGTCTCTTGTGTCTCCTGCATTGGCAGACAGGTTCTGTACCCCTAGCACCCACCATACTTTGCCTCAATATAATACTTTCTTAGCTGTATGAATGAAAGCCTTGAGATGAATACATGTGCTACTTATCTTGTGAACACAGTAAAATATTTGCTTTATTCTTATTAAATGGTTATGCAATCTAAAATTTTAGATTAAACTCAGAGAATTTAGATATAAGTAACAGAAACTGTTAAATTTATTTTTGTATAAAATGTCTTCATTTAAAATGACAATATTATCTCATCTGAAAGTTCTTGGTCAGAGATTAAAACTAAATTGTTAATAGAAAAGTCTAAATAATATTGTGAAACATGTTGGGAGCTATTTAGTATAACTGAGTTGGCAGTTTTAAATAAAGAAGGTTACCCTTGTACAGTCTTATCATGATCCTTGAAATTCAGAGAGAATAGAAACTGTGTCCTATATTTTAGGTCAAGGTGCAGGAAATTACACTGATAAAAGTATTCAAAACTAAAACAATGGAAAAATGTAGCTTGAAACTTTTATCTAACACAATTAAAGGAAAAAAAATCCATAAAAAGTAACTTGAAGTCAATGGTTAATACATTTCTGTGAATATGCTTGCATGGAATATTCCAGCAGGTTTCACAAAAGAAGTTTCTTATTTGTTATTTTCTCAGTTCTCTACAGTTGAGTTTTGAGAATAAATGGAATTTACTCTAGACCTGCACACAATCCTATGATACAATAGGCACTCTCTAATGCTTAAAGTCACAAAGAAACTTGGCAGATAATTCTTCACTGCAGAAAAGTTAGGACAAATTAAAAAATGTTCATATCCAGAGATCAGGTAAATTAATTAAGTTTATAATAATAGATAAGCCAACATTCAAAATAAAGATTAACCTCAATTGTGCATAAAGTCTAATGGGAGACAGTTACATGTACAGAACTAGGTTGATGTACATGAAATAGACTGTGCAACATTCTTAGGCCAGGACTGGCTACATACTAGGGACAAGTGGTATGTAGCTGGTATTTGCTGGTCCCACATCCAAGGATTCAACCAACATAGACCGAAAATATTTTGAGGGAAAAAATTCCAGAAAGTTCCAAATTTCAAGCAAAACTTAAATCTTCTGTGCTCTGGAAACTATTTATATAGCATTTATATTGTAGTAGGTATTGTAAGTAATCTAGAGATGATTTAAAGTAAATGGGTGAATGTGCATGGGTTGTATGCAAATATTACACTATTTTATATAAAGGACTTGAGCATCTTGGATTTTGGTATCAATGAGGCTTCCCTAGTGGCTCAGAGGATACAGAATCTCCCTGCAATGCAGGAGACTGGGGTTTGATCCCTGGGTCAGGAAAATCCCCTGGAGAAGGGAACGGCTACCACCTCCGGTATTCTTGCCTGGAGAATCTCATGGACAGAGGAGCCTGGCAGCTACAGTCCACGGGTCACAAAGAGTCAGGCATTACTGAGCGACTAACACTTTCTCTTCACTA
Organism: Cervus canadensis; assembly: GCF_019320065.1. Taxonomy (NCBI): domain Eukaryota; kingdom Metazoa; phylum Chordata; class Mammalia; order Artiodactyla; family Cervidae; genus Cervus; species Cervus canadensis. The sequence goes on from NC_057386.1 coordinate 90,029,393, forward strand.
ACTTTCCAGAGGTCCCGGAACCATCCCCTGCTGATACAAGGGATGACTGTATTTGACAACTGTCAGTTGTTATTTTTAATATTATTAGCAATTTGTGGTGCTAACATTACAGGCACTTCTATTTTAGGAATATTTATGTATTCATTATTAACTATGCTTAAATAAGAGAGGAAAACTTCAAAATGCACTTAGTGAATTCTAAAGAAAGCATTTCCTACTTCATGAAGTGAAAGGTACATAAAAATACTGTGCTCTTTGCCTCTCATATCTTTGTAAGTGGCAATTCTAGACACTCCTGCAAGGAAACTAAGTATAGAGCAGAATGGGATGAATGATACTCTGAGATTACATAAATCATTTAAGTCAGCAAGAACCAGGAAATTCTAAATTAAGGTTGATATGCCTATGCCACGAGGCACATCCTTGGGCTAGAGACCAGTTTCCTCTTAAAATACTGTCCCTTGTTTTCTTAACTAAATGAACATTTAGCTGCATCCAATGGAAGGAAAAACAAGGTATTAACTTTCCTAACAAAGATTGACAATCTGTACAATGTTATCTCTAAAGGCTATATTATCTGGTATGTGTATTTACAAAATAAGTCTTAAAGAAAGACTAAGGGAGTCATACTTTAAATTTTTTCAAATAAATAAAAATCAAACAAATATCAAACATTGTAAAGTCTAGATTTAATTTAAAATAAGTTAAAGAGATCTGAGACCGTCCTTTGAGTTAAAGCATGAAAACTTGCTGAGACACTCTGAGCCATTTTCAGTCAGAAATATAAAACTAATCATGCATTCTGAAGTATTTTTTGAGACTTGGTTTTCCTTTAGCATCCACATTTTATCCTTTTTATGTTAAAAGAATATATGTAAGCAAATAGTTATCTAAAGAAAACCTACCAAAAAGCTGCTTTATGACTTCTATATTGCTAAACTGCAGTGGTGTCACACATTTAGAGAGAATAAAGGAAGAAAAATTTATGAAGCTTATAAGATGCGCACAGTGTATGCTGTGTAAGTGTTATAAATAAGAACTTAACTAATAAAATCCTTAGTCTTTTAATCCTCCATAGTTAAATTATAAATCTATTCCTCAACTTTGGATCTATATTTACAAAATGCAATTTTGTGACAGCTGCACACAGTAAATAAATATGATATAAATCGAACGATTAATGTTTAATAAACTTTAAGTAGGTAAAATAAAGTACATACCATCATCTGCATCGGTAACATTAAACACAAGAACAGTAGATCCTAGAGGTAGATTCTCCATTAAAGATGTGCTATATGAATCCAAGCTGAAAATGGGTGGGTTATCATTTACATCTAGTATGTTGAAGTAAACCCTGATGGTAGTAAATTGTCCCCCACCGTCTTCAGCCCGAACAGTGAGGATATAATATTGCTGTGCTTCATAATCCAACATTCGAGTCAAATTAAAGACTCCAGTAACTGGATTCAGGAAAAATATGCCATCTTCATCATCTTCATTCACAATATATGTAATTTCTCCATTCACACCAGAGTCATCATCTGTAGCTAAAATAGCTGCTACCAAAGAACCTAGAATAAATTGAGAATCTAAAATTAATGGAACAGGGTATTGCTAAGAGACTATATATGATACCAAAACGTTTATTTGTATAGTAAAATATTTTAACTAGAAAATCACTATGAAAATATAATGAAAACAACACTCTGCAGATTTCTACATTTACATGGATGCCAACATCCCCAAATATCCAGTAGATCTTATGTGCGTGTGTGCACGCTCAGTCACTCAGTCATGTCTGACTCCTTGCAACCTCGTGGACTGTAGTCCACCAGGCTCCTCTATCCATGGAATTTTCCTGGCAAAAATACTGGAGTGGGTTTCCGTTTCCTAGTCCAGGAGATCTTCCCAACCCAGGGACTGAACCTGTCTCTGGAGTCTCCTGCATTGACAGGCGTATCCTTTATCACTGTGCCACCTTGGAAGCCAGTAGATCTTATGTTGCAATGTAAATGTTCTGGGAAATGAACACAACTTCTGACATTATTTTTCTATCTACCAATTCATGAACATATTGATGAATTCAGTGAACATATATTGGGGCCCACTGCTAGTGTCAGGAACTGGCAATTCCAAGCAATAATACAGAATTATGCTAAGAGGATACCACTTAACAGCTTGTATGACCATTGCTAGAAATGACGTGAGAAAGAAATGTGACAGGAAGTTCATAAAGGGCATGAACAACTCTTGGTGAACTAACCGCAGTGAGATTTTAGTCCTCTATAAACGTTTCATTCCTTTGTCAAGTGAGTTTCTAAAACATATGCCTTATTTTGCAAACTCATTCAAATATAATTCAAAATAGAATTTCAGTTTTAGATAAGAATTTCTAATAGTGGAAATGAAGCCAACCCACACCAGAAACAGGAGTATCGAGTACTCACATGCAATAGTCACAACATAATATATTCAAAGAAGCAAGGTGAGAATTCAGGATTCCTATTCTACTAACATTTATTCAGCATCTGCTAATCCTCAAGCCCCGTGTTAGCAAACTCATACATGCTTTATCCTACTTCTAACAAGAATTATTGTTTCCATATACAGAAGAAGGAATTGAAGCTAAGAGAAATTAATTAATTGCCCTGATTCACACAGCTAGTAAGTATTATAACGGGTATTCACAGGTTTTCCTGTGCTTTTTTTTGCTTTCTATGCTCAGGAACATAATCACATCAGACATCCTTACAGTGGAAAAACAGTATCAAAACTGTGGTTGCCAGGAAATTTAACAATGCATGTCACAGATACTTTCAGAAACAAACATCTGTAATTAAGAAATCAGATGATTAGCTTATCTCATTTGCTCTCAAAAGTCTAGAAATTTGTTTGGGAACTATAGCAAAGATGGTCAATTAAAATAGTTAAAAAATCCAATGTTTATACCCAGTAGCACATACTAGTCACAATTTAAGAGCAGCCAAAACCTAGTTTGTGTAACTGTAGTCAAAGGTGACCCTTGCAAAATATACCTAAGAGTGTGCCACCTACCTGGGGTTGTGTCTTCTGGGATGTCAAAAGAGTACACAGGCCTGGAGAACTTGGGTGTGTGGTCATTCACATCACTGACAGTAATATTTATTCTCATATCTGAGGACTGAAGACCATCGTCCGCACGAACCAGCAAGGAATATTTGGAACGACGTTCTCTGTCCAGTCTCTTGGTAGCTATCAGATCTCCAGATTCAGGGTCAATTCGGAAACTGTCATCGGCTCCACTGATGATCGTATATGTGACAAGAGCATTTGCACCCTAGGGAAAAGAGAGCAGAATCGGAACTGCTAGAAGTGGAACAGTAAAAGTGCCACTCCTTGTGCTCAATGTATACTTGAGAAAGTGAGGCTCTGGGGCTTAATTTCATACGATACTGTAATATTTCAAATAGTACCAATCCAGTGTAGTTAACTAAGTATTCATTTCATTAAATAACACAGCGAATCTCAACCTTCAAAATGTGTGTGTGTGTGTGAGCTCTGTGCATGCTCAGTCGTGTCCGACTCCGCAACCCCATGGACCGCAGCCCACCAGGGTCCTCTGTGCATGGGATTTTTCAGGCAAGAATACTGGAGTGGGTAGACATTTCCTCCTCTAGGGAATCTTCCCAACTCAGGGATCAAACCAGCGTCTCCTGTGTCTCCTGCATTGGCAGGTGGATTCTTTAAGACTTGAGTCACCTGGGAAGTCCGTATATATGTGTGCATGTGAGGGAATGGTAACCCACTCCAGTATTCTAGCCTGGAGAATCCCATGGACAGAGGAGGCTGGTGGCTATGGTCACTAAATGTTGGACATGATTGAGCAACTAATCACAGCGCACATGTGCACACACACACATAAATTCTTAAAATATATCACAGAAAGGAGTCAAACTGTCACTGTGGAAAACACAAATGATAATACTACTAACTACATATCCAGAGGTTTGCCAGGCCCAGGGACAGCCCTGTGGATGCATTATCTTGCTTTAGTTCACGCTCTGTGAAATACTATTTCTCAAAAGAAGATGCGAAGTATGGAGACGGTCCTTAACTTACCCAGAGTCATACTGGGGGTGAGTGGATTTCAAACCCTAGTCTGTCTGACTCTGAGCTCGTGTTCCTCTGGTTCAGCCTGAGGAGGTAATTAAGCAAGCTCTAAATGGAAGCTTGGACTTCCCTGGTGGCTCAGACCGTAAAGAATCCACCTGCAATGCAGGAGAACTGGGTTTGACCCCGGGTTGGAAAGATCCCCTGGAGGAGGGCGGGACGACCCACTCCAGCATTCTTGCTTTGAGAATTCCCACAGCAGAGGAGCCTGATCGGCTCCAGCCCATGGGGTTGCAAAGAGTCGGACATAACTGAACGCCTAAGCACAGCACAGCACAAATGGAAGCTTACAATATGCACCATAAGAACCAAAGAGAGGGATTACTTTGACCAGTTTGCTAATGTGAAGAGATTTGCTTGCTTAATTAACTAATTTATGTCTTTTATATACTTTCGGTTGCACTGGGTCTTCGCTGCTGCATAAAGCAGGTGGGGGCTACTCTTTGTTGCAGTGCGCGGGCATCTCATTGCGGTGGCTTCTCCTGTTGTGGAGCACAGCTTCCAGGCCCACGGGCTTCAGGAGTTGCGGAACATGGGCTCAGGAGTTGTGCTTTGCGGGCTCTAGGGCTTGGACTCAGTAGCCTGTGGTGCACGGGCTTACTTGCTCCATGGCATGTGGAATCCTCCTGGACCAGGGATCGAACCCATCTTCCCTGCATTGGCAGGTAGATTCTTATCCACTGGACCACCTGGGAAGTCCAGTGTGCAGAGTTTCAACGTAGAACAAAAGAAGAAAAATTGAGCTAAAATATTAGATTATGGGTATAGATTGGAGAGGGGCTGAGCTGGTAAGGAATCCACTTGCAATGCAGGAGACCCTGGTTTGATCCCGCATCGGGGAGTTCCCCTGGAGAAGGGCGTGGGAACCCACTTCAGTATTTTTGGGCTTCCCTGGTGGCTCAGATAGTAAAGAATCTGCCTGTGAAGAATCTGCCTGCAACGTGCCTGCACTTGGGCTGGAAAGATCCCCTGGAAGAAGGCATGGCAATCCACTCCAATATTCTTGCCTGGAGAATCCCCATGGACAGAGGAGCCTGGTGGGCTATAGTCCATGGGGTCGCAAAGAGCTGGACACCACTGAGTGACTAAACACAGCACAGCACATACACTGGAGAATCTCAGTTACAATGCACATCGAACCGTATGACCAAGAAACCACTGATCTCGTTTTCATTGGAAACAGTCTTTTAAGGCTCTTGATGGTATAGGATGGACTAGAAAGAAGAGAGGCCAGAGAAGGGGTGAGAGAGTAGATTCTGGCCCCAGGAGACTGGGACTTCATTTCCTCAAGAGGAAACTCTTATATAATCTGCATTATTTTCTGGTTCCAAGTCCCTGTTCTGTAAAATGAAAGCAGGGATGCATTCTTGTGTTAACTCAGATCTTTGAACTGTAGCACTCAAGATCTGAAGTATAAACTAGGAATTTGGCTGAAGGAACGGAAAAGAAAAATAGAACATTTATTAAGTGTTTATTAAGTGCTAAGCACTGCTCTGAGTGCATCACTTCATGGGCACTAATTGATTTGATACCTAAAGGCAATCCAGTTGGGTAAGCACTATTATTATCCCCATTTTGAAGATAAAGAAACTGAGACAAAGAAATCTGAACCCTGGTTATCTTGCCTTAGGAGTGAGACTCTCACTCCTTGTGTACCAAACATAATACACACAGAACAAATTAGTAAGATCTAATGGGCTATTGGATACAGAAGTAAGCTAATAATAGCTCTCAATTGTTCAACATTCTCTTTTATTCTTGTTTCTTTCTTTCATCAACTCTATGTAATAGGCATACAAGTGAAAGAGAAAGAAAAAAAATTAATTTCAAATTACTTTGGCTGGGAATTAGGAGAATGTTCTTGCTGAAGACATCTCAGGATAAGATCTGCTTGGACACAGGAGACATTATGCATTGAAATTTTATAATTTTATGTATGGTATGTTAAGACACTGAAGGATAGCTTCATGGAAATGGTTATGTGGCAATGGTTATAACCATAGGAATGGATGTGTGGTCAGAGATTTGAAAAGTGGTTTGATAAAACTATCTGAAGGTCAATATATGTGACTCACAGTTGAAGCCACAAGATTTGTTGAGGATTTAAATGAGAATAGATAGAGGTACAGCAGCATAAAGACTGAATATCATTTTGAAAGAATGGGAAGTAAGGGGAAGGACTGAGGGAAGAAGAGGAGGAGGAACCTTGGAGACCCAGAGGACAGCTTGCCACAGAGGTTAAAGGGAAGGTTTCAGAAAGAGTCAATTTTAGCAGAGTCAAAAATAAAGAAACTAAGGCAAATTAAAATTAAAATCACCATCCATCTAGATTTGATAATGAGGGATGGTAACTTTATAGTATTCAAAAAAATCTCTTATAAACTTATTTGTATATTATTGAAATGATGAACAGTTTGATTTAGATATGCTTATTCACATGTATATTATAGTTGGAATTCTGAGTTGCACATCATACACTGTACTGGTTGAGATTGCATGCTCTGGGGCCATAGTTTTGCTTTTGAATCTCTGCTCCACTACCTAACAATCATGTATCACTGGGTTACTCCTTAACCTCTATGAGCCTGTGTTTCCTTATCTAGACAATCTGGCTGGTAATAATACCTGATACATGGGACTGTAATGTAGCAGTACTTAATCTGTATTTAATCTGAGGATTAAAGGAGTTCACACATGTTAAGGACCTAGAACAATGCATGAAAGGCTTTAAGTGCATGACAGTGCTAATTGTTTTCATTCCTATTTTAATTATTTTTTTAATAAAAGGAATATAGCAAGTTAGATATATTTGATGACAGAGATGTTTGCAAATGAATAATTTAAATAAAAATTTGATTAGAGTTGCTATATATCCCAGGAAAAATATTTTCTGATTTTCTATTATATATAGTATTACGTCCTGACCCTGAGGTATATGTAGTGTTGGAATTGTCAACTTCAAAAATTAATTTTTGATTTAAATATACTCATATAAAACAAATATATATATTTATATGTATATATTTACCATATCAGCTCTAGAAATGTATTTATTAAAGTATCCAGGCTTAGAACTCTCAAGAAGCTATTAGGAAGAACATAAATTTAGGACATTTAGACTCTAAAGCTGACATGCTGGGAAACTACAGAATCTGAAGTTTCCATACATCTTTTCCATCATAGATTAAATATGCTCTATTCTTAAGATCAAATATATAAGGGCATGAGTGCTAACAGTTGAAGGCAAAAACACTCTTTCAAAATTTATGTTTAGAGGTATTTGCTACATTTGTACTACTTTCCCTAAACCAATCTTAAGATTTAGTAATGTGAAATCCTCAAAGCACATTTTAATTTAGTAATGACAGCTGGATTTAACATACTATGCACATTTATCTTGTATATTCAGGTGTACACAGACTATCTAAAGTATTTATTGTAATTGTATGGTTTAACAAAAACATTCAATAAGAATTTCAGACTTTGAATCTAACCACATTCCGTACTTTTTGTTCTATTTCACAAGGAATTCCACTATTCTGGTGAAACAGTCCAGAGAAAAATAGCTACACTCAATTCTGAACTATTAAAATGGAATTTGGAAATTAAGGGAAAGCCAAGATGCAAAACCATATTTCAAGCTATTATATAAACAGTTCAAAATTTAGAAATGTCCCATCTACAAAATGACTATAATAATTAATACTCCTGAATTTATGATAATTCTGAACAGAAAAGCAAAGGCATCAGACTGTTAATAAACCATTATTTTTCACTTTCAAAATCAGCTGATGTGCATTAGCAGTTCCAGTGAATGTCTGAAAATGCATAGCCAAGAGTAATGATTTAATGAGGTCTTTTGAAAAGTCTATTTATTTATTTAGTACCCCAAATATGCAGTATCAGCAATGCTACAAGAAACAAATATCATATTTCAGCTATAGCACAGTGAAAATAATGCTGTTTAAAAACATTCTACTCTCCTGAGGAACCACAGAGACAAAAGTACGTGGAAGGAATTCTAAAAGTAAATAGCTATAAATTGTAAATGCATTTTATAATCTTAAGTAGTAGTTTCAAAAGCAAGTATGGTACCATGGAATAAAGCCTGAGTGTCCTGGCCCATTACAAGTATAATAATTCGTTTATCAAAGGAAACAAGAGACAGACAATCACGTGTTTCTGAGAGATGTCTATCTTGATCCAACATATGTTTCAAATGATATTTAAATTATGCTCAATATGTACATATTGCTTTCAGATTCCTTTACCGGGCATTATTCTTCAGTGACCTACTACAGGTTTTTTAACATACTAATATTTTATGTTTGATTTAGTAATCAAGGAAAAGTATATAAACTACATAATATGTGGACATAATTTGCTGATGACCTATATAATCTTAGTGTTTTAAAGAATTCTATTAATGTTTCAAAATCAACCTACAAGATAGCTACATGACAATTTAATGCTGGCCACAAAGTAAAAGAAACTCCTTGCATTTCAATATTGATTCCTACTCAAAACTAGATGAAGAGAGAAGACAGAACCATGATTTGGTAAGAGAGAAATCATTTCAAACACATACATACATATTTTCAAATTTAACCTAGAGGTAAGGAACTGAGAACAGAATAGAAGATAAAAGGTTCATCTAAAAACATTAATAATAATTTATTGTAAACCACTCAAAAAAGGAAACAGCCAATAATTCTGAGTGTCCCAGGAAGCCTAGGTAGCCATTCCGATTGGCATACAGCCAAAGAAATGTGGGTTCCTCGTCAGGAGTGGACATATGCTGTAGTCACTAAAAGATCACTAAAAAATTTAAGAAAAAACATACTCAAGAAGGAAATGGATCTCATGAGCTTAGTCTTTTAAAAATAATAGTGCCAAAGCACTTCTACAAAAACGTCCTTCTTTCCTTTAAAGTTCCAGGTGAAACTACTTCCTTCCTTCCAGCCCATACGGCCTTTTTCCCCATCCGGCTCCACTCTCCCCACCTCTACAGACAGGTGCCATTATAAAATGCTCGGTGGTCATTTCTACCTCTCCTCCCGCGAATTGCAAACAATCTTCCTTCCTTTTCCCTTGACTGTTTTACTCCTTTGTGCCTCTTTAACTCCCCACTGTCTCACCTTAAATGCACTTCTTGCATATACTAGATATCACCACCTTAAATGCACTTCTTGCATATACTAGACGTCACCACCTTACATTGAATACTTAAAAAAAAAAAACACAAACCTAGAATGCCTAAGTGATAACATTGGCATAGTTACAGTTTTTTTTAACTTGAAAAGGGAAACTCAATAGAAATAAAACAAAGTACACTAAAATCGTGTTGATGTAAATACCTAGACATAAAGACCTTCCCAGCCTTCTTCAAATTTCATACTAAATATAAACACATCTCAAAAAATAAACTTGAAGACAATGCAAGTGTATGCAGGTGCACATGCACACACACACACATGCACAGAAAAGTCATGGAGAGAAAAATAAACATACAGGCAGCATTGCATTTGTATTAACCCTTCTTTGTCATATTTCAAAAAGAAAAAAGTAGAGAGGAAAGTAAAATTATAACAGAATTTGCATAATATTATTATAAGGGTTGAATGTTGGCATTTCTTTCAAATAAACACTGAATAATAATTATAAATCTATAATATTTAATTATATAATTATTATATATTTTTATATATTATATTATATATTATATTACTATATAATATATAGTAATTAAGTGTTACTATAATTACTATATAAGTTATATATAAATATAATATATAAGATATATAATATATAATAATACACAATATATATAATATATAAACAATATATGTATTATATATAAATAATATATATTATATGTAATATATAATATGTACTATATATAATATTTATAATAATATATAATATTTATATTTACATTAAATATATAAATGTATTAATTAATATTAATGTATTAATAATATATTTATATATAATTTATTTATGTATATTATACATTTATATATTATAAATAATATTTATAATATTTAATATATTATATATCACATATAATATATTATACATACTACTACTAATAATAATAAAGCTGAACTCCAAATAATAATTCTTAAGAGAGTAGTGCGTTTCACTAGAATATGTATATTATAATTAACATGATTATTAATTCCTGCCTTGAATAAACCACTTGAAATAAATGAGCTTTACTTGTTCTGTTCCTACAGAGAGTATCATAAACTTTCATTATCTTTTGTTTAGCAAAAAGCTAAAAACCAAAAAAAATCTCATGCAATTACTATAAGCTCATGCACATGATACATCAAATAGTTGTAATTGTAGCAACTCTCTACTTGATGTATCATTTGCGTGAGCTTATGGTAATTGCATGAGCTTCTTTTTTTTGTTTTTTAGCTTTTTGCTAAATAAAAGATAATAAAAGTTTATGAATTAAGCTGTCCAAATATATATGACCAATGATGAGATTTAAGAAAATCTCAGTAGTATTTACTAAATTATAGCTGATGATATTTCATATCTATCAATAATAATACAAATATTTCTGCATACATCTCTTGTAATGGTAGATAAAGTTTGGAATAAACTTTTCTCTACATAAAATTGACTAGAAAGTACTAAACATAAAACACCAAATCTTTTTCAATAGAAAACTACAATTACTTAAATGTACTTGCTTTATTTTCTTTCCTTTTCCTTAGTTACATTTTGGCAAAAATGTATAAATGACTAATGGATGAAGCACAAGCTGGAATCAAGATTGCCGGGAGAAATATCAATAACCTCAGATATGCAGATGACACCACCCACATGGTAGACAGTGAAGAAGAACTAGAAAGCTTCTTAATGAAACTGAAAAAAGGGGAGTGAAAAATTTGGCTTAAAACTCAACATTCAGAAAATTAAGATCAAGGCATCCAGTTCCATCATTTCATGTCAAATAGATGGGAAAACAGTAGAAACAGTGGCAGACTTTATTTTTTGGGCTCCAAAATCACGGCAGATGATGACTGCAACCATGAAATTAAAAGATGCTTACTCCTTGGAAGGAGAGTGGTGACCAACCTAGACAGCATATTATAAAGCAGAGACATTACTTTGTCAACAAAGGTCCGTCTAGTCAAGACTGTGGTTTTTCCGGTAGTCATGTATGGATGTGAGAGTTGGACTATAAAGAAAGCTGAGCACCAAAGAATTGATGCTTTTGAACTGTGGTGTTGGAGAAGACTCTTGAAAGTCCCTTGGACTGCAAGGAGATCCAACCAATCCATCTTAAAGGAAATTAGCTCTGAATATTCATTGGAAGGACTGATGCTGAAGCTGAAACTCCAGTACTTTGGCCACCAGTGATGCGAAGAGCTGACTCATTTGAAAAGACCTGGATGCTGGGAAAGATTGAAGGCACGAGGAGAAGGGGACAACAGAGGATGAGATGGTTGGATGGCATCACTGACTCAATGGACATGAGTTTGAGTAAACTGCAGGAGTTGGTGGTAGACAGGGAAGCCTGGCGTGCTGCAGTATATGGAGTTGCAAAGAGTCGGACACAACTGAGTTATTGAACTAAACTGACTGATAAGTGACTAAGTAGTTACATTCTGTACTGGCAGTTAACATTAGTCAATTATTGAATTATCTACCTTTTTAAAGTTAAATAAGCCAAAAATCAAGTTTTTGTATCCTTCTGGAGCTTAAATGAGGATAAGGAAATTAAATTATCTGTTTGGGGCTTAGCAAAAAGGGAAATGGGCTAATAGTGTATGGAACATTATTCCTCTTTCCAAAATTCTAGAAATTAACTAAAACCTTCACCTAGCAAGGAGACGAAAACAAGTGATGTTATTTTTTTAATGGGAAAACTATAAATTACAAATTATACAAGTTGTCATGCTATTTGAAGCATGGCAATTGCTTTAGTTAAACTTAAAACATAAACATGGAAGACAGAAATCTAAATTGTGCCCCCCAAAATCAGTTTACTGCTAGGAAATGAATTTCTGTTTATTAATGGAATTCAAAATTCATTGGTTTCCTAGATAATTTCCTTAAAATAATAAGGCTATTACTAAATTACACACTTTATGTTTGCATATATGTATATATGCGGGGCTTCCCAGGTGGCGCTAGTGGTAAAGAACCCACCTGCCAACGCAGAAGACATAAGAGATGTGGATTCAATCCCTGGGTAGAGACTATCCCCTGGAGGGGGGCCATGGCAACCTACTCCAGTATTCTTGCCTAGAGAATCCCCATGGACAGAGGAGCCTGCAGGCTACAGTCCATAGGGTTGCACAGAGTTAGACACGACTGAAGAAATTTAGCATGCACACATGCATATATGCAAGTTAAATGAAAAGTTTCAAAGTTGTCTTATTTTTTTATTTTCAATAATTTGCTTTTTTCAAATACAAATAAAAGTAAATTTTTAGCTATATATGCTATAAGATAGCAAATAGGAGTGGTGGGGCATTAAAAATAAGATATTTCTGTAAATATTTTTTATCCTTTGAGAAATCAAAATAATTTGGCTAATGAATCTAAGATGCACCAGCAATTAACTGAGTTGTGAATTGTTGAGCAAAAGAAAATTGCCTCTAGACAGTCTCTATGTTAGCATTCCTATGTCACATTTCAAGAATTAATGTTCTTTGAAAATGAGCACTCAGTGCTTAGCCTTAGTTATTAGATAATAAATGTTGTCAACATATAGTAGAAATTTGATAGATCACTGGAATATTATGTTTCAAAAAGTCAGAGACAAGGTCTGAGCTACCTCATCCGCATCCATGGCCGTCAGCTGCATAATCTTAGAACCATCTCCGATATTCTCCTCCACTGTGAGATCCAGCATGTCTGTTGGGAACACTGGTGGGTTGTCATTGATATCCTGAAGTGTTATTTCTACCTGCAAGAAAGAGAAAGAAGCAATATATGAATGCTGTGTATGTCTGCAAGATACCAGTTAAACTGTATACCAAGAATCCACTTAAATAAGCCTTCCAAAAAGAATCAGAACCTTTATATATAAAATCCCAGAAAATACACTAGAGAAAGTTGTGAATTATTTATAGGAAAAGAAAAGCCAAGTAAGATCATTTGACTTATTGATGGTAACTGATTTTAAATTATCATCTAGGAGTTTAGAATAGAATAGGTCCAAGGATCAACTGTCATCTAAAACCCCAGATTTGTGCACCAGTTAAGAATTGTTCAGATTAGCTCTGTCTTTCAGCTATTAAGTGCTGCCTGACACACAGATGACATGGTATAAAATTTCTTCCTGAAACGTTTACATATTGGCAACTAATGTCCAGGGAAAATAAAGAAGTTCACGTTTTGTTTTAAGAAACATTCAGCATTTTCCCCTATAAATCCAACTCTCAATCTTTGGGGGAAGAAAACTATACATATATTTTCTTTCTATTTTCACTCCTATCAATAGTTCTTAGTGTGACTAAAGCTAAAAATCATCCCGTTCATACGTGGTATTCAGATAGGTTGCAAATACTAACTATCCTTGAAAGATCCTCATCAGAAGTAAGAATTATTTGTTTCCCTACCTAAGAAAGGGCTTCTCTAATAGCTCAGTTGGTAAAGAATCCTCTTGCAATGCAAGAGACCCCAGTTTGATTCCTGGGTCATGAAGATCTGCTGGAGATGGGATAGGCTACCCACTCCGGTATTTTTGGGCTTCCCCTGTGGCTCAGCTGGTAAAGAATCTGCCTGCAACATGGGAGACCTGGGTTTGATCCCTGGGTTGGGAAGATCCCCTGGAGAAGGGAAAGGCTACCCACTCTAGTATTCTTGCCTGGAGAATTCAATGAACTGTATAGTTCATGGGGTTGCAGAGTTGGGCACGACTGAGTGACTTTCAAAAAAAAAAAAAACCTAAGAAAAATTGTTTAGAAAGAACAATTTGTGAATATTAAATAATAACTTCAAGCCATGTGTTTTCTCTTTTGAGTTAGGTGCTAAAAGTTGAATATCTGATAAGAAAAAGGTAACAACTGCTAATAAAACTGAAAATTTCCCCCGTTGGATCACAAAATTAAGTCATCGAGGAAAGTCCATCCACCCATTTAGCTCAGATGTAACCACGACATTTTTCTTCCAGGATGAAATGTCATCTTTTATAGTTATACTGTAAAAACTCCATCAGATCAAGAGTGATGAGAGTGAATATTAGGAGACAGCAAAATAATTCTAGTTTTTTCTTTTCCAAGAAGAGGAAAGGGTAGAAGGAGAGGTGGTAAATAGGATTGTCAGTATTCTCTGGCAAAGAATGAGTAGGAAATACAGGAGAGCTAGACAAATAAATGGATGAGCAATTGATAAAAAGAAAAATCCAGAAAACAATATACAGAATTTAGTACTAAGTCATTATTGTAGTTCCACCACTCAACAGGACAGTTTTGATCATAGCTAATGACTGAACTGAACTGAACTGAATGTCTCAAATTGGTCTAGGAAATAGTTAGGGCAGCCTTAGTAGTTAGTAGTTAGAAATCTGCTATTTTGGTTTTGGTTAACACCATTCTCTACACCATTGCCTTTAAATAGAGATTGAGATTTTTAAAACTGCAGCTTGTAAGGAGCATTTCCGACTTCCTAGCAAAGTTGTAAATAACATGAGTTTTTGAATTAGAACAACCAGAGGTCAGATTCTTTCTCTGCACTCATTAACAGGAGAAATTTGAGCACTTAATTTCTCTGAGCCTCACTCTCCTTATCTTAAAATTGGGATAATAATGTATCTTAGAGCATTTTATGAAGACTAAACCCTGATGATGCTAGCAAAATGCTTATCACAGGTGAAACTTTCAATGAAAAGTAGATCTTGGTTTTTAAATTTTCAGAACAGAAGTGGGCATTCCTTAGAGCCAGGGAGAGACTGTATTTGTGATAGAATATGACTCCTGAGAGTCTCTTGGACTGCAAGGAGATCAAATCAGTCAATCCTAGAGGAAATCAATCCTGAGTATCATTGGAGGGACTGACTGATACTGAGGCTGAAGCTCCAAATCTTTGACGACCTGATGCGAAAAACTGATTCAGAAAAGACCCTGATGCTGGGAAAGGTTGAAGGCAGGAAGAGAAGGGGACGACAGAAGATGAGATGGTTACATGACATCAATGACTCAATGGACATGTGTTTCAGCCAGCTCCGGGAGATGGTGAAGGACAGTGAGGGCCTGGTGTGCTGCCGTCCATGGGGTTACAAAGAGTCAGACACAACTGAGAGACTGAACAACAACTTATCTCTAGTGCATGGTACAGGTCCTGATATATCTTTGATGTCGTTTAATTGGTGCTATTCTGGATTCTCTTTACCCTCAATTTAGTGTTCTTCTCTACACACACACACACACACACACACATTCACATATAGTTACATACACACACTCATACATGCATCTGTTGTTATTCAGTCACTCAACAGTGTCCAATTTTTCCTAACATCAGGGTCTTTTCTAATGAGTCAGTTCTTCCCATCAGGTGGTCAAACTATTGGAGCTTCAGTTTCAGCCCTTGTCCTTCCAATGAATATTCAGGATTGGTTTCCTTTAGGATTGACTGGTTTGATCTCCTTGTAGTCCAAGGGACTCTCAAGTGTCTTCTCTAATAGCACAGTTCAAAAGTCAGCACTCAGTTTTCTTTATGGTCCAACTGTCATATCCATACATGACTACTGGAAAAACCATACCTTTAACAATATGAACCTTTGTTGGCAAAGTTATGTCTCTGCTTTTTAATATGTTGTCTAGGTTTGTCATAGCTTTTCTTTCAAGGAGCAAGTGTCTTTTAATTTCATGACTGCAGTCACCATTTGCAGTGATTTTGGAGCCCCCCAAAATAAAGTCTGTCACTGTTACTATTGTTTCCCCATCTATTTGCCATGAAGTGATGGGACCAGATGCCACGATCTTAGTTTTTTGAATGTAGAGTTTAAAAAAAAAAAAGGAATGTTGAGTTTTAAGCCAGCTTATTCACTCTCCTCTTGCCCCTTCAACAAAAGGCTCTTTAGTTACTCTTCCCTTTCTGCCATAAGGGTGGTGTTATCTGCATATCTGAGGTTATTCATATTTCTCCTGCCAATCTTGATTCTAGCTTTTGCTTCATCCAGCCTTGCATTTTACAGGATGTACTCTGCATATAAGTTAAATAAGCAAGGTGACAATATACACTCTTGATGTACTCCTTTTCCAATTTGGAACTTGTCCATTGTTCCATGTCCTGTTTGAACCATTGCTTTTTGACCTGTACACAGGTTTCTCAGAAGGCAAATAAGGTAGCCTGGTACTCCTATCTCTTTAAGAATTTTCCACAGTTTGTTGTGATCCATACAGTCAAAGGCTTTATCATGGTCTGTGAAGCAGAAATAGATACTCTTGCTTTTCCTATGATCCAATGGATGTTGGCAATCTCTGGTTCCTCTGCCTTTTCTAAATCCAGTTAGTTAGGTATAGTAGATTCTAGAGTAGAAACATGTTACGTATAGTAGCTTCTTCATTATGGATGATGAGTGCATGAATTGAACAAGACCCTTCTATATTTTAATAGTTATAACTAACATGAACATGCCAAACCCTGTTTTAAGTTATATGTATGTGCACATTCATATACATCAGTTCAGTTCAGTTCAGTTCAGTCGCTCAGTCGTGTCTGACTGTTTGTGACCCCATGAATCACAGCATGCCAGGCCTCCCTGTCCATCACCAACTTATACACACACTAAATGCATAAAAAATCCTCAAAAGATCCCTATGAGGCAAGTACTATTATCTTCCCATTAGAGAAATGAGTTAACCCATGTACATAGGGTAAGTAATTACCCAATACCAGAGAGCTAGTAAGTCAGTAGTAAGTTCCTTTACTACAATGCAAACCTGTCTCTCTCTATATATATATAAGCTCACCCCTCTCTCTCTTTAGGCATGTGTGTTCAATAAACACAATGAATCATATTTGAATAGTATGTCACAGCTTTATAACTATATTTTTATAAATGTGCATATTATTCCTGTCTGGAATTTGGATCACTTACATATGCACTAACTAGCCATATAATCTTGGGTCATTCTATAAATCTTTGTCAGAATTAAAAATAAATCAGCTAGGTGATCCCTAGATTTAGCTCTAGAAATCTGTAACCATGTATGCTCTATGAGATTTTGGCCAACTCCATCATTTCAGGTACAAAAGATTGTTTCTGTCTTTATTAGCAAGAATAAATTTAGTTAAATATTAATAGACTCAAAACTAAACATTTCTGAATATATCTATAATCTACCAGTTATAGACACAGATCTAGAACATTTCATCACTGGATTTTGATATACATAACGGTTATATTTTTGATTAAAGATACCAGAGGTCATCCATTTAATAGGTTAGGCTATGCTTTTTCCAAAATCAGTATCAGCTTGCTAATCAAAAAACTGTAACTTTGTATTCTTCTTCAAAGAAAAATCTAGATATTTTCTCTAACTTTCCAGTCCCTCTGCTCCACTTCACAATTCTTCAAGTATTCCTCAAAAGCTTTCAGCATCACTTCTCTAGATTCCCTCATTAGCCTGGAGTATGAATAACCAAGAGGAGGAGATCTGAACTCATTGGTGTAGCAGGTTTCACCTGGCAATCCCTTCACTTCTGAATCAGTGTGTAAGTTTTTTGGTTTCTACTCCCAAGAGTTCCAAGATTGTGAACAGTTTGCCTATGAAGTGGCCACTGATTCCCATATTTATTCATTTAATCTTTTAGACTCTATCACATAAAAGGTATATGTTAGTCACTATAAATATAGTAAATATATAAGAAAATAAGACAAGCCACCATCTCTTGTGGGGAAGAAATGAAGTCTGACCATGGAAATATGTACAAATAGAAACATCTATTTGGAAATACATGGTTGACATTTTGATTCCAAGCAGTTAGTCCCCTATGCTATGAGTAATTCTTCCAGTAGTCCTGTATCTTGCCCATGGCAGTTACCATTTTTTCCTGATGAGTCCAGATTCTAACATGCACTTGGCTCACTGTCTTGGATCTCCCATCGAACTAAGAGTCTTATTCCATTACTACCCTCACTTTGGTCTAAGATTTGGTATGGTTTTTTGAAATATTGTCATATAAAACACAAGAATCAAACATTAACAATTTAGAGAAGATATCTAGAAAGAAAATATAGCTTATTAAATATAATAGTAAGTTATCTAGAGATATTAATTAAGACACTATAATTTTAGAGTCCTTTCTGTACAAATCAGATTAACTTTAAATAATACAGATAATGGCTATTAGTGGTTTATTTATAAATTATCTGATTTTAAAAATTGTCTAAAATATAATTCCTAAACTAAAGAATCCCTAAAGAAAGTATGTTCATAAATCCATTCCATTATTTTAAAATACATACCCAAAACTACTGCATACCTTTTAGTACTAGCATTGCCCCTCTAATGTTTTACATTTGTTTTTTACATTTGTTTGGACATGAAATAAGCAAAAATAATTTTATTATTAAACATTGTTTTGCAAAAAATAATCACATTTTGAACTCAGAAGCTTCCCTTCACAAGTGGCTGTATTTTAAATGAAAGCAAAACAAATAAAGATGGTCAATAAGTTACATAATTTAAGTCCAGGGGACATCTTCAAGGTATCAATTCTATAAGTTTGTGAAAAATGACCCTCAAAGATGAAAGAAACATTACACTATGACGATAAGGTACTTGCATATTTTATGCCTGCCTATCAGATGTTGACCTTTGTGCTTAGATAGTTGGCCTTAGTGGACATATATGGTTTCACCTACCATTACAAGGGCAGTTGGTAGCTTCATGGTTGACTTGTTTATAACAAAATATCAGCTACACCTAACGACAGGTATTGTCTATGACCATCACTGCATTGCCATTCAGATACCTTCAGAATAATGACTTTCTTGGCTAAGACACCTCATCCCTAGTCAGTGAAACTCTAGTAAATAATGATGTTTCAAAAAATATACATGACTGAGATTAAGGGAGCTAACAATCAATTAATTAAAAAGTGTCTGTCTTGTGGTAGTTTTGTAAAGGTAAAAGTTAATTTAAAAGTATGGCTTTAAATAATGTCACTGAACTTTTATGCTGAATAGCCAAATAGATCTTTAAAAAATAAAATGTTTACTGTGTAAATTGTTGCTACGAAATGGGTACAATGCTTTACTCCTTAAAAATGTTTCCCTATTATATGCAATTTATCATTTTATTCTGTACTGCATCAGGAATGATATTATATTTTGAGAATTTACATTTAATTTTTTAAGTAAAAAAAAAATCAGAATTCAACTACATGACAAATGAGCAAGTTGCTAATTAGCAATAGCAATTATCAAATCATTACATATGTCTAAATATAGAACATGGTATTTCAGTAATATAAGTTGATATTATGAAAGTAATACTCTATATTCAAGGCTAAGGAGTCAAATAAAATATTAAGGTCCATTATGAGCTCATTCCTCAGTTAGTAAACTGACAATTGCATTGTGGTCACTATCTCAACCACAATTAAAAACATATTAAATTCAAACTCTCTCTGCAAGCTAAATGAATTGGTTCTTAATGTATCAGGATGAAAAATGCCCCCAAACATATTTTTAACTCACAATCTTCCTGCACCCTACATAAAGTGTTCTTAACGAACAAGGATGAAAAGCAATCATTTTTTTTCCTTTTAAAAGACTGTAGAATTTATAATACAACAAAAGATTATGTTAGGTAGTCTAAGTAGGAAAAAAGGAGTCCGAAATGTCAGTTAGAAAAAGCCTAGGAAAAGAGACAAAGGAAGAAAATCCAAGGACTGGAATAGGAACCTTGGGTGGGAAAAAACACACCCAAACATGCCCCCTTCCTGATAGGTGGCGGATACAAGCCCTATTTTGCATAGGGCAGAACCAACAGGCTCCAGTGGGGGAAACAAAAAGTATAAAAAGGGAACCCAAGCAGGGTTGAAGCCACTCCTACAGGGTCTGCTAGCTCTCATGTCTTGGGTGTGTACTTTCTGCTGTCTGCCTAATAAAATTCTGCCTATATGAGCCGTAACACTGGTCTGTTGTTTCAAATCTTTGCTGTGATGAGACAAAATAGACTGGAATAGACTTAGAAAATAGAAATAGAAATCTATGCATTTGCAAGAAGTGATACCAAAATTCTTAGAATCCCAGATATCATCAAGTTCATCTCCCAGTCAAAAGCAAGGCATTGAACTGTCAGGTCATTTATCTAAGAAAAAACAACAGTCAGACTTTCCTTAACTCTAGCTACTGATTTTCGCAGGGATCTGTGGACAGGTCTGGGGAGGGAGCAGCATAATATGCCTTAGACCACTCCCTCTAATCTTTGTCAAAGACAATGAGTGTTCAAAAAAAAAATGCATTTGATGTGTACAGAAAATTAATTTTTTTTAAATTAATGTTTGATTATCTACCCTACAAATACTATTTTTCCACATCCTTGCTCATTTTAAGTTCCTTTATATTTATATTAATGGAAAATAATCTGTGAAGGTTTGCCTTAGTGATGCCACTGCAAGACTATTAAGCAATCAGCAGATAGGTGGTGGGTACACACTGCAAGTAAGGAAACTATAGCTAAATTATCTTGTTGTTGTTTTTCAGTCACTTAGTTGTGTCTGACTCTTTGTGACCCGATGGACTGCAGCACTTCACTCTCTCCTGGAGTTTGCTCAAACTCATGTGCATTGAGTTGATGATGCCATCCATACCATCTCATCCTCTGACACTCCCTCTCATCCTGCACTCAGACTTTCTCCATAGATAGCAATAAAGTTATTGCTTTGAAAATGTCTACAAAGAAGCTATTTCTTCCATGTCCTGGCCATTGTACATAGTGCTGTGATGAACACGGGGATACTTGTGTCTTTTTGAAATTTGGTTTTCTCAGGGTAAATGCCCAGTAGTGGGATTGCTGGGCTATCCAGCAATAGAACTATCACATGATAATTCTATTTTTCTTTTATAAGGAACCTGCATACTATTCTCCATAGAGGTTTTATCAAATTGCATTCCTATGAGCAGTGCAAGAGGGTTCCCTTTTCTCCACTCCCTCTCCAACATATACTGTGTGTAGATTTTTTGATGATGGCCATTCTGACCAGTGTGAGGTGATATATACAGCTGATTCATTTTGTTATACAGCAGAAACCAACACAAAATTGTAAAGCAATCATACTCCATTAAAACAGTAAATTAAAAAAGAAATTATGTTTCTCAAAAGATGCAATAAGAATCATTTTCAAAAATGACAAAGATTTAAATGGTTTGTGAGACAGACATAAAATACATATACTATAAAACAGTAAAAGAAGACGTATCACAGCAAATAGTACTTGATCAGTTGCTTTTTGTTAGTGCCAAATAAAATTATTTACGTTATTGCCTTTTTATTTTCATGAAACTGACACTCCAAATTTCTCAAATACTACTATTACCATATGAATTGTGACAAAGCATTGCACCAAAACTAATGCTTAGACTTCACATGTATTACCTCCAAAGATACTATGATAATGCCACCAGGTTGTATTTAAACAATCGTTTAATTAACAAGTCTGCCAATAATTATTTATTTCACCAGAAGTATTTTTGCTCTGATTTCTTTAATACATTTACAAATCATAGAAATTGGCCATTTGCAAAACTTCTCAGGCTAATAGATCATTTATACTGTTCAAATTTGTGACTTTTAGAATTTTGAGGGCAAAAATTGTCTTCTTTATTTTTGCATTCTCACAACTTATCCATCTCTCGCATGTAACTTTTTCTCCAGAAATATTTGTTTTCAAAGCAAACCAAGGTTATTTGACATTTTATTAGAGTCACATGTTCAGCAAATTTAAAAAAACTAAGTATGTTACTGGCGTGGGCTTCCCTCGTGTCTGACAGTAAAGAATCTGCCGACAATGCAGGAGACCTGGGTTCAATCCCTGGGTTGGGAAGATCCTCTGGAGAAAGGAATAGCTACCCACTCCAGTATTCTTGCCTGGAGAATTCCATGGACGGGGGGCCTGGTGGGGTATGGTCCATGGGGTCACAGAGTTGGACAGGACTAAGCAACTAACACACACACACAAACACTGGTATATAAAAAATGTATTCATCAATATTGACATATATTACAATAATATTTAGAATCAATCCAATCCCATTGATTTCCTAGTTCCTGTGTCCCCATCATGTTATTATCTATAATTTAAGACATAAAATCATATTTGATGATAATTCAATAACGTTATACTCAGATGATTTAAAAAAACTTCAGAAAAATCATCTCTTGTATCAACATATACAATAACAATTCAGGAAGTCTCCCACCTGGAAGACTGGAATATAGGATCCTATGAAATGCCCATCACTGTTTCAGAAACAACTATGCTAAACACCACAAAGTCATGAATAAACCTACAAAAATAATTGCAGTCATTCAAATGTGCATTACCCTTAATAGGTTATTGCAATGTCACTCCAATAACACTTTGCTAAATGATGCCTTAGTTTATACTGTGTTGGTGCTACTGCAATTGAGTGAGGACAAAGTCTAATCTTACACTCAAAACAATTTTTATTTCATCAGAGTGAAACAAAATGCTGAAATCTAGCATTTAATTTTTCTGTTCGGAGGTTCAAGTGAGGAGTTGAAGTCGAAAGCAAATGAACCAATTTGAAATCCACACCAAGATCAGTACAATCATCACCCTGAGCTGTCACTTCCTTTGGCTCTGAAAAGGAAAACTCCACCTTTCCTGTCTGAGAGGAGGCTGTGTGTGAACACAAGTCTGCCTGCATTGCAGTGAAAGACTCTGTTCTGGGGGACGTCTGGGTTGTGTGTGCAAAGAAACATTCTATGACTTGACTTTAAACTTGGGAATCAAAAGCAACATTCATTAAAAAAGACATCAGGATAGAAATATGAAAGCCATGGCTCAAGTATATAATCAAACTTAAATTTTAAATGTTTGGCAAAAACTTCCCATTCGCTCACTTCAAATAAAGCCAAATACTATGTGATTCACTCAAGTCAGTGGGACTGACATATTTTGCATGTTATATTGGCTTCCAATGACAAGGCTTTATTTAGTAAATTTATGTTAAATCCTGTATATACACTGAGATGAGATAGAAGGGCTTCCTTGGTGACTCATATGGTAAAGTACTTGCCTGCAATGCAGGAGACCAGGGTTCAATCTCTGAGTCAGGAAGATTCCCTGGAGAAGACAACGGCAAGCCTCTCCAGTAATCTTGCCTAGAGTTCCATGGACAGAGGAGCCTGGCAGGCTACAGCCTATGGGATTGCACACAGAGCTGGAGACGACTGAGCAGCTAATATAACAAAAGGTCTAATTACATCTCAGCAGAAAGCTTGGCATTCTACATTAGCTTTGTGGTAGGAGAACTAATCACATAATTTCATTTGGAAGGGCATATATCTCCCTTCTTTTTAAAATTTCAAGTATGAGGTTAAGTTCAGTCTTTAAGAAGAAAATTCAACACCTACTTACACTATCATTTATGAGTTTAATCTCCAAGCACTTAGACCTCTTAACAACAAGAATAGAGCTGCATTGCCATGAAAGGATGGTGCCAGGGTTTGCATATTTCCTTTAATTTTGTTCTTCATTTCTTTCCCTATTTTGGGTGACCACTGGGAATTCTGCTGCCATGAGTCTCGGCGAAATGTGTCACTACATCCAGAACACTTCATCATGTTGCAGAGCCAAAATCTATTATGGTTTGCAAGTGACTCATATTTTAGTTATGAGAGAGCCCTAGCAAAGAACAGTTTACATCTAAAAGTCCTAAATGTCAGGAATGTAATGTTTGGACGGCATAGGTATGCAAGGTCCAGTCATACTCTGCAAACAATGCCTTGAGGTATTTATTTATTTATGATGTATAACCAAACTTTTTCACAAGAGTCCGTGGTAGCTATAATAATAGTGTACTGTCTCATCTTGGTGGTATTTCTGTACGTTTGCAACTGAAATCTTGAAGAAAATGGGGAAAACAAAACTATAGAAAAATAACCTATGATTCTATATTATGAAAGACCAGCAGGGGCTAGATGTAACCGAGTAGAAAAAAATCACTAGAACCACTACTACACATAAACATGAACCAGAAATTCTTCAGAATACAGGTCTGTTGCAGGACCCAACTTTACTGAAGTTTCGGGGATCATCAGAAAGTAAATCTTTGTATTTAGGTATAAGTTTTCTTCAGGATGAAAAGAAAGAATAGAAAACACATATTTCACAGAAGCTGAGCAATAAAATGTTATATACTAAATGTTATTTGGGCTTCCCAGGTGGAACTAGTGGTAAAGAACCCGCCTGTCAATGCAGGAGACCTGAGACACAAGTTTGATCCCTGGGTCAGGAAGATCCCCTGGAGGAGGGCATCCAACCCACTTCAATATTCTTGCCTGGAGAAACACGTGGATAGAGGAGCCTAGATGGCTACAGTCCACAGTGTTGCAAAAAGCTGGACATGACTGAAGCGACTTGGCACGCAAATATTATTTTACTATATTTTTAAATAGAAAACAGCTTAGTAAAAGAAACTGATAATATTTGAGGAAGCAACATTTAATTTGGGAATTAATTAGAATACCCCTTTTTAAAATTTTAGGCTAACAAATACTTGGCATTTCTAACTTTATACCTGAAATTTAAATTAAGTTTTGTGTATATTTAGATATCTGCATTTATCTCACATAAATTTGTACTTTTTTCTATTCCAAGTATTCTGGAACAAGAGGAAAGAAGGAAGCATATATATTTTAGATTTTTTAAACATTATCGTTTAAAAGCAAAGTAAAAATTACTTTAATGAGTTTTAAAGCAGAACATATTTTACATATAAGCTACATGTATGTAACTGTGACCAATTATACTTCTCAAACAAAAGCAATTACATTAATCTCTCGCCACAAAAACTCATCTAGCAGTCAGCAGCATATGTTCCTGGGATTTCAGTGCATTTCTTACCAGAAAAGAAATATGTATGAGTCACAGGCGGGCTTGGACAGTAGCCAGAAATGACAAGAATGGCTTGAAGTGCGGACAAGACATAGTTAACTCCATTCCTGAAATAAAATGCTTTCCATAACTCACCAAATGTGTGGTGACATAATAAAAAGCTAGTTTTGTTGTGCTTTAAATATTGTTCAAATTAGAACCAAATAAGGATTTCTTTTAAGGCAAAGGCAATCATGTGTAACCACTTCAACTTTTCCTGAAATCAATACTGCATAATTTCTGCATTTTAACAGATTCTTAAGGACGCCTAAAAGTAAATGCAGGATAAAGGATCAAGTTAAAATATCTGTGGTTGCATATGAAACTTATGGAAATTTTTATACCATTCTTCAAAACAAACACCCTGAAAAGCATCCCGGAGTATACTTTTCAACAGTTGTTCATCTGAACATGGTAAACATACATCAAAAAGAAAAGCTAGTATAAGAAAAACAAATAAAAATATTCCACCAAATTTTTCCTCACTTTTTTTTTTTGACATAATAGATCCTGTATTTTTTTTTAATAGAAAGGGCTTCTTCTATTAAGACTGCTGCAAAATGGAAACATAGTTTGATTTATATTAAAGATACTAGCTGCAGTAGTTTGAATTATTGATCCCAATTCTTCAGCCCTTCCTATAAGTGACTCCACAGTCCCTCCCAACTTTAGGGGGAGTTTCTCTTCCACCTCTTGACTTTGGGCTCATCCATAATTATTTCAGTTAGTGGGATATTTACAAATATGGCTCAGGTAAAGACTTGAAAGGTATTTACCTTCTTGTACCTCTGCCATAGTTACTAGCATACCATATTCATGCAAGTTTACTAGTACCAGAAAGGGGACAACAGATGTTGAATAGAGGAGACACTGACATTGAGAGATGAATAGACTGAAGCAGGCTTTCCAGTTGAGCTCAAGCCAAGATCAACCTAACTGCCTACTCAGAGATGTGTGTGGGCTAAGCTGCTCAGCGGTGCCCGACTCTTTGTGAACCCATGGATTGCAGCCCTCTAGGCTCCTCTGTCCATTGGATTTTACAGGCAAGAATACTGGAATGGGTTGCCATTTCCTTCTCGAGGGGATCTTCCTGACCCAAGGATCAAACCCACGTCTCCTGCATTGGCAAGCGAGTTCTTTACCTCTGAGCCACCAAGGAAGCCCCTACCTAGAGATGCATGAGAATACGTGTGTATTGCTAGTCCTTTGTCCTTCCTTGGTGGCGCTAGTGGTAAAGAACCTGCCTGCCAATGCAGGAGACATAAAAGATGAGGGTTCAATCCCTGGGTTGGGAAGATCCCCTGGAGAAGGACATGGCAACCCACTCCAGTATTCTTTCTTGGAGAATCCCATGGACAGAGGAGCCTGGTGGGCTACAGTCCACGGGGTGCATAGAGTTGGACGTGACTTAGCACGCATGCATGCAGGAGTCCTTTGAGGTGGTGTGGCTCTTTGTTAGGCAGCATTACTGTGACAATAGCTAACAGATACACACACCAAAAAATGGATTCATTTAGTGAAAATGTTACTTAATTTTTGTTTTAAATAATGGATTACTGTTCTATTTAAAATGAGGAGCAAAAAGAAGAAAAAAGTTAATATATACTGATAACTGTGGTATACCTTGTACTATGAGGTCATTTTATTTTTCTTTTTAAAGTAACAGCTTTATTGAGATACAACTCATACATCATAAAATTCCCTCATTTTTAAGTGTGCAATTCAATGACTTCTTCCCCCTAGGACTATAAAACATTTTTTTTTCCAATTATACATATACACATGCATCTATTATTTTTCAAATTCTTTCCCCATCAGACACATAGACTAAGAGAATGAACTTATGGTTACCAGGGGGAAGGGTGGAGGGGAAGGAATAGACAGTTTGGGATTGACATGCACACGCTGGTGTATTTAAAATGAGTAACCAACAAGGACCCACTGCACAGCACAGAGAATTCCGCTCAGTATTATAAGGTAATTTTTAATGCTATGAACTTATGAACAAATCTTTCTACCCTGTATAACTTCTCACTCTTACTTAACACCCACGCCCTTTTAGAAGGACAAAGCAGAGCAAGACATGATCCCCAAGCTCTCCTGTCCCTCCCACAATCCAAAAATTAGAGGAACAGGGTGGGAATACTTGACTCAAAAACAAATCATGGCTGGGTTGAGTCAATGAAATTGTCTTTCTTAAAAGCGTAGAAATTTATGGAAAAAAAATTGGGAAACTCTATAAGAAAACAATGGCACAGCTACAGTGAGACAATGTAATTTCTATGAATGCTTGGTCCCAGCTTTAGTGGTTTTCTAGTGCCCACCTGAGGCCTGGCTAGGCTTTTCTTATGGAACTGTGGCAATGCCAAAATGATCCTTTAGCCCCGTTTCACCTTTGTACATTACTTTTTACCCTTAAAGAAATTTCTGCTACTCTATGCAAAAGACATGTTTTGACTTACGGCTCTTCTATTCCATTTGAGTTGGTTTATGGTTTATATTGCTTATATTTCTTTATATATATATATATATATTTAAACAACTATTTCACAATGTTAATTTAAAGTACTATTTAGAGGTTTTTGTTTTTTTTTTACTTCTAAATGGTAACAATTTTTAAACATATGAAACAGCATCAATAATCAGGAGTAAATATAACTTCTACCTAATCTAAAATGTAGAATACATCTGAAAATTTTGAAATCACTGTCAAAGTAAAAATTTTTGCAGTGCACTGTGCTTTATTTTAGAAAGCCTGTTTCCATGAATTCAGAGTGGTTTTCTTCTAAACTTCAATGGAACATTTAGTTTCTGCCATAGTGTCTAGCATACAGTAAGCACTTAATATGTTTATTCACTGTTTTTAAAGTCAATATGTTTATTCTGGTAGCACATTTTGTTGCTACATATGTAAAAATGAAGAGAATGGTACTTTATATGCAAAATTAAGAGCAGAGAACACTAGTTGGGATGAACCATCAAATATTACAATTATCAATACATTGCATAGCAGAGATCCTGATAATGATTCCCTGATCTTTACTGAGGTAAAAGCTAATTAATAGGAAAAGATACTTTTAAATGTAAATGATCAATAAAGAAATGCAAATCACATTTTCTTTAAAAATATTTCAGTTTGGAAGGCTGGCTTTTATTTCTCCTTGTGGAAACCAAAGTATCAAGTTTCTCAGTGTAGTAACAGTATCAAACATTTTAATGTGTCATTTTTTAAAAAGTATTTCACCTTAAAATCACTGAACTGCTACAGAAGTGTACTCTCTCAATAAAGAGAAAAAGTTGTGTAAAATACAATAAAAATCTGTATACTTTGTAAGATAAGAGATTAGACTCAAGAGTAATGAAAAAGATATGCCAATTACAAATACCTACTGACCACAAGTAATCATCTCCATGAAGTAACATGGTTTAATTATTTTGTCCAAATATACTCTCATTCTTTGTGACTTTATGACTGTATACAATGAGTAGGATGACATCAATAGAAGCTTTGATTTTATTTTGCGAATAAAGGGATATTCTCTTCATTAAAAACAAAACAAAAGAAAAAAGTTTCAGGTAATCTTCCATTACTAATTAGTTTTTTTTCCTGCATTTATATTTAAGAAACATTTTAAAAACCCATTTTAAAGCATTTTTATACTTATAGTAAATATTCAAAAATTAAACTATATAAGAGAATGGAACTTTATGTAAACCTGGCAGTGTAGAATTGCAAGCACTTTAAATCTGTCAGAATTAATAAGAAAAACAAAAGAAACAGCACAGTTCTCCTGTCTAGACTAATAGAATTCTCACAGTCTGCTTATGTTAATAAATTTTATAGGAAATCTATCCCTTTCCTCTAGTGATTGTATTTAGATATTAAAGCCTGGGAGTATTTTTTCAGTTAATCAGAGAATGGTTTTTAAGAGAATAAACTATGATTTTAACAGTCATTATTAACTGTTTTCCTATTACTAAAGTGTGATTAAGCATTGTCAAACCTGTTATTATTGACAATTTTTAATATTCTATGTGTATTATGAAAAACCATCATGCAAATTTTCATATAAAATTCCTCTTTTCCCCATAAACATTTGTACATTACACTGTATAGTCTTTCCTTTAAAAGTATTTCCTAAAACTTTTTAAAAACTTAAAATAGACTATTGATTGTGACAAAAATGACCTTTTTAAGTTAATGTTGTTATTTGCATTAATGTTATTAATGCATTAATAATATTTATAACAGCTAAGTAACCTCTTTCACTTTGTGTCTTTTTAGTAAGTAACCATCTTCACCCATCTAGTTTCCCTAAGGATCAACTCCATAAAAGCATAGGAAATATAAGTTAGAAATTTCATTCCTTAAAATATAACAAATACGAATTAAACTCAAAATTCAGTGAGGAGAAAGATCAAATATATACAATTTACCTTCTAGAGTGGGGTGCCAATTCCTCCTCCAGGGGATCTTCCCAACTCAGAGTTCAAACCCGCATCTCCTGTGTCTCCTGCATTGAAGGCGATTCTTTCCCCCTGAGCCACTAGGGAAGCCCTTAGAGCTCTCTTGTCGTTGTTCAGTCATCAAGTCGTGTCCAACTCTTCATGACCTCATGGACTGCAGCACACCAGGCTTCCCTGTGCATCACCGTCTCCTGGAGTTTGCCCAACTTCATGTTCTTTGCATCAGGGAAGCCATCCAACCATCTCATCCTCTGTTGTCCCGTTCTCCTCCTGCCTTCAATTTTTCCCAGCATCAGGGTCTTTTCCAATGAATCCGCTGTTTACATCAGGTGGCCCAAGTATTGGAGCTTCAGCAGCAGTCCCTACAATGAATATTCAAGGTTGATTTCCTTTAAGATTGACTGGTTTGACCTCCTTGCTGTCCAAGGGACTCTCAAGAGTCTTCTCTGGCAACACAATTTGAGGCATCAATTCTTCAGTGCTCTGCCTTCTTTATGATTCAGCTCTCACAACTGTACATGACTACTGGAAAGACCATAGTCTTGACTATGCAGACCTTTGTCAGCAAAGTCATGTCTTTGCTTTTTAACACACTATCTAGGTTTGTCAAAACGTTCATGCCAAGAAGTAATCATCTTCTAATTTCATGGCTGCAGTCACCATTCTCAGTGATTTTAGAGCCCAAGAGGTCTGTCACTGCTTCCACCTTTTCCCCTTCTATTTGCCATGAAGTGATGGGGCTAGATGCCATGATCTTAGTTTCTTTAATATTGAGCTTTAAGCTAACTCTTTCACTCTCCTCCTTCACCCTCATCAAGAGACTCTTTAGTTCCTCTTCCTTTCTGCCATTAGAGTGGTATCATCCATATATCTGAGGTTGTTGATATTTCTCCTGGCAATCTTGATTCCAGCTTGTAACTCATCCACCCAGCATTTCCCAGGATGTGTTCTGTGCATACGTTAAATAAACAGGGTGACAATAAACAGCCTTGCTATACTCCTTTCTCAATCCTGAACCAGTCAGTTGTTCCATACAAGGTTATAACTGTTTCTTCTTGACCAGCATATAAATTTCATAGGAGACAGGTAAGATGGTTTGGTATTCCCAACTATTTAAGGGTTTTCCACAGGTTTTTATAATCCACACAGGCAAAGGCTTTAGCATAGCCAATGAAACAAATGTAGATGTTTTTTCTGGAATGCCCTTGCTTTCTCTATGGT
Organism: Cervus canadensis; assembly: GCF_019320065.1. Lineage (NCBI taxonomy): Eukaryota > Metazoa > Chordata > Mammalia > Artiodactyla > Cervidae > Cervus > Cervus canadensis. Next base: position 90,060,341 of record NC_057386.1, read on the forward strand.
CCAGTGAATGTTGTCAATTTGACCTTTGGTTCCTCTGCCTTTTCTAAACCCAGCTTGGACATCTGAAAGTTCTCAGTTCACATAATGCTGAACCTAGCATGCAGGATTTTAAGAATAACCTTACTGGTATGGGAGATGAGTGAAATTGTCTGGTGACTTGAACATTCTTTATTACTGCCCTTCTTGGGAATTGGGATAAGGATTGACCTTTTCCAGTTCTGTGGCCACTGCTGCTTTTCCAAATTTGCTGACATATTGAGAGGAACACTTTGATAGCATCATCTTTCAGGATTTTAAATAACTCTGCTGGAATTCCATCACCTCTACTAGCTTTATTTACAGCAGTGCTTCCTAAGTCCCACTTGACTTCACACTCCAGAATGTCTGCCTCTGGGTGAGTGACCGCAACATCTTGGTTATCTGGGTCATTAAGATCTTTTTTGTACAGTTCTTTTGTGTACAAAAGAGATGTTTCCATTTCTTCTTGACCTCTTCTGCTTCTATTAGGTCTTTACTGTTTCTGTCCTTTATTGTGCCCATTATTGGATGAAATGTTCCTTAGATATTTCCAATTTTCTTGAAGAGATCTTTAGTCTTCCCCCTTCAGTTGTTGTCCTCTATCTCATTGCCTTGTTCATTAAAGAAGGCCTCCGTGTCTCTTCTTGCTATCCTCTAGGACTCTGTGCTTAGTTGGATGGACCTTTTCCTTTCTCCCTTGCTTTCCGCTTCGATTCTCTCTTAAGCTATTTGTAAAGCTCAGAGTTTTACGATCTATTAATTAACTTTTCAAAAGTTGTTTAACATGTTAATATATTCCATTCTTTTTGACAACACATTTCTAACCATGTCAATAAAAAAAAACTTGTTCTCACTTAAAAAAAAGTATATTCTTTGTCAAACCAAGGCAAGACAAGTTTTATGCTTCCAAATAACTGCAAACTCAAAGAAAATAGAATGGCCTTTAACCATTTTCCATACTTTGTTTAATCAAGGTTTTTCTGTTGATCCTTTTGTAGATGCATTTCTTATTCACAAAGGACAGCGTTTACTTTTTTGTACATTATGAACTTTCAATAAAGCCATTGAAACCGAAAATCGAGCAATTTTTATAAACATTTTATAACAGATGACAAAATTCCCAGTTTTTCCATTGCCAATGAAACCATCCTATAGAAAAACTCAATCTTAGTGTAGCCTACTTCCTATATTTAATTTTTTTCATAGTAGCAATTAAGAAAGAAATCTAAGTTATATTACAATGGTGAATATGGAGCATGAAAATTTTAATATTTTATTGCATAGCATTTTGAATGTTGCTTAATTTAGAGCATACACTCATATCTATTTGGAAAATTGCATTGCAACATTTGGTGAGCAAGAATAATGATAAATATTTATTTTGTCACAGGAAAAATAAATTTACAAACCCAAAGATTAGGAGATATGTATAAAATTCTTTGAACCAAGAAATCTGTAACACAAATATTACTCCTTTAAAAGAAAATACAGTTAATCATTGTGCATTTGGTGATCCAATTTGATAGTTTTATGATTCATTTGTGATAAGGAAAAAAAATTTCTCACCCAGTACCCATTTTGAGAAATATTAAATTACAGCTTATTTTTATACTAAAAATGACTGATGTGTCATATATTGTTATCTGAGAAACAACTATACTATACAACTATATAACAAGTATACTTTTGTAGTTGTATTTAATTAATTTATCCAATAAATATTTACCGAGGGTCTACCATGTGCTGTTTAAGTGATAGATGCGTAGGAATGATAAAAACCATCTTTTCTGACTTCACAGACCCAATGACATTCTTAGTTATCCTTTATCTTGGATTCTTACTGTTGCAAACAGTTTAGGTTTTTGAAAAACTATATTCCTAAATTCATTGGTCTTTATGTCCAATTCAATATATGTAACCAGTAATACATGTGTAAATGTGGAACCGAGTACATACATCTTTTATCTGGCAATAGCTGTTCTCACATCGATGAAGTTTTTAAAGTTGTGTTTGAGAGAGGAGTGCTTCTATCTTAGGCTCTAGGTGTCAGTGAGCTTCACAGTCCTTTTTGTACCTGCAATATGCTTTCAGGTTTTCTGCTTGAGCAAACTGTTTATTAAAAGAACCCACAACATGTAATTTATACTCGATTGCCTACTAGAGAGAATAGTTGTGTGAATAAATGATCAAGGTTTTTTCTACTTTTAATAAATGTTTTTAAAACATCTAACCTCTTATTTCTATTCGTTAAGGCAACATTAAAATGTCCCAATTTTGCTTTGTTTTTTGAGACTTCGCCAACATTTTAAGATTTGTTTATTCATGATTAGAATAGATTTCAATTCTTGGAAGTTCAGTGCTCTAGAAAAGCAAAGTTTACTATAAAAACATAAAATTTAAAAGTTTAATTTGATTAATAACTTGTCTTTTAAGAAGTGCACGATTACTTAGAACTTACGTAACAAAAGAATAAATAACCACTCAGTTATGTATAATATTTGTTAACAGTCATAAAATAGCATACTTAAGACTTCCTAGTGGTTTATACTTAAGCAAATCTTAGCAAAACCACAATTATCTTGTTTGGGGCCTAGTTTCAGAAATAACATTAATTGTAAGGCAAGAAAACATAAGGGTAGGGAAAGCAGCATAATCTAGAGTGGAGACAGTACACACTTAAATATGTCAGAACATAACTTAGTAAAAACTCTGTAAATATATTGCTTACACAAATGAGAAATCTATAAAAATTTGCAAATTAAATGTTTGCTCAATAAAATTAAAATAATAGCCATAACTGGTGTATGACAGATGTTGTTTTACTGAAAATAAGATCTCTAATAGTTAGCAGGGTTAGATTTAGCAAGGTACCTCTCCATTTTGTTTTCGTTGTTGTTGTTTAGTGACTAAGTCATGTCCAACTCTAGCGACCCCATGGACGGTAGCCCGGCAGGTTCCTCTGTCCGTGGGATTTTCCCAGCAAGAATACTGGAGTGGGTTGTCACTTCCTCCTCTAGGGAATTTTCCCAACGCAGGATTGAACCCACATCTCCTGCGTCAGCAGGCAAATTTTACACCACTGAGCTACCTGGGAAGTGAACTTGGGTTTTAATCTTGATGCCATTATCCAGGCAGCTGTCACCTTTTTAAGCTTCAGCTTCTTCATATGAAAAAGCTTCCAAATGTAAAAAGAATGATGTTTTGCATAATATCGGACAAATAAAAGTCATTAGACAGTGATGATGACTATAAACATACTCATCCTACAGTGTCAGTGACTATAAATCTAAGTAATTTGTTATTAAAAGGAAAAGCTTACTAGTAATTATCACACATAAAATATTTGCTGATAAAATCTTATAATCAGCTAAAAATAGTGATTAAATAGTCCTTAAAAAACTTTTGTGAATAGCACCAAAAGTCAGGAAAACCCTTGTGTCAAGTTACAAAGACATCTAGGGCTTCCCCACTGGCTCAGTGGTAAAGAATCCGCCTGCAATGCAGGAGTCACAGGAGACATGAGTTCAATCCCTAGGTCGGGAAGATCCCCTGGATGAGGGCATGGCAACTCACTCCAGTATTCTTGCCTGGAGAATCCCCATGGACAGAGGAGTCCGGCAGGCTACAGTCCATAGGGTCACAAAGAGTCTGGTACAACTGAAGCAACTTAGCATGCATGCACAAAGACATCTACTGGATAATGAAAATTACTGAACCCGCGGCAGAGATACAAGAGTTCATTTACTTTCAACGCAGTGAATAGATTTACAGTTTAGAATCATGACAGAATTTTCAGAATACACACTTTCAGACCCAAACCCCAGGGAGCCCACTCATTAGGGTACCCAAGCAGGCTGCCAAGGCCTGAGTAAATATAAAAAATAATCATTCACTGACATAAAGAGAAATACTCAGGCAAATGTTCATTAGAGCTAGGAGTATAATAAGATAGGGAATAAAACCTTGGTCTGTTTTTTTTTGGTCTTTTCTATAGTAAAAACTGCCTCACCCAAATATAGACATGAGAAATAACTTAGCTGTTTTTGCCAAATGTGTTGTGCCATTAAAATTTCAGATAAAGGAGACTGCCTGTGAAAATGTTGTTACTATATTTTGAATTTAGAATCAACAAGGAACCTAAATAAGGATCAAACTTTCTCTTTGTTAGTTTTATGAGTTGCCATAGAAAAATTTCAACCTTTGCCAATAAATGTTATGATGTTGCCCTTTCTCAAGTGATAATCTATTTTTTTAAAAAAATCCAAATAACTCTTGAGTGTTAATTCATTTTGCTCTGAAGATACTAAGATGTGTCTATGAATTTGTCCCACATAAAGTTGTTCCAAATATATGAGACAAATGTCATACTTGGCAACTTATCTGATGCTAACAAGCCTACATTGTTTCTCTAGGTGCTAAAAATCACAATAAATGTGTTATTTTAATCATCTATTTGCATGCTTCTGGGAATCTATATCTGAATACTTAATTATCCCTTGTTTTTTAGAAGCCATTTCATCTGCGTTTAGCTGGGATTATCTGGTCCCTCTGCTATACCCTATATTCATGAAGTGGTTTATTTGGCAAGTACTGGTAGATTACCACTACTAAGCACCTCATTAGGAGAGACTCTTTAACAAGCAAAGAAAGAAAATAAGGTTCAATTTCCACATTTCTGTGAATATATGAAAAACCAGTGACTTTAAAAGGGTGACCTTTGTGATAAGTGAATTACATCTTGCCACCAGAGAAGCCCTTACATCTTGCTATAGTTCTTTAAAAAATAGCTAAGGGGGCTTTGAAATCAATATATCTATAGAATAAGGAAGTGATGCTTATTTCATATAATTTATTTTTACTGAAGCCAACCAAGATGGCTCTTTAAAAATAGCACCTTCCTTTCTGAGTTTTTCTAAAGAGTATTTTTAGTAATGTGTTATGGAATACTGTCAAGCTTATCAAATTACACTGATGCTTCGTAACTTCAAAAACAGGGACTTGTGTGACTATAAGCTTATCAGTCTTTCATTACATTCAGCTTCACTTTAAAAGTAAGGACATAAGAGAAACGCGTGGAGAAGTTTGAAGCCATGACTGCATTCACTGATGTACAAATGCTAACACAGAAGGGGATTTAATAGACTTTTAGAATTGGTAAAGACTTTAGAGATCATCTCCTGGAGAAAATAATAGCAAATGAAGAAACAGACAAAGGATTAATCTCAAAAATATACAAGCAACTCCTGCAGCTCAATTCCAGAAAAATAAATGACCCAATCAAAAAATGGGCCAAAGAACTAAACAGACATTTCTCCAAAGAAGACATACAGATGGCTAACAAACACATGAAAAGATGCTCAACATCACTCATTATCAGAGAAATGCAAATCAAAACCACAATGAGGTACCATTACTCGCCAGTCAGGATGGCTGCTATCCAAAAGTCTACAAGCAATAAATGCTGGAGAGGGTGTGGAGAAAAGGGAACCATCTTACACTGTTGGTGGGAATGCAAACTAGTACAGCCGCTATGGAAAACAGTGTGGAGATTTCTTAAAAAACTGGAAATAGAACTGCCATATGACCCAGCAACCCCACTTCTGGGCATACACACTGAGGAAACCAGATCTGAAAGAGACACGTGCACCCCAATGTTCATCGCAGCACTGTTTATAATAGCCAGGACATGGAAGCAACCTAGATGCCCAGCAGCAGATGAATGGATAAGGAAGCTGTGGTACATATACACCATGGAATATTACTCAGCCGTTAAAAAGAATTCATTTGAACCAGTCCTAGTGAGATGGATGAAACTGGAGCCCCTTATACAGAGTGAAGTAAGCCAGAAAGATAAAGAACATTACAGCATACTAACACATATATATGGAATTTAGAAAGATGGTAACGATAACCCTATATGCAAAACAGAAAAAGAGACACAGAAATACAGAACAGACTTTTGAACTCTGTGGGAGAATGTGAGGGTGGGATATTTCAAAAGAACAGCATGTATACTATCTATGGTGAAACAGATCACCAGCCCAGGTGGGATGCATGAGACAAGTGCTCGGGCCTGGTGCACTGGGAAGACCCAGAGGAATTGGGTGGAGAGGGAGGTGGGAGGGGGGATCGGGATGGGGAATACGTGTAAATCTATGGCTGATTCATATCAATGTATGACCAAAAGTAAATAAATAAATAAATTAAAAAAAAAAAAAAAAAAGAATTCCAGGCCAAAGAATTAAAGTGGATCTCTACTTTCAGGGTTTTTATAGATCTGTGACTAGAACTGATTTTTTTTTTTCCCTAACATTTCACACTTTTAACAAATATATCATTTATCCCAAATTATTTAAAGTTTAATAAAGGAAAAATAGCCATAGAATGCATAAAATTCCCATTATTTTCTAATACATTTATTATCTTCATGTGGTAAGTTGCTTCAGTAGTATCTGACTCCTTGCAACCCTATGGACTGTAGCCTGCCAGGCTCCTCTGTCCATTGGATTCTCCAGGCAAGAATACTAGAGTGGGCTGCCATCCCCTTTTCCATATCTTAATGTAGATGCTATTAATAGTTAAAAATAGATATTAGAATTGTTCCTTGCCCTCCACTTATTTCTAAAGATAAATATGAATGCTATATTAGTGAGTTTAAATCCCAGATTTGTCATTTTAATCTATATGATTTATATGAACCTAATAGTTATTTAACCTGGATGTGCCCTTGTTTCTTCACCAGTAATTGTGAGATAATAAAAGCACCACATTCAGTGGGTTGCTGTGATGATGAAACGAGACAGAGTTTAGAGCGCATAGAATAGTGTATGGTAGACATTTAGTGCTCATAAAATCACTGCAGACAGTGACTGCAGCCATGAAACTAAAAGATTCTTGATCCCTGGAAGAAAAGTTATGACAAACCTAGACAGCATATTAAAAAGCAAAGACATCACTTTGCCAACAAAGGTCCATATAGTCAAAACTACAGTTTTTCCAGTAGTAATGTACAGAATATGAGAGTTGGACCATAAAGATGGCTGATCACCAAAGAATTGATGCTTTTGAACTGTGGTGTTGGAGAAGACTTTTGAGAGTCCCTTGGGATACAAGCAGCCCATCTTAAAGGAGATCAGTCCTGAGTGTTCATTGGAAGGACTGATGTTGAAGCTGAAGCTCCAATACTTTGGCCACCTGATGTGAAGAACTGACTCCTTGGAAAAGACCCTGATGCTGGGAAAGATTGAAGGCAAAGAAGAAGAGGGTGTCAGAGGATGAGATGGTTAGATAACATCACTGACTCAATGGACATGAATTTGTGCAAACTCTGGGAGATTGAGAAGGACAGGGAAGCCTGGCCTGCTGGAGTTCATAGGGTTGCAAAGAGTTAGACTTGACTTAATGACTGAACAACAACAAAAAGAGATGATGTCAGTACTAGTATTGAATAGTACACAGCGGAAGTGTCATTTGTAGGCCACAGAAGACATTCAGTACACACATAGAAACAGAGATTCTAGTTACAGAAATAAAGCTTCAGTTATTAGAAGGGAGATATTCTACATTCGCAATAACAAATGTCAGCCTTTTATACAGATCTGACCATTATTCAGAAACTCTTTTTAGATAAAACATGCCTTTGTTAGAGCAATTAGGAAAACTCAAGATAATAATGGAAACTATAGGCAAAATAACCTTCATGTTAACTTACTTCATGTATGTGAAGCTACATCACTACAACTCTGACTTGAACAATTTATTAAATTATTACTACTTCACTAAAATAAACTTTAATAGATTTAAATCAAATAATACTCTAGCATTTACACAAATTTTAAAACTCCCCATTCACATTTGTAATTTTTTAGGAAGAAAGCAGTTCAATTATTCATGCCAGATTATTAATGGTGGTTATTTCTGTTTTGTTCTTTACCATATTTTCTAAATTTGATGCAATAAAATGTTAACATTTTGTGAAAAGAGAAAAAAATCAATAAATACTATTTAAAAAGTAAAGGTATTAGATTTAGAATTTAAAATAAAAATATTTTAACTACATAAAGAAATCCACAAAGGCACAGATTCCTATTATTAGATTTTAGATTAAAAGCATTGGTTTTCCACTTGCTACTGTATGTGATATCTATCACGACAACTTTTCTCAACTACGAATTCTATGTCTATAAGCATGAATATGATAATGTTGTCTTTCTCATTGGACAAGCACATTTTTAAGGGTACAAGCACACCAAAACTGATTTGAAATCAGTTCCCTAATATTATGTAAATTAATGTGGTTTGCAGCTATAAAAATTTCACATTCAATATTAACAGCACAGTCAGTCATGAATCAATGTGTTACATATTCAAGAAGAGGACTGTTTGAAAGTTACCCCTGTACCTTTTCTTGCCAACTCTGCCATTTCCTCATTGTGTGATCTAAGTATCTCAAACTCACCAAAGGCAGTTAACAATTCTTGGCACACTACCTCAGGTCATTCTAAAGATTAAGTAACATAAGATCTATTAAAATATTTTAAAAATGTTATAAAGCATTATCATGCTATGCTACTGAAGACCAGGTTCTCTACTATGTTTGGATATACTAACCAATAAGGAAAACATGACTCTCATCCTGCTGGAGTAGAATAGTTGAAATATTTACATTAATGATGCCGCTTTCTCAGAGGGTAGTTCCCTGGTGACTCAGACAGTAAAGAGTCTGCCTGGGATGCTGGAGACCCAGGTTCGATCCTTGGGTTGGGAAGATCCCCTGGAGAAGGAAATGGAAACCCACTCCAGTGGTCTTCTGGGAAAAGCCCATGGTTGGAGGAGCCTGGCGGGCTACAGTCCATGGGGTTGCAAAGAGTTGGACACAATTGAGCAATCTCACTTTCAGTTCTCTAATTGACCTAATATAAAGGGTATTCTCCATATACCTCCATCATTCTCCAGTATATCGCTATGTTTAGTATTTATTCATAAAATAGCTCATAGTTATCCAATTTATATGTTTGTGTAATTAACCTCCAACTCTCTCAGAATTGATCCCCGCCTCCACCCGCAAAACAGACATTTTTCATCTTATTCATTTTTATGTTTCCAGCTCCTGGGACAAAATCTAGCAAAATACTAGGGACTCTTTCATTATTCACTGAATACATGAAATTGTAAGCCAACTATTTCTATATCATTATTTATGATACTCATAGCAGATAGCAGGAAATCAAGTTGATTTCTCAGTTGGATATACTCTGGAACATCCCATCCCACCCACCAGGCTCTAGCCCTCAGTTACCTACTGCCCTTCACAATAGCTATCCTAGGAGATTTCATGGTTCTCCACACTCTCCACTGTTGGTTTTTGGAAGGAAGTTTCTTGAAAGGCGCATGCAGTTACTTTTTAAAGACTCATTAATACATATCAGTGAATCAATATCTATGCTATATATTTGATATTGTAGAAAAAACAATAAAATATATTGTTATATATTTGATATTGTTGTGATCACTATAAAATCACTCAGAAACATATCAGTCGATGTTTCAACTGCTGATTAATAAAGAGATCTGTAATGATTTCTATAAAATTTTGACACTAGATAGACGATATCTACCCTCCCTTCCCCCACCCTCAGTCATGCCATCATCATTAAAACTTTAGTTCTACTGGGAAATAAGATTTACCTGACATAATTTTAATATTATTAACATCTTGAATATCATCTGTGTATAAGGTTTAGAGCTTTTGCTTTCATTTATTCTTTTTTTTAAATTAATTTTATTGGCAAATAGTTGGTTTACAATGTTGAATTAATTTCTACTACAGTTTACATGGAGAAGGCAATGGCACCCCACTCCAGTACTCTTGCCTGGAAAATCCCATGGACGGAGGAGCCTGGTAGGCTGCAGTCCATGGGGTCGCTAAGAGTCAGACACGACGGAGTGATTCACTTTCACTTTTCATTTTCATGCATTGGAGAAGGAAATGGCAACCCACTCCAGTGTTCTTGCCTGGAGAATCCCAGGGATGGGGGAGCCTGGAGGGCTGCCATCCATGGGGTCGCACAGTCAGACAACAACTGAAGTGTCTTAGCAGCAGCAGCAGTACAGTTTACTCTTTAGTTATAATGATTATTAATTTAAATGCAGTGATCTCTTATCAACAACTTATTTTCAAATGCCTGTCTAGTGTGCCGCCTACAGCTATGAAACAGAACTGTTTCTATTTTCCAATAGTGTATCTTGAATCTTTGCATATGCCAGTCATTGTGAAGAGAGTAAGAATAACCTATGACATGGGTTAGTGCTTTATAGGATAATAGGAAGTTTCTCACATATGTCACAATTTCATAGCAACTCTGGGAATGGAACACTCCCTACTTTACAGGGTTTCTGTCCGAATACAGTTAAAAAACATGAAAGTTTAATAATTATTAGCTATAACAGTAATACTATAAAAACAATTGTATCCTTACTTTACAGATTAAAAAACTAAGAGAGAAACGAACTAATTTATCTAGTTGTGACATAACTAAGTCTAGCTTTTCTGTTTCCAAATCTACTATGGATCTGATTGCCCTATAGCTGCCCTCTTTAAGGATCATATAATATTAAAACTCAATGCATAAAACAACAAAAGATAAAAGCAATCCAAGTACCTATCAACAGCTGAATGAATAAATAAAATGTAATATATACATACAATAAAATATCATTCAGCCTTAACAAAGGAAGGGTGTTCTAACATATGCTACAATATGGATGAAACTTGAAACTGTTACATTTAGTGAAATATGTCAATCACAGAAAAAAATATATTGTATGATCTACTCATATAAGTTACCTCAAGTGGTCAGATTCATGGAGACAGAAAACTAAAAGGTAGTTGCCTGGAGTTATTAGGATTTGGGAGAAAGGGAGAATGCGGATTTAACAAATACAGAGTTTTAGTTTGGGAAGGGAAACAAGTTCTGGAGGTGGGTGATGGTGACAGACCTGTACACTTAAACACAGTTAAAGATAAATTTTATGTCATGCATATTTTATCAGAATTAAAAAAAAAACCCTCAATGGTATAGCCACATTTTCACCATTTATACTAAACAACAGAATAAATTAATTAATATAGATGATAATAATCTCCCAAATTGTTGCAGGAAAGTTAGGCATTTTTCTTGGCCATTTTGACTGTAGACAGTTGTTCTTGATCCCTTAAAAACTATGTCGATAAGATTTAAAACATTACATTTAGATAAGAGCTCTGCTGATTTTATGTTATTTACCTGAAATCTTATCTCACTTATGCCCTCCAACCACAGTTTATGTATATCAGATATCTGATGTATATTTTAATAGAAAAGCAAAAGACTGATATCGACTTATCTAACATAAGGAGACACACATATCATACATGAAAAATAGAACTCAAGCTACATAATATGATTCTCTCTTGGCATATTTATTCTTAAAGTAGTCTAAGACCGTGTAGTGCCAAATACAATATTTTTTTTCATCCCTTTGCCAAAGTGAAACTTGACCACTGAAGTCTGAAAGATGTACAACAAAAAGGCACAAATAGATGAGACTTTAAATTCACTTAAGGAACATTAGGGGCTATGCAAGCATGGAGAACATGATTACCTTAAAAAGTACAGTTTCCAGAAATTCTCATAAGAATTCCTCAGCAGGCACTTGGCTGGAATCCAAGTTTCTCTTTTTCTCCAAAAAAAAAAAAAAAAAAAAGCTTTTGGATGTTTTCCTATCTTGACATTTTAGAGAGATCTCAGGCATTGCCAAATGTCATGTGTGCATGATATTTTTTTAATCATACATTTAAAAGCATCTTAATTTGCATTCAGTTTTTAGTTTCAGGATCAGGAGTCTCAGATTCAATGGAAAGAGTTAACATTTTTCATCCAATACCACATATATATATCCTAACTAGAGAAATATCACAGACTTCCTGGCTTCCTTCCAAAGACTCTACCAGTCAGGCTCATTGGCTCAATTCCCATTCTACACTAAAACGTCTTTTTGGTTTGCTTTTCTTTGTCTTTTTCATATTTTAACTGCATAAACTGTTTACTACAAATGCTATGGCGCTTCCCTCCAAGCGATTCAGATAAAAAACACAGCTCCTTAACAATCACTCAGTCGTACTGGAAAAATTGACTTTCTCAATCTTACACGTTACTTGCACAAACCTACACTTAACTCTCTACAAATCAGGATTTGCACTTGAATCTGTTCAAGCTCTTCTGCCACAGTGAAAGGCCATTTCAAGATTCTCTATAGTCTTTGCCAAAATTTCTGTCTATAAATACTTAACACTTCATACTGACTCCAGAAAAATAATTTCCAAACTAGTGACAAATACTAAATTGACTATTTAGAAAGACCTATAAAACCTAAAACAGGAGGGGGAAAAAAAACTGGACTGGCAGATTTAGAGAGTTCTACACCATCAGGTAGGAAATTGCCTTTTCCTCTTTTGTTCATAATATCTACCTACCTGAGACAGGGTGGAATTTCCACACACAGATACTCTTTCTCCTGTTTAAAACTATGGTAGATTTGTTGGCAGAAGTCTCCAAGCCCAATTGTGTATAGACTAGTTTGCAGCTGTTCCTTATGTGCTGCTTAAGAAAATGTGAATGCTGTAGATGTCTGAGTATAAATGGTAATGGTCACCCATGAATTTCCCTGCAGGAAAACTTTTTTATTTCAGCCATCTTTCACTGAATTCTATTCACTTTGAAAAACTAAACAATTTCTTCATTTTCTAGGCTATATGGTTTTAAAACTAGTTATAGAGTATGCTCCTTTCTGCCCCAACCTGGTACTTAAGCTGAGTAGACTTCTTAAAAATTTCAGCGCTATTGAGGCATAATTAACTTATAAAATTATAAGCTATTTAAAGGATAAACTGTGGTGATTTGAGATATGCATGCATTGTGAAAGGATTCTGCCATCTAGGTAATTAACACATTCATCACCTCACATGTTTATCTTTTTGCTTTTGATAAGAACATTTGAGTTTTATTCTCTTAGCAAAATTCAATTATATGATACACTGTTATCAACTATAGTCTTGATATTTCATAATAGATCCTCCAAACTTATTCATCTTAAAGCTGAGAGTATGTAGCATTTTACCAACCTCTCCTTATTCTCACTATCTTAGGCCCTGGAAATCACTTTTCTACTTTCTGAGTTTTTCAACATTATGTGTATTTCAATAGATATTTAAATATCTATTAGATATCTATTTGTATTTAATATGAAGTTATGCATTTTTCATATAGCCCATTATTTCTTAGCAGATGAACCATCTGCAATCTTTTATTTTGCTGGGTAAGGGTACAGACTTTGGACCCAGAACATTTGGGTTTAAATCTATTTCTGACAGTTACAAATTGTATGACCTTTGGATAGACATACCATGACCTCCTGCTCCTTAATTTCCTAATCTGTTCAATGTGTAGTGTAAGTAAATGTCTCATAGAATCTGTACAAATATTAAATGCTTTAATACATGTGAAAAGTTTAGAAAAATGTCTGGCAAATACATATTCTTACCTCGATCAAAAATTGCTTCAAGTCAATCTTAATTGAAAGAATTGTTATTGCTAGATGAGGCTTGTATAGAGCAGTGTATCAAAATGAAGAAACAAAGGATTAATCCCAAAAATATACAAGGAACTCCTGAAGCTCAATTCCAGAAAAATAAATGACCCAATAAAAAAATGGGCCAAAGATCTAAACAGACATTTCTCCAAAGAAGACATACAGATGGCTAACAAACACATGAAAAGATGCTCAACATCACTCATTATCAGAGAAATGCAAATCAAAACCTCATTGAGGTACCATTACACGCCAGTCAGAAAGGCTGCTATCCAAAAGTCTACAAGCAATAAATGCTGGAGAGGGTGTGGAGAAAAGGGAACCCTCTTACACTGTTGGTGGGAATGCAAACTAGTACAGCCACTATGGAGAACAGTGTGGAGATTCCTTAAAAAACTGGAAATGGAACTGCCATGTGACCCAGCAATCCCACTTCTGGGCATACACACTGAGGAAACCAGATCTGAAAGAGACACGTGCACCCCAATGTTCATCGCAGCACTGTTTATAATAGCCAGGACATGGAAGCAACCTAGATGCCCATCAGCAGACGAATGGATAAGGAAGCTGTGGTACATATACACAATGGGATATTACTCAGCCGTTAGAAAGAATACATTTGAATCAGTTCTAATGAGATGGATAAAACTGGAGCCCATTATACAGAGTGAAGTAAGCCAGAAAGATAAAGACCAATACAGTATACTAACACATACATATGGAATTTAGAAAGATGGTAACGATAACCCTATATGCACGACAGAAAAAGAGACACAGATGTATAGAACAGACTTTTGGGCTCTATGGGAGAAGGCAAGGGTGGCATGATCTGAGAGAACAGCATCAAAACATGTATATTATCAAGGGTGAAACAGATCACCAGTCCAGGTTGGATGCATGAGACAAGTGCTCGGGGCTGGTGCACTGGTGGGAGGGGGGTCAGGATGGGGAACACATGTAAATCCGTGGCTGATTCATGTCAATGTATGGCCAAAACCACTACAGTATTGTAAAGTAATTAGCCTCCAACTAATAAAAATAAATGGAAAAAAAATAAACTAACTGAAAAAAACAAAAAACAAACAAAAAAAACCAAAATAAATTGACATCACTTGATGCATATTTGCAATGCTAAAAATGAAGGGGAACACGTTGTAGTATATACTGAGGCATTCCAAATGTCTCCCCGACTAGTTTTAATCAGATATTCATTTTCTATTCCTCCTTTCCATATTCTGCATTTCTTAACTCTATCCTTTACCCTTTTCCTCACAGCTAATATTCTTGTTCAAATGATGGTCACAACTCTCCTAGCTTACTGCACAATTCTATTAATCTGACAATCAGTCTTGCTGTCCTCAAAAAATGTAAAGGAATATTAACCTAACTTGTGTTATAAACAAGAAGGAAAATGGAAGTGAAACTGGTAAGACTAGACAATTGATTCCATAGGAATCAAGGAAGCAAGAAAGAAAGAGGAAGATGAGTTACAGGATAAAGTAGAGGTTTTAAACTTGTAGTGATGGTGTTTAATATCAGAAGGGAGCCCACTTTCATTTGGATAACACATCTGCTCTTATTGTTACTTTCATGAATACCAAAATCCAGATCTAAATTTTATCCTGGACTTCTCTGTTGTGTTAAAGAGGCAAATTTTCACCTAACTGATATTTACATTGGGTGTCTCAGAGTAATTTCACATTCACATTTATCACCTTTCATGTGTTGCCCCTCCTCCAGTGTTCCCTAACTCATCATCTCTTAGCAGCTCAAGGCAGAAACTAGCCATCATCTTGCCACTCCCAACATCCTTCCATCATCCTCAATGTCCACATCCAATTCATCACCAAGAAACACCAGTACCACCTTGTCCACACTTATCAAATCAACGCCAATATCTCTAATCTCTCTGCCTCTTCCTACTCCATGGCTCTATGTTTTCTAGGCTGAACTACTAAGGCCACAATGCCTCTGACCTCTAACTGGTCTCTTTGCATCTACTTATGGCTCTATTCAGCTAGAAGACTTTTTATGAAACACAGATATGATCAAATAAATAACTGGATGAAAATTCTTCAACAGCTTCTCCTTTTGGCATGAGAAATACAAAACATTTAATGTGACATCTAGAGTTTTTTTACACTCATACCCAGGCTAATTCCCCAGAGTCATCTCTCATTTCTTTTCTTTCAGCTCTGTCAGTTCAATAAACCTCACTTTTTTCTATTACTCAGCATTGTACTCTCTCAGGGCATTTACCATGGTATTCCTTTTGCTTGGAACACTGCCTCCTAACCACTGAACTTGGCCTAATTAATTTCAAGTGATCCTTCAAGCCACAGTGTAAGTATCACTTCCATAGTGACTCCTTCAGTGATCCATACTCTAGTTTTAATTTCTTTCCAGTCTTTTCTTAAAGTGCCTGGTTTTTCCATTATACACTCATCATAATATATTGAAATATCTTATTAAAAACTATTTTTCTCAATGAGCACACTGAACTTGAAGTATATTGATGGCTACATTTCCAGAAAGAAATCCAGCAAAAAATGTGATGCTCTTGAAATAAAGAGAGAAGGTAAACAATAACCAGCATAGATGTGACAGTTGACACTGTGAGACTACTAAGGAGACACTGTGGAGAGAGAGGAGGGGAAGTCCAAAGAAAGGGCTTTGAGAAAACTTCCATTTCACTTGTAGCAAGAGGGAGACACGGGAGAAAGAGAGGATATGAAATGAAAACATTCAGAGAAGTAATCAAAGAAAACGCATGCTTTAGTAGAGTAACAGGATGACCCAAAACTGAAGAAGCTCATCCCAGTACAACACTCTAAAACAAGGAACAAATTATAATTAAATATGAATATTGCAAAAGTATTTACATAGGTGCTGCTAGTTTATTCTTCAAACTAAATTATTTATAGTATAAGTACTCAATTCCATTAATATATTGTTTCAGTGCAGTTTAAAATGTAACTAATACATGTAAATTATACTTCAGTAAAAGTATGCATTTATTCCTAACTACCTAAATGCCCACATATATAGATATATACATAGTTGGTATTGTGCATCATATCAATTACTGTGAAATTTAGTTTCATAATTTGTCTTATTTTTAACTAATGGGAAATTTATTTTTGTTTAATTGAAGAATTTTTTCTAAGCACTCTAAGAGGTTCACAACTTTTATATAAACCATTCAGCTAATACTAAGCTAGAAAAAAAAGATTAATGTCTTCTTTTTGACTTGGTCACAATAACTGGATCCATTCAAATAGACTTTGAGTATCATATATTTGATAGAGGTTTGTTTCTTTTTTGCTTGACCAAGTTCTCTTTTTTACTTGACAATATGTAGATTAACAGATAATCTTCTATCAAATAGTAATTTTGGATATTAATAAATTCATATTGTATTCAACCATGTAATAAAGCTCAAATTGTAAACCTGTTCATCTCCATATATGCTCATTAACTGAGGTGTTCCTCTTACAGATTCTTCACTTTCTTATCAGAAGAATCATTTCTCTTCACCAAACTTCACACAATATTCCTTACTTTGATCATAATGGTAACTCTACTTACTCTTTCAATTAATATCATTCAATATCTACCTGATGGCTGCCTCATTTCTCAGAATATTATATTGGAAAGAATCTGATGCTTGCCCTCAAAGAGTTTTACTCTTATCTTCTTGGAAGAAAATGTAGAGCCTGCATTTCTCTAGAGTTGAGAAAGGGGGAAACTGCGTGTGTGTACACTCCCACAAACACACACATATACATGCTCTCAGTCAGTCATCTTGGTCATAGAGGGGATAATATTATGGAATAACAATGGAAAGAAATGTAAATGGTATCATCAGTGGGTCATGAATCCACTGTGGAGCAATAGCCAAGAGCTTCCACTGAGACATTCCTCTGGATGTCAGAACACAGCAAAGTTCACTTATGCTTGAGTGCTCAGCCACTTCAGTCGTGTCCAACTCTTTGCAACCCCATGGACTGTAGCCCACCAGGCTCCTCTGTCCATGGGATTCTCCAGGCAAGAATACTGGAGTGGGTTACCATGCCCTTCACCAGAGGATCTTCCTGAACCAGGGATCGAATCTGCGTCTCCTGTGTCTCCTGCATTGCAGGCAGATTCTTTAATCACCGAGCCACCTGGGAGGCCCCATGCTTGGTCAGGAGTAAAACAGAACGATGTAAGACTCAAAAGAAACGTTCTACCCTAGCAGCTGAAGTCTGGTTTGAACCCAACAGTCCTTTTCTCCATTTCTTGTGGGAGTCCCTGTTGCTTCATGGGTGACTGAAGTTCACACCAGTGAATCTGGGGCATGCACATGAGGATAACTGAATGGAGCTCATGGCTGATGGAGAAGGATGGGCAATCAGCAACAGTTACAGGGGTGAAAATGATCACTTGTCTGTACGGATGTTCTTGCTTCCTACAACATCTCCCCTACTCTATTTCCCTATTCTGTATTACAAAATGCAGGGCAGGCAGCACCGTGCTTGTCAGATCCTATTCTGCCAATGAAATAAATAACCCCTTCTCTGTGTGGGTTTTGTGGCTTACAATTTCCCAAAGTTTAAAATTATCACAACTTTAAAATCAATTGTTTGTCTGTGCTCCCTATTAAGGCAAAGTTAATTTCTCTTTTTATACTCTCTGACACTGTCCCTTGCTCAAGGCAGCAGGTTTTGAATGAATATTTGTTAGATCACCTCTCAGCATTACTGCCTACACACCATCCTAGGTTACAAACAAAGACAATGACTGGATTTCCCAAACCTGTCTTGGGTATGCAGGTCCCTGCTCCATCACTAACTACTGACAATGCATCAATACTTTGTTTACTCAGGCAAATGCCGTCTCCCTCATGGCACCTTCCAGATTACAATTTGATGGATCTCATTCCCTTTATTCCCCCTGCACTTTGTTATATTTCATTCATCATACATGTCATACTGACCTGCTTCATATGTGTAACTGTTATATATGCTTAGCTAATAATTGACTGAAATCCCAAAGAACAGAGACACTACTTTTTATTATCTCTGAATTCCCTCCAACATCTATCACAATACCTCTGTGAGAGAGTTGAGATCTAATACATATTCATTACATCTAATTGATTTGAACTTGGCCCCATAGGGAAAAAAACGCATATTCAGCCACACAGGAACTAGTAATTTGACACTGAAATTAATGAAAAATACTTGAAACAATACATATTGTTATATTTATATCCATAAATATTTACCCCAGATTTATGCAAAACCATATTTCATATGTTTATCATCTTTAGTAAGTTAAAGTTTTAATGAAATAAAGATGGCTATGCCCCACATATTATATATACCATTGATCCTTCCCCCTCCCCTAAAGGTATGTTGAGTTTTGCAGATATATTCAGGGGTATGACTAGTTCCTGAATTAATTATTTTAGAAATAATGACTTCACTGAGGGGTTATTCTGCAGGAACAATAATAATAATAATAGCTAACATGTGAATCCTGTATTCGTTACATAATTTTACCCTCCTTACAAGCCTCAGAGGGAAATGTTGTGATCCATATCTTCAACATGAAGAGATAGAAGCTTAATGAAGTTAGTTAATTCGCTAAGGTCACAAAGCCAGTAAATCGTGAAAGTGGGATATGAAACCAGACATTATGACTCCAGATCTCTTAACTGCTTAGGAGAGAGGGAAGGAGATGGTAATTCCTGGGGTGACAGAAGTGCTGGGGCTCATAAATCATAAAGGAGAAACAATGTGAAGGAATATGAGAGCTTTGTGAATGTCAGGGGGTGACTAGAAAAGAATAAAAAATAAGCTGAATTCGAGTGAAGAAACTGAGGGAAAGATGGGGTGAAGCCAGGAGGGAGAAAAATATAGAACTTTGGGACACTCAAATATAGACTATTGTGTTTCAAGTGAAAATTCATCTAGGAATATGTGGGTGAAATGATTCCAGTGGAGGGTCAATACAGAGTGTTTTTAGGAGTAAAGTTAAGCAGCATAAACTTTGGAATTATTTCTCCCCTGAGATCGAGGCTACGGCCCATACATAAAAGAAAGATAAACAAATGAGAAAAGAAAACAATAAATCAACACACAAAACCAGGCAAAACATAAGGTCATTCATTCCTTGTATGCTACTATGACAGTCATGTTTCAATATTAACGTATATCCAAGTATTATTTTCTTCTGACAATCACTCTCCACAATTTCAGTTTTTGCTTTGCAACCTCTATTTCCTTTTGCATTATTATACTTATACCAACCAGAAGGCACAGTTTTTGATTTAGGAGGAAAATTAAAGAACAAGAGAATTATAAATAATGATCTCATAAATAATTATATTTCACAACTGATAAATCTTACAGTACTCATTAGTTGATTTACCAAGGGACAATATGACAAGCCACAGTGAAATAAACTATTTGCATTAAAAAATAAACAGTGTATTGTCTTAAAATATACCATTTAGCAAAGATGCATGAACGCAGTATTCTTGCCTGGAAAATCCCATAGACAGAAGAGCCTGGTGGGCTACAGTCCATGGGGTCACAAAGAGTCAGACATGACTGAGTGGCTGGGCATACACACATGCATGAACACAGTATATTTGGGGGATATATTGGCCTTCAATATGTATAGGTGTTTTAACACAGATAACTCATTTATTACAAAAACAATAAAATTACTAAAATTAACAATATTTAACAATTAATTTACCGCAGTAAGAAGATTTTTCCTTTGTCCTTAACAATCTTAGGTTAGTAACCTCCACATGTCTATGATGATGTTCCCATCAGGAAAATGGAGAGAATAGTGGTACCAACCTCACAGGACCATTGGGGGCATTAAATGTGCTATTATGTGTCAACACATGGGAGCAGAAACTACTGTATGTATAGATGTTTGTACTGCTGTTTCTATTGTTTGTTGAACATTTAACTTCTAAGTTTGATCATAAATGTAATATAGACCAATCAACAATGGTGACTGTTATTCATGCACAATTAACTACCTTCTAAAGAAAACAGTAGCAAAATAATCATTTCATGTAATGAATATGTTTGTATGATTTATAATACCTAGATAGTGAGTTATAAACAGGACAACGTACATGGCCTCACTTCCACTTTGAGTTGCCTTCCTTCTTGTAACAGATATAATTTTTGGCTCCTAAATTCATCCATTTGTCTGTCCATACTCATGCTTCAGTTCAGTTCAGTCACTCAGTCGTGTCCGACTCTTTGCGACCCCAAGAACCACAGCACACCAGGCCGCCCTGTCCATCACCAACTGCTGGAGTTTACTCAAACTCATGTCCATCGAGTTGGTGATGCCATCCAGCCATCTCGTCCTTGGATGTCCCCTTCTCCTCCTGCCCCCAATCCTTCCCAGCATCAGGGTCTTTCCCAATGAGTCAACTCTTCACATGAGGTGGCCAAAGTACTGGAGTTTCAGCTTCAGCATCAGTCCTTCCAATGAACACCCAGGCTTAGTTATGTCCAATTCTTTGCAACCCCATGGACTGTAGTCTGCCAGGCTCCTCTATCTATGCGATTTCCCATAGCAAGAATTTCAGGCAGGAATACTGGAGTGGGTTGCCATTTCCTTCTCCAGGGGATCTTCCCAACCTAGGTATAAAACCCTGGTCTCCTGCATTGCAGGCAGATTCTCTACTCACCAAGCCATCAGGGAAGCCTAAATTCATGACCCACATCAAATCCTCACAAAAGACAGAAAATGTGGATGTAAATGTAACAGAAAATCATATATCTAACAACATAACAGGTGATTTCTCTATAATAACAAGTCTGAATTATTTCAAAATAGAAATGTAAAATTAAACATTATTATTTTAAAGAAAAAAAGGGGGGCTACCAATCAATCAAAGTCCCTTTTACTCTTTTCCTAACTACGCATGCATAATAATAGTGGGGCTTTTCCCCCCCTTGCTGTCTTATTTAACTCTAGTTGGACTTATGTATTTAAAGATTAAATAACTACAAAAGAAACGAATACCAAACGGCAAGAGGAAATAATCTTAGAGCTTTATGAAGCAGTTAGCTATTCCTTTCATAAGTGAAGGGAATGGGATATATGGCCCAGTTCATTAATCTGTAGGATTTGGCAAGCAATGTCAAGAGGTTGTCGAGGCTATACCCCACAATGAACAAGAGCATCTGTGGTAAATGACAGCCCCCTAGGAGGAGGGTCTGAGCCCTTTGTACAAACTCCCTTGATTCAAACATACCCACAGAGCACACGCCAACAGTGTTCGACAATTTATGCTTTAGCTGTTACACTTCACACAGGAGCTGCAGTGAGGAGATAAAATATTTTGTTTTTCTTCAGTGAAAGGAGTAAAACCCACCAGACTGAGCAGTAAAATAACATCTTCTATGTCTTTGTGTGAAAACCTAATGTTAGTAAATATTGCTGGAATGTTCAATATATCTTAGTTAAGTACCAGTGGGTATATTAGTAAAATAATTTCTATTGAAATTCCATTTGATCCCTTTGCTTTGTTATTATTACTTAAGGGTCCAAAATTGTCTGGGTTAAAATGTAAATCTATCCCGGCTCTTGTAGCTCTATAGGAATTTATCAATTTAAGTGAGCAACTGACTATTTTTATTGTAGAGCAAGAGATTGTATATCTGCCTATACTCATAAAAACTGGAATCAAGAATATCTTATTCAGAAATTTTTATTTGCTTGAAGCAAAGTTAACCTTTTATTCTATGATCTCCTGTTACACCTGAGATGTTCTAATTTTTCTTTTTATTTACAAATGCTAAAAAAACACCAACTTTTACACTTGGCACATTGATGGATAATTATTGTATTTATTGGAATATTGCCTTATATTGCCTTTTATAGAACACATCATATGGTGTATTCACTTTCTATTTTATTCATTCATCATTAGTGCCGTGTGCTTTGTATAACAGAAGGTAATGGGGGATGTCGGTGTTGCGGTGAGTGGTTACAATAAGAATACAAAATAGAAGAAATGCAAAAACATAGTCACACCCTCAGGGAATTTAATATTAGATTCCTGAATGTTCAACATGGAACTATTAAAGACTGAATGCAGCGCCCTACCATCTATCTTTGGTGAATGATTTTCATTTACATGTGTATTGGGCTAAATATATAAAATATTCTCTAACTCAACTATAACTTACTATATTCTCTGGTGTTTTCAATTGTATACAGTGGAAAGACCAGATAATATGGTCATATTTTAAAATAGTTCTCATAGAAGACCTTTCCAAATATACAATCACTTTTAAAATTAATTCTCATGTAAGAGCTTTCCAAATACATAAATATGGCTCATGGTTTACAAAATGGCAAAAAATAGATCTACAATTTTAGAGCAGAATAATGTTACTACAATGATCTTCTACACATGTAGAAGACATCTTTTCATATCCCTTTAATGAGTTAAGTAAAAGAAACCCCTTCAGATTGTTCATGTAAATACCAATCTGTTACATATTAGTTCAAGTATCTGTTTAATATAAATATTGATTCAGACGTGCAATAAATTCATAAACAGCACTTCTCTACATTTACTTTGAAGACAAATTACCCAAGGAGGTAAAAATGTCAGGCTGTTTATCACAGATCCAATTTTAAGACATGTCAAGGAATAAAAATGTATGTCTCTTAGGCAACTTTGCTCCTCTCAAGCTGAGGAATGCAAGCCAGGATGTACTATTATTGTTAGGACTACAAAGATAAGACCACCCTGAGTGGCTCGTGTGAACACTGTCACAGCTGCTGCTTTTCGCTTTGAAATCATTCAAAATGATGCATGAGCAACGAGTCTGCTTTTATCGGCCTCCCACTCGGGGTCTGTTTAGCCCACTGAGGAAAATACTGTGATACACCGCTGATAGAAAACAAAACACGATCCAAACAGCAGGGCGGCCACTCACAGGATATTATTATGCCAATCAAAGGATGCAGCTGTGATAGAGAACATCCTCTAAGGCAAATACAGTTGAGGGTAGGAAGAGCCTTTTTGTGCTTCTCTATATCAGAGCTAGGCAAATTGTCAATGGCCCTGTAGCCAGACGATCTGTATTTAAAAAATCTTGGAAATCACTTTTATCATCATCACCATCATTATCATATATTTTTCTCTCTCCCATGAAGGAAAGCCCCACACATCCCAATGCACTTGAGTCCATTGATTAGTGAAGGAAAAAAAAAAAAATGAACCACTGTCTCCACATCATCAGATACAGTTGAGGTAAAGTTGTAAAATAGTTCACAAAAAATCTAAAAGGCAAAAAATCTAAAAATCGTTCTATGCACACTACATACACTAAATCTTTTAATCTTTACAAAAGCTTAAATGTAACTGTCTTCTTCATTTCACAAATAAGAAAACTGAAGTTCACAAAAACTAAGAAACTTGACCAAGATCATAGAGCTGGTAAAAAGCTGAGTTTCAAACCACATCTATAATCATTTTCCCATCATTCCATCACCACAACAGGATCAATTTTTTCTTTTAATTTACCCAGATGCATTTGGAGTCAACTTTGAAATGTATCTTGCAATGAGATGGATCAAAGAAATTTTTACTTTGCTGTTATATTTTACTTTGCTTGTTATATTAAAATATACGGAGGCTTTCTATTTACTATGAGTACCTTCCAATACTCCGTTATAGCTAGCCAACTCAAATAGATATTGAGACACTATTTCACTTACTGTAAAGAATTATGTTTCAGGAACAGAAGAAATTAATAAATACGTTTATAAATTATTTGCTTGGAAATCAATATTTCCTTAACTCTTATCATATGAAGGTCCTCTAAAACTAAATGGGATAAAAATATAAATTGTTAATGATATGCACAAATTCATTTGGAAAAAGTCAAGTATCAAAATTATTAACAAGTAGAGACAATGGCAAATTTCTTTTTATGCATATCTGAATAGAAAAATGTGTGGATCATGTCAGGAAAGGCTGCCATGACATAAATATACCTTGAAGCTCAACTACTATGATTTTCTCCCCAGTTCTTGAATCCAAGAATTCAGGAAGTCTCAGAAACCATTCTAAGAACACTGCTTTGAACAGTTCCTTTAAGATATCATATTTGATTTAGGACCCTAAATTTAGGACCAACCTAAAAACTAAATTTATTTACCCTCTTACCCAATTGTTCCAATAAGTTATTTTCATGAAACCCTCATTGGCTTGTTCACTATTCTCCCATCTACCAAACTTTCTTTTCTTCTTTATCTCCTTTTTCCTGTTGAATTTGAGACTTGATGCTAATTTCCCAGGCATAGCCATTGACCTTCCAGACCATGATTTCATTTCTCTCTCTGAACTGGCTTCTTAAGACAAAGAAGGGTGAACTCCATCACTATTTATGTTAGCCTGAGACTCTCTTTTCTTATTTGGCATACACTATTATTGCACATTGGATGAGAAAAGGGAGTGGGAATTTGCTTAATAGTCCATCAGAAAAGAAAGAATCACAACTGATTTATGGATAACCACAATAAAAAGAATCTACATATAAAATTTGAAAGTTAATTCCATCTACATTAAATCCCAAAGTATCTTGGTTATCCTTTCTGCACTTGAATCAAAAACCGTCGCTGTTGTTCATCTGCTAAGTCGTGTCTGACTCTATGCAACTCCATGGACCGTAGCCTTCCAGGCTCCTCTGTCCTCCACTGTCTCCTGGATAGTGTATCAAAAACTTTATCCAGAAGCAGATAAAATACATGTTGAGGGTTACAAATAGAAATATTCATTAAGTAAGAAATCTCTTATAATTAAAATTTTCCATTAATTTTAACACCAGCCAATGACAGAAAATAATTATTTCCTCATTTAATACCTATGAAAATATGTTGCAAAATATTTTAAATCCAGTTTGGTTATAGTGACTGAGAGAGTTTTTCTAAAATATTGTTAAGATGCAAATAGTAGCTCACCTTTGTCTTTGAAACAAGGGCATCAGTTTTATAAATAGCACTTTTTCAGTATTTACTTTTTCACCTTGTAAATTACACCGTAGAAAGATTTGTTGAATAACAGCATAGATATCTATCCACCTATGATAATTAAAATTGAATTCAGTCTGAAGAAGCATGATTGATCTTATAACATTTCTAAGACCTTTGGATCAATTTGAATATGGTGGCTTTGCAAATTCTCAGACACCAGTCCAACGAAAGCATGTATTACATAGTCTTCATCTGCAGCTTTTCAGTCATTAAATATTTTGCTCTAAAGAATAAAATGCATCAAATATTATTCATTTATAATCAAAGATGTGTGTAACTCATATTACTGCTTTATAACCCAATACCATCACTGAGACTTACTATTTAGTAATAATATGCAGAATTTGACTCTAAGTAAATTGGTCCTCCCAAATCTAAGTAACCGTAGGCTATATGAGAGCAATGTTTTGTTCTAAAGACACAAAATTTACTGTCTTTAAAGATAGTGTCAAGTCCTTAATTAACTCACAGATTAACGAAGGACAGTAAACATTCTATGAAAAGAATTACTTTAAAACATATTTCAGTTAATGCTGGAGAGGGTGTGGAGAAAAGGGAACCCTTTGCACTGTTGGTGGGAATGTAAATTGATACAGCTACTACAGAGGACAATTTGGAGACTCCTTGAAACATATTTATCTCACTCCTGGACCAATTCCAATGGGACAAAAAACCAATTTTAAACCAAAAAGAAAACAACGAATTTTTAAATTTACATCATATTCTCAAACAATATAAATGGACAAGTCAATAGTGGACAGATGTTGAGATGATGCCTAACAGGCAATGAATAGATCCTTTGTGATGATGTAATGTTTGGGTGAAACTTCTGTAGACTATCATCACTAAATGCTGACTGGTTTTCATTTTCAAATTATTGTAAAACTGCTTGAATAAAAAAGTCATTCTAACTGAATGCCAAACTTTCTATAGAACTGAACATTTCTTGAAAAAATGAGATTTGGTTTGGGTCATTTAAAACCTTTGTTAGTCATTAAGGATGCACCTCATGCATCCTTCTAAATTTCACATCCTTTTAAAATTTCAGAAGGATCTGAAACCTCTTCCAATTAGAGTGGAGTCATATTCTAACATTATCATACAGAAGAGGGCTAATGATGAATTAAAAACACATTCATCAAAGGACAATTATTTGCAAAACACTCTGCTGGGGACAGGGAAATACAGGAATAAATTATTTTCTAATGCCAACACATTGGATCTAATAGAACTTATTTTAGTCTTATGGCCTACATAGTTGGTGCTAGATTTTTTTTCCCCTTTAGTGCCAAGGTTGCAGGATATTGAAAATGCATGAGAAAGCCCCAGTTTCATTTCACAAGAGGACAGCTTATACATGCTGAACATGCAAAGAAGAAGACTGGTGATACTCACAGAGGAAAACACCCCTATCAATAGTTACCCATATGGGGAGGTGTCTGAAAAACCACTCTCTGAAATCAGGGACCTCAAAATCCCACTTTAGGAATATGCTTTCTGTGACAAATGAAGTACTTGAAAATACTGACAGATAGGCGTAAAAAGAAACAATTGAAAAAGAATTCTTTATTTAAGAGGAATAGGAATAGCCAAGCAGAGGAGATATATTTCCCAAACCTGTTGGCAACCTGCATGCTGGTACATCTTCAAACAAAACAGATTTTTAAAGAAAACACTTACCTATTCTGTTCAAACTTTTTTTGGTCATGAAAAATGAGTTGTTATATTAAAAATAAATGTTAGATGGAAGAAAACATTTGAAACAGTTAAACTGGAGCTATTCTGGCTGAAATAATTGAAGAGTGAAAAATATACTGGTGATAAAACTCTACCTGGCCCTTGAGGCTTCTTCAGCTCTAGTGTGGAAATCACTGCATTAGGTGATCACAAATGCTTCCTGGGTATTCTAATTTCCCTTCATATAATCACTTAGAATTATACTATATTTAAGGGCAGCACATCAAGGTATGAGTCATTATCACAACTATTCTATTTTACACAAATCCTGAAAAGTAAACAACTTTCTGCAAGAATATAAATTCCTTTAATAAAAAGTTTTATTAGAGAAAGTAAGAGTTACACCATAAGAAAGTTAAATCTTAATATATCTACTATTTGTTGACATTTTGATATAACATGTTTGAGCAGATAGAATCGATCTTTCTGAAATGATTTGAATTGTCGTACCAAATCCAGTCCAAAATGAGAGATCCTTCAAGCCAAGTTTATCCTGAGGGTTGGGAAGACTCCGGAATTCTATAAGTAGTGGATGAATTTGAAAGAATTCTGAAGAACTCATCTTTCTCAGAATGAAGAATTGTGAATATAAAAATTTAGTTACTGATCACGATCAAAAGGTAATTTGAACAAATATTTCTGATGTTCACTGACCAATGTTAAAAAATCTTAACAAAATTGTTCCTTTTCACTTCATTATTCGTTAGCTTTCTATGCAGTTCAGGTCTATATATTAGCACAATCAACTTATTACCTGAAATAGCTAAAAAGCTGTGGCATGAACAATAGCTCTTGTACTATAATAAAATTGAAGTTATTCTGATAAAAAGTGAACTGTGAAAATTCATCAAATTGCAGACTATTTAATACAAATAACATGACTAGAAAAAAATAGTTTAACAAAACAACAGAGGATAACAAAAGAAAATACATCACATTATTCATGGTTTCTCAAAAATGTAAAATTCTGTATTGCTCATTTATTTATGACCAATACTGCTGGGACTAAAAGTTGCCAAACTAAGTGTGATTTTGGCACACTGACCAAAATCAACAAGAAATGAAAGTTAGTATTTTAAAAGTAATCACTGCTATCAGCAATAGTTCTTGTGTTTCATCTGTATATATGAATTCCAATTGATCATGCCAAGCTTACGTTCATAAATATTTTAATCTTCAAATCAGAAAGTCATGATTCACTGGCTTTGAGTGTAAGTTCATTAAATAAATGATGTAAAACAGAATTTAAAAACAAAGCTTACTCCAATCTGGCCAATCAACCACATCACATGACCATATGAAAATCCATTGAGCATTGGCTGTGATTGACTGCCAAGTGATGCAGGGCCTGGAATAAGGAATCTTCCACTGAGAAACCTCAGTAACCACTCCCATGCCTCTAATCCCAAAACACTAATATTAATTCTAATATCAATAATCATTTAAGGAACTATTCAGTCCAAATTGTCTGAGAGGGAAACGTGATGAACCACACCGCTTTAAAGCTCAGACATTCTTCGCCAAGTTTAATGGAAAGCCTAGTTGGGAAGAATGAATAGACACCTTGGAAATCTTTCTGCTTAGGTCTGTCCCTAGTAACATTAAATGGCTTACTGCAGTGTATGAGAGAGAACTTTCAAGGAGATCAGCAGGAGCTCTGTAAACTTGTTCTGTTTTCCTATGGATGACAGCCAGTACCCATTTCTCCCAACTTGTATGGATCCAAGCCTTCCTGGAGGCCAGCTCTGGGGACAAAGGTGCTTCTCCAAAGCTGTTATAGATAGGGACATTTGGACTGAATGAAAAACACAGTAAACAAAAGCAAAAACTACCAACTCGAAACACTGGCTATACAACACATACTTCCTTCCTAGTCTTTCACTGCTTACAAAGACCAAACTGGATTCTTTCTGTTGTACACAAGAAAGTAAGTCATTGAACTAATCTTTTTTTTTTAAAGCAATATTAAGGAACAGAACTTTGGAAGACATCTAAATAAAGTAGGATGAAGTTTTGATTTTTGAACTTGGAAAATAAAGATAAAATTACAGTGACTATAGGGCCAACTCAAAATCTACATTTTTCTCATTTAAAAAAAAAAAAAATTACATGGCCCAAGTAGAGAAAAAGCTTCAATTATCTCATCTTGTTGAGGAGAAAGAAAGAAAACATTGACTGTGACCAAAGATAAACACAACCCAGTTACTTTGGCATTCAACTGGTTCTAAAGTGTGTGAATTGCATGGGTCAAATTTACAATTCCTTTGTGTTCTTTCAAAAAGCTGTACTATCCAAAAGAAATCATAATACAAATTATTCACTTATTCTGTGAAATGTGCATTTTTATGAAGTACCTAACAACAGAAATTTACTGAATCTAAACTGAATTGATATTAATGGATCCATACGTGAAAACCTGAAAATAGCTGCAAAATAAATGTAATGTAATCAATAGTTGTAAATTCAATACACATGTCTGAAAATTCACATTGAATTTAGGGTCCTGTGTAAGCACTCTGAATTGAATAAAGGCAGATTTTAATCAGTGTTTACTATCCTTCACCTTTGTAAAAATTAATGTTGTGACTTTATTTCTGAAATGAGCTTTTGTGCACTTGAACTTATCTTTGAACTTGTGTGACATATGAATTTCAAACAAAATGATAATATTCTAAATGAATTCATCATTATATTCCAAATGTACTGCTAGTATATTTAGAAGTTTAAAAGCGGGCATATATATTAAATCAATCCACTGCATATATTACATATATAATTCTATTTGTGTTATTTGTCTGCTTAAGCTCCTGTAAACCTCTCTTGGTATGAAGTTAACCTAGAATACAAGATCTTCAATGTATTAGATCCAATATTGCACCTCTCACTATGGAAGCACACAGGACCATTTGTGGAAGAGCGTGAAACTATTCACAAACTAATTTAAACCTCTTTTAAACTTATACTTTTCAGCCCATTTCATTTCAGGATATTGTAATTCAATCTATAATGTATGTATTAATATATCATCTCAGGATATTATTTTAATTCAATCTATACCATATGTATTAATATAGTATATGTAATGTAATACTGTGTATTGTGTTATGTGTCCTAAATATATTTCTTTCAAGCTACAAATATTAGCCATTATCTTTAATATACGGGGCAATTCTGATCAAATGCCAATTTCAGCAATACTTCACATCATACTATAAACTTCAACAAAGTTTTATTTTCTTAATGTCTTTTATTTTCTTCTCTAGACTTATAAGCCCTAATCTTTATATTTTCATTACATTTTTCTAAACCCTTCTGGATAATTTGTGTCCCTTTTTCAGTACCATTGTATTTTTCTCAACTATAGCAACAAAAACTATTAATATATATAATAATATTCCTACACAGATTCATTATTATTTATATGATGATATATTTAGTCTCTAATCTTCCTCCTAAATTTGGTTGGAATTTTGGGAATAAGAACTGCTATTTTCAGACTATTATCTATATACATAAACTCCCAGATTCTTCCATATTCTTCAACTTCATTAAATACAAACGTAGTTTTCTTTTGGATGTGATAATTTTAAAATAAATTATCCCCAACTTTCAAATAAACTTAGGACACTCTTTTAGGGAAAAAAATGCCTTGCTCCAATCAGAAGTAAAATACAGCACTCTCGATGGCATTTGGCTGAGATTATCTATGTAGACAGCATCATATGATTCCAAGTTTGAATATTTACTTAGATCATCTATACATATTCTCCAGGATTATTAATTTATACAACTACACAATAAAAATACAGCCCCTCCAGTCTTCAATCTACATTAAGAATATAATTTTAACATTAATGAATTTTTTCCCACTCTAATCCTGTGCTTTTTATGCACTTCCTCAATAAATTATTATTGACTGTACTCTAGCTGTCAGGCATTTTACTCTGCAGGGGCTACAGTCATGAGAGGACAAAAAGAGGACAGTAAGGATCCCCTACATCTCTGAAGCATTTACCCCAGATATTGTAAATGTGCAAATGTTACTTAACTGGCTTTTCCTTTCTTCTATTACCTTTTGCTGTATCATTTTTAACTAGTACCATTAATCGGTAGGTCTTCCCATCTATATGTCTATATCTCTACACATAAAGTAGCTCATATGGTTGAAATATATATAGAGAGAGAACATATTATTATGTGTGTATATGATATAAACTGTATACTATATAAAGTTGGTAATATATATCTATGGTTGATGTTCACTAATTAAAATTACAGAAACCAAAAATAAAGCATTTCTTATTAGTTATTTTCACAAGATATCAATTCAAAGAATACTTTTGTTTTTTCATTAGTTTTCAGAAAATTGCTTCATTCTAAATATTCATTTTCATCATTGCACAATATACTTTAACACTCATTAAAAATGCAACAAATCTCTATTCACCGTTAGCCACTATTTTCTCCATTACCTTGTCATAATTTATTGATTTATTCTCACTTGCTAAACACAAACATTGATTGAGTCCCTAGTGAATATATTGATAATTGTCGGTACTGGATTCCATCAACATAATGACATTTCTGTTGACTTTCTGAAAATTAGTTCATAGAAAATATCCATTGATCAAGCTGATGCAAAAGAAATAAAATGTCTTTTAAAATTCACTAAGGCAAAAGTAAATGCTGAGCCATATTTTCTATAAAATTGAATATATATTACAAATATTCACATTTATTAATGTCAAGATTTAGAAATCTAAAATAAAACTATGCAAGGCTATGAATTCCTTTGGTTTGAAAACATGAACCATTAAGTATTGGTATTTTTATATAGTCCTTGACCAGCCCTAAGCCTACCTCTCAGGCTTATGGTTTTTATAGCATTTGGAATTAATTGCTCCCACCTATTTCCTTCAAAGAGTTTAAGTGCTTCTACTGTTGAGAGTCACTGAATTGTAACTTAAATATTTCTCTTAGCACAGGATAGACCTTATTTAGAGAAAAGGGTAACACTTTCACTAAGCTCTACAGAGGAAAATCAGTCAGCTTCAGGACACAAGGACTACTGTTCCTATTCACAGCTTTGTTTTAAATCTTCCCTTGTTTTTCCTCAACAAACCATGGCACAATGCTTGCTGCATGTTCCCCTCCCAAACTGTGGCTGTCAATAACAGGTTGTTCGGCCCCTGAATATGCGAGCAGGCAAGAATCAGTCTTCCCATGAAAATCAAGTCAATGACCTGCCTCCTTGGCTCCTTGTGAACCAAAAGACAACCATAATTTTTTATCCTTTCCATTCTCACGTGTTGTAAATGTTCACTCAAGTCCACAATCCAATACAAAATGCATTAATTCCTCCAAAGTGAGCTCACCGTGCATGATTTAATTATAGCCAATTGGACATACTTTCCCTTTACTTTTTCTAAAAAAAATAAATAAATAATTCAAGGCTCTAGCTCTAAGTAATTCTTTATTCAATACTTTTGCATTATCCTTATCATCTAATCATGTGGGAAAAATGAAGGTTTTGTCCTATTGGTTTGTCAAAAGGTAAGTATAGCCATAAAAGTTTTATCCACAAACTTTTTATCCTCAAAGACTCAAGTTTAATCAAGTGACAACCTTTCTATTTCCCACCACTTACCTTATCCCAACTTGAACCACAGAAAAAGAAGGAAAATACTACAACCGCTTTTATTTTAACCTTCACATTTTGCAGTCAGTCAGTGTTGAAGTCAGATATACAAGATTACACACAGTTTTCCAAGATTTGCATTTAAAAGATTGTATACAAGCTTCAATACAGGTTGCTTTTCCGTGACCATAGAAACATCAGAAAAGTTGGAAAATTCAGTCCACTGAACTTCAAATGACTTTATTAAAGTGTCACTAATCAGAGTAAAAAGACAGAAAGTTTTAGTGTTTGGCCTAACAAAGTGAATAACTCTCAAAGTCTAATGACCTACGAAGAGTATTTCTTAAAATAAAAAAAAAAAAGAGAGAGAGAGAGAGAAGAAGGTCTGGTTGAAAGCAAATTAAATAAGAAAAACCCTTCACTGCCTTCTTCAAAAGATTGATTTCATACAGATAACACAGCTCAGCTAAACTGTGACACTGGATAGAGTGTTCTCTGGCTGGGCAGCTGGGAAAATTTGCCTGGTTAACTATTAAAGCACTGTATGTATAGGTTTACTTAAAATACAGCCATCAGTAGGATTTCGCTTTAAAGATAATTCTGTAGCTCCATTTATAGCTTCAAGTTTACCCATTGAAACTCTAAAAGCATTCTAATTTAATTATAAGCCAAAAAGAAAGTCCAACATGCAAATGCAAATCTATTAATAATGCATGCTAGAGCAATATTCAGGAGTACTACCAAACTCTACACCCTAGCTACAGACTTCAGAGAGGAAAACATTTTGTTTAAAGCTGTGCTTTCTCCTACTTTTGGGAAATGAAGGAAAATTGACCCACAGGTGATATATAAATTTTCTTTTTGTAGCATCAAAGGTTATCTTCAATAATAGCTATATTTAAATGGCTATAATATTAATAACTACATCCACAAAGAGCAGAAAAAATTAAAGGAAAATAACTTGGTGAAAGGAAAGTGAAAGTCTCTCAGCTGTGTCTGACTCTTTGCAACCCCATGAACTATACAATCCACGGACTTCTCCAGGCCACGATACTGGAGTGGGTAGCTGTTCCCTTCTCCAGGGGTTCTAAAGGAAAACAATATGTATCATTATCATCACTTTTCCCTTTATCTTCCAATGGTGCCTAGGAGCTTCTCAGACATTTCTCTTTGGCCTTAAGCAGAAGGTTAACAGGGAAAAGCTGGAAGTACACTATGTCATGTCAAACAAAGAGCCCCCAAATCAAAAATGAAGAAGGGGAAAACTTACCAGCACTTTCACTGCCCCATATTTCTATTTACAGAGTTGTTTTTTATTTTTTTTTCCCAGAAGACACTGAGGTGATTAAGCAGGTCAATGACCTGCTCCATTCACTGTTTCCTCCAGGAGGCTCCTGGATGTTCACCTAATTTACCAATTTCATGAACACTTGTCCATCACTTATATTGTGTAAAAGAAAGTGTTAGCTACTATAAGCCTTTAAATAAAGCAATTCACATATGACCAAATTACAAATTGACAAAGGTAAAAGGGAAATAATAGCTACAACAGTACCAAGAAAACCAAACCCACACAATTTAATTCAGCTACTTCAATTTTCTCAGCATTTTTTGATCCCGGTTATGTGTCAGGCACCACTACAGACATGAAGATCCAAGGATGGATGAGAAATGGACCAGGCACAAAGATGTCATAATCTGGGAAAGGAGGCAGTGGGGAATACTAAGTAATTGTAATTCAGTGTGGTAAGCATTACGTGCATAATGTGAATAAAATGCTAAGGAATTGAGGAGCAGGGAGTAGTTAATTCTACCTGGAAAGCAACTGAGGATTTTCTCATAGTGGGGGTTCTTGACCTAAACAGTAAATGATGAGAGGGAATCTTCCAAACAGTAAAAGTAAGTACTGTCCATCAGCTAGAGCATGCAAAAAAGCAACAGCAGAATTAGGTACCTCCAGTGACTTAGCACACAACACAGCAAATTGGGGACCGGTGTTTGGGGTGTGCTCTCGAAGTTTTGAGGATAAAAACTTTGGTTCCAATAAACTATCCCCACTTGAGTAACTTCACAGGAAAATACTGGCCTCCCTACTCTTTCTATGCACCTGCTCTTTGTTCGATTACAACAAAAATGAAATAATTTACCTAATAAATTTCTTTCTGAATTTTTCAGGGTAATTGGAAAAGTTATTCATCACAAGAGGGGTATAATACATCAAAATAATAAATTTATAAATCAAATCCTCTTTTACAAGTCCACATACAATATGTCTTGAATGTACTCTGGCAAAATTACAGAACTGTTCAAGGTTCACCAGAAACTTTCTACATTGTAGTAATCCAACTATCAGAAGTCCCTCCAACTTAAAAAATATAGATTGTACAACTTAGTCAGTTCTAATGCATGGCTCCTGCTCAATTTGCGTAACTCGTATCACAAACCAAACCTGTATCAATTCTTCCATTACAATGCCATAGGGACCTGTGATCAGCTCAGTTAACTGTTACTGGTCCTCATTTTACACAGGCCTAGGTTCAGTTCACCCTTGGAAAATGCCTAGTGTTTCCTCCCTCAGTCTATGTAGGTCCAAGATCAAAATTATCTTCAAGAAGTCCTTTCAAATTAACTTGCTTAATAATATGGTTAACTAATTTATTTGGCCATTCTTACACAACTTTTGCTACATTTCTTTTTTGTA
The DNA here is from genome assembly GCF_019320065.1 of Cervus canadensis. Classification (NCBI taxonomy): domain Eukaryota; kingdom Metazoa; phylum Chordata; class Mammalia; order Artiodactyla; family Cervidae; genus Cervus; species Cervus canadensis. Next base: position 90,096,142 of record NC_057386.1, read on the forward strand.
GATATGTAGCTTTGGCTTCTCAAATTTTCTGTCAGATCAAGGCCAACATTTACTTTTAATTTATTTTCTTGAGCAGTGAAATTTTTCACATGTTAGATAGTCAACATTCAAACACAGACTTTTAAAAATTGCTTCAAAAGTCTGAGATAAAATTAGGAAATGCTATTAAAACAATATCAAGACATACAATTCAAGTCTCATCAATTTTTTTTTTCCTTTTTTCAAAATGGAATTGTAAATGAGATGAAAATCCTTGACTGGTTTAGGGGTCAAGATAGAACAGTAAGTGGTTAATAACACACCCTGGAGATGAAGTGGGGGGTCTCTAGTCCTGGCAGTTGGGAAGTAACCAGGCCCATGAACTGAAGCTGCTTAATTCATCATTGTCTTTAAACTAGTAGAGATAGTTCAACATAACTGGGATAAAATACTGACTTGTTTCTGAAAACGTCTTCACTTACAAAGAAGCTCTCAGTATGCACAAGAGTAGACACAGAGAATTTAAAGACGCATGTTAGCTTCCACAGGAAAACATGGGGGCCTGATTATAAAAATCACACGTTTCTTTACAAAGAAGCCACTGGATAGGACTTAAAACTGCAAAATGATTGATCACTTAAAGCTTACAGTACCCTTCTACTTAAGTTATATTGAAGTCTGGCAGAACTTTTGTTATTTAATAAATAAAACACTCATACAACTAACATTGGCCATATAGTTAATTACAACCTATTGTGCAGTTTCAAAATCATATAGCAGTGATTTACTTCAGAACACTCATTAAAAGAATTGCACACAGATGAAGCATTTCTCTGCTTAAACATCCTGATTTAATATAATAATACAGCTTTTTTATTTTTTATTCAGAATATATAATGTCAGTCCGTAAAAGGGAATTGAAGCCAAGAAAAAAGCTAATAGATAAAATTTATTCACTGTCAAGTGAGTTTTCAGGATTTTGTTAGCAGTCCTAAATTTCGTTTTTCCTGTTTTTCTTGGCTTAATCCTTTTGTCCAACCCTATATGTACATATATATGCAATTATATAAAACAATTCAATTTGTTTAACTATGGAGATTTGAATGTGTCCTAGTCAAGAAATAACAAAAATCTATCTTGCTGGTGACTACCCTGCATAAACATTTTGCATTAATATATTCCACAGAAGAAGTAGCTCAGTTCTAATTTTGACTGTTAATAATACATTTATAGCATCAGTTACATAATCTCAATAAAATTTTAAATTTTCAAAAAGTGAAATACCAATAGCTATTGTAATAAAACAATAGCAATTCCAATTTCATAATATAAAAGGTATTTTTAATCACTTGAACTATAAGATTTAGCATTATTTATGCTTGATAAATATTTCACTCTCAAAAATTCCTATATATCAGTAAACTACTTCATATTGGTAAGACCAGATTTGTTTGATCCCTCACTTTTATCAACACTAACCACCATGCTGATATTTTAGAAATTTATAAATCAAAAGTTAGAATTTTATAGTATTTTTTAATATATTTCATAAAAATAACCTACATGCAAGATTAAGATAATCACATAGTTACTCATTTATTTATTCAATCAACATTTAATAACACCAAGCTCATTTTTTTCAGTTTGGGAAAATTTATACTTTGTATCATTTGATTTATTGTTGAAAAAAATACTTTGCAATATTTCTGTCACCTTTGTGCATACAACCTCAAAGATGTCATTTTGCTTAACTGTATGTATTCTTTTTATAAAAAGAAGGAATGAAAGAACAGTTAGGAAATCATTAATCTTTTGGATATGAGGGAAAGCCACACATAGTCTCAATAAATCAATGTCTTTGGAAGACACAAAAGATTTCTGGTTTAATTCAAAATCCTTTATTTAAAATGCCAAATGTCTTTATGTTATGCAGAAGTGCTCCAGATGGCTAGGCACATGTTTCAATTACGCTAAATTGCATTTTTTCCACTTGTTCTCTTACTCTTTACATCTAGAATGTTACTGATTGTATCTTGAGTGGGCAGGTAAAAATACTAAAATTTGTAAATGTAAATGCTTTTTGGATAAAGGAAAAGAAAACACATGAATTAAAAGACATTGTGCAACATACTGTCAAACGTTAAAAAGAATAATTGAGCAAATGAGGGATCCTAAAATCTTGTTAAAGTTTTATTAATTATTAATCTATTTTCTCATAAGTGGAAATTACTATACCATGCATTCACTTTTCAGAAGACCAGAACTAATAAATACTTGGGACCTCTATAGTGATAATAATTCCACAGTTACAGAACCATAATATGAAAACTAAGAGGTCTTTCTCAAATAAGTAAAGTAGATAATATATTATTTGTTATTAAATGTAAATCTCTAATATTAGCATCAACTGCTATATACCTACTGCCTCAAGCCACCTCATGTATTTTTCAAAGCACCCTTTATACATTCCATTCAAAGCAAAAAGTCCTTATTTAAGGTTGTTCTAAATACACTCTTCTGAGGTTGACTCATAGAGCCATTCCCTTGTGCTTGGAACATTATTTAGTACTTTCATATTGGTTTTTTCCTGGATCTCTCTCGGAAATATTGCTTTTCATAAGACAATTTAATCTCTGAAAGTTTAGCTATACCAACAAAAATCTATCACTTTTATCTTCTTTCTAAATGTACCACAAATGTATAAAATAAATAAATAAATAGAAGCTATCTTGTGACAGGTAATTTTTGAGAAGGCAGTGAGGGGATTCTGAATACTATTTAACTATTTATAATATATTTACATGAGTTTAATTAATTAATAAATAGAGCTGTATGCATTTTTACTTATTCAATTAATGTTTTAGCATTTCATTCGTTTCTGGAGACACTTGTTATAGCTTGTCAACTAAAGCCAAAGGAGTCTAGTATTTTTGAGTAGCTATCAAAGAGGAATAGCTAATTTTCCACTGGGACTCCCTGTGTTGATCTTACTGTTATTACTATCACTTCAGAGAAGTTTCCAAATTTGCAAAAGTATAATTAATCTCTTTTTAAAAAAAAACCAAACCTAACCAATTAAAGAAGAAAGGCTTTTCACAAAGAGATCAGAGGCCATTGGTATCAGAATCACTTGAGGGGCTTGTTGAAATGACATGATCCAAGGATGTTCCTTGAATCTTCTAAAAATTAATTTTCATTTTAAATAGGCATCCACATGAGGAATCCTCATGTGCATTATGTTCTGAGAACTAATCAAACTAAAATGTATCACTATATGAAAATGGAATATTTTTAAAAGTTTGAATTTTGTTTATTGAATATACAAAATAGAAACAATAAAAGCCCTTGGAAAAATAAGTTGAAGAAAATACTTTCATACACTCTTGTATTTTGCACAAGTCAGTGATATTTCAAAGAATGTCTTTCCAGATTCATTTGATTAAAATTTTGCTTCTACATTCAATCTATCTTTTAATTTATGACTTAATCCCAAAAAGACTTAAAGTGATCTCAAATGCTACCTATGCAATAAACACATAAAATTATACAAACAATACACCACATATAGTGAAAATACTAATTTCTTATTTAAAAGTTCTCATACTAATGTCTATCAGAAACTTTATTAGCATGTGCTACTGATAGGGATAGGTTTTACAGTGCCTGGGCTCCAGTTCGGATTTTATGCCTTACTAATAGTATGACCCAAAAGGAGTAAATTGTTCTTAATATTTATTTTTATTTATTGAATTGGTTTGGCTGTACCAGTCTTAGTTGTGGGATCTTCAGTTGCGATGTGTGAACTCATAGTTACATGGACCCCCTGCACTGGGATCACAAAGTCAATGGACCACCAATGAGGTCCCCAAAGAGTGTAAAGTCATCTTTCCCTAGGCTTGAGTTTTCTCATCTATAAACAGTGGTGCGTGAGTGTGTGCTCAGTCACTAAGTCATGATGGACCCTTTTGCAACCCCAAGGATTGTAGCCCGCCAGCCTCCTCAGTCTGTGGGATTTCCCAGGCAAGAATACTGGAGTGGGTTGCCATCTCCTTTTCTAGAGGATCTTTCCAAACCAAGGATCAAACCTGCGTCTCCTGCATTGGCAGATGGGTTCTTTATCGCAGAGCCACCAAGAAAGTCTACCCAAAATAGCAGTTATATCATCTATTTCACAGTATTATTTTGAGATTTGAATTAAAAAGCACAAATCATCATCTTTTCTTAATAAATGGTTTGAATTATTTTAGGAGTAGTTTCCATTGTTGTTTAATGATGACTGCTTAATAACCATGCTGTTATTGTTTAACAACATTATCAGAGACAGAAATAATGTCGAAGACAGATGAATAAAATATGAGCATGCAAAGAGGCTTCTTTGAGCAAAGGTTGCTCCTAAGGGCAGGCATAAGCCTAGAATACGGATGAGTGTTCTAGTGGGAAGGGAAGACAGGAGGCTCATTAGGACAAGGGGCAGCCTTAGACTATCTAAGAGCATCTTGGTACTACAGCATCTCTGGGGTAAGGCTCAAGATGGATATACTTTTTTTTCTTTAAAATTAAAGAAAAACTTAATTTAATTGCCTTTGATATCAACTTTTGTTAGTTTACTTGCAAGGGCAATACTGATTTCAGAAAAAAAGGATATACTTTAAATCAAACTCTGTTTAGTTACACAATGAGTTCTCATATGAAACATTTTAAAATAGAAAAATATTAAAGATAGGTTTTGTCTTACAGCTTTCTTCTCAGAAATGATTCCACCAAGAAAATGATTCCACTTCTAATAATTTAAAATCTGCAGACAACCCCTTATGAAGTACAAAAACTGAATTCTTAAGTAAGATAAATAACCTCAATTATGTGAAACCAGTCACTATGATCAATTGGTAAAACTTTATTTCATCACAGCAATCTTATACATGTTCTGATAATGGTTTGTGTGATGTTTGTGTTCCTGTTGGACTGTTTGTCCTCGAAGGCATGGATCTGTAAAGTGCAAATTCGAATCTCCAGTACTAAACACCATGTCTGGCATATTGAACACTGGGATGAAAGTTAAGGATGGGAAGGCAATACAGAGGCAAATAAATTATTCACAATAAGACCAAGGTCCTTTCTTACGTAGAAGTCCTTGATTACTGTAGAAAAAAAGATTTTAGCAAGGTGAATATATGGGGAAAAAAGTGAAAGTGTTAGACACTCAGTCATGTCCCACTCTTTGAAACCCCATGGACTGTAGCCCGCTAGACTCCTCTGTCCATAGGATTCTCCAGGCAAGAATACTGGAATGGGTTGCCATTCCCTTCTCCAGTGGATCTTTCTGACCCAGGGATAAAACCTTGGTCTCCTGCATTGCAGGCGGATTCTTTACCATCAGAGCCAGAGGGAAGCCCCAAGTTGAACACAAACACCTGGGCAAATGGACAGGAGAAAGAGCAACAACTCTTCTGTTTCTGTGTCCATCTTCCATTTCAGAAGAAAACTGGAAATCCTGTTTGAATTTTCTTCTGAGAAATACTGCAGGATAGCTCCCAAATTTGCTCTCATTTAAAAGCAGAGGTGAAGCTGTAACCTTGCTATCATGCCTGGTTTATGACAAAGTTAGCATCTATGCAAATGAAAAGGTGAGAGGGAGATGAACTATATACTTATTTGGGGTGAACATTCTGGGTACATGTATTTAATTTCTCAAAACTGCTCTGTGAAATAGATTTCACAGAGACGTAACAGACACACTAACATATTAGACAGCTTCCCTAAGATCATGAACTGTACCCTAGCATGTCTGTACCAAAAGTATTTGCTCTTCCCACTGTTTGCTATATTTGAATTCAATAGTCTTCTTGTTCACCTGGTTTGATAATGAAAACTTTATACATGAAATAGCACTAATCTTCAATACAATCTGAATATAAATATTCCTCGTTATATACACATACATAGATGTTTAAATGTGTTTATAAGTATAGGCTCCATATTGCCCCTTCTTCCATGACTAAATCCATATTAATTATGTTACCAAATTGACATTAAATATGCTATTTTTTCTTTCTTCTAACCCATTATTAAAAACAGAAATTGATTCATTCACTTTTGAGTGTTTAATTAGGATATCTGTTTAGGTATATCAATGAAAGAAATGTCCCTTTCAAAGTTAGTTTAACATCTAATTTAATTCAGTCAATCATAAAATCCCTTGGACCACAAGGAGATGAACCGGTCAATCTTACAGGAAATCAACCCTGAATATTCATTGGAAGGACTGATGTCAAAGCTGAAGCTCCAATACATTGGCCACCTGATGTGAAGAGCCAACTCACCGGAAAAAATCCTGATGCTGGGAAGGACTGAAGGTAGGAGAAGAAGGGGACAACAGAGGGCCAGATGATTGGCTGGCATTTACTGACTCAAGAGACACGAGTTTGAGCAAGCTCTGGGATATGGTGAAGAACAGGGAAGTCTGGCGTGCTGCAGTCCACGGGATCACAACGAGTTGGACATGATTGAGCAACTGAACAACAACAATGAATCATAAATTCAAATCTCAGCAAATAGAAATTTTCTGTGATTTCTCATCATGTCTTGCCTTTTAATGTGACTCATGGTTAATCTTTGAAGCAAGTAATATTCTTTGAAGGGAGATTATTAACTCTTCAAAAAATTATCTGATTATATTTTTTAGTTTTTAAAAATTGAAAATTCATTATATAAATATTTCAGACAAAAAAGTAAGATCTATAGGTCAAACTTCAGATGCCTTCGTGTATACTTATGGTGTTTTTTCTTTTTATTTCATTCTTTCTATTACCTTAGCAGATAATAATTTATAATAATTAAACAGCAGTAGAGTGTGGTAGAAAGAACAAAAGCTTTGAAACCAAATGAATTCAAATCCAGCTTTATCACAGAACAATTTACTCAAATTGTTCTGGTCCTTGATACTTCATCTGTGAAATGGAGATACTGAGATGCACTTCAAAGAATTTTTGAGAGATAATAGATTAGATAATATCTGTAAATAGATGAGATAATATCTGTAAAGCATATAGTACAGTATCTGACACAAGTTGGAAATCAACAAAAACTGGTATCTTCCTATAACGTCAGTTCTGTTTAAATTTATTTGCCTTCATAATCACGGACATTCAAAACTATTGCAAAGTGAGTGCCTTGACCTCAGATCAGACACATACAGAGAGCAGTACCGTGTTTTATTTCCTCTGTTAGGGTAGAAAGAAGATAACAAACTAACTCAGAAAAGCACAGAGGAAATGGAACAGTTTCTAAAACAATTTTTCTTAGAAATAAAACTTGTAAAATTGCAGTGCTTACTATGCATTGTGGGAATATTTAAAATTATGTCTCTTCTAGATGTTTCAATTATGGTATTAAATTGAAATAAAGGTATTTTACACCTTAAAGATGTTCTGATGTCTAATTTCTAACAGCCTGTCTTTCAATAACGTTTTTATTTTTATTGCATTTCTCAGGTAGCCTGCCTGTGTTTTAAAATGACTCTAATATTTGATACTCAACAGAACACGGTCCATAAATTGGGTGACGCTTATCTGGTTTCACATTATATTAAAATTAAAAGAAGAATTCTAAAATTTCTTTAAATTATAGGCAAATAAGCAATGTAAAAACTACCTCCATTTCCTTGACTTAGGTAATAACCTTTCTTGGCTGAGGTATGTTTTTCAGCTTATTAGTCACCATCATTTAAAAAGTTATTTTTTGCCAGATATATCATAATGGAGAAAATAACCAGAGAGGTATTTTCTAATGTGCTTCCATAGTAATTTCCTTTAAACTAGGAAATATAATTTGTAAGTGGTGTTTTGTTCCCCATCCACCTGGCATCATTTGAAATATCATAATTTCTGCAAGAACAGTAGCTATTTACATGCCTTGTAGCTGTTTACACTTTTTTTTTCTTTTTAATCATTGTCTTCTGAACCACACAGGAGTAAATAAGTAAATAAGTGAATGTAGCACCAATAAATGTAAACCAAACAGACTTTTAGGAAAATATGCAGTGCCTTGTACAGTGGTTAAGCTAAGTAGTTAGGATTCTCTCCTTTTACCAGATGAAGGCGCTGTAGCTCAGAGAAGTTTAACTTCTGCTTCAAGGTCACAAAGATTGAAAAGGTACAGCCAGGATGTGAACAAAATTAGTCTGACTTTCAAATTTATGCTTATTTCAGTATTTAATCATGCAACGCACAATTATACTCAATATTAAGAATAACATAGAACTCCTTCAGAAACTCAATATTAAGAATAACATAGAACTCCTTCAGAAATTGAAGTTCATATTAAATCCTTTAATTAAGGGTTTAAAATAATTATTTTTAGAAACATTTAAAGTCAGTAAATAAAATGTAGATTTTCACTTTGTCAAATGTTTACCTTGTATACTATAAGAAGTTATATCAACTAACATAATACATTTCCTTAGGCTGCTTTTTGTTTCAAGTAGTATTTGAGGTAGAAGCTAGGGACAAGCTAAGAAGTAAATGTATAATGTGATTTATTTAATTTTAGACATGTATAACAAAGAACTTTCTTGTGGAGAACTGCCTTTGCTTAATGTTAGTACGTCTCAAAGCAACACCTTATATCTTCAGCTTTCCAACATCTAAAAATACCAATTTTTTTCCTTAACAAAACTTTTATTCTCTAAATGTATATTTTCTTGGTTGCTGAGCAGCAAAAATTCTTCATTTTAGTATAAACACAGCGACACATAGGCAGAAAAGTGTCTGGAAGAAAATACAGTAATAGACACTTCTATCAGCTATGGCCATCTGTGCTCAGTTTGACCCAAAGTTTTGGCAAGCTTATGTGGTCCCTCCCATCACAAAGCATCTTGTCCTATAAAGAAAATTTTTACTCCCACATCCTACATTTTCCAGCAAGTCAGGGGTCAAGTGTGTTCTAAATCTGCCAGGCCCTGGACTTGAAATCCTAAGGATTCATTACTTACTTGTAATTAACTACAACCTCAGTGGATAAATAACTTTGCCTGTTTTATTATGCAAGGTAATAAAATACTAAGCTGTAGATGCAACACAGACAGTTCTGTCCCATTTAGCCATACAAATAAATTACTATTTTAATCTTTTCAGTGGAGAATTGAAGTTACATCTTAAAAAAAGAGACCAAGTCAACTTTTTGTAGCAATTAAAGGACTGGCATACAGCTACTAATGAGGAAAAACACTACAATCAAGCAATATATTAATTCAAGCAAATTTTAGTAATTCAATTATGTTTCTAAGAAATGGTCACAACCTAAGACACAGGTTGCTAGATTTGGGCCAAGCCTTTTAAGCAATTGCCTTAAATGAACCTTTAAAGAATACAAGTAAAGATTCCTCATGGATCGATTAAGCTAAAATCTTACTGAAACCCAAATGGTCAGGTTATCCCTGTGATGTGCTACAGAAATGCTAATGTGAAAGCCCCGGTAGGAATGCTCTTCATCTGATTATAAAATATTAATTCACTACATGAAATAAAGCCAAACAAGAGCACATTACCAATAGGGCCTCTCTTTCGATCCATAAATAGTTTGGAAGAATCGTACTTTTACCATTTGTCATAAGTACTTTCTAAAAGACATCAAAATAAGAGATATTGAAAATGTGTCACTGTATTAGTAAAAGTACCATTGAGAAAACCATCAGTTAAACATAGATCTCTTTTGAGCATCTGTGAGATAAATTCTTCGTAGGTCCTTAAGGTTTAGAAAATCTGTATTTGTTTGGTTAACTGCCTTTTGCGTGTATGTGCTTGTTTAATTGAGGACACCATGGCTTACCTACCTGATCTTATATCTCTATTTAATCTGGCCTTTAGCAAACTAAATATAATTTAGTGGACTATCTAAGTCACACATTTTCTGTATGCTAATTTTATATATTCCAGGATTGTTTTTTTAGCTATACTTATTTTTGATTCCCAGAGACTCATTTAACTATTCCATCATCCTTTTCTTTGTATATATATTTTTGTAACCTGCTTCAAACCCACTGTAGCATGAAGTGGATGTGTCTATAAACATAAAGAGTAAATATTTTGACTAAAAGACAAAGTTACATACAACAGACCACTATGCCAAGCAGAAGGGAAGCATATCTACTACGGATATTTGCTTATTTTGAACAATTTCAGAAAGTAATAAAGCATTTTTGTTTCCAGGGAAATGTTTTAATTATGAATTAGAAAATTTATACCAAAGAAGTTACCAGAATGTATATGAACTACAGAAAACAAAGTAGTTTTGAAGAAAAGATCGTTTTACCTTTATTTGATGGGGCCAGTCAGTTTGACTTCAATGAAGAGAACTACATTAAGTAATGGAACAAAAAATTTCAAAATAGATTCTCAGGTAAACACACATGATTCCACAGTAGTCAATATTTGACAATTGAGAGTGAACATTTCTCATCTAGATGAAAGAGAAGGCTTTAAGATGAAACAGACACGGAATAATATATTTTAATTTGATTGTTTCATAAGCAACTAAGCCTCTCAACAAAGTTTCTGGATTAGTAAATTAATTCCTTTAAGAGACTATAACTATTATTGAATTATGTCAACAATAATAAAATGATGAATGGATAAATAGCATCAACAAAACTTCAGACTGAGCAGTGTGGTTTAGTGTCAAGCATGTGAACCAAAGTCAGGAAAACCTGAATGTTAGTTTAGGTTTGTGACCACATACAAGTCATGATATTCTCTGGGTCTCTTCCTATAAATTAAGCAAAAAACACCTTATCTGCCTCCTCACAGACTTGTTAGGGAAATCAAGGGGAAAAAAGGAAGAACAGTACTCTAAAGCACTTCAGAAATAGAAAGCTTTTTTTTTTTTTTTCCTAAATGTTAATACTTCTGTGCATATCTGTACTTTGGAAAGAAAGAGGAAGGAAACTAACAAATTTTAGTGAGCACCTTTTTTTGCCCCACTCATACAAGAAGCCTTGAAATAGGTAATCATATCCATTTTACAGATGAGGAAAATGAAATTCAGAGAGTAACCATGGCAATGTTTGAATCAAGCTTCTTCCAAATCAAAAGCCTGCACTCTTTCACCTAAACTTCAGTCTGAATGAAATGCTAAATAATATTTTCTTTGCTGTATTTTATTAGTCAAGTTGACTGATATTATTGATGTTAAATATTGAGCAAGGGTGGTAAATTTGAAAAAAGAATGATAGCACTTAAACTTATCAATATCCAAAGTAGAACACTGTTATTCTGCCTTTTAGCAGAAACAGCAACATGGTTTAAATAAGTTAAGATTTGCTCTCTAAAGCAAAATTTGATAAGTTCTAAGGAAATGAGAAGCCATGGGAATACAATGACATATATATATTGTCATATATATATATATATACACACACACATTTTTTTTTTCTAAAATGTTCTACTTGACCAAAAATGTCTATAAAATAAGCATTAGTGATCTTACTGTACTTTAGGCAATACAGATTTCTGGATATTGAGTTACAGGTTTTTAACCACTCACATCATGCAGCCACGGTCATTTAATCCAGGAAAATCAGTCCTGGATAATTAGCTAGCATCACTAATTTCAGAAGAAGCTCCACGGCTTGGCTTCAGACATGAAAAATGACTCCTTTCCTTCAGCACGCTTCACTGACTGAGCTCCTGGCCCTTAGGCAGCATATTTGCAGCATGTTCTACAGCAATTCTTTAGTTTATCAAAGATTTACTGAGTGTCTGCCCTGAGCCAGACATATTGAAGGTGCTGGGAATACAGCAGTAATAAAGAGCAGAAAACCTTTCCCCTGGTGGAACATATATTTTTGGAGGAAGACACACCATAAACGAAATAAAGAAGGAACATATGTGTTCTGTTGGGTGATGATAGGGACTAAGAAGAAACAAGAAGAAGGAAAGAGAAAAAGGAAGGTGGAGGGAGGGAAACTCTGCAAGGTGGCTTTGAGAAAAGAGGTAAGAAAAGCACTCAGCCAGCACACGGCATGAGACAGGAGCCCCCGAGGCCTAGCCAGAACCCACACTGAGACTGCTGAGCAAGCTCAGGGATGCAGATCCAAGGGAAGAGATGTCAAGAAATCACTGAGGAGAGGGTCTCAGAGGGCCTTTGGGCTCACTCTAAAGATCTGGCTTTACAACGAGTGAAGTGCAAAGCCTGGGGTTTTGAAGAAGTGAGTGAAATGCTCTCACCTATATTTTAAAGGATCACTTCTGCTAGACTAGATAAAAGAGATCAAAGACAGAAGCAGGGAGGTCAACTGATCTGTTCATTCATTCATTCAACCAAAATTTACTTTGTGCTTACTATGTTCCAAGTAATGGTCTGTGCTCTTGAGTTACATCAGTGAACATAGCATACCCCCACATACCTCCCCTTGTGGAAGAAGACAGATAAAACATAACCAAAATTATGGACCAGCAAATCATATCACACACATGCACTTATACATGTACTTATCTGTATAGTATATGTATGTTATTTAAAGCAATGAGATTGGTTGGACTCCTCACCTCAGGGGGACAGAGTTGGTTAGAAAGAGAAGAATTTCAAGAACTGATTCCAGGGCATTTCAGCACTGAGCATCTTGGGAGATGAGAAGAAGCTAGTGAAGAAGGCTGATCAATTCTATGGGGGAGGAAGATAAAACACTACAGTAGGGAAATGGAGATCAGGCAGAATGGGAGAGGGTGGGGCTATAGGAATAAATTAGAAAATAAAGGTTAATTCTCACTTAGAATGGGAGATACTGGCAAATATTTGAAGTGTGGGAGAAAACGATCCAACTAACTATCTGGAGGAAAGGGCATTCAATGGAGCAGGAGGAGCGAGGAGCAACTGTTTTGAGATAGGTGGTTGCCTAGCAAGTTCTGGGAGCCAGCAAGAGGCCAGTATGAATAAAGCAAATACTCAAGGAAGAAGAAGAGTAGGAAAGAACGCTGGAGATCAGTAAGAAGGTGTCTTCAGCAATCCAAGGAAAGGATGATGGTGTCTTGGACCAAGAGAGTTAAAGTGTAAGTGATGAGAAAAGATCAGTTTCCAGAAATAGTTTTTAAGAGAGAGCCAAGATTAACTGACAGATTACACACAGGTTGAGAAAAGGGAGAAGTCAAAGAATAACTCCAGATTTTGACCTGAGCAGTTAGAAGATTGGGGCTGCCATCAAAGGAGGAGGAGATGGTTAAGGGTTGAATCAGTTTTTATTGGGGAAGATACAGGAGCTCAGATTTGGAAATGTTAACTCCAAACATCTATCGAGAAACTATTCAAACATGTATGTGTTTTTGTTATATGAATATGGAATTCAGGAGTGATATACAAGGTAAAGACAAAATTTTGGAGTCATCTCTGTATATATTATTTAAAATCATGAGGTTAATTGAGATCTTCCAGGGAATAAGTGTAGATTAAAAAGGACTAGTTTTTCAAGAACTGATTCCAGGGATATGCCAACATTTGAAATTGGAAGGCATGGAGAGAAGTTGTTGAAGAAGGCTGAAAAGGCACTGGTCCAAGAAACAGAATAAAAATCCCCAGAGTCTGATGACTCAGAAGTACATATACAATGGGCACTGGGAATTGCCCAATGATGTAAAAATGTGGCTATTATAGAGACATTGGTAACAACAATTTCACTAGAGTTGCAGAAGCTAAGCCTGATGGGGGTGGATTTATGAGACAAAGAGAAGAAAGGAGACAGGTATAGGCAATGAAAATATATTTTCACTGAAAGCTGAAGGAAATAAAATGAAGAACTGACACTACAGGTCCATTTATTCAAGCGTAACCTAGATAAAGATTAAGAAGTACCTATATAATCCTACTGGGCTTCCTAGGTGGTACAGTGGTAAAGAATCAGCCTGTCAATGCAGGAGACGTGGGTTTGATCCCTGGGTGGGGAAGGTACCCTGGAGAAAGAAACGGCAACCCACTCTGGTATTCTTGCCTGGGAAATGCCATGAACAGAGGAGTCCAGTGGGCTATATTCCATAGGGTTGAAAAGAGTTGGAAATGAGTTAGTGACTAAACAACAACAAAGTTATCCTACTATTGGGTCTTTAAATTTCACTTTACCCTTTATTTTTTCAGTCACTAGTATGAAGGAACATAAAAATATGAAAACAACTTTCTACACAATAAAACCTGAATGCCTATGAGAGTACAGAAAGTATCAACCATCATTATAACATTCTGTGCTGGGATTAAACATACATACTCAATTCAGATTGCTGGGTTCAAATCCACTTCCACCATAAACAAGCTCCATAAACGACTTTCATTATCCTCAGTATCCTCATTTGTTAAATGGTGAGATGTCATGGATTATTGTCAAGGCAAGACACTGCCCAGTGCTCACCAGTGTCTGACATAATTTAAGCACTTTATATATGTTAGAATCTATATATGATAAAATGTTTGCAAAAAATGTCAATAATCTGAAACAAATATTCCATAACAATGCCATTGGCTCCCAACTACCTGCTGTCAGAGTTTATAAATGTTTCTCAACATTTTCTGAATACCTTAAAACTTGGTTTTAACTCCAAATTGTTTCCTAAATATTGATATATGTTTGGACTCTGTGTCCCTATAGTCAATTCCTGGGTACCACATATAAAAGAAAGAAAGTGAAAGCCACTCAGTTGTGTCCATGAACTATACAGTTCATGGAATTCTCCAGGCCAGAATACTGGAGTGGGTAGTCTTTCCCTTCTCCAGGGGATCTTCCCAACCCAGGGACCGAACCCAGTTAACCCGCATTGCAGGCGGACTCTTTACCAGTTGAGCCACAAGGGAAGTCCACATATAAAGTATCTTCCAATTAGATTGTGTCATCTTCGTGACCTTATTGTCCTATTCTGTCTCAGGGTTTTAATACCAGGGAAAATCCATCAACCTTTGTATGATGGTTGCATACAACTTTGCACAGTGGTTGCACACATGTTAGTACATGGCATTATGCATATTTTAATATGTTACATGTATTCATTCTATAAATAATATTTGCCTAATAGAATTTTTTTTCATTTTCATTTCTCTGCATTATTCATACTCTCTCCTCACTTATTGTAGTATTAAAATCAGCCATATGTTGTCAAAGACTACTTAAAGCCTGAAAACAATAGAATATATTTACCATATTCCATATCTAGGACACTTTAAGAAATGCTTTAATTTATTTTGGCCATATCATTTGCCAGTTACTATTCCCCAATTTTCACTCCCAAGCTCCTAATTCTGAATATTACCTAACGTCATGGTTATTACAAAGAGCTGAACCTTAGATTTATTAATTCTTAGAAGAGAGGACACACTTCAGAGCCTATGGAATCCTTTATAGTCACTAACTCAACAATCCCTCACAGCTAATGAGGTTCTTCGGCAGTTTTTCATTGTAATGATGACAAAGTGCAAGACGCAGACAATGCAATGAAAAATTGATTCCACAAAATATGAAGTACATAAATATCCTTTCAAAACTATTCTTAGGGTAGTTGCTTCAAAGTCTCGTGAAACAAAAAAAGGATTAAAATAATTTGGGTTTTAATAAAGGCAAAAAAGAAATAAACAATAACTTTGTCAGAAGATAAATTATATCAATGGAAATCTGTAGCCAAAAGAGAGAAGAAATTGAGTATCCTGAAGCCATATATGAAATTATTCAGCATGAACTTAATCACTCATCAGTATTCCCTATCTGTGTACACGACTTGAAAATTTATAGAGCCCTTAAGTCACAGTGTTTTGTTTAACAAATTCAAAAACATACCAACAGGGAAAAAACAAAATCAGAAAATAATCATAGATTATTAAAAAATAAACACCGTGGAAGTCAAAAGCTGAGAAAGTAAGAAAATGTTTTCCTCCTTTTCATAAAATTTTCATAAGTCAGCCACACAATTTCATCATTATTTCTTAGGAGAGTAAGATTTATCATCTGAAAATCCAAAAATGGATTCTCTACCTTCATAATGTACAGCGACTGCTTCCAATCTGCAGAATACTGTGGTTGAGGAAAGTCACCAAATATGCCCTCCCTTTGTCTCCAAGGCCCCTCTCATGTTCTCACCCTCTTCCCTGATCCAGAAACACCTCCACATGTCCTCAAACTGGTGTCCTTGTTCCTACCAGTAAGTGACCCATAGGAGTGAATAGCATCTGCTGAAGGTCTTGATTGAGGCAGCAGAGTCAGACTTCTCTTGGTTCAGACAATACATAATACCACTTTTCAAAGAATTTTTAACACCAAAAAAGGGTGTTAAAAACAAGGTTATCAAAAGCTTACATATACAGTTGTATCCATCAGATTAAACGTCCCTCTCTTGACTAAGGCCACAGACAGCCCTGGATTTACAGGAGAATAACTATGAACTCAAATAATGGACTACAAGTCTGGATGTGGTTTTCTTTCTATCTATCTGAATTTAAAAGAATCGCTTAACTTCTCTGAGACTGCTTCCACAACTACAAAGAGGGAGTGATATGACATGTTGTGAGGCTCAAATGATAAAATTGCTAAGGAAACACTTAGTACTCAGCTCAATCACTGAAATTTTATAATAATTATTACCATTATTATTAAATATTCAACTCTTTGCTTATATTTTGCCTGTGACGAATGACACACAAGATACACAGGCATTTAATATAAGGCTCACTCACCTTTATTCTAAACAGTCTGTAAAAGTATTTCTAAGCTTGATATTCAGTATTAATTACAAATGTTTCCACCATTTCTCTTGGAAATTTTGGTGGTTTCATTGTGAAAATAAATAGGTTTATTATCAATTGCTAAAATTCATTTTGAATCTTTAAAAAACCATAATTTGTTCACTTAATATTCTAAGCACACTTTTAATAGAATATTTCTAGTTGTCTTATTATTTTTACTGAATTGCAAAAATGTCAGTACTTAGACCAATGGTTCTCCCACCACAGAACATGGTGCCCTAGGCATACCAGAGATCCATTAAAAACACCTGGGAAATCAAAACTGTATTCATAATAATACAAAGCAGTGTTTGCCTTTTCACTGTGTTGACATTTACACTAGAGGTACAAAACTGATGGTTGGTAAAACTGCTGGTACCTTAGCACAAAGCCAAGCAGTAGCTCCAAAGTATTCCAGGTGTAATTGTATTATTCACTTACTAGTCACAGTGAAAATAAAATGCCAGTTTCACTTAAAACCTGAAGACTTTCCCTTGAAGAAACAGTAAATAATCAATTTTATTAAATCTCAACCCTTAAATCCCAATGTGTTCTCAATATTTGGGGTGACAAATAGTGAAACATGAACAAAGAGCCATTAGTCAGTACCTATGTACAGTAGTCTCAAAGAAAAGCATGTGTGTGATGGATTGAGTTGCAAGCTGAACTAGTTGCTTTATTTATGGAATACAATTTTTCCTTGAAAAAACAACTGATAGAGAAAGCATGCTTTTTTAAAAAAATGGCAGACATGTTTTGTTTGTTTGAAAATGAACAAAGGGAGTCTGATACTTCGGGAAACAACTAATAATGTATGTTATTAATGATAAAATTTGAGCTTTCAAGTGAAAATTCAAATTTGGAAAACTCTGAACCATTACCATGAGGTCGTGAGTCCATATATGTAAAGGCTCTTTTGATAAGATCCTTATCAGTCATACGGATATTTTCCAAATGATCAGTGCCTGATGTTTCTAAGTCATACATAGGTAAAATTTCCATTCATAAAGCAAGATAGATCAATATTTTCATGCAACAAAGTATGAAAAATTCAATGGTAGGGTTTCAGATTCCTTATTGCAAGTAAGTTTTAAGAAATAGCCACTTGTGAAATTCTGGTATAGTATTAAAAGAAAATCAACAGTTATCTGAAAAAGATATCAAAATATCTCTCTCTTATCCAACTCTGTCTGAGGGAAGATAGATTATTTTCATATATTTTAACCAGAACAACATATTACAATAGACAAAATGAGATTTGAGAATCCAGCTGTCTTCTCTTAATCCAGATATTAGAGGGATTTATGAAAGCATAAAGTAATGTGTCTTTTTTGTTATTTCTTAGGGTTGAGAAAATTAAGTTCTTTTAATAACAAATATATATTATATGGTTACTGTAATTTTTAAAGAAATTAATAAATATTTTAAAATTTTCTCAATTTTAATGTTCATAACATGAATATCAATAGATAAGACACACCCAAGCAAAAGCTCTTTGGGGTCCTGAGACCAACCAATTTGAGAACTGCAACCTGGAAGTATATATAATATTTCCTTCAATTTAAATGCTAAGTTCCATGTGAGACCACCCACCTAAATTCTTCTTTCCTCTTTGAGCTTTCTGACAATTCTCAGTTCATTTGTAGAACAGAGATAATTGGTATGTCTTTATGTCCCTAGTTCAATTAATGATAAGATCAAACTTATTATAGCCCCCTCCATTCCCCCTGCTTCTCTCTTTTGATTATTCCTGAGACACAAGAACACATGTACCAGCCTTAGCTCTTCTACCATCTCATACAGTAAACATGTACTGAGCACTTCCTATACATCAGGTAATATACCAGACTCTAGGTGATATTATTATTATCAAGGAAATATTATACTAGGAGATCATAAAGACCAATGAGACAAAAACTCTGACCTTCAAAAGTCCAACCCAGTCCCTAAGTTGCATGTTGCCATAAAACACATGTTAAGAAATGCCTGTGGATGTGCTACATCTCTATTTTTTGTTGTTGAAGATAGAAAAGAGGTAGAAAATGTATATGAGCTATTCTAACATAATCAAGACTCTTCTGAGAATACAAAGATGCAAAATGAAAGGATAATAAACCTGTGTCTGCAACACAAAAGTTATCCTTCAAAGACACTCTTCTATATACCAAAGTTTTAGCTATGATAGGTGGGGGAGGTGAAGGTGTACAACTGGACAATCTCTGGAAGTAGCAGTACTGAAGCCAAATCCCCAGGACCCGTCCCCCTCCACACAAGTGTCAGAGCTTGAAAAAGAATGCAGATTAAATCATTTCTCTTTTACCACTGACCCTCTGCTTGCCCATGGAATGTGATCAGCCATGACTCTAGCCAGAAACCTGAGTAAGCAACCCAGACTCCTATCAATGTACAGGAATAAATTGTTAAAAAATGCATTGGAGCAAAGTTTGCACTTGGAAACGAACAATTGAAAAATCACCTCTGACAACCCTAGGTAATTTATAGCTTCTTTTTGCAGAGTCATGGTAAATTAATTGTTTGAGTAGAAGGAAAAAAGAACTTTATTGTATACAATTGAAAGATACAACTAATAATAATATGAAATTCTAGCTCCCAACTACTGCTTTAAATATTCTTTGCAGAAACACATTTGCTTTTAATTTTAGGAGTGGTTGGAGCTTGGGAACTCAAACTTGGTTTACAATTTCAGCACTTTAGTTCACAGAAGATACCCTGACAAACAATTTTTTTCTCATAAAAAAATTATTATGGTGAATTCTCTCCAGATCTTTAAATAGGTTATAGAAAATATGAATAAGTTTTCATATTGGTGTTATTTGAGGTTAAAAAAATAACAGACTTATTATCTCCTATTATTAACAAAATGATTTATAATTATTACTTTTACTCCTCATGTCTAATGAAGAGACAGCACTATTTAATAAGTTTAAGCCAAGTCAATCTTTGCATATCTAATGGGTAAATAGTAAGACTAAATAAATCTTCCAATGACAACAATGGACATTTATTCTCATTGCCAAGCAAAGGTAATCACTTCAACCAAAAAACAACCAATAACATAATCTGTTTTATAGTTTAAAATTTTTTCCTAAAGCCTAGAATGACTTAATTGCCTGTCTTTAATAAGTATTTCCATTTTTAAACTAATTAAATCTCTTCATCTAAGAAATAATTCCAGAGAAGGAAAATAGAGCCAGGAAGTGGGTTTAGCAGAGGAATAACCCCAAATCAAAATAAAATTACATGTAAATCATAGCCTGAGTTAAACCAAATAACTCAGTATGTAATGACCTATCTCAGATCGTTAAAAACCTAATTAGGTAAAAGAGGACATGTGGGTAGAAGTTTCTTCAGGGCTGTGTGTACAAGATAAAATTGAATTTCACTTAGAATGATATCTCTAAGAATTATGTCTCTATTAAGAATTACATCTCTAATTATATATCTGATATCCTCTAGGCCATGAATACACTGCTTCATCAATAGAAGAGCCATAACTAGCCATTTTGAAAAAAAAAAATCACATGGGATTCGAAAAGATAATAATAACAAATGAACATTTTAAATGAAGAAAACCCCTCACAGCTATAAAAAAGAAAAGAAAGCAAGAAAACAAACACATGAGCCTCAAATTCGCTAGCATGTTGTGTCTGGGTTCCTGCCAAGTATCACAAACCACATTTGATATTTTGTGTTTTTGGCTGAGTGACATCAGAATATCTTTGAAGGGATATTCAAAGATATCTTTGAAGGGATATATTGAAGGGGAGAGAGAACTTAGGAACCAGCAAATGAGCCATCCGGGGTATAGCTGTATCATTTCTAGTTGATGATCAAAACAACGTTGGAAGCAGTTCAATTAAAAAAGAAAATCAATGATACACTGAGGTAGTAATAGTCAAAAATATACCCCGGGAAAGGCCAAGCTTGAAATTCTTTGGCTTCTGCTATGAAACATTAGTGTCTAACCTATCAGCAGACAGAACAACTTTTACCTAAACCATGGCATTGAACAATACGGTGTTGTCTCAAGAAACAGCTTCTAATCTCTGATCATTCAGAGCACATTACATGCTTTAGTTCAAGAGAGAAGCGAAAGGATTATGTTAAGTCAGAAGATAGTGCCTTCAATGTGAAGGCAGATGAAATCAGGAATCTCCCCAAACTTGGCTCAGCACATTAAAATTAGTCCTGTCTATAAAGAAACTGCCAAGACTGCTGAGGATGTGAAAGTTAATACTGTCCTGATGTAAACTGTCAGTCCATTGCCACTCCCCCCTAGAAAGCCATGCTATAATGCTGATTTCTACCAAAGTGCTTCATTGTGGAATAGAGATTTCTCAAGTCTGAAATTCCTCATCTTCTGGTAGACTTTCTTAACTGTGAGGTGTTTAGTTTAATAAGGTAATTTAACTTGAATAAATGGATTTTTTCCTGAACTTCTAAGATGGCTAAAGAATTCTCCTTAGCTTTACACATAAGATAGCATGAGATGAAATACAAGGTAAAAAGTGTTCATATTTTGGTTCCGATCAGGTTGAAAATTAAACTGTATGTATTTCTTGTTAGTCTGTAAGATAGAACATTTTTATGTGGTCCTGTCAGTAAAATGAACAATTCAACAATACAGGTAAATCATTATAGAAAGCAAATAGAAAGAGAATGATCTTTCCAAAAAAAAAAAAAAAAAGTCAACAAATAATTCATAAGGAATGACAAAATCATTACCTCTGCTCTCTGTGTTCTGGGGAAAGCAGTTGACTTTTCTATGGCATAAACATCCACCAGGTAAAGACATGCTCCTTGCTCCCGGTCCAGTATGGCTGCAGTCTGAATGATGCCACTCCTTCGTCCAATAGTAAAGAGCCGTCCAACAGTTTTTTCCTCACAACGGACTGAGACAATATAATACTCCACTGGGGCTTCAGATCCTCTAGGGCTAGCTGCTTCTATTGATATCACATTGGTGCCAATGGGTTCTCCCTCCTTCAAAATGGTTATATATTTGGGTTGCGTAAAAACAGGTCCATCAAGGCCCTGAAGAATGACGGTCAGTTCAGTGGTTGATTTCCTCCTTTCAGGGCCAAGGTCTGTGGCTGAAACTATGAGATTATAGATCAGCTGAGAAGGCACCAGCGCTGAAGCCACTCTCAGGTCTCCACTATAGCGATCCACAATGAAGGTGTCTGTGTCACCATTGATGATCTCATACTCCACCTCTCCATTCGCCCCTTCATCTGGGTCAGCAGCCATGATTGTGGTCAGAACAGAACCAATCACAGCCGAAGGGTCTGCAGCCAGGGCATTTTGTGATATAAACATTGGAACATTGTCATTGAGGTCTGTGACCAAAATAGTCACGTTTTTCAAAGCATACCGTCTAGTTTCTATAGGCACAGCTTGATCATTGGCTTTAACAGTTAACTCAAAGAGATTAGCAAATTCCCGATCTATCTCAGCATTAGTATAGATAGTGCCTTTGACTTCATCTATGCCAAAGTGGTTGCCCCGTGGCATCTGCTGGATGATTGTATAGGAGAGCTGCCCGTTAATGTCTGCATCGGGGTCATGTGCAGTCACAGAAATGACAGATGTTCCAATGGGGATGTTCTCAACAATAGACTTGAAAATATCCCCAGGAGGGAAGGTAGGAGGATTGTCATTGAAGTCTCTCACGTGTATAACCACCGACATTGTAGATGAACGAGGAGGCCTTCCTTGGTCTTTTGCTGTTATATTTAATTTGTACAAAGACTGTGTTTCAAAGTCCAATTTTTTGGCAAGAAAAATACTCCCAGTGTTTGGGCTAATGCTGAAAGTTCCATGGTTGTTAGTCCCAGTGATACTGTAATGTAAGTCAGCATTGTCACCTGAATCTGAATCAGTTGCAGTAACAGAGGACACGAGTTCACCGATTCTCATGTTTTCCAAAACATCAACGAATAACGTTGACTTAGGGAAAGAAGGGGTATTGTCATTTTCATCTAAAATATCAATATTTAAGGTACAAGTCGAATTGAGGGAGACTGCTCCTGAATCCACTGCTTGAATTACAAGGGAATAGGCAGGTGTGGCTTCATAGTCTAATCTGCCAATCAGTGTCACCTGACCAGAGGTGCTGTCTATAGCAAACTGTCTTTCTTCATTTCCTTTTATTACAGAATAGTGAATAAGTCCATTATTACCTTCATCAACATCTGAGGCAGATACTCTTAAAACCTGTGTCAGGTTGGCTGCTGACTCTGATATTGTTGCTTGGTAAAAGTCTTTTAAAAATTTGGGAGCATTATCATTTATATCCTTCATGTAAACATGTACCGTGGCCTGATCTTTAAGAGGCTGAGGGAGCCCCTGATCTGTTGCGATGACTGTAAAGCTAAACACCGCAGTCCCCCTCCGCCTCATAAGAGACTCCCTGTCAAACTGATGGGTATTTGTAATTTCCCCACTAATGGCATGCAACTCAAAATCTGGCTGCACTGTTTCAAAAGAATACCTTACTTCTCCATTTGGCCCAAAGTCTTTATCTATGGCACTTACTTTGCCCACAGACGACCCAGGTCTCTGCTCTTCTTCAAAATAAAATGTGTAATTGGTGCTGTTAAAAAGAGGTCTGTTATCATTTACATCTTCTAAAATTACAGTAACATTCACAGTAGCACTAAGGGGTTCCACCGCTCTGTCAGAAGCAACAACCAGTAAAACATATCTGTCTTGAAGTTCACGGTCCAGTTCACTTTTTATATACAATTGACCATCTGGGAATATGCCGAAAGCATCCCCGGTATTGCCTTCAGCAATGCTGTACGCAATTTCACCATTTGCTCCTGAATCCTTATCAAAAGCTTGCACTTTAAAGAATCGAGAATTCACAGGTTCTGACTCAGAAAGGGTGACCTCATAAGAAAGCTGGTCAAACACTGGTGGGTTGTCATTTACATCATGGACATACACTGTTAAGATGAAACTAGAGGAGAGCTGGGGAACACCCATATCAGATGCTAAGATCTCTATCTGGTAGGAACCAGCATGAACATCCAGGGGTCCTAGTAGACTAATATTACCATTCTTTTCATTGATAGTAAAGAGATTCTTGGGGTTTTGCTTCAGGCTATAGAGTACCATCCCATTGACACCTTCATCAGGGTCCACAGCTTTGGCTTGGAAAATGCTGTGACCTGCCTGCCAATTTTCAACCACATTCACACTCTCTACTGCCTGAATGAAATGGGGAGAGTTGTCATTCAAATCCTTAACTGTTATATTAACCATAGAGTCTCCAGTCACTGTGCCCCCACTGGCTACTACTTTTAGCTGATAAAAGGATTGCTCTTCTCTGTCAATCACACTTGCTGTGGTAAGCTGCCCAGTAACCTGGTTGATAGCAAACATACCTTTCTGATCCCCGGTAGTAATGAGATAACTGATGTTGGAATTGAGATCCATGGTGGATGCAGACACACTACCCACATGATATCCCAGGGCCACATTCTCAAAGACCACGAAGCTGTAGGCAGCCTGGCTGAATACAGGCGGGTTGTCTTGAGTGTCCAACACAGTGATGGTTACTATCGCCTGGTTGGGAGACTGCAAATTGCCACCATCAGTAGCCACTATTTGCAACTGGTAAGCAGTTTTTTCTTCTCTGTCTAGGGCCATTCTTGTAGAAATAACCCCACTCTGAGCATTGACCTGAAACCGAGACCTGTCCCCAGCTGATATACTATATTTGATGGTTCCATTGAGACCCAAATCTGGGTCAGTGGCAGACACGGTGGTGATGTAGCTACCTCCAGGCTCATTCTCCTGAATATGAGCAAAGTATTGGATTGGGTAGAACACAGGGCTGTTGTCGTTAATATCCAGGAGGCTCACATTTATGCGAACCATTGATGACTGGGGAGGTGACCCCAGATCTGTGGCCAGAACCAACAGGGAGTAGAAAGCTTGTTCCTCCCTGTCCAAGGAGGAGATAGTACTCAACCTCCCAGACACAGGATCCAGGCGAAAGGACCTCTGGTCGGTCTCAGCTTCCTGCAGGGAGAATCGCACTGTCCCATTGTCACCCAGGTCCCCATCGGTTGCCCCAAGCACCAGTAGTTCAGTCCCAGTAGGTGCATTCTCAACCACAGACACATTATATCCTTCTGGCTGGCTAAACACTGGCTTCTCATCATTCACATCCAAGAGAGTCACAACAAGCTGGGCATAGGAAACCTTGGGGTGAACCCCCTGGTCCCGAGCACTGATATTCAGTACAATCTGGGAAGCAAGTTCACGGTCCAAGCCCCCGGCAAGCCCAGTGGTCACTAGACCGCTGTGTTCACTGATATGGAACCAACCCAGGCCATTACCAGAGACGATGCTGTAACGCAGGTTAGCATTGAGACCAGAGTCGCCGTCAGTGGCGGACACGCCACTCACATAGCTTCCCGGGGGCGCCTCCTCGCTCAGGTTCACTCTGTACACTTGCTGGGCAAACACGGGAGGGTGGTCATTGATGTCATTGACGAAAATCACCAAACTCGCCACGGAAGAGCGCGCCTGGACCGCTGCGCCAGGGGGCGCCCCGTAGTTATCCGAGACAGAAACCGTCAGGTTGTAAGAAGGGATGCGCTCCCGGTCTAGGGCGCTGGCAACTTTGATGAGACTCAGGTTCGGCACTTTGCTCCTCTGCACCTCAAAGTGGCGCTGCTCGTTGCCTCCAAGGATCTGCACGGAGATGTTCCCGTTGGCCGCTGGGGAGTCTGCGTCCGTCACGGTGAGCAGAGCCACCACCGTGCCCACTTGAGCGTTCTCATCTACCGAGGCGTAGCGCGAGGTGGCGGGGAAGTAGCGGAATTTTACCACCGGGTCATTGTCGTTGACGTCCAGCAGCTGAATCAGCGCCTCGGCACGCCCAGTGAGGGAAGGCACGCCTCGGTCCATAGCCTGCACGGTAAGCGAGTACTGGCGCCGGGCCTCGAAGTCCAAGGGCTCCCGCACCGTGATGAGCCCCGTTTCGGGGTCCATTTGGAAGGGGGTCCCCTCGTCCTGAAGCCGATAGCGGATATCCGCGTTGGTGCCCTCGTCCGCGTCCGCCGCCGCCACCTGGAGGACGCTGGAGCCCACCGCGGCGTCCTCAGGCACCCCCGCCTGGTAGTGGGAACTGCCAAAAACCGGGGGGTTGTCATTAATGTCCTGCACACTCACGTTTACCTGCAGGTAGCCCCGCCGCTTGGGCTCGCCCTTGTCCTCCACTTCCACCAACAGCTGGTACTGCGGTGTGACCTCGCGGTCCAGCCCGCCCTTGGACACCAGGTGCAGGAACGCGCCCTCGCCGCTCGGGTTCAGGGTGATATCCAGGCGGAAGCGACCGGCCTCGTTGCCCTGGATGATGCG
This sequence comes from Cervus canadensis, assembly GCF_019320065.1. Classification (NCBI taxonomy): domain Eukaryota; kingdom Metazoa; phylum Chordata; class Mammalia; order Artiodactyla; family Cervidae; genus Cervus; species Cervus canadensis. The sequence continues at coordinate 90,122,260 of NC_057386.1, forward strand.
ATAGGACCGGTGGTCAACGCCATTGGAGCCGATGTCCGAGTCGGTGGCGGTATCCAAGATGACTTGCCGCCCGCTGCTGCTGTCTTCCTTGAAAGTGACCACAATCGAGGGTTCTGGGAAGACCGGGGCGTTGTCATTGAGGTCCCGCACCAACACCCGCACCTCGGTGGGGTAGGTGGGTGAGCTGGAAAGAACCACCAGGTTGATGACGTCGCTGGGCAGGCTCTCGCGGTCGATGGTCGCAGTGGTGTACAGGGCCCCGGTGCTACTGTTTATAGCAAACAGGGCGTGGCTTTCGCTGAGCCTGTAGGTGAAGCCTGGGCGCGTCTGGATGGTACCCACCAGCGTGCCGGGAGGTTGCTCCTCTAGCACCTGGAACACCTGGCGTTGCTCCGCCCCGCTGACCCGGGCGGGCCCCGGGAGCAGGGACAGCAGCCAAAAGACCCGAAGGAGCTGAAATAACGTTAAAGTGGGCAGCGGGAGCCACGGGCGGCCAGGGGCCCTGTCTGCTGCCAAGTCCATGGTCTTGGCTCCCTGGGACTGAGTGATAAAGAGAAGGAAGAGGTGAGGCCAAAAAAAAAAAAAAAAAAAAAGACTGATAATGACAGGGATCAAGTAGCACCAGCAGACATGCAGCCGAGGGCTCGGAGAGCTCTGCTATTTCAAAGAACTTCCAGTCCAGAAGAAGCAATTCGCCCGAGTAAAAGCCTCCAGGTAGCCATTTGGACGCTTAGTGAGGGAAGAGATGCCTTGAGGAAAAGCGGCAGGGCATTCCTCGGGCACTTACTCCTGCTTGTGGACGAGTTCCCCGAGAAGTTTCTCCAATCTCCTATAATTCCCCCTCCACTTTATTGTCGAATGCGGAGAGTCTGAGCGTTTTCGCCAGGGGTGGATAGGAGTTGGGAGAAGTTGCCTGTATTTAAGGTATAGGAGGAATTACCGCAAACAATTATCTTCAGAAACTTTAAAACTTACCCAAGGCGAAGAAACTGAGGAAGGAAGAACAAACTTCCGCAGCGGTGTGGAGCGAACAACTGCGCACTGGGGAGGGGGCGATGCGGAACCGGGGATTATCGAATTCCTTTCCCAAAAGCTGGAGACAAGGAGTTTCCTCGAGTTCCCCCTCTCCTCAAGAACAAGGCTGCAAAGCCCTTCAGCAGGGCTGCAGAAGTGGCGCGGAGGCCCAGGCGGCGGCGTCTAAGCTCGGGCAGCCAGCAAACTGCATTCCAAACGCTCGCTGGGCGCTCTGGAGCGCTCAGCTCCGTCCCTTCTCCTCCAGGAGGAGCTGCCGCCGCCCCTGCTGCCGCTTCCAGCCCTTAGGCGGGCACAGGCAAAATCCAGCGCTCCTCAGCATTTTTTTTTTTTTTTTTACCTCTGCCGGGACGCCTGCCGACCCATTATTTGTACATCCAAATCAAGCGCAGGTCCCCCTTTCTTCTCGGCCTCGCCGGCGTCGGGCAGGAGCAGCGCGCTGTCCCCGCGTCCCCTCCCCTCACCACGCCAGGGGACTCCTTCTCCGGCGGTCCCAGTCAGAAGCCCCCTCTAGTGCGCCTCGCCCCTGACCTCTTGCCCTTTGGTTTTATTGTCCCGTGTCAGTTTCACTTTGTAATCCACAAGGCTTTTTGTTTGGGGCGGGGTAGGGTGGTGGTGATCGGTGCCCCTTTTCTCCCGCACTGTTGACGGTGGAGGCGGGGAAGTCGGCGCTGGACCGCGGCGGCGCCCCCAGCAGCTCCGGACGGCGGCTGTCAGCGCTCTCCCTCTCGCCTGCCCGGGCTGAAGGTTGCAGCGCCGCCGAGGAGCTGGAGCTCCGCGAGCCCCTCTCAACCTCCGGCTGGTCTCCCTCGCTCTCCCCGCCCCTTCCCCGCCGCACGCGCGCGCGCGCGCACACACACACACACACACACACACACACACACAAACAACACACACACAGCGCGCCGCCGAAACACAAACAGAGGGGGAGGGAAGACCGCGAGCTGAGCAGGACTCAGAAACTTTGCTCGCCACTCATTGATCCCCGCACTTTAGTTCAGCCGGACTGCCCCGGGCTCCGGGTGCTGTCACCTACCGCCCCTCCCTCGCCCCAGCCCCATTGGACCCGAGCTGAAGCGGCCCCGCCTGGCGCTCCTGCCGCCCGCGCGCTTCGACTTTGTCGGCCTCCGACTGGCTTCTCGGGATGCTAATCACTCCAGCCTCCCGGAGGACGGTAGGCGGTCGGGTGTGGGAGCCCGGCGAGTAGGAGGCGCTGAGAAAGGGTGGGTGGGGGCTAGGCGGTGATTCCCTCCCCTCTTTTTCTTTCTTTCTTTTTTTTTTTCTTTTTGGTCAAATCTTGGCCGGCATCTGAGCAATAACAGCAAAAAGCTGCTGCCGAATGGATGGGGGTGGGGTCAGGTTTGCAGATAAATAACTTTAGGGACCGGGTCTGGGGGAAGACCGTTAGGTTGTTATGCTAGTAATAACTCAAGGGTAAGGGGGTCGAGAGAAATAAAAGAAAGGCAGGGGGTGAGGGTCTGTTAGAGCGGGAGGAAGGATTAAGCAAAGCCTGTCTGGGAATGCAAAGCGCAGATTTGCTTTAACCGTTTCCTGCCCTTTCTCTTTCGAAGGGAAGGAAGGGAGTTGCCGTACAATAAGATCCAACAGCACTCAAACCGAACCTTCCCGAATCCTCTGTCTACAGAGCGAGCCAACTGCAGTCCGGGTCTAACCCTAAACCTGTCTCCAGTCGCCCCGCCCCTGCCTCCAGGTGATCAGGGGCATCAAGCCCTGGGCACCAACTGCACTTCGGATTTCCTATAGGAAAAGCCGGGGAACTCCTGTTTTGTTTCCTTTCCCAAAGTTTGGAATTTTGATATTTGTTGGGAGTATTGCCCTCTAGCCATTTTCTAGCCAAAGGAATCCTGACGAATGGTTTCTTTTTGTTTTGGTTTAGTTTTTGTCTGGGGGAAAGGTAGATATGAGAAAAATTGAAATGAATAGAATGAAATTTAAATTTTAGAATTACCCACGTGCCACTCGAGGCATTCAGATTAACTCCCCTGCTATTTACTGTAGCTGATTTTTTTTATGGTATCGCGCAGCACTTCAAAGAAGGGGGAAAATGTGACTAGGAATCAGGTCAGTATTATTTCCCCTTTAAGGAAAACCGCTTAGAAAATAAGAATTTAAGCCAAGTAATGCAAATATAGGGCGTAAGTCAAACATTTCACCCACAGTGACCCCCTCCAAATTTAAAATTTCTGAGCTGGGAGATGATTTAGCCATGAGTAAATACTGCCCTCTGCTGTTCCCTGTCAATCTTACATCTTTAGTCGTCTGGTTTCTTGTTTAAAATTAAAGGCAGAGACTAGAAGGATCTGGTTACAAGCCTAATTCCTCCTTCTTGCCTAGGGATAGTAGCAGAGAAAAAAGATCTTTTGGGATCTCCTCGTGCCTTTCTTAGGTAAAAAAAAAAATTTAAGCAATAAGACAGATAGCAAATCCAGGTCCTCTGATCCAGACAGAATATCCAGAATTGATATATGTAAATCTGAATGGTAAAAAAACACTATCAACAATTCCTTTGTTTAGAACACTTACTTCCGCGGTTTTCTATACCATATATACCAATATACGTAGTATATATGATGAGTGAATTAGAAAAAAACAAGAAAGTATTTCATCATTTTTTTATTTTTAGCCCATGAAAATTGTAAAAGCTTTGGAAGTTATTCTTTTAAAAGAGATATTTTAAAGCATTTTCTCAAAACTCATGTCTCTGCCAGTAAATTGCAGCTTTTATTTTGATGTAATTTAACCCACAAAGATTTGTATATTTACATAGTGAAACCAGAAATTTTCACAAACCATGGCTATGATATGTGATTTTGAGAATATTCGGGTTTTCTTATTTGTTTGTTGTTGTTTACTAATGTGCAACAGTTCAGTCATTTGGGTAGGAAAGAGTAGAAAGGGAGCATTTAGTTCTTTCTCAGAGATCAGGTATACTTTTTTCTGTTTTCTTGTTTGTTTGGAGAGCCTGTGGGATAATCTTCATATTTAGTCTCAAGAACATTAATGTTAAATCTTCATCATTTATGAGTGAATTTAATTTGCTTGTAATGGGTTAACATTCATTTTGTGGAATAGGAGGAAGTGTAACATATATTTTTAAATTTCAAAATTCAAGATATGACAAAGTTAAGTAATACAGAAAATGTATATATATTCAGGACATAAAATCATTTTTTGAACAATTCTGAAAGAATATAAAAAATGATTTGGACATTGGCATGGTTGTATAAATAAATGGAAACCTTCCATGATAACTACATTAAAGTAACACCTTCATTTATAGATAAAAACCTACACATAAAATTGCAATCTATTACACATAGGTGTATAATTTAATGTATGGTACAGAGAATGGTTTTAATAAAAGACAATGAAGCTTTCCTTATATTTAATTTTTCTTCTTTGGATTTCAGAAATTGTAGTGATATAATGAGTAATGAAAAGTAAGGATGCCCCCAACAAAATGAAAGGAAATAAAGACATAGTATAACTATATGGGTGAAAAAAGCAAAGTTTATTTTTGCTTTTCCACCGAAAGCTTATTTATTTTAAGAAAAGGATTACTTTGTGAAAGCTTTCAATAAACTTGAAGTTATATGCTTCTAAAAGAGAAGATATTTGTCAGTTTTAATAGACTGTGGGGAAAAATTTTATTTTTTATGTCCAGACACGAAAGGAGCTAGACTTTTAAAGCATACATTAAAAAAATAAAAAGATTTTGTGACAATCTGTTATCCTAATGTGTACCAGTTACCATCATTACTTCATTAAATGTCTGAAATTACTTTTTTTTTTCATGATTTAGACCCTAGGTGAAGAAGCTTAGATTAATCATACTATATAATTCATTAGGAACATTGTTGCAGAAAAGGATTCTCCCTCTGCTTCTTCCTTTTCTGCCTTCTTCTCCTTTCCTCTCTTCTGCTCTTCCCTACCTTCTTTCTTCCCTTCTCTCTCCTTTTCCTCTCTTTTCTCTCCCTATTTTCTCTTCCACTTTCTTTCCCTCTCCTTCTTCCTCCTCCTCCTCTCCTTTCCTCTTTTCTCTTCCTTTCCAATTCCTGCCCCTCTCTTCCCTTATCTCCATTCCCCTCCTTTCTCTCCCTCTCCCATCCTTCCCCTCCCATCCTTCACTTTACACTTCACTGTATTTTGCTCACCTTATCTTATTCTACCTTACTCTTTTCTCTCCTTAGCATTCTTCACTTCTGTTACAGGACTCCCAGAGGCAAACATTCTAATAAGTGGAATGTGTAGTTTTTGGTTCCATGTTTTTGCAAAATTTATTATGTATTATTTAGTTGTGCTGTATTTTTAACTGAGATAAATCATTTGGGTTATATGGTGTATGTGTCTCATCCTGTTTTTTATCTTTTTCACCAAGTGCTATTTTTAAGGTTTATACATGTTGTTATAAGTGTACGATTAGATTGTCTCTGACTTCTGCAGTTTTACAGTAACACATGTATCCATTTCTCTTAACCTGTCTACTTACATGATTATAGACATCCAGTTTGCCTTCAACTCCCTGACATCACAGATTAGTCTGTAATGAACATCCTTGTAATTTGTCCCCAAAAGGCAGTGAATATTTTGGGGATGTATACAAAGGAATGGAAGAGGCCTTTATCACATATCTGAAATGAATAGCTGATTGTTTGCTAAACTAGAGAGAATTAAGTTCATAGGATACAGTGTTTCGGAGCAAGATGTGAACTGATCCTAGAATTGGGAAGCATGGAGTTCGGAGATGGCAAACTTTTAGCAGTAGGACGGGTTAGATATCTGAAGTCTGTAGACTGTAGTTTTTGCCAAGTGGCAGATTGTCTCTTGGTATCATTGACGCAAGTGGGGTAGGATTTTTGTCCTTATTTATTTTATTTTTCTTACTCTTCTATATGACTCTTTTGCTTTCCAACTTCTGCTAAATGTTTAACTTAATATTTTAAAGTTTCTTATTTCCTGATAAATATATTGCTATAAATTTCCCTCAAAGTACTGTACTAACTTTACTCCACAAAATATTAATTATAAAATGCTACATGCAATGATTTCATTTTTATTCACTTAAATTTTTAGTAAATTTATTTTATGGTTTCCTCTGTAGCACAAGATTGTTTATTAATATATAAATACATTTCTAAATATGTATAGAGTAATAAAGAGCCCTCTCGTTCAGCAATCCTGCTGCCTTTCACCACCTTCCCTGGTACCCAAAATCTATATCCCTTTGTTGCTATTTATTTGTTGTGTTATATTCAAAGTGTCTGTGATAGGAATGGAAAGTGCCTGCCATCTTCAAGGAATGCTACCATTTAAAGGAAAAGGAATACTCATGTGAAGGAATATATGATAGCATTGAAAAGTGCTCAATTTTAATTTCTAAGTGATTTCTACCTACTTCTGCTTCCTACTCTTTGCGTCTCCTCCTTTTTAAAAGTTGACTGTAAACCATTTTTTAATTTCAAATTTGCTGAACATATTCCAAATGAAACAGTAACTATGCATGTCTAAGAATTTAGTATGTGGGTGTCTCCCAAGCATTTTTAGACAAATTCCAAAATAAAGTGTTAAGTATCAAAACACAAAACAAAGCAAAAATACCTGTGATAAAAAGAAGTCTACAGTTTCTTTCCTCTCTTATCTTAACCCACTCCAATCAGTTCAGGTCAGTCGCTCAGTCATGTCGGACTCTTTGCGACCCCATGAATCGCAGCACGTCAGGCTACCCTGTCCATCACCAACTCCCGGAGTTTACTCAAACTCATGTCCATCGAGTCGGTGATGCCATCCAGCCATCTCATCCTCTATCATCCCCTTCTCCTCCTGCCCCCAATCCCTCCCAGCATCACGGTCTTTTCCAATGAGTCAATTCTTCGCATGAGGTGGCCAAAGTATTGGAGTTTCAGCCTCAGCATCAGTCCTTCCAATGAACACCCAGGACTGACCTCCTTTAGGATGGACTGGTTGGATCTCCTTGCAGTCCAAGGGACTCTCAAGAGTCTTCTCCAACACCACAGTTCAAAAGCATCAATTCTTTGGTGCTCAGCTTTCTTCACAGCACAACTCTCACATCCATACATGACCACTGGAAAAACCGTAGCCTTGACTGGACAGACCTTTGTTGGCAAAGTAATGTCTCTGCTTTTTAATATGCTATCTAGGTTGGTCATAACTTTTCTTCCAAGGAGTAAGTGTCTTTTAATTTCATGGCTGCAGTCACCATCTGCAGTGATTTTGGAGCCCAAAACAATAAAGTCTGACACTGTTTCCACTGTTTGTTTCCGCATCTATTTCCCATGAAGTGATGGGACCAGATGCCATGACCTTAGTTTTCTGAATGTTGAGCTTTAAGCCAACTTTTTCACTCTCATCTTTCACTTTCATCAAGAGGCTTTTTAGTTCCTCTTCACTTTCTGCCATAAGGGTGGTGTCATCTGCATATCTGAGGTTATTGATATTTCTCCTGGCAATCTTGATTCCAGCTTGTGCTTCTTCCAGCCCAGCGTTTCTCATGATGTACTCTGCATATAAGTTAAACAAACAGGGTGACAATACACAGCCTTGACGTACTCCTTTTCCTATTTGGAACCAGTCTGTTGTCCCATGTCCAGTTCTAACTGTTGCTTTGTGACCTGCATATAGGTTTCTCAAGAGGCAGGTCAGGTGGTCTGGTATTTCCATCTCTTTCAGAATTTTCCACAATTTATTGTAATCCACACAGTCAAAGGTTTTGGCATAGTCAATAAAGCAGAAATAGATGTTTTTCTGGAACTCTCTTGCTTTTTTGATGATCCAGCGGATGCTGGCAATTTGATCTCTTGTTCCTCTGCCTTTTCTAAAACCAACTTGAACATCTGGAAGTTCATGGTTCACATATTGCTGAAGCCTGGCTTGAAGAATTTTGAGCCTTACTTTACTAGCGTCTGAGATGAGTGCAATTGTGCATTAGTTTGAGCATTCTTTGGGATTGCCTTTCTTTGGGATTGGAATAAAAACAGACCTTTTCCAGTCCTGTGGCCACTGCTGAGTTTTCCAAATTTGCTGGCATATTGAGTTCAGCACTTTCACAGCATCCTCTTTCAGGATTTGAAATAGCTCAACTGGAATTTCATCACCTCCACTAGCTTTGTTCGTAGTGATGCTTTCTAAGGCCCACTTGACTTCACATTCCAGGATGTCTGGCTCTAGGTGAGTGATCACACCATCATGATTTTCTGGGTCATGAAGATCTTTTTAGTACAGTTCTTCTGTGTATTCTTGCCACCTCTTCTTAATATCTTCTGCTTCTCTTAGGTCCATACCATTTCTGTCCTTTATTGAGCCATTCTTTGTGTGAAATTTTTCCTTGGTATCTCTCTCTTACCCAAAGCAATCCAACAAAATTTTTCTTATCAATATCTCAGTTGATCATGTCCTTCTCCTCGATTAACTTTACTCATTTCCCTTCGTCAATGCCATGCTTCCTCATCTTTTCAGTCTCAGATGTTTTACTGTGTAGCAAGCACCCTAGGGTTCATGGGACAAATAGTCACCATCACCATCTGTTCTGTAACCTCTGTCTCTTGGTGATCTTGTCCTATATCAAGGCTTCAAATAAATTGATTACACTCAGAAAGAATGTGAACTCTGCAGTTCTTGGGTTCAATGTTCTGTCCACATCCATGAAATTGTTTGTTAACTATGCTATTCAGATCTTATATATCGTTACTGACTTTCTCTTGGCTTCATGTATTGATTCTAAAAGTGGCATGGAGGCATGTTAAATCTGCGTTTGTGATTGCAAATTTAAATATTCTTGTAGTTATGTAGCTATCCTTGTTTTGCATGTTAAGACATTTTAATATATATTTTATATTTTATTTATTCTCATGTTATATATTTTATGTTTGTAAATGCACATATAAATATAATTTATATATTCATCATGAATTAAACCTTTTTTAATTAAGATTTGATTTTCTTTATCCCAAATAATGTGCTTTTCCTTAAAGTCTGCTTTGGTCAGATACAAGTGCAGGTAACCAGCATTCTTTGCTACTATCATGACAGATTTTTTTTTCCCATCCTTTTCACCTTTTATTCTCTGTACCCTAATGTTTTAAAAGTATTTCTGACACAGCATTAAATTTGAAAATGCATTCATTTTTTAAAAAATTTATTCACATTTAATATTTATACTTAATTCCTATTTAAATCTGCTATCTAACTTTGTGTTTTGCTTATTTTTCTCTAGTTTTTCTTTTGTTTATCTCTATGCTTCTTACCTGTTTTTAATTAATTAGGAATTTCTTTCACTTTCTGCTACTACTTTGGGTGATATAGGCTCTGTTTTGGCTATTTTCATTTTACTTCAAGAAATTACAAAAATATTCTTCTCAAAGTCTAAAATAATTCAATACCTTATGAAAAAAGAGTTCTTCAACAATACATTTTAAATATACATTGGTTTACTGTTCAACTTACATCTTAATTTGGTATTGATTTTTAATTCTTTTATTTAAATTTTAATCTTGCATAACATTTTTATTTTTTAAAAAGCAATAATGTAACACAGTTTGTTGCATTTCAGTCTTTCTTCTATCACAAACATTCTTTCCTGGATCTCCTGCATTTTTTCTGCAATATGTTTTTATGAATTTCATTTTGGAATGGGAAGCTTTTGGTAGAAACACTTTATAGTGCCCTTGTTCTTGAAATACTTTTTATTTAAAGATAAATTTATAAATTCAAAATTAATTAGAGTCATTTAGATATAAATTTTTTGTCACATGCTATACTAGTGCAAATATGAAAAAGGATATTTAATTAAATAAATCAGGACATTTCTAATACTACACATTGATATTTTAATTCACATGAATTTTTTCAGAATCATCATTATATTTATCAGCACAATTTAATTATATAGAAGTTGGACTCTCATTTTACTGTCATTCTAATTCCTATTTTTCTTGATTTTTCATTCAAGGTAATTTGTGATTTTTTTCATTGATTCCTCTTGAAATGCCTCTTTTTTACGTTTTGCAGTTTTGATTTCTATTTATATGTAGGTATAAAATGTTTTTTAATCATAGTTGGAAATTAAAGTCTTCATGATGCAAATCATGTTTTCATTATTTCTGACAAGTGTTCAGCCTTTATATTTGTATTTGCAGATCTTACTCTTGGTTTTGTTCTTGTTCTTCCGCCTGGAACTCTACTTAGATACACATTAGAACTTCACATGATATCTTGTAAATCTCAATATCAACTTAATATCTTCTATTTTCTCTATGCTTAATTTTAAATATTTTTTTCTGAATTGTTTTCTAGTTCACTAATTCTGTCTTTAGCTGTGTCTGCTAAGTTACTTCAGTTGTGTCTGACTCTGTGTGACCCTGTGGACTGTAACCCACCAGACTCTTCTGTCCATGGGGATTCTCCATGCAAGAGTACTGGAGTGGGTTGTCCTGCCATTCTCAAGAGGATCTTCCCTGTGTCTAACCTACTTTTAAACTCATCTACTTATTATCAGTTTAATTACAGAATTCTTACACCTTAACATCTTGATGTGTTTTGAAGTTAGCTATTCCTTGCAGACCTGGAGAAGGAAATGGCAACCCACTTCAGTATTCTTGCCTGGAGAATCCCCATGAACAGAAGAGCCTGGCAGGCTACAGTCCGTGGGGTTGCAAGAGTCAGACACGACTTAGCGACTAAACCACCACCATCCCCTTCAGATATTTTCAAACTTGTTTTTCCTTCCTTTGAACATGTTAAGCATAGATTCTAGTGTTATTTAGATAGATATCTGAAGATTCCAGTATCAGACATATTTAATCATGTTTATGCTTTTCATTTTTATTGCTAGTTTTAGCTCATAGTAAATTGTTTCCTCGTGTGATTAGTTAAGTTTGAAAATAAACTGAACATTTTAATTGGTAAATTATTTGTAGTATTCCTTGAAGCTTAGGATTGGTGTGCTCCCATAAAGAAGATCTGATTATACTTCCATTAGGTGCTTGTGGGTTACTATTAGTCTGCAACAACCACTGTTTTCTTTGAAGCTAAGATGCCAACAGCAGAAGAGCAACATTTTTATGAATCACTAAGTAATGCTGCCAAGTAAACCATAAAAAAAAAAAAGATACTTTCTCATCACTTTGGACTTTTATGTAAAGACAGCATACACTCATTTAGCTTGTTGTCATGTCATTCTTCTCTATGTATAAAAAGGAAAGTATAAGCAAAATCAATTGAACAAGGCATTCTCAGATCCTTTTCACACTGAAAATCCAGCTCAAAGGTGTATAGCATTTATTGGCAAAGTATTCCATTTTGCTTCTGATTTTTTTCTAACATACTAAAATTGCATGTTTGATATTCATGTGTAGTCAATAGTAGTTAAGTCACAGTTGCTACCAGGCTTTTTTCAGATATGATATACATCCTAAATACTAAATTTTAAAATAGGACCAAAAAAAGTAGAATCTTAGAACAATTAAATATAGTGAATTTACAATGTGAGGATTTTTTTTTTTTTTCCTGTACATCTCCAGTAATCTGGGGGCTTCCCTGATAGCTCAGTTGGTAAAGAATCTGCCTGCAATGCAGGAGGCCCTGGTTTGATTCCTGGGTCGGGAAGATCTGCTGGAGAAGAGATAGGCTACCGCCCACTCTAGCATTCTTGGGCTTCCCTCAGGGCTCAGCTGGTAAAGAATCTGCATACAATGTGGGAGACCTGGGTTCGACCCCTGGGTTAGGAATATCCCCTGGAGAAGGGAAAGGCTACCCACTCCAGTATTCTGGCCTGAAGAATTCCATAGACTGTATAGTCCATGGGGTCACAAAGAGTTCGACACAACTGAACGACTTTCAGTAATGTGATTTTGAGTGCTGCCTTCAACTTCTCCAAACTTCAGTCTAATAACTGCCAAGGCAATTTTATTTTCAGTTTTTTGGAGAAGGCAAGGTGACTAGGTATATCTGGTTATGAAGATAGCTAGTTATCTTAACATAGAACTTAGGAGCTCCAGCTTTAATAAGAAAAGTTCCCTATTAAATCCCACACCCCCTGAAAAGGCTGTGGGTTTTAATCCTGTGAAGTGAAGTGAAGTGAAGTCGTTCAGTCATGTCCGACTCTTTGCGACCCCATGGCCTGTAGCCTACCAAAAACCATATTAGTGAAGTTTGGCAAATATTCCTATGGCCAAAGCTACTTCAATGTTAGATTTACCTCTATGGGTTCTCATCTAGACTAGATATGGTAATTCCTGACTATCATATCATGTTAGCTCTTTAATCTTGTAAGAAACTATTTTAAAATTTAGTAACTTTAGTGGCTTTGAGTGGTAAATAATAGTTTAGCATATTACCAGAATAAGGAGTCTATTTTCCTTATTTCTTCAAATAGTTTCCTTTTTCCATTTGTTTTTACTCCTTTGGGAAATTTTATTATTTGATACTTACCCATAAGTCAGGTCTCTTTAGCTCTTCTTGAGGTTTTCTAGAAAATTTCTCTATCTGATATTCCAACTTAACTAATTTGATATTCAGGTATATTCAATATATCACTGTTTAATCTTTGTACTCTTTATATTGGGCTTTCCTGGTGGCTTAGAAGATAAAGAATCTGCCTTTACCTTAATGACAGTGTGGGAAACCTGGACTTGATCCTTGGGTTATGAAGATGCCCTGGAGAAAGGAATGGCCACCCTTTCCAGTATTCTACTCAGTTTTTTTTCATACTAACCAAATAGTTATACTTCATTCATTTTAAAGTGAATTTTAATTCTTATTTTATATTGACAATATCTGTGCATTAATTGTCTATCTGTGCTGCTCTTTAGTTGCAAAACTGTGTCTGACTCTTTGCAACCCCATGGAATACTGGGGTGGTTGCCATTTCCTTCTCTAGGGGATCTTCCCAACCCAGGAGCAAATTCTTTACCACTGAGCCATCAAGGAAGCCCTTATCTGTGCTGAGGAGTGATCAAAGGCCAGACCTCAATCTGTGAGTTTAAAGTAGGGATTGGCAGTTTTTTTCTATAAAAGAGAAAATTGTAAATACTTTAGGTTTGGAAAGCCAGACAATCTCTGTCACACATTTAAACTTCCCCTATAATGTGACAGCAGCTATAGATAATATGGAAATTATTGGGGATGATTGTGTTCCAATAAAAATTTATTTACAAAAACAGGAACTAGGCTCAATTTGGTCTTTAGACTGTCATTTGCTGACCACTATTTTAGTGCATAGGAGATAAGCTTGGTACTGAAATCTCTACCAGATGGCCATTGCTGATCATTCCCATTTGTAATCTTTTTTTTTTCACCTATATATGTACATGTATATAAAGTCAGTATTTTGAATATGATTCAAGATTTCTGTGTGTTTTACAAAAAACTGCTTTTCTTACCTTCTGACCTTTTGTAATCTTAAATTTAAAACTTTGAGGTATAGTATGTTTGGGAAGTGACAATCTCCCTAAATTGTAATCTGCAGTCTTAGAGATTTTTAGAGAGTAAGACAGGATATTCAATACCTAAGGGCAACTCTTCAGAGTGTACTTATTTCATGAGAACACTGATGTCTTGGCTGCTGCTACCAATTTCTGCAGGGAAGCAGGCAATAATAGCCTGAAGGCAACATAGGGTAGAGGCAAAAGCTATTTTTTCCCTAAACATTCATTCTTTCTAGTCTTTATAAAAATTTTCTGGCCCTTATTACTTGATACTTAGCTTTTACTTCCATTTTCCATATCTCTTTTTTATAATATATATACACATATATTTAATTATATAATATATATGTTTACCCATTTTTTTTTTCTGGCCAGTGTTCAATTTCCAAAGATTATGGAACCACAAGTGTATGTAAATAAATCTGAAACTACGTGATGGAAACCAAAATCATATTCTGTAACATCACACTTATGAGAGAAACCAAATGAAGGGTTAGCTTTAGAATCCTTCATAATATAGTACATGTGAGTATGTGAGCAAACCCACTGGAATGGAAATTGCTTATACTAAATGTGAGACTAGGTTTCTGAATATTGTGGCATTTGCCACAAACTAGTAATTACGTACCATAATTTGGAGAAACTGCTCAGTCAAACAACTGTTTGTGACAATCTACTTTTTTGTTGAAATGTATAATATATCATGGATTGGTTATATTTTAATTTTTATTAGGTATAGGTATACTGTTTATCTCAAACTAAAAATATATAAATATGGGTAATAGTTAATGGTTTCATTAACATTAAAATGAGCCTGATGTTGAATTTCATGCTGGAATATAAAGAGAATTAAGGAAATGGATACCTCTAATATGTATAGATAAATGTCTTGGAGAAGTGTTAAATAAAATGGTATGATATTCAGTCTAGGTCTACTAGACTTTAAACATATGAAAACATTTGCAAATACAGGACAATTTAAGCTGTAACTTCCATCTATAATATGGGTATGGAGAATTAGGAGAATCTTACCAGAAGTGTTGATTCTAATAAATCAAATAATCTTGACCCACAGCTAACATATTATCTTGTGCTATACCTTTATTTGAGATGATGAAATACAGACTACTATAAGACACCTTTGTGTTATTGCCTAATGAGCGTATTCCCTTGCCATTATAAGAATTTTACATAAATATTTTTTATTGGTTGAATACTGTTTGTAATATGAATAGGCCAAAAGTTATTAATTTTTCCTTCAATGCTGACCTTCAGGATTTTTTCAGGTTAATTTACTATTAAATTCATGCTTTGATAATTATTACTCACTTCTCCAAACAAAATTTATTGAAAACTGTGTATCAGATACTTTAAAAGCTTCAGCGGTGAGACAATGGTGAATAAAACAGACATAGCTTCTGTCATCTTTAGTCAAATTGCAGAAATTTTTAAAAGAATTTAAACTTTTAAGGACCCTTTTTACCTATTGCCAAGTTGCTTTCCAGAAATAATCTATCAATCTGTAATTGAAACCAAAGTATATCAGAGTTGTCCTCCCAGAAAAACAAAGAAATACATTTGAGTATAATATGTCTTAAATCCTGGTTTATTTACAGGGGATAAAAAGATGTCTTCTTCTATCATATATTTCTATTATATTGTTCATATATTAGCTATTTGTTTTCTTAATCAGTTTGGGTCTCAAATCTATTTTTCAGTTGTTGCTGCTATTGCTAAATCAATTTATTTTCCTGTGTAAACACCTACCTTTGTTTTAACTTTGTAATTCTGTCCTTTATCCAGAGACTAAAATAATTATTGATGAAACTTTAATTCTAGTTTCCTCTTTCTGCTCTTCCTTCTATTAAATACTTCCTTATCCTAATTATGTCAAATGGCAAAATGCCACCAGAGCAGGGACAATAAAACATTTTCTTTTCTCTGAAGGTAGCATGATGTCTGAAATTCAGATAGCATTCAACAAATGTCTGCCCAATTTCATCCCAGATAGGATGCCTAAAATTAAAAATACATTTTTAATCTTAAAAAGCAGTAATAAATGGTTCAGATGGTACAGTCTAAAACATTGTTTTCTAAAATGTGGTAAAGGGTGGTACTCACAGATAATTCCAGGAGGCTCAGAAGAGGATATTGAACAGCAAAAAAGAAAACGAGACTTAAAAAAAAAAAAATCAAAACACTATGGTGCATGCTGTGGCTTGACATTCACCTTCCATCAAACCTTCCAGTCCATCTCTAGCGTGCAATCTAGAGGTTTTTCTTCATACACCCTCTCAGTCATGGTTGTTCATACAACAGTCCTCTGTTTAAATGCAACCACTTGGAGTTTGTTAGGTAAACATGGGCAGAGGCCATCTTCATTCTACTTCAGCTGGTTCTCTGCCAGCCAGCACAGCTGAGAATGAAGGTCCACACTGGTGTTCCAGTGTCCAATCTGTATGTATAGAGAAGTAACAATTGTATCATTTGCAGTTAGCACAATTTCTAACCGGCTGGATCACAGTTACTTGTTGGTGTTGGTGAAGTTAATAATTGTAGTGGTGGGCTCCTGTTTTCCACCTTGCTGATTGTGGCAGAATTCATAGTGCTTATGGAGGGGCATTTCTGTTTCTATCACCATGCCTGCTACCAATCTGAGAGCACCCAATTCCCTAAACATTCTTCCTGAAACAGCTATATTGTCTAATAGTCCCTGCAACTCGATGTTGACTGACACAATCACAAATTATAAAAATTATTCCACGTCCATTTCTCTTTAAAATGAAGGAGAAATTCTTTAATTGGAATCAGAATATTACTTCCTATTTAACATCACATTATCTTTCTTTTCAATAGTGTTCTAAGTGAGTAGACACATACGACAAGCATAATTCATGGAGATTTGATTAACATGAGACTGTTTGAACACAATATAGATTCTCCTTAATAAAGAAGATTAAGGTCTAAAATGTCAGAAGTAATGAGCACAACATAATTGGAAAAAAAAAAACCTTTAGAACTTGGCATTTACTAGAAGACAAAGGAAAAATAACAGAGGATCTCAGTAGTACTTAAGCATTTGATATTTTATGGTACTCAAAGCCCTTATTAAAAGAAAGAGTGCATTATCTGTACTATTTAGCTGGAATATTCCAGATGTCTCTAGTCTTTATAAACATATCACAACATCTTAATTCTGTGTTTATTTGAATTGCTCCTTAGTCATGTCTCTTTTTCATTCCATTCTTAATCACTGAGTCTGTGATTAAAAATGGCAAACATGTGTTTTAAGAGAAACTAAGCTGTGATTTCAGTTGTGGGTAGTAATTTCAGAGTGGCAGAACACATTAACCCCTTCTTTTCCACCCTACACGTGAATGCATAACAAGACAAAGGAAACAGGAAACGCAAATAAACCAGCAAAGCATAGAAAAATGAACTACTTTTCAGTTCAAATGCTTTGCATGGTTTTGCCGGCAGAGGATGAAATGGTTGGAAGGCATCGCTGACTCAATGGACATGAGTTTGAGCAAATTCCGGTAGATAGTAAAGGGCAGGGAAGCTAGGCAGGTTACAGTCCATGGGATCACAAAGAGTCAGACGTGACTTAGCGACTGAATAACAACAGGAGGAGAGGTTTCTGAAGGAACAAACAAAAGAAAACTGACAGTTCAATATTTATAAAACAGTGTTCAGCTAAAATAACACAAGCAATCACAAATAGGATACTATTGTGGTTAAGACTCTTGAGTTTTGCTCTCAAAGGAAGATCAGTTTTAGAATCTGACAATCATTGGATTCTACTGACTCTGCTTTCTTCTCTCTCCAGGGTCACGTGTAAGTCATTTCACCATTCCATGATGGACTTCTTCATTGTAAAGTAAGAGAAATCAGCTCATGAGTTAACTCTAAGTTGATTATCATCTGCCAGAATATGAGATATATGTCAATTTAATTAGAAGAAGTTCTAGATAAAAGTGAAATACTGTTAATCATATCTATACTGGGAAAATATTGAAAATATAATTTCAATTTTCATGGAAAGGAAACAATTTTATTCATTTAAAAACAGCATTGAAAGTGAAAGTGTGAAAGTGTTAGTTGCTCAGTTGTGGCCAACTCTTTGCAACCCCATGCGCTGTAGACTACCAGTTCCTTCTGTCCAGGGAATTCTCCAGACAAAAATACTGGATTAGATTTATGGAATGTCACAAATTATGGTAAATTTCTAAAACCTTGGAGCAAAAAATAAAAATAATATAAATAAATGTATTTGAATATTGATGGGTAAGGTCAAATATTATTGTATGGTTGTGTGAAAGACAATACTAATTGTGTATTTATTTTTAAATAAATCTAAGTAAGTTCAATAAATCGATTCAGACAGAACAATCTGTTAAAAAATTTAATTAAAAAAAAGCCATATAAAGTTGAAGCAGAGCTTACTTAAGTAATACATAGACAAATATAGTAACGCATAGACAAATATTTCAGAAAATGTAGAAGTTTGTTGGCTCCAAATTTAAAAAAAACACATTCAAAGAAATTCTAATGTCATGTTACTATTTTCAGTGAAACCATATATGTCCCTGCAATCAAAATGCTACTCTATAGTCCTATCACTAAGTTTTTTGGGGCGTCCATATATTAAATTTGAACAATATTTTATAATTTTTTTTTTTTTTTTTGCTTTTGATTCAGGAAACTGGTAGTAAGATATTTACATCAATCATGTTAAGGTCATAGTCCAAACTGATCTCCAGCAGGGCTGAGACATTTATTTTTTCTTTTTTAAAGAACTTTTTTTTGAAAAAAAAAAAAAGCATTATGATTTGAAATAAGCATCTTTGCTTTGATAACTTGTGTTTCATCTTTGCCTGTTGAAGGGTACATTATGATGATTGCCTCATTGTAGACTCCTGCTTGCAAATGGTAAATCTGTCTCTGTTTTTCATCCCTTTTTGATGATTGCATTGAGCCAATAGTTACATAACTCAAGATGGTAAATTGATGCCATTAAGAAGATTGAATAAGATGATGTAACTGCCATACTGATTCACAGCCAGTTGTTTATGTCTTTAATAATTTTGGCAAAGCTTGCAGTAATTTTGCTTGTTTGCAGTGTTCTGTATTATTAATAGCACAGTTTTGTGCTCAGTGAATTCTAATCCTTACAGCCCTCCAGATATCTCTTAGAATGAAGTGCTTTCTTTCCTATCTGTCCTGAGGGGAGATCGTGATTTTCAGATTGATTGATTGATTGATTTAATGAATGATGGTGGAGGGCTGTATCTTCCATGTTGGAAGACAGAAGTAGAGATAATGCCTGTAAACTACTTGGTGTAAGGAAGAGTTCAATAAATGTTAGCTATTTTTCCCTATTTATGTGATAGAATTCAATAGGAGGGCTCATTTAGAACAAATGAGTAAAATTAATCACAGAAGTTATGTTCAGTCTTTATTTTTTTTTATTTTATTTATTTATTTTTTATTAGTTGGAGGCTAATTACTTCACAACATTTCAGTGGGTTTTGTCATACATTGATATGAATCAGCCATAGATTTACACGTATTCCCCATCCGATCCCCCCTCCCACCTCCCTCTCCCACCCAATTCCTCTGGGTCTTCCCAGTGCACCAGCCCAAGCACTTGTCTCATGCATCCCACCTGGGCTGGTGATCTGTTTCACCATAGTAATATACATGCTTCTTTCGAAACATCCCACCCTCACTTTCCCACAGAGTTCAAAAGTCTGTTCTGTACTTCTGTGTCTCTTTTTCTGTTTTGCATATAGGGTTATTACCATCTTTCTAAATTCCATATATATGTGTTAGTATGCTGTAATGTTCTTTATCTTTCTGGCTTACTTCACTCTGTATAATGGGCTCCAGTTTCATCCATCTCATTAGAACTGATTCAAATGAATTCTTTTTAACAGCTGAGTAATATTCCATGGTGTATATGTACCACAGCTTCCTTATCCATTCATCTGCTGATGGGCATCTAGGTTGCTTCCATGTCCTGGCTATTATAAACAGTGCTGCGATGAACATTGGGGTGCACGTGTCTCTTTCAGATCTGGTTTCCTCAGTGTGTATGCCCAGAAGTGGGTTGCTGGGTCATATGGCAGTTCTATTTCCAGTTTTTTAAGAAATCTCCACACTGTTTTCCATAGCGGCTGTACTAGTTTGCATTCCCACCAACAGTGTAAGAGGGTTCCCTTTTCTCCATACCCTCTCCAGCATTTATTGCTTGTAGACTTTTGGATAGCAGCCATCCTGACTGGCGTGTGATGGTACCTCATTGTGGTTTTGATTTGCATTTCTCTGATAATGAGTGATGTTGAGCATCTTTTCATGTGTTTGTTAGCCATCTGTATGTCTTCTTTGGAGAAATGTCTGTTTAGTTCTTTGGCCCATTTTTTGATTGGGTCATTTATTTTTCTGGAATTGAGCTGCAGGAGTTGCTTGTATATTTTTGAGATTAATCCTTTGTCTGTTTCTTCGTTTGCTATTATTTTCTCCCAATCTGAGGGCTGTCTTTTCACCTTACTTATAGTTTCCTTTGTAGTGCAAAAGCTTTTAAGTTTCATTAGGTCCCATTTGTTTAGTTTTGCTTTTATTTCCAATATTCAATATTAGAATATTCCAATGTTCAGTCTTTAAATTAGGAAGAACATAGTAGAACTCAGTGTATTAGTTATCTGTTGCTACTTAACAATGATACTACAAACTTGGTGACTTAGAACCGCACACATTTATTTCTTCACAGTTTCTCTGGGTCAGGAGTCTGGGAGCAGTTTAGTTGAGTCCTCTGCTTCAGAATCTTTCAAAGTTGCAATCAAAGTGTTGGCCAAGTAGTGATCTCATCTGAGGCTCAATGGTGAGGAATCAACTTCTTCACTCACAGCGTTATTGGCAGAATTCAGTCCCTTTCAGTTTCCAGATTGAGGGCCTCGATTCTCTTCTTTCTCTGAGCTGGAGGCCACCTTCGGCTTCTTGTCACATGCTCTCCTCCACACAGCAGCTCACAAACATGGCAGCCTGTGTCTTCAAACCCAGCAAAAGGAAGACAGAGTCTCAGCAAGATTAGTAACAATCTTTTGGAGTGTATACACATAATCTAGTACATCATATCACCTTTGGCATATTCTGTTGGTTAAAAGCAGTTCATGAGTCCCACCTCCACTGGAGGGGAGGGTATCAGACAAAGCAAGAATAGCAGAGGGCATGATGATGGGTACTACCTTAAGAGTCTGCTGACTACACTCCCTAAGAACAAAAATTACAAAGTGGTGGCTGTGCTTCATTGTTTAAATTCATTAATTTCCTTCTTGCTTGCTGCCCTTACATAATAAAAGAATTTTTTTCTAGTTAAAGCACTTGAGAAAAAAAGCAATATTGTAATTTTTTAAGCACTATAGCATTGGAAGGAGATAATATCTTAGGTTTGCCTGGAACTTTAGAGTTCACAATGTACTAATATTTATAAATATTATTATTTCAGACTAGAAAATGGAGAGCAGAACTGATATCAATTTCAAGATTACAACTCAGAGTTTAGATTCCATGTGAAGCCTTGATTATAGCATCCTGCTGTATATCTGTTGATGAGTTCAATATGTGCCTCTCTCGAGTCTGGCTATTTTTAAAAATAGCTTTCTTAGTTAAAAATAATTCATATTGGATTGGATGATGCACAGGAGAGTGGGCAGTGGCCAGCTTGCACTGCAGCCAGATAAGCTGTTGGGGCAGGAGAATCAAGTGTAGAGAGCGGTATATTGTGGTCATCAAGACGAAAGGCGCCATAGGTCAACTGGGAAATGTAGGTACACCAAGCATGAATGAAACTGGTGACACAGATCATTTCATTTCTTTGTTTGAAATACATTGTATGAACCATTTTCTAGAGTGTGTCTACAGGCATTGTGTGTGAAAGATCTGGTGATCAAGAGACTGTTTCCATAGAGGACATACAAACCAGAACCCCACGTACAGCTTGAAAATGCACTGCCTTCTGATTTCAAAACTGCTTTGCTCCTAACTAAGTCTGTAGGACTTCTCTGGTAGTTCAGATGGTAAAGAATCTGCCTGCAAGGCAGGAGCCCCCTGTTCGATCCCTGTGTTGGGAAGATCCCCTGAAGGTGGAAATAGCAACCCACTCCAGTATTATTGCCTGGAGAATCCCATGGACAGAGGAGCCTGCCAGGCTACAGTCCATGGGGTCACAAAGAGTTGGAGATGGCTGAATGACTACCATTTTCACTTTCAAGACTGTATCTCCTTTCCCAGAAGTAATCAGGCGCACCATTCTTCTTATAGGCCTTTATCTCTGGAATATTCTCTACTTGAAGTATTCTCTTCTTGGTTGTGAAGCAGAAGTTACTGGGTGTGTATGAATAGCCACCTTATAACTCTTCATTAATGTGGTTCAGAGCAACATTCATATGGCAATAACTTTATCAAGATGACACATTTAAGTCTATAGGGTTATCACTGATAATTCTCAAGGTGATGACTGTCCATGATGAGATTTGATCTGTCTTTTACTCACTAGTTGATCTCAACTCAGGTCAACCAGATATGCAGAGAGCATTTGAAAACTGCAGGTGGAACCATAAACATAGTTGTTACATATTTATGTATCCATGGAGAGTTGCAAAAGCAACCCTTCTAAAACCAAAGACTGCAATACTGTATAAAAAGATATTTAGCTTTATGAGAGAAAGATGCTTGGCAGTGTTAGTGCATGCACTTTGTGTTTGTTTGATAAATATAAGTTAGAAGATCCTATGTATTTAGTTTTTCTCCATGAAATCCTTCTGTATGTGATGAACTCATAGAAGAGATGCTATTTCATAAAAAGAAACTTGATGAACACCACAACAAAAGTCTTCAGGTTACAGAATTCGAGTGTTTAAACTTCAATGTGCAGAGAGCTTATAAACCGTCATTTCTGTGCCTGCAAGGAAACGAAGAACAGTCTGAAAATCAGTGACTTTTCTTGGATTCATCAGAGACCTGAGATTATAAAGAAATTTGTTACCCTGAAATCTGGAGAGACAGGTAAATTCAGAGAGTCACAGATGAGATCTACTTACCTAGAGCAGAAGCTGCTGGAGTCATAAACTGGTAAGGACACTTAAATGATCATTTTGATGAATTGCTGGAGGCTGAGTGTGGACTAGCATGAGACTGGAAAAACCCATGGGGGCTGTGGTCTTGGACTGACCCAGGTACATTCCCAGGTTTTATTTCCAGGAGCCCCACTGGGCTTTCATAGTGCACATGCAAATTCTCTATCTTTGTGATTCTGGCAGGAAGAGAGGAAGAGTAATCATTGTGTGATATGTCCACAACAAAAGCCACTTTTCAAGGGGAAAAGATTTTACCCAGAGCCTCATCCCAGGTAGTGGAAGGGAATTCTGCCTGACCCAGGTCATTCTTGCCTCCCTGTCTAACCTAAAGTGTGGAGGGAAGCTAAGCAATGATTGTGGAAACACCAGTGGAGGTCTGAGGTCTTAGCCCAGAGCTGCAGGTGCACTGGAAGACTGAGATTGAATCATAAGATGACAGAATGAACCTCCTGCCCCACAACATATCACCCCCACACTGGATTCCAGTAAAATGACAGTGCGATACAGCTGATAGAGCTGTGAGATGCAGACGTTCCCTGAGGAGGGCATACGGAGGGAAGCCCAGGGTGGGGAAAGGAGACAAAAATTAGGACAATAGAGGAATATAAAGCCACTGGCCCCAACAGCTACTGCAGGCATTAATTAATAAGCAACTCCTATTCAGATTGGCATAAACCCTCATGCTAATGGCCTATTTACTTTAAAACCTATTCTCCAATACAGCATCACTGGCATTTAACAAAAATCTGCAAGGTATACCAAAAGTCAACAAAAAGATCTGAAGAGGCAAAGCAAGCATCAATGCCAGACTCAGACAAGACACTAAAAAGAGAGCTTAAAATAACTATGAATTATATGTGTTCCAATTGAAAAAGGACAATAACCGAGGAGAGACAAATAATGTAAGCAGACAGACAAAAGCTGTAAGAATGTGTCAAAAGGAAATGCTCAGTATCAAAGACAATATAATAGAAATGGAAATGCTTTAAGTGTCTCATCAATATGGACACAGCTGAAGAAGGATTTGGTGAGTTTCACTGACCAATAGAAACTTCCCAAACTGAAATGCATAGAATAAAAAGAATTAAAAAAGTAGAAACTCCATGAACTTGAGACATTTCTAAAAGTAACATCTGTATATTAGGAATGCCAGAATGAGAAGAAAGAGAATATGAGAACAGAAGAAATATTTGAAGTAATAAAGGGCAAAATATTTCCAAAATTAATAGCAGACACCAAGCTACAGATCCAGGAAGCTCAGAGAATAACACAGGTTAAACACAAAACAAACAAACAAACTAAAACAAAACAAAACAAAAACATCTCATAAAAACTACACCTAGACATAGCATATTCACACAACAGGAAAATGAAGACAAAGACAAAAATCTGTAAAGAAACCAAGAGATGGAGAGGAAACACTTTACCTGCAGAGGAAGAAAAATAAGAATTAAAGTGGACTTCACATCAGAAATTATGCAAATATGAAGAGTAGAATGAAAGTACTAAAAGGAAAAAACAAAAAATCTAGAACTGAGAATTCTATATCCAGTGAAATTACCCTTCAAAAGAATGTCCTTCAAAAGGATGTTATGACTTTCTCTCTCTTTCTGGTGCACACACACACACACACACACACACACACACACACACTCACATACACATCACACAAACTCACACAGAAACTTAAGAGAATTCATCCCCAGAAGTCATGCTATAAAGGAAATATCAAAAGAAGTGCATTTAAGAGAATGGAACTGATGTAAGTCAGAAACTTAGGTCTATGTAAATAAGGAAGAGTTGGAGAAGGAAGAAATGAATAAATAATTTTATTTTTATTTTGATAAATATAAATATAACTGTTAAGAATAGTCACAATGTATTGGATGATTAGAACATATGGTTAAGTGAAATGAGTGACAGAAATATCATAAGAAAGTAACAGAGGGATTAGAAATGCTCTTTATAAGAAATCTGTGTTATGCATGAAGTGGTACAGTTACTTGAAGGTGACTTAGATTAATTTATTTATTTCAAACTCTAAAAAAACTATTTAAAAAAGTTTAAGTAGTATAATTGAATAATTGATATACTAAGAGAGGAGACAATGTTCAAATTATATAAAGTGCTCAATGAAATCCATAGAAAGCAGAAAAAGAAGGGGAAAGGGAAGCAAAGAATAAACATAAGAAAGACTAAAAAGACATGTTGTTGTTCAGTTGCCCAGTGGTGTCTGATTCTTTGGGATCCCATGGACTGCAGCATGCCTCCCTGTCCTTCACCATCTCCCACATCTCCCACAGTCCAAGTCCATGTCCATTGAATTAGTGATGCCATCCAACTCTCATCCTCTGCCACCCTCTTCTCCTCCTGCCCTCAATCTTTCCCAGCATCAGAATATGGTAGCTATTAACCCAACTGTATCAATAATGATTCAAGTAATAACAGTCTAAATAGCTATATTCGGAATATACAAAGAATTCATATGACTCAACATAAAACACAAATTGTTCTATTAAAAAGTGGACAGAAGACCTGAATAGATATTTTTCTAAAGAATGCATTTAGATGGCCAACAAGCATGTGAAAAGATGCTAAACAACACTATTTATCAGGGAAATACAAATCAAAACCACAATGAGATATCACTTCATACCTGTCAGATTGCTACAATCAAAAAGACAAATAAGTGTTGGCAACTGTGTGGAAAAGAGGGAACCCATGTTCACTGTTGGGGAGATATATTAATTGGTATAGCCACTAGGGAAAACAGAATATAAGCTCCTCAAAAAATTAATACTTAAAGATTTACAGAACATTAGTATTATTTTTTAATCGAAGTATAGTTGATTTACAATGTTGTAGTTTCTAGTGTACAACAAAGTGATTCAGTTGTACATATTTATGTGTGTATGTATACATATATATTCTTTTTAACATTCTTTTTCATTTTAGATTATTACAGAAATATTGAGTACAGTTCCCTGTGCTAAACGGTAGGACCAGGACCTTGTTGTTTATTTTATATACAGTATAGTCATTTGTATTTGCTAATCCCAAACTTCTAGTTTATCCCTACCTCCCTTTTCTCTTTGGTAACCATAAGTTTGTGAATATGTTTTTGTTTCATAAATAAGTTCATTTGCGTTGAATTTTAGATTCCACA
This sequence comes from Cervus canadensis, assembly GCF_019320065.1. NCBI lineage: Eukaryota > Metazoa > Chordata > Mammalia > Artiodactyla > Cervidae > Cervus > Cervus canadensis. The sequence goes on from NC_057386.1 coordinate 90,148,056, forward strand.
TATAAGTGATATGTGCTATTTGTCTGTCTCAGTATGGCAATCTCTAGGTCTGTCCATGCAAATGATATTATTTCCATTTTTTTATGGTTGAATATTATTGCATCGTGTGTATATAGCACATCTTCTTTATCTGTCCATCTGGCCATGGACATTTAGGTTGCTTCCATGTCGTGGCTATTATAAATAGTGCTGCTATGAACACTGGGGTGCATTTATCTTTTCAAAGTATAGTTTGCTCCAAGTACTTGCCTGGAAGTGGGAATACCATATCACATGGTAGCTCTGTTATTAGTTTTTAAGGAATAACCTTAATGGTTTCCATAGTGGCTGCACCAGTTTAAATTCCCACCAACAGTACAGAAGGATCCCCTTTTCTCTACACTGTCTTTAGCATTTGTTATTTGTAGATTTTTTAATGATGACTCTTCTGACTGGTGTGAGGTGATACCTCATTGTAGGTTTGATTTGCATTTCTCTGATAACTAGCAATGTTGATCATATCTCTTCATGTGCCTATTGACCATCTGTATGTGTTCTTTGGATAAATGTCTATTTAGGTCTTCTGCCCATTTTTATTGCATTGTTTGTTGTTGTTGAGTTGTATGAGCTGTTGTATATTTTAGAAATTAATCCCTTGTCAGTTGCATCATTTGCAAATATTTTATCCCAGTTCATAGGTTATCTTTAATTTTGCTTATGATTTCCTTGTCTATGCAAAAGCTTATAATTTTGATTAAGTCCCATTTGTGTTTATTTTTGCTTTTATTTTTATTGCCTTGGGAGACTGACCTAAGAAAATGCTGGTATGATTTATGTCAGAGAATGTTTTACCTATGCTCTCTTCTAGAAGTTTTACAGTGTCTTGTCTTATATTTAAGTCCTTAGGCCATTTTGAGTTTATTTTTGTGTATGGTGTGAGGGAGGGCTCTAACCTCACTGATTTACATATAGTTGTCCAGGTTTCCCAATACTACTTATTGAAGAGATTGTCTTTTCTTCATTGTATATTCTTGCCCCTTTTTTCAAAGATTAATTGACCATAGGTTTGTGGGTTTATTTCTGGCGTCTATTCTGTTGCATTGATCCATATATCTGTTTTTGTGCTGATACCTTGCTGTTTTCATTATTATAGCTTTGTAGTATTATCTGAAGTCTGAGTGGGTTATGTCTCCAGCTTTATTCTTTCTCCTCAAGATTGCTTTGACAACTGATGTCTCTAGTGCCAAATCAACTTAAATCCTGAGTATTGCAAATACTAACACCTACAACATTGTACTCTGACCTTTCAAGGGTATATTTTAGACTTAGAAAACTGGAGAAAGGTCAAATCAGAACAGTAAGCCTCAGATTTGGTGATTTTTCATTGTGACTTATTATTTTTATTTTTCTCTTGTGATTTGTTTGACATAATTGAAAAATTGAAATACTTGGTACTAATTCTTAACAAAATGATAATTTTGCCCTTTCACTATTAATGTTACACTGTACTATTACTACTTTTTTGTCATCCTAGTACAAAGTGAAGCTTAGGTAATTTTTTTATTTGAAAAATGTAATTAATATTCCTAAAAATGCCAGAAACTTCAAAACTTGGGGGAAAAAAATTAGTGATAGGGCCCACACGGGGTCTCATTGATAAGATGGCTCTTTATGTCAACCTCACAAACAAAGAATAAAATCACAGTGATCCGTGAGACTGCCCAAATTGCCCAAATGGCATTCTGTTTTCTCACTGGCGCCCATCTTCTCAAAGCTGCAAGACCACCAGATCCCAGACCTCTGGCTATGTGACCACAGGACTCAACTACAGGCTAAAAATTAACCATCCCTTCAGAGAATTTTTCATTGGTGGAGTATAAGAAGGACCCTGTCTAAAAGGGAGGATGCTGGTTCTCCTTAGGAGCCAGTCACTCTCTCTTTTCCCTCTAATAAATTTGCCTTTTCTTGCCTGACTGCCTGGCTCTCTCTCTTTTTCCCTGCACTTGCCTTATGGTCTCTCTCAAGAATAGGAGTGGGGCATTTTGGGAGTATGAGAAAAGAATGGGAAAATGGGGTATCTTGAAGTGTGCAAGGCAGAGGCTCAGTTATTTGTGGCATAGATAGTAAACTGTCAACCCCCATACAGAGACCTGAGAGACCTTGGCTTTTCCAGAGTAGGCAGGCATGCAGAGTAAGTGGCCCCTGTGTCCATCAGATAGGAGACTGGCTTACCACCACTGTGAGAGTCACCCTGGGCTCCTCAGAGGTGATGAGAGTCGGGGCCTGGGGTCCTGGGCACTGTCAGTCTTCAGCGGCGAGTCCGAGGAGGCTGGGCAGAGCTGGGTCAGAGGACTCCTGCTCAGGACCAGGAGGGGATGACCGGATGGATCCCTAGAGGGGGATTTGCGCAGTCAACCTTCCAATGTCCCTTTATGCCACAGCTGGGACGTGGACCCAGAGGGGGCCTTGGCTTTAGGCATGAGCGGGCCCAGTGGCCTTCTTTGCCGCATTTGAAGCAGGGCCCAGGTGGCTTCCTTTCTTTGTTGGTTGATGGAGGCTTGGAGCCATGTGGGGCAGCGGCTAAAAGGTGATACTTGGCCTGATCTCGTTGGGCCTTCTCTAGCTTTGCCTGTTCTTCCCGGTTATTGAGAATCTTAAAGGATAAATTAAAAGGTCTCGTTGAGGGGTTTGAGGGCCTTCTGCCTTTTTAGTTTCTTTTGGATATCTGGGGATGACTGGGAGATAAAATGGGTGTTAAGGACAATGGTGCCCTCTGCTGAAGTGGGGTCTAATTTTGTATATATTTGCAGGGCTTCTTTTAACCTGGCTGGAAATTGTGCCAGGTTTTCATCTAGTCTTTGAGTTATTTCCCAGAGCTTATCGAAGTTGAAGACTTTATGCCCTGCCTTTTGAAGGCCCAGAATGAGGCAAGCACCCATATGATTGCGGGTTGCTCACCCAGGTCTCCCTACCTGATAATCCCAGTTGGGATCATCTCCGGGGACAGCCATTGCCCCTACGGACTTAGTCCTGTGTATCTCATCAGCATGCGCCTGAGAGGCTTGCCATATTCATTCCTTTTCTTCCGGGAGAAGAGTGGAGGAAAGTGTGATGTAAGTATCATGCCAGGTTAAGTCATAAGACTCGGTAAGATACTTGAATTCTTTTAGCTAATTGTCAGGGTCTGAGGAGAAGGAGCCAAGGTACTTTTTAATCTGAGATAGATCAGTGAGGGAGAATGGGACATGAACCCGAACAACGCATTCTGCTCCAGCTACTTCCTGTAAAGGAGGAGTGGGGCGAGGAAAGAAGCGGGGTCCTGCGGTGAAGTGTCCTGTTTTAAGGTTGTTCAGACCAGTACGGGGAGGGGATCTAGGGAGGTCGGGGTAAAGCCTTGGAACCTTCAGGGTAGAGGGTGGGGCTGAGGTCTCAGAGCTTGCCTCAGGCACAGGCTGGGGAGGGGGTTGGGAGCTGCTGCACTTTAGAAGGATGGAGGGAGGAGGGGACATAAGGTGGAGGTCCTGGAATTGGATGTGGAGCTGTCTGCAATGGGATTGGGAGTGATAGGAGGTGGGCTGTGGTCCAAGGAAGAAGAAGAAAAGTCTGAACAGGGATCAGGAGACATTGTATTAGGAGGATGTGGCCCAGAGTGGGCTAAGAGTATTTGAGAAGTAGAACAGGATTCACAGAGAGAGGGTCGAGAGCAGAGAGTGAAGAGAGCCTGAACATAAGGGATTTCTAACCACTTGCTGTTGTGGCGGCAGACATTATGGAGGTCCTGTAGAGTATTAAAATCCAGAGTTCCATTTTCTGGCCATTGGGACCTATTATCAAGTCTGTATTGTGGCCAGACAGTGTTAGAATAGTAAATAAGTCTTTTTGGTCTTATCTCCCCTTGGAAGCCCAAGACTTTTAGGTTTCAGAGAAAGCATCCTAGAGGAGTAGATTTTGAGGACTGGGAGAATGGCTTGCTTAAGAGTGTTAAAGGCTGAATGGATATTTGATTTTAGCTATAGGGGTTCTGAAAGATCTACTCAGGTGGCTTGATATAGGGGTTGTGCCAAGAGGAATCCAGAGGCATAGATATCCAGCTAACCCCAAGAAGGACAGGATCTTTATTTTTGATGTAGGGAGTGGTAGGGTGGATATAAGGGACTTTCTATGGTAATAATATATTTTTTCATTGGTGTTGAAAGGACTCCAAGATAGGTGACTCTAGGAAGAGAGAGCTGAACCTTGGTGGGAGATAACTTGATAGCCTCGATCAGCTAGAAAATTGAGGAGTTGTATAGTGTGTTGTTGAGAGTGTGTAAGCGAAGGACTACAAAGGAGATCATCCACATACAGGAAGACAGTACTTGGAGTAAGGTCAAGAGAGGTTAGGTCTGATGCTAGAGCGTGGCCAAAAAAATGAGGGCTATCGCGAAGGCCTGGTGGAAGGACTGTCCTTGTCAGCTGTTGGGAGCGATGTTGGGATCAATCCAGGTAAAGACAAAGAGGTCTTGAGAGTCTGGGTGTAAAGGAATAGTAAAGAAGGCATCTTTGAGGTCTAGAACAGTGAAGTGGGTTGTGGAAGAGGGAATGAGAGAGAGAAGAGTATAGGGAGTTGGGACCACTGGGTGTCTGGGGATAACAACGCATTGATAAGTCACAGGTCCTGGACCAGGTGACAGGAGCCGTTTGGCTTTTTGGCAGGTAGGACAGGGGTGTTACAGGGAGAGTGAGTTGGGCGCAAGAGGCCCTGACGTAGGAGTTTAGTAACAGTAGGGTTTAACCCTGTTGATGTTTTTGGGAGATGGGGTATTTTGGTTGACTGGGGAATTTAGAGGGGTCTTTGAGATGGATATGAATTGGAGCATGGTGAGAGGCAACAGTTGGGTTATCTGCATCCTAAACTATGGGGTTTATGGTCAAGGAGGCCAATGGGGCGGCGGAAGAAGAGGTGGGGTTGAGCTGGGTCAGATGACTCCTGCTGGGGGCTAGGAGGGGATGTCCGGATCCCTAGAGGGGGATTTGGACAGTCAACCTTCCAATATCCCAGTTGTGGCATAAAGAGACTTTGGAAGGCCGACATAATGAGCCATCTTATCAATGAGACCCCTTGTGAACCCTATCAATTAAGTCTTGATACATCTAGTTCCCTGATAGCTCAGTTGGTAAAGAATCCTCCTGCAATGCAGGAGATCCCATTTTGATTCCCAGGTTGGAAAGATCCGCTGAGAAGGGATAGGCGACCCATACCAGTATTCTTGGGCTTCCCTTGTGGCTCAGCCAGTTAAGAATCCTCCCGCAATGCGAGAGACCTGGGTTCGATCCCTGGGTTGGGAAGATCCCCTGGAGAAGAGAAAGGCTACTCACTCCAGTATTCTGGCCTGGAGAATTCCTTGAACTGTATAGTCCATGGGGTGGCAAAGAGTCAGACACTACTGAGCGACTTTCACTTTCAAGCACTTTCACATCTAGTTCCAGTGTCAGACAGAAGTGGATGGAAATTCAGTACTGGCACATGGTAGTCAGATGATACTCTAGATGCAGTTCTTTGACTTTAGAGACAAATCTAGAATCTGAAGATTCCTTTCCTGGACTTGTGTCAGGACTCTGCGAGGTGAAAGAAATAATACTTGCCGACTACAAGAATGTCGTTTATCTACCTCAAAGTCTGATTGTTGTTGTTGTTATTTTTAATCGCTAAGACATTTCCAACTCTTTTTGACCCCATGGACTAGCCCGCCAGGCTCCTCTGTACGTGGAATTCTCCAGACAAGAATACTGGGGTAGGTTGCCATTTTCTTCTCCAGAAGATCTTCCTGACCCAGGGATAGAACCTAGGTCTTCTGCATTGGAGGAGGATTCTTTAGTACTGAGTTACCAAAGTCTGGTAGTGAGAAATAAATGAATAATTCATGTGGAATTCTTTGCATAGTAATACTGTTACCACAAATGGATACTCTATGTTGATTATATTAACACACGGGGAAGCTCACACTGTATACTGCATGAGCCTGTTTTTCCTTCCAGATCTAAATGCTTAACGAAAATCACTTCTAACAAATGTTGTTTTTCAAGGTAGCCACATGGTGGCAGGCTTTAACCAAAAAGGAACAAATGTTTCTGAATTACTTGCAATATCATCTTTTGCTTTGGACAATTGGTAAAAGACAAAAGTTCATAAAGTTAAGCCTAAGAAGGCACTATATTTTATTCATTTTTATAGTCTAAAATGAAAATAGAATTTCACGTATCAGAGAGTTCTGTTTTGGTATCCAATAGGGGCCTATTTCTTTCCCCAAAGATTGTTCTATGGAATGGAAGGAGAGGGGTCTTTCCTTTCACTGGATAGTTTTTCTCCTCTGCATTTCTTCTTTTGACCAGATAGAGACAGGTTCTGCTTAAGAAGAGAGATCAACTGTAGCATAAGAGTTTAAGAATGTGAATAGTTGGGTTAAAATCACAAAGACTAGTACGTTATTAATCTGTCTTTACCACTTACACTTGTCAGGGTCTTATTTTCACTAAACATTTTTTTTTAAATGCTCAACACAGATCTGACAATATCACAATATATTCTGTGCTGTGCTTTGCTTAGTTGCTTAATCATGTCTGACTCTTTGCAACCCCATCAACTACTTGCTAGGCTTCTCTGTCTATGGGGATTCTCCAGGCAAGAATACTGGAGTGGGTTGCCATGCCCTCCTCCAGGGGATCTAAATCCAGGGATTGAACCCAGGTCTCCTGCATTGCAGGAAGATTCTTTACTGTCTGAGTCACTGGTCTAAATTTTTTCCTTTTGCTACATTAAACTAATTTTCCCTAACCAACTGTCAGTACATTCTTTCATATGCATGCAACAACCATCTCTTTCTCTCCCACTGAGCATTACCCCACCCCATATACACCAAATCCTTGTCTTAGATGGTGATTATTACAATTATAAAATACATTATATGTATCTCAATATATTTGAGTACTATTACAACAGATTGACTTTCAAAGTGGAATTACAGAGTTAGAGTTTCCACTACTTTTAATCTTATCTTTAATATATTGAAGGCATGTATTATTTATGTTTTATATGTTAGTATGGTTTTATAAAAGTACTAGAGAAGCAACTACACTGTGAGTAAATAAACATAGGCAGCATGTGAAAGCACTGGCTTTTGAGGGACATTAGCAGAAAGCAACTTCATTCTTTTTCCTGTCTGCTCACTCCAGGACCCCATCTGCATTCTACTATTTCCTCAGGCATTTGGATAAAATCTCGGTAAGTCATAGAGGCATGGGTATTACTGCAGTCTAATATAAAATCTTCAGACTCTCTACCAATTTAAAGCTTTTTTTGCTGTCCCACCCTGTTGTTGTTTGTTCAGTCACTAAGTTGTTTCTGACTCTGAAACAGCATGAATTGCAGCACGCCAGGCTTTCCTGTCCTTCACTATCCCCTGGGTTTGCTCAAACTCATGTCCATTGAATTGAGTATGTCATGCAGCCATCTCATCCTCTGTCTCCCACTTCTCCTCCTGCCCTCAATCTTTCCCAGCATCAGGTTCTTTTCCAGGGTTCAACTCTTTGCATCAGGTGGCCAAAGTATTCAACCCACTTCACAGGTGCATGCCTTGTGCTGAGAGGGTTGTGGTGGACAGTTTCTTTGTTTCTTTATTCCACTCTATTTATGCTTCTTCATCTCCAGGTTTAGAGCGGGGAGGAGCAGTAGTGAAGGACAGAAAGTCTTTTTCAGGGACAGAACTGTAATCAGAGGTGACAAATGTCACAGCTGCCCCCTTCTCAGGGCTCCTTAGAGAAAGCTGTGGCGTCCAGCTGAAATCCTCGGTGTGGGTTCTACTTTTTCTGGCTTCTCACTTACAGCTCCCTGCCCCATTATCTCAGTTAATGTTCATGCCCCCTCTGCTGAGGTCATCTCCCTCCCATCAGGAAAACTTTCGGCACACATCCTCTTCAAGCACGCTTGCTTTCATCCAGATGTCCATGTATGACTCATGGAGAACATGCCCCTGGCTCTCTGTTGGTGGAAGAATAGCTCACTCCCAGAGAAATCTCTCCTGAAACACTCTAGAAGCAACTTTCTAGATCTGTCTCTTTCCTACTCAAATTCCAGAGCACACACATGAAGCCCTCTCTCTGGTTTAGCCTCGGGTGAAAGGCATACCATCCTTCTCTCCAGGGTGGAATGGGAAGGAGGCTGGGGAGAGCAAGACACAAAGGGTTTTTGTTTTTTTTTTAATGAACTTCACATTCACTCCTCGTCTTCTCTTCTGTCAGTGAGGTGTGGGTAATGGGCTGATACTGTCAGAACTAAATTCACAATGTTCTGAGTTAGGAGGTCGGTGATTTCTCTTTAAAAGATGAAGATTTCAGGGATTTATTTTATTGATCTCAATACTTGGGAGTTTGGTGAAATTATAATACAATGGAAATTTCATATTTAAACTTTATGCTATAAGTGTGTGTGTGTGTGTGTATGTGTGTGCTAAGTCACTTCAGTCATGTCTGACTCTTTGTGACCTCATGGACTGTAGCCCACTAGGCTCCTCTGTCCATGGGATTTCCCAGGCAAGAACATTGGAGTAGGTTGTCATTCCCTTTTCCAAGGGGATCTTCCCAACCCAGAGATCAAACCTGCTTCTCATCTCTTCTATCTCCTGCATTGGCAGGCAGGTTCTTTGCTACTAACAGAACCTGGGAAGCCCCTGTGCTAGCCATATTTAGATTTTATTAAACTGAAAATGCTATGCAGTAAAAGATTTTAGACCAATGACTTAGTAGTGAAAATATCCATTTTGTAGTTGGTCTAGGTTCGAATGCAGGGTGAGATTATTAGCTGTGTGACCTTGGGCAAGTTACTTGATTTTTCAGAACCTCATTTTTCTCATCTGTAAGGGGGAATTGCCTCACATGTTTATATTGTATAGAATTAAATGAGATAATACCTGAAAGTTCTTAACATGTGTCTAGCACACTAGGCACATTTAATAAAAGGTGGTTTGAAAATCATTTCCATTTCATTGTTCTTTGGCAGCTATGCTCTTACTCCTCAAAACAGTCTTATATGTCACTGTCAGATTCATGCTCTGAACATGCCACATTTGTCACATGCTCAGCTCACTTAGGAATTAGTGGTGCCTCTCTGGCCTAAGTCAACTGTAAATGTTTTAGCCTAACACTCAGTACTGGCCAGACTCTACCAAATGCTTTGTCCAGTCATATCTGTATCCAAAACTCTTTCTCTACCACACTTGGTGTATTTATAAATGTTCCATGTGTGCATTCTTTTCTTTCCTACTTTACTTGCACTGTTTCCCCTCTAAACACCTACTCTCTTGAATTATCCAGATTTCTCTCATCTGAAAGCCTGTACATTTTCCCTGACCTTTCAAACCTGTTGTAATCTCAGGCTTACTTCCTAATGACTTCCCTTTTCTCTCTTAGTTGGCACACCATCCAAGCTTGAGTCACTCTTTCTTGCAGATATGGACGAAATACACCCCTAGGAGCTTGGGATACTGCTGCTGAGCAAGACAGATGGGTGGGGAGGTAGCTCCCCTGAGGTTGAATCTTAACCAGTGAAAATAGAAGGTAAATTCCACCTCCTTTCTCTCTCCTGTGGACCCGTCTGAGGAGTAATTGCATTTTTACGGTCCTTTTACCAACATCGCATGTGCTGTTGAACATGTCTGCCAGCAGATGCTTTGTCCCAGAGGTTGTCCTGAAGCTGTGGCCAGTATTGTAGTGCTTCTTCTCACATTATAAAGCTTTTCGTCTTTTCCTGGCTTTTTTCCCCACTGTCCTCAGTTGTCTGGGCTTACACCTCCCAAATAAAGGGTCAGCACTTCATCCAAGCCTCAGGATCTACTTTCTAAAGGACCCAGGTCATTGTGAAAAGTCTGTTTCTCAATGCATAAAATTATATAATATTTGCAGTACTCATTTAGCACTTAATGATCATTTCCTGTTCGAAGATCCTGTGCATGCATGCTAAGTCACCTCAGTCATGTCCGATTCTTTGCAGCCTTGTGGACCATCACCCTCCAGACGCCTCTGTCCATGGGATTCTGCAGACAAGAATACTGAAGTGGGTTGTCACTTCAGTGGATCTTCCCGACCCAGGGATTGAACCCTCATCTCTTACTTCTCCTCCATTGGCAGGTGGGCTCTTTTACCACTAGTAACACCTGAGAAGCCCCTCTCAGATCATGTATGTACTGTTATTTACCCCTTTTCTTAATGCCTACATCAACAGTCAGACTATGTTTTCTTTCTGGGAAGGGTTCATATTGGGTTTTTCCTTTGATACTTTTTCAAGTAGCATTATTCCCAAGAAAGAAGCTCACTATATATTTTTAGAAGAAATGTGTGAATAATGGATTCCATTTGTAACCATTTGGTTATACTAGTTACACCAGTATTTTCTATTACAAATAGAAATTTCCTATAAAAATTTCAGTGCCTTGAAAAGATTTATTTCTCTTTATTGATAGACTGACAATATTCACAGATTTTTAAGGTTCAAGTATTCTTAAAGACAAAGGAAAACATTTTTATTTAAACCATACTTCTTGTTCTCTAATTCTTACTACGTTAGGGCCTCAAAAATAATCCAGCAAAAATGAAAAAGAACATTTAGCAAATAATGATAGTAAACCAGGAATTGAGGGAATAGGGTTTGTAGGTAATAAAATAGTAAAACAAGGCTCTTAGCAAGACAAATAAAGAAGACAAACACGCCAAGGAAGAAAACTGCTCAATTACCAGGCACTTTTAGAATTTCTCTGGCACTGTTTTTACATTGCTGTAGGCCGAATTTGTAAATTCTAGAAAGTTGCAAAAGACAAGAAAATGACTTTTGTAAAAACTTCAGGATGTTTAAACCCAGTGAATACATTCTATTATGTTGCATTGATGATATTTTAACATACTTTGCAGGCCAGTACCTAGAAATGTCCATTCTCTTTAACTGGAATAACTGAGCATTAGCACTGGAGGGACTTTAGAAATAACCTGTTCTCATCCAATATATGAGAGACCTAAGGCAGAGAAAAGTAATAAAACATGCATCGAAACCTCTCAGCTAGTAAGTGGAGGAACCAGTTTTAGAATTCACTTCCTGAAGTGTGGTAAGATGCCCTGTGAAGTAAGTCATCATTTCTCAGTTGCTTAATTAAAAAAATAAGAATGTGAAGTAGCCCATTATCACAGTATTAGATCATTGTAGAACTTGGGTTATCTTTCAAAATCATGTAATGCAACCTTGGAATTGGTGATGACAAATTTTAGAAATAAGACATAGAAAATTGAAACAAATATCCTCCTTTGAGTCTGATTTAAAGAAATGAGCAGATCTTCAGATACTGATAAAGATTTGTTTTTAAAGCTGATATTTTAAAATATATTTTGTAAAGTAAAACCATCACAATATGGAATATACTCAAGCATTAACTTATAATTTAATATCAAGCAATGGAATCAGTGAACATATGTATATAAGTTTTATAAAATCAATTTTTATTCAGTTGTCTGTGTTTGAATTATTAGGTTATGTACAACACAGATGGATTTGAAAAAAAATTAGGGAAAGTACAGATGAAATTGTCTGAATTTATATAAGATTACTATCAACATACTAAAACACAAAACAGAGGCTTAGAAAGAATTCTGGTTTCTTGGAATAGGAAATGAGGAAAATGAGAATAAAACAAGTAGGAACAATCTCATGGCAGAGTGTCTCTTTGAAACTAGAATGATAATGTTTTTGTTGATAACTTCTCAAGTGTCTGTCTCTCTCTTTAATAAGCTTTATTTTATAGAGCAGTTTTAGGTTCACAGAAAAACTGAGAGGGAACTTCAAAAAGATCTCATATACCCTATCCCTGAAGCACCACCTCCCTTACTATCATCATACACTACAGTTATAATTGATGAACCTACAATGGAAAATCATAATCACTCAAAGTCCATAGTTTACATTAGGGTTTAGTATTGTTGTTATGCATTCTCTTGATTTGGACAAATACATATTGATATATATCCATAATATTGTATCATACAGAATAGTTTCACCATAAAATAGTTTCACCTAAATAATAGTTTCACCTAAAAATCCTCTGTGGTGTCCCTATTCTTCCTTCCCTCCCCCTATCTCCTGGCAACCATGAATTTTATTACTGTCTCCATACTTTTACCTTTTCCAGAAGGTCAAAGAGTTGGAATCATACAGTGTGTAGTCTTTTCAGATTGGCTTCTTTCACATAGTGATACACTTTTAAGGTTTTTCACGTTTCTTCATGGCTTGATTGACAACAAGGAAGCCAATGTCGCAGGAATGAAACAAACAAGAGGAAGAAGGAAGAGATGAAGTCAGAGAGCTAACAAACTGGAAGGGGGTGAGTCATGTAGGACATGGTAGCCCATAGTAGGACTTTGGATTTCATCTTCAATTTTCTTCTGCACTGATATTTTTTGAAACAAAATAAATTAAGTATTTTACCAGTCAGGTTTATCCAGATTAACAGAACCAACCAATAAAATACATGTACACACACACACACACATAATACTGAATTGGCTCAGGCAGTTATGGAAGCCGACAAGTCAAATCTGTTATCAGCCAGCTGGAGATCCAGGAGAACCATGTTTCAGCTTGAGTATGAAGATAAGAATAACCAGTGTCCCAGCTGGAAGAGAGTCAGCCAGGAGGAATTCTGCCTCACTCAGTCTTTGTCCTATTCAGGTCTTAAACTCATTGGACAAGGTCTACCCACATTAAGGAGGGCATTTCTACTTCATTCATTCTACGTTATTCAGCTCAAATGTTATTTTCATTTAGAAATACTCTTAAGAGCACACCCAGAATAAAGTTTGACCAAATGCCTGGGCATCCTATGACCCAGTCAAGTTGAAACATGGCATTAAGTCTCAAAAGTGTGATTTCTTATGAATACTTCTATATCTAAATTATTATTTAAAAGAAATCAATATGTGCTAATCTGGCATTTCATAAGTAACTTTTGGATCAGTCCTTTCAATCATTCAATCATGTCCAACTCTGCGACCCCATGGACTGCAGCACACCAGGCCTTCCTGTCCGTCACCAACTCCTGGAGTTTACTCAAACTCATGTCTATTGAGTCGGTGATGCCATCCAACCATCTCATCTTCTGTCGTTCCCTTCTCCCCCTGCCTTCAGACTTTCCTAGCATCAGGGTCTTTTCCAATGAGTCAATTCTTCACATCAGGTGGCCAAAGTATTGGAGTTTCAGCTTCAGCATCAGTCCTTACAATGAACACTCAGGACTGACCTCCTTTAGGATGGACTGGTTGGATCTCCTTGCAGTCCAAGGGACTCTCAAGAGTCTTCTCCAACACCACAGTTCAAAAGCATCAATTCTTTGGCGCTCAGCTTTCTTCACAGTCCAACTCTCACATCCATACATGATTACTGGAAAAACCATAGCTTTGACTAGACGGACCTTTGTTGACTAAAGGCATGCTATTTTTCATGTATGTGATGCAAAATTATATTCCAATTCTCTTGAAAAATTTACATGAATTCTAAAATTCATGGCTCTACTCATAGCACTTAAAAAATCTAAGTAACTCTGTCTTTACTTTAAATAGTCTTTATGACAGCCAGAATTTCTTTTCTTTTCTACTTTCTCATTCACTCTACTTAAAAGAAGCCTCCAAATGTCCATTATGGAGAATTAAGTGACATTCTTCAGAACTTTATAAGCAACAGCCTAAGGAATCAGAGCTTTGAGAATGCTACTGAAATGACATGATTTGGATATGCTCACTCCCTGAATCCTGTGAACCAAAGTATATAGTGTTTACCTCAAAGGAACCCACATCTTAAAACTCCTTAGCATCATGCTGACTTTTCAGATAGATGAAATTATATTTAATAATTATAGCTTCTAGGTTGTGTTTTTAAAAACTCTCATCTAAAAATTATATTTGTATATTAAAAACATAATGAGCTTAATTAGAATAATCTTGCTTGTACTTGCTTGCTTTGTCTTGCTTGTATCTTTCTTTCCTTTATAATGAACACATCTAAAATATTTTAGCCCTAGCATTTCTATTTATGCTGTAAAATTAATTTCATCATCTCCAAGGTTACTGAGTTATCCTTCAAGGAGCACTAGAGTCAGGGTACACTAGAACAATTATTCACATCTCATTGCAACTCCACGTTCAGTGGTGTCATGTTGAAATAACTTGAAATTGACCATAACAGAAGTTTTGACACCACATAAATGAAAAAATGCAACGTATCAGAGTCCTTTGCCTTCTCCTCCTCCAACCCCTCCCCAAACACCCTACAAGCTGAGTGTTAAACATTGCTACTTATTACTCTTATTTAGGGATATTTTTACTACATATACTAAGAAAAATTTATTATATTAAAAATTTTAAATCTCTTTTCAATGCAGCTTAAAAAGTAAACAATTTTTATAATTTTATGCAGTCAAAATGGAAATTTCTGTCTGTTTTTAAATCCTATGTTTTTTTAATCACCTCTAAGAAATTCACAAAGTAAAAAGTGTGTAAATGAAATGTGAATAATAGTTGCTATTTAATAGTTAATAGTTGCATGCATAGTTAGTAGTTGCATGTCTGCCTCTTTTGCGACCCCTTGGACTATAGTCCACCAGGCTCCTCTGTCCATGGACTTTCCCAGGCAAGAATACTGGAGTGGGTTGCCATTTCCTACCCCAGGAGATCTGCCCAGTCCTGTATTTATAGGCCTATACTCCCATACTTGAAACCCAGGGGACTAGATGTATTTTGAAATTCGGATTTCCTTTTTAATTTTGGAAAGATATTATGCTGTAATAGTGTATGGTATTATAGAATTTCCTATTATTATTATTATTATTATTTTTGGCGGGGAGGCAGCCATAATCAACACATTCATATTTCTTCAGGGACCAGAATGCATAATTGCATTAAATAGGATAAAGATCCTGAGTAACCTCATATCTAGTCTGGTTAGGTTTTATCTTAAAATAAGTTTATGTTAACTTTGCAGAAGGGATTATGGATCTCCATAGTTCCTTGACCATTGAAAAGGTGGTTAATAAGCAATGTCTCTAAAAATGCACTGAGAAATGATGATCAAGACAAAGCAGAGAGGAAGTCAGGAAGTCAGTTCAAAAGGCCAAGGAGTTCTCTGGAACTCCAGTGAGCTCAGTAGCAACGTGATGCTCCAGGCAAGTAAAAGGTCTGCAGAGTAAGGTTTTTGCCCAACGTCTTTTGTGACTGTACAATACAAACCAGGCATAGAGCCATATTCAGCTTCTTAGTCAAATCCTAACATGTATGCATCGCAGGTGTGCATTCTGTACACTCTGGGAAGGGGTGGTGTGAGAGAGCTTTATGGATGAACTGAAAGATTTGCTGAGTCATCTGAAGAAATCCAGCGTGGGAAAATTCTCTTCTGCCAATGTAGAGAAGGAGCAAGAAACGACTGGTTCCTGAATGGGCTGCCACGTTCCCACATGTAGAAACAGGCAGAGCAATGCCTGCTGCTCACACACTTTCAGGAATATTATGAAATAAGGAAAGCGTGTATCCTTGGATTGGTTTTGAACTCTTTGAAAAAACTCAGAGAACTGATTATGATTCATATGTACCAGTCATAAAAATAAAGCAGTATTTCTTTGCAAGCTCATGCTGCATACAATAAAACATATTCTCTTTGAAAAGTCAAATCCGTCCACTTATGTCCACATAGTCATTAATCTGTCTACTTATGTCCACATAGTCATTAGGTACAACACAAGCAGGCAAACACGAATGGTGACATCTCCTAGCTCAGAGGGCTCTGCATTGCCTTTGATTTCCAGTGCAATGGTTGTAAGTCATGAAAAGTGGAAGTTAGAATGCATGCTCGTATTCATACATTTTTCTTTACACAGTCCCTGTTATAATTTTAAATGTTTCATGTGAAATGTTCACTCTCAGTCAACCCAGTACTTAGTATTTTAAATTATTTTGCAATGTGTATAAGCTACATGGTAACACAAAAATCAGTGTATAATTTATCAACATGAATAAAAATAAGGGCTTATCAGTTTAAAATCCATAAGATGAACTAGAGGTAGATTTAAAACCAGACAATTTTATTTTAACCCTGATTTGGTCACACTTGAACCTTATATCCTTTTTTCTAGCTGCTTAACTTCTTTGACATGATATTCTGCCCTTATCAAAGAATTATTGTAACTGTGTTTTAATGTTGAATTGTGGCTGAAAATATTTTCTACAAATGTCAAGCGCTATTGTTTTTCATATATGCATTTTCCAAACATTTTTTGAGTTCACTAAATGCCAGGCAGTGCTGGCTCTTGGTGTATATAAGATGTAAAAATGGGCATTTCTAGAAGGCAGATGATGAGAGAAAGATGACTATGAAATGCCCGTGGTGTGGTCTAATAGTGTAGATAGCATTTATATTCTATTGCACATCCTATAGTAACATGTATGTGAAACAGGGAGAATACTCTAGAGAAATGCGTGCTTATTAGCTCTGAATTATAGTAAGTAAATAGAGAAGGAATTGGCAACCCACTCTAGTATTCTTGCTGGGAAAATCTCACAGACAGAGGAGCCTGGTGGGCTAGCGCCTATGAGGTTGCAAAGAATCAAACAGGACTGAACAGACTGAGCGGCGTAAGTGAAAATGCTCACAAAGGAAGACCGCTGAGGAACCGAATAGGGAACTTCAAAAGTTAAGGTGCATTTGGAAGAAGAGTAATCACCAGATGAAATGGAAATGAAGGAAGGAGAGCAGTAGGAGGGAAGAAGAGACATCAGGTTAATAAGGGTAATTATTAGTTGCACAGTTAACAGATAACAGCATAGAACAGAAGATAATCCAGGGCATAAAAATAAATAACAAGTAAATGTTGGAAATGGTTAGAAGAAATCTCTCTATAACATAACTACTAAAACAGGTGACATTTTATGCTTCCTACAGTCTGAAATGTCTGTTTTAAATTGTCTGTGGGGTATTAGGGTTGTTTATGAGATGTTGTGCATGGGATTTCTAGCAGGGTAGATTCACCGTGGGAAATAACAGGGTAGAAATTAACAAGTATATGAAGTTGTTATATTTAAGATGTGTCAAAATATTTTGCCAATAAAGCTATGAAAAATATAAACATGCTAACACATACTTGATAAGTACAAATTGCAACCTCTCTGAAAGTGATTTAGGGCACATAAGAATTGAAGAAGTGCATATTTTATAAGCCAGTAATTTTACTTCTAGAGATCTAATTTGTAAAAACAAAAAGCCCGGCTTTAATTGAATAGGTCAAAAGATATTTATTGCATTATTCTTCATACAAATGTACAAACCATTAACTAAAGCCTTGGGACAAAATATGTTTAAGAATTCTGATGGTTAGGGATTTTTATAGCAATAATATGAAGCATATTCTATATATTATTAATACCACTAGGGGGCTGGGGCAGTGCCTCATAATGAAACACATTTATATTTCTTCAGCAAAATGTATGAGTATTCAAATTAACTAGGTTAAATAAAGATTATAAATAGCTTCATATTGCTTCAGGTCAGGTTTCTCAACACATGAATTAGAAAGAAATTTAACTTTGGAATTGCAAATAAGTTATTAAGAACCTATAATTAAATTTCAGAAAGGAATTATCTGAACACCTATAGAAAATGTTCAGCTTCTATTTACAATACTATGTTAGATTTCCAAGTGTTGATCTGGAAAAATGACTCTGATATATTGTGTAAAGGGAAAACATAATTTTTCAGATTAACATGAATAGTATATCCCATTTCTGTGGGGAAGAAGAACATCTACATCTCTACGTTAGTATTTTGTTGTAAGCATGGAAAAAGAATAGAAGTATATTTGCACAAAAGACAGCTATGCAATATAATTTTAAGTCATCATAATGTAATAAGAAGGTTTAAAAATAAGGTGGACTTATTGAGTGTATCATAAACTTTGAGCTCACATGCTTGGTTTGTAGCCATAATGGCTTTTTATAGATAGTTTGTAGCCACGAGTGTAGTTAGTGTCTCATCATTCTCTGATAAGACAAGCAGTTCACAAAATGTGTGATTATCATTTAGATGCAAAAATGTATTAACTCAGTTAATTAACATTGCAAAGAGAGAAATTAAAATGTAGGAGGGATATTCATCTATTTTTGCTGACAAAATAAGTTCCTTTAACTAAATATAGAAATGACATTTATATTGAGGAAACTGTAGCCTGTAAATAATCAATTCTCCCTCCCTAAAATCATTAAAATCATTGTGTATGTTGTACTGTGTGGGAAAATTCTCATTTAGGGATGTGTGTATAAAAGAGTGTAAAAATTAATGAAACAACATTAAAAACTTATTAAGTTTAGGATACCAATTCTGTTAAGTGACTGATGAGTATTAAAAATTAATTTTGCTAAATGCTTGACTGTATGTTAGAATTGAATTAGTTTTTTAGCATATCAGTCAGTTCAGTCACTCAGCCGTGTCTGACTCTTCAAGACCCCATGGACTGCAGCAAGCCAGGCTTCCCTGTCTATCACCAACTTCTGGAGCTTGCTCAAACTCATGTCCATCAGTCAGTGATTCCATCCAACAATCTCATCCTCTATCATCCCCTTCTCCTCTTGCCTTCAATCTTTCCCAGCATTGGGGTCTTTTCCAATAATTCAGTTCTTCCCATTAGTGATCAAAGTATTGGAGTTTCAGCTTCAGCATCAGTCCTTCCAATGAACATTCAGGACTGATTTCTTTTAGGATGGACTGGTTTGATCTCCTTGCAGTCCAAGGGACTCTCAAGAGTCTTCTCCAGCACCACAGTTCAAAAGCATAAATTCTTTGGCACTAAGCTTTCTTTATAGTCCAACTCTCACATCCATACATGACTACTTGAAAAACCATAGCTTTGACTAGATGGACCTTTGTTGGCAAAGTAATGTCTCTGCTTTTTAATATGTTGTCTAGATTGGTCATAACTTTTCTTCCAAGGAACAAGCATCTTTTAACTTCATGGCTGTAGTCAACATCTGTAGTGATTTTGGAGCCTAAAAAAATAAAGTCTGCCACTGTTTCCATTGCTTCCCCATCTATTTGCCATGAAGTGATGGGACCTGATGCCGTGATCTTAGTTTTCTGAATATTCAGTTTTAAACCAACATTTTCACTCTCAACTATTTCACTTTGATCAAGAGGCTCTTTAGTTCTTCGCTTTCTGCCATGAGGGTGGTGTCATCTGCTTATATGAGGTTACTGATATTTCTCCCGGCAATCTTAACTCCAGCTAGTACTCCATCCAGCCCAGCATTTCTCATGATGTACTCTGCGTATAAGTTAAATAAGCAGGGTAACAATATACAGCCTTGATATACTCTTTTTCTGATTTGGAACCAGTCTGTTTTTCCATGTCCAGTTCTAACTGTTGCTTCTTTACTGTTGCATACAGATTTCGCAGGAGGCAGGTCAGGTGGTCTGGTATTCCCATCTCTTTCAAAATTTTCCAGTGTGTTGTGATACACACAGTCAAAAGTTTTGACTTGGTCAATAAAGCAGAAGTAGATGTTTTTCTGTAATCCTCCTGCTTTTTCAATGATCCAATGGATGTTGGCAATTTGACCGCTGGTTCCTCTGCCTTTTCTAAACCCAGCTTGAGCATATGGAAGTTGGACTTTTGTTGGCAAAGTAATGTCTCTGCTTTTTAATATGCTGTCTAGGTTTGTCATAGCTTTTCTTCCAAGGAGCAACTGTCTTTTAATTTCATGGCTGCAGTCACCATCTGCAGTGATTTTGGAGCCCAAGAAAATAAAGTCTGTCACTGTTTCCATTGTTTCCCCATCTATTTGCCATGAAGCAATGGGATCTTCATTTTTTGAATGTTGCGTTTTAAGCCAGTGTTTTCACTTTCCTCTTTCACTTTCATCAAGAGACTCTTTAGTTCTTCTTCACTTTCTGCCATAAGGTTTGTGTCATCTGCATGTCTGAGGTTATTGGTATTTCTCCTGGCATTCTTAATTCCAACTTGTGCTTCATCCAGCCTGGCATTTTGCATGATGTACTCTGCATGTAAGTTAAATAAACAGGGTGACAATATACAGCCTTGATGAGCTCCTTTCCCAATTTAGAACCAGTCTGTTGTTCATGTCCAGTTCTAACTATTGCTTCTTGACCTGCATACAGATTTCTCATTATATATGGGACATTTAAACTTCCAGAAGTTATCAAATAATTTTGGAAGCTCAACTTTATACAATGGACTGATGTTGACCGTATATTATAAGGACCTGCAAGGAAAATATTTTAAGAAGTATTATAGAATAAGAGCTTCAGTATCTTTCATTAAGGAAGCCATACTTTATACATTCGGCCAAGAGGAACTGGTCGTTACCTTGTTTGCATGGCATGACTCTGTTAGGTGGTAAAGACTGGGCAACTCTTAGACTCTTAGCGTGTGCCTAGGACTAACTCTTTATTACATGAATGTTCCTTCACCAGGATTCTTGAAAAATAATATCCCTTCCAAAGAGTTGTTATAATTCAATAAAATGGGCTATCTAAAGTTAAAATTATCTCAGTAGCTGTGAAGCTCATCTCTCTGATTACACCTTTGCTCTCATGTATGTTCTACTCAAGCAGACAGTAATTCTGTAAAAAAAGGAGAAGTAACACCTTTCTTGTGCTCAAAACCTTCCAGTAGTTTCCTATCTCACTCTGTATACATTGAAATCTTTGTAATGACCTCTAAGTCCCCACATAATCCAGTTCTCAGCTAATTTGTTGCCCTCATTTCCTTGGGATCCCACTGCTTAAGTCACACTAGCCTCTTTGCTTTTCAAGAAAATATGAGGCCCACTCTTGACTCAGAATGTTTACACTTTGTATTTCTTCTGACTGGAATATCTTTCCCCTAAATGTTCTCATGCCTCAGTTTTTCACATCTTTCAAATCTTTATTCAGCTCTCACCTTCTTGGTAAAGACTTCCATGGTGTCCTACTTAAAATTTCAAACTCTACCTATAAAAGTTTTCATCTTCTATTCTTAATAATTTATCTCCATACTTCCAGTAACACATAAAGTGCTATATTTTACAATTTTATTTTATTTTCTGACTTTTTTCACTAGCATATATGCTCTATGAGACCAAGATTTTTGTCTAATTTGTTCATTATTTTAGTTCCAGTACATAGAAGAATAGATAGAACTTAGTATGCAACAATACACCGTATTTGTTGAATGAGAGAAATACAAAGACAGGGGTCAAAAATAACTTTAAAGTTCTGACTCAGCAATATGAAGGAGTGAGTTGAGACTTCTCTGGAAATCCAGTGGTTAAGACTCCATACTTCCACTGCAGGGAGCATTGGTTCAATCCCTGGTGGGAGAACTAAGACCCCACGTGCTGCCTAGTATGGCAAAAAAAAAAAAAAGGGGAATAAGTTGTCTTTAAATGAAATGGGGTATACAGATATACACTGACAGAGAAAAGGTGAGGGAATCTGCACCTCAGTGTTTGACATGTTACATCTGAGATGCCTACCCAAGTGAAGATGTTGAATAAACAATTGGATACCTAGGTCTTGAGTTTAAGGGACAGGTTTACTCAGAAGATAGAGAGTTGGGAGTCACTGACATATAGAAAGAAGATGAGATTGCCAAAAATTTGAGTGTAGCTAGAAGGGAAAAGAGACCTAAGTTTAAGGCATGATTCATTTCAACACTAACAGGCAAAGGAGGTAAGTTATTCATCGAAGAAGAGGATAAACACAGCCAATGAGTTGAAAGGAAGTTCATGAGGGGAGTGATGTCTTAGAAACCAAGAGAAGAGAGTATTTCAAAGGAGAAAAGAGTAGCTGACTACATCAAATACTGCTGACAGATCAAGTAAGGTAGGGACTGAGAATTGAATGAGGAACTGGCCATGTGGAGGGCACTCAGGGTTTCACAAGAGCAGTTACAGGAGGAAGGCAATGGGGAAAGCCTGGTTCAAGCATCCCAAGAAAAAGGGGAGGTGAGGGATTGAAAAAAGTGAACATGGAAAACTGAGTTCAAAGAATATCAGTAAAAGGAACAAAAGAATTCAAGTGGTTGTTGAAGAAGGAAGTGGATTTAAGGGATTTATTTTTGTCTTATTTAGTTTTCTTCTTTTAAAGAGAGAATTCATGGCATCAAATGGAGAGATGCAAAAGAGAAGGAAAACTTCAAAAGGCAGGAGATAGCAGGAACTGCAAGAGAAATGCCCTTGAATGCTGGTGAGAGTTAATGGGCCAGAGTGCACATGAGGAAGGAGGAAGTTTTTCTGTAAATTGGAACATCAGAAGTTCTTATTTAGCAACAAGACAGATGGCAAGTGTATGTGACTAGATGAAGGTAGGTGGAGAGGTTTGGTGGTTGGTGGTTCTCTTAGGAAGCTTCAGAGAGTTTCACTAAAACGAGAAGCAGTATCACTTGGTGAAATTAAAAAATGGAGAATAAATATGACGTGGTTGTTTAGAAGAGAAGGATAGTGAATGGGTTAGGAAAACTCAATTATCATATGATTAGGGGGCAGTCTGGGTTGGTGGTCACAAATCTGAGGTGGGACAGGTCAGCGTGTGTGTATGTTCCCTATTCCAAATGTCGTAGCTGTGCAGGCCCAAAGTAAACAGAACGTGCATTGGGGTAAAAGTAAGACATGTGTGCATGTTCAGTTGTTTCAGTCCTGTCCAATTCTTTATGACATTATGAACTGTAACATGCCAGGCTCCTCTGTCCATGGGATTCTCCAGGCAAGCCTACTGGAGTAGGTTGCCATGCCCTCCTCCAGGGGATCTTCCCCATCCAGGGATTGAACCTGCAACTCTTTCATCTCTTGCATTAGCAGGCAAATTCTTTTCCACTAGTGCCATCTGGGAAGCCCATAACTAAGACAGTGACTGTAATTCTTGATCGTGAGACTTAAAATGGGTAAGGGGCACTTGAGAATATGAAAGGAGTAAGAAAGAATGAATGATGGCAGTTTCAGAGCCCCAGTGGGGTTTACAAAATACTGGAGTCAGGATACTGTGGAAAGTAAGCAGAAGATATGGTGGAAGTTGAGGATGCTAGAGATCATGGCTATGGAGAAGTTGGGCTTTGCTGATGGCTCAGACAGTAAAGAATCTGCCTGGAATGTGGGAGATGGGAGACCTGGGTTTGATCCCTGAGTTAGAAAGATCCCCTGGAGGAGGGCATGGCAACCCACTCTAGTATTCTTGCCTGAAGTATCCCTATGGACAGAGGAGTCTTTTTGGCTATAAACCATGGGGTCCCAAAGAATCCAACATGATTGAGTGACTAAGCACAACACAGCGTGGAGAGGTTATAGCTATTAAAATTGACAAGGTCTAGGTTATGGATAGGAGAAGGCAATGGCACCCCACTCCAGTACTCTTGCCTGGAAAATCCCATGGACGGAGGAGCCTGGTAGGCTGCAGTCCATGGGGTCGCAAAGAGTCAGACATGACTGAGCGACTTCACTTTCACTTTTCACTTTTATGCATTGGAGAAGGAAATGGCAACCCACTCCAGTGTTCTTGCCTGGGGAATCCCAGGGATGGGGTCGCACAGAGTCGGACATGACTGAAGTGACTTAGTAGTAGCGGTAGCAGGTTATGAATAAGACAGTATGTGGCTGAGGTGTTTGTAGAGTGGAAAGAGGACAGAAACTGAGAGGTCAAGCATTGGGGTATTCCCTCCCTGAATTATGACTGTAGATAAGTACCAGGAACAAAATAAAAAACTAAATCTTTAATGAAAAGGGAAAATAAGCTAAGAGTTGGTAGATGACTACAACAATGAGGGCTAGTCTTGCTACATTAATCCTGTATCATAGAGTTTTTAGGTGATGGTTTCAGGGAAGAATAAGAGAGAAAGGTCTGGACACAACCATGAGAATTAAGAAGGATGCCTTCAACAGACACCAATGGAGAGGATTTTAGTGGAAATATATACTCAGAGGAGAGCCTGGTTGCAGTTATATCAGATAAGGAAAAGAGCATTCAGAGAAAGGTTTGAGGGGATTTTTCAAGTAATTGACCTTGATTAATCTAGAAAGAACCAAGGGCGGGTTCGGAGTTTGATGCATGTGAGATCTTAGTTCCCCAACCCATGCTTCTTCTGGTAGAAGTGCAGAGTTTTAACCACTGAACTATCAGGGAAGTTCAGTTCCTGTCTGTTTTGCCTTAGTGACTTGGACATGTCCTGTCCTACCATTGTTCAGTCACTTCAGTTGTGTCCAACTCTTTTACGACCCCATGGACTGCAGCCCGCCAGGCTCCTCTGTCCATGGGATTCTTCAGGCAAGAATACTGAAGTGGGTTGCCATGCCCTTCTCCAATTGTATTGCTCAAACATATGAAAAAAAAAATGATGGGCTTAATTTATTAGTAACATTATTTTGATCATTGTTTTTGTTTGAGGAAACACAGCAAATAATTGGAAACATAAAAGCCTCCTCTTTTAAGGTCAAATTTCTATTCAAAAGTCCTGTTTAGCCCTTTGGGACTACAACTCTCAGAAATGGAGTATTAAATTTTCTTTGAGACCAAAAATACCCTAGCTTAGCCAAAGCTTATGAGATCAGATTTCTGTTTGTGTCTATCGTGCATACTTTCAACCTCATTGAAACTGCAGTTGTCAGAAAAGGATAAATAATATTCTTTTTACATGAGTAAAATTCCCAGCTCAGTAGAAGACTTGGTTTGACCTGAATTAATGGGCTATGAAAGCTCAGCTATCAATAGGGATCCTGCAACAGTAGAATTCACCTGGCTTTGCTCACCATTCTTCAAGATTCAGTGTTCAGGGGCCCTGGGAATTCTTCCCTAACTTCTCCAAGTCATGGTCAGTGCCAGATTTACAGTATCCTTGCTAAACCCCAGCTGTAAAACACACTCAATCACTTGTTCTGGAAGTGTCTTTCCAAGAACCGCAGCATCAGCATTTCTCTGGAACTTGTTAGTAATGCAAGATTTTGTGCCACATCACCTCTTGAATCAGAAATTCTGGGGGTTGGCGTTCAGTGGTCTGTGTTCAGATATTCCAGGTGATTGAAGACCATTGTTCTGAACATATTGTTTGATCTTTTATTTACCTGTTTAGCGCCTAGCATAGTCGTGGTCCCACGAATGTGTCCAGCACATATTTATTATATCAATTATCAACATGAAATTCAGGCTATACAGCTTCTCAAGTCTAGCTAGAGGGCAGATGCAACCAGTGTTTAGTTGCTCATTGTGTCTGACTCTGCGACCATGGACTGTAGCCCATCAGATTCCTCTGTCCATGGAATTCTCTGGCCTGGCATGCTATAGTCCATGGGGTCACAAAGAGTCAGACACGACTGGGCAACTGAACAACAAGATGAAATCAATTTTATTTCACAGTTTAAAAAAAAAATGAATGACAAAAAATAAAAGAATTTCTTTTTGTAAGGACAGTGAGTGGAAAATAAATTTTGAAACAGATAAAAGGAAAAAAATACTGATAATACATGATTTATTGTTTAGTTATTATTTTGGTCTAGTTTTTGGCTATATATAAATCAAATATTCATTCTCCTCCATAGATTTTTATCTCTTTTCCTTTGGAAACTCCTGCTGAAGGAGTGAATATTAGCTTCTTTCAACATTAGGTAGAGAATAATTCTTAGAATAGTTGAAAGTATATTTTAACTGTCACAAAGTGATTTATATCTATTAAGAGAAAATTATGCTGATACATGAGTATGTATCAATATGATACATGTGTGTACATCTATAGGTATGCAGCGTGTACACATATGATGCTTGTATATGTAACTGTATGATACATGTGTACATGTTTACATGAGACAAAATAATAATAAATTTATTTAACTTTAAATCTACATGAGCAATTATATAGTTAATAATTGGCCCTCCGTGACAGTTTTCTCTGAATATTAATAAATTAAGTTTAGTTGAAGTTCCAAACCATAGTGCAGTACTAGCATTTACAAGCAAGAGCTAACTGGTATTTTATAATCAAATGTGTTTGACAAGTAAATTAGTAGTCTTGTGCTTATGTACAATTTGTCTATGTGTGAATGTATAGTCCCTTATAAACAGTAGATGTGAAGATGCCAGTTTCTGTTTGACTTAAAAAGTGTGCATATTAATTTATCAGTGTATAAAGGTTTATTTTTTGAATGAGGGGACTTTCTGTGAAGTATGGGCTACATTAATCTCTCACCAGTTAGACTCACCATTTAAGCAAATCATTTAAATTTATTTTCCTTTCAATAGTTTAGATTTCCATCCTGTTATTTTAGCTTTTGCATCACTAGAGGCCACTGTTGTCTTTTCGATATATTTCATAAGTAGGAAAGTCTTTAAATGCACTTATCTGAATAATCTCAAAAGCAATAGATTTTAGAATAGGAGAAGTATGTGTACTATATTTTGTGAAGTCAGGCTATTTGAAATAAAAATGATTTTTAATATTAAAGCAAAATGTGAAATTTTTATTTAAAATATTTCATTATATTTTTACCAAATATAGACGTTATTTCTCACATGGCATTGTTTTCCCCCAAATCAGTGTTCCTTAATAATTATAGAAGGATTATAGATCTATTTTCCATGAAATATCTTGGAAAATAATGGATTCTAAAGATCCACCAAAGGTAAAATAGTATGGTTAAAGGTATTGACTGCCAATAGTTATTGACTGTAAGAATATTACATCCAATACATCATTTAATACTCATTACAGTCTTATGAATTGGCTACCAGTGGTATTCTCAATGTAAGTTGAGGAAACTAGGGTACTGAGAATGTAAATAAATGGCCCAAGATTGTATGCCATTAACATTATGTTAATGTTATATGTTATCTCAAAAGGGCCACTAAGAAAGTATATATGGAATATAATTGTACATGTGTGTAAGTGTGTATGAGGTTATATGTATAGAATTATATATATACACACACTCACAAATTCTGATAGTGATATCATTGTCCAGAACTATGCAAGATCTGAGATTTTACCCTACTTGCTCGAAAATTAACCTTTTACTGTTTAATATATGCTGACAGAAAACACAAAACTCCTGGGTCAGAGACAAAGGATTTCACTGCTCACAGCCAGAGCAAGAGTCGGAGTTCCCTATTTGTGTCAGTTGCCCCAAGCCCTCCCAGTCTCAGATTCCTGCATGTGCAGTGGATTGTAGACAGCAGGAGGACACTCACCTTGGGGATTTACTGCTTCCACGGCAAGTGGGAACAAGCCTGCTCTCGGAGGGAGAGATTGTGCCTCATGGAGGCTTCTCACTGCAATCGCAACCTTGAGAAATATCTCAGGTAGAGAGTTTGTGAGCGTGTTAAATTTTTAGAATACTCAGCAATTTCATGCAGATACCACGGCAGATTGCCTCTCTAAACAGTCGTCGTTTGTTGTTGATAAAAAGAGATTTTTATTTTTTTATATGTTTTATTATATTTTACACTTTTTTAATGGTTGTCTCCTCAATATTCAATGGAGGAATGGATAATAAATGCAGTGCTGTAAAACCAAGACAGTGATACACACATTTCCCTCAAATGCATTTCTGTGCCTTTCTTGTAGTCTGTATTAATTTTGCTTTGCAGTCTCAGCATGTATTGTTTGTTTCCCCACTCTGTCTTGTTACATTCTCATTTATTTAATAAAAAATTTCTTCAGTACCTACTTGGTGTAGGTAAAATTTTTGTGTTAAAAGCACTTTCATAGCCTCAAAGTAGAAATTGTATTTCATCTAGTTATGATGTAGTTTTTAAAACATCTAATATATATAATTTGTAACATTATATCAAGTACCATGTATCAAAGACAAATTGCATTTATAAACTTTCTCTTTATAAATATTAACAGCTATAATGCTGATAAAATTGTTTCTATTTTTTTCAGTGAAATATAGTTGATTTACAATATTATATTAATTTTAGGCTAGCATAGTGAGTATTGTTATAGACTATACTCTATTAAAGGTTATTAAAAAATAATGGCTATGATTCCCTGTGATATACAATATATACTTGTTCATCTGTTTTATGCATGGTACTTTGTACCTTTAATCCCATACTCCTAACATGCACTTCCCCCATTCCTTCTCCTCTTTGGTAACCACTAATTTGTTTTCTATTTCCCTGAGTCTGTTTCTGTTTTGTATATATATTAATTTATATTATTTTTTTGATTATACATGTAAGTTATATCATATAGTATTTGCCTTTCTCTGTCTGACCTATTTCACTAAGCATAATATTCTCTAGGTCTAGTCACCTTGCTGCAAATGTCAGAATTTCATTTTTTTTTTAATGGCAAAGCAGTATATGTATATATATAATACATATAGCAAATTATTTATCCATTCATCCCATGATGGGCACTTGGCCATGGTATACAGTGCTGTTATGAATACTGGGGCATGTATATCTTTTTGAGTTAGTGTTTTCATTTTTTTCCAGGTATAAATCCAGGAGGGGAATTGCTGGATCATGTAATAGTTCTATTTTTCCTTTTTTGAGGAACCTCCATACTATTTTCTATAGTGGCTGTACTGATAATTTATGTTCCCACCAACAATGTACAAAGGTTCCCTTTTATTCACATCCTGTTTAACATTTGTTATTTGTAGACTTTTTGATGGTAACCATCTGATAACTCTGTTCGCTTAATTTGCATTTTAGTAAACGTCTTTTCATTAAAATTGTTCCTTGTTTTATTTTATAAAATGGCTTTAACTTTTAACTATTGACATCTAGTAATATTTTCTAAACAGTTTTATTGTTTAGAAAAAAAACAATAAAAGGAGTTTCTCAAGATAAAATAATTTGAAACTACTATTAATAATAAGTTTGCCAAAGAAATAATGTTTTACATTACCATTATCTTATTAATACATTCTACTTTAGTACACATAACATCATCTTTTACTGAAAAGCATAGAATAAGAAAGCATAGAATTAGAAAGAAAATCATAGAATAAGAAAGAATAAGAAGTAGATTATTAAATGTCCTCAAAATCCAAATATCAGAGAATATAATTGAAAATAGAATACATTTTAAATAGTGGTAACTTAATACCGGACTTGGTAACATGTGTGTTCAGTCACTTTAGTTTTTGCAACCCTATAGACTGTAGCCCATCAGGCTCCTCTGTCCATGGGATTCTCCAGGCAACAATACTGGAGGGGGTTGCCATGTCCTCCTCCAGGAATCTTCCTGACCCCAAAATTGAACCAGCATCTCTTGAGTCTCCTGCATTGCAGGCGGATTCTTTGCCCCAGTAAAATAAGTGTGTTATTTAAATCCACACTAATTTTTGATTTTTTTTCCAGTAAAAATAAATGGCAGGATCTAATCCCAAATTTCAAATATTAGCTACACGACATTGAGTTGTTCAAGTCTTGCCTATTTTCACCCATTCTAGGAAAAAGTATTACTGAAGAGTTTTTCTAGAATTTTAAAAATGTAACTAACATATTGGTAAAGAGAATATACATTTTATCATGAAAGCAGGTTCAGTATACATTTGTATAGTGAAAGATTTTTCACTTATAATCAAAATTCCAATATTCTACTTCTTAAGTTATTAAATTTCAATTGTGAATTTAATTTTTTGAGAAACTGTAGATCTTTGTAACTAGCAGAAAACTTGAGGAT
This sequence comes from Cervus canadensis, assembly GCF_019320065.1. Lineage (NCBI taxonomy): Eukaryota > Metazoa > Chordata > Mammalia > Artiodactyla > Cervidae > Cervus > Cervus canadensis. The sequence goes on from NC_057386.1 coordinate 90,177,758, forward strand.
TTGCTATTCTACTTGAATTATGTCCATATAATTCAGAAAGGATGTGCCTGCAAATACACTTATGAGGTCACCACCTGCTCTTTGCATGAACGTTGTCCAAATTTATTTTTCGTATTATACAAGTGTACTGATACCTGTTTGTTCAGATATTTTAAATTAATTTAGAGGAGCATAATGCAGTAGAAGGAAGTATATAGGTTTTAGAATAAGACAAGTTGCAACATTAGCTCTGCCATTTACTCAGCAAAATATTTAAAAACATTATTTATTTGGCTGTGTCAAGTCTTAGTTGTGGCAAGTGGGATCTTTCATTGTGGTGCCCAGACTCTCTATTTGTGGTGCATGGGCTCAGTCGTTGTGGCTCATAAGCTTAGTTGCTCTGCAACATGTGGACTCTTAGTTCCCTGACTAGGAATTGAACCCAGGTCCCCTGCGTTGCAAAGTGTATTCTTAACCACTGGACTACCAGGGAAGTCCCGGTATTTACATTTTCTGAATCTCAATTCTCTCAATTTCTTTCTCATCCTTAAAATATCAGAGTAAAGATGTGGAGAAGATAAAATCATCTTCATCACATGAAGTGACAGAGGTTAGGGACCTAGAAGCCTGCCTAGAAATCAGTCAGTGTTAGCTTCTTTTGTTTCTTTTGCCATTCCCTTTACATTAGTATTTATGGTGCTTTGTAGCCCAGGATAATTCTATAGCTTTCACATATACTATCTTGTACACAGAAATAATATAGGCCCTTAAATAATATAATTAATAGCAGCACTCTAAATGATGAAAGGAAGAAATATGATCATATTAAGCTATTCAAAAATATTTATGGAAAGTTCATTTCTTTTTGTATCAGAAAATATAATTCAAAAGTATTTCACCAGATATTTCTTTCTTTGAAGGAGTAGAGGGTCAACTACAAATTTATCATCTGTTGGTAGGGATTTTTTTTTTCCTGTTAGTTAATGATGATAAAGTTATAACTATTTTTTAATTCCATGGAACTTTTCTATCAATTGTGTAAGTTTATGTCTTTGGAAATCTAATGTGACATCAGATTAAATAATGCTAGAAACATACATTCCTTTGAAAACATTGGAATAATTGATTATTCCCTCTTCACTTTTAGTAAAAAAATCCTGCCAAAAAATTAGATAGGAAGTTGATAGAACATCTGGGAGGCTTTACTGGTGCTGTTTAAGTAGCCAATTACTAGAAGAAGGAAGAAGAATGTGCTTTAGACTGTAGACTTCCTGAGAATGCAAAGGAGTTTAGAGTTTATTCCATAAAATGGTTATTGTCCTGTCAATCATATTTTACAACTAGACTCTGTAAGGTCCCATAAACATCAGCAAATTTGCTCAACCAAAAATAGATCCCTAAGTATTCTTATCTTTACAGATAAAACATCCCAAAATCATTGTGAGTTTTAGGAGAAATGAATTCTTCTGAGGTGCTCTGTTGACACAGTAACCTTGTTGGATATTTCTCCAGGATACTTAATATAATGATTATATGTACAAACTGTTATGTTAATTATGGCATTTTATCTGTACCTCGATGGAAGGATCATAAAATTGGTAAGATAAATTATCGATCTTTGGATTTATGATATTGTGTATTTGGGAGAGAGTTATGAGCAAATTAATGCAGGAGTGATTGTATTGAATAAAGCCTGTTGAACAAGCTGATGTGACATTTTGATAGCTAAACCTTTACTGGTCTTTGCATTCACACATGCAGATTGTGTTTTAAACAGTTGACTAAAATAACCAGTTACTGTTATTTGATTACTGAATGAATAATTAGATTAGCTGTCTACAAACTTTTTCTATAAGAATGAGGTAGTGAGTATTTTTAGCTTTATGAGTCAGAAGGTCTCTGTCCTAAATAGTCAGCTCTGCTATTGTATCATGAAAACAGTCACAGAGACAATATATAAATTAAAGGGCATGGCTGTGTTTCAATAAAACTTATTTACCAAAAGCCAGTTAGCAGGTCGAACTTGGAAGGTGAGCTGAAGTTGGCCTATCCTTCAATTAGAGCAGTCACAGCATTTTAGCTTAGGTACTCCATCTAAACTTACATACCATGAAGGCAGAGATTTCACCTGTTCTTCTCACCTCCTGACATGCAGAGTTTGCATAGCACCTGGAAAATAGGAGTTAAAACATTTTGTTAACTTAAAAGGTAATTGTGTATATACTATAAAATAATTTCTAATAACTCTAAATTGTTGTTTCCTTCTCTGGTAGCTCAGTTGATAAAGAATCCACCTGAAATGTAGGAGACCCGGTTCGATTCCCAGTTGGGAAGATCCACTGGAGAAGGGAAAGGCTACCCACTCAAGTATTCTGGCCTGGAGAATTCCAAACATGACTGAGTGACTTTCATTTAGACTAAACTTGATTTGTATCACTAGCTGTACTTTAGAATACACAAATAAATTTTGTGTATAATGAATATTATAATTGTTCTCAGGATACATATCCTAACATTTGACAGAATTTCTAGGCTATTAGGAGTATATATCTTAGAGAATTCCATCTTCCTTATCAACATTTTTAAAGAATAGTTCCAAGATAGAAAACCACAAAAATCCTTTTAAGTCGTGTGCTACCCACCAAAGGCCTTTATTGAGCAAGAACTCTCTCCCTTAGTACATAAATCATGGAGAATGTTCGTATACCAGTTCATCTATTGTCTTAAAACACAATATACATAGTAAAGTTAGTCCAAAATGTCAAATTAAAAAATGTGGCTGTATATGTAGATGATCAGAGTCACAGAGAGATAATTTCAAAGGAAAGTGAGAACACAGGTGACAATTATACAGGAAAGAAATAGCAATATAGAAAAATAAAATCCAAGGATTATAAAGTTTGGAAATAAAGCACAATGAAATAAAATATTTTTTAAAAATATGAATAATTCTTTGATTCACACATACATTGAGAAGCTAAACAAATCAAATGAACTAGTGAGGTATACCAGAAAGGGATACATAACAAAGTACAGGAAATTTGTAGCCATCTGTTCCCAGAGGAGACAGGCATAGTATTTGACAAATATATAAATAGCAGTTTTCTAATGAAGTTTTTTGATGAAATAATTAGAAATTCTAATGAATATTGAATGAAAGAAAAATATGAGAAATGAAAGAAAAAGATGAGAAAGAAGAGCAGCAGCATGAAGATAAATTCTAGAGAGATGAGAAAGCTATTAATTTAGTTAAAGCATAAAAAACTGTGTGTATATGTTTAGACTTTAAGTTTTTCTAAAGAATCTATTGATACCTAATATGAACTGACTCATTTGAAAAGACCCTGATGCTGGGAAAGATTGAAGGCGGGAGGAGAAGGGGACGACAGAGGATGAGATGGTTGGATGGCATCACCAACTCAATGGACATGAGTTTGAGTAAACTCCGGGAGTTGGTGATGGACAGGGAGGTCTGGCGTGCTGCAGTCCATGGGGTCGCAAAGAGTTGGACACAACTGAGCAACTGAACTGAACTGATGGTGCTATACACAGAACGTGAACTACTTCTGTTTGAGAAGTATAACAGGTTTATCAGTTAGGTTTCCTTGGGCTGCAAACATCAGAAATGGGTAATATAGACACCATTTGTAAGTGTGATTTTCATAGAAGTCCAAGTCTTAGGTAGCCCAGGACTGGACAGCCATCTGGGTTTCCCTGGTAGCTCATATGGCAAAGGATCCACTGCAATGCAGGAGACCTGGGTTCAATCCCTGGGTTGGGAAGATCTCCTGGAGGAGGGCATGGCAACCCACTTCAGTATTCTTGCCTGAAGTATCCCCATGGACAGAGGAGCCTGGTCGGCTACAGTCCATGGGGTTGCAAAGAGTTGGACACAGCTGTGCAACCTCAGCTCATCAGAGGACAGCCATCCAAGTGGAGACATGACCCACTCTACCTCCTTCGGTGTTCATGGGTGCAAGGTGGCTGCTTCATCTGCAAACATTGATTCCATACCCCAGATGGAAAGTAATTGCAAAGGTGATGGTTGCTAGCCATACCTGTCACTTTTCAATATGAAAAATAATTTGCTGTAAAGAAAATCCACTTAGCTGACTTCATCTTAAATCTTACTGCTCAGAATCATGTCATACAACTATCCTTGGGAGCAAGGAGACTTCAGGAATTAAGAATTTTAACAGGACACATTGCATGCCTGAGTACAATCATGTGTCTTGTTAATTAATAAAAGAAAGTATGGATATTTAATAGAAACCTAGCAGAGAAAAGGCAAAACAAGATAGAAATCTGTATCATCCATACCTACATCTATACATCTATAATCAGTGTATATGAAAGAATACTGGAGTGGGTAGCCATTCCCTTCCTCATGGGATCTGACCCCCAGGGGTCAAATCTGGGTCTCCTGCATTGCACACAAATTCTTTACCATCTGAGCCAGCAGGGAAGCCCAAAGACGGGCAAAGGCAGGACAAATCCTGTTCATCTTTGAATTCTCTAACTCATGATAATACATATAAATAAAGATGTTTGTTTAATTAGTGATATCCAACATCCTAGATTTGAAAAGACTTTAGAGGCCATCATTTCCTCTTCCTCATTTTGCACATAAATCATGTAAGATTCATGTACGGGAATTGACTTGCTTATAGCACATAGCAACTTGTCCTAATTTCTTGTTCCTCCAACCTTGGACTCTCTTTTATTTTAATTATTTGAAATCTCACTCTGACTTTAAAGCAAGGGGCAACGCATAGCAGAGTTTGAGAGTTTAGATTCTGTTTCTGAATATTTCTTATTCTGAATATTTTTATCATTCCTGTATTCAGTAGACAGATGGCTGAAGAAAAACCACATAGAGAGTCAGAAAATGTTTATTTTGCTGTAACAGAAATCTTGCATGACAGAGGTTGAAGTACACAGGTACAAACTCGTATTGAAATATAACTATTATCATACATTCCTAGAATGGTGGTGGGGAGTGAAAGCACACCTGTAAGTAAAGTCCGTAAGCATGTGGAAACGGTACTGATAGTGCTTGGAAATCTCTGTGTAACAACAGGACAGAAAATGAAGTACATCTCTTCTCCTAAGGACAGAGGACATATACTGAACAAAAATGAAATAACGTTTATGTAGAAATCTTTTCAGAAACACTTTGATTTAAATTAATGCTTATTTTAAAATTTTAACAGTTTTGATGTTTTCAATTATATTGATTAGTTTAAGCAAGTTTATCTTAAAGCAATAAATCTTTTGTACAACAAACACACCACACCTACAGTTGGACAGGGGTGACTAACCACTAAGATGGACCTAATTCTTAAAGAGTTACTGACAAGAATTCCTATCATTTATGAAAGAGCGCAATAAATAGTTTTTCTCCCTTTTTGTTTTTTCTCATTGTAACTTTCTACCTTTTTATGAGGATAGGATGATTTTCCCATATAATTGTTCCTCTTTTAAAATGTTAACTAAATACTCAATAAGTGGTATTTAAAGAGATGCAATTAAAATAATAATAAGAAAGATGCTTTCTGAATGATATTCTGGCTTTGTATTCAGGGCTCTCTACTTATGTGATTTCTTAACTTAGTCCAGATCAGTTTGTAGAAAAGGTTATATGTAGGTTTATATATAGGTTTCATGTTGTAATGCCATCTCAATTTTATTTATATTGTAAATAGGAATTGTGATTGAGTTTCTCAGCAAACAAACATGTATTAGTTTCAATCTTGTAATTCCTCTATCAGTTGTCTGCTTCGGTAAAGTCATTATGAGGAGAAAAAAAAAAATTGTAGCTACCACACTTAACTCCACTCAGGAATTCCTAGATATTATCAAGCATTATCAGCAGACAAGGAGTCTGGTATGGTTTACCGAAACTTTATAGCCCACCTGGGTCAGAGTTACTTTTGTAGCACTTAAACTTGAATCCTATCCAGGACTACAATGCATGATCTGGCAATAATCTGGAATCAGTCACTTTTGTTTTTTCGTGGTGAGATTGCTTCTCAACTGAATTGATGCCTAGCAGCTGTGAATATCAAATTTTGCATGAGCTTCGGAAAACAGAAGAAATAATTGTAGCACATTCTTCTAAAACCATATAGACAGTCAGCAGGAGTTCCTGTCATATAGTTACAGAGAATTTTTAAGTCACAGCGATAAGGTCTGTTTGCTAAATTATGAAGAGCTAACATTCCAGTCTTAAAAGAATAGAAGTCACACTCCTCCAGCTAATCCATTTGGTGGTAACTATGTGTGAAACAGTGAACTAGACAAGAGAAGTAGCATGCATGAAGTTGTTAGTTTGTATCATTCTTTAAGATTGCACTTGTTAAATATTAGAAAAATTGCTTAATCAAACCAATTAAGCAAAGATATTTATAAGCTACCTACCATAATGTTTTTTTTTAAAAAGCATTATGCCAAATAGCAAAGAAAGTACCAACACAGCTCATGGGTGGACTTTTAGGAAGGATTTGACTGTTTTTGCCTTCTCCTTCCTGAAGTTTATCAGTGAGGCATTGAATATAGCATGCGGTGTGAGTGAGCACAATTCCTTAAGCTTGAATGCCCTGCTACTTCCCAAGGCCAGACCCTCAGTTTTGTAAGGGTGGACAATGGTGCATTATTTGTTCAAGACCCTGACATGTGACACTCGGAGATGGAGCCAGTGGAGGCGAGCAGCTGCTGCTTGCTCACCCATTCTGTCTGAAACCCCTTCCCTTCAGACCCCAGTGCAGCGCTGAGCGACTCCATTCACTCACAGAAAAATGGATCCCTGAGTTTTCGGTTAAAGTAGATGGAAAAGAAATGTTCCATAGCCTGCAAATACACTGCCAAAGCAACACTAGGGGCTATTTTTAGGACCTACTTAGCAGTTGATTTATGAGATTCTATATTTTCATAAATAATATCTAATATTTTAAATAACTGAAGACTTATTTTTTGGCATTTGTATAGTACAGTTTCACAAAACGTGCTACACAATAAATTATTTTGGTTGGAAAAATTCCACATAGAAATACAATAAAATGTCCATGGAAACATTGTTGAACACCCAAGGTTAGAGTCTATTTTCATTGTAACTCCTAAAATGTTTGCTTTTTACAAAATAAAAACTGGAGTCTTACTTTTAAAAGATTTGTCTGATTCCTAAAAACAATAAAAGTACTGTTTCTCCTTGAGTAATGTGCATTAGCATTTTTTCAGCATAGCACTGAGCTATGTTGATAAGTAGGCTGCTTAAGCGCAAGGAGATGCTGAATTGAATTTGAACAATGCAAGGAGGAAGAAAGGATGTGAATCTAAAGCAGGCCCTACCTGAAGAGTGTGTCCTTGAACAGAAGGAGAAATAAGATTTCTCATATTCATTCAACCAAAAACAAAAATACAAAAACACACTGCAACAAAACACAACAAAAGCCTTCAGGACTATGTCTTCCCTAGCCTTTTGCAATAATTTTCATGATATCTCCAACTAAAATTTCATGCCAGCTTATATGGCTGGTGTTGAATGATGCTGCTTTTAAGACACTACAATAAAAGGGAGGAGATTTGGGGGCTATGCCCCTCTCCCTTCAGTGACCCCCAACTAATTAGCTGCTTGTCACCTTAAGTAGGTTGCTAAATCTTTTAGATCTTCACAAGTTATTGCTGGTTGACCTTTGAGGGCTTTTTCAACTTTGGGGTCAATAATTTTATGCTCATTTTGTAGGTCATATTTTTGTAGTGTACATTGAGTGGTACACAAAAAGTCACTGCTTCTCTTTCAATATCTTCAACATTGGTTCCCATGTGTACACACATTTGGTAGACTTAAAATTAGTTCACCACCTATTTTATATAAAAATGCTATACTAATCAATTATTTGAAAAATATAAGTAGTATTTTTGTAATGTTCCTTAGTCACCACTTTTAACTTTTATTCATGTAAATTTGGATTTTTATCAATGAGGTCCACAAAAAACAAGTTACTCTGGCATATGCGTTAAGGTAGGATAAAGCTCTTAAACAGAATCCTTATGTTTTTGACCCAATTGCAAAAATATTAATAAATGATTAACTAGTTAACATGGTTACAGGGACTGCTAAGTGGGTGGTTTAGTTACAATTATACAGTACTATGTTCCATCACTTCCCTGGTCACCCTACTTATAATGGTACACCCTTTATTGCCCTGGTATAACATACGATGATGTGACATTTTATGGTATACGTATTTATCTGCTTGTGGCTTATGTAAGCTCCACAGGACAGGAACTTTGTCTTATTCCCCTCTGCATGCTTACACTCTAAGCTCTAGAAGAACTAGAAAGATGTCTTTAGAAGGATGTAGTAATTGCTCCATAAGTGACCTGGGAAGCATGGCCTGTAGTCCAAAGGCTACTTGGAGAACTCAAGCAAGTTATTAACTTCTCTATGGCTAGAGAGTACGAAGTGGAGATAATAATACCCGAAGGTTTATACCAACTAATGCTGTATTGAATTCGCTGTGCCAGGCCCTGTTCTAATAACTGAGGCTCCAAAAGGAAAATGAAAATGAGGGCCGTACCTTAAAGGAGCTTCCAGTGAAGAAGAAAAGACAAATCATTAAGAAGAAAATCATGTATTACTGAGAGAGCACGTTCAGTTCAGTTCAGTCGCTCAACGTGTCTGACTCTTTGTGACCCCATGAACCGCAGCACGCCAGGCCTCCCTGTCCGTCATCAACTCCTGGAGTTTACTCAAACTCGTGTCCATTGAGTAGGTGATACCATCCAACCATCTCATCTGTCGTCCCCTGCTCCTCCTGCCCTCAATCTTTCCCAGTACCAGTGTCTTTTCAAATGAGTCAGCTCTTTGCATCAGGTGGCCGAAGTATTGGAGTTTCAGCTTCAGCATCAGTCCTTCCAATGAACACCCAAGACTGATCTCCTTTAGGATGGACTGGTTGGATCTCCTTGCAGTCCAAGAGACTTTGAAGAGTCTTCTCCAACACCACAGTTCAAAAGCATCAATTCTTTGGTGCTCAGTTTTCTTTATAGTCCAACTCTCACATCTATAGATGACCACTGGAAAAACCATAGCCTTGACTAGATGGACCTTTGTTGACAAAGTAATGTCTCTGCTTTTTAATATGCTGTCTAGGTTGGTCATAACTTTCCTTCTAAAGAGTAAGTGCCTTTTAATTTCATGGCTGCAATCACCATATGCAGTGATTTTGGAGCCCAGAAAAATAAAGTCAGCCACTGTTTCCCCATCTATTTGCCATGAATTGATGGGACCAGATGCTATGATCTTAGTTTTCTGAATGTTGAGCTTTAAGCCAACTTTTTCACTCTCCTCTTTCACTTTCACTTAGAGACTCTTTAGTTCTTCTTCACTTTCTGCCATAAGGGTGGTGTCATCTGCATATCTGAGGTTATTGATATTTCGCCTGGCAATCTTGATTCCAGCATGTGCTTCCTCCAGCCCAGCGTTTCTCATGATGTACTCTGCATATAAGTTAAATAAGCAGGGTGAAAGTATACAGCCTTGACATTCTCCTTTTCCTATTTGGAACCTATCTGTTGTTCCATGTCCAGTTCTAACTGTTGCTTCCTGACCTGCATATAGGTTTCTCAAGAGGCAGGTCAGGTGGTCTGGTATTTCCATCTCTTTCAGAATTTTCCACAATTTTTTGTGATCCACACAGTCAAAGGCTTTGGCATAGTCAATAAAGCAGAAATAGATGTTTTTCTGGAACTCTCTTGCTTTTTTGATGATCCAGTGGATGTTGGCAATTTGATCTCTGGTTCCTCTGCCTTTTCTAAAACCAACTTGAATATCTGGAAGTTCACGGTTCATGTATTGCTAAAGCCTGGCTTGGAGAATTTTGAGCATTACTTTACTAGCGTGTGAGATGAGTGCAATTGTGCATTAGTTTGAGCATTCTTTGGGATTGCCTTTCTTTAGGATTGGAATGAAAACTGACCTTTTCCAGTCCTGTGGCCACTGCTGAGTTTTCCAAATTTGCTGGCATATTGAGTGTAGCACTTTCACAGCATCCTCTTTCAGGATTTAAAATAGCTCAACTGGAATTCCATCACCCCACTAGCTTTGTTCATAGTGATGCTTCCTAAGGCCCACTTGACTTCACATTCCAGGATGTCTGGCTCTAGGTGAGTGATCACACCATCATGATTATCTGGGTTGTGAAGATCTTTTTAGTACAGTTCTTCTGTGTATTCTTGCCACCTCTTCTTAATATTTTCTGCTTCTGTTAGGTCCCTTCCATTTCTGTCCTTTATTTACCCCATCTTTGCATGAAATGTTCCCATGGTATCTCTGATTTTCTTGAAGAGATCTCTAGTCTTTCCAATTCTATTGTTTTCCTCTATTTCTTTGCATTGATCACTGAGGAAGGCTTTCTTGTCTCTCCTGGCTATTCTTTGGAACTCTGCATTCGTATGGGTATATCTTTCCTTTTCTCCTTTGCTTTTTGCTTCTTTACTTTTCACAGCTATTTGTAAGGCAACCTCAGAGAGCCATTTTGCTTTTTTTGCATTTGTTTTTCTTGGGGATTGTCTTGATTCCTATCTCCTGTACAATGTCACGAACTTCCATCCTTAGTTCATCAGGCACTCTGTCTATCAGATCTAGTCCCTTAAATCTATTTCTCACTCTTACTGTATAGTCATAAGGGATTTGATTTAGGTCATACCTGAATGGTCTAGTGGTTTTCCCCACTTTCTTCAATTTCAGTCTGAATTTGGCAATAAGGAGTTCATGATCTGAGCCACAGTCAGCTTCCAGTCTTGTTTTTGTTAACTGTATAGAGCTTCTCCATCTTTGGCTGCAAAGAATATAATCAGTATGACTTTGGTGTTGACCATCTGGTTAAGTCCATGTCGAGTCTTCTCTTGTGTTGTTGGAAGAGGGTGTTTGCTATGACCTGTGTGTTCTCTTGTCAGAACTCTATTAGCCTTTTCCCTGCTTCATTCTGTACTCCAAGGCCAAATTTGCCTGTTACTCTGGGTGTTTCTTGACTTCCCACTTTTGCATTCTAGTCCACTATAATGAAAAGGACATCTTTTTTGGGTGTTAGTTCTAGAAGTTCTTGTAGGCCTTCATAGAATCATTCAACTTCAGCTTCTGTGTTACTGGTCGGGGCATAGATTTGGATTACCGTGGTATTGAATGGTTTGCCTTGGAAACGAACAGAGATCATTCAGTAAAGGAGTGCCATTTAAAAAAAGATGGCAAATAGGTGGGGAAACAATGGAAACAATGATAGACTTTATTTTCTTGTGCTCCAAAATCACTGCAGATGGTGACTGCAGCCATGAAATTAAAAGATGCTTGCTCCTTAGAAGAAAAGCTATGACCAATCTAGACAGCATATCAAAAAGCAGAGACATTATTTTGCCAACAAAAGTCCATCTAGTCAAAGCTATGGATTTTCCAGTATTCATGTATGGATGTGAGAGTTGGACTATAAAGAAAGCTGAGTAGTGAAGAACTGATGCTTTTGAAATGTGGTGTTGGAGAAGACTCTTGTGAGTCCCTTAGATAACAAGGAGATCCAACCAGTGCATCCTAAAGGAAATTAGTCCTGAATATATTATTGGAAGGACTGATGCTGAAACAGAAACTCCAATACTTTGGCCACTGATGCAAAGAACAGACTCAATTAGAAAAGGCCATAATGCTGGGAAAGATTTAAGGTGGAAGGAGGAGGATGATGAGATGGTTGGGTGGCATCACTGACTCTATGGACATGAGTTTGAGTAAGCTCCAGGAGTTGGTGATAGACAGGGAGGCCTGGTATGCTGCAGTTCATGGGGTCGCAAAGAGTCAGACACGACTGAGAGACTGAACTGAACTGAAAATGCATAAATGTGCAAGTGCTCTGATCTTAGGTTTTCCCCTTGATTTTAAACACACATAAACATACACAGATGCAGACACCTTTATACATATTTATACATTTATATAAAGAGAGAAATATTATTGTGTACGTGAGTGGCTTATTCTTTGTAACTGCTACGTAGTGTTGCATTTTATGTGTATAGTTCAACTTTTATCCAACTGTCTCTGTTGATGTGCTTTCACAGTTTCGCTATTGTAAATGATTGACAATATGCATATTTTTGTGGATATATTACTTTTGTGGTTACATATTTTTCATTGATATACTCAAATGAAATTGTGACATCATAACTTGGGTATACTTTTGCTTTAAGAGAAAAATACCAGACTTCTCAATAGTACAGATACCATTTTTATACTGGAACCAGCAATGGAACAGTTTTAGTTGTACAACACTCTTGCCAAAACATGGCTTTAGCACTTCTGGAGGGTGTAATAGCATTTTAATGTATTTTCAATTTGCATTTCTTTATTTGTTTTCTACTATTACTCTAACAAATTACTAGTTTAAAAAACACATACATTTATTATTATGCAGTTTTGTCGGTTAGCATGCCAGTATGATCCAACTGAGCTCAAATGAAGACATCAGCTGTATTCCTTTCACGGGTATCCAGGGGAAAATCTGTTTCTGTCTCTCTGCCTTTTCTGGATTCTAAAGGTTCCCCAGATTTTTCACTTATAGCCCTTTCCTTCCTCTTCCAAGTCAGCAACTTTACAACTCCGACCAGTCTTCTGTAGTCACATCGCTTACTCACCTGTTCACCATAACCATCTGGGAGTTTTGGGTTTCCTTCTGGGTTCATGTACCTTCAGCCTTTGTATTAATATGTTTTGCTTATATATTATAATATATGCATTATTTAATTATATATATATATTTTTTGCTTCTTTATACTTTATATTATATATACAAAATATATACTTTGCTCATAATAGCAAAGTATATTTATACTTTGCTAATAAATATAAATATTATATTTAATATTTCTTCTGCTACAGATCTTGGTGATGAATTGCCTGAGCTTTTGTTTACATACAAATTCATTTATTTTACTTTAATTTTTGAGGAATATTTTTACTGGCTATAGTGTTTGAGGTTAGTAATTTATCTTTCTTTCTTTTAACATTTTAATACTAATATTCCACTTTTGTAGGCTTTCCCTGAAAATCAGTTATTGCTCATTATTACTCTTTGAGGTTATTGTGTCTTTTCGCTCTTTTTTTTCTTTTTCTTTTTTCATTTTCAGTAGGCTTTAGCAGTTTGACTGTCATATCCATATGGTTTGCTTTCTTTGTGATTATCCTATTTGAATTTTGCAGAACTTCTGGATTCATAGATTGACAAAATATCTTCCATCAATTTTGAAAACTTCTCCACATATATTTCTTCAAATATTTTTTTGCATCCCATGGTTTTTGTCTTCTGGAACTCCAATTATATATACATTAGACCATTCGACTGAATCCTACTTTGTATTTCTTAGGTTTAGTTCTTTCCAGCTTTTTCTATGTCTCACTTGAAATATATTCTTACACTCTGTCATATGTTTACTAGTTCAATTTTCTCTGTTATTTATTTTCTCTTTAAACGTCTCCATTGAGGTCTTAATTTTAGATTCTTGATTTTTCAGTTGTTAGATGTCCATTTGTGTCTGGTTTTTTTTCACGTGCATTTCAATTCTTTGTTGAAATTCTATTTTCGTCTACTTTGTGTATCTTTTTTCTATTTTAAAAATAAGTTAGTTATAATCATTTTAAAACATTTGACTTTTAAATCCATTTTCTGGGTTATCCATGAAGCTGCTTCTGTTTTATAATTTTCTCTTAATTAACAGTCACATTTTCCCAGCTCTCCCCCTTTTCACAAATTTTTGTTAAAAACAAGAACTATAGAACTTCAGGTAATACACAATTTATTTCCTAGACCAGTTCTTTTTCCATCGAATCCTCTCTCTGTCTTTCCTGTATTGTGGAAATGATGGGCTACAGATGATAAAATGTTCGCTGAGTTAAATAATAATCTCAGAATTAGAAGGGTATAAAATCTATATCTCTGTCAATGTTGGAGTCATGTGGCTGTTTGAAAACTTTTGAAGAAAATCAGGAAAATAACTTCGAAACTGTAATCAATGAGGATAGGAATAAAATTGAGATACTTGGAATAATAAAATAGTAGACACCTAGGAAGGAACTTATAAGAGCCATTGTATATCTGGGAACAGCATTAGTGAGTTACCTCAGTAAGCTACAAAAATGTGGTCAACACCTGTGCAGAAGAAGCACAAATCTCAGCCTTCTGGATCTCATAGTTCTCATACTTCCCAGAATGTCGCTCAGTTGTGTCCGACTCTTAGTGACCTCTTGGACTGTAGCCTGCCAGGCTTCTTTGTCCATGGGATTCTTCAGGCCAGAATACCGGAGTGCGTTGTCATTTTTTTCTCCAGAGAATCTTCCCAACCCACGGGTTGAACTCAGGTCTCCCACATTGCAAGAGGATTCTTTAACATCTGAACCACCAGGGAAGCCACATAAGGGCTACAGGGATGTAATGATCATGTAGATGTCTCTGTTGGGGTTTTTCTTTTTCACTAATCAATTTTTTTATTTACAACATTATGTTTAATTTCTGCTATGCAGCAAAGTGACTCAGTTATACACATATATATTCTTAAGAAATACTTGAAAAATTGTAACACTTCTTGTCTTGCAAGCTTGTTTTCTTTGTCAATTCATTGATACATGTCTTGTTTTCTTAGTCATTTAATATGTCTTAGTTTTATTATCTGTAAAGCCAGAGAATTGAAAATATAAAAGTTTTAAACCTCTGGTTTAGAGACTATGTTATTTCTAATAATGTGTCAAAATAGATATTTGATACAATTCAGATTTAAATCTAAAATCACCCACAGCTTACTCCACTTGGTAACCCTTATTAGGATACCTTCTTTGATAATTAGTTAGTGTCCAGAGGCTAGTGGTGTGGTGTTCTAAAGATAAATCCCATTTTTATGGCAGTGGATTATATTCTAGGTAAGTATGGCTTTTCATTACACTGAGAATTTCGATATTCTAAAACATGCACCTAAAATCAAAAGCTGAATGCCAAGATGCTTTTAGTCTGAATATTTCAAATATTGTATTTCTAACTTTTGAGTTGATGCAACACCCACTAAATATGCTTTCTTACTTTTAAGCTATACTTTCCTGACACAAATTACTTGACACACTGCTGTTTCATTTCTTATTAAATAACTCATGCTGTCACTCAGCCTTAAGACCATTAACTAACTGTATAAGTGTTCTTGTAATAGCTACTATTTGCATTCCATTAAAATGAGTTTATAAAGAAAGATCACCTAGGTCTCCTTTCCCCTTGAATTTGACAATAAGTTGGCTCTTTGAAGCAAGTTTGACATTGATGCTTCTTAAGGCCTGGGTCAGCTGAGAGCAGCAAATCTCTATAATTTTCATGTGACAATCACAAAATTTATTAACTTATACACATTACAGGTTTTCCTCCTCTATAATGGTGTGAATTTTGTGTTTGTGCCTTTGGCTCTCTATTCTCCTACTCTCCTGTTGTCCTCTAAGAGAAGGTCTGTTCTTGCCAACCTGTCTCCAACTTTTGATGACAGAAAGTAGAAAAGGTAAGCAATGTAAGATAAGCTTAAAGAAAGAACTGGAAAGACTATAGTGATATTATTTGCTGGGATATTTTCATAGCCCTTCCTTTACTGCAGACAGTGAGAACAGAAAATCAAGAACAAGAGAAAGTAAAGTTTTGTTCATTCAAAACATAGAATAAAGTGAACCAAACAGAATAGCACCCATACCAAAAAAATCAGCAAAAATTTAGAGAATTTTAACTTCATTATACTTCATATAACTTCATTATACAAAAGTCCATTTAGTCAAAGCTATGGTTTTTCCAGTACTCATGTATGGATGTGAAAGTTGGACTATAAAGATGTTGAGCGCCAAAGAATTGATGCTTTTGAACTGTGGTGCTGGAGAAGATTCTTGAGTCCCTTGGACTGCAAGGAGATCCAACCAGTCCTTCCTAGAGGAGCTCAGTCCTGAGTGTTCATTGGAAGGACAGATGCTGAAGCTGAAGCTCCACTACTTTGGCCACCTGATGTGAAGAACTGGCCAATTGGAAAAGACCCTGATTCTGGGAAAGAGTGAAGGCAAGAGGAGAAGGGGACAACAGAGGGTGAGATGGCTGGATGGCATCACCAACTCGATGGACGTGAGTTTGAGCACGCTGAGGGAGTTGGTGATGGACAGGAAGCCTGGTATGCTGCAGTCCATGGGGTCACAAAGAATCAGACACAAATGAGCGACTGCACTGAACTGAAAGTGAAAAAGAAAAAAAAAAAAAAAGAACCGAGATGGAGAGTATGAGAAAGTGAGCAGTTCATGTGAAGATCTGAAAGATGTGAGAAAGTTCCAGTGTGTGTGGAGTGGAAACAGAGAAAAATAGGATTTTAAGAAGTTTCATCTGGGGTTATAAATTGTTTGTTTCTTTAGTATTCTTATATAATCTGCTTCAAGGTTTTTAATTAGTGTTGGCAACTTGATAATGCGCTTAACCGGGCCACTGCAAAGAGCCTGAACCACACGGGAGTCCATCTTGGGGCCTCTAAGAATTGAACCCATCATCACTGTTTTGCCTGTTGTCATGGTCAGTAGGTGTGTTTCTCTTTCTGTCTTCATGTTTCTTGATCTCCTGACAGAATTTGGCAGGATATACCACCCTCGCCTTCTGAAACACCATCCTCCTTCAGATCCTCTAACACCATTTTCTTCTAGCTTTTCTTCCAACCCTCTAGTTATTCTTTACGTTTGAGCTCATCCCCTCTCACCAAGCCAGCAAGCCGCCCTCGGGACTCAGAACGAGGTCTCTTCTCCACTGTCCATCCTCTCCTGTGCTGAGCTCCCTTAATCCTGTGGGTTTAGAGACCATCTGTAGTTTGATGATCCCCAAAATTATATCTGTGGTCCAGACAGATGATTACATATTTGAAAATTTCCCTGGATGTCAGACTAGGGTCTCAAAATTAGAAATCTAAAACCAGATTTTCTGCTTTTACTTTTAAAGTGTCATTTACTGTATTTTAGCGAATAGCATTACTGTTTATTCAGTTCCAAAATCTCAGGAATTGTTCTTTTTACTTTGATCCCCACATCCAATCTGTTAAGTCCTATCAGTTCTCCCTCAAATCTATCTCACACCTGCACATTTCTTTACATCATTCCCAGCATGATGCTAGTCACCTCTTCATGTCTCTACATTCTTCCTCTATTACTTTTATTCAACTCATTCTTCAAAGAATGGAATATCTTTTAGAAACACAAATTGAATCATGTGATATCCTAGTAGAATTTGGCAATGACTTTTTATTTTCCTTCAGATGAAATCTGAATTTCTCATATTGGCATACAGGATTCTGAATGATCCAATTCATTGTATTGATAGCTTGTCCACTCTGTTATCATTTTCCCTCTTTCCACACTCCATCTACGTAAACACTGCTTACTTCTTAAAATGTACTAGCTATTTCTCTTGTTAGAGCCTTTGAAAATACAGTTTTTGCTCTCAAAAAATCTTTCAACTATCATTAGACAACTGTCAAATTACTGAACACAAGTGAAATATCACTTTCTAAAGGAACTTCTTTAATCACTCAGTAAAAAGAACCTTATATCACTCTTTCAGAAGAATCTGTGTCCTTTATCACAGTTGGGTATTTACAGCTGACTTTTTGGTTACTACTTGTCCTCTTCGGCTCCAAAAGGAAAGGAAATTTGTTTTACCTTCCAAGCATACTGCTTGGCACAAAGAAATCATTCAATAAATACTAGATAAATAAATAAACCTTTTAAAAATGAATTTATTTCCTTTGGTCTACACTGGTGGATATTTCATGTGTCTTCAGCACACAGCTTTTTAAAATAGATTTTTTCATTAAGAGCACAGTCTTATTTTTAGAACTGATTAATTAATCCTGCAACTACTACAACCACTTATGTAGTGTTAAACCCCCTTCTAGCCATTGCATGGAGCTCTTTTATGTGTTCCATATCATTAACTGCAGTATTATTTCTGTCTCCATTTAATTAAAAATAAAGCTTGGAAGGTTAAGTTTATAACCTTCTTGAGTTGAATTAGGAAAGCAGAGTTTCATAATGCCATAAAGTTTCATAGTATTCTGCCTTCTCACCCCGGAGGCAAACCAGTAGCCACACGATTATCCTGGGGGTCAGGCCGACCGAAGTCTTTTATTTTTTTTGATGGATTCTTGTGGTTTGGGACTGTGAAGCTCATTGCTTCCTTCTATGAAAATCTACCTCCAAAGATCAAGGAAGCAGTCTCTAGTCTCTAGACATTGAAGCAGTCTCTAGTTTCCAAAATTTTCCACCCTTCATAACGTGCATAAATGGAGGCTCACTTGCTTATCATTTAACTCTCTTTACTTACCTCTGATTTCCTGAAGGGGAAAAATTTTTTAAAGGCCGACTTTCTACCACCTACTCTGGTTATTAAAAACTTAAGTTAATATTCTTACTTCACAATGATTAATGTGTCTAGTGAGCTGTTTGACGTGTGTTATTCAACACATTTTTGTTATGTAAAAATATTACTCTCTCATTTAAGAAAATGGAACAGCCAACTTGGACGGTTTAGTTTTATTGTTTGGCTCTCTGGCATTTTTCTCTCATCTGATAACCAAAACACAGGAACTTAACCTGAAGTGCGTTTAGTTTATCCTGAGTAGGCAGTGGTTAGTCCAGAAGTCCTGGGAGAGAGAGAGAATCTTTGTTAATATGCCCTTGTTTTCCTGGGCTAAGTAGCATCTGATTGAATCTAGCAGCTGCCCACTACCACAGTAAGATAAAGTTTGTGATCAGTAATCATGAGGAAACCCTGTAAAAACAGGCAAAGTGTACAAGGAGCCACACCAATACATAAATTAAATTAAATTAAAAACATTGTTTAAAAAACTTTTTTCAATTGAAACAAATGTGAAAGTCTACTAAACAGTTTTTATTATAATTTTTTTGATGTGGACCATTTTTGAAGTCTTTATTGAATTTGTTACAACATTATTTCTGTTTTATGTTTTGGTGTTTTGGCTGCAAGGCATGTGGGATCTTATTTCCCTGACCAGGGAAGCCCACATCCCCTGCATTAGAAGGTGAAGTCTTAACCACTGGACTGCCAGGGAAGTCCCATCCACCAAACATTTTTTAAAAGAATTTCAACTAACTCCTTAAAATAAGAGTTGGAAGCTGCATTTAATCTTGATTTCAATGAGCTCACTTTATCCTCTTTGCTGCAATTTATCACTGATAAAATAGGGAGAGGCAATATTCTTTTTTCAGTTAATCAGATGGGCTATTATGAAAATACACTATTCTGAGTTTCTTAATGGTTTTTATGGATAAGATTTTAATTTCATTGATATCCCATATAGTAGCTCATCTCCACAGACAGATCATACCTTCGGTTATTGATACATAAGCTCTCCTCCACTGCCTTAAGTCTCGGCTGACTCTTTAACTTATTTTTAACTAGGACAGTACAACACAGGGAAAATGAAACAATGGTTTCCAAGGTGAATACAGAGAGAATCTTGAATCTTCTCTCTAAGTCTCCTAGAAAGCTTGCTTTGGGAGAATTTAGTTGATGGTGTGTAATAATTCTTACCACCCTGAAACTGTCACTTTGTGAGGAAGCCCAAGATAGCCATCTAGCAGAGGCCACTTAGAGTTATGACTGGCCAGCGCTTAATCCTTCCTGCTATCCTAGTTCTGATCCAAACATTTGAGTGAAGAAGATAATTTGAATTTTTAATGCAGTACAACCTTCAAATAACTCTAGCCTTACCCTCCACCTGCATATAACTCATGCGAGACCTCTAGTGAGAACCATTCCTCTAAGCCCAGTGAACCCTCCTAACTATGAAAGATAATAATGCATTGTTATGTAAGCTTCTACATTTGGGGTGGTTTATTATACAAAAATAGATAACTCGAACACCTTGATACTAAATGTGAACATGATAATAGTTTTTTAGAAACCACTTGTTGTAAATGGACATAAGTATACAAATAGAGATTGGAAATGTATCTCATCCTGTCTCAAAACACATTTTGGTATTGAGGTACAGATGGAATATATACAAGTAGTCTGGGGAAGAACAAAGACACAAAATGAAATATTATCCATTAATAATTCAAAGAAAAAAATTTTTAAATGCTAAGATTCAGGAGTTAGAAATTGAATTTTTCACCTTCCAAGGCTGCCAGAGGAAGGTACACTTTCCCATCCCTTCCCTTTTCTATTTAAGAGTTTATGAGAGGCTATGTGATATACATTGGGAGATATACTTAAATGAATGAACTTGGATATCAAGAATGAGCAGATGCCCTTTAGCATTCACTCTTTCTAAGACCTCAGGTAACTATGGTAACACAACAGTAATTTACGCATTCCTCCTTGGAGGCATTGCATGCATAGTCTTAAAAGGAAAATTCTTTTCTTTTCAGGAGAAATTTTCTTTTACAAAAATAACAAGTGATAGGACGTAATTCAAGGCTCATAATATACATTTTCCCTGCTGAATAATAAATTTGCATGAAAATTTCAGCATAAATAAAAAATTAACAATATGTGATAGGATACATTTTAAGAGAAATTTTTATTGAATTTTATTTTAAAAAATTAGGGCTTTCCTGGTGGCTCAGCAGTTAAAAATCTGCCTGCCAATGCAGGAGACACTGTAGGTTTGATCCCTGGTCCGGGAAGATCCCAAGCCTATGTGCCTAACTATTGAGCCTGTGCTTTAGAGCCCCAGAGCCTCAAGTACTGAAGCCCATGCACCTTAGAGCTGCGCTCAGCCACAGGAGAAGCCACTTCAATGAGAAGCCCATGCACTGCAACTGGAGAATAGCCCCTGCTCATCGCAACTAGAGAAAATCCCTCACAGCAATGAAGACCTAGCACAGCCAAAAAAAAAAAAAAAATTAAAGAGCGCTAGTCTATTTTATACAAAACAACTTATTTGTGTCTCAAAGATATATAATTTCTATGTTATTAATTGTTTCAACTCTATAAGATTATTTCAAAATCTCAGTGTCTATAGTATCAGATTAAGTTCTGCATTGGCAAGTGGATTCGTTAACACTAGCACCACCTTGTAGCCCATAACAGTTATTAATATATTAATATTAAAGTGGTGGGTTGGCTTCAAATTGACGACATAGTCCAAATTCTAATGAGTATTTCAATATGTGACAAATATTTTCTTAGAATTTTGATTGCTAGGCTGAGAAAATTCTTGTTCTGAAATCAAGTATAATGTGTTGATTTTCACCAGTTGTTTCTTGTACTCAGCTTTCTGCTTCTAACACAGAAACAGATGATGTGACTATAAAATGCTGCTTTTTTCAGAATGAAATTTTCACAAATTTATTTTGAAAGGTACATTCAGAATCTTTAACCTTAAGGTACTCACAAAATAGCACTAAAAATGGCAAAAAAATATTTCTTTATAGGTACTGTTTGGAATTAATTTCAGAACAAAATCAGTTTTGAAGAAAACAGTGCTTTATTCTTACAATTAATATGCTGAAATAACCACACTTAAATTCTCTAGCTTATAAAACAAGCCATAAACCAAAGCAAACTAAATATTGGGTCTTCCCTGGCCCTGGTGGTCTAGTGGTTAAGACTCTGGTTCCAATGCAGGGGATGCAGGTTTGATCCTTGGTCTGGGGACCAAGATCCCACATCCTGGGTGGCATGGCCAAAAAAAAAAAAACAAAACCCAATAATAAAAACAAATCAGTAACCATGACAAAAACAAAAATGAGCTCTAGTTGTGAATGCCTGTACTGTAAACTAGTATTTCTGTTTAGCTAAACAGACTAAACATTTATGAAGCTATTTCTTTATTGTAAGAAATAGATTTAGAAAGCAAGTATCTACATTTTCAGAATTTGCCCCAGAGTTAACAGAGAAGAAATAGTTCTTTTGTAAAACCACAGCATCCATCAAAAACCATTAGTAGTGTCCTCAGATATATTTCTAAGCATTTTATATGTATCCAATCATCCTGAAAAATCCCCCCTTACTTAGCAACTGACTCAAGTTTATTCTGGTCGGCTATTACAAATGTTTTGTGTCCCCAGCTACAATAATCTAGCTTTATGCAGCTCATAATTCTAGTAAAAGTTTCTCTAGCAGTAACAATAGAAAAAGATAAAATGAGGCAAAGTCACTGCCTTAATGCTTTCCAGGTGGCACAGTGGTAAAGATTCCACCTGCCAATTCGGGAGATTTAAGAGTTGGGAGTTCGATCCCTGGATGGGGAAGATCCCCTGGAGAATTCTGGAAATGGCAACCCACTCCAGTATTCTTACCTGGAGAATCCCATGGACAGAGGAGCCTGGCGGGCTGCAGTCTATGGGGTTGCAAAGAGTTGTTGAACCTGACTTAGCAACTGAGCATGCATGCATGCATGGCCTTAATAAGTCTTTTTCAATCTTCTAGATGTTCATGGCTCAGTATAAAGGAGAACTGTATATATAAAATTGTGATGTGAACATCAAAGAATCAATATCTCTCACCGGTTTGGAAGAAGAATCTTGTGATCTTTTGCAGACAGCTTGTTTCATGCAGACTATAACCTTCACAGTTTTCATAGTTCCTACAGAGGTGTCAGAGATCATTGTGAAATTTTGGATAAGATTCATATTCACAAATATCTTTTTTAAAAATAAAATTTACTATTGGAGTATAATTACAACGTTGTGTTAGTTTCTACCGTATAACACAGTGAATCAGCTATATGTGTACATATATCTGCTCCATCTTGAGCCTCCCTGCCACCCCTCTAGGTCATCACGGAGCACGGAGCTGAGCTCCCGGTGCTATACACGAGCTATCTATTTTACACATGGTCATATATGTATGCCGATGGAATTGGGAAAGTATTTACACATTTCTCAAGCTTAATTGAGGCAGATAAAGATTCTTTGTAAGACATTGCAAAAAAAGAACCACTACCAAAACTTGTCTTTTACAGCTTCTTTTAGAAGCTCTTTGAATCATTTTGAAAGGCTATTGTTAAGAAGACCCTCCACTTAGAATATTGAATCATTTTGAAAGGCTATTGTTAAGAAGACCCTCCACTTAGAATATTCTCCTCTGAAATGATGGGTCAAGATAATTTTAAAACTCCAGAAGTACCAAAAGAGACAGTACAAAAGATAGTGTCTTGGCTATGTTGTCACATATTGGCCCAAAGAATCAGAATTCCGTATTACTATCAAGTCTGTGTGGCATACTCACTCCTTAAGACCTTGGTGTATGTGGAAAATGTGATGTTACCTATTTGAGAAAAAAGTTACCAAGATGTGAGTTTAGGGATGGCTATAAAGATTGCTAAGAAACTAATCATCTCATAAAAATATCAAGGAATTTTACTTGTATGTATTTCAATTTTCTATAAGATGCTTTAATGAGACAAGCCATTAACACCTTGACAACTTCTAGGATGTGGTGGCTAATCAGAGTGTCCTGAAAAAAAAGTGAAAGTGTTAGTTGCTCAGTGGTGTCCAACTCTTTGCAACCCCATGGACTGTAGCCTGCTAGGTTCCTCTGTCCATGGGATTTCCCAGGCAAGAAAACTGGAGTGGGTTGTCATTTCCTTCTCCAGGGGATCTTCCTGACCAAGGGATCGAACCCCTGTCTCCTGCATTGTTGGCAGAGTCTTCACTGTCTGAGACACTGCGGAAGCCCCTATCAGAGCCTCCTACTACAATTTAAATGGAAACAATTTAAATAGAAACAACAGCGGAAACAGTTGTTAGAGCTCCTTACCACCTTCTCTCACAGTGACTACTATGGCACAGGATACTTTGCTGTTTCAGAAAACTGAACACAACAATCTTCTAGTCAGTGTGAAGGAGAGTCTCATTCTCTCCTGAAACAAATAAGACTCAGTCTCCAAAGAGAAATGTGGAATAACTTATGACAAATGTGCCACAATAAAGCCTCTCAAAGCCCCAATTTCATTAGGACAGAAAAATAATCTAATCATATTGTGGGTCTTTTGAAAGTGCATTTATACCAATATATTTAGTCTTGTAATTATAAATTTACAAGTATAATGAGAAAACATTAATTCCATTACAGAGTTATACCATCTGCTTGAACAGTATAATTTTTGGAATTATTTAGATAATTGAAAAATCTTTAACAATAAAGAGTTTACTTTATTGTTCTAAAAGCTCCATTAGTTTAGATCCATTCAACTCCCCACATTAGCACTGAACAGGACAGTAGGTGAGGGTGCCCACTTTGGCAAAAACAACCATGTTTGAAATCTCAGTTCTACCATTTTCTAGCTGTGAAATCTTGGGAAATTGCTTCTTAAGTCTTAATGTCTTCCTTTGTGAAACAAGGATAATAAAATCCCCACTACTTGGCATACAGTGAGAGTACAACAAGTGATAGCTAATATTATGATAAAGCAAAACACACAAAAAAATAATGAATGGCACTTAGCACTAATGTTTTCCCTAACATTAAATCACTTAGAAATTAATGATATTTTGCTGCAGTTGTTCACAAAATGGGTTCCATCTAGAAAAAATAATCTGTCCATTCTAGCACAGGTTTTAGCACAACAGACGCCCAAATGTTGGTTGGCATTAGGAAGGAAATAAGGAAGAAAGGAAGAAAGAAGGAGAAAAGGAAGGAAGAATAACCTCAGTCTCTACAGTTGTATTTGTAGACTAACAAGTTCCCTGATAATAGAAGAGAAAATAAGTATGGCTCTGATTTTCTGTGATCCATTGTCAATATTGGGAAGTATGTGAAAAGTATTGTGATAAAGAAGGAAAATAACACTGGCTTTGAAATCAGACAGATTTGAGTCCAAGTCTTCATTTTGCTATTTACAAGCTTGTTCAAGTGACCTAGCCTAAGAAAGGCATCAACTTACTCATCTGTAAAGTGGGGACAATAATAGTATCTGTGTTAAATGTAGTTATAGGTATTAAATAAGATATGGCTTCAAAGTGCAAAGAACTGTGATGGGAATAAAACAATCCAGTAAATATGGAAAAGCTAGCCTCTGCTTTTCAAGAGGTTACAGAAAACTTAGGAGTGCAATGTACATGTAACTGCTAAAGAATAACTCAATAACCTGCAAGCATTATAACTGTAATGAGAAATGTCTATGTAAGTTCATACTGCTAATTAAAGTTAACACCAAAATAACTCAATATAGTTTGCTTTACTTTTTCTATACGAGATATGTTTCTTAAGGTAGGATTTATTTTATATCAAAATCTATATATGGCTGTGCCAATGGTATGAAGGTGAAAGTTGCTCAGTCGTGTCCAACTCTTTGCAACCCCATAGACTGTACATGGACTTCTCCAGGCCAGAATATTGGAGTGGGTAGCCTTTTCCTTCTCCAGGGGATCTTCCTAACCCAGGGATTGAATCCAGGTCTCCCACATTGCAGGCAGATTCTTTACCAGCTGAGCCAGAAGGGAAGCCCAAGAATACTGGAGTGGATACTCTTCTCCAGAACATCTTCCCAACCCAGGAATTGAACTGGGGTCTCCAGCATTGCAGGCAGATTCTTTACCAATTGAGCTATGAAGGAAGCCCGTGCCAATGGTATAGAAACATTCTATAATTTGAGGAAGTATATACTATTTCATATACACTGTATACTTAGACCCCCAAGGACTAAGTGGAAAGCATGTTTATTATTTTATGTCGTCTGTATGAAAGTGATCCTTTTCAAGGTATTGGAAGCTTCAAATTCTGGGTCAAAGTAAAGTTTTTCATAAATCAAGGAATGAAATAAATTATTTTTGAAATATTTTTCCATGGTGGAGTTAGTTAGGTTTTCATTTCAAGAGATTTTTGTCATTTTACTCTTTGTGGCCAGTAGAATTGGAGGCTTGTTTCACTTTTGGATAATGTGGCAACATTCAAAATTAAAAAAGAGACTATATCTGGATGAATAAAAAGGAAAAAGAGATAATATAAATAAATCCCAAGGTAACTAACAAAGTATGTTTGAAATATCAAGTTGTTAAAGAGATGGAAATCTATGAAAACAAGTTCAGTCATAATGATATAACTTGTCTATGAAAAAAAATACATTTTAAAGGAGAGCAATGAAACTAATTCTACTTGAGCTATAAAAAAACAGATGACATGTAGGATAATTGCATTTTGAAACATAGTAAGAATTTCTTCTACATTCAAGTAAGTTAATATTCTAAACAGAAGAGTTTCCAATTTCAATCAAAGGCTTAATAGTCCGTGTAAATTAAACTCTATTTCAATCCTATACTAGGATTATGATGAAAAACCCACTTTGTCTTAGCTGCTTTACAATGCATTATAAGATAATAATGCTTGTTTTAATACACTAAAGAGTTATTTAACATCTTAACTATTCCAGAAAATTAGCTTCAAGACTTTTGATTGTAATATCATACTTGTATAATCTTTGATTAAGGATGATATTCTTCCAGCCAAGAAAGGGTTAAAATACTATTCATCACTATATCACCAAAGGAAGAGTATTCTTAGTAAAAAAAAAAAAGTACACTTAAATGAAAGGTTAGGGAAACCGAAAGTTTACATGGTAATAATAAACATCAACACATTGTAGGTAAGTATATCTTTAGAAATAAATAGGTAAACAGTTACTTCTAAGACTATTTTATAAGCAAGTTACATAAACAAATTGGCAATTGGTACTAAAAGATTTTGCTGTCCACAAAATGATGCTTCAGAGAATAAAACAAAATGGAATACACAGAAACGAAATCCATACTAGCCTAATATTATTCTTAGTTTCATGGGCTTGCCTGGTAGCTCAGTGGTAAAGAATCTGCCTGCAAAGCATGAGACTCAGGCTTGATCCCTGGGTGGTGAGGATTTCCTAGAGAAGGAAATGGCAACCCACTCCAGTATTCTTGCCTGGGAAATCCCATGGACAGAGAAACCTGGTGGGCTATAGTCCATGGGATCGCAAAAGAGTCAGACATGACTTAGTGATTAAACAACAACTTAGTTTCACAGGAACAAACAAGTCATGCTAGTTTTTGAATTTTTAAAATTCTATAAATGATACTGATTTTAACTTCTGTACCCATTTACAGAGAAAATATTGCTTTAGTTTCACTCAACAACATCTGAGAACATGTCGTCATTCAGTGATGAAAATCTTCCACTCTTTACTTCAAAAATTTGGAAAGACAATAAGCTCAAAGATCCAACACTTGGGCTCTGAAGTGAATGTAGCAGACTGTGTGTCTTTGCTGCTAACTTCACAAAATTATCCACTTCCTCATCTGTGAAATGGGCTCTGAGTTAAATCTTTCTCAGATGAAACAGGGTGAGTATAAAACTTCTAGCATAGTGCTCAACAGACATTTTAAGTTTTATAAAATTTTTAAGTTAGTGTAAAGAGCATCTTTTATAGTCTCTGCTCTTTTCTACTAAAGAAAAGACTCATTTGAAATAGCTTCAACAGCTACAACAAAACCTACATGTAAATCTTAGAGTCTAGGGTATCTCACCTCAGACCACAAACAGCCACAAAATATTATGGAAATATTTTGAAAATATCAGGAAAACACTGCCATCAGAAAACTTTCTTAATTCATTTATTTAACTATGTCTATGGCAACCATGCAACATTACCTTTAAATCTTATGAACAGCAAGCAGTATTCTGCAGAAACCAGTTAAAAATGTTATGGAAATAAGATGAAAATTATTAAGTTCTACCTGTTTGCTTTACCAAGAAAAAGAAAAGAGCTCTTGTGTTTTCCAAATATGTGCTAAATGTTGACTTTGGAGTCTATATAACACTTAATAGACTTTTTAGTTTATTAAAATATTATGGAGTTCTAAGGTGATTAGTCATACTCAGTAGGAATCCTATAGTCTTTTTTTTTTTTTTGGTAAAGTCAAGGTTTTTTGTCACTGGAAGAAAATATGGAGTTTTTTGGGGG
Organism: Cervus canadensis; assembly: GCF_019320065.1. Taxonomy (NCBI): domain Eukaryota; kingdom Metazoa; phylum Chordata; class Mammalia; order Artiodactyla; family Cervidae; genus Cervus; species Cervus canadensis. Next base: position 90,205,721 of record NC_057386.1, read on the forward strand.
TGAGATTCAATGTTTTGTATATTATTTTATAGTTACCTAAAAAACTGGGTACATTGAGGCAGAATTTTAAAAAATGGTAATATCACTGACTCTCAAGCCCTACTCTCTAGGTTTGTACCAAACTTCACCCAATAAGTTGTGAAGTTATTTAGCCCCTGGGTAACTTGATTTCCTCATCTCTTAAAGTTTTATGAAGATTTTATAGTTTAATGTGTGTAAAGGACAGAGGACAGTATAGTAAATTCTCAGTAAACATTAATTAATAGTAATATTAAAATACCAAAAATGCACTTTAGTCCCATAAAAGGCATTATGAAAATAATATCCCAGGAGAAAATATTATCATAAAACTTTCTTAACTCATTCTATGATGCTATTTTGATCATTTGTTGCATTACCTACTGCTTAGTAAGCTGAATATCTGACCTACTTGGGTATTTAACATGAGAAATGAAAACAAAAAAAGAAAAAAACAAAATATTTCAATGGAAGCTTTAAGATATCTTTCCAAGAATGATTTAACTGGAGGCCACGATTTACCTATTCATTCAGCCATTCAACAAACACTTTTTGAGCATGTTCTATGTGCTAGGTACAAGTACCCTTTCAAATCATATTGGAAAAGAAGGCAAAGGAAAAATATTTATTCTTTTCTAAGTATTATATGGATTTTCATGATTAATTTTTTTCAAAACATTATAGCAAATCAAAAACATAAAAAAATTCCCAAGTAAATTTATTAAAGCTTACAATATTAAGTTTGAATATTTTATTTTCGTCTTCAAATGAATTTACTATATTTTTTTTTCTTTTTAATGGAATTAAACTCCAATAATAGTTTGAAAATTTACTTCTTTTGGAGAGCACTTTGGTGCAAGTCACAGAGTTGATACATGTAAAGGTGGTTATATTATTCTCTAACAAAGACAAGTTAGCCTCCACAGATAATTACAAGTAACTCACTAATAAGAAATATAATTCATAATAAAATTTTTGTTATACGGACTCTCATATTAAATTCTGTCTCACTCAAACATACATATACACACATGAAGTAAAATCTATGTAATTTACTACAAATCACGTGTATTCAAACATTTCTTTTAGGCTTGAAAAGTGAAAGTGTTAGTCGCATAGGCATGTCTGACTCTTTGCAACTCCATGGACTGTAGCCTGCCAGGTCATCTGTCCATGGGCTTTCCCAGGCAAGAATACTGGAATAGGTTGCCATTCCCTTCTCCCAGAGATCTTCCTGATCCAGGGATCGAATCTGGGTCTCCTGCACTGCAGGCAGATTCGTTACCATCTGAGCCACCAGGGAAGGCTTAGTAAAACATATTTCTTCTTCCCAGGTGGGAAAGAAGATAGGTCTTTGCACTATTGGCAAAGACCCCATCTATCAATGCAGGAGACATAAGAGATGTGGGTTTGATCCCTGGGTCAGGAAGATTCCCTGGAGGAGGGCATGGCAACCCCCTCTAGTATTCTAGCCTGGAGAATCCCAAGGACAGAGGAGCCTAGCGGGCTACAGTCCATAGGGTTGCAAAGAGTTGGACACAACTAAAGCAACTTAGCATGCATGCAGAATATATTTCTACTTTAGAATTAATGTCATTTTAATTAACAACTGAAAAATAGTAGTAGACTTTACATTTAGTATCATTGTGAATTCTTCTCTGAATACTACTTGTTGTTTAGTCCCTAAGTGGTGTCCAACTCTTTGTGACCTCAGGAACTGCAACATGCTAGGCTTCTCTGTCCTTCACAATCTCGCTGGAGTTTGCTCAAACCCATGTCCATTGAGTCGATGATGCCATCCAACCGTCTCATCCTCGGCCACCCTCTTCTCTTGCCCTCAGTCTTTCCCAGAAGCAGGGTCTTTTCCAGTGAGTTGGCCTTTTGTATCAGGTGGCCAAATTATTGAAGCTTCAGCTTCAGCTTCAGCATCAGTCCTTCCAATAAATAATCAGGGTTGATTTCCTTTAGGACTGCCTGGCTTGATCTCCTTGCTGTCCAAGGGACTCTCAAGAGTCTTTTCCAGCACCACAATTCTGCCACTTAATTGAACTTAATGTGGTCTATTGCTCTCTGGTCTCTTTTCTTCATGGACCTTAGTCTCATCTAGTCTATTATTATTTGAATGCTTGCTTACTGTCCGTCCTCTTACACAAATAAAAATGTCTGGAGGACCCAGGGTTTTTTTTGTTTTAGTCATTGATTAGTTCCCAGTGCCAAGACTTGTGTCTTGCTCATAATAGACATACAATAAATGATAATTGAATGAATGAATGACAGCACTGTCTTCTTCCTATGATCCATCTTTCTTTCCTCTTGTAATAGTGCTCCAAATTTCTTTTCTTTGGCAACACTATTTTCTTACTTTGAGTCTGTTCCTTAACTTGTTTCCAGGGACACAGTGACCAATACAAGGGCCAAGACAGGCCAAGAACATCTAGTGAGAAATGTGGAGTTTTTGTTGAAAAGACCATTTGTACTGGCCTTGAATCTGACAGCATATGGTCAGAGCTAAGCACCAAGAAAGCTAATAGAATACTGTTGACATTGTTTAAGTCGGCATGTCTAGTCAGGCTAAAGATGATTTGACCAGTTATGACAAAGAATAAATTGGTTTTTTTTCTTGTTTATTTTTTCCTTTTGCTTAAGTTGTTTTGAGTTTGTTGCTCTCCCTTGCTATTATTTTCACTGTTGTTTTATGTGTGTGTGTGTGTATATATATATATATATATATATATAAAATATGATCAGGGAAACTTTCATGCCAATTAAAATGCTTTTGAATAACTAATAAATTAAATCTATATTAATTTAAAATTTCTCAAGCAAAAATTGAAGTAAATTTATACATGAAAATTACATCAAAGTACTGTTTTGTTTTATTTCATTTGAATGTTTAGAGCATTTTGGTAAAAAGCAAAGATGGAATTTTTTAAAGAAAATATTGTATTTAAGGACGAGAAAATTACCCTTTATATGCTTATTGTGATGTGTGATGATATTCAGAATAAAGTTAACAGCTAATGGTGCTGCTGCTACCTTGAGCTTGGAGTATGAAGGCAGTGAAACGAAACATCAATGCATACCATTTATTCAGAAAGACAACCAAAACACCGAGACAGGATCTACTGTTAACCTCTCTTTCATCACTTTTCTATGGAAAAGATGGTCTTTTTAATAAGTACATACATATCATTAGCCATTTTTCAACCTCTAATTAGAACAATACATTATGGTACTTGTTACGTTAACTATCTAAGAAATTATGTGGAAATGTTCACATGTGTATTACATGCATATGCAGGAAAGTACACAGTTTCATATATACCAGTAAAAATAATCTGTTTAGTCTTTCCATATTTAAGTCTATACTTGAAAACTGCTTATTTCTGCACAGAGGGTTGAACTAAGACATCTGCAACCTGCATGTTTCTGTTAGAGGACCCATTTTGGAATTTAAGAATTTCTTCTGTTAGTACGTGTGTTAAGTCACTTCAGTCATGTATGACTCTTTGTGACCCTGTGCAACGTAGCCCACTAGGCTCCTCTGTCCATGGGATTCTCCAGGCAAGAATACTGGAGTGGGTTGCTGTGCCGTCCTCTCTGTTAGTATAGGGACGCGTAATAATCTCTAATGAAAGTAAGATACTCAACTGAAATGGTGTGGAAGGTCTAGGAAGAGAGCAGAGGAAGAAAGAATTGGAGACGATAGAAAAAAGAATGTTTGAGGGAGGATCCTTCCCTATGGGACAATCTCCCAGCTACTAACAAAGCCTCTTATACTGTCTGCCCAACCCAGTTCAAGGAAACGAGGACATTAAGTGTTGTCCTCTGGCTCATCTCTACTGGGAGCTTTGCTGAGATCAGCCTGACCTTTCAAAGAAGCATGCGTACCAGTGTATTTGGTCTAATTTAGAGCAGATTTCTCTTGTCATCAGAAGTCGAAGGAGAGATGATAGATTTTCTCAGGCATCACCAGAGATAAGAATGGCTCATCCTTCTAAACCAAAAGTTCTAACTTAGGTTGGGCTTGAAAATATATTTCATGAACTTGTTGAGTGGACTGTGTGCTGAAAAGGGCACAGACAGGTGGTCAGGAGACAGCAGTTGTGGCTCTAGCTCTTCCAATAAGTAGAATGACCTACAGTACCAGTGTCCTCCTCTGCAGGTGATGACTCTTATGACTTCATCTTTATAGAAATACCTGCAGATCCAGCACTAACTCATCACAGAGAAGCTAAGCTGGATGAAGATGAGGATAAATTTTCATACTCAAAAAGCACTTTCAAAGACACAAAGGAAGTCTTAAAAATAGCTCAAAACAGATTATTGCTTGTGTAAAAATAGCCTGAATTTACCTGGAATATGAATAAAGAAAAACTAAAAAAAAAAAAAAAGTGACAGTAATTATGTGGCTCTAATTATTAAATTATCTGAAATATAGTATTCTCCCTCATCCACACAATCCAAATAAGATTACAACACAACGTATCCATTGATTATTTTCTCGAATGTGAAGTTTTGAGGCTTCCCTGGTGGTTCAATTAGTAAAGAATCTGCCTGCAATGCCAGAGATCCAGGTTTGATTGGTGGGTCAAGGAGACTCCATAAGGAAGGAAATAGCACCCCACTCCAGTTTTCTTGCCTGGAAATCCCATGGACAGAGGAGCCTGACAAGCCACAGTTCCTGGGATCACAAGAGTCAGACATGATTTAGCAATTAAGACACCACCACTGTGTGAATTTCTATATTTCTAAATTTTTTGCAATGGAAATATATTAATTTGGCTTTCAGAATTTTTTTGAAATAATTTTTTCAAATAATAAAAAAACTCTTCCTTTATCTTCTACCATATGCTCAGAATTCCAGACTTTTTGCATATATTATTTGTTAATATATGTGAGATCACAAGTTTACATCTACTACCATTTGGGTGAGAAAAGAAAGTTAGCTCCAGTCATTTTTACAACTTCTTTAACATTTCTCATCATCCCTACATCTCTGAGTAGCAGTGACTGAGGAGGAAAAGAGCCTTTTTAAATGTGCCAGTATTTTAACCTCTTTCAGTTTGCAAATTTCTTTTAGTTACAACCTTCTTTCTGGAATGTCTTAGACTTGAGTGAAATTGTCAGGATAAAAACTGATCCATATTTACACATGAAAAAGTATATTAAATTATTTGTCATATTTTATTTCATTTGAACCTTCAGAGCATTGTGTTGAATATAAAAGTAAAGATACACAGTCTCAATTTCCCCGTGTTCTTCTGTTAAATGGTGTTCAGGTAGATGGAGTTTTCATAATTTTCTGGAGGAAGGAATTTTTTAGTCACTAAGTCATGTCCAACTCTTGTGACCCCATGGGCTGTAGCCTGCCAAAGGCAAGAATACTGGAGTGAGTTGCCATTTCCTTCTCCACGGGATCTCCTGACCCAGGGATCGAACACGTTTCTACTTCACTGGCAGATGGATTCTTACCACTGAACCACCAGGAAAGCAGGGAGGAAGGAGACCTACATGCAATCTGATTTTCAATATGTTGTTTTCTATTTAAGATCCTCTTTGCTTCTGGGTTCCCCTTTAGACATCCCCTGCTGCACTGCATAATTCTAGAAGCCTATTTATTTCAGGGAAGTCCTTGTCTTTTAAATTGTCTTTGTTGAAACAGGATTTCATAGTTATGTCGATCCTCCTTTGATCCATTATCATTTTAACATTTCCTCATTTCGTCACCAAAGAAGCAGGAACTTCAACCACCAATAATCCTCAACCCACTGCAGACTACAGGAACCAAAAACACAGCTTCCAATTCATCTGTCCACTTCCGTCTAGGCTTGTTGGACTTCTTCAAGGGGTGTACAACACAAAAGGTGTTTGAGAAACAGGCCCGTGACTTTGATGTCCACAGATGCCTCATGATTTTTGTCTAGATGTTCCTTAGTTCCATACGTGCTCCCCAAGGGTGATTCACAAGGCTGCAAGAAAAGACTGCTGGCATCGTGTTTCCTAGCTCTGTTTTCTGTCTTCCTTTCCCTTCTGAAGTTCACTTGAAGTGGACCTGTATGCGTTCCATTGCTTCCCACTGGAAAGAAATGACCTCACAGCATGTCTTTCTCTGGTTCAACGTGATGTTAGCCATGTCCCTGTCTGGGAGTCATAATGGCAAAGGGAATAAAAGGAAAAGAAGCAGGCTAAGAGTAGTCATAGTTATGAGTACAGTAGTTACTAGTCTACCATAGAGTAGTTATGGGTAGGCATTACATAAATATATTCTGAATAGATATTCCAGAATCATCTCTGATAGATAAAAGCTGACAGCTGCATATCGACAGATAAAAATAAAGAAATATATGGAACTGGATAGTTAAATGACATTCTTTTATAACTGAATGTCTCAGTAATTAGAAGGTATGCCCCTCATCTTTTGGAGGATCAAGCTCAATCAATCTTAATAACCTAGAAGTAATTTTTGAGGATTCATGAATATGAATTAAATTCTCAGTGTTCAAAAGAACACTTTTTGGATTCCCTCGTCTAGAAACAGCATGCATAGGGAGTGGTATTTAAATGACAAGTCACAAGATAATTTGTGGCAGTCAGAATACCACATTGCTTTTCATAGCTAACCCACCAGAGGGAGGGAAATGTATATATAAGGCATTTGTAATCCCCATCCTTCTAGTCTCTGACTTTACTTCAATAACAATGGGAAATTGGCCCTTTTATGTGGAAAAACCATTTTGTAACAACAAGGGCCAAAGTATAACAAAGACTTAGTTATAGAAAAACAATCACCAATAGTTTCATGAATACTGTCCAAAGATAATTTGACAAGGGATTTTTCCACAAAGTTAATTGCTACATAGAATAAGGCTGCATTCAAATAGCTAATTGCTATAAACCAAAAAGAGATTCCAAGAATGTCTTGCCTAATGAGCTTTCTGCAACCTTATAATAAAGTCTCAGCACTGCTTAGAAAAAGCAATTTTCCACCAACCATAGGAGAGCATGCAAACCTCTAACTCTAATTTATTTAATCTAGTTTATTTCATTTCTTTTTAGTTTTGATTTTTATAAAAGCTTCAAAGAGCATTTTGTTATGAGTCAAACATAAAGTGTTCTTCCCTGCCGAGCCTACCCCCTCTCCATCTTTCTAAGAATTCCACCAGGGCATAAGAGATTAACTAATACCTTCCCTCTTTCTTCCTCCCCAATCTATCCTTTTTTTCTCTTTTTTTGGCCATGTGGCATGTGGGATCTTATTTCCCCAATCAGGCATCAAACCCACAGCCCCTGCAGTGGAAGTGCCAAGTCTTAACCACTGGACCACCAGGAAAGTCCTTCTCTCTCATCTAAACTTGTGACTACTGGCCAATATACAGCCTAAAGCAAATTTCCCATTATTCTCAAGAAGTAACCATGGGCATGTCTATCCTGAAATGAAAGCAAATATATATATAAAATAATTAACAAATTGATAGACTACTTGAGGTTTGTTTATTCAAGTCTCATAAAATGAACAGGAAGAATAAAAGGATAACAGTACAAATATAGAAATCACCTTCAAAAAAGTAGTAATTTATGGAAGCCCATCCTTCTATGTGTGTGAGTTTGAGGTAAGAGAAAACAATTGCTTTGTAAAATAGAAATAAAGATTGGTATTCCTCCTCTGTGTGCTCTTTTTGTCTCAGAATCTATTCTCTTCAAAGAGGCAAGAGATTTTCTTCAGGATTCTATTGTTTTAGAATAATGTTCTTGACAAAGTAATGAAACTGATATGAGAAACATGTCAAGTATTCATTATGGATAGTACCTCCAGGGATTACCTCTTCCTCTGTTTCTTAAACACCCTAGACATAAATGACGGAAACAGACACTTACCAATGAGAGGAGGAGTTACCTTTGCAAAGTAATTTTTGTGAACATATTGTGCTTTAATAGTTGAAAATTCTTGGCTACATTTGATTTACAATCTTTTGAATGAAAGAAAATGACAAAAGTGAAGGTTAATGTTAAATATATAATAAGAGTATTAAATAATGGCATGAAACTCCTAAGTTTATATATTTGTAATTATACTAAATCTGTATACTAAATTTATATGAAACACAAAATTGATGATATATAAATATATATAACTATACTAAACACCTAAATTTATATATTAAAACTAATTTACATGTATAATTGATACATGTATATATCATACTTACATATCTAAATAACATGTATGTATGATGTCAGTATTCTTGCCTGGAGAATTCCATGGATAGAGAAGCCTGGTGGGCTACAGTGCGTGGGGTGGCAAAGAGTTGGACACAACTGAGTGACTAATACTAACACACATAATGTCAGAATTTTTGATACATATTTAGATATATATATCAGAATTTTTGATACATATTTAGATATATATCAGTGTTCTGTACATGTATACATACATATCAAAGATTCTGGCAGACTGTGTGTCTATATCAAATTGTGTGATCAGTAAATTTTGTTTTTATGGGTTTTATAGTAATTACTTTCATGTCCCAAGAAGGACACGTTGATGTTCCTTGGATTAGAAAAGTATGATAATTCAAACTGAATTAAATTTAAAGCAATGTTTGTCCCAAACTCTTCAGTTTTTTAAATGATTAGTGTACAAGATGAAATCTTGAACAATTAGACAATATAAGTAATCATTTCAGAACATAAAAATGAACATATTAAGAAACACATTCCAATTCTAGTCAGTTTAAAAAGAATGTTTATTACATACTATTTTGAAAATAAAATATGCAAATGGCCACTAACTAGAAAGACTGAATTATAGTATTTAGCAAAGTTATCAAAAACTTGGAAATAAGACAGCAGAGTGTACATAACATACTGGGGATTTTTTTTAAGGCACACTGGAAAATTATTTAATTATCTAGGTGAATACACCAGTATTCTAATTGCTCAGAGCCCACATACTGAGCAGTTACATGTCAACTTGCACAATTCTGTCCAGTTGGAAAGAGAATTCCAAAGGTTATAGTTTTACTGTTCTGTGTGCCATTGATTTATTTTTAACAATCTTGTTCTAATCTTATTTAAAACTAGTACTTACAAATGCCTGATTCCTCAAATGTTCTTAAAACCTGCTTTATCACTTTGCTTATTTCCTCATTAATTGAGTTTAAAAAACTGTCATGTTCTGTCAATATTTGTATGAAAATTGTGGTTTAAATTTTAATTTTTATATTTTAACTTGATGGTTTTGGAGAACTCACCAAGATGCTGAAGTATCCCAAGTGGATTTACCTGATGGAGACAGTTAAACTGCAGTGACTGTGTGCACCTCACAGGCAGTTGTTGCTTAGGTGTGTTTTCTTGACTTTCAGAGCTGATTCCCAGGTAGGATTAGCCCTTTACTTTTGTTGATATTTCATTTCTCTAGTTATTGTTTTGTTGTTATTGATATTCTAATGTAAGGTGCAAGCACCTTACTTAATAACCAGTAAGTTATTCCCCGTGACTGGCAGCAAGGGTTGGAAATCTGGTTTTACTGTCTGAACATTCTGGTGGTATCTGTTAGGATAATAGATGCCTATTGAGATGAGATGGTTGGATGGCATCACCGACTCAATGGACATGAGTTTCAGTAAACTCCAGGAGTTGGTGATGGACAGGGAGAACTGGTACGCAGCAGTCCATGGGGTCGCAAAGAGTTGGACATGACTGAGTGACTGAACTGAATTTTCTGTTGGATGAGGGACAAGAGAGAGAATCATTTGTTAATGTATTTTTGGTTATTTTGTCTATTTTCTTTATTTGTGAGGTCAAATTGATTACGAACATATTTCCTGTCAACTAGAAATGAGAACAGCTTTTTGCAAGCTAATCCAGTTAATTTTGTGTTCAGTGTTTATTTTTGGTCCATGTCTGAGTTTGGACAAAATATAACTAAAAGAATTCTTTATATGTCTATAAGTCAGAAAAACCTTCACTCTTTTGTGTGTGTTTGTGTGAAATATTTTTCCATATTATTAAATGTTGTTATTATTACTAAAAAACAAGCTATATTCTGACTAGGATATACAGTTTATTATATACATCCACAAATCTAATAATCCCTACCAAATACTTAGAAAATAAACATCTAAATCTTTAAATGTGATAGCCTTTAAAAAAGAGATTGCATTTTATAGAATATACTAGCTCAGAAGTTGTATGTAAGAATCCAAATGGATATAAGAAAGGTTAAAACTTTGAATAAATCATATTGGATTAACATTTAATAAATCTTTAATATTTATACTGATTTAATATAATATTTAACTATATAGTGAAGTGAAAGTCTCTCAGTCATGTCTGACTCTTGGCAACAACACCATGGAGTATACAATCCATGGAATTTTCCAGGCCAGAATACTGGAGCAGGTAGCCTTTCCCTTCTCCAGGCTATCTTCCCAACCCAGGGATCAAACCCAGGTCTCCTGCTTTGCAGGCAAATTCTTTACCAGCTGAGCCACAAGGGAAGCCCAAGGATGCTGGAGTGAATAGCCTATCCCTTCTCCAGCGGATCTTCCTGACCCAGGAATTGAACTGGTCTCCTGCATTGCAGACAGATTTTTTCCTAACTGAGCTATCAGGGAAGCCTTTAACTATATAGGGTACAACATAAAATTTTTTGAAAATAACGTTTGTATTTTCACTAAGAGACTAGTTAACTTGTTGAGTTTTTAAATTTAGAATATTGGCTTATTATCAGTTAAGATAATTTCTACATAACATTTATAACATGATTTTGAAAATTATTAAATTTTATTGAACTAAATTTATTTATAATTATACAAATAGTTTATATAAAGAGTGATTTAGAAGCATATGGGATTAAATGTAATTTCCAAGACCCTTAGTTAATTTAAGATTCCAAACTATATTGCTACTGCTAAGTCACTTCAGTCGTGTCCGACTCTGTGTGACCCAGTCCCTGGGATTCTCCAGGGAAGAACACTGGAGTGGGTTGCCATTTCCTTCTCCAACGCATAACAGTGAAAAGTAAAAGTGAAGTCGCTCAGTCGTGTCCGACTCTTCGCTACCCCATGGGCTGAGGCTCCTCCGTCCATGGGACTTTCCAGGCAAGAGTACTGCAGTGGGGTGCCATTGCCTTCTAAATGAAGGGAATTCATGGGTGTTTGTTTTGATAATCAGATACTTTCCAAGTGATATAGAATACTGAAACCTTGATCACCAAATAATTAGTTGATTATGTTCCTATGTGTGTGTATATATTTGCTTTTTTACTTTGTGATGTTTCAGAGTGCTTATTCGCATGAATCATGTTATTAAATATTTTCATGGTTGCCACTTTAAAAAGATGTGGATGTAGGTAGGTCAACATATTGTGTGTGATTTTGAGTCTTACTGGTCTGCTAAGATGCTTTGTATGACAATTATCAAACACTTATCTCCCAGTTTTCTCTGTAAGGTGCAAATAGTTATTTTGAATACAAATTATAGTTAATATGGGTAATTAAGACTAAGGTGGAAGTAATAGTAGAAGAATTGTGTGAGTATGTATCTAAGACAATAGTATGTATTTTATTTATCAAGATGATTGAGTCTACAAAATTAATAAATGGCCAGGCTGCATGAGAAGTGAGATAGTTAAAATCAAAATTTTAATAGGTGTATAAAGTTGTAAGTAGCAGAAAGTAATTTTTATTTGTCTAAGTTTATTATACATGTAAATAATGAATTTGAAAAGGAGCAATGAAATCCACTAAATCTTGATTAGATTTGTTCACTTCTAATAGATTTGTCGATTTATCAATAAGAGAATTTTTAAAAGGAACTTGTGGATATTTTATCGCCAAATATTATATTTGCACAAGCTTCACTATATTTAAGATTAGGTTCTGTTTCCCACTGCAAGCCTTTGTCTTTCTCCAGATTGCAAACTGATTTCCTAAACCTTTATTCTCCAATAGGTGCAAAAAAATTGTTAATATTTGCAGAATTTTTTTCAGATTTTTTTCTCTGTAAGGGTAGAAATAATGTTCTTTCAAGTTCTATATCACTGTCGTGAAACTGGAGTTGTCAAGTCTGAATCTTTTAAATACTGAATTTATACATATTTTATAAGCAGAACTGAGAAAAGGAAATTATATTGCCTATGAATGATCAGAAATGTCATAGGTCATATTGAGTTTTCATCCACAGACAGAAAACTAACGCTAGTAAAAAAAAAAAAATCAATGAACAGATAGAGACCAAAAAAAAAAAAAGGTGCTTTATTGTAGTAGTCCTCAAGTTACTTTATTTAATGTAATAGATACATTTGTTAATTCATGTCATAATTTAATGAATTTCATTTGTCTACTCAGTACCTTGAAGGTGAGGGAAGAATCTAGATTCTACTTCACTAGTAGATTCTGTCCAGGAAGTGTTTGTTAAAGTGTGAGACTGTGAATTAACAGTGGTTAAATAGAAAATATTCAGTGAATTAAATTGAGAAAAAAAAAAGTCTAGTCAGAAAATGGAGCTGTAGGCATCTCTGCTTTTATTAGCTTCTTGGCTGATGTGAAGCTGAATTGGAGTCAAAGTACTGTCATAGCAACAGAAGAGGACATTGGTAGAAATAAGAGACTTGCATGGCTACTGTTTTGCTCACAGTTGATTCTATATCCCTCCTCTGAGATAGCTTTGCTTATAGATGGACTGTGAGGAGCTGCTGAAATCTACTGTGAGAATTGTCCCTCCTGTGTTCTCAAAGAGGATGTGTGTCCTCCTTCATTTTTTTTTTCTTTTTATTTGTCCTTGTTTCCATGTGCTTGCTTTCAGTTCAGCTCTATATGTTAGACAATTTCTTCCTTAAGAAATGAAGCCTGTTTCTGCTTTTACTGCAGTGTCAGCAACAAACAGAAAAGTGGCTTCCAGTACAAATACAATGACTCCTCCTGCCCTAATTACACAAAGCTTTTTCCACACATTCTTTGTTACCTCTGTGGTCAGCTCAGATCCAACTCAGAAATAGCGTCATCACCATGAATATCTATCCATTTCTCCCAAGTGAATACAGCATGGAAAAGAATTCCTAGAGGGAACTTTGCCAAGTATGGCCCTGAAGGAATTGCTAAACTGTTCTCCAATGGTTGAATTGAAAAAAAAATTTTTTTGATGTGTGATGTGAGGGGTGTTTACAATTTTCCTAGCTTCACTAAGATGCTGCTTCTTCTCTCCAAGTTTCCATTGTGTTCTTGAGTACCCTGGATAAATATTTGAAGTGCAAAAAACTGTGGACAGATTTTATGTCTTACCACAGGTCTGGAGGACTAAGGTGACTCCTTAGATATGCTGCTATAATGTAAAGAAATCATGGATTTCAGATTCAGAAATGCCTAAGTAAAATCCCAGCTCGATTACCTACAATCTTCATTATCCAGAGCAATCACATCTCATTTACGAACCTCATTTTCCTCATGGACAAAGTAGGAGTGATAATAACTATTTTAAATACATCATTACAAACCTGTTATAAAATGCTTATAAAATGCCTATTACAAAGCTTGGCATCCTGAATGTATGCAATAAGCTAAGTATTATTATTAATCATGTATACATTGCATTATTGGGTTTCCCAGGTGCCACAGTGGTAAATAATCTGCCTGCCAATGCAGGAGACACAAGAGACGTGGGTTGGATCCCTTTGTCAGGAAAGATCCCCTGGAGGAGGAAATGGCAACACACTCCAGTATTCTAGCCTGGAAAATTCCATGGACAGAGGAACCTAGTGGGCTATAGTCCATGGGGTCAGAAAGAGTCAAACACGACTGAGCATGCATGCATGCATTGCATAATTATATTTTATTCAGGTACTGTTTTTGAGTTGTACAAATTATACATGTGTATCCTTAAGTTGTACACATTGTACAAGTGTATCCTCACTGTACAAGTTGTGACATTTTAGTGCTACCACACAATATTTATGACTAAGGTATGCCTCTAACTTATCCTCTTAAGTGAGTTGATTCTATATACACACACATGCATACACATGCCTTGTCAGAAAGGTTGTTTAAATGCTTAGGAGAATTTTCTTCATGCCTATTAAAATTTCTCATATCCTTTTGATGATCCCATCAGAGATAAAAAAAATCTAGACAAAGTGATCAATGTCTTGTGTGTCATTGCTAAGATGTCATGGAGCCCAAACCATTGCATGCATGAGTGGACCATGAAAATTAGCTCTGGGTGAGAAAGCCCACTAATAGAATTATGTAGGTTTTATTCCATGATGGTTTTCTGTCTCTGGTTAAATATTTCTTGGTTCTTAGCTGCACCTTCAGACCTGTGTTTGACTTTTTTTTCCATTCAGTTTCTAGGCTTTCCCACCAAATCCTAAACATTCCTCTTGACCCCACCTCATGATTTGTCTTTGGTTTGGAGTTGAACCTGCAACCTACTTAGGGCACATCCAAACTACATGTTCCTTGCTGGGATCGATGAGTTTCTAGGTCGGTCAGTCTTCTGTGGTATTCTCACCTCCATGAGTACCATGGAGGAAATCTCTGGATCTCTGAGACACATTTTTGTGTTTGTGTAGAAAAGCTCAGTGTCTAACTGATGAAGCTCTTATGCTGTCAGACTCCTTTAATTGGTCACTCTGGGTTCATGTAAGAGTGCCTGTGTAATTTAGAAACGTCTTCATTTTTTTTTTCCTTTTTTAAGAAAATTTACTGTAGTTATTTATTTTTGATGTGGACCATTTTTTAAAGCCTTTATTGAAAGTGTTACAATATTACTTCTGTTGTCTGTGTTCTGTTTTTTTGGTCATGCGGCGTGTGGGATCTGAGCTTCCCAGCCAGGGATGGAACTCACACCCCTGCACTGAAAAGTGAACTGTTAATCGCTGGATCACCTGGGGACGTCCTGGAACTACTTCAGGCTTAACAATGTCCTTTTACCTCCTGCAGGTACCATGGCTTTTAAACTCTTCAATGTGCACTCACTCTTCTCCCAAGGGCAGCTTTTGTTCCTTCCTTCTAGCTTGATCTTCAAATGTAATCTTTGTTTTTCTGTAGTCCACACTCTTGGCTTTTTGATGTAGTTTGTGGAGGAAGAGATCCAAGGTATTAACTGGGAGATAGACATTTTCAGCATGCTTTATCTCTGGAAGGAAAGATGGAAGAGTAAGTGGAACTGGCAGGAAAAGTTGTTCTTGGTTTTTCATTTTGTTATATTTGTAAATAAAGCAGTCATGATTCTATTTGGAAATGAAAGACAATATGTTTGCAATGAGAAATAAGAAGTGAAAATATTTCAGATTTGTCCACATATTTAATATTTATATAGATAAGTTAGAATTAAAAATCACCCCTCTATTACTTATTTGGCATTTCTTCTAACCAAAATATACTAGGAATCGTCATCACCTGCTTCCGCTGACAGTCTGTACATTGGCCTCTGGCCATGAAAGTCTGCACAACTAATTCTCCAGGCTTGTGACCTTAACTGCCTCTGGCTAACACTGACATGGGAAGCCAAATAGTGAAAAATCTCCAGTACTTTGTGCTTTTCTTGCCTTTAAGCCTTTTAGTCACAGTTATAAGTCCTGTGAGGTATATACCTGGGAGCAGCATCCATAATCTCTGGCTTACTTCTCATTGTTCTCTGAACCATTACTATAGGTCTATAGAAATTTATTTTTCACCTATTTTTGAGAACATGCTATGTCATTTCAGTTGTGTCCAACTCTGCAACACTAGGGACCTTAGCCCACCAGACTCCTCTGTCTATGGGAGTCTCCAGGCAAAGATACTGGAGTGGAGTGGATCCTCCAGGGTATCTTCTAGACCCAGAGACTAAACCCACATCCCTTATGTCTCTTGCATTGGCAGTCAGGTTTCTTTGCATTTATTGAACAATTTGAAAAGCCACACAGGGTTACTAAGGAAACTAACATTTGCTAAATGCTATGATACGGGCACTAGAGTGCTACCCACGTTACATGAGGCTTGGTCTTCTGGTTTTAAACCAACCAGGGGCTTCTGCCAGCATCCAGGAAACTACTGTGGAACAAGTATGGAAAACTCACATCCTTACTTTCTCCTAACACTGGGTATGAATCATTTCCTTCATTTGCAATAAGATCCAGAGGAAGGACATTAAAGCAAATGCATCAGCCATCCTTGTGGCATGAACAAATATTACCAAATCAAGTTCCAACAGGAATTAACAGAAAATGTCAACTGGTATATAAGAAGGCATTATGAGATATAGGGAAAGAGAAGTAAAATGGTAATGACTCATAAGAAAATCCTGCCCTGAAATGAGTTTAGTTCATGACACACACAAAAAATGGGGAACACATTTGTTTCTTATTCTTAGTAATATAAAAGAAAGCTTTAGTTCTGTTCAACAAGGGCAGGCCTGGATAAGAAAAGTATGAAATTCAATAAGAAATGATTGCCAAGTATAATGTTCACTGGGAAGGATAAACAGCATATTTATACTGAAGAAATTCAAATAACAATAATAAAGTAGGCTTACAAAGCATTTCCAGCATCTACAGAAAAAAAAACAGGAATGAAAATTTTGAGTAAATTAGAAACATAGAAAAATAACCATAGCAATATAAGATGTGATTGAAGAACAAGAAAAATTAAATAAAAATTAATTACCAGAACTAATAATCGAAAGTGTAAATGAAAAAGCCTTTTATGATCAGACTAGAACTTGGGTCAGCTCTGATGGCCTGTAGACAATACACGATGCCCTGTACAATTCTAGTGAGTGCCATTAACACCGAGTTTGAAATGTACAGCCTTTACTTGGAATTGTGAAAGGCATGGGAACATAAAAGAAAATAAATCAGTTGTCAAAAGTGAGTAAGAAAGGTAACAATAAATACTTTAAACACTTTTAAAAAATGATTGCCTATAGAATACTAAAACCAAGTTAGATTCAGATCCCTCCTTGGGTAAAATAAATTCCTGAGAAAAATTATATAATATTTATGAAACTTTCACACTGAAAAAGAGTTGAGTAATGATCATTCCAAATACTACCAACCACTTGAAAATATGGGTGTTCAGGAATGAAAGCCTCTGGTGAATGTTCAGTGACACATTTGAGACCACTGTAAGAGAAATCAGAAAATATTTTCATGTATGTTTCCATTGTGTTTCCCCAAAATAAATATATTTTAAGAGATTAAACCTCAGATAAGGAATATACCACTATCCAAATCCACACCTGCTAATATTTTCTACATTTTTCAGTCTTTTATATTAACCTCTGAAATGTAGTAAGCAATGATAAATTCGGCATGAAATAAGTCAAGGAAGGTGTACAGAGAGGTTGGAAAGAACATAAATTCAGAAAAAGAAATGAGCTCAGTTTGGAAGAGTGATTATTAGAGAATAGAAAAAGAGGGCTCAGCTCTAAGAAGGAAACAGAAAATCAAGTGTATCATATTTTTTTCATGCTAGCAAAATATAGAATGGGCTGATTCTCCATTCAGAAAATGAAGAGAATATGAAAATAAATGATTTTTAAATACCAGATATTGAATACAAGAAATCCAAAGGGGAAAAAAAAATCATAGCACAATGAAAAATTTAAACCTTCCAAATGAACAAGAATTTTCAAAACATACACACACATCTGTGCCACACCCACTGTCATATTGTAACATTTCCTACACCAAACAAGGTGTTTTAAATAGCCACCAAAGAGAAATAAAATTTTAAGACAGATTTTATTTAATATCATTTTCTAATTTTGTCTATGTTTAGCTCTAATATAGGAACTGTGGTACTTTATCTTTTGATCTTTACTTTCTGTAGCTGTTTCTGTGTAATAAAAAACTTGATTCCATCCAAGTGATGAGTTTTGTCATTTGTAAGATTAAAGATCTTGTAATAAAAATAGTTCGATAATTATATTTAAAATATTTTGACTACTGCCTAAGATTGAGGGATATAATTAATGAAAGCTTAATGTTAACATTTCTTAATAGTTAAGTTATTCTGCTAGTTTATAAATGAAAACAGTTTTTAAGCTTTTTGTTAGATAACTATATCATAATTTTAAAATGTGCTTATTACTAAAGAGATATTTCTCCACACAATAAAAGCCTCAAATAGTATCTTACACAATATGTTGTATTTCATTAACAATTAAATTGTTCATAAAGTAAAGTTTTACTCCTGGGAAGGGAAATCTAAATCATTTTCTCGAAATTATCATGTGAAATATTTTTGAGGAAACAAACCTTGGCATGTTAAAACACTGTCAATGCATCATGATTTCATTATACCTACATAGTTTAAAGCATTTGTGAATTAGAAAACACCTCCGGGGAACTCCTCTTCTCCAATGTGAGGGCAGCATTTTTCTGTGGCCTTTCCTATAAGGCCTACCATTGTTCTCTGGGTCTCTCACAGGAAGCGCTGGGCTAGTTATCTAAGTATAGAAAACTATTCTGACATTTTATCAGATAAATATGATATGTTCACCTGATTCTTTCAATCTGCATGTTAAACATGAAACATAAATACAGAGACCCAACTAGGCCATGTAGCCAATTCAGTTCAGAGCAAAAGAGGCAGGTGAGAAGTTCTATACTGAGGGATCCTAGCTGTTGCCTCCACCATTACAAACATGTGCTGCTCATTCTGATTTATTTGCCAGAATTCCTAGCAAATGATTATAGAAAATTACTGAATAATTAAAAATAATTACAGAAATATATTTGCCTGGCTAGATATAAGTGCCTTTGAATGATAAATCAACAAATAACTTTTAAGAGTATAAAGTGACCTAAATAAAGAGTAAAAATTTTGGAAAGAAAACATCTGCTTCAACACCGACAGAAAAAAAAATATGGTACACTTTCAATATATTCCATAGCTTTCAATAGAATGTAATGAAAAAAATTAGATATTTGGTTATTTCCTATATATTGAAAATAAAATAAGACAAAAGTAGGCTATGAATATATCTTTTGGGTGTTTTTTTCAGTGTGTGAATCAGTGATGATAAACGTAGATTGGAGAGTTGAACTCTGTTTTTGTCATGTTGTTTGCTTTTTCCTGTTTTCTCTTCGACATCTTTATTACCGAATCTCATTTAAACATGCAAGCATCAGTGGCATTTTTTAATTGACCTACGTCAGTGACTTCTCAAGGGCATCAATTTACCATGTCATCAATTATTTTGTTACTAGTTCTTTAAGCCGAGCCCGGTAGACACATTGCACTCAGTGAATGTCAAACAAATGGTCTAGTGCAGAGATAGCTTAGATAGATCTTATATCTTCTGGAATGCCATGTATTTTGGTACTCATACATTGCTGACCAGAGGATTTTTTAAATTCTAATTTACTTCATTAACATGAGAAGTGAAGACCTGTATACTTTGGCAGAAGCACCTGATTCCATCCTTTTGATAATGTGTTTTTGGAAAATGCCATATTTGGAGTTCTATACTTTATAAGCTATAATTAAGTGCAAGTAACATGTATGTTAAAAAATTTGGCCATCTTAGGTGGTTTAGTTGCTAAGTCATGTCTGACTCTTGCAACCCCATGGACTGTAGTCCCCCAGGTTCCTCTGTCCATGGGATTTCCCAGGCAAGGTTACTGGAGTGGGTTGCCATTTCTTTCTCCAAGGGATCTGCCTGACCCAGGGATCAAACCCAGGTCTCCTGCACTGCAGGCAGATTCTTCACCCACAGAGTCATCAGCAAGGCCAATTTCTTAGAGTCAGAGAAATGAACATAGTAAAAATAAGACAGATAATTTTGCAACCATTCAGTAACATCAACTTTCATCACCTAAATTACTATTGCTATTACAACATTAAAATAATAAATTTTATGTGTCAAAAATTCTTTGTAAGTATTTTGATAAACATTTAAGTAAGATTAGTGTTTCAACATTGAAAAACTTTTTCTATTGTTCTTATTGTGACTGTCTGTTGTCTTTATTCAGATTGGTTATTAACAGGGAAAATAAGAAAATAAAATAGTATATTGTAAAATCAACCACCAACAACTAATTTGACATTCCCAAACTTGTTTTATCTTTATGATCCCAAGTTTTGCTTTCTTTTATGTGTAGTGAGGATTGTAGACATCTGCATAGCAATCTGAATTGAGACTCCTTGGAAATTTTTATAATTTCCCTGCCAATATTTTATGGTGGTCTCACCCATACCCATTTTATTGGCAATTAATTTTCAAGAAAATTTCTATTATTTATTACTTTCTTAGTTTTCTTTAATTTTTATTAAAATAATTCTCTTCTGGCAATCATGTATCACTGTTTTATTGAGTTACATTGCATAATTGCATTAAGTAACTCTGACACACTTGTGTTAGAGAATGAACCTATATTCCGCAAGCTCTAGTAAGCAAATATTTCCAATGGCCTAGAGCCTGCTTGCCTTGAGTGTTCAGCATTTTATAGAGGCAGTGGAAACTTGGTTATTGTGATAATATGATTTATAAGAAAAAATATATTTGGCCACTTAGAAAACCAGTCTTCTGGTCTTCCTTCATAGTTCCTGAATCATAGTCCAAAATTGAAATTTCCTGAGCGTAACAGCAGACCAATTTTGTCATAAAACTTGGTCTCCTGTCTTTAGTGAAAAGCTTCAGAGTCATAAAGGTAAAATAATATCTTGTTATTCATAACAAGACCCTTTCCACCACAACTGGGTTTCTATTAATGAAGGACTTTGGGCCAGTGCTAAGGATGGAGGTTGGTTGCTAGGGAAAACCACCAAGAATAGAAGCTTGGAATTTTCAGTCCCACTTCCTGATTTCTAGGGAGGGGAGAGGGGCTGGAGGTTGAATGAAATACCAATGACCAATGATTTAACCAATGGTGCCTATGCAGTGAAGACTCCATAAAACCCCCAAAGAACTGAATTTGGAGAGCTTCTGGATCGATGATCATGTGGAAATTTGCGGAGAGTGATGTGCCTGGAGATAGCATGGAACCTCCAAGACCTTTCCCACATACCTTGTTCTATATACTCCTTGCATCTGGCTGTTCTTGAGTTACATTCTTTTATAATAAACCAGCAATCTATTATGTAAACTATTTACCTGCTCTGGCAAATTAATCAAACCCAAGGAGGGACCCTTGGGAACCTGTGATATATAGCCAGTTGATCAGAAGCATAAGGAACAACCTGGGCTTGCCAGAGACATCTAGAGGGGCAGAGGATGGTCTTGCAGGACTGAACCCTTAACCAGTGGAATCTGAGGCTACCTCTGGGTAGATGAGAGAACTGGGTTGAGTTGTTGGAAATTCAGCTGGTATAGGAGATTTGCTTGGTGTTGTGGGGAACCCTCTTACCACTCACACTGGAGATTGATCTCAGAACAGAAAAAATTACCCTTGGTAATCAGTTAAGCAGAATTCAGTAAAAGAGTTTCTGTAATATTTATCAAATTCTTCACAACTATTATGTGTTATTGTAGTAATAAGAAACTGGAAAAAACTTTCACTAACGATGAATCACATTTCCCTTAATAACTTGTTAGAATGAAAGACACAAGAATCACAGATTAAATGTGTTTGATGAAAATTGAATAACCTGTATCCATATTATTTGAGGCATGTGTTAAGTATATGACACTTCTGTGTTAAATATGATGATAGGAATAAAATTCACGCAAGCATATAACCTAACTAGTTATAAGTATTTTATATACAATCAGTGCAAATTACTATTGTCAACAACTCTGAGATCTTTATAAAAACAAGAATAATTTTACAAAAACACAATATATTGAAATATGAGTTAAAAGAAAATTAGCAGTAAGACATGCATGTAAATGGGGCTTCTCAAGTGGTTCACTGGTTAAGAATCCAAGTGCAATGCAGGAGACTCAGGTTTGATCCCTGGGTCCGGAAGATCCCCTGGAGGAGGAAATGGCAACCTACTCCAGTTTTCTTGCCTGGAGAATCCCATTGTCAGAGGAGCCTGATGGGCTACCATCCATGGGGTCACAAAGAGTCGGACATGACTGAGCAACTGAGCATGAATGTTCACACACACATGTAAATGTATCAATGACAGAATGAAGTATTATTTTGAATCAGTGTTTTGTGGTCCAACAATCTTTCAGCATTTAAGTAAGTTTATAAAAGTGCAAGTACACTTTAGTATTTTGCCTCATCTCTTCATGGTTGTCAAAACTGGCTCAATATTCACTACTATAAAGTGTTTTGAGTCCTTTTTAAGAGTCATAAAAATTCTAACAAACTATTTAGTGTTGACATGCAAGATAGAAGACTTGGAAGAAAACAATATAAGGTCAATAAAAAGAATTTGACAAGTTTGCCTTTAACTGAAAAAATGAGGCCAGGATCAAACAAAATTATTCTATAGTTCTGTTAACATAGCTAACCAATAGATACATGTGATTTTTGTTTGATTAATTTGGATAGGATTTAGGCAGTCTTCACAAAAGAATTTAAAACATTTATATTGTTCTCTTCTAAACTGGTTTTGGTGCACCTAATATTAATTTTACATGCATTATCAAAATTGTAGCTAGATTTTATATTTTATGAGAAAAACCCATAAGAAGGTATATACAGTAAAGAAATGAGCTCTTGAAATAAGCAGGAACCTGTGGTCCTTGCCCCCCATGTCCTCAGCCTGCCCTTTGTCCGTGAAAAAACTTTAGCCAAGGAGTAAGTTTAATTAGAGAAATGAAAAACGCTAAAACAAAGGAAAAATGGTCCAAGACTGAATAATAATAGTTTAGCCATTAAACTTAGTCAAGGACTTTAGTTCTCCTTCAAGGGCAATTGATAATATTCTGTGCCATGACCTTTCAGCTGTCTGATAGACACTGAAACTCCCACCAGGTGGAAAATGATAACTACATACATGATGACCAGACTAGCCATGACATGAGCTGCCACGATTCCAAGAACTGGCCTCAAAGAAATGGGAACAAACTAACCCTGGAACTAAAGACTAACTGTACTTAAAACAATCAAGATGAGGCTGATGAGACCACCACGTGACAAGTTTCAAGATGACTTATCAGAGCTGACTACATTTCTGCTTGTAGCACCTACCTGGATTGTTTTGCCCACTGATTGTCAGTGGGGAGAGTCGCATTTGTAGGAGAATCCCCTGGTTGCCACCCTTCCAAATAAAACAAGCGTTCCTTTCCACCGACCTTGCCTCTTTATTGGCGTCTGAGTCAGGAGCATCCAGACCCCACTTTTGGTAACAGTTTTGGAGCCCCATGTGGGGCGGTTGTGTTCTCGCGACATCTGGCTCCCCAGGATTTCCCCCAGGAGAGCCGCAGCCATGACACTGCACCAGAACGGCTGTGAGGAGCCAGCGGATCTTGGCTAGCTGGCTCTGAGAGGGAGGCTTTGGGGGACATTCTTAGAAGTTGCTGAAATCATGTGTTCCTGGGATCCTCCCGGTTTCCCCTCTGCTTGCTGCTGGCTGCCAACTTAATGCTTTTCCTTGGTGGAAGGGAAACATGCATCGGGAGGAGGTGATGAGTTTCAAGACTAAGTCCACTGGTGTGCACCGGCAAACTTCTCTTTTGAGCATGAAGTGCTATTGGGGCATTTTGCCCATGGTTCTGACACGTGTCTGATTTGGGGGACCATTTGTATGGGAGAAGTCTTTATTGGGGACTGTATTGGTCAGTGGTGATCCTCTCAGAGGATGTGTGACAGTTCTGTCTTCTGGTGTGTGAGTGTGTGTTCCATTTGTGTGACTGGTACTCTTGTTGCCTTTTGTAAAATGGGAAATTCAGGTTCAGTTCATTAGAAAATTTTAAGCAATGAAACTATGACTAAAGAAAAAGAAAGAGAATTTTTTTAAACACTGTGTTGCTGACAGTATTCCTCAGACTCCAGAGAAAATTGGTTAAGATGAAACTCTTGAAATTCCAAAACTTTTTTGTTTTTGCAAATGCAGTTAGAGAAAGCTAGCTTGATAAATGCTGTTTTCAAAATTCTAACCCTGAGAGAGAGACAGAAAAAAAAAATGCCTCGGAGAAAGCTTGAAATTAACTTTTATCATGTCCTTGAAATACAAACACAGCTCACTTTGCCTGAGACTTTAGCCTTGGGTTAATTAGAACTTCAAGCCAAGGGGGGATAAAAGGAGTTGGTGGGGAGGGAGAGAAGCCTTTTAAATCAAGTGAGTAAATTCAAATTATTCTGACTGTTATTCATAAACTGAGAAGTTCTATATTGAAATATAAAATTTGAGATCTCTGTCTGAATATCATGTGTCTATATGTGATATTGTCATAAATGGTTTCAAAGGCTTTCAATAAAGTCTTTGAAAAAATTATGTTTCAGGAATGTTTATCTAAAAATAGTTTTTCCAGATTTTTGGTAACTTTAAATTTTAGAGTTTTTCTAAATTAAGTTTTTTGATGAAAATTAATTGAATGTCTAAATCATTTTTAAGGTAAAATACTACTACATTACTGGACAAATTTAAGTTTACCTAATTTTGCCTTCTTATGAGAGAAAAAGCACTAAAGATGTTTGGATTTATTAAACACACATCTCATACCACATTAAAGAGAAATTATGCTATGAGGAAAATGTATGTTTTTAGAGGTTATGGAATGTGTTCTTAAGTTTGCCAATCAGTAAATAATAGTATAACAATTAAATTACTTGTTTCTTGGGTTTTTAAGACCTTTAACATTTAAAAATTGTAACATGTAATTAAAGCTACTAAAAATGACAAAGAAAGCATTAGAGTGTGTAAAGCAAGAAGAATATGTGCTGTCAGCAAGAGAA
Organism: Cervus canadensis; assembly: GCF_019320065.1. Classification (NCBI taxonomy): domain Eukaryota; kingdom Metazoa; phylum Chordata; class Mammalia; order Artiodactyla; family Cervidae; genus Cervus; species Cervus canadensis. The sequence continues at coordinate 90,230,526 of NC_057386.1, forward strand.
GATATAAAGAAAGGAGTTTTTTTTTTTTTTTTTTGAGGAAAAATGATGATAATAATTTTGTCATAGAGCTGTTTGTTTCTGGATGGGGAAAATTAAGGAACAAATCATGTGGATACAAAAAGTGATAAAAAAAAAAAAGTTCGTGTAAAAAAGGGAACTTTGAAAAAAAAGAATTTTGTATGTTGTCAGGAGTGATTTAGACTGGATTTAATTAAATCCAGTTAGTATTTAAATTTAATTAAATGAACTTTGTTGTAATAGTAAGCTGATACAAGACTGAAATTTGGTTGTCTTACTCCCTGTTAAGAAAACAAATTTTTCCTGAAATGTTGAACTGTTTTTGATAACAAACTGTAAGTTTCTTTCTCTAGCTATCTTTGAGTATTCCAAAGAGCCCCTAATGCTAATGTGCTGTGCTTAGTCATGTCAGACTGTTTGTGACCCCATGGACTATTGCCTGCCAGGCTCCTCTGTCCATGGGATTTTCCAGGCAAGAATACTGGAGTGGGTTGCCATGCCCTTCTCCAGGGGATCTTCCCAACCCAGGGATTGAACCCACCTCTCCTGCATTGGCAGACAGATCATTTACCACTGAGCCACCAGGGAATCCTCTAAAAAGTCCCTAGGCATCTCAGAAGAAATATTAAAGTAACTAGGATTATTTGATGTGTTAAATTATATGGGAAACATTTGATAACTTTCAGATCATACTGTTGAACTGGGTAAGAAATTTAAAGAATTCTGATGGAAAACTATTGTTTTGCTTAAAATCATATTTTTGACCCCAATGTTCTGGATGGGAAAAATTGTCTGTTCAAGTTATCACGAAGTATACTTACCTATGATGTGTATCACTACCTCTTGAGAGGGAATTCCTCACTAGGTCAGATGACTGTTGCCTGAATGTAGCTTAACAAATGAATATTCACATTTCAATTACTGTCCATGCTGAATTATTTTAAACCATAAATGACTGGCATTGTAAAAATTTTTTTTTCATTGGTAGTTGTGGGGGGGGGGTAAAATTTCCTAATTTTCCAAGTTGAATTCAATCTCTGTTGCATTTCTCCCCACTTTCCACAATGGAGGGGGTGATATGGTATTAAAAACCCACACTGTTACTAGAATTTTAGCTTCCCCAACTGTCTCAGTTTCTTTGAGATAGAACTTCATTATCTTTCATATAGTTTTCTGCCCCGGATCCTTTTTAGTTTCTAGCATGTAGTCTTCCCATCTTCCAACCTGTTAATATTTTCAGAATAATTTGTTTTTCAATGTCAATTCATGTAACTTTTAAAAAGTTTTCACACCTTCTCATTGCTTTCTCATAACAATGAAATCCTGAACAGATTCAATGCTAATCAAAATCTAACCTCCTCCTCTGTCTTGATTCTCACTATCTGACATCCTCTGCCTCTTTTTTTTTTTTTCCTATATTTTATCTCTACCAAATTGCCTATGTTTCACCGCCAATACACCACCAATATATTGTGTTTTAAATGACCACATTTTCACACACCTGCTCTTTTGCCCAGATTCTCTTATCTTTCTTCATCCAGCTAATCTTAATCCATCTTTTAAATTCAAATGTCCCTTTCCCCCAAAATTTTTTCCACTGGCCTGGGTCACAAGGGGGTCTGATGCCCTGTACATAAACCTCTGAAACATCATTGGTTCCTTAAAATATAAGACTTAACTACTGTGTTGCTCTTCTCTTTTCCAATTGGCCATGAACTCTCCAAGGTCATGGACTGATCATATCTGAGAACTTGGAATCCTCAAACCTTAGAACACTGCTTAGCAAAATGTAAGTACAATCACTGCATCTTAATTTGCTTCCATTAAATGTGTAGGTGTGTAATCTTGGACTTTTTTTCACATTTCCTTTAGCTTAGCTTCTTCATCTATACATAACTACACATACTTAGTGAGTTGTACTAAGTTTTAAAAGAGACTATCCATGTAGTGTTTGGTCAGTATTAAATGCTGATAAATGTTAATTTACGTCATGGTTCCACCAAAGCATATATTGGAAACTTGTTGGGTGGTTCCCCTTAATACTTCTGTAGGATTTTCTGTTTATGTGAGTGATGCAAGAGCTACCTCTAGCACTTATTACAAGGCTCCTCTGGCCATAGTTAATGGGCCCAGGATGACTTCTGATATAATAGCATCAAGGGTTTCCTTCCCTAGTATCTGAACCTGAGAACCAAAAAGATTGGTGGCTGTTTTGAGATATAAATGGATACCCAGGCAGAAGCAGAGATGAAAGAAATAGAAGGACCTAGAAGGCATTAACTTTCTGCTTTCAGATATTTCTTACAATCCAAATGCATTCCTGTTTTCAGACCCTATGTTTATTTTTTATCTAAGTTTCTCTTTTGCTTGTCGCTAGGTTTCTGTTTTACAAAACATTCTAACCAAACAAATGAGATTAAGTTCTCTTTAGAAGACAGTGTAATTATGATTTTGTAACAGTACATTTAATCAAATACTCAATGTCTGATGGCCACACAGCATATGCTGTGTTTATATTAAAAATATGAGCTGGCAATATGTGACCCAAAATAATGAGTCATGGTTTTCACGATATTCAACTTTCAACATCTACAAAAGAGAATTACAGAGGCAACAAAATATGTATTCCATAAGCAGGTAAAGAACATAATAGTCATCCATTTATAACTGTTTTTTATCATTTCACTGATAAGACACTTCAGAAATTGTAAAATATATCCTTGCTGTCCTGGATGTGGGTATCATGGGCCTTTTCTTTAATGAGTATCAACTTTCTTTACCTTCACTCAATGTCATGTCTCATCTATCGATTCTTCCCTCCATCAAGATCAATGCACCAAAAATATCTATTTACTTTATAATGCAATATAAAATATAAATGCTTTGAAATATTAATGCCCAAAGGATTATTTCATTTGAATAAGAAAAAAGGACATGATTCCCTTGCTGCCTTTCAAAAACTGTTATTACTGTGAATTTAGAAAGTGTGGAAGTAAGATTTAAGTATCATTGAGAATAGACTTGGGAGAAAACAATGCTAAACATATTTTAAAATGGCAAATAAAAGTTGTGGATGACATTTCTTCCAAACAACCAAGATTCATTGTCTTTAAAATCTACTTCTGAAGTGAAACTCTTCAGAACTCCACTGCTCAGAGTAACTTAATGCTGAGCTTTGGTGTCCTAAGAGGTTTTCTGCATGAACTTTCAATTATGCAGACTCTGCCTCCCTTACATTTTCAGAGCCCTCTCACCTAGATTGAATTGTTGTTCCTTTGCACTTGCATTCTCTCTGATTGATTTTTTTTCTCCTGTCTCATCAGAGTGCTTCATATCATGTTTTCACATCCGCCTGCCTTTCTCACACACAACAAAATGATGGTACATAAACGCTGGCTTTGGGGGACTTAATCATTAATTGATGTGTGGAGAGATCTCCTTTCTTCATATCAACGAGGATACTGCCTTTTAAGTTGAGGGGAGTAGCCTGACCCATCAAAACAGATCATAGATACAGGTATAGGTACAAAATATACACACGCATGTATATGGTATTACATCAATTTAACCTTTATAACGTCTGTATGCTCCATCAGTGAGTTGTGTCCAACTCTTTGCAACTCCAGCTATAACCTGTCAGTATCCTCTGTCCATGGGATTTCCCATATACCTTTTTAGGAAATTACAGGGCATCTTCAGGACAGAAAGACTATGTTTCTAAATCTTCCCATTACATGTAATATGTGGTCTCTGGTCATAAGATACTTATACATAATCAATGAGTTAGGGTAAACAGAAACATAAATACTTCAGTTACTAGACTTCTTTTAATTTCTCAAAAAAGTCATTCTTTTTCCCACTTAAAGGCCTTTGCACATGATGCTTTCTCCACCTGAAAGTCTCTTCCTCTGGTTTCAGCTGAACCACTGCTTCTCAGGGAGATCCTCATCTGACCTTTATATCTAAATTATGTCTTCCTTTTACCTCTTCTCCTAGTACTATAAGTTTCCTTTATGTAAAGTATATTAATGTATCTGACCGTGGAGGGTATTCAGTGCACAGCCCTAGCTCATCATAAATATTCTCTTTCTCTATCTATTGGCTAGAATTAATATGTGAATGAATGAATGAATGCATGAAAACATAAAGAAGTGAAAAATAAAGAATGGTGGGAATTCCTGAAGTTCAGCTATATGGTGGGTTTTCAACTTTTCCTTGAGATCAGGTCATATATATTCTTAGCTTAGGGGCAGAATAGTAGGATAAATAAGGGCAATCAACTGTGTACACAATTCCCATAGCTACAGTCCTCTCTCTCCACAAAAATGTGTTTCCATTGCTGTGGAAACACTCAATCTTGTCTGAGGCTCCTGCCTTGGGATTTTAGCAGTCCCTGCCTTTCCTCATTGTCACTTACCCACCTAAAATCAGTTCCCCTCATCCACTGAAGACTTCAAGAACCAGCATCATCTACCCTTTTGCATTCTGACATTTTATCATAACATTGAGAGATTTCCAAGTCCATGTGGGAAATTCATGTAACAAGCTATCATTAAATGTGCAACACTATTTAATGCATTGACTTTATCTCCATTAATTTTGGCAAACAACCTCCAAGGCCAAAGTTGAGATCTGGTCATGACCTCGACTAGCTCTACCTAATATGTCTTAAACTCAAATAATACTCTATTAAGAGCACAACTTTCCACTCCTCTTCTCTTACAACTTCTCTCCCACACTACCCTCTCTTTAACCTCATGGATAGTCCTTTGAACTCCCCATTTGATCCAAGGTTGCCGCCTCCCCCTCTACTTCTTTTCCATCGTAGCCAGCTGGAACCACACATCTATGCAGCTGACACTTGCCTTTTTGCTTCATTTTGTTTCTCTTTGGTTGCTAAGACCCTTAAATACATTCCTAGGACTAATGCTGAAGCTGAAATTCCAATACTTTGGCCACCTCATGTGAAGGGTTGACTCATTGGAAAAGACCCTGATGCTGGGAGGGATTGGGAAGAGGAGGAGAAGGGGACGACAGAGGATGAGATGGCTGGGTGTATCACCAACTCGATGGACATGAGTTTGAGTAAACTCCGGGAGTTGGTGATGGACAGGGAGGCCTGGTGTGCTGCGATTCATGGGGTCGCAAAGAGTCGGACACGACTGAGCGACTGAACTGAACTGAACTGATGGCCACTTCTGTCTAGAAGCCAGACACTTGCTTCCCCAGGTGCCAGTGTATAGATAGTGTTGTTTCCAAGCCTGTTTTAATCAAGCACATATCATGCCAAGTTGGAAATTAGTGGCGTGTTAATAAAAAGTGATGAAAAAAGCTGGCACCACATAGAATCCATTCTGGCACAGGTAGCCTAAACTGCATGAGTTTCAATGGAGCCAATGACTAGGGTTCCAGAGACAGCAACCGATATCCAGTGTTGATTCTCACTGTGCTGCCATCTGTGTAGAGTTGGTTGTTGTGTTGCTCAGTCTCTCAGTCGTGTCTGACTCTTTTTGATCCCATGGACTGCAGCATGCCAGGCTTCCCTGTCCTTCACCATCTCCTGGAGTTTGCTTAAACTCATGTCCATTGAGTTGGTGAAGCCATCCAACCATCTCATCCTCTGCCATCCCCTTCTCTTCTTGCCTTCAGTCTTTCCCAGCCTCTTCTTGCCTTCAATCTTTCCCAGCATCAGGGCTTTTCTAATGAATCAGTTCTTCACATCAGGTTGGCCAAAATATTGGAGCATCAGTCCTTCCACTAAATATTCAGTGTTGATTTACTTTAGGATTTACTGGTTTGATCTCCTTGCAGTCCAAGAGACTCTCAAGAGTCTTCTCCAACACCACAATTCAAAAGCATCAATTCTTCGGCACTCAGACTTCTTTATGGTCCAACTCTCACATCCGTGTGTGACCGCTGGAAAAACCATACCTTTGACTCTCTGGACATTGTTGGTAAAGTAATGTCTCTGCTTTTTAATGGGCTGTCTAGGTTTGCCATAGCTTTTCTTCCATGGAGCAAGTGTCTTTTAATTTCATGGCTGCAGTCACCATCTGCAGTGATTTTGGAGCCCAAGAAAATAAAGTCTCACTGTTTCCATTGTTTCCCCACCTATTTGCCATGAAGTGATGGGACTGGATGCCATAATCTTCATTTTTTGAATTTTGAGTGTGAAGCCAGCATTTTTACTCTCCTCTTTTACCTTCATCAAGAGGCTCTTTAGTTCCTCTTCACTTTCTGCCATGAGAGTGGTGTCATCTGCATATCCGAGGTTATTAATATTTCTCCTGGTAATCTTGATTCCAGCTTGTGCTTGATCTGTGTTAGTCCTTGTTACCTGTGATGTGATCTGTGTTATTTGTGCCCTGGAAAGATACCTGTATGCCTCCCTGGACTACTCTGCAGGGTGGTTCTGGCTGCTCTTCTGTTTGCCATTGCTTCCAAGCCCTGTATTCTGGTCCAACCATGACAAATTCCACCTCTGATTGAACTAGTCAAAATTGATTTCAGTTAATTTTACCCACTATGGAAGCATTCATTTTCTGGTGTTTAAGAGTACTGAGTCTAGATTTGGACTCTTTGGTTCAAATCTTAGCTGTACTACTTGTTAGCTATTTAAACTTGGACAAGTGATTTCTCTTCTCTGTGCCTCGGTTTCCTCATTTCATAAGTGAGGGCAAAGGAAGATTCTATGATGAGCACTGGCACACTATATGTAATATTTTCTTCTATTACAATTACTAAAAGCCTTTGATTGATCATATAAACTATATTCCCATCAGAAACATTAACAGTATTGTCCCTTCATTTTTACTTATTTATATACAGGCTTTCTTTACTGTGTGTTTCTAATATAGTCACCCAAGAAAACCCAACTGTAAATTTACATTACAAAATACCTTTTCTAGTCCAGTAACTCACTTAACTTTGATAAGAAAGCCTTATGAATCCCAGGCTCATGAAAGTCTAATGAAGACTTGTCACATAAATTGAAAACTCATATGAATCTTACTTACTAACTTTCACTGGTCCTTGGTCAAAACCTTCTTCTTAGGTTAAATGCTAAGAAGCATTGATTAAACCTTAAATGACTATTTCAGAGCATCATCTGCCTGCTCATTCTCATATCTTGAAAACATTAGACCCTTTGATATTATTTGCTTCATGATCTTGCCACTCAGATTTCTTAAACGTGTGAACTACATACTTTGTCTTCACTTCCTAACTCACCACTGGAACATGTCCTGTAACTTTATGTACTGAGAACATTCTCAGTAGAGTCACCGAAAATCTCCCTATGCCAGATTCCAAGGATAATTTGAGTCCTCATCACACTGTAAAGTCACTGTTCCGTGGGACGGCATTGCTCACGTCATCCTCCTTAAAATCCTATATTCCTTTAGTTTCCATATCACGCACTTTACTGGCTGTTTTCACATCTTTTCATCTCTATGGACACCACTTCCATGGTTCACGCTTGCATTTTTGCTGTCGCTTGTGATTTACCAGAAAGCACAAACTCCTTGGTCACTCTCCTAGTTTCAGCTACTGATCCACTGATATTCCCCTCACGCTTTTCTTTGCCTGAGTTTCCACGTGTATTCTAGATGTAATACAGATGTACTTGCTTGAAAGCTTTTGCATGTATGGTTATTCTGGGTACCTGGGATAGGTTGAGGTTTTATATTAAGATACAGAGAGTTGAGAGTCTAAGGGTTACATGCACAATAACTGAAGAAATTATGTGAATATCGAGCAGAAGAGGGTCAGAAAGTTGAGAAATCTGAAAGGAGAAATGTCTGGTATTAGATAATGTAACTTCTTATAAATGACTCACCTACTTTAATGCCTTACATGAAATGTACTTTTGATAGTCAGAATTTGTGAGTGTAATAAAAATGATAGTGAGGATTGATAAATGTCTTCTGAAGCCAGAAGGATATTGTTTAATAGTATTGAATATAAAAGATTGAATTATATTATTTCTGTCCAGTGAAGGATCTTTTAGCTCAGACCCCATCAGGAATTACTTCCTCTATTATACAAAATAAAATATAATAAACTTCCCTATCACTACAGTGTGACAAAGAATGTAAAAGGCACCAAATATACCAGCACATCAGAAGTTGAGAGAACCATCATTCCATGGTACCTGAAATTAAAGGTAGGCATTTTTCACAGCATATTGGAGAGATGCAGTTTTTGAACAATTCAATTGTTACTCCTTCTCCTTAAAATCTAATAGCAAAGTGCAATAGCACAGCCTGAGCAATCTTTCCTGTTACAAGAAAGTGACAACCAGGGCAGACTAAACTGAAATGGGAATATTATGTGTCGTCAGAAAAGAAGCAGCAGAACTTGTACGAAGAGAGAAGAGGGGGAATTTTGACTTCAATAGATGGAGCAATTATACCAGCCTCTGATTATAAACTTTACTGGATGCTCAGTTAAGATAAAATACTGTGTATAGTTTATATATTTTTCAATTGTTGTGACTTAAGATTGTATAGAGTACATATTTTCCATTTCATAATTTGAGTCCAGCCTTAAAAGAGACTATTTTATTGTTTTCATAAAAGATGAACTAAATAATCACTTCATGGAAGGATTGAGATACAAACTGTGTAAGACATTTTCTTGATAATGCAGTAAGGTTTTTCACATACACAGAGCAGACAAAGTCAGGCCAGGTAAGCTGGAAAATCCACAGACTGCTGTGGTATTAAGTTGACTTTTATCTGGAAGTTTTATATGCTTGAGGACACCTGTAAGAATATTCATTGAATTCAATACTGCCTCCCATAATGCTGTCTTATCATAACTTACATCAATTTAACATGTTATGAGTATATTTTATACTGAAATTTAAAGTAGTGATTCATAGATACACAATCCATATGTGAGATTTATTTTTATATTAATAAAAATATATTGAAATCCTACTAATTGTGTAACCTATTTTTGGTGATGTGGAAAAAAAAAAGTGTTAGTTGCTCAGTCATGTCCAACTTGGACTGTAGTCCACTGGGCTTCTCTGTCCATGGAATTTTCCAGGCAAGAATAATGGAGTGAGTAGTCATTCCCTTCTCCAGGGATCTTCCTGACCTAAAGATCGAATCCTGGTCTCCTGCACTGCAGGCAGATTCTTTCCCATCTGAGTCACCATGGAAGAGATTAAGCTTTTACTTTCTTGAAGTTTTTCTTCTAGTTGAGAGGAGAGTAAATTAATGTATCATCAAACTCAAAATCAATATACATTGTGAAGCTTATAGTAAAAAAAAAAAAAAAAAGTAGGAACAGTAGTCAGGGAAGTCTTTTCTGAATAGGTGAGATTTGAGCCAAGTTCTAAATGAAGTGAGGGAGTGAGATATGAGAAGACTGAGGAGAAAGTCCTAGAAAGGAGAATGCCTACAAATGCCCTTTGGTAAGAAAACACTGAATTCAAGGTCAAGGACAACCAGAGGATATGTTGGAAGAATGGTGGGAATGGTCATGTCAAGAGTATATGTAAGCCCTTTGACTTGAACTGTTGGATAAATGAAGGTCTTATTACAGAGCCTCAGAAAACTTGGAGAGAACAAAGCTGTAGGTTAAATTAGTCAAAATTCAGATACCACTTTACAACATGCAGGAAATCATGAGGATGAGATTTAATATGGAGAATTAGAAGGTAACAAAACCTCTGAAAGAGCTCAGTGAATCAGAGAAAGCTGCTAGCAACTTCAAGGTATCAGAGAGGGAAGAAATCACAGGAAATGGCTACCAATGATTTCAATTTCCTGGAGCACCAAAATGAGTGATTCAGAGGAAGTTATTCATGCACTACCTCCAAGAAAATCTCTCTTCTGTTGCCTGCTGAAACCTGTGATCTTTTATTTCTTGTCTGAACATCATTGACTTTGGATCAAGTGCCACATATCAGGGTAAAAACATTCTGCGGGTTGCTTCAGAAAAGGAGCCACATCTGGTACAATAGCTTTATTGGGGTCATCAATTAATTGTATTTATGATGCTCTCCATCCTTCTTTTCGTCTTATTTAAACACACCAAATAAATGACTTAAAAGAAGACCTACCACAAATCAATGTTCATTCATCTTTTAAGTCTTTCATGGTGGCACTAAATTCTGTCTTTCCTCCAGACATATCATACTGGTTTCTGTTTTTCATTTGACTAAAACATAAATTAGTGGTAGAGGGGAGACCAGTTCCAGAACTTACACTTGATTCTTTCTAATATGATAGATGTTGAATCAAGGTACAACTAGCCAAAGGAAAAATTCTGTGAATTTCCAAATAAGGAGAAAAAGTTGTGGAAAAACCCGCAGACACACTGAGCTCACTTTAACATACACGCCTTCCAAAACTCCCATTTATCACCAGACTGCCACAATCCCCTCTCTGATTCATGGTCCAGAGGGTGATTTTTTGATCTCTAAAGATTATTTTTACTTCAGAGTTTATTAATTCTTCAAAGTCTTGGAAATTTTCCTCTCTTCAGACCACAGCCATCCTCTAAAATGGACACAGGAACATTTTAGGAGAAATAGAAGGAAGATTTAGAGTACCTCTGCTTGGCAGTGTCTCTGGTCCTTCTTTAGACATATCCATCATTCTCTTCTTTCAAGGAATATAGGACTGTAATTTGCCTCAAGTCTAGAATTAGCCGAAAACTTATGATTTTCCATTATACTAACTCAATCAGGTATATCCACCAACCAAGAGATTATTTTTCTATGATCTGAATTAAGGAAGAATTTAATAGCATGCCTATCTGTTTCAATTTCATGAACCTCATGATCAATTAGCCATGGCCAAATATTGCAGCTTGCCAAACTTACTGATTTTACCTCAAGCCCTGCTTTTCATGACAGCTTTCATGCTTATTGTGTCATTTGTAAATAATCTATGGTACTCGGCCTCTGCCACTCTAAAATCTTACCTTTAACATAAATATCAGCAACACTGTATCCATGCTCACATTTCTCACCTTCATTCCTGCTTTCTGAGAAATCTCAGAGGTTTTAAAGGATGGTCTATCACCAATGTTCTTTTGTTTAAAGTTTTTATTTGGGTATGGTTTCTTTACGATGTAATATTAATTTTTGTTGTACAGCAAAGTGAATCAGATGTATATATATATATATATATATATATCCATCTGAATCAGATGTATATATATATATATATATATATCCATCTGATCCCTCTTTTTTGGATTTCCTTCCCATTTAGGTCACCACAAAGCACTGAATAGAGTCCCTGTGCTATGTGAGTAGGTTCTCACCAGTTATCTGTTTTATACACTGTATTGTATGTATATATGTTAATCCCAGTCTACCAGTTCATCCCCCCTCTTCTTCCCCGTTTGTGTGCAGACGTTTGTTCTCTATATCTGTGTCTCTATTTCTGCTTTGCAAAAAGGTTCATCTGTGCCATTTTTGTGGATTTCATATATATGCATTGATTTGTGATACTTGTTCTTCACTTTCTGACTTACTTTACTGTTTGACAGTCTCTAGGTTAATCCACATAATGCTATAGTACAGTTTATTGGACCCTCCCTGGGAAATAATTGGGTAAGCAATTCACCCTCATTAATCTGTATTTACATACCTATCTCTCTAGTCTTTGGATTCCTTGCTCTAGATAATGCAAAAGGATTTCTGGCATCTTACCTTCCTTTAATGTAGGTGATTATGGTGTCCAGATTTTGATCTATTACTGTCACTCCTAGATGCTTGAACTAATATGGCATTATGACTGGATGGTGAAGTGTTACTATATTGCTAAGCATGGCTTGATCTAATGTTACATTCCTTCTTCCTTGATCTTAAACCTTTAGAATCCATTCATATTTATGTTTCCTAGACTTCTGCTGATAGACATTTGTAAAATTCTGCAATCTTTTTTCATGTATAAGCTACCTTGACCTAGGGAGCTTATATCAGTAGAGCTTCACTCTGCTGAAGCTGAAACTCCAATACTTTGGCCACCTCATGCGAAGAGTTGACTCATTAGAAAAGACCCTGATGCTGGGAGGGATTGGGGGCAGGAGGAGAAGGGGACGACAGAGGATGAGATGGCTGGATGGCATCACTGACTTGATGGGCATGAGTTTGAGTGAACTCCGGGAGTTTGTGATGGACAGGGAGGCCAGGTGTGCTGCGATTCATGGGGTCACAAAGAGTCGGACATGACTGAGCGACTGAACTGAACTGAACTGAACTGATTTTTAAGTCTGGAAATAAAAAGAGATCATCTATGTGGGACAGCAAAAGAAACAATATTACTAGAAATTATGACCTCCTGGTGAATTTTAGGCAAGTCTTTCACTTATCTAGGAAAAGTTTTGAAGCTGATGAACAGCAAATTTTCGGCAGAGTCTCCCAGGTCTGTGAAAACATATAAAGGGATGAATAATGCCTCATAAGCATACAGTAAAGAGCTGGCAAGAGTGAAGAAAACAGGATTATGGATAACAATACCAATAAAATAATTCAGTGACATTCTGAATATTTACACATAATTTCATTATTTGAAATTTAGTTAAAAAGCAAAATGTCTGTATTCTTAACTCATTTAGAAAGGGAGACTTAAGCACCTTCTTTTTTTCCTATAGACTTTGAGAGGGAGGTCTTCCAAAATGTCAGTAGGCTTTGCAATCTAAAATGTCAAATAAAAAACTTACTTTATAATTAGTTATACTATAAAACCTATTGATCTGGTAGCTAAACAACTAAAATTTTTAGACAAGGCAATATCAGTAACTTTTTAAAAATTTTCTTTGATTCTCAAAAATAATTACACAAAATTTCAGATGTGCGTTATTTCAAATAAGAAATAAAAGATTATAAAATGGTGACCTGATTTCTGTCATCTCAGAAATTTTAAACAGCTCAAATTGAATATCGATGCTTAAATTTAGGCATGAAGTCAAAAGCTGTTTTATTTCATGTTATTCTGCTAAACTCAAGATTATTTTGTTCAGAATATATTAATTATTTTAAATACGAGAGTACTTAAGTGAAAAGACCTGACAAATTTAAAGTCAGTAATTTGCTTATCCAAGTTTTCTATGTCTCACTTCTCTCTCTCACTTTATCTTAAATCTTATATCTCTTTTTTAATTTACATAGAAAATGTTTAGTTCAGAACAGAATGCCAACAAATACACATTAAAAAGCTAACATAAAGCCAGTTTATAATTTAAAAACTTAAATATGTTTTATGCATAAGCATCAATGACTCCTTTATAAAATAACAAAAAACTATGAAAAAATATCTTAGTTTTAAATCACACGTCTCCAATAAAACACTTGCATAATTAGAAACACAGCAACAATTCAGTGGAGTTAAAACTAGACATAATCAGGAACAGAGCAATTAAATTATAATAAAGAGTATAGGACCCATCTATACTCTTTATTATAGTTTAACATAGATGATAAAAGTGCATTAGAAATATTGATAATGGATTTTACATGAGATGGAAAATAATTACTTCCCTGTAGTCATTTTCTTATGCATTCACCAAATTTTTTATTACCAAATCCTTCAGCTTTATTTTGTTATATTTTTCCATTGTCAGCATTCAAAGTTAAGGCACTGTACTGAGACTGGGTTTAAAACAGTCACAAAGAATTCAGAACACTTCCAAGTAAATATTTGCAGCAAGTTTTTTAGCAGAACTCATAGAAAGTTAGTCACATTACTTGAACTGTATGGTCTAAGCCATGGAAAGAGAAATAAAAACAATCCTCCAGAATGTGTTAAGAATTAGAGAGCATCAAATTGTTTAAACAATCCAGAATATTTAAAGAAATAAGAGCAAATCCTGATTGGTAACCTCACAAAAGCAAGAATGAAATATGAGTGCCTTTATGGTCAGACCTGGAGGATATTTTTTTTCTTTTTATGGTTTCATTATATTTGTTTCTGTATGTGAACTGCCACAAAACATAAAACCAGAAAATGCATGAAGAACCTTTTGAGAAACATAGCATCCTACACATGTAAATCTTGGTGCCTCTTTGTCTTCATGGCTAGTGTATGTATTTTGGTGGTAACAATAATTTGTATTTAGCTTACTTCTTCATTTTAAGTCCCCTCAGAGTCCATAATGCCTCTGAAGCAGTAAATACTGTGGAGCATTATAATTCTGTCCAGTTCTAGAGACAACAATCACTTGGCATGGTTAGAAGTGAACGAGTTTCAATTTATGAAGTTGCTCTACATCTTCTTAAATAACCTTTCCTTCTCAAAAACAAAGGAAACGATGGAAGTATTTGGAAAAAAAAAAAAAAAAAAGGGCCAGAGAAAGAAATAAGACCATATAGTAAAAGACATATTGTTACTGTGATGATTTTAAACTGTTTATCAAAAACCTAGATCTAGTATTAAGCAGAAATATCTGTTTTTCCACATATAGTATGGGCTATCAATATAATATGTAATATCAATATAATTTTCACATTTGTTATATCAATATAGTAAACTTCAAGGCTATCAGGTGAGGAGATAATTCAGAGGAACGATGCTAAATGAAAAAAGAGATTATTTCTAAACCAAGGTACCTCATTTGAGGATTCGAGGCAACCTCTAGACCTGATTCTTTTTACCTCAAGTTAGAAAAGATGAGATTTGACCACTGCTCAACAATATTTCAGTAGAAACAATTTTTTTGAAAATTAATACATTGTAGATTGTACTCTACAGTTTTTTCCACTAACAAATGCAAAATTAATTGTAAAAAGGTTCATTTTTTTGAGGACCAGCTTTTATTTTTAATTTTCCTGATATTGCATTTTGACATAATAGTGAAACTAAACCTACTTGTCATAATGATTTGGTACTAAAGGGCACTTTACACTGAATTAGTAGCAATTTCCTAGTGATTTTGTAAGATGATCCATATTTTAAAATGGTAATCTATAGTTTATGGGCTTCCCTGGTGGCTCAGTTGGTAAAGAATCTTCCTGCAATGCAGGAGACCCAGGTTCAGTCCCTGGGTTGGAAAGGTTCCCTGGAGAAGGGAATAGCAACCCACTCCAGTATTCTTGCCTGGAGAATTCCATAGACAGAGGAGCCTGGTGGACTAAGATGATCCATATTTTAAAATGGCAACCTATAGTTTACAAGATGTATGTATAAGCTGGAATTCTCTGCTGTGGTTGTAAGTATTTCCACATGTAGCTCCCTCAACTAGCTAACCAGTTGTAGAACCACCTCAAGCAACCCTATTAGCCCCTTTGTTTCTGCTCAATTGCTCAGTCCTATCCTATTCTTTGTGACCCCATGGACTGTAGCCCACAAGGCTCCTCTGTCCATGGAATTTTTCCAGGCAAGAAACTGGAATGGGTTGCCATTTCCACCTCCAGGGGATCTTCCCAACCCAGAAATCAAACCCACATCTCCTGTGTTTCTGCATTGGCAGGTGGATTCCTTACCACTGAGCCACCTAGGAAGCCTCAGCTGGCTAAGATAGTGCTTACAAGTAAGTATGTCTCAGGCTTCCTTAGTGGCTCAGTGGTGGAGAATCTGCCTGCCGATGCAGAAGACATGGCTTCAATCCCTGATTTGGGAAGATCCCACATGCCGCAGAGCAGCTAAGCTCATGTGCCATAGATATTGAGTCTGTGCTCTAGAACCCAGGAGCTGCAGCTACTGAAGCCCTCTCATCCTGGAGCCTGTGCTCCGAAACAAGAGAAGCCACTGCGATGAGAAGCCTGCCCCTGCAATTAGAGGGCAGCCCCTGCTCCCCACAGCTAGAGAAAGGCCCATGCAGCAGCAAAGGCTCCGCATAGCCATAAATAAATAAAAATTGTTTAATTCAAGAAACTAAATGAAATGTGATATTGAGGACTGGATCAAGGAACAGAAAACAAATATTAGTGGGAAAATAAAAGTAAATATGTCCCTTGTAATAAGATATGCTCTGGCATATTAGTCATTCCTTCAAATTTGCATAGATTTCCTATATAAATAATACTATTGAAAATAAATTTCTCAATTTCCTATGAGTAGCTTCAGTGTTAAAATACTTACTCCTCTCCGCCCCAGTAAACAGACACAGGGAAAGTCAGAGTGATGGACTCGAATTTTCTGGGACTTGGGAGCCAGATAAGAGTTTCAATCCTGACTCAGCCATTATGTTAAGCTGTTCTGTAATTAAACTCTACAGCCTTAGTTTTCTGTCAAATGACGATATGTATAACAATGTCTACCAAAAGGGGCTATGATAATGGTTGATGACAATATATGTTCTTAACACACATAGTTTCTGCCTAGCCAGCACCCGTTAAATGGTAAAAATATCATTTTAAAATGTCTTCCACAGACAAGGAAAAAAATTGCAAATTGCCGTGTATCTACTTAAGGCTGAACAACATGGCAGTTTAGTATAGTGTCTTTAGCGTCAGTTTCATTTCCCTATTCTGGCTTTGCCTTCTCTTCATGCACTATAATTCATTCAAACTTTATTTTTTTCTTGGCTCCAACCCCATGCAAGGCCTTGCATTGCTAGAAGTGCTTATAGAGGCTTGGGATATCAGTTCCACAATTTGGAAATCACAGACAGATGGTACAGCAGCGAGCGGCCCCTGGTAACCCACCATCCTGCAGAGAAGCACGCTTGGCAGGACCCAAAGGGGTTCCCTTGGGCACTCTGGAGCAGAGGGACTCCATCTCCTGTGAATTTCCCTTTTGTGCACAGCCAAGGATGGATTTGTGAGGGAGATGGTAAACGTTGGAGGGACAAGGACCAAGAAGACTGAATTTCAGTGCCAACACTCTAGGAGAATATTGGGAAATAAAAGCCAGCTGCCCAGCACCTGGAGAAAGTGTGGTATTCCAGACTCATGAGCTACTGAGTTTGTCAGGGGTGCTTAGACAACCCATAGAGATCTTCGAGGGTGATCCACCAGACAGAGCTGCTAGTCTCCACGGTAGAATAGCTGGAAATAGTGTTCTTTCACAGTCTCTTAGTTGTCTTAGACTAGTAAAAGACTACCACTAGTCTTTTAGTTTATTAAGAAGAAATTGAACCACCTTTGAATCTAAGAATGACCTCTAAAACATACATCTTCCAACAACCTTGGAGGGGTGAAAATTATAATAACCCCTAGCCACAAGCCAGTGGTATAAAATTAGAAACAGGTGCCATTGCATGATATTAAGGTGAAATTCCCTATGTGATTTGCATATTATAGCAAATAAGATCAGACTGTTGGAATCATGGCCAGTCAGCCTTATTAGAAGCTACTCTATTTTCTTGGTAAAGAGCTGTCACAACATAAAAGCTGCAAGACCTTATGTTAGGCTTGGCCTTGGTAAGGACTGTGTAGATAACATTTAAATGTCATAGGTACCATTGAGATTATGTATGAGAAATAAATTTTTGGAGTGCTTTGTGAACTCTAAAGGGCTATAAAATATTCATCATCTTAATAGCACTTCTGCAGATTTTGAAAGAGACATAAACCCCAGTGTTTGAGTTAACGTTTTCAAGGCCTTGAAAGAGACAAATGCAAATAAAAACAAATTAAAATAATTGTAGAAAATTTAGATTTGTCTCTGTTGTGTTTGCTTTAAGATTTTCCAACAACAAAAGTAATAAATACTATTTTGTTTGCTTTGTTAGATTGTTTCTATAATATTGAGTGACAAGCACATAAGTTGCTAAGAAGAAAAAACAAAATTCTCACAACCAAATATTAACAAAGACTTTATCTGGTTGGAGGAGTTACAGGAATTTTATTTGCTCCCTTTATATTTTTAATATTTATCAGCTTTCGGTTCTATTTGTTATTTTTATGATGACATCTTTCTAAAATATAATTTTTCCCATAATAATACTTTTATATTCTGAAATATTCAGACATTCAGTCAGTTCACTCAGTCATGTCTGACTCTTTGCGACCCCATGGACTGCAGCACGCCAGGCTTCACTGTCCATCACCAATTCCCAGAGCTTGCTCAGACTCATGTTCATCAAGTCAATGATGCCATCCAACCATCTCATCCTCCATCGTCCCCTTCTCCTCCTGCCTTCAATCTTTCCCAGCATCAGGGTCTTTTCAAATGAGTCAGTTCTTCACATCAGGTGGCCAATGTATTGGAGTTTCAGTTTCAACATCAGTCCTTCCAATGAATATTCAGGACTAATTTCCTTTAGGATGGACTGGTTGGATCTCCTTGCAGTCCAAGGGACTCCCAAGAGTCTTCTCTAACACCACGATTCAAAAGCATCAATTCTTCAGTGCTCAGCTTTCTTTATAGTCCAACTCTCACATCCATACATGACTACTGGAGAAACTATAGCTTTGACTAGATGGGCCTTTGTTGGCAAAGTAATGTCTCTGCTTTTTTAATGTGCTGTCTAGGTTGGTCATAAATTTTCTTCCAAGGAGCAAGCTTCTTTTAATTTCATGGCTGCAGTCACCATCTGCAGTGATTTTGGAGCCCCCCAAAATAAGGTATCTCACTGTTTCCACTGTTTTCCCATCTATTTGCCATGAAGTGATGGGACCGGACGCTATGATCTTAGTTTTTTGAATGTTGAGTATTAAGCCATTAAATGGTGTAATTTTAGGTCTTAGGGTCTGTCTTAGACCAAAGACTCCCTCTTATTGTCTCCATTTCATCCAATTTAAAGTGAGCATTTAGTAGTACTTAATTATATTTATTGATGCAAAAAATTGTACTGTTATGAAGTTCACACAAATAAAATGTCAAAATGTTTATAAAAGATTTCAGTATTACTGCAACTTTTGGTAATAACATGTCATGATACTTGTGTGTTTACGCTTATATTCTTTAATTATTTTGTTTTTTGCCTTTTCAAGGCTCTACAGAGCTGAAAAGCAATGGAACACAAGTCATAGGAAATGAGACACCAACTTTAGAATTTTAAAAGCCTTAACTCATAATTTATCCTTTTAATCCTCTGGCCTTCACTGGATGGCTCAATGACTTTGTTCTCCTAAGTCTGAAATGATAGCCTCTTTGTAAGCTTAGAACTTCCTGTCATTCATATCTTTTCTAAGATGCCTTTATATAATAGTATCATTTCTTATAATGGAAACCTGCAACTATGTTGCTAGGCAACATTGTAATAGAGACTTACTGCTATCACTTGATCCTATTTCAGTGTTCCCAGCTGAAAGCTTTCAATCAATGATGCTCTGATTCAAACTAATTTCATCCAAGTGGCTATTAGGACAGAAGATGGTAAGATCATCAAAAGCAGTTTCACTCAAAGTAAGGACTGAGCTTATAACAAATTCAATCAGAATATTCTGATAAGCAAGGTCTGGTCAACCTACTTAAGTTTGCTTTAATTAGAAATTCTCTAGTTGCAAAACATAAGAGAAAAGCATGGAAATTAGAAAAGCAATTTCTATCTTCAATTCATATTTTCCCCCCATTTCAATGAGCAGTGAGTGTCCGGAAGCAATAAAATTCAGTAATTTAGTGGGGCGGTAGTTGTCAGTAATATATCGGCCATTTGAGGGTGGCATGCTCCCCCTTCTGTGGTACAGGCTGAAAAGGCCCCACTCTTCCCCCTCAAAGCTAGCTACATCCTAATTTCTGGAACCTGTGATTGTTACCCTATATAAGAAAGGGGTTTTACAGGTGTGATTAAGGGTCTTGCGTGAGTAGCCTGGATTATCCACGTAAGCCCAACATAATCACAAGAGTCCTTATAAGAGGGAGGCAAGGTGGTCAAAGGTTGAAGGTGATGGTGAAGTGATAACAGAAGCTGGAGGAGAAAAAGTGATGTGATGCTGGTGATATTATGCTAAGTGAGGCAGGCTGTTTCTAGGAGCTGGAAAAGGTAAGGAAATGGCTTCTCCTCTACAGACTTCAGCAGGATACCCTGCCAACACCATGACTTTAGCCCCATGAGACACATTTCAGGAACTGTAAGAGAATAAATTTGAGTTTCTTTGAGCCACATGGTTTGTGGTAATTTGTTACAGCATCAGTAGAAAACCAGTATGTATTTCCTTGGTACTAACCTACTTCTGAACCCTAGAAACGGGTTTGGGGGCCATGTGTTCATACCACCTTCCTCACCAGTGGTCCTCCCACCTTCAAAGCAAGGACTTTTCTTCTTCCATATTTATAATAAACCCAGGTCAGTGCAGGGGTGAGGGACAGAAGATAGCAAATCAATCATGGATTATCTATATTCATATTATAATTATTAGGTGAATAAGCATTAAGACTACTGCACATAGGGTTTTAACCAAAGTCACAATTTCATTGTATTTAACCATACAAAAATGCTTAGTAATTATCCCAGTTTATTCCTTCAGTAATAATCCCTTCCATTCGTGTAGCACAAAATTTCAGTCTTTAGAAGTGTAAGATCTCATTTGCTCCTCACAGTAACTTTATTAGTAGGCTACCCAGGCACCCATATCCCTACTTAACAAACAAAGAAGTTATGAAGTAAAATATCAGTTAACCACCTAATACTACAAACAAGAACCCAAATCAACAGCTTCTAATTAAAACTCTACATCTCATGCATAATCTGATTAAAAATCCACTTCTTCTATCTTACTCTGATAGAATTCACTTGTATCTTCCTCCTTTCTCATAATTTTTAGCACATAGGATGGCTCCATACTGTTATGAAGTGGCTCAGTGGGTAAAGAATCCACCTGCAATGCAGGAGACGTGGGAGACATGGGTTTGAGCCCTGGGTCAGGAATATTCCCAGAGAAGAAAATGGCAACGCACTTCAGTATTCTTGTCTGGAAAGTCCCATGGACAGAGGAGTCTGGCAGGCTACAGTCCAGGAGGTTGGACATGACTGAGCACACAAAAACAACACAAGAAGCATTTTATCAAAATTAGCCTCCCAGGATCAGACAGCTAATTATGATGAACAAAACTGAGTTAAGACTGAGTGAACCACTACACAAAATGAATCTTGCATCCTGGTCTTGGGTGGTTATCAAAGACAAGCTATCCCTCAGCAAGACTGTTTAATAATGTAAAATGTCACATTGCAGGTCGTGTAAACAAAGCATAGCAATGGCACAAGGTTTCCAGGGTGATAAAATAGAATTTCTCATTCATAAGTCCAGGAAGAGATGGGGTGTCTTAATGAGTAAGCCAAGAAATATTAGTTTTAAAAATGCTTACTATAAGCTCTAGTCCTTCTCTGATGTACAAAATTAAAGAATGGGTAGTTTTCATAACATTGAAGAGTCTTATTTACACTCCTATGCATATCCTTTTAATACCCTCATCTATCAATATAATATGCTAATTTAAACTATAGGACTTGATTAAATATTCATGGGGAGATGAAATATCAACATTATAAGCAAAAACAAAGGCCAGGACAGCCAGTCATTGAAGGAGAAGTTCAGGGTCATTTCAGAAAATGGGTAATTCAACCTAATTTATGTGAGAGATGAATGAAAGGGAGCAGTTGAAATTAAGATTGTGAAATTAGGTTAGGAGAAGTCTAAATGCCAGTCTAAGAATTATGTACATACTTGGGGGCAGTAGACATTTTTAGTTTGTAAGGCTAATATGAACAAGACCATGATTTAAAAATATTTTTCTGAAAGGAGTGTATATAGGATGATTTAGAAGGAAAAATATTGGAGATAGAACTCTATAGTTGTTCTGGCAAGACAGCATAAATGTATAAAGATTTTCCATTTTCTATGATTTAATAAGTAATAATAGCTAACATGGGGCTTCCCGGGTAATGCAATGGTAAAGAATCTGTCTGCCAATGAAGGACACAAAAGAGATGCAGATTTGATCCCTGGGTTGGAAAGATCCCCTGGTATAGGAAATGGCAAACTGCTCCAGTATTCTTGCCTGGGAAATACCATGGACAGAAGAGGTTGGCAGGCTACAATGCATGGAGTCACAAAAGCTTGGACATGATTGAGCAACTGAGCAGACATATGCAACTAACATGACTATAACACTAGTGATGTGCCAAGCAGTTTTCTAAGCACTTACATGAGATAGTTCATTGAATTCTCACAACTTATTTATGAGCAGCTATTGTCTTTGCCCCTGTTTTACGGGTAAGGAAATTAAGGCATGTAGAAGTTAATAGATTTGCCCAGTCACACAGTAGTAATTGGTAAGGCTGCCAACTTTGAAAGTGATAGTCTGAGTTTAGAAATCATAACTCTATACAATGCTCATAAATCATAAACTATTTTGTAAACACAAATATAGACTCTTGATAACTGTTGAGCAAATCATTCCATTCTATCATGCTATTTATTCATGTGTGTTATACATCATTTTTTTTTGTTTTTTGTATTTTAATACAGTTCATGGGATTCTCACAGCTAGTATACTGGAGTGGTTTGCAATTCTCTCCTCCAGAAGATCACATTTTGTCAGAATTCTCCACTATGACCCATCCATCTTGGGTGACACTACACAACACGGCTCACAGCTTCACTGAGTTATGCAAACCCCTTCACCATGAGAAGGCAGTGATCCATGAAGGGATAGAGGATGAGATGGTTGGATGGCATCACCAATTCAATGGACATTAATTTGGGCAAACTCTGGGAGGTGGTGAGGGACAGGGTAGCCTGGTGTGCTGCAGTCTGTGGGGTTGCAAAGAGTTAGACATGACTTGGCAACTGAACAGCAACATACATCATATTTACTTTTATTTTTGCTCTGAAAGACAGTCCCTAGGCTTATTTAAAAATAAACAAAATAGTTTAGAAAGGAATAGTGTTCATGGACTATTGGTCACATGACTACTATTACTTCTTCTCACTGTTTCATTAGTATTTACCGAGCACTAACTATGACACTGTGCCCTTCATTGAGATACACAGTTCTTGCTCTCTTAGAATGTAAGCCTCTTTTAGAGATTAGGTTCCTGTGTCCCATTACTATTGGTGGCATATTATATTCTTGTAGAACAGTTTCTTTATCTGTCTATATGTTCTATATATGTACCAGTGTTCAAACTGGTATCCTTGGTTTTCTATTACATTTAATACATTAATATACCATACTATAGACAAGACATGGTCAGTGTTAGAAGATGCCAGGTCTCAGCCACCTCACTGTGTCAGTGACATTCCAAAGCCTGCTGGGACTCTGCCATCTCTTAATTATGTCCACCTCATGTTTAGAGTGCCATGATGCTAATGCAGCAGGTTCCGTGAAGTACATGTAAAGATCACAGACTGTGTGCAACTGAAAATTACTTTTGTTAACATTATTTATTATTAACATTATTTAATTCTACCTACTGAAAAAATTTAATCTTAGCAATATAAGGTAAGGGTTTTGTGTTAAATGTTTTATGATATTGAAATTGAACTGCCTAAAATTTTGTTTTTATATTCCACTTTGGCTACTGTGTACTTTGAACTTTCATTCGATGAGTAATTATTTTCTTATAGTTCTTTTTGCTTAAAACCAACATATATTTAGGGACATTGAATGTATATGACTGACTGAGCATTTTTTGCTTTGAGCATTTTTTTGCATATATCAAGAACTATATATTCGCTCCATATACTCACCTAACCTCTAATTTTTTTCTTAGTTGAATATCTGTCTTATCTCTGTAAAGATATTTTTACTTATTAGTTCTTCACGTTCATTCTTTCAACATATCACACACAAAAAGTATTTTATGGAAAAGATCACAAAATATATAAATGGCAAATGCTTCAGAAAGTGTTTTGAAGAAACACTTAAACATCTAAAGCTCAATTATGCACAGATCCAATTCCTGAAGACTTGATTTTTCATAAATATTTAATATATTATATTGCTAGACCATAATAATTCAGTAATAGAAGTCTCATAGCTCAAAAGTAGAAAAGAGCATTATTCTTGTCAGAGATAGGCAGTCCCTGGGCCTTCATATACAAATAACTTTTCCCAGTGACTTTATAGGTTCCCTGGAACTACTCAATATGAGAGAAACCATGATTATTTTTGTCTTTCAGAATTGCTTCTTTTATAATAGAAAGTAAGGCATAAATAACTTTCCCTCATTATCTTTATTTACAGAATCTTGATTTGCATTTGTCTAGTGTACTATTTAATAATCTTAATTGGATCATTGCTTTATTCACCTAAAAATAGCCACTGAAACATTATACACAATCATTTTGTACCAGACCAGCCAGACCATTTGTGAAAGAACAAATCCTTCTATAAGCAGTGTCATGTAGTTCCCTACATACTGGAAAAAAAAAAACTAGTTGTGAATCACAAGTCCCTAGAGAAAACTATACTTTTCCTTTTATAAGTCTAGAAAGGAGAAAAAAAGAATTTTAGCTATCTGGTACATTAATCTTCAAGAATACTGAAATATATAGTTTGTGTTGAGGGTAATTTTTACCCTGTGAATATTTCACATCACTTTTTTATATGAGAGAAAAATATTACTTTCACTCAACTCGTTACTGCTGACAGCATATTATATGAGAAGACATTATATTGTGAAATAGCAAAATGTTTCCCATCTCAAAGCAGTTTCAAAGATGGAAGGAAATTACATTTCTTTCATTTTATATTCCCATTTCTAATCACTAATTTCTGCAATCAGGTATGAGGGTGATGAACTGTGGAATTGGGAAATTTCATTTTCCAGCACCCTGCTCATAAAAGGCATGCAAAAGAAATCCATTAACCTCTCTTCAGAAGTAGCAGAAGGAAACTAACTTCTGTTTGAGTGGCAATTGCACTGGCTCAAGAAGAACAAATGCAAAGGGATCTTTGCCTAATCAGCTATCTAAGGGAGCAAAAGTTTTGCTTTTTACATTTTCCATAAGAGCAAACTTTCTGCAGGAAATGACCACACTGGAGACTCTCAAGTTTGAGTGGGTTATCTTACAGGACTGAATTTGCTGTTGCTGTTCAATCGCTCACTCATGTCTGACTCTTTGCGACTCCATGGCCTGCAGCACGCCAGGCTTTCCTGTCCTTCACCATCTCCCGGAGCTTGTCAAACTCCTGTCCATTGAGTCTGTGATGCAAACCAACCATCTCATTCTCTGTTGTCCCCTTCTCCACCTGCCTTCAATGTTTTCCAGCAGCAGGTCTTTTCCTGATGGTGGAGAGTTGTGACAAAATGTGGTCCACTGGAGAAGAGAATATTGAACCACTTCAGCATTCATGCCTTGAGAACCCCATGAACAGTATGAAAAGGCAAAAAGTACTGAATAATTATTATGAATAATCGGTATGTGGTTTTGTTTGCTTCTATCCTAAAATAAGTTTTTCATCAGGTTGGATACTTTCTTACCTACTACTCATTTCTTTAGGACTCCTGTAGGATGTCAACTTTTCCATGGTGTTGGTCCTGATTCATCCAAGTTTTTGTAGGAAGTTAGGTATTTTATTTCTCTCCCAGCATCTTGTTCTTAATTCTATTATAATTCTTACCATATTATATGCATTTTTTATGTCTTAGTATTGAATTCCACAATGTAAGTTTCTCCAGGCATGAATACTATCTTCTATTCTTTCATCTCTATATCTAGTGTACTCCTGGGGATTTTCCCAAAAGTCAGCTCAGAATCAAGGATTCAAGTGCAAGTAGTTTATTTGGTAAGTACAGAGAACTCTGGTTTTTAAAAAAATTGGGTAAGTGACACAGGATAGGGTAAATTATTAAGTGGAGAACTGTTAAGTATGTCACTATTGGGGGAAACTTGAAAAAATGATCCAAATCCTAGTCCTCTGAATTCTCATTCCTGAGAAGGGAAGAAGTTCGGTAACTGAACACTGACTGATTCAGGGCTGCTAGTTCCTTGGCATTTTCAGATGGCTGCCTTGCAATCAGAGGTACCACAGCTTTTTGTTTTTTAAAGGAAAATGGCCCTCAGGCACATACCTTCAGATACTGGCACTCGGAAGCCTACCAGAACACACAAAAAGTTTTAAGAGATATGAAATATGTAGTGGATGCTACAGTCTGCATTTTATACTGTTCACATCCATTCATACCTCATGTTAAACCCTTTAATACAGTTAAATAGAGCTTCTTTAATACAGTTGCCAGCCACAACTTCTGCGGAGGGGGACATGTAATAAAAAGAGAGTTAGTTGGACAAATTATAGTTTTCATTACTGCAACTGATGTCTTCTTCCTTTACCACTCATTCCAGATTCCTAGCATGTATGTTCTAGTATGCTTGCCCGATGGTGTAATGCAGACCTCTTACCTGAGGAGGCAGAGGCCTTTGCTATCATGTCCCTGTTAGGCTGAAGTTGGTACATGTGCCCAGCTCCAATTATTACTAGACATAGAAGCATAAAATGTCCAACTGACTCTCCTTTCCACATTATACAGTAGCAATTTTGCCTCTTCCTAATTACCAGGGTCAGTTCCCTATTCTGGCATAAGAATTTCTTTGCCTGTGGTCTACTGGCCGATCAGGTGTAGCCAGACCTTTCTCTTCTGTGTGCTACCCTTAGTGATGCTGTGATCTCGACTAGATAATTCATCTTCTCTATTTTGCCCTATGCCTCCTGTTCTGTGGATCCTCCTTAGTGAATAATGGTGAGAGACTCAGAGGTTCATCATCTCTGTGCCTAATCCTGTAGGTGCATCCACAGTTTTTTCTCCAAGAACAGCTTGTTTCATATTTAAATGTTATTTCATGTCCCTGGCCAACCAGCTAAGTCACTTGCTACTGCTCAGGATTTAGTGAACATATTTATCTGAGGTCAGCTCTACCTCTGCACAAATTTATCTGAAGCTCAGGCCACTGAGATATATTTCTCTCCTCATGAATTTCAGAAACACACTTTACTGGGATTCTCATGTAGTAGCAGTGCATTGTAAGCTTCTGCCATTATATCTACCCAACCATTATGAATTGGACCTTAGTTTTTCTCTTTTCCTATAGCTGGCTACGGGGAGCCTAAGAGACCATAGGTAGAAGCTGTGGGAGAGGCATCCATAAGACAGGAATAAATGATATGTTCACCTGCGTTGTAAGCTACTTGTATTCTCTAATCTAATTGGGTTTGACTCATAATATTCAGTTTCAGTTGTGTGATGAATTGCTTTGCACCTGTATTTCAATTGTGTGATAAATTTGCATTTGCACCTCTGTAACTCAGTTTTGTAATATCTGGCTCAGGATGGGCAGCTCTGGTTACAAAGTCACTTAATACCTCATGCTCAGTTGCCCAGCGTGAGGTAGGGCCGAAGAGCAAGTCAGGAGCTGCTTTTAAAACAGTGAATTCTTCTTTTCTGTAATTGGTGTGTCCTTGCCCTGACACCTCACCACCCTCCCTCTGTCTGGATCTTTGTTAGGATACTTTTATTTTGATTTGACCAAACATTTTAACACAGCATTTTAATGTGCCAAATAACTTTAAATGGACAACTTTCCAAATCATCTAATACTTGGGAATGAAGCTGTGTTTTCAAATGTGATATGTGCTGTCTTCAAAATATGAAGAAGCTTACCAAGCTCTGTGCCTTTTTCTTAGTGATAAGGGGGGCATAGCGCCTTAGCTTGTCCTTTATCATGGAGGAGATATATTGACATACCTCTAATGTCTAGACACTTATTAACCATACTTGTGTGACATTCTGGACCTTTTTATGATTTATATTAATGTGCTAAGATATACATGGTTTTACTAGGGCAGCCAGTAACTTGCCACTTATCTTTTCTAAGTCAGATGAACATGGTATAGTATAGTATACCATACTATACATGGCCCTCAGTATAGTAGATCAGCAGGAAATAATGTGAAATGTCCAGATGATCTAGGTCCCTTTTGAGTTTCTGACCAAGAGTGAGAGTTAATAGTATTCTGTGACCAAACTGAATCTATGCTGCTGTTTATTCCAGGTGAATATAAATGATTCTGATTCTTTATGACAGGGACTGAAAGAATATATTTGCTATGTCAATAGCCAGATACAAACTCCCAGAGTTTACATAAAATCTGCTAGTAAACACACTGCATACAATACAATAATTGTGATTAGGACTATCACTTAAATATTTATGGTAGTCTGTCATTATTGTGATCTATGTGACTGTTTTTAGGGACTAGACTAGTAAAATAAACAGAGATATTAAGTGGAACTGTGATCCCTAGTTATTAAGAGTGGCACTAATCTTTATCATTCTACCCAGAACATAGCATTACTTCCAATTTATACACTGGTCAGAGAAAAGAAAGTAGTGTGAAAGTTTTGTCTAAGCTGTTCTTACCATTATGACTTTTACTCTAGAAGACAAGAAACTGATGTGGGAATCAAGCCAGCTATGAAGTATATACACCCTGGGGAAGCCCTTGGCAGATCTGGAGAACCAACAGACACACTGTGAGATAGGGTTTGGCCATGCTCCCATTTACCATATGTCCCCATTCTAATAGTTGGTCATAGTGGTGTTTTGAGTCTTCAAGTACTATTGTCATCTTAGATTGTATATTCAAATATCCTACTAAGTTTAGTATGCTCATTTTCCCAGTGCATGAATATTCTGATAAATGACTAAAGTTTTCTTTGGGGAATATTGGGGGAAATAACTACTAAATATAATTGTTATGGTTTTTTGGGTTCTTTTGCAAGATGAACTGGCCTCCACTTTCAACAATGTGCTAGGGGTCATGAGACTGCTGCATATGGAAACTGGTTTTCCATTGTGGCCACTAATGTTAGCCTTCAGTTGTCTGATTCTTGATCTTTTCCAGTTGTATAAGTCAATATTCTATCTCACCTATTGGAACATATAAGTGTTTTAACTATTACCATAGATTTCTGCAAGTTGGATTCCCTCAGATAATGTCCACTTTGCTTCTCAGAGTTAAGTGCTGCTACATGATTGGTACTATTCCATAACTGTGTTATCTTCACTGACCCTAGAGAACTCAATACCATAGAGGTTTACCCTACTGGCCACCTGATGGGAAGGGATGACTCATTTGAAAAGACTCTGATGTTGGGAAAGATTGAAGGCAGGAGGAGAAGGGGACGAAAGAGGAGGAGATGGTTAGATGGCATCACCGACTCAATGGACATGAGTTTGGGTAAACTCCAGGAGTTGGTGATGGACAGAGAGGCCTGGCGTGCTGGTTCATGGGGTCACGAAGAGTCAGACACGACTGAGTGAGTGAACTGAGCTAAACTTACCCTACTCTCAATCCTGACTTACAAAAAAAATAGTATACAGTGAGCTTCTTAATATCAGTAGCATCCTCTTCACCATTATTACTGTTACAGTAAAGTAGGTGTTTCTGGTCATTATTAGGGAATAGAATTTGCTGGCATGTCATAAGTCTTTGGGAATAAACCCTTTCACTCTTCCCCTTTGGTGCCTTCCTCAGTACTCTATCAAGTCATCCTTCAGTACTCTATCAAGGCATCCTAGTCAATCATTCTTATTATCTGTTCCTAGGAAGCTTCTAATGTTTCCTAGCAGTAGATAGAAGTTAGCTGTTGCATGCAGCTCTGTTAGTGATAAACATTTTCCTTCTGAAGAAGAAAAAATACTTCCCCTGGGCCACACTGAAACATGCTGTTAATTATTTGCCTAGAATATACAAGGGGCTGCTGCTGCTAAGTCGCTTCAGTCATGTCCGACTCTGTGCGACCCCATAGATGGCAGCCCACCAGGCTCCCCCATCCCAGTGTTCTCCAGGCAAGAACACTGGAGTGGGTTGCCATTTCCTTCTTCAATGCATGAAAGTGAAAAATGAGAGAGAAGTTGCTCAGTCGTGTCCGACTCCTAGAGACCCCATGGACTACAGCCTACCAGGCTCCTCCATCCATGGGATTTTCCAGGCAAGAGTACTGGAGTGGGGTGCCATTGCCTTCTCCGATATAAGTTCTAGACTTCTTTATTTAATAGTAACTTTATCTGTAGTGGATACTAAACTGTACTTCATCTGACACATCTGAAGAATATGTCTTCTACCAGAAACTATGGAGCCACAGTGGTTAACTTGTGAGCTTGGAAGTAGGGTATAGTCTCAGAGCCTCACAATTTATAAGGCAAAAAGAATGAAAGGCTCAAACAAAAAAGATTTATGCCCTGAATCTTGGAAGATTTTTAACCATTTGTGTTCACTTAAAATAGGGCAAAGGAAATTAGAATTCTGTTTTTAAGAAAGTAGGTATTTGGAGATGGCTCTTGGGTGAATAACAAAAGCACATGCATAATTTTCTATAAGGCTAATAAATGCTTTGTAAGATCATTTTGGTTATTGATATGTATTTAATAATTCCAGATGTTTCATAGATACTTAGTAACTACACAAATCATTTTATAAAAGTGGATTACGGCTTGATTATTTGCTTTTAAAAATAATTTATGAATATATAAAGTGAAATATGAACATTTTAAAGCCCAAATATAAAATATAAACTAAATATTCATTTTTAGTTCACAGTGGGTGAACAAATGCAAGTTTTATTTTTAATCTCCCTTTTTCAAAATCTTGCCTAATGAGAGAGAAACCATAAAAAATAAATCATTACCAATATTGGAAAATGTGGAAGGAAGCCATTAGTCAATGAGAAGGAAAAAGAATTTCTGATAATGTAAATAAGGATGGTAGATTAGACTGATCAATTCTAGTGAAACTAAGATTCTTGCAAGATTGCACTGAGCCTACTATTTTTAATTATATATTATATGGAATAGAAAGTTCAGAACCATTCTTATATATAAATGAATATTTGCCATAAGACTTGTTTCTATACTTGGAACAAGAGTAATTACATTTCCATTTTATATCCATGCATAACAACAAATTCTGGGTAAATCTAAGATTTCAATGAAAAATATACTAATGGCATAAATAGCAATATAGTAGGAAAGATGACTTCACTCTTTGCATGGTGAAAATTTTCAAAAGAAAAAATAAAAAAAAAAGAAAAAATAAATGTCTTTAAAGATACACTTTGTATGTGAAGGGCCTTCCAAATGGGGAAAAAAGAGCTCTTAAGAAAAACTTACCTGAATAAAAACAGTCTTGTGCATATCAATATTCATTGTAATCAATACCCAAATAGAGCCACAGATTAAAAGAACATTTGAAACTTCTACAAATCAACTTGAAAAAGACAAATGACTTCAATGTTTTGGCAATAAAATCTGATAAAACAAAAAACAGGATAAATTTTGAACTGGTTACTTGGGCCAAAATACTCAAACTTGATAATACTGAGTCTTAGCAATGGGAAAGGGATTTTTTTTTTTTAATGTAGTATGTGTGGAAGAATGATTGATATAATCTTTTTGAGGGAAATTTGGCAGAATACATAAATTATCAAAATTTGCCTTCATGTTCCTGCAGTGATTCCAGGTAAAGACTCTGTCCTAAAGAACTTGTCCTCCAGACATATGCAAAAAAGATTTCTCTACGGGAATATCAGTTATAGCTCTGCTAATAATAGCAAACAATTAGAAACTAAACTAAACATTCAATAAAAAGGAGGGGTTAATTAAATAATATGTTTGTACATGGACTATTTTGTAATTAATAGATTAGTCAATCCCATGAGATTGCTTTGGTATAATGAGCTTCCCTGCTGAGACCAGGAAAGCCTACCAGTCAGACTAACCTACAAAAAATAAATAAATAACTAAATAGAATCTCTTAATAGGGTGAGATACATTTCTCTTTTCTAGCTCAGATAATGTATTACTGTGAACACTTATCTGGAAAAATAATTCTTATCTAGAGTGTACTTGAAATAATGTGTTAAATACACACACACATTTTCTTTTATAATTTAATTTTCGGATAAGAAAATCAAGAAATCATTGTGAATCCTGTTTGAAGTTGACTAAATATATACATGAGACATTTTTTCAGGCAATAAAATGCCAAATAATGCATTTGTAGATGATATACTTATCACTGAATACTAGTTAAAGGATCACATTGATGTCTAGGAAATTTATTCATTCATTAAAGTATGAAGTAGAAAACCAAAGCTTGAAAACTTGTCTAAAGTAACCACTGTGATATGTGACAGTAAGTGTAATGACATATGATGACAAAAGATGTGCCACTTAAAATAGGGGGTTATCATTAGGTATCTCATCTAACAATTTTTGGCTGACCTGTTTCATGTTTATTTCAGAGTCTAGCCATTTCAGGTATGCCCAGGCTTACTTCTGTTCTTCAAGTAACAGATGCATAGCTGATATTTGAAAATAACTTTTATTTTTCTTGAATTGTTTCCTTTCTTTAATTGATTCCTTCTCTTTATAAGAGAAGTCAATATGTTCCTGTGTGTGTGTGCTAAGTCACTTCAGTTATGTCCAACTCTTTGCCCTATGAACTGTGGCCTGCCAGGCTTCTCTATCCATGAGATTCTCCAGGCAAGAATACTGGAGTGGGTTGCCATGCCCTCCTCCAGGGGATCTTCTCAACCCAGGGATTGAACTGGCATCTCTTTTGTCTCCTGCATCGGCAGGCAGGTTCTTTACCACTAGTGCCACCTGGGAATTTCCTATGTACCTGTAACAAATACCTTCAACATGTTTCTGCCAAACAGAGATTTTTGAGAATAGAAATAAGAAGATAGTATTGGACAATCTTGATTTCTATAAAAACTTACTTATTGGTTAAAATTATAATACTTCAAACTCAGAGATTGAAGTAATATAACCTCCAGTGATGGCATTAATTGGCATTTCCTTTAGCTGCTTGAGGGCTTCCCTGGTAGCTCAGATGGTAATGAATTTGCCTAAAATGTGGGAAACTCAGGTTCAATCCCTGGGTTGGGAAGATCCCCTGGAGAAGGGAATGGCTACCCAATCTAGCATTCTTGCATGGAGATTTCCATGGACAGAGAAGCCAGGTGAGCTATAGTCCATGGAATCACAAAGAGTTGGACATGATTGACTAACATTTTAGCTGCCTGAGCTAAATAATAGATTTTACAGAGAAAGTGCATAGAAATAATTTCAAGGAAATACATTTTTGGAATGTCTTCACTTGAATAAATTGAGTTCTAAGCTACTCCTACAACTTACAAATCTGACTTTATTCCATTTATGTAATCTTTCTAAGCTTTGGTTTCCTCATCTATTAAGAGGGTGCATATACTTTTTCACACATACATATATTACATTTACTGTTTTCCACCAAGATCTAATTATTAAATGAGATAATTGAATAAAATACATAATGTGGTTTCAGGCCCATAGCAAGTAATCAAAAACATCTACCCAGTTACATTAGGTTAGAAGTGGCATAGTAGATAAAAGCCTTCTTGATTGCCTTTGAAAACTGTCATTTGTCTTTCACATTTTTAATCTTGGAACTTCTCTTCAACTTCACTCTATTGGCAATGCTGTAAATTAGGAATGTGTTCACCACATTTAATGTTGCCAAGATTCCTTTTAATTTGAACAGTTTTCATTTTAACTACATATGACAACAAGATAATAATTGATCAAATTGCATTGTCAATAAACTAAGTTTTCAACATTAAAGTGACCATCAGAATTATATCTAGGATTTTTCTAAAATTTCATAAAGTTCTTAAAATAATGGTCATGTCCTTAAAAATCTAAAGGGATATTAACGTAAGTGTTATTCTTCCTTCTACTTCCTCTGTCTTCCTCCTAGTAGTTTCTAAAATAGTATTGAAACAGGGTTCATGTTTTAAAAAATAAGCATCCCTACCTTACATCAAAATCTAAAACAATTTAATCTTTAAGGGAATTAAATTTTTAAACATATTTAAGAAATGCAAGAAAATATTGGCAAATAATTATCTGACTTGTGGATGCAACGGTCCTTTCTTAGTCTTGTGGTTACTCTGCAGAAACAGAATGGTACCTCAGCTAAGATCTAGTTCAGATGTCAGGACAGATGATGCCACACACATACCAAGAGAATATGAAAATCTTTCTTACATAATGAGGCTTTGGGGAAGGGGTGGGATAAGCTTCCAAGGCTGCTCTGAAAATAACTCAAGACAGCAAGGAAAGGAGACTGGCGTAGGGTTTTGATTTGTGGTTAGGAGCGGCCTTTAGATGCGTTTTCCCATGGGGGAGGAGGAGGTTGCGTGGTTTAAGTTTCCCCTGCCTGTCACCAAAGGAGGGAGTGCCCAGGCTTTCTTATCAGCTTGCCCAGATATGGAGCAGAAGGAGAGAGGTGAGATCTGAAGCTTGGAAGTTGTCAGAAGTCAAACACCAAAAAGTGGAGTCTAATTTTTATTACATGAAGTGTTCATTCAAACATAGAGGTCTTAAGGAGGAAATCACTGATGCAGTTTTATAATATTCAACAAATATGAAAACCCTCCATACTTAAAATGAATAAAATTAAAGTATAGACATACTTTAAGATTTATAGAAATGTTAATAACAACAAAAATTTCTAACTAATTAATATGATAAAGGTAAAACTTACAGAGGAAAAATAGTCGAAGACTATATATATACAGCCAATGTATGAAATGGCTAAATACTTGTTAAAAAAAATCCTCAATAGCATCAAGAAAACATTTTTTGAAGACTACAAGTCAGATATCACCTTCTTCCTCTGGCAGATGCCACAGATTTTAAAAATATTTATCAAAAGATTAGCTGGTCATCCTGAGAAATGGCAGTTTTGTGAACCATTGATGAAAGTTGTGATGGAACAGTGTTGGAACTAAGTGTCAAAATCTTTAAAAGTGTGGAAATTCTTTGATCTTGCAGCTGCATTTAAAAAAAAATTGTTCATGGAAAGAAAATAGGTACACATAATTATTTACCTTGAAGAATGACCACCATAGAGTGTAAATAATTAAAATCTAGGAACATAGGAACAATTACACGTAGAGCATTTCACAAATGATTGCATATAAATGATGCCACATTTACATAATTTACATCTGTGTAGTCATTACAATGATGCGGGAAATATATCTTTCCCAATCCAGGCTACCTCCTTCTTTAATCTGGACTAAAGAGTAGCCCACATTTTAACTCTCTGCCTCTGCTCCTCTCCCAGCCCATAATGTTCCATTCTGCATCTAGAGGTTACTTATTTTTAAAGAAAATCAAACATAGCACTCTTCTGCTTTAATAATTATTTTAATTATCTTTTATGTAAGTTAAAAAATTGTTGAGGTTCGATTTTGTTTTAACTTAAATGAAAAGTAAGCCACATCATCTAGCAATCCCACTTCTGTACCCACAACAACTGAAACTAATATCTTCTAAGAGATAGCTGCATTCCCAGTTTACAGTAATGCTATCACAATAGCCAACACATGTAAACAACCTAAATGACTAACAACAGAAGAATGGATAAAGAAAACTTAGTATATACATACAGTTGAATATTATTCAGTCATAACAAGAAGGAAATCTTGCTCCATACGACAATGTCATAAACCTGGAAAACATGCTGAGTGAAACAAGCCAGATACAGAGAACAAGACTACATGATTCCACTTACATAACATATATAAAATAGCCATGCTCATAGAAACAGAGTAGAATGGTAGTTGCCAGGTATGGAGGGAAGTGGAGAATTGTTGTTCAGTGGGTATAAAGTTTCAGTGATGTGAGATGAATAAGTTCTAGAAATCTACTGCACAGCATGGTAATATATTAAACACTTAAAATTTTGTTAAGAGGATAGAGCCCATGTTAACTGTTCTTTCCACAATTTAAAAAAATTAATAAAATCTGAACTTATAACCAGAATCACTGCAGGTGGTGACTGCAGCCATAAAATTAAAAGATGCTTGCTCCTTAGCAGAAAATCTATGACCAACCTAGACAGCATATTAAAAAGCAGAGACATTATTTTGCCAACAAAGGCCCATCTAGCAAAAGCTATGGTTTTTCCAGTAGTCACATATGGATGTGAGAGTTGGACTATAAAGAAATCTGAGCCCTGAAGAACTGATGCTTTTGAACTGTGGTGTTGGAGAAGACTCTTGAGAGGCCCTTGGGCAGCGAGGAGATCCAATCCGTCAATCCTAAAGGGAATCAGTCCTGAATATTCATTGGAAGGACTGATGGTGAACCTGAAACTCCAATACTTTGGCCACCTGATGCAAAGAGCTGACTCATTTGAAAAGACCCTGATGCTGGGAAAGGTTGAAGGTGAGAAGAGAAGGGGACGATGGAGGATGAGATGGTTGGATGGCATCACCGACTAAATAGGCATGAGTTTGAGTAAGCTCTGGGAGTTGGTGATGGACAGGGAAGCCTGGCATGCTGCAGTCCATGGGATCTCAGAGTTGGACATGACTGAGCAACTGAACTGAGCTGAACAACTTCTGATCATGACTTCCATAATCTGGCATAACAGCTTTCCCATTTTCACCTCATTATCAAACTCTTCTTTGCTCAATAGTGAAAGTGAAAGTGTTAGTCACTCAGTGGTGTCTGACTCTCTGTGACCCAATGTCCACCAGGCTCCTCTGTCCATGGAATTCTCCGGGCAAAGAACTAGAGTGAGTTGCCATTTCCTTCTCCAAGGGATCTTCCCAATCCAGGGATCAAACCCAGGTCTGCATTGTAGGCAGATTCTTTATAGTCTGAGCCACCAGGGACAGTCCTTGCTCAAAATTTCCCACAAATTCTGACATTTTAATTTTTCTTTTCCATTACATTGAAATTTATCCTCCCTCTAGGGGTTTATATAGTTTCTTAATGCAACCCATGAATGGTTCTATCTCATTACTCAGGCCATATTTCAAATGTCGGATCCTCCTCTCCTGACTACTCACTGAATTATATACCCTTTATCTCTTCCCTGTCATGGTTTCTTTATGTTATCATGTTGTGTTTTTTTCTGATAATTATAATTATCAGACTTTTTGTTGTTCCTTTTTTATTTTTAGTTTCCTTCCTACCACAATGTGGGATTCAAAATCAGAAGGCCGACTGTCTAGAACAGTGTTTGCACAAATCAGGTGCTCAGTAAACAGCAACTGGTTAAATGAATATATAAAGAGCAGAAGTATTAAGCAACAATATACAATCAGAACTACGTATGGATAGCAAAGAGTAAGGAATTTTCCCTTGTTTATCCTCTTCTGGATCTTTAAGATTTCCCCCATCAACATGCATCATATTTATATAAAATAAACTATAAAAAGTGTGTAACTTAAAACCTTTAAAATTCCATGATTTATTTTGCTTAATTATTTTGTTGAAATGCTATATACTAAATTTAATTTAACTTCTCTTGCTTTCTTAGTGCTTTGAAGAGTCTCGACAAAAGACAATAGAAACTTGATGTACTTGGTGACTTCTAAGACATTTTCCAGATACTGTAATCAAATTCTATAGGAGGTGGTTAATCTAGAAGGTAAAAAGGGCAAAATTAATCCATAAAAATCATATAATCTAGAGCTGTCTTCTAAAAGTTCCTATTTTAAATGTGGTTACTGTGATTTCTCTCTTGTTCTTACAAATTAAGGAAAAGAATTAATCATTTGAACATTTCCATTTGTTTGCTCCAAGTAATCACAAATTGATTCTGGGAGAAAAATGAAGTAGTGATAGTAATACAAAAGTATTATGAAAATGAAATTTAAATGCCTTTTCTTTTCTTGGGTCTGGGAATTGTGCATCTTGCCTTACACTGCATATTTTCCAACTTTCATGGGGTGAAATAAAATTAATGGGAAAAATTTGTACTAGCAGAGCCCAAGCTAAAGTCTGTAAAAATCATTATTGGTGTACTCATTATTGACACATGCCATATTCCTTATCCAAATGTATAATTTTATTAAGATTGTTCTGTATAATGAACCGTTAATTTCATAGAAACACAAATTGAACCCCTAAAGGCAATAAATATCAAAAAAGTGAGTCATTTTCCACCCTTAATAGCAATTTGAAAAACAGAGATTTCAGAAATAATCCAGTAAAATATATTGCTATGTTCCTGGTCATTTTTGGTCAGTAACATGGATTTTTCTTATATGGAAAAATATAGCCTTACATTTTGCTCAGACAAAATTTCCACATCAAGAAGATAAAATAATTTAAAAGTGAGAAGCATTATATTCTTATAAAAGCTGCTTATTCACAGGAATACTTTGCACTTTTGGTTATCAATTACCTTGCTTCTCATTTGAATAGTTGTTGATTTGGCCTTATAATTACGTAACTTCCTATTTATGCTTTGTAATATGGAATGGAAGTTTAATAAAAAAAATCAATAATGGACATAGCAGAGGAAAGAATACAAAATGCATCTCAGCAAGATTGTTCATGGATGTCAAAACAAATCAGCAGGAGTGTAGAAGGCTCTGTCTCAATTATATTTTGAGGGAGGGTATGAGAATGAAGAGAGAATTAGTTTCCTCTTCTTTATTGCTTAAACTATAAAACTATGAAGCATTTAATGTCTTCTGGGAGCTCACCCAATGTTTGGAAAAATAAGGCTTGATTCTGTGGAATTTGATGCATTTCTTTCCAGAATATAAGCTCATCAGAGTTAGTGTGCTAAGTAAATGCTGGAAACAGGGTGAAAGAAGAAGGGGAGAAAAAACCAATAAAATAAATGATGAAAAGGCAAGGCACAAGTGCCAACCATATTAATAACACTCATTTTGAAGGGTAATATTTAAGTAGGCATAGAAAGTGAGCCACTTGAGAATTGAGATTAAAATTAAATCACATGCTTGTTCAATAATTATTTGACTAGGAGCTAAACACATTCATTAACAAATGCAAATGATTCTTTTAATTAGACATCAACAAATGAGGTCCAATAGCAGAAACTATGCTACTTGGTCTTGATAGATTTTCATTATAGAGCTTCAAAATCTCCACAGTAATTCCCTGAGATTCCTTTACAGTCACTCCCAAAGAATGTGAGTTTAAAACTGTTTTGATATTTTAATATATCTATAAATGTGCTTAAAGTCTACCACAATCAAGGTGAAAAGGAGAAGCTTGTTTCTTTATATTTCTAATTGGCATTCCATTGTGCAGATATAGATATATCAGAGTTTGTTAATCCATTCACCCATCAAAAGACATTGGGGTTGTTTCCAAATCTTGGTAGTTGTGAATAAAGCTACAGTAGATATTCATGAACAGGTCTTTTTCTGGACATAACCCAGGAGTAGTATTGCTGGACCATATGGAAAGTATATGTTTAACTTTGTAAGAAATGGCCAACCCTTTTTCCAGAATACCTGGACCATTTTGTACTCTTACCAGCAATGTTCAGGAGTTCTAGCTGCTGCAAATTTTTGCCAGTGCTTGCTATTATCATTCCTGACATTCCAAGTTTGCTTCTGCTATGATTTCCTTCTGTCTGAAAAAGTTCCTTTAGAAGTTCTTTTAGAAAAAATCTAATACCAAGAAATTCTCTCAATTTTTCTTCATGAAAATGCCTTAATTTCACCTTTATTCCTATTTCTTTGAATATAGACTTATGCTGGTATTTGAAATATATATTATCTGGCTTGAAGGATCCTTAAAGAAAGATGGAGTCATAATTGTATAATATCAGGCCATTATGATTTAATTATCAAAATGGAACTTCAAAACCTTGTCAGGAAAAAAGTTATTATAGGCTAAAAGGAAAAGGATGAGTTATTCCATACATAATTTTCAGCATTCAGTAAAATCTATATTCAATAAAAATAATAGACAAAAGGAAAATTAGATATTTTTAAAAGACCCACAGGTTATCTGGATATTAAAATTTCTAGATGCTAAAATAGTTGTGAATAATACATTCAAGAAAATATATGAGAAAATGAAATCTGAAAAAGAAATGCACAGAAATAGAGCAAAGAGTCAACAACAAATGAAGAATTCAACAAATAGATTACAGCAGATTAGACTCAACAAGTAAAAGTATTAATGAGTTTCATGTTGGATCAGAATATATACAGACTAGAAATATGTTAAGAAGCAAAATAAGAAAATAATATATGAGACCCATGAGTCAAAAAGTAAAAAGTCTAAGAAATTTAATTGAATTTCCAGAAAGCAAACTTACCAAAGAATTACAAGTTTAGAGAACTAATATTTTATAATATGCTGAAAGCAAACTTGTTGAAACTTTTCCCTGAAAGAAGACATTATCTTTATTATACTACTGTAAATTAATAAGGGTATACTGGAGCTTTCTCAAAAAGCTAGAAATATAACTACCATATGACCCAACAATTCCACTTCTGGATATATATCTGAAGAAAATGAGAACACTAATTTGAAAGGATATGGAATATCGTATAGCACAGGAATATAAACAGTATTTTATAATAACTATAAATGAAGTATAATCCATAAAAATTTTGTGCCACTGTGTTGCACACTTGAAACTAATACAATATTGTAAGTCAGCTATATCTCAATTAAAAAAAAATCTCTATTCATCAACATATCATTAAGAAAGTTAAAGCTAAGACAAAGTGGGAGAAAAGTTGTCAACATACATTTCATGCAGAATTTGTATCAAAATATATAATAAAAGCTGCTACAAAATAATAAGAAAAAGGTAGAGAGCCAATTGAAATTAAGCAAGATATAAACTGATTTATACAAAGATTATGTACAAATGGCCGTGAAGCAAATAAAAAAGTGATCATTTTCATCTTTCCTCAGGAAATGGAAAATAAAATGATGATATATCACTATACATCACACAAAATGCCAGGCTGGATGAATCACAAGCTGGAATCAAGATTGCTAGGAGAAATATCAATAGCCTCAGATATGCAGATGACATCACCCTTATAGCAGGAAGCAAAGAGGAACTAAAGAGCCTCTTGATGAGGGTGACAGACAGGAGTGAAAAAGCTGGCTAAAATTCAACATTTAAAAAGTTAAGATCATGGTATCCAGTCCCATCATTTCATGGCAAACAAAGGAGAAAATTAGAAAGAGTGATAGATTTTATTTTCTTGAGCTCCAAAATCACTGTTGATGGTGACTGCAGTCTTGAAGTTAAAGACACTTGCTCCTTGGAAGGAAAGCTATAACAAACCTAGACAGCATATTAAAGAGCAAAGACATCACTTTGTCACCAAAGATCTGTATAGTCAAAGCTATGGTTTTTCCAGTAGTCATGTACAGATGTGAGAGTTGGACCATAAAGAAGGCTGAGTGCCAAATAATTGATGCTTTTGAACTGTGTTGTTGAAGACTCTTGAGAGTCCCTTGGACTGCAAAGAGATCAAACCAGTCAATACTAAAGAAAATCAACTCTGAATATTCACTGGAAGGATTGATGTTGCAGTTGGAGCTTCAGTACTTTGGCCACCTGATATGAGCAGCTGACTCATTGGAGAAGACCCTGATACTGGGAAAGGCTGAAGGCAAAAGAAGACAGGAGCAGCAGAGGATGAGATGGTTAGATAGCATCACTGACCCAATGGACATTATCTGAGCAAACTCCTGGAGATGGTTAAGGACAGGGAAGCCTAGCATGCTTCAGTCCATAGGGTTGCAAAGAGTCAGACATGACTTAGCGACTGAACAACAACTTATCACTACACAATCTCCAGAATGGCTAAAATTAAAACAATAGGTTTTATAGGTGAAATGCAAAG
Source organism: Cervus canadensis (assembly GCF_019320065.1). Classification (NCBI taxonomy): domain Eukaryota; kingdom Metazoa; phylum Chordata; class Mammalia; order Artiodactyla; family Cervidae; genus Cervus; species Cervus canadensis. The sequence continues at coordinate 90,272,049 of NC_057386.1, forward strand.
CAAGTCTTATCTCAAAGTGCTAGTGGGGATGTAATTTGATATAATAATTTGTACTCACTATTGACATCATCTACTAAAGAAAGCCTTCCTCAGAGATCAATGCAAAGAAACAGAGGAAAACAATAGAATGGGAAAGTCTAGAGATCTCTTCAAGAAAATTAGAGATACCAAGGAAACATTTCATGCAAAGATGGGCACAGTAAAGGACACAAATTGTACAGACCTAACAGAAGCAGAAGATATTAAGAAAAGGTGGCAATAGAAAATTATACAATAAAGAACTTAATGACCCAGAGAGTCATGATGATCACTCACCTAGAGTCAGACATCTTGGACTGCAAACTCAAGTGGACCTAGGGAAGCATCACTATGAACAAAGCTAGTGGAGGTGATGGAATTCCAGTTGAGCTATTTAAAATCCTAAAAGATGATGCTGTGAAAATGCCACACTCAATATGCCAGCAAGTCTGGAAATCTCAGCAGTGGCCACAGGACTGGAAAAGGTCAGTTTTCATTCCAGTCCCAAAGAAAGACAATGCCAAAAAATGCTCAAACTACTGCACAATTGCACTCATCTCACACACTAGTAATGTTCAAAATTCTCCAAGCCAGGCTTCAACAGTATGTGAACTGTGAACTTCCAGATATACAAGTTGGTTTTAGAAAAGGCAGAAGAACCAGAGATCAAATTACTTTATTCCAAAGTGAAAATGTATTTAAAAATATTTTGATTAAATAAACACAATGGAAATGTTCATTGTTGGCTTAAAATGATTGACCAAAGATCAAAGTATAACTTGTTGCTTTAGTGATTAAATGAAAAGGAACACTAGTTATGGGCAGAGTGTAAAATAAAATGCAAGCAAATCAACTAGGTAAGATTCCACATTAGCTTTCTCAGAGTAAATCTATGAGTTGAAGTAAATATTGTATTCCTCATTCTCTTAAGGATTCATTTAAAATAATTAGGTTTTTAAAATAAAGTGAAAATGCATATAGCATGTAGACATATGTAGATAGATATATGTATTGATAGACATACATAGATATATATATTAATAGGGATATATAGATATGCCATTGCACAGATGAAAATGCATAGCTATCCATCTGTATATCTTCTTGTTGCTCGCAACTGAGATGGTACAATTATTGTTTTCTTTCAAGGACTTCAAATATTTGAAAGAAATAAACAGACCCTACTGAAAGAAATAACATTTGAGCATATTTTCCATTATAATTTTTATTAGGTGGAGTATATCCCCCCTTATCTCTTTTTGAGATTAAGATTCGTAAGTGATCTTTCATGAGCAAAAGTGAGGCTCATAAATACCTGACACTAATAATTGCTAATACTTATTGAGTTCTTCCTGTTCATCTTTGTTTCTGCTCCTCAGGATCCTTTCAACTGACATACTGACAACCCCTCCAAAACTGTGGGATGATTGCTAACTTATTTACTCAATGACTGTTTATTGAATGTCAACTGTATGCTGTTCACAATTTGTCTAGACTCTAGGAATATATCAAACAAACAAAACCCAGGCCTGTATGAAGCTTGAATTCTTGATGGGAGTGGGACAGATAAAGATAGTGATGAGTGCCTTTAGGGGGAAGAAGAAAACTGTAAAAGAAAGAGATTAATTTTACTAGCTTATCTAATAAGAAGAATCCCCCCTTTATCATTCATAGAGTGACATACATACATACATAGGTAACAGAACTATAGAATTTTTCTAAAAGACATGGTACTTCAAGAAAACCAGGTAATTATAATTCATTCAGTTTAGTGGAGAACCCTTAAAAAGACACTGAGCATTTAAACTAATTTAAAACACAGTTGCTTTGACCTTAAGGAACTTCTCTCCATGTTGTGTGACATCACTTAAAAATCCCAGGAGTCCAGTCCTCCAGTTGCTTGGAAGGATACCAACTGAGAAGCAAGCACAGTGATAATCATCCACCATCAGAAGTCAGTGTGGGCCACTGGCTCAGAACAAATCTTTATTTTCGATGACTTTAGATACTTCAGAAACATTTATTCCGACTGAAAAGACCTTTTCCTTTTTATAACATTGGATGGGTATCCCAATTGAAACTGATTTTCAGTAGCATTTGACTTTTAGCTAAATAGAATAAGTTCTGCAAAATATGAAGAACAGTCATTTTGCCTGAAGCCAGTTGTGGCAGGCAATCAGAAACCCTGGAGGTCTTTCGTTTTTCTTATTATCCATGTAGCTGTTGAGGACTGATGCTTAAAGACCTCTATCTGAAACAGATGTCACTTTACTGAGTAATCTTCATGTGGAAAGCTTTGTCTAAAGAGAGCTCATTTTAAAACCTAGCCATAATTACTTCTATTTTATTATATAGTCCAGAATGCCTCAGAAAAAAATTTTCCAGAAAGAAACTGTTACAAGCCCATTAAACCATATATGAAGTGTATCATGAAAGTGAACTATGAGAAGTGACTTTAATTAATTTGCCACCAAAAACAATTCCCATTTGGTCATTTTTACCCTGGATTTGAATCATTCTGTCAGAAAACATAACAAAGAATATGTTTCTCTTTTTACTTCATGCAGAAGCTTTTGCCTTCCTTGTGAATTCATCTTAAAGTATAACTTTCAGAGTTTCTAGTGGATTTTCAAATTCTATGAGTTATTTTTGAGTGGGAGTAATAAAAATCAAAAGAACACTATTGTAGTATCAAGTATCCTCCTTTCTTGCATGCTGGTGTGCAAGAGTGTTCATTCTGGGAGCATTTGACTAAATCTTTTGAGAAATCAACCTCTCAGTGTCAGCTAGCTGAACAGTAAATGCTTCCATGTGTGATAAAAGCAAAGATTCTTATCCCCCCCCCAGTTGATTAAGAAAAGCAAGTCTTTCTTATACAATTTTAGTGGAAATATTGAAAACATCAATAGTTCTTTGAGAAAGACCATAGTGGAGAATGTGAGAAAATAGGGAAGATTAAATTACTTGAAGTCTGGATCCAGCTTATTCACAGAGGAAAGTCACATTTTCTCTCATTCTCCCACATTCTTTTCACAATGCTAGAGCATTGTTCCAGAAATCATGGTTTGACTATGTGGCTGTAAAATCTGCAAATAAGACACTGAATATTTTTAGTGCTCTTTATCTTGAAATTCTAATGTATAGATAAGAGTACTTGACAATATTATATTCATCAATGTTGTATTTTTTCAAATAACTTTATAATGGAGTTTAAATTGCTTAGAATTTTACATGCGTAACTAAATAAATCATCATTTATGATTTGAAGCAAAATTTAGTGTTACATGTACAAAGTTTCTCTCATAGAGAAAGAAGAATAAAAAAAGCAATCTTTCCTTAGTAGTTCATAATCTGTTCTAAATCATAATAACTATTGACCCAGTACTTCTAGCAAAAAGAGAATAATGTTGATCACAGCATTTACTAGAGTCAGTCACTTCACAGCTAAAAGAAATACATGAGCCTTTGTTCTGTGTCCTCCAAGCAGAAATGTCACCTGTGGAGAATAATCAAGGAAAGTCTTCAGTTCACAAGGACTTTTTACCAAACAGTGATCATTATCTCCACTAATTTTCTAAACATATTATGTTTATAAATTGTTATGAAAAACTGAACCAAGAAGTTCATGGCATTATGTACACATTATGTACAACATAATGTACATGATACACTAGTAAAAAATTGTTTATCAAAAAGTGTTTAATAAGTTAAACAATGTTTATTGTCTCAAAATGAAATCTGAAAATTTTACTAAATTTTTTGAACTTTCCATAATTTCACCTCTTTTTATGTTTCCCCATACAATATCTTTAAAAAAATATTGTTCACACTTCTAGTAAAGATTGCATTATACATTCACAGTTTGAAAGTGCTGTTCCTTCACCTGAACAAATAAAAATGATACATAAAGTACAAAAGAGAAACATTAAAAACCTCTCTTATGCTCAAAACACTTAGTTCCAAGTAGCAAAAACGAAAAATAAATGCTTAGAAATGAAGCTGCTAATACTGAGATACTGAGTCCTGAAAAGCAAAACAAAATAAGACAAAACATACATTTAAAATATATAATTTTAAAGATTGTCACTGAAATTGAAAATAATCTATAAAGAAAATTAACTCTGTAATGAAGTAGAGTGTCCACAGAGTAAAAGGAACAATGACTTGAAAGAGCCAATAGAGAAACGAACCTAGCAAAGAGCACTCAGAGACAAAGAGATAAGAAACATTGAAGAGTTAATAAAGAAAGTGTAATTTGAAATACTTCAAAATACAATGGAGAGATGGCAGAAAAGTAAAACTCAAGGCGTAGTAGCTAAAAATTTTCCAGAACTCTGTTTTCATACTGAAAATACATCATGATTTTTGAGCATTAAGATTTTTTTCTTACCTAGACTCATCCTAGTGAGACTGTAGCAAAGAAGAGTAAAGGAAAACTCAGTTTTAACTATGTTTAAGGGTAAAGATTGCTAGATGGACAATTAGATTGACGATAGATTTCTTCATAGTAACAACAAGGCCAATATAGTTTGAAAGCACAAAGGAAAGATTTTAAATTATATTTCTATACTCAGGTAAGCCACCCTTTAAAAGGAGATAAGAGCATTTAAAGACAATCAACCAAAAGAGTTTACTATCCAATTTGAATGCCTTTTATTTCCTTTTTCTTGTGTTATTGCTTTGGTTGGAACAGCCAGTACATTGTTGAATAGTAATGGTGAAAGTAGCCATTCTTTTTTTTTTTGTTTTAAATGTGTTTTTAATAAATATTGAAAGTAAATAGATTAATTATTAGAAAGTTAAAAAATGAACCAACCAATAAAAATAAAACTAGTAGAATAAGCCTGAAAAAAAACTAAATATGTAATAAAGATAAGAATAGCATTTATTAAGATAGAAAATAAATAGGAAAAAGATAAGAAATAGCTATATCTTTAAAAGTACTGTAAACCAGAATACAAGCAACATCAGATTCTTGATTATTTCTGTGGCGTTATATAGGAGAATTATATTAGGACATGACATTAAGTAGGCTTTGACTACATCTGTACTTTTCTTTGATTGCCTAAAGAAAATATGGTGTTTATAAATATTTGTTAAGTAATCCCTTGTACTTTTCTATATGATTTAAATAGGCATAACAAAAATTATGTACATATATTTTTAAAGAAATACAATAGAATGTGTAGTTTTTGCAGAGTCCCTATATATTTCAAAAACACATTTGTCCTTTAGTTCTGTCGCATGGAAAATATTCTAAGCTAAAAGTAGAAGAGGAAGTCTAAATATTACCTTTTCAGAGGAATAGAGTAAAGCCACAGAAAGAAGGTTATTCCAACATCATAGTGACTCCTTTGGTGGCTCAGATGGTAAAGAATCTGCCTGCAGTGCAGAAAACCCGGGTTCGATCCCTGGGTCTGGAAGATTCACTGGAGAAGGAAATGGCAACCCACTCCAGTATTCTTCCCTGAGAATCCCATGGATGGAGGAGCCTGGCAGGCTACAGTTCATGGGTCTGCAAAGAGTCAGACGTGACTGAGCAATTTCACTTTCACTTTCACATCATAACAGACTTCAAATGTATTTTTTTTAAGTTTAGAATATTTATAAAAATTAATTTTCATGCATTTCCAATCTGTATTTTTTAAAAAATTTTAGCAGTAATTACTATTTTCATTGGTGAACTATGAGGTTGAACTGTAGAAAATAAGAAACGGAAGGTGCTAGAGATTACCAAAGGACTGAATGGCTTAATAAAAATAGCATATACCTCAAGACATCAAAAAAATTGCACTTTTAAAGTGTTTCTGTCTGAAACAGATTTAAAGTTCCACTGAACATAATTCTCTTCAGATTTAGAACATACATCTCATTTGTTTCTCTTGGAATAACTCAATTTAACATTTTATCCACACAAAAAAATCATTTCATATTTCTTTTTCAGAAACATACATTTTTATTATTACAATGTTATCAAATAGCAAAATGCTAAATCTTCTAAGCTTTTTGTCTTTGAAATTTTAATAATTTTCTATTTTCATTAAATATAGAAACCAGTTTCGGATGACTTCCTCATAACAGTAAGATAGCAGTACTGTGCAACAAAGCAACCCACACTTGTAATGATGACATCTTATTTTATGGGGACATGGCCACATTTCAATGAATAAATTCATGAAGTCTCACCGCTCCGTGACCCCATACCTAGTCTTTTTTATCTAGTCCCATTTTAGCTCATTACTGTCATAACAAAAGCAGCCATTCTATTTCACTTCTGATCTTATCTGCCCTTTAAAGGTGAAGAAGCACACAAACAACCAAGAAGATAGACACCTCACTTTTACTTTCTTTAAATGGCTAGTACACTCATTCTTTTTGGTTTCTTTTTTTAGCAAAATAGATTTACTCAAAATAGGTATACTTGCTTTTTCAGTAAGGCTTCCTTAGGTTACAAAACTAAACTGAAAATATAATTGCCCCTATCTTCAGCTAATTTATTTGAAGATGCCTTTCCAGTCTCATTAGCAGGCAGAAATTATCCCAATGATACCCTACAGACAGGAGGTAAATAGATGAGTGTGTGACCTGAGTGCCTGTAAGGTATTCACAAGGTCAGACGGATCATTAAAATACCCCTGAATGGTCTCTTGATAACAAGGAGTACAGCATACCATTCTTCATCTGTCTGCTCCAAGTCTAGCCCTAGAATATTGCCAATTCACATTTATATACAGGTTCAAAGATAATATTAAATACTTAGGATCTGAGAAGCATGAAGTGTTTTGCAGTTAAATTAGTTGCCCCAAAGTTCTCATAGAAATCAGGTAAGTGTGGCAGATTTACTACAAAAATGATCACGTCTCCTTCTCAGAAGCTCATAAAAGGAGAGTGATGAAACAAAAAAGGTGTAAACACACAAGGGCAAAGAGCAAATGAAATGACACAAGAGATTTTAATAAAGCTTTGAAATACAGGGAGTGTGGGAGAATTGGTAAATTATTAATACTTTAGCAAAATGGAAATAGTTGTTACCTAAGCACCTTCAGAGTGGAAGAGAAAAAAGTAGCAAGTAAAAGTTTTTTTAATCAGAATATAATTGCTTTGCAATGTTGTGTTAGTTTCTGATGTACAGCAAAGTGAATCAGCTACATATGCATATATCCCCTCCCTCATGGACCTCCCTCCCACCTCCTCCCCACCTTACCCCTCTAAGTCATCCCAGAGCACCAAGCTGGACTCTGGGCTATACTACAGCTTCCCACTAGCAATTTATTTTATACATGGTAGTGTATATATGTCAGTGCCGAGAGGGTGGGCCAAATTGAGAGACGATTTACTTTTGATTCAGACAAACATATCCCAGGGAAGGACAGAGGGAAAGCAACTAGTAAAGACAGGACACATAAATTGGAATGAAATAAAAGAACAATCGTGTTGGAAAATCTTAATGCAATAAAGACAAAGGTATTTGAAACAATTGTTACTATCATTTTTATTTACATATAATACTATGTAAATACACTTATTTACATATAATAATAAATGAAAAGTAAGCACTCTATAAGCAAATCTGTACTACATAAAAAACCGCATACATCTCTAATTATGAATACTATATATTCCATTGCAATGGATAGTCTAATGACATAGAATGTCTTTCTTTTTAGCAATTTCACATGGTAACTAATAATGACCTAAGAGTCTGTTAAGAATACAAACTATTTTATTATCTATCTCATGACAAAGAGATTTTTGGTTATGACTGACTTTTTTTAGAAGACTTTAAACTTGACTAATGGAGAAGGAAATGGCAACCCACTCCAGTATTCCTGCCTGGAGAATCCCAGGGACAGAGGAGCCTGGTGGGCTACTGTCTATGGGGTCGCACAGAGCTGGATACGACTGAAGCGACTTAGCAGCAGCAGCAGCAGCAAACTTGACTAAAGTGAAAAATAAGCTTTTAATTTGTCATATTTATTTGATAACACATGATAAATATTTGAAAAATATGTAAGCATTTATTGTTATATCTTATTTCATCTCTAAATTGCCCTTATTGTTACATCCTGTTTCATCTCTGAAATGCCCTTTGTTTGAAGGTTCAGTAATAAGAAGAAGACTCTATTAATAATCTTCCTTGAAATGAGGCCACAACAGTTTGAAAAATATAGTAGATCTGCCATTAAGACAATTGCTTTTCTTTTTTTTAGTTGCCATTTGTCAATAATGACTGTTCAATGATTAGAGGGAGGAAAGGAAACCTTGAGCAAAGGGTCATAAAGTATTATTATTAAAAGCATGTGTTTTGTATTTTGTTTACATTCACACTTCAATAGGTACTTCTGGTTACACAATTGTGTTATTCAACCTTTTATCCTATGCATCTTTTTTATTTGTCATACAATAGTTCCTTGAACTACTGTTATAATAAAATCAATGGACTAGAAATGCTTTGACCTCGGTATTATAGACAAACTGAAAAAAAATTTTTTTTAATCTATGGTAACGAAGTCACATGGCATAAATCAACTTGTAAATCCTTCCTGCATAGATCAGGTCTTCAGGACAGATCATCATTTAAATCTTTTCCAACCAGCCTAAGGAAAAGAATGCATTTACTTAGCTGCTGAATCAAAGAGCAAAGCAAGTTTTGACAGATTCAGGGATGGAGTTCCTGGGTGGGAAGGGGGTGGCTGTAAAAACTGTGGGTGTTGTCAGTTTGGTTTCCCAATTTTGAATAAGGATTAATCCATTTCTACCAACATACTACACACTTTAAAATCATTTTTAAGGTTCAGTCTCTGTTCTTTGTAATGTAGATGGTTACTAAATGATATAAGTGAAGGATGACATAATTAGGATCCACTATGTGCAGAATGCCACAAAATGCTAAAAAGTGCTTTTGCCTCATTTCTTATTTCCCCTGAGACCCAAAGGAGGAATAGATAATGCCATCCACAGGAGTGGGACCTGATCTGCCAGCACTGCCTTGGTGTAGATTATGGTAACTGCATCATCTAACACTAACTCTTAGGCAAGCAGATGCCTAACTCTTGCTGATTGTTTTGATGAATATTTGCACTACTCCATAAAAATCTAATGTAAACTGCAGCACTGTATGAAGCTTTATAAATAAATATTTTTCATAATAATATATTTTCCTCTAATAGCCAGAATGCTATCATAAAATATAAATGTAGAAAGTTTTTTTCAGGGTTGACTTTTAGATATCATAATTCTGACTGTATTTTAGCTCCATAAATGAATAACAATGACTTTCTCAAAAAAAAGATCTTAATTTCTAGTTTCTGAAGTTATTGTGAGGTTGGAAAAATTCCTACAAATGCAGACTGATATGTTCATATTTGTATTTTACTTATATTTTAAGAAGCACTTCCTATTTCACCATCATAGAAATACTAAAAATATAAATTTTACTTAGGGGACAATGGGAAATTCTTAAAATATTAACTATCATATTCAAATATCTTTATTAACTCAGGAAAAAAAAGTTGCCTCAGATGAGCTAATGAGAACTTTCAGTATCTTTCTATTATACCCATCTATTGATATGTACTTTTAAAGGTTATATCTATAAACTGCAAAAGTATATTCTTTTCCTTCAATTTCAAGAATAACACTACCAGTTTCCAAGTGCCTGCTATGGGCCAGGAAATGGTCTGCAAAATTTACATATTTTACTGTATAATTCATTTTTCAGGTGAAGAAACTGAGATTTGGAAAGGTCAAGTAACTTGTCCCAATTCAGTTAGAAAAAGGAGAGGCCAGGATTCAATTCTACATCAGATTCATCCCCCAAACTCTGCCTATTGACTATTCTTTACTATTCCTTTGTAGTGGAGTTTCACTAGTAAAATTCAGAGTTTCACTAGTAAGATTTGTAATCCTTCTAAAAATTGTCAAAATACTGAAAAATCTTCAAACTATTTTTGAATGCTTATTAAGCATTTTAATATAAAAATACAATGTGTATGGTTTGCCTAGGGAAGGGCACACCTAATACTATAGATATTTTCATCCTAAATATAATTTTTGTTTCTTCATAGCCTGGCATTTTTAAGAAAAATCTAAACTGCTCTAATTTGAGTAGTTTTTTTCGTAAACATCATACACAAAAATAACAGAATTTTAAAAAGTAGAATTCAATTATATAAAGTAATTAAGGAATAATTATTTTGATTTCATATTACAGAAGAGGAAATAAAACTTGCAGTCAGAATTTATGAAGCACTTGCTCTAAATATTTAAAGTATCATTGAACTAAAAAAATTGATTCTTTTGGAAAAATTTTTTAAAATTATAATAATACAGTTCTTGGTATTTTCTTTGTTTTATGGTATGTTCTTTGTTTTATGACAGTTTAATCTTCCAGTGCCTTATTTTCCCACATATGCTGTTAATATGTTGAAGAAGTCTTTAGTTTTTATCTTTTTTACGAAGTCTTCAAAGCTGTTAAATATATCCACAGAATGTAAGTACACAAAACTTAAACATATACATATACCAGCATAATAACTTCATGCATCAGGGTGTATTATCACTATCCATGTAACTTCATTTTATTAACAAATAAATGATATATATTTATAACTGAGTATTGAAATTAGAGGCATAAATCGAAAAACTTGCCTGCATACCATAACAAATGACCCAGTGTCAACAACAAAAACATGTTCTTTCCAAAACATTATTAAAGTATCAATAATAGCAATAAATCTTTTATGAATAACTTGAAACGTACTCACACTATTTCATTAACTCTTGGCCCTGTACTCTTTCCACACACACGAGGTGTCTTCTAGCTACACAGAATTTCAACCAGTTTCTCTATCATCTTAAACTTGAGTTTTTAAGAGGCAAAATTATCATCTTTAACCTAATCTACTGAGGGAGTTATTAAACCTTGAAAATCATTCTATTTAAAATACAGAAGTTGGGCCTGAATAAATGTCCTTCATGTTGGTAGGGAATGCAGTTAATGATACTGGACTTGAGATTCCATAGAGAATCTTTCAGAAATTAGTACAGAAAACTGTCTTTGTGGTTAAGTTCTAAAATGTGTCCCCAGGTCATTATAGAATTTGTACCTTTGTGTGTCTAAAAGTACTTCATATTAGTATTTATATTGAGTGTTTTGTTTTAGGACTCAGTACACTAAGGTCTCTTCAGTTTGTAATTCTGTTAAAGAAATGTCAAGAGCTATTGTATACCACTCTTCTAAGCATATTGCTTGTGATTGTCACATTAGAAAGTAGAAATAACACTCATCTCTCACTTTATCAGAGTGAACAAGACATAGCCTACATCACTTGGTCCATGTGATCATAAATTGAAGAAATGAAACAGGATCTTGGGCATGTAGAAAGTTCTGTTATAATGTCCATACAAAACTATATCTACTTAATGTTTTAGGCATCTTTTGGCATAATAAGCAATTTCATGGTTAAAGATTTTCTTCTCTTAATTTCACATTTAGAAATAGACAAGACTTTTAAAATACCTGTATCCTACTATGCATGCTATTTTATCCTACTATACATACTATACATACTACTTTTGTGTACAGCTTCAGTCAATAAATCTGCATGTTTATTGGAGTATTTAGATTTTTAATCAGGACCACCTAATATACATGTATCTATCTATTACAGATACTGATATGTTGAATTGCTAGATCAAAAAATTGGATCTAACTTTATCAAACTCTTTTCTGAGGTTATAACAAGTCATGCTGCCAAATGTACATGTGAGTTCTTTTGATCTACATACTTGACAACACTCTGTGCCAGTGTGGTAAAGGTGTATAGGTATCTCATGCTGTCCTCTTATTTCTGCTGAAGGTACATGATATTGTATATCTTTTTGGTTACATATTTCCTCCTTTGTGAAGTGCTTATTCAACCTTTTGATTTTTCTATAGTTGGTCTTATTTTTTTTCCTTTTTTTTAATTGAAGGATAATTGCTTTACTGAAGGATAATTGCTTTACAGAATTTTCTGTCAAACTTCAACATGAATCAGCCATAAGTATACATATATCCTGTCCCTTTTGAACCTCTCTCCCATCTCCCTCCCCACCCCACTCCTCTAGCTTGATACAGAGCCCCTGTTTGAGTTTCCTGAGCCATACAGCAAATTCCCGTTGGCTATCTATTTTACATGTGGTAGTGTAAGTTTCCATGTTACTTCTTCCATACATCGCACTCTCTTCTCACCTCTCCCCAGGTCCATAAGTCTATTCTCTATGTCTGTTTCTCCATCGCTGCCCTGTAAATAAATTATTCAGTAACATTTTTCTAGATTCTGTATATGTCTGTTAGAATATGATATTTATCTTTCTCTTTCTGGCTCTCTTCACTCTGTATAATAGGTTCTAGGTTCATCCACCTCATCAGAACTGACTCAAATGTGTTCCTTTTTATGGCCAAGTAATATTCCATTGTGTTTATGTACCACAACTTATTTATCCATTCATCATCTGTTGTTGGACATCTAGATTGCTTCCATGTTCTAGCTATTGTAAGTAGTGCTGCAATCAACAACAGGATACATGTGTCTTTTTCAATTTTGGTTTCCTCAGGTATTTGCCTAGGAGTGAAATTGCTGGGTCATATGGTGGTTTTATTACTATTTTTTTTTAAGGAATCTCCATACCCTCTTCCATAGTGGCTCTATCAATTTACATTCACACCAACAGTGCAAGAGCATTCCCTTTTCTCCACACCGTCTGCAGCATTTATTGTTTGTAGACTTTTTGAGGATAGCCATTCTGACCGGTGTGAGGTGATATCTCAATGTGGTTTTGATTTGCATTTCTCTAACAATGAGTGAGGTTGAGCATCTTTTCATGTGTTTGTTAGCCATCTGTATATCTTCTTCGGAGAAATGTTTTTTTAGGTCTTTTACCCTTTTGATTGGGTCTTTTGGGTCTTTTAGGTCTTTTACACTTTTTGATTGGTTTCTTTGTTTTTCTAGCATTGAGTCATATGAGCTGCTTGTATATCTTGGAAATTAATCCTTTGTCAGTTGTTTCATTTGCTATTATTTTCTCCCATTCTGAGGGTGGTCTTTTCACCTTGCTTATGGTCTCCTTTGCTTTGCAAAAGCTTTTAGTTTAATCAGGTCCCACTGTTTACTTTTGTTTTGATTTACTCTAGGAGGTGGATCATAGAGGATCTTGATTTGATTTATGTCATTGAGTGTTCTGCCTATGTTTTCCTCTAAGAGTTTTATAGTTTTTGGTCTTACATCTAGGTGTTTAATCCATTTTGAGTTTATCTTTGTGTATGGTGTTAGGAAGTGTTCTGATTTCATTCTTTTACATGTAGCTGTCCAGTTTTCTCAGTACCATTTGTTGAAGAGGCTGTCTTTGACCCATTGTATATTCTTGCCTCCTTTGTCAAAAATAAAGTACCCATAGGTGCATGGGTTTATTTCTGGGCTTTCTATCTTGTTCCATTGTTCTGTGTTTCTGTTTTGTGCCAGTATTGTACTGTCTTGATGACTGTAGCTTTGTAGTAAAATCTGAAATCAGGAAGGTTGATTCCTCCAGTCCCATTCTTCTTTCCCAAGATTGCTTTCGCTATTCAGGGTCTTTTGTGTCTCCAAATGAACTGTGAAATTTTTTGTCCTAGTTCTTTGAAAGATGCCATTGGTAATTTAATAGGGATCACACTGAATCTGTAGATTGCATTTGATAGTATAGCCATTTTCACAATAATGATTCTTCCTACCCACGAACATGGAATATCTCTCCATCTGTTTATGTCATCTTTGATTTCTTTCACTAGTGTCTTATCATTTTCTGTGTACAGTTCTTTTGTCTCCTTAGGTAAGTTTATCCCCAGATATTTAATTCTTTTTGTTGCAATGGTGAATGGGATTGATTCCTTAATTTCTCTTTCTGATTTTTCATTATTGGTATATAGAAATGCAAGTGATTTCTGCATTGATTTTGTATTGATTTTGTGTATTGATTTTGTATCCTGCAACTTTTATAAATTCACTGATTAGCTCTAGTAATCTTCTGGTCCTATCTTTAGGGTTTTTCTATGTACAGTATCATATCATCTGCAAACAGTGAGAGCTTTACTTCTTCTTTTCCAAACTCAATTCCTTTTATTTCTTTTTCTTCTCTAATTGCTGTAGCTAGGACTTCCAGAACTATGTTGAATAATACCTACAAAGTGGACACCCTTGTCCTGTTCTTGATCTTAGAGGAATAGGAATGCTTTCAGTTTCACCACTGAGAATAATGTTTGCTGCAGGCTTATCATATATGGCCTTTACTATGTTGAGGTACTCCAAGGCCAAATTTTCCCATTACTTTGGTATTTCTTGGCTTCCTACTTTTGCATTACTGTCTCCTATAATGAAAAGGACATCTTTTTTGGGTGTGAGTTCTAGAAGGTCTTGTACGTCTTCACAGAACCGTTAAACTTCAGCTTCTTCAGCATTATTGGTCGGACATAGACTTGGATTACTGTGATATTGAATGGGTTGCCTTGGAAACGAACAGAGATCATTCTGTCATTTTTGAGATTGGATCAAAGTATTGCATTTCGGACTCTTCTGTTGGTGATGATGGCTACTCCATTTCTTCTAAGGGATTCCTGCCCACAGTAGTAGATATAATGGTCATCTGAGTTAAATTAGCCCATTCCAGTCCATTTTAGTTTGCTGATTCCTAGAAAGTTGATGTTCAGTCTTGCCATCTCCTGTTTGACCACTTCTAATTTGCCTTGATTCATGGACCTAAATTTCCAGGTTCCTATGCAATATTGCTCTTTACAGCATCAGACTTTACTTCCAACACTAATCACATCCACAACTGGGTATTGTTTTTGCTTTGGCTCCATCTCTTCATTCTTTCTGGAGTAGGTTCTCCACTGATCTCCAGTAGCATATTGGGTACCTACCGACCTGGGGAGTTCATCTTTCAGTGTTCTATCTTTTTACATGTTCATACTGTTCATGGGGTTCTCAATACTGAAGTGGTTTGCCATTCCCTTCTCCAGGGCACCACATTTTGTCAGATTTCAAATCCTAAAACATGATGCTGTGAAAGTGCTGCATTCAATATGTCAGAAAATTTGGAAAACTCAACAGTGGCCACGGGACTGGAAAAGGTCAGTTTTCATTCCAATCCCAAAAAAGGGCAATGCCAAGGAATGCTCAAACTACTGCACAATTGCTCTCCTCACACACTAGCAAAGTAATGCTCAAAATTCTTCCAGTCAGGCTTCAACACTACATGAACTGTGAACTTCCAGATGTTCCAGCTGGATTTAGAAAAGGCAGAGGAACAGGAAATCAAATTGCCAATATCCATCGGATTATCAAGAAAGCAAGAGAGCTCCAGAAAAACATCTACTTCTGCTTTATTGATAATACCAAAGCCTTTGACTGTGTGGATCACAACGAACTGTGGAAAATTCTGAAAGAGATGGGAATACCAGACCACCTGACCTGCCTCATGAGAAATCTATATGCAGGTCAAGAAGCAACAGTTAGAATTGGACATGGAACAACAGACTGGTTCCAAATCGGGAAAAGAATACATCAAGGCTGTATATTGTCACCCTGCTTATTTAACTTATATGCAGAGTACATCATGAGAAATTCTGGACTGGATGAAGCACAAGCTGGAATCAAAATTCCCAGGAGAACTATCAATAAACTAAGATATGCAGATGACACGACCCTTATGGCAGAAAGTGAAGAACTAATAAGCCTCTTGATGAAAGTAAAAGAAAAGAGTGAAAAAGTTGGCTTAAAGTTCAACATTCAGAAAACTAAGATCATGGCATCTGGTCCCATAACTTCATGGCAAAGAGATGGGGAAACAATGAAAACAGTGACAGACTTTATTTTCTTGGGCTCCAAAATCACTGCAGATGGTGACTGCAGCCATGAAATTAAAAGATGCTTGCTCCTTAGAAGAATGGTTATGACCAACCTAGACAGTATATTAAAAAGCAGAGACATTACTTTGCCAACAATGGTCCATCTAGTCAAAGCTATGGTTTTTCCAGTAGTCATGTATGGATGTAAGAGTTGGACCATAAAAAGCTGAGCACTGAAGAATTGATGCTTTTGAACTGCGGTGTTGTAGAAGACTCTTGAGAGTTCCTTGGACTGTGAGAAGATCCAACCAGTCCATCCTAAAAGAAATCAGTCCTGAATATTCATTGGAAGGACAGATTCTGAAGCTGAAACTCCAATACTTTGGCCACCTGATGTGAAGAACTGACTCATTGGAAAAGACCCTGATGCTGGGAAACGCGAGAAGTGGACGACAGAGGATGAGATGGTTAGATGGCATCACTGTCTCAATAGATATGAGTTTGAGTAAACCTGGCGAGTTGGTGATGGACAGGGAGGCCTGGCCTGCTGCAGTCTATTGGGTCACAAAGAGTCAGACACGACTGAGCGACTGAACTGAACTGAACTGATGTTGGGGTTGGTTCCTTCTATGCTCATTTTTGAAGAGTTTTAATCATAAATGGTTGCTGAATTTTGTCAAAGGATTTTTCTGCATCTACTGTGATTATCATACAGTTTTTATCTTTCAAACTGTTAATATGGTGTATCACATTGATTGATTTGCATATATTGAAGAATCCTTGCATTCCTGGAATAAACCCAACTTGATCTGTTGCTGAATTCTGTTTGCTAAATTTTGTTGAGGATTTTTGCATCTACATTCATCATTGATATTGGCCTGTAGTTTTCTTTTTTGTGTGTTTGTCTTTGTCTGGTTTTGGTCTCAGGGTGATGGCAGCCTTGTAGAATGAGTTTGGAAGTGCTCCTTCCTCTGCAATTTTTTGAAAGAGTTTTAGAAGAATGGGCATCGGCTCTTCTCTAAATGTTTGATAGAATTCTCCTGTGAAGCCATCTGGTCCTGGGCTTTTGTTTTGGGGGAGATTCTTGATCACAGCTTCAATTTCTGAGTTTTTGATTGGGTCGTTATAATTTCTATTTCTTCCTGGTTCAGTCTTGGAAGATTGAACTTTTCTAAGAATCTATCCATTTCTTCCAGGATATCCATTTTATTGCCATGTAGTTGTTCAGAATATTATCTTATAATTCTTTGTATTTCTGTATTGTCTGTTGTAACCTCTCCTTTTTCATTTCTAATTTTGATTCTTCTCTCTTTTTTTCTTGATGAATCTGGCCAAAGTTTTGTCAATTTTGTTTACCTTCTCAAAACACAGCTTTTAGTTTTATTAATCTTTACTATTGTTTCTTTCATTTCTTTTTCATTTATTTCTTCTTGGATCTTTATGATTTCTTTCCTTCTACTAATTTTGGTGTTTTGTTGTTGTTGTTGTTCTTTTTCCAGTTGTTTTAGACGTAAAGTTAGGTTGTTATTTAATGTTTTTCTTATTTCCTGAGGTAGGATTGTATTGCTATAAACTTCCCTCTTAGGACTGTATTTGCTGCATTCCATAGGTTTTGAGTTGTTGTGTTTTCATTGTCATTTCTTTCTAGAAATTTTTTGATCTCCCTTTTGATTTCTTCAGTAACCTGTTGGTAATTTAGAAACAGGTTGCTTAATCTCTGTGTGTTTATTTTTCTTACAGTTTTTTTTTTTTTGTAACTGATATCTAGTCTCATAGCATTGTGGTCGGAGAAGATGCATGATATGATTTCAGTTTTCTTAAATTTGCTGTTTGATTTGTGACCCAAGATGTTGCGAGGTTTGATTTGTGACCTGCAGAATGTTCCATGTGTACTTGAGAAGAAGGTGTATTCTTCTGCATTTGGATGGAATGTCCTGAAGATATCAATGAGATCCATCTCATGTAATGTATCATTTAAGACTTGTGTTTCCTTATTAATTTTCTTTTTTGATGATCTGTCCATTGGTATGAGTTGGGTGTTAAAGTCTCCTACTATTATTGTGTTACTGTCAATTTTTCCTTTTATGTCTGTTAGTGTTTGTCATGTATTTGCTCCTATGTTGGGTGCACAGATATTTACAATTTTTTGTCTTCCTCTTGGACTGACCCGTTGATCACTATGTAGTGTCCTTCTTTATCTCTTGTGATATTCTTTAAGTTCTGTTTTGTCTGATATGAGGATTGCTACTCCAGCTTTCTTTGGCTTACCATTTGCATGGAATATATTTTTCCGCCCTCTCACTTTCAGTCTATATGTGTCTTGAGGTCTGAAGTGGGTTTATTGTGGACAGCATATATATGGGTCTTGTTTTTGTATCCATTCAGCTAGTCTGTGTCTTTTGGTTGGAGCGTTTAATCCATTTATATTTAAAGTAATTATCAATATATATGTTCCTATTGCCATTTTCTTGTTTGGAGTTGATTTTGTAGATCTTTTTTCTTCTCTCATATTTCTTGACTATATAAGTCTGTTTAACATTTGTTGTAAAGCTGATTTGGTGGTACTGAATTCTCTTGACTTCTGCTCATCTGAAAAGCTTTTTATTTCTCCATAAATTTTGAATGAGATCCTTGCTGGGTACAGTAATCTTGGTTGTAGATTTTTCCTTTTCAGTACTTTAAATATGTCCTGCCATTCCTTTCTGGCCTGCAGAGTTTCTGCTGAAAGATCAGCTGTTAAGTAGATGTTCCCCTTGTATGTTACTTGTTGCTTCTCCCTTGCTGCTTTTAATATACTTTCTTTGTGTTTAGTCTTTGTTAGTATGATTAGTAAGTGTCTTGGCATGTTTCTCCTTGGTTTTATCCTGTATGGGACTGTTTGTGCTTCTTGGACTTGATTTGACTATTTCTTCTTCCATGTTGGGGAAATGTTCAACTGTAATTTCTTCAAAAATTTTTCTCATACCCTTTCTTTTTCACTTCTTCTTCTGGGATTCCTGTACTTCAAATGTTGTTGCATTTGATATTGTCCCAAAGTTCTCTGAGACTATCCCCAGTTCTTTTCATTCTTTTTACTTTATTCTGCTCTTCAGAAGTTATTCCCACCATTTTCTCTTCCATCTCACTGATTCATTCTTCTGCTTTTGATATTCTGCTATTGATTCCTTCTAGAGTATTTTTAATTTCAGTAATTGTGTTGTATGTCTTTGCATGTTTATTCTTTCATTCTTCTTGGTCTTTGTTAATTGATTCTTGAATTTTCTCCATTTTGTTTTCAAGGTTTTTGAGCATTTTTACTATCATTTTTCTGAATTCTTTTTCAGGTAGTTTGCCTGTTTCCTCTTCATTTATTTGGACTTCTGTGTTTCTAGTTTGCTCCTTCATTTGTGTAGTGGTTCTTTGTCTTTTCATTATTTTTTTTTAACTTATTGTGTTTGAGGTCTCCTTTCCCCAGGCTTCAAGGTTGAATTCTTTCTTCCTTTTGGTTTCTGTCCTCCTAAGGTTGGTCCAGTGGTTTGTGTAAGCTTCGTATAGGGTGAGATATGTGCTAAGTTTTTGTTTGTTTGTTCTTCCTCTGATGGGCAAGGCTGAGTGAGGTGGTAATCCTGTCTGCTGATGACTGGGTTTGTATTTTTGTTTTGTTTGTTGTTTAGATGTGGTGTCCTGCACAGTGTGCTGTTGGTGGTTGGGTGATGCTGGCTCTTATATTCCGGTGGTTTCCTTTGTGTGAGTTCTCACTAGTTGATACCCCCTAGGGTTAGTTCTCTGAAAGTCTAGAGTCTTGGAATCAGTGCTCCCACTCCAGAGGCTCAGAGCTTGATCTTTAGCTTTTCGTGGGTCTGTGCATCCTTTTCCGCTGGTCACTTACTCCTGTCAACTCAGTCGGTGTTCTGGACGTACTTCTGTGTCCGACGGTGTATTCCTGATGTATCTGTGGAGAGAGTTGTACTCCACATCCACCTACTTCTCCACCATCTTGTTCTCTCCTAACATAAGCAGAGCAGAGATTTGTAAGCAGAAACTTCCTCAGGAACAGAAACCTTAACTATAGTTCACAAATTGCTGGAGGCTCAGTGTGGACAACTCTGAGAGTTCAGAACTTCAGGGAGACCCAGTCATAGGAAGGTAGCCATGATACTATGAGATTCACCTCCAAAAGGTCACCTATGTCCCCACAGTTATAAAACTGTTTTTCCCCATATTTTCTTATTTGTGTCTGTTGATCAAAGAGAATTTACTTTTTTTATGGTAAAATTACCTTTTTATCTCTGTTTAAGACCTTTTTATGTCTTAAGAAAAATTTCCTACTATGAAATCATGAAGAGATTCTCCCACATAGTTTTCTAAAGGAGAACTTGGAATTGCACCCAGTAATTAGGGTGATCATCTTTGTTTCCCTTGAACATCCCTACTTAATCCTTATTGTCCAGGGTACTTAATTGTACCTTTTTCTTTCTTAATAATATCCCAATTTGGATAATAAAATATATGGTTGCCTTACCTATAATCCACATGTAGATAAGTGTTGTGAGGGAAGGGAAGGGTCTGTGTGTGCTGTGAGGGAAGGGTCTATATTAATAAAATTTTCTGAGTAACAGACAACCTTATAATTTCAGTGGCTTCCAATAGCAACTTTTGTTTTTCATTCATTGGTCAGTATTTTCATCCTTTCTATATGTGGTTTAGGAGTGGCTTAGCTAGGCTTGACTCCAGACTGAAGATTTGGTTTGTCTATTTCATGTGATTCTCATCCTACCACCCAGGTAGAGAGAGCCCACATTCTATTGGTTAAAGCAACATATGTGGCCAAGACAAAAATCATTCAGGCAAAGATATAAATTCCCTCCACGTGGAAGCCATGACCTGATTAGAGAGTATAAGAATTGTGAATAGGTATGAAATACAATGGTCTTTGAAAGGTCCAGTTTAATTTTTTCCCATATGGATACCCAATGTTCCCACTGTCATTTATTTACAACACAACTCATTTTTTCACCTTTCTACTGTGGTAACTTAGTCATTTATAAAGTATCTGTGCATACCTGAATTTATTTTAGAATAACCTATTTTTTATTGTCGATTACTGGGCTGAAATATGCATCTATATTGAAATACAATATGTATGCAATAAAATTTATCTATTAATAGTATAGTTTGATGAGATTGGACAATTGCATGAACCATGTTCTTATGACCAAAATCAAGATACAGGCCATCTATATCACCACAAAATATTTCCTCATACCTCTTTGAAGTTATTCTCATTCCCTGAATCTCAATCTCAGACGTCTGTTCATTTGCTTCAAGTTATTAGAATTTTAACCTTTTAGAGGCATGCTGCAGTTCATGGGGTCCAACTCGCAAAGAGCTGGACACAACTGAGTGACTGAACTGAACTGAGAGTTTCATATAAATGGAATCTTTCAGAACATTGTGTTTTATGTTATACTTCCTTCACATAGGACTCTCCTTGTGGCTCAGCTGGTAAAGAATCTGCCTGCAATGCGGGAGACCTCGGTTCTATCCCTGGGTTGGGAAGATCCCCTGGAAAAGGGAAAGTCTACCCACTCCAGTATTCTGGGCTAGAGAATTCCATGGACTGTTTAGTTCATGGGGTCACAAAGAGTCAGACACGACTGAGCGACTTTCGCTTCACTTCAGTTCACTCCTTCACATAGCTTAATGTTTTTCAGATTTCTCCAAGTAAGCTAATATTAATACTTGGATATTTATACTTCATTCTTTTCATTGCTTATATATAAGGATATAGCACGATATGTTCAGTTATTTACCAGTTAGTTGACACAGATTTTGTATCAGTTTGCCAGGGCTGCCTTGACAAAATGTCACAAACTGGGTGGCTTAAACAACAGAAATTTGTTGTCTTACTGTTGTTGATGCTGGAAGTCCAAAACCAAGGTGTTGGTTAGATTGTCTTCCTCTAAAGCTATGAAAGCAAATCTGTTCTATGTCTGGCTTGCTGGCCATCTTTGTCATTCCTTGGCTTGTAGACATATCCCCCCAATCTCTGTCTTCATGCTTGCATAACATTCTCCATGCAGGTATGTTTGCGTTGTGTCCAAAATTCCTTTTTTTTTTTTTTTTTAAATAAGGACACCAGTCATACTGATTAGAGGACCCATCCTTCTTCAGCATGACTTAATCTTAAATAATTATGACTCTATTTCCAAGTAAGGTCATATTCTTAGTTACTTGGGATTGGGATTACACCATATTTATTTAGAGGGAATACAATTCAATCTACAATCTACAAGACTGATTTCAAATTTTAGCTATTATATTTTTTGAGAAAATTTGTAAAAAAGCCTTTATATGACTCTCTACTTTCATTTCTGTTGGGATACACCAAGGCATGATTATGAAAGTTTTTAAATAAATTTTGTTATATTTAGAAACAAGTATTCCAGTACTTTCTTGTCTTCTTTTAGTCTACCCTATTATAGTTTTAGCATTTAAATTTGCAAAATACTGTTAGAACTGGTTTTGCAAGTTCAAAAAAATAAGAAAAAATACAAAAAATTTGATTGAATTATGTAAAAACTATAGATTGTGTGAAAATTTTATATTTTTACAATAGTGTTTCAGCCCATGAATTTTGTATATATCTCCATTTATTTGTCATATTTTATTTCTTACCTTAGCTATATTTATTCACAAAGAAGTTGCATGATTTGTTTGATTTTTTTTATGAAATATTTTTTGATGATTTTAAATATATCTTTTGTGAAACTTGATTTTTAATTGTAAATTTCTAGCATGTAAACACCAAAGATTTTTCAGAGAGATAGTGATTTTTCTGCTCAAAATCTTTCTAAGTTCTCACCTAGTTGAACTAAAAATACATTCATAAATTCTTAGAAACTTCTATCTATATGAATATAAATGTATATAAAGATTGCTTTCTCTTTATAATCTTATACATATCAATTTTTTTTCTTATATTAACACACTGGTCTAGACATCTAATATAAACTTAACTAGATTGAAATGGCAATGATGAACATATTTGTTTTATTCCCTATTTGAAAGATAAGATGTTCAATGTATAAAATTGTAATTTTTAAAATGAGGATGCCTTTTATAAAAGTCAAAAAGCCGGACACTATAAAACTCTTAGAGGAAAACATAGGCAGAACACTCCATGACATAAATCCCAAGATATTTTTTGTTCCACTTTGTAGAATAACAAAAATAATAACAAAAATAAATGGGATCCAATTAAACTTAAAAGCTTTTGAACAGCAAAGGAAACCATAAACAAGACAAAAAGACAACCCTCAGAATGGGAGAAAATATTTGCAAACTAAGCAACTGGCAAGGAATTAATCACCAAAATGTACAAGTAGCTCATGCAGCTTGGTATTAAAAAAAAAAAATCAGAAAATGGGCAGAAGATCTAAACAGATGTATTCAGAGATTCTGGAGAACATGATATGGACATCTTAAGGCAGCCATTATTTACCTTCCTCAAATCTGCTCTCTGGTACCCAAAGATTCACATCTGTCCCAAATGCAAAATACATTCAGTGTATCCCAAACTCCACAAAAGGTTAACCCAAGTTTATTAACTTAATATCATTCTCAAGTTAAAATCTCACCTAAGGCTTCTCAGCTTAAAAATTCCAAGTCATATCATCTATATCAATGACATTAGATTAGAAGTGATACTTCACTTAGTATGATGTATATCCTGAGATTAAATTCACTTCCATATGTGGAACTATGAAACTAGAATATAAGTGATTGATGTTCAAAATAGAATATGTTATCTATTTTCAAAATACAATCAAAATTGTATTTTGCCATAAAATATGGCAGGCTTAGGATACCAGGTATAGACATTACTATACTGAACATGAGAAAATGGGAGGAAAAAAGGAGTCATTGGTCCCGAACAGTTTCAAACTCCAGCAGGACAAACTCCCTTAGGTTTCAGGACCTGAGTGTAATCATTTGTGTCTTACGTCTCTGCCATCTGAGCCACCGTCTCTGACCTTGGATGTACTTTTCCTTTTTCTTGAAGGATAGCATATTTTTGCAGTTGAGTAGTGTTATTAGCTTGTTTCCTTCAAGTAGAATTTAGGGGATCTGGTAGTCTTGTTTTATTATGTTCACTCTGTTTGCTTTTCAGTCCAAGCTGGCAGTGTTACTGCTGAGATAACATTCTCAGGAGTCTTGTAGATCTCCAGTGCATGTGTTCTGGATTCACTCAGTTAGACAAGAGGCTCCCCCACAGATCTTTCCTGTATAATCCCATCTCTATTTTTGACTTCTGCTAAAATGAATGAGGGGAATCCATGAGTCATACACCTAATCTTTCAAAAAGCCCTCTGTGTGAAGGAATACTCTGAAATTTTAATCCTTCTGAAATACTAGCAAGAAGTTGACCAGTATTACTCTTGGCTTTTTCTCTGGAACATGTGACCCTTCTAATTTTAGCAATCTGGAAAGACCGTGAATCTTCCAAATCATCAAGTCCTAGGTCATCTTTGCTTAACAATTTTTTTGCTCAATCCATCTCTTTCGTATTGCATTGTACTCTAAGCAGCAAGAAGAAACCAATCATATCTTCAACTCTATTTTTTGAAATCTCTGAGTTCATCATGCTTTATTACCATGTAAAACACTAGTCAGTTAAAGTTTCTGCCTCTGTACAGCACTAGATGATATTATCTCATGCTCCCAATAATCTGTTCCTCATGTCCATCTTAGCTTTCACCAGCACCATCTTAAGGTCTGCTAACAGTGTGTTTATGATAACTTAGGTGCTTCTCATTTCCTGTTGAGTATTTTTTGGCAGAGTTATTAGAACAAATTCCTGGATAGAATAAACAAAGTGGAGTTGAAAATTATTAGAAAAATAATGTAAAATAGAAGCTTTAAGATAGGAATATCACACTTAATATTCATTCAATGGTGGAGAAAGCTACCTACTGAAAAACAAAATCATAGAATCATCAAGATTAGGAAAACATTAAGAAAAAAGCAAAAAACAAAAAAGATCAGCACTGAGGATAAAGCATAAGAATGACTTCAGAATTCTAATTAGCAACAATACTCCTCTCCCAAAAAAAATGTCAAAATGAATAAATTTATTAGGCAGTATAAGGGCAAATGAAAGATATTTTCATACATGTGGTTAATAGGAAAGTTTACTTTTTTGACCCCTTTTTTAAAAAAGTTATTAGAGGATAATTTCCAATAGAATACAATAAGAACTTTAACAGGTTACAATTGAGTAGAAACAGTGATTCCCCACCTATAAGTGCAATAAAAAAGATTGCAGAATGATAGCCATCTAATAATCTGAGAAATGATCAAAATTAGAACAATAATTTAACAAGCTCCAAAAATTATACCCCAAGAAGAAATCAGATTTCACTGAACAGAAGGATAACCTTAGTTCTATACTTGTCAACAGAACTGAACAGGATTATAAATTTCAAGGTGCACAAATTTTATAGAAATCATGAACAAAATGTGAAACTAACAAAAAATTGGAATTATTTTATATAATTGACGGAATTTAGGGAAATCATTCATTTTTTACCTCATTATTGTTACATTGTTTATTAAGTTGCCCTCATTGATGGATGGCTTCATAGAACATGTGATATATACAGAGATATATAATCTCTGTAAAGATTAATATTCCAACAATCATAATATTTTAAATGCAGTTTTAAAGTTGTCAAATTTTAGAACTTGTAAATAAAACATGGATGATTTAATAAGATTATAGATGAGAATATAAATGTTATAGCTTAATTTTTCATGATGTAAGAATAGTGACACAGAATTGAGTGTGGGCAAATAATTTCCTCACTGTATTTAGCAGAGACATAATGAAAACTTTCAAAATTCAGTGGACAAAGAAATAGAGATTTTAGTTTAAAGCATACCAAAATATTTTATTTAGCAAAATAAAATAACTAAAATTGGAGAAAAAGGGAAAAGGGCATTAGAATGGAGAAGTGTAAGGTACATTCATTAAAGAAAGCTTAATATCTTGATTTGCTTTTACAGCCTACTTTATGTTGTAACATTACTTATGCTTTAAAATCTGTCTTGTCTTATCACATTCTTTTATTCAGAACTAAATTACACAAGTTGAGTTACTATTACTGAACAAACTTTTATCAATAGTACCTCCATTGACTGAGGGCTAAAATTAATTCTCTTAGCAAAATCTGAATTCCTATTTCAAGTTTCCCAAAATAAAAAGACTATCAAAAGAGAGCATTAAAAGTTTGACAGCTTAATCTTCTAAATATGTCACTGCAAGAATAAGTACTATAGGAAAGTGTCATGTTTCAAGGTACCTTGGAAATGAATACTGAGAGAAAGAATGAACTCAATTGCACATAAGAGATTAGATCAGTTAAACATTATAAAAATTAGCACCACATAGAATCACAGGCATGACTTTCAAAAGCTTTTTTTCAAAAGTTTTGCAATGGATACAATCTATTATTACTTGAATTTATATCAAAAGTGCTCCTCCTGATGAAGTAACACTCAGGATAGAAGTAACTGACTTCCTTTTAATATTCTCTTTTTTAATCGTTCTAATATGTTAATTATTGGCAGAACAAAAAAGAAAACAAAACACGTGTATGAGTCTTTCTTTCAGGTGAAAGATCAGTGTCTATTAATTCAAGTTTATTTCACTGTCCATCATGTCAGAGGTGATGCCATTAACTGATGCTTCCATTAGTAGATTCAACTGCAGTTGAACACTCTGGAGTGGTACCCTTGTCTTCCATCAGTTTCCTCTGAACTCTGCCTCAAAGGCTGCACAGAATCTCTAGCCAAATAGGTCAAGTTTCTTTACTGCACTGTTTGCTGCGACTTTTCCTCCGGGAATCCAGTCATGCTACTTCATTGCATCCTTGATTCTGTCATTAGACCATATGTCTGCCCTTTCTCTTTCTCTCTCTCTCTCTCCACCTCAACCTAATTTCTGTGAGCAGCTTCGATTTTCTGTCAACGGATGTGGATTAAGGAGTGGGTCAATAAAGCAGATGCCTGAGGCAGCAATCTTGAAGGATGTATTCTGAGAGACCTAATTGTATTTACCAGAATTCCTCCCTAGAAGAATATAGCAGCAAGAATGGAAAGGAAAACTTGACAAGCCCCTTCAGTTAGAGGAGCAGATCCCCCAAAGAATTGCTTGAGACTGGTTTTTGGTCAATAACTTGATTGCCACCAAGGATAGATCCTGTTAAAGATAAGCTTTTTTCTTTTTTTGCTGCTTTAAAATTTCTTTTGCAGCTTTTTTGTTTTTCAGTTATATTTCCTTCTACAAGATCCATTGGAATAGTGCTCCCATAAATTGCAGAGGAAAAACCTGGAGCTTCTTTACTAAAATCCCTTGCCAATAGGATCCCCATGTATCCAGTGAGCAGTACTAGTGTAAGACTTGCCAGCTGGGGTTAGGGTTGAATTGTCCAGGGCCATCAGAAGACAGCAGCCTAGTCTTCCTTCATCGTTCTCAGGTGCACTCAAATCCCTTAAAAAGGTATTCAAAGGCTGTCGCTATGATGGGCCATCAAATTATCATTGACCCCCACTTCCATGAGTATCTTTCATTTCCTGGTGACTACTACCTGTTTTCCTGTTACATTCAGCCAGGCAGGAGAGTGATGTTTTGCATATTAGACTCCCCAGAACCCACCCTGAAGAAACTCATTCAAATGGACCCCATTCTGTGTTTCAGGGAGCTGGTGCCCTGCCTAATAACAGCTTTGAGACAGAAGAGACCATACAAATCAAAGTCCTTCTTTTTATAGAGGACTTAAGTAACTAGCACTTGAATCTCATTTTTCTAATAAAATGTTCTTTAATTTTTATCAGGACTCTGCTTAAACATCTATGATATAGTCAGTATAATCTGTGCAGATACCCAGACAATATTATGGCCAACCATATATTCTTTGGAGTCTGGTGCCTTATTCTGTTGTATTCAAAACAACACTAAACTAAACCAACTTTGTGAATATGTTTTTACTTTTGAAGCATAAATTTGTCAGAACTTACTGAGTATTTGGTGACATCATCAATTTCTAGAATATCAACACATTCTAGATGTCTTTCAATGTTTCAGTTCAGTTTAATCACTCAGTCATGGCCGACTCTTTGTGACCCCATGAACTGAAGCACGCCAGGCTTCCCTGTCCATCACCAACTCCCAAAGCTTGCTCAAACTCATGTCCATCCAACTCATGATTGTAGGTGATGCCATACAACCATCTCATCCTTTGTCATTCCCTTCTCCTCCTGCCTTTGATCTTTCCCAGCATCAGGGTCTTTTCCAATGAGTCAGTTCTTTGCATCAGGTGACCAAAGCATTGGAGCTTCAACTTCAACATCAGTCCTTCCAATGAATATTCAGAACTGATTTCCTTTAGGATGGACTTTTTGGATCTCCTTGCAGTCCAAGGGACTCTCAAGAGTCTTTTTCAACACTACAGTACAAAAGCATCAGTTCTTCAAAACTCAGCTTTGAAGAATTAAATTTATAGTCCAACCCTCACATCCATGCATAACTACTGGAAAAGCCATAGCTTTGACTAGATGGATGCTGTTGGCAAAGTAATGTCTCTGCTTTTTAAGGTACTGTCTAGGTTGGTCATAGTTTTCTTCCAAGGAACAAGCGTCTTTTAATTTCATGGCTGCAGTCACCATCTGCAGAGATTTTGGAGCCCAAGAAAATAAAGTCTCTCACTGTTTCCATTGTTTTTCCCTCTATTTGCCATGAAGTGATGGGACCGGATGCCATGATCTTAGTTTTCTGAATGTTGAGTTTTAAGCCAACTTTTTCACTCTCCTCTTTCACTTTCATCAAGAGGCTCTTCAGTTCCTCCCAGCAATCTTGATTCCAGCTTGTGCTTCATCCACCCTGACATTTTGCATGATGTACTCTGCATTTAAGTTAAATAAGCAGGGTGACAATATATAGCCTTGATGTACTCCTTTCCCAATCGGGAACCAGTCCATTGTTCCATGTCCGGTACTAACTGTTGCTTCTTGACCTGCATAGAGGTTTCTCAGGAGGCAAGTCACGGGGTCTGGTGTTCCCATTTCTTTAATAATTTCCCACAGTTTGTTGTAATCCACACAGTCAAATTCTTTGGCATAGTCAATAAAGCAGAAGTAGAATTTTTCTGGAACTTTCTTGCTTTTTCTGTGATCCAATGGATGTTGGCAATTTGATCTTTGGTTCCTCTGCCTTTTCTAAATCCAGCTTGAATATCTGGAAGTTCTCAGTTCACATGCTGTTGATGCCTCGCTTGGAGAATTTTGAGCATTACTTTGCTAGAGAGTGAGATGAGTGCAATTGTGCAGTACTATGAACATTTTTTGGCATTTCCTTTCTTTGGGAATAGAATTAAAATTGACCTTTTCCAAGAGATCTCCAGGCAAGGATACTGGAGAGGGTTGCCATTCCCTTCTCCAGGGGATCTTCCCAAGCCAGGGATCAAACTCAGGTCTCCTGCATTGCAGGCAAATTCTTTTACCATTTGATCCCGGAGAGAAGCCCTTTCAATGTTTCTAAGTCTTTAGCTGTAATACTTTTACCAATACAATAGTTTACATTCTTTCTCTTCCTAGTTGCCTTCTAAGAGTACTATTTTCACACAGAGAGTTAGGATAATAGCCTTTATATGTGTGTTTGTTCCTTTCTATTGTATTTTAAGGAGGAAAGTGTGAATTTCAGATTAATTGTTCAATCATCAAGGATAGAGATATAAAGTAAGCTTAATACAACAGCCTTTTTTATAAATTTATCCAATTTCTTGAAGTTAAGAAATTTTGCAGATTAGATGACATTAGAACTCCATATAAATAAAAAGAAATAATTATAGCCTAATCCTAGAAGCTTTGTTTAAAATTTTATTCCTTATTTTATTTTTTAAGCTTTATTTTTTGTGTTGAGATAGAGTTGGTTAACAAACAATGTTTTGATAGCTGCAAGTGAACAGGGAAGGGAGTCTGCCATTCATGTATCCATTCTCTCCCAAACCCCTCTCCCCTCCAGGCTGCCACAGAACACTACAGTAGGCCCTTGTTGGTTATCCATTTTAAATGTAGCAGTGTGTACATGTCCATCCTAAACTCCCTAACTATCCCTACATAAAAAATGTATTATTCATCAAAGTATTTCTTTAAGATCACTGTGAGATATTAAGATGTATTTTGTTTGCTAAAAATTTTGGATAATATTTGTTACAATATTTATATTTTAAAATTTATTTTGCAACATGCATTTATACACTAAAAAAACTATATTAACACTGACACTTTGTAAGAGTGTCTGCCATCTGACAAACCTATGTAGGCTATTACCATGTGGTAATTATTATATTTGTGAGAGTGAATGATGAACTTCTAGGGAAAAAAATTGTATTTAAAGAATGAATGAGTTCATAAATGAATAAGTAAATGAATAGAAATGGTCATTTTCCAAAGTAATGCTAAATATTTTCCTTTGTTTTTTGCTAAATATTTTCCTTTGTTATTTTCCTATGTTATTTTATGGTCACTTGCAAGTATTTAAGAAAACTCTTTGTAAAAGAATAGATGTATGTATATATATAACTGAGTCACTTTGCTGTATGCCTGAAACTATCACAACATTGTTAATCGACTATGACATAATTTAAAATAAAAAGTTTTTAGAAAACTCAAGGTTTAGAGTTTTTTTCCACATAGATAATGCAAAGAAGTGTCAGTGACTGAAATACATATCTGCTTTGAACAGAATAGGAAAAGCAGCATCTTCCCACTCATTCTTAGAATGAATTGGAGAAATTTTCTTTTGTGAAGTTATTAAAATATTTCTCTTTTACTCATTTTCTACCAGGGTGTGAAAATATGTGTGCAGAGTGGACATTACTATCCAAAGCACGTAATATATTTTAAGGCATTTTTTCACACTTTGAAGTGTAGCAGGTTGTATATAAAATCAAAATTGTAATAACACTTTGATCTATTGTTCCTTGTCTAGTTAGTACTAACATTACAAACATTTAGCCTAGTTAGCACTAAAAGAAAATCTCAGAGCTGTCTCTCAGGACTTTACCTCCTCAAGTCAGTAAGCTCTAGGAAAGGGTTTGACAGCCTACTCTTCTCAATGTGTCATGGCATGGGCTGCAGACTGCCATCATGTGTCAGTCTGCATTGTGACAGATAGAAATGGTGTTACAAGAGCCAAATGCATGAAAATTAACCACTGAAGAATAGCTAAATCTACTTCAGTTGCTAAAAATAATAATATGATACTTGATATAATATAGCCTTAGTTTCAAAATTTATTTATTAAAAATTCAATAAAATTTTAATATGATAGCTATAAATACAGTTATTTTGGGAAAATTATGAAGTAAGTGACATTTTCTTCAACTTCTGTCTGATTCCTCTTTCTTTTATTCACTTATTATTATCATATTCCTCTGCTTATATGAACTAGAGTTCTTTTTGTTTTTTGAACTAGGGTCTTCATGCAGGCTAAAATTTTCCCATATAACAGATCAGTCACATGGAAATTTCTTTCTTAAGTACAAACCAATTAAAATGTATGTTTCAGAAATTATTTGTAGAGAATGCGTAATTTGCTTTCAACATGCAAAAGTGGACATAGTACTAACAGGATTGGGAGATTCTGGAACATATTAATAATTCATGTGATTTTAAATATTACACGATGTTTTCAATCACATTTTTAAAATGCTTATAATAAAATAAAAGGATTTTGAAAAGTTTAAATATTCAAACTGAGATTGCTATTTAGTAAACCTAATACGGCACCTAAATACACTCTGAAAATCATATAGCCTACCTGTTTTTACTTCATGATTTAAGTCACTATAGTTTTATTCTTCAGTTTTTCTTTCAAAAAAAAATCTTTTGTCTTTCCCCCAAAAAAGAGGAAAAAGTAGAATGTAAGTTTTTAAGGACAGATATGTAATTATTGTCTTTTTTTTCCCCCATTTTTTTTAATGGAAGGCTGTCACATAGCAAAAGCCCTGTAACTTTGTTGAATGAGTGTATTAAGGAATAAATTAAAACAAATTCCATTGACCATATATATTTTATTAGAGTTAAATATAATTTAAAAACATAGATTATTTTAAATTAAAATAATTCTAGAGGCTCTTATCATATGAGATGGACAATGATTATATTGTAAGTATATATATAGAGAGAAAATTTATAGATAATATATAAAAATATTTAAAAATACATTTGTATGAATATGTTTTATTATATACCTTATATGTTACACACACATATATATACAGGCATTTGAATTACTCTTAACATTAACATTTCATAAAATGATGCAAACTTTCTGAATCCTCAGAAGTACAAAATTGGAGAAAAATAAGGCATCTTTTAGGAGACACATGAGGGCAACATGAGGTGTCATGATATACAGGGTTGATGACTGGATAGGATTCCAGAGACTTGGAATCTAGTTCCAACACTCTACCATGAACTAGTTTTGTGACTCTGGGCAAATTAATTAAAATTTCTGGACATCATTTTTGTCACCAGTCACTTGAGGGAAATAGATTTAATTATATCTTTGAGTCTTTCCAGCTCTCACATTCTGTCTACTGGAAATTTTTTATTTCACCTCTAATAAGGTGAATTTAAAGATGGTACTAATTATATATATATATACATACACACATAAATTGAGACTAAGGATTTCATATAGAGATTCATATTACCTTAAATATAACAAATAAATTTCAAAAAATGTAAATAATGTAAAATTGGCAAGCATATTTAAATTTGACAATGTAGAATAGATGATTAGTCTAACCTTGTTGTCACCAGGACCTATAACATCCCCTCTCCCAAAGTTATAGTCACTTGACTCACACTTGCAAATGGTTCT
Source organism: Cervus canadensis (assembly GCF_019320065.1). Taxonomy (NCBI): domain Eukaryota; kingdom Metazoa; phylum Chordata; class Mammalia; order Artiodactyla; family Cervidae; genus Cervus; species Cervus canadensis. The sequence continues at coordinate 90,304,862 of NC_057386.1, forward strand.
ACCTTAGGTTTGGGGAACAACTATGCTCTTAATCAGAAGAAATGAAAGAATTATTAATTTTTAAAGTCAGGCTGCTCAGAATTGAATTAAATTTTATCCTTTTCCTCTTCTGCCATGTTTCCAGTTCTAGCAACAGGACTTTTGTTTTTATATTTTTTCTTATTTTCCCCCTCAGTACTCCAGAGCTAGTAATTGGATATTTTCCTGTCCCATGTCAAATCATATCTTCTAATTAAAAAGCAAACAAGTATTTCATATTTCCTTCTGTGAAGATATCCCAGTTTTAGTCCTTAAGTTCAAATAAATTATTTAGTTTGAGAGCCTTATTTTTTAAAAGGTTACTACTGAGTGTAGAACCCATTTATCAAATGAAAACATATTTTGTTAACAATGACATCTATACAAGAGATAAAAATTATGTGGGTACACATATCTGTGTATTTGTAAATATACACATACATGCATAGACATACACACATTAAGCATATTTATTGTAATCAGAAAATTTAAGTAAAGTATGATGCCTGCTTATCTTTTTTCACTATTCTTCAATACTTGAAGAATAATAGGCAATATCCTTTAAAACGAAAATAGTAAATTCTGTATATTAGCAAAGCTTCTTTTTAGAAAGGAAAGATAAATGGAAGCTGACTAGGAGGTAAAATGGATAAATATTATGCTTAAGTGAGGAAGATTGAATCCAGAGTGATTTAAAATAGAATGTCATCTATCATATTTATGGCACCCACTGTTTTGTCACCCCATGGTAATTATTAATAGTGGCTATCTTTTAACTCTTGAAAGTGTCCTGTCTTGGGTATTAAATTATATGCTCACTTTACCTGCATATTACACAGTGTGGGAAGTATGGACAAGGTCCATTGCAAGGGGCCCAGGTCAAGGGGCAGAGAGTACTCAGATTCACTGTGGGAAGAACTTAGTTTCTCTTTTTCTTAATTGAAGTACAATTGCACTCATCTCACAGGCCAGTAAAGTAATGCTCAAAATTCTCCAAGCCAGGCTTCAGCAACACGTGAACCATGAACTTCCACATGTTCAAGCTGGTTTTAGAAAAGGAAGAGGAACCAAAGATCAAATTGCCAACATCTTCTGGATCATCATAAAAGCAAGAGAGTTCCAGAAAAACATCTATTTCTACTTTATTGACTATGCCAAAACCTTTGACTGTGTGGATCACAATAAACTGTGGAAAATTCTTAAAGAGATGGGAAAACCAGACCACCTGACCTGCTTCTTGAGAAACCTGTATGTAGGTCAGGAAGCAACAGTTAGAACTGGACATGGAACAACAGATGGGTTCCAAATAGGAAAAGGAGTACGTCAAGGCTGTATATTGTCACCCTGCTTATTTAACTTATATGCAGAGTACATCATGAGAAATGCTGGGCTGGAAGAAGTATAAGCTGGAATCAAGATTGCCAGGAGAAATATCAATAACATCAGATATGCAGATGACACCACCCTTACGGCAGAAAGTGAAGAGGAACTAAAAAGCCTCTTGAAAGTGAAGGAGGAGAGTGAAAATGTTGGCTTAAAGCTCAACATTCAGAAAACTAACATCATGGCATCTGGTCCCATCACTTCATGGGAAATAGATGGGGAAACAGTGGAAACAGTGTCAGACTTTATTTTCAGGGCTCCAAAATCCCTGCAGATGGTGATTGCTGCCATGAAATAAAAAGACGCTTACTCCTTGGAAGGAAACTTATGACCAACCTAGATAGCATATTTCAAAGCAGAGACATTACTTTGCCAACAAAGGTCTGTCTAATCAAGGCTATGGTTTTTCCAGTAGTCATGTATGGACGTGAGAGTTGGACTGTGAAGAAAGCTGAGCGCCAAAGAATTGATGCTTTTGAACTGTGGTGTTGGAGAAGACTCTTGAGATTCCCTTGGACTGCAAGGAGATCCAACTAGTCCATCCTAAAGGAGATCAGTCCTGGGGTGTTCACTGGAAGGACTGATATTGAAGCTGAAACTCCAATACTTTGGCCACCTGATGCGAAGAGTTGACTCATTGGAAAAGACTCTGATGCTGGGAAGGATTGGGGGCAGGAGGAGAAGGGGATGACAGAGGATGATGAGATGGTTGGATGTCATCGCTGACTCGATGGACATGGGTTTGTGCAAACTCTGGGAGTTGGTGATGGACAGGGAGGCCTGGCTTGATGGGATTCATGGGGTCACAAAGAGTCGGACACGACTGAGTGACTGGACTGAACTGAACTAATAGTTGATTCACAATATTGTGTTAGCTTCAGGTACACAGTCAAGTGATTTAGTTATACATATATCTACATTCTATTCTTTTTTTCCTATCTTTCTCTACAGTCTCATTCCTTCTTTCCATTCATACTGCTCTTCAAATGACTGGACAAAATTCAGCAGTCTTGTGTCTTACCCAGCAATGTCTATAGGCTCCCCTGTGAATGGAGTGTAGCTAAGTCCGCTCTTGCCCAGTTGGTGAACCATTAATCCTGGGACCACAAAAGATACATTATTTTGGTCTCTTCTAAATCAATGCTATAATCCATTGCACACTGCCTGTGTTTTAATTTTATCCTCCATAAACTAGAGGAGGGGAGCTTCTCCTAAGATGAGTGATGAAGAACAGCTATGCTTAAATTGTTTGTGTAAAGGTCACAGGCTCAATATAAAAGTAGAATATAGCAAATAACCATCCACAAACTCTTGCTGGCTTCTCACCAGGATAGAAATCACATTCAGGGAAAATTTAGAGCTCATAAATTGAGAATGTAGCATGTCTGAACATAGAGGATTTGCATTTGTTACATGATTTCATTTAATGTTTTTCTAATTCCTCTGAGTTTTGCATTTCATAGGCAGTTGGCTCAGTGTGAAAGCTATGAAGCTGTTCCAGAATCATCTAAATGAAGTATTTAGTAACAGATGGCAATAAACATACTGTAATGGGCCTTATTTTGTTTTATTTTATTAGACCAAGGTTATGGCCACAGCTATGAACTTAATCTGTCTTTTTTTATAGCCATGAGAGTGGTTAACATTGCATTCATATCACCAGCTGCCTGAGATGATGCTCTTTACTGCTTACTGAAGCTAAGCGATAGAGAAAACAACATATTTGGTAGAGCATCCTGTCAATCTGAAAATAAGTTATCTCTAATAAGGCAGTTTGGGCATGGAAACCACACATGCTTGGTTTTAAGTTATATCTATTTCTAGACCCAATGAGTAAAATTTACATCAATTTTACATAATAAAGGTGTTTTAGCAATGTTCATGGTTATATCAAATCATGTTAGAAACAAAAGGGAAAATCTGTACAAACATTGAAAGCAAGAAGGGTAAGAGCAATGAAGAGAATCTGATCAGGTAATGTGGTCTGAATTAAGGAAGATGATCCCTTTTTTTAAAAAAAAAATAAAAATCAGTAGAACAATTTCTTTTTTAGTTTATTTTAAATATGGGTGATTTTGTTTCATTATTAAAATAAAGAAGACACAGGATTCCAAGTAGACAAAGGAAAACAGAAGCTCTCAAAAGACACAGTCCACAGTGTGTAAATTTGTTGTATTCTTTGCTTACTTAGATCTAAACACATTTCCTCATGTGTAAGACAAAAGAAGGCAAGTTAGAGATATTTATAGTAGTCTGCGAAATTCTATGTAATCAATATAACAGAATTTATACAATTAGCACCACCGATTACAATAATACCTTGAACTTCCTTAAACATCCTAGCTTTGCCACACTTATGCCTTTTATATTTTTGTTTATTTCCTGTGTTGAGCAGTTTAACTTTCTTTTCACTGTGAGTACCCAAGCTATGGTTTGATTACTGGATTGCTTTTCAGATATCCTGACACCAAGAAGAGAATGGCATGAATATTGTACATGAGCATTAAATCCTTGTCAAGGTATTGAAGTACACATTTTATTGGCATTTTGATACATATATCAGTCATGATTTAGAACTTGAAATCCAGGTAAATTCTGATTACCCTGACAAATACTAGTTTCTCAATTGAGAATCAGAATCCTGTGAACTTGATTGCCATCAAGTCTCCTTCCTTAATGGAAGCACTCAGCATCAGAGATAAAATAAATGCATTCATTAAAGAGCAACACCCAGATTCTGCCTGTTAGTCACCACATACTTGTACATTAAATAAAGTTATTTTTAATTTATCAAAAATGTCTGAGTTTGTAGTTTATATCTACCAGTATATTTTACAACAATCAGCTGCTATAATGAGATTACAGAGGAAGACTAAGCATCAGTTTGTCAGGGGAGTTTGTAATTTCCTTGATTCTGTCTCACCACAGCAAGAATTTGAAGCAGTGGGCAGACCAGTGTTACAACTCAGTTTTATTTGGCAAGCAAAGGAAAATGCATCCTTGAGGTGTGAGGACGGGCCAGCCCAAAAGACTCAAAGAGAAGACAGAGGCCCCAACCCAAAACAGGGCAAAGAGAGAGGCCCACGGCTCCATTTTGGCTCCTCTATTTATGTGTTTTTTCTCCTCCCCCTGAGGCTGCTCTATGCAAACTGGGCTAGCCAGGAAGCCTGTTTGTTTTACCCAAGGTTCTCACTCTGGTCCTCGAACCTTCCTTTGTTCTATTTTTGTGGGCTTTTCCCTTCTTTGTCTTTTAGCCACTGTCATATGGACTCCTTTTCCCTATTCTAACTACCTAACAGCTTGATTATATGGGCCTATGTGTTGAGGGTTTCTTAAAAAGTAGTGAAAATTTTCACATTTAAAATTAAAATGCAAAACAGTTCCTAATTTATGGTATTTTTAAAACAATTGTTTCAAATGTGTTTTTATTATAGGTAATAGAATTCACAAGTTTCATTAAAGAAACTCATTTTAATGGCAATAGAAGATTGAATTCAAGACAGTATTGAATTTTGTGATAAAGTAAAATTTTAACAGTAAATATTTAAAGTCAGAAATGGAAGTAATGTAAAATTTTCCCACTTATTCTCAAAATGCACATTACTATGGTGTATCTCAATTTCAAGCAGGTAAGCCTCTAAATTGTTTATGTTACATGAACTAATGCTGAAAATCGGATTAGCTGTTCTCTTTGTCTAGCCTTCTAACTTCAGAGACCAGATCTAGGCAGACTGATGTTCTTTGAAAGGGAGACAAAGGGATGGATGTTTCTAACTGTCTTCCTCATGCATCCTGCTTTACTCTTCAGCTAAATTCAAACCTCCTTAAATAGAAGCACATGACTCAGACAAATCAGCAAAACTCTGATTCCGCCTTAGAAGCTAAAACTGAGGCTGTAAGGAAACTTAACTTTTCACAGTTGTCCTGACTGTGCACTTTTAACTAAAGCTGTTACAGACCTGAAACAGTCCGTAACTAAAGAAAGGTCATTTTAAGTGGCCAGAAGAGTTCATTTCTCAAGCCTGGGCTCTCAGGGACCCACATCAGTTCTAAGAAAGCTAGTATTTGCTAAGGGATATTCACACTACTCAGCAAAGGGGACAAGGCAGCTAGATGTAAATACTTCCCCTGTGATTCACTGGTTCTGTGAGTTTTGCTGGGTTATCTGATTTCTCCATCCATCAATTTAATCATCTACTAATTGGAGAAATGAATCTCACCAAGCTATTTCAAAGGTAATAATAATCTCTGTTACAGTATCCAGGACAGATTAGTGGACCAATATATGTTTCAAGGAAGTGGCTTTCTCCTTAGGTCTGATAAGTATCTTGATCCCCAAAATCTCCTTATTTTGAGGTTCATTATGTGGCTAAGCCCAAACATACTCTCTGGACCACTTTCCTTACATAACAGTGGGACATCCAGCAAGAATAAACATTTTAGTCACTTCTGAGATCGTGGATACTGCTGAATATATTAATTACAATTTCAGCCAAGATATACACATTTTAAAATATTCTGATTAATTAAATATCTGGTTTAATTTACAGATTCACTATAGCTCAAAGTGGTTGACTATGGCTTTTAGGGAATGATTCTTGAGCTAGGCCTTGAGCAATGAACAGGGTTTTGATAAGATGGTGCACTCACCCAGTCTAGAGCTGTCACAAAAGCCAGAGTTGAATGGATATATAAAACTAACATAAGCACAGGGGAGAAATCTCTGGGGCAGCATAAAATGGAAGGCAGAACTGAAGTCACTGGGTCCCTGAATGCACTATTGGGTGCAAAACTAAGTGTACTCTTTCTCTTGTTCACATTTCTCTGGTTGGATCTTTGCCACCTTGAAGGTCCTTCAGATAAGAACTGTGCAAGCTGTCTTGGTCCATGAGAAAACTTCATAGGCTGGGACAGAAATATTCTAAAATAGGTGCAGGTAAACCAGTCAACCTTGACCAATGTGTTCCTTTCAGTATGCCTTTTCACATCCTATGGAGTAAATGATTACAGTTCAAGGAGAAGCTCCTGGGGGAAAAAATGAATCTCAGCTGAAGTATATATATTAAAAGACATGAGATTTCTGCACTGAGGCATATTTGTTTCTTCTTATAGATATCCTAAATTTATCACAGGGGTAGAATAGAGGCTTTATAACCCTCACCTGAGCATACATTAAGTTGAGGTACTAACACCTTCAGGGGTCTCTGAGCTCACAGAGAAAATGACAATCTAATAGGTCTATGGATTCTGTCATGGTTATTGTTTTTTAGTCACTCAGTCATGTCCGACTCTTTGCAACCCCATGGACTGCAGCACACCAGGCTTCCCTTTCCTGCATGGTCTCTCAGAGTTTGCTCAAACTTGTGTCCATTGAGTCAGTGATGCCATCTAACCATCTCATCTTCTGTTGTCCCCTTCTCCTCCTGCCTTCAATCTTTACCAGCACCAGGGTCTTTTCTACTGAGTCAGTTCTTCATATCAGGTGGCCAAAGTATTGAAGCTTCAGCTCCAGCATCAGTCCTTCCAATGAATATTCAGGACTGATTTCCTTTAGGATTGACTGGTTTGATCTTCTTGCAGTCCAAAGGTCTCTCAAGAGTCTTCTCCAACACCACAGTTCAAAAGCATCAATTCTTTGGCTCTCAGACTTCTTTATGGTCCATCTCTCACATCCATACATGACTACTGGAAAAAACACAGCTTTGACTATATGGACCTTCATTTCATTGGCAAAGTAATGGCTCTGCTTTTTAGTACACTGTCCAGATTTGGCATAGCTTTTCTTGCAAGGAGCAAGCATCTTTTAATTTCATGGCTGTATTTCTGTCATGGAGATACTACCTGGCTCAGCATGACAGAATTAATGAATCAGACAGAAATAAAGGATATTATAAGTATATTTAAATCTTCAAAAAATTAAGGATGGAAAATTAAAATGTGAAGCATAAACAACAAATTATGAAGGACAATTTTCAAAGTATTGAAGTTTAAGTAAAAAGTAGGTGGACTAAATTGCAGTGATGCAGCTGACAAATAAAACCAAACAAAACCTGAAAAAGATTCCCTTTGCACCTTTTTCAAAAGAGAAGACAATAGATATGGGATATAAAATTAAATTTATCAAGATATATATTATGTATGTCCTAGAAGGTGAGAAAAAATTATAAATAAATGAAAAGGAAATCTGAAAAATGGCCAATAGCTTTCTAGGATTAGAGAAAGATCCAAGTTTTCAGACTGAAAGACTCATAAAAGGTCAATATTATAAATCAGCCTAACCCTAACCCTAACCCAAACCCCCCTGTAATTCAAGAAGAAAAACCCAAGAAGAAGAAGAAGGCACAGGAGGATCTCTAAAGCAGCAGCCAAACATGATACCACTTTGTCAAAGGACTCTTCCACCAGAGATGGGAAAACCAATGGGGAGGACTGGGACCCATATGGAATTACTGCCTCTCAGGGCTGAGAGGGCAGAATGGTTATAATCTGAATCCTGTTAAATTTTCTTTAAACTGTTTCTTAGCTGCACTGTTTATGAAAATACCAGAACCAGTTTATGTTTGTGGTTTTGGGAAAAATTATTTGTGTTGGGGGGGGAATGTTGTGGGGGTGGGGGAAATTGAGTTGGGGGGTTATTTTCTAATTTTTTTTGTACATTTGGAACAGTGACAATAAATGCACCCCCTTTAAAAAAAATGAATCATACATTATAGTGAATTCAAATCTTTGAACTCATGAAGTTATTAAGTGTTAAAGATATCCTATAAAGGAATAACAAAAGCATGTTCTCACCATCATTATTGTATGAAAGAAGGCAGAAAATTATATTTTCCATTTGTTGAAGAAAAAGAACTTCAAATTCACAATTTTATAGCAAGCTAAATCAACATGTTTACCTGGAAATGCAGCAAATGTTTTATCAGGAACACACTAAATGTCTCAGAAAGTTTATCATTAACAAATCCCCTTTGATAAGAGTTTTCAAAGATATACTACATCAAGAAAAGTAATAAGTTCAAAAGGATGCTATGAGAGCGGGGCAGTAAGGGTGAGTAAAGAGCTTAGAAAGGTGACATATCTAGAATAACAAGAAAGGATACTGGGAGAAAGGCTGTGATATGAAGAAAAAATAAAATCAAGTAAAATCAAATAAAATGCAAGTAAACCTTGCATAGACCAACAGGCTTCTATGTGTTGAAATAGGATGTATGTTTCATTGTCTAAGTAGAGAAAGAAGATGATAAAGAAGAGGAAGACCAAGTAGAGAAAAAGAAGGGAAGGAGACAAGAGGGATCATGATGGAAACTCTATTTAGAAAGAGTAAGCAGCTCATATTAGAAAAGAATGGAATTTTGGTCTTACATCACAATAAAAATTAAAGTTAGGAAAGTCAAGCGCTAGCTGGTGGAAAATACAGAATCTCAAACTGAAAGCAGAGATTTAGTTATGAGGATGATGAGATTCATGGAATGCTTTTGAGTAGGCAAGGATCACAATCAAGCTATCTTTTAAAAAGACAATGAACAGCAATATACAAATGATGGGAAAGAAGCCAGGAATGTCTTAATAAGAAATTAAACACTCTCATCAAAAGTTTATAATGCCTTGAAATCAGATGATGGTGTAGTTTATTTGACAGGGACAAGGGATAGTTAAATCAGAGTGTCTCCTAAGTAGCCTCAACTAGGTTTAATGCTGAATTGTAGTACACAATAATGTCACTTTGATATACAATAGGGAAATCCATTGTTTTCTCCCACCCCAGTAGGAAATTTTCTCTTTGGCAAATGGTGCAGAATAGACATCTTAACTATTACCAAAATGTAACAGAAAGCAGAGCATAAAAACAGAAAGCATATTTCAGAAGGAGACTGGTAGAAGAAAAGCCAGGAAAGTCAATCCTAGCCACCAATGGGATAAAATAAACTAGACTCTAATTACCCTTCTCATCAGCGGAGTTAACTGAAATGAGGAAGACATAATTAGAGCTGAGATTGTGTACAGCAATCATGGCTGAGAAAAAGTCAAATGCTTCTAGAAATCAATTATTATTAAAGTGCATGGTCAAAATCATACTTACAGAAATTGTTTCTTCATCTGAGACTTGCTCATGTAAGATGGGCTTCCTTCTTGGGTAACTAGTAAGGCCATAGCTCTCATTGGTCAGGTAACTGAACTGGAATCTGGGCACTAACCATCACCCCCATTCAGAGGACTGGCATCCACTGTTAGCTCCCTGTCAGTGAGCCTGACAGACAGACCCTGTCAGCCTGATTCTGAGAAAAGGAGAGCCTTCCTTGACACAGGGATAAAGCCTGCAATGTTTGAACTGAAAAATTTTGTCCAGACCTGCTCTTGATTAGGAATCCTTTTTTTCTTAAGTTTGAAATTGAGATGAACTTACATGTGTTTATCTTACCTAGCATTTGAGATCAATCAGTTCCTTTAACAGAGAAATATCTGATGATCTCACCTCCAGTCCACTGTGGGTTTTGTTTGGAGAAGATGAAAATGGATACAAAGGTTGGTACTTAGGAAAAGGAAGGTGTTAGGGACTGAATGGTGCCCCTTCCTCCCACTCTTCAGTCTGTCCAGTCACGTCTGACTCTGCGATCAGAGGTCAAATCTGTGTCTCCTGAATTGCAGGCTAATTCTTTACCACTGAGCCACCAGGGAAGCCCATGCTGAAGCTCTAAACCCCAACATAAATGTATTGGCTGATAGGGCTTTTAGGAGGCAATTAAGGTTAAATGAGGCCATCAGCGTAGGGTCCTAACCCAGATGGCTCAGCAGTAAAGAATCCGCCTGCCAATGCAGGAGACACAGGAGATGTGGGTTTGATCCCTGAGTTGGGAAAATCCCCTGAAGGAGGAAATGGCTACCTATTCCAGTATTCTGGCCTGAAGAATCACATGGAAAGAGGAACCTGATGGGCTACAGTCTATGGGGTTGCAAAGAGCACTTTGGCCATTTTTTCCCCTAATCCAGTAGGCTTGGTGGTCTAATAAGAAATAGAAGAGGAATCTTTCTCTTTTGTCCTGTGAAAAAACAGTGAAAAGGCAGTAGTCTTCAAGCCACAAAGAGACCTCTCATCAGGAGCTGACCATGCTGGCACCCTGACCACTGACTTTCTGCCTCTGGAACTGTCAGAAAGCAAATTTTTGTTGTTGAACTCATCAAAATATGGCATTTTTGCCATGGCAACCAGAGAAGATTAATACAAGAAGTATATTAATACCAATGCCTACTCTATATGACCCTTATTCTAACTCAGTTTCTGCTGATAATGAAAATACATGGCCTTTATTCTACTACACTCCCTAATAAACACACAATATATCTGAGGATTGCATTCTTCTGTGAAGCCTGGGGGATAGTAGGCGTGCTTTGACAATAAGTTGTACATTAGTCCCCCTTTTTCCATGGTTTCATTTCCAAGATTTCACAGTCTGAAATATTAAGTGGAAAATTCCAGACATAAACAATTCATAAGTTTTAAAATGTGTGCTGTCCTGAGTAGAACTCTCAATCTTGAGCACTGTCCCACCTGGGTCATGAATCATCCCTTTGTCTGAAGTGTCCCACCATCCTACTTACTATGAAGCCGTCTTGGTTATGAGATGGACTATCATGGTACTGAAATGCTTGTGTTCAAGTAACCCTTACTTTATTTAATAATGGCCCAAAGTGCAAGAATAGTGCTTCTGGCAATTCATATATGCTCAGGAGAAGCCTTAAATTGAAAAAGTGAAAGTCCTCAAGGAAAGGAAAGAAAAAAGGCATATGCTGAAATTACTAAGGCCTGTGGTCAGAATGAATCTTCTATTAATGAAATTGTGAAGAAGGAGAAAGAAATCCATGCTAGTTTTGCTCCACCACTTCAGACTGCAAATGTTAAGGCCACTTCAAATACAAAAGTTGAGTGATAATTGCTTAGTCAAGATGGAAAAAGCTTTGGATTTGTACAGGAAGATTGTTTGAGAGAGACAGAGACCACATTCACATAACTTTTATTACAGTATATGATTATAATTGTTCTATTTCATTATTTGTTGTAAATTTCTTATTGTGCCCAATTTGTAAATTTAACTCTTTCATAGGTAAGTATGCATAGGAAAAAACATACTCTTTATAGAGGATTCAATACTCCATAGTTTTGGATATTTACTGGGTGTTTTGGACTATAGGTGGGCTTCCCTTGTGGCTCAGCTGGTAAAGAACCTGCCTGCAATGCGGGAGACCTGGGTTTGATCCCTGGGTCAGTAAGATCTCCTGGAGAAGGAAATGGCAACCCACTCCAGTATTCTTGCCTGGAAAATCCCATGGACGGAGAAGCCTGGTAGGCTACAGTCCACAGGGTCGCAAAGAGCTGGACACGACTGAGCGACTTCACTTCACTTGGACTAGAGGCAAGAATCCCTTAGAAGAAATGGAGTAGCCAACACAGTCAACTAAGGAGTCCAAAATGCAGTACTTGGATGCAATCTCAAAAATGACAGAATGGTCTCTGTTCATTTATAAGGCAAACCATTCAATATCATGGTAATCCAAGTCTATGCCCCAACCAGTAACGCTGAAGAAGCTGAAGTTGAATGGTTCTATGAAGACCTACAAGACCTTTTAGAATTAACACCCCAAAAATATGTCCTTTTCATTATAGGGGGCTGGAATGCAAAAGTAGGAAGTCAAGAAACACCTGAAGTAACAGGCAAATTTGGCTTTGGAGTACAGAATGAAGCAGGGCAAAGGCTAATAGAGTTTTGCCAAGAGAACGCACTGGTCATAGCAAACACCTCTTCCAACAACACAAGAGAAGACTCTACACATGGATATCACCAGATGGCCAACACCGAAATCAGATTGATTATATTCTTTGCAGCCAAAGATGGAGAAGCTTTATACAGTCAGCAAAAACAAGATTGGGAGCTGACTGTGGCCCAGATCACGAGCTCCTTACTGTCAAATTCAGACTTAAATGGAAGAAAGTAGGGATAACCACTAGACTATTCAGGTATGACCTAAATCAAATCCCTTACAATTATACAGTGAAAGTGACAAATAGATTTAAGGGACTAGATCTGATAGACAGAGTGCCTGATAAACTATGGACGGAGGTTCGTGACATTCTACAGGAGACAGGGAGCAAGACTATCTCCAAGAAAAAGAAATGCATAAAAGCAAAATGGCTGTCTGAGGAGGCCTTACAAATAGCTGTGAAAAGAAGAGAAGTGAAAAGCAAAGGAGAAAAGGAAAGATATACCCATTTGAATGCAGAGTTCCAAAGAATAGCAAGGAGAGATAAGAAAGCCTTCCTCAGTGATCAGTGCAAAGAAATAGAGGAGAACAATAGAATGGGAAAGACTAGAGATCTCTTCAAGAAAAGTAGGGATACCAAGCGAACATTTCATGTAAGATGGGCTCAATAAAGCATAGAAATGGTATGGACCTAACAGAAGCAGAAGATATTAAGAAGAGGTGGCAAGAATACACAAAAGGACTGTACAAAAAAGATCTTCACAACCCAGATAATCACCATGGTGTGATCACTCACCTAGAGTCAGACATGTGAAGTCAGGTGGGCCTTGGGAAGAATCACTGGGAACAAAGCTAGTGGAGGTGATGGAATTCCAGTTGAGCTATTTCAAATCCTGAAAGATGATGCTGTGAAAGTGCTGCATTCAATATGCCAGCAAATTTGAAAAACTCAGCAGTGGCCACAGGACTGGAAAAGGCCAGTTTTCTTTTCAATCCCAAAGAAAGGCAATGTCAAAGAGTGCTCAAACTACCGCACAACTGCACTCATCTCAGTTCAGTTCAGTCCAGTTGCTCAGTCGTACCTGACTCTTTGTGACTGCACATCAGGCCTCCCTGTCCATCATCAAATCACAGAGTTTACTCAAACTCATGTCTATTGAGTCAGTGATGACAGGAGATGCACTCATCTCACATGCTAGCAAAGCAATGCTCAAAATTCTCCAATCCAGGCTTCAGCAATATGGGAACCATGAACTTCCAGATGTTCAATCTGGTTTTAGAAAAGTCAGAGGAACCAGAGATCAAATTGCCAACATCATTGGATCATTGAAAAAGTGAGAGAGTTCCAGAAAAATATCTATTTCTGCTATATTGACTACGTCAAAGCCTTTGACTGTGTGGATCACAATAAACTGGAAAATTCTGAAAAAAAAATGAGAATACCAGATCACCTGACCTGCCACTTGAGAAATCTGTATGCAGGTCAGGAAGTGACAGTTAGAACTGGACATGGAACAATAGACTGGTTCCAAATAGGAAAAGGAGTCCGTCAAAGTTGTATACTGTCACCCTGCTTCTTTAACTTACATGCAGAGTACATCATGAGAAACACTGGACTGGATGAAGCACAAACTGGAATCAAGATTGCCAGGAGAAATATCAATAACCTCAGATATGCAGATGACACCACCCTTATGGCAGAAAGTGAAGAAGAACTTAAGAAGAGGGTGAAAATGTTGGCTTAAAGCTCAACATTCAGAAAACTAAGATCATGGCATCCAGTTCCATCACTTCATGGCAAATAGATGCAGAAACAGTGGAAACAGTGGCTGACTTTATTTTTTGGGGCTCCAAAATCACTGCAGATGGTGACTGAAGCCATGAAATAAAAAGACGCTTACTCCTTGGAAGGAAAGTTATGACCGATCTAGACAGCATATTAAAAAGCAGAGTCATTACTTTGCCAACAAAGGTCCACTATAGTTTTATCAATAATCATGTATGGGTGTGATAGTTGGACTATAAAGAAATCTGCGTGCCAAAGAACTGATGTTTTTGAACTGTGGTGTTGGAGAAAACTCTTGAGAGTCCCTTGGACTACAAGGAGATCCATCTCAATGGAGATCAGTCCTGGTGTTCATTGGAAGGAGTGATGTTGAAGCTGTAACTCCAGTACTTTGGCCACCTGATGCAAAGAGCTGACTCATTTTAAAAGACCCTGACGCTGGGAAAGATTGAAGGCAGGAGGAGAAGGGGATGACAAAGGATGACATAGTAGGATGGCATTACTGACTCAATGAGTTTGAGTAAGCTCTGGGAGTTGATGATGGACAGGGAGGCCTGGGGTGCTGCAGTCCATAGGGTCACAAAGAGTCAGAACCAACTGAATAACTGAACTGAACTGAACTGCACTTGGACTGTATCCTCCTAAATAAACAGGGGCCACTGTATTAATGCAAAGTGAAATGCCTTTAGAATTTTGCCTATATCAATTCCTGATATGAAATTGAAGATAATTGATTAACTCAGTTGGTTACTGCTTACAAAAATGCTTATCACCATACAATATTTCTCTTCCTCTGTTTGACTTCACTCAGCATGACAAACTCTAGGTCTATTCATGTAGCTGCAAATGGCATTATTTCATCCTTTTTAATGCCTGAGTAACATTCCATTGTGCATATGTACCACATCTTTATCCATTCTTCTGCTGATGGACATTTAGATTGCTTTCATGTCTTGGCTATTGTAAACAACACTACAGTGAACATTGGGGTGCATGTGCCAGCTGAGCTTATTTACAAAAGAGAAAAAACTCACAGACTTAAAGAACCAATTTATGATTATCAGGGGGGAGATGGGGTGATGAATAGTTAGGAAGTTTGGGATTGACATGTATACACTGCTATATTTAAAATGGATAACCGACAGGGACCTACTGTATAGCACAGGGAACTGTGTTCAATATTCTGTAATAACCTAATTGGGAAAAGAATTTTTAAAAGAATAGATACACATATATTTATAACAGAATCACTGTGTTATACACCTGAAGCTAACAAAGCATTGTTATCAATTATACTCCAATATAAAATAAAAAGTTAAAAAGATGCTTAACACAAAAAAGTTTGAAAATATTAATTCAAGCAATGTAAACATTTAACAGGTGAAATAAAAACAGGTAATTTTTCTCGTTTGCTAGAACTTAGTGGCTACATTGTATTACAAGATGCTGTCCTTGTGGGAATGGCGTCATGTTTGTCTGCCTACAACTAGGGACCACATGCTGTTTCATTTCAAACTCTTTTACCATCTTCTATGAAAGCTATGATTAGTATTTTATTTCCTTTATAATTATTAATCACTAGCAGCATGATAAGCCTACAGTTTTTAAATAAAGTTTTAAGCTTAATGTCAGCACATGCTTTTTTTTTTTTACTTCCTTTGGCAGTATTTAAAACACATATGTTTTGCTACTTTGCTTTCTTGATAGCAATCCCTATAAAATTCATCTTTTATAGTGAAATAAAATACTAGTAAATATAAACAAATTTTAAAGTTAGTCTTTTTCCTTCCAATTCTGGCAATTTGTATTAGCTCTGGCATGCTTTTAAGAGAGGAAGATGGATCCTTCTAATCCCTGATCAAAATTTATAATTGATTCAGCATAAATCAGCATATGGGAAATTAGTATCTGTTTACTACACATCATAGAAGTGTATTCTCTTTGGTGGCACTAGTCCATATGATAAAGCAGCTAGCAGTATTTTTGCATATCTATAAAAGCCATATATTAGAGTGGTTCAATATTACCACATTAAGAAATGAAAATGCATATACAGATTTATAACTATATTCACCAGCAAATTTTTATTCATCTTAATCAATGATCATGGATGAATTTCCTAACTTTTCTTTGAAGCTAAGAATGTAATAAAATTGTATTAGTTTAAATAAAACTCCATTTAGATGCCACACTCCCCAATAGATTAGCATTCCTTGCTTTACACTTCTTGTGACTATATCTGAAATAAAATTTGCATCACTTTTTTTGTTTATTTTGTCTCCCTTCATTAGACAACAAATTATTTGAAAAGAGGAATTATGTTTTATTCATTATTTTGTCCCCAAACCCAGCACAGTAATTGACAAGAAATATATCCTCTGTGCTTGCCCATTGAATGGTCAAATAAACACTCAATGGAAATTGGGAGCAGGGTCTCTGGAGCCTGAATGTGTGGATTTGAATCCGGTTTTGCACTTACTTTGATATTAATACCTTGGCAAATCAGCCTTTTTGTGAGGATAATAATAACATTAAATTCATAGAGTTTTATTGTTAATTGAGTTACTACTTGTAAAGCATTTAGACTAGTGCTTGAATCTTAAGACCTCAATCAATGTCTACTATTATTATTCGATATAAGAAACACAAGAAACTGTTAAACCGTATTTTCTGCATGACGTTGTGCCAAGTAAGGTAATATGTTCTTTATCTATGCACAATAAAAAGTGATTTTCACATTTTGAAAGTCTAGATGTTATAAACTTTTTCAACTTAGTTGACTTGTCCCAAATTGATTCAATTCATCTATTCAGCAACTTTTATTTCACAGAATATGAAGTAAAAATCATGCTGGTCTTCAGGAAATTCAACCTTAGAGGAGGGTTTGATACTCATAGAGCAACTGTAGTTTATGATAATCTCCATTAGCATTTACCCCAATATTTTGTAACTACATTTATACTTATCTCTTCAGTAGAATCTGAATTCATTTAAAAAAGAGATTTTTTTTTATTTTACTGATTTGATATTCCCAGCTCCTGAACACTTAAGAAATAATGTATGCTGAAATAACATATATGTAATAATGTAATTTCTGGTGACTCATCTGAGGTGATTAGCAGAGGGAGCTGACTAATATTTTTGAAGCAAACAGTTATTTAAAATATACATTCACCTTACATATTTAAATTCAGTTTTAAACAAGGAAAGGAAAACTAATTTGCCTATATCTTAACATAGAATGCAGGACTTTCTCTGAGAAGAGCTGTCCCGTTTCTGTTTAATAAGGTCTTTCTTGTATAGTAGGGATTATCCGATAGCTCAGTTGGTAAAGAATCCACCTGCAATGCAGGAGACCCTGGTTCGATTCCTGGGTCAAGAAGTTCCACTGGAAAAGGGATGGGCTACCCACTCCAGTGTTCTTGGGCTTCCCAAGAATGTGGCTCGGCTGGTAAAGAATCTGCCTACATGTGGGAGACCTGGGTTCAATCCCTGGGTTGGGAAGGTGCCCTGGAGAAGGGATAGGCTACCCATTCCAGTATTCTGGCCTGGAGAATTTCATGGACTGTATAGTGCATGGGATCACAAAGAGTCAGACATGACTGAGCGACTTTCACTTCACTTCACTTCTTGTATAAACAGTAGTCATAAGTCACTAGCTAGAATTTTTATCGCTATTTCCTATAATGACTTTTAAAATACCAGTGAAACAATCTGAGTGCAAAACACCTCTTGATTTTGTTTTGTTTTCCGGGCTTTTTAAATTCCTTCCATCCTCGACATCAAACTCAATAGTAGTGTTTTCAGTTATTTACTTTAATATTTCATAAAACTCAATTTAGCATTTTTTGATATAATGTTCTTTATTTTTACATGTAAATTTAATCAACTAGAAAGAAATTTAAATCTCATGATTACAGTGACAAATGGAATTGCTGTATTTTGGGGCACAAAGACAATGAACTCAGTAAACACATACTCTAGCTCTGCAAACTTCTGGCTTGGATGCTATACAGGTAGCAGTTGAATGTTTGAGAGAGAATGGAGAGTATTAGTGGGCTTCCCAGGTGGCACTAGTGGAAAGAACCCACCTGTCAATAGAGGAGAAATAAGAAATAATGGTTCAATTCCTGGGTTAGAAAGATCCCCTGGAGAAGGAAATGGCAACCCACTCCAGTGTTCTTGCCTGGAGAATCCCATGGACAGAGGAGCCTGGCAGACTATAGTCCATGGGGTCGCAAAGAATCAGACGCAACTGAAGCTACTTAGCACACGTGCACACATGGAGAGTATTAGTAATTAAGTTCTGTCACTGAAGATCTGTTAAAATAACTTCTAATGTACGTCTGGTTGTCAGAAATTGGAAATCTTTTACAGAGGAGGTGTTATTTAAGATAGATCTAGAAAAAGGATAAAGATGGAAAGAGAGACATACAAAAAACAGGAAACAAAATATAAGAATGACCTAGAGTCCAGAAAACGTGTGACTCTGGGGACCAGCAGCTAGTCTAACCTGAACATATGAAGATGGAGATTTTCCAAAAGACCTTGAATACTGGCTTGTTGGAAGACAGAGGGAAAAAAAAAGTAACCACCCAACTGAGAAGAAATCTTGAGACCAACTGATGAGGCAGGCAGGTCCATATAATCAGTGAGTCTGTTTATTATAGGGTAACTTACCAGAGGGCAGGGTCCAGTAGACAGCAATTTGGAGGCATTCACAGCTATACTCCTCACCATTGAGGAGCCATTGGGACAATTTTACGGTTAACTTAGGGTATGTGCTTGGAAACAGGAAGTGCATTCCTAAGTCAAGATTTATGAATGGGTAACTTGTTTCACAGGCGCTGGGAATACATCAGGGAAAGTCTTCATCATTGTTTGGAGACTAACAGAGCATAGAGGCCAACCAACTGGACCTAACGATCATTAAACAAAACTACAAAGCCCATGACGACAGAGAAGAGATTTACCACGCATTAGTCCTCTTGCCTGGAGAATCCCATGGACGGAGAACCCTGGGGGGCTGCAGTCCATGGGGTCACAAATAGTCAGACACGACTGAGTGACTTCACTTTCACTTTTCACTCTCATGCATTGGAGAAGGAAATGGCAACCCACTCCAGTGTTCTTGCCTGGAGAATCCCAGGGACGGCGGAGCCTGGTGAGCTGTCGTCTGTGGGGTCACACAGAGTCGGACACGACTGGAGCGACTTAGCAGCAGCAGCAGCAGCCCTAGCTGGAGAAGGAAATGGCTACCCACTCCAGTATTCTTGCCTGGAGAATCCCATGGGCAGAGGAGCCTGGCAGACTACAGTCCATGGGGTTGCAAAGAGTCGGACACGACTTAGTGACTAAATCACCACCAACACCACAGCACTAGGTAGGGTCAGTGGAGGGACAGGAGGAACTGAACAGGCAAGATGATGTCAGTTATGCTAGCAATCATACAAAGGTCAACAGAGTTTAATTCCTGAGCAATGCTGGAAATGCAAGATGGGTGAGCAGGAACTCAAAATATGAAGAAATAATCTTATATCAATATAATATAGTTTAGATGGGTCAAGGTGCTAAAACAAAGACAAAAAGCTTAAACAAAATGATAGGAAAAAAGCAAGATTTTTGCTTGAAAGATGCTTTGAAGGTTAGTTTATATTCCATAATCTGCATTATATATGCATACATATATATGCATGCATATACGTGAAAGTCACTCAGTTGTGTCCAACTCTTTGTGACCTCTTGGACAGTATAGCCTGCCAGGTTCCTCTGTCCATGGAATTCTCCAGGACAGAATACTGGAGTGGGTAGCTGTTCCTTTCTCCAGGGGATTTTCCCAACCTAGGGATCAAACCCAGGTGTCCTTCATTGCAGCTGAATTCTTTATCATCTGAGCCACCAGGGAAGCCCAAGAATACTGGAGCAAGTAGCTTATCCCTTTTCCAGAGGATCTTCCCAACTGAGAAATTGAAACGGGGCCTCCTGCATTGCAGGCAGATTCTTCACCAGCTAAGCTACCAGGGAAGATACATATACACAAATGTATCTATCTATATATATATATACACCACATGTCAAAATCCAGCTTCTAAGGCAACTAGGTTTAATTTAATAATAATTATACAGTTAGCATTGCTTTAAATAATTTATACAAATTAACTCATAAAGGCTGCATAGTAATGATGGTGGGTAGCTACTATTATTATATATAATATAAGCTGAAGAAGCTAAAGCACAGTGAAATAAATTGCCCAAGGTCAAGTGGCTAGTAAGCAATGGAACCAGGCTTTGAACTCACACCAGGGTTTCAGATCAGCTTTTAACTGCTAAGCTATATAGCCATTCTATAGGAGAGAAGCAAGCGCAGTAAACGGGAGACCAAGG
This sequence comes from Cervus canadensis, assembly GCF_019320065.1. Lineage (NCBI taxonomy): Eukaryota > Metazoa > Chordata > Mammalia > Artiodactyla > Cervidae > Cervus > Cervus canadensis. The sequence continues at coordinate 90,325,188 of NC_057386.1, forward strand.
ATTTACCAGAAGTACATCTTTGGGGAAAAATTTCACTCAAACCTAATCATTTCTTCTGTGCTTTATAGATACCTCCTGCATGCTGTGCTCCGCCCAATCACTGTCATGTCCGATTCTTTGTGACACTATGGACTGTAGCCCTCGGGTCTCCTTTGTCCATGGAGATTTTCCAGGCAAGAATACTGTAGTGTGTTTCCATTTCCTCCTTCAGAGGATCTTACTGACCCAAGGATTGAACCTGTCTCCTGCTTGGCAGGCAGATTCTATACCACTGAGACACTGGGGAAGCCCACTTGCTGCCTATCTCACTCCAAATTGTTTCCATTTTTTGCCAGATATTGCCAATATTCCATCAAGAGATACATCCCATACTCAATGTGTAAAGTGCATGACCTCACTTCAACATGAAAGGTGGGCTCAGATTGCTTTAAGTCATTCACAAAGTCATTTAAGTCATTCACATCCTTCTCCCACAGTAATCAGTTCAACTCAGGGAAGAGGCAAATGACTCAATTGAAGTGATGATATGTTTAAAAAGGAGCTTCTTTTGTCTTCAAGAGAACTACTAGAAATTTCTCTCCCTGCTCCCCATCTTTGGATATCATTGAGGAAGCATTTAGCCATGGTTATCCATCTTTGAAAGAACTGTGCAGCCATGAAGGAGCCCCAAATGAGGATAACGCTTTTATCCTAAAGACAAAGTCTAAAGAAACTGGATTCTTAACAACAATGATAAGTCGCTAAATTTATGAGTCAGTACAATAGATATCCTTTGGGTATGTAAGCCATTCCACATTCAGTTCAATTCAGTCACTCAGTCGTGTCCGACTATTTATGACCCCATGGGCTGCAGCATGCCAGGCTTCCCTGTCCATCACCAACTCCTGGAGTTTATTCAAACTCATATCCATCGAGTCGGTGATGCCATCCAACCATCTCATCCTCTGTTGTCCCTTTCTCCTCCTGCCTTCAATCTTTCCCAGTATCAGGGTCTTTTCCAATGAGTCAGTTCTTCCCATCAGGTGGCCAAAGTATTGGAGTTTCAGCTTCAGCATCAGTCCTTCCAATGAATATTCAGGACCGATTTCCTTAAGGATTGACTGGTTGGATCTCCTTGCAGTCCAAAGGTCTCTCAAGAGTCTTCTCCAACACCACAATTCAAAAGCATCAATTCTTTGGCTCTCAGCCTCCTTCATGATCCATCTCTCACATCCGTACATGATTACTGGAAAAAGCACGGCTTTTACTAGATGAACCATTGTTGGCAAAGTAATGTCTCTGATTTTTAATATGCTGTCTAGGTTGGTCATAACTTTCCTTCCAAGGAGTAAGTGTCTTTTAATTTCATAGCTGCAGTCACCATCTGCAGTGATTTTGAAGCCCCCCAAAATAAAGTCTCTCATTGTTTCCATTGTTTCCCCATCTATTTCCCATGAAGTGATGGGACTGGATGCCATGATCTTAGTTTTCTGAATGTTGAGTTTTAAGCCAACATTTTCACTCTCCTCTTTCACTTTCATCAAGAAGCTCTTTAGTTTTTCTTCACTCTGCCAAAAAGGATGTTGTCATCTGCATATCTGAGGTTATTGATATTTCTCCCAGCAATCTTGATTCCAGCTTATGCTTCCTCCAGCCCAGCGTTTCTCATAATGTACTCTGCATATTAAGTTAAAAAAGCAAGGTGACAATATACAGCCATTATGTACTCCTTTTCCTGTTTGGAACCGGTCTGTTTTTCCATGTCCATTTCTAACTGTTGCTTCTTAACCTGCATACAGATTTTTCAGGAGGCAGGTCAGGTGGTCTGGTATTCCCATGTCTTTAAGAATTTTTCAGAGTTTGTTGTGATCCATACAGTCAAATAAAGCATAGTCAGGAAAGCATAGTGAATAAAGCAGAAGTAGATATTTTTCTAGACTCTCTTGCTTTTTTGATGATCCAACAGATGTTGGCAATTTGATCTCTGGTTCTTTTGCCTTTTCTAAATCTAGCTTGAACATCTGCAAGTTCTTGGTTCAGGTACTGTTGAAGCCTGACTTGGAGAATTTTGAGCATTACTTTGCTAATGTGTGAGATGAGTACAATTGTGTGGTAGTTTGAGCATTCTTTTGCATTGCCTTTCTTTGGGATTGGAATGAAAAGTGACCTTTTCCAGTCCTGTGGCAACTACTGAGTTTTCCAAACTTGCTGGCATATTGAGTGCAACACTTTCACAGCATAATCTTTTAGGATTTGAAATAGTTCAACTAGAATTCCATCACTTCTACTAGTTTTGTTCATAGTGATGCTTCATAACACCCACTTGACTTTGCATCTCAGGATGTCTGGCTCTAGGTGAGTGATCACACCATCATGGTTATCTGGGTCATGAAGATCTTTTTTGTATACTTCTTCTGTGTATTCTTGCCACCTCTTCTTAATATCTTCTGCTTCTGTTAGGTCCATACCATTTCTATGCTTTATTGAGCCCATATTTGCATGAAATGTTCCCTTGGTATCTCTTATTTTCTTGAAGTGATCTCTAGTCTTTCCCATTCTATTATATTCCTCTATTTCTTTGCATTGATCACTGAGGAAGGCTTTCTTATCTCTCCTTGCTATTCTTTAGAACTCTGCATTCAAAAGGGTATATCTATCCTTTTCTCCTTTGCTTTTCACTTCTCTTCTTTTCTCAGCTATTTGTAAGGCCTCCTCAGACAACCATTTTGTCTTTTTGCATTTCATTTTCTTGGGAATGGTCTTGATCACTGCCTCTTGTATAATGTCAACAACCTCCTTCCGTAGTTCTTCAGGCACTCTGTCTATCAGATCTAATCCCTTGAATCTATTTGTTCCTTCCACTGTATAATCATAAGGGATTTGATTTAGGTCATACCTGAATGGTCTAGAGGGCTTCCCTGGTGGCTCAGAGGTTAAAGTGTCTGCCTGCAATGCAGTAGACCTGGGTTTGATCCCTGGGTTGGGAAGATCCCCTGGAGAAGGAAATGGCAACCCACTCCAGTATTCTTGCCTGGAGAATCCCATGGATGGAGGAGCCTGGTGGGCTACAGTCCACAGGGGCACAAATAGTCGGACATGACTGAGCGACTTCACTTTCACTTTCACTTGAATTGTCTAGTGGTTTCTCCACTTTCTTCAGTTTTAGTCTGAATTTGGCAAAAAGGATTTTATGTTATTTCCAGTGTATTATTCTACATTGGTTTTTAGATTATTTGTAGCCAAAATTAGTCTGATGCCTTTATAGTTTCCTTATTTCCTTAACTTCTTATCAAGATCAATGTCACTTTTTTACCAAGTTTATGACATTCTCCTTTTACTTTCTTATTCAACTAATTATATAACACTTAGAGCATACTATACTTGACTCCATGCTGTTTTCTTCTTCTCCTAAGTTTATATAACAGATTTTCTTGTTTGGACTGTGTGAGTTCATCTGTGTTGGCTTGCACCCTAGCCAAGCTGTTTTCCTTAGTGTATTCCAGGCTAAAACATTTGATAACTTATTATTCTTGTACTATTCTTGCTAGTACTAAAAAAAAAAACCTGTCAAGGTACTTTGTTTACTCATCTGGGTTACAGAAAAAGAACGAAATTCTTATTCATTAGTTTTATTTAATTAAGCTTTAATTTACATTGTGGCTATGTCTTACAATAAACTATTAGTTTCTGATTTGATAGCTTTTAAATTATTCTATAGGTTGCTAGAAGTTGAAAGCAACTTCTATGTATATTATGTTTATGTTTAATGGAATTGCCTAAACATATTGAGCTTCCCTGGTGGTTCAGCTGGTAAAGAATCCTGCTTCTATTGGGAGACCTGGTTTCAATTCCTGTGTTTGGAAGATCCCCTGGAGAAGGGAACAGCTACCCACTCCTGTATTCTTGCTTGGAGAATTCCATGAGCTGAATAGTCCATAGGGTTGCAAACAGTCAGACATATATATGACATATGTTGTATATCATTTTATATTGTATATATATGGTATGTGCACTTACAGATATCAAAGATTTACAGAGAAAGAGTTGAATTACAGAATGATTTCCACCAGAACTTTATTTACCTTATAGAATATTTAACTTCATAAATAATTCATATTTGTATAGAACGAATGTGACTCTTTTTGTTCTCATTCAATTATAATAGTCTAAGAATATTTCCCAATAAAATGTTGGCCTTTAGAGCATATCAATTCACTAAATTAATTTGTTTACCTTTTCTAAACTTGTTAGTCAAAATAATTTCCAGTTTCAGAAGGATAAGAAATATAAACAAGCTGGGTTAAAATATACAATCACAAAAGTATGTTACAAAAAAATATATCTACAGCACAAATATATCTCTGAATCTGAAGTATTGCCATGCTTTTCTACATGAAATAATGACTTTGGTATATACATGCAAACCTGGGGACACTATGAGAATGAACCACTTTCCTCTTCTGTTTTCATGTTTGAATTATTGTATTAAGAGAGATGAATAAAATACGTGGCTGGGATATGAGCCAAAATAAAGATTTCTTGCAAATGGCAGACACAATCCTACCAAATACAGATAAAAGAAGAACTAACTTTCAAAGGTTGCCAACTCATTTGTCAGATGTAATTGCTTTTCCAAGGTCCTTATCTCACTTTCGTCTTGGTGAACCACCTGTATCTTGGGACATTCTGCTCAATTTGCTTTTATTCCTCTGCACTTCCTGATTCATTTTCTACCTTTCTGAACTCTCCTTCTTTTAGTCTTTAAGACAAACTTGAGCTAGTACCACTCTTATGCCTCTCATATTACTGGGGAAAATAAGTCTTAGGAAAGGTCAAAACATCCAATATTCCACACATAAGAATCTTGCCCAACATTCTACGACTCACTAGTGGCAAAGGTGGTGTGCCCAGGTATGCTTGGATGCAGATCTCAGCTGGAGATGCTCTATGCTATGTGATAGAGCAGAATCATTGATTAGAGGTTCAATACAGACAGGTGAATTTAAAGTGCACCATAAGATGCCTAAGGATAAAGTATGGTAGCTAGCTGAGGTTCTCTGCAAGAATGCAGAAATAATTCTCATGGAGATGCTATTTTGAAGGCATAGAAGGGAATAGGAAATTTAAAAACAGCATGGTAAAGAAGAAAAGGAAAAGAGCTAAGAATAGGATTTGGGGGAAATCTACACTGAATGGCAGAATGAGAAAGTTGCTAAGGTGATAAGTTCTATGTCTAGAATAAGAAGGAACTGAGTAAGTATTAAATAAGATTGTGAAGAGATAGAGAAGAGTTAGAGAAGTTGGGAGGCAATAAAATAAATGATAGAAAACCATTGAGTGATAAAGAAAGGGGAGGTAATTAACATTTCAAGATGTCATAGACAAGACAGACAAAGCCAAAACTGTGTTAATTTCAAACACAGACATTTTATTTAGTTCTTTGAAACAAAGAATAGGAAATGGGGAAATAAAAGGGTGGCTCTTTCTTTTCAAAAAAAATTTTTCCTTGTTGAAGACTAAAACAAGTTGGCATTAACGTTAAAGGAAACTCTCTCTCTCTCTCTCTCTCTCTCTCTATATATATATATATATATATATATATATATAAGGTAGGAAACAAGTTTAATAAAAGGCTTGTTTGTCTAAATAGGCAAGACCTGAATCAATTGAGTAAGAGTGTAGTTGGAAAAGTATAAAGATGTAAAACAGAGAGAGGAATTAGTTTGAGAGATTGTGACTTTTTCTTGGTGGCGTAGAATATATAAATATATTCTTATATGTATTTATACATCCAAGATATTTGTTAGAAAGTGGGGGGAAAAACAGAGTCCTGGACATTAAAGACATATAATAGGTACAGAATTAGTGTTTGGAACTGATTCAAGAGCCAGTTATAATATGCTTAGAGGTGTGAGAAGAATATTTTACACTGAGTTTATAAGGAAAACTTGAGGGAAGAAAGTCTAGTTATTTGTACTTAACTGAGTTTACAAATAAATAAGTAAACAGTGGGAAGAGTAGTACTGAAACAAGCAAGTAGCAACAAAGGAAAATAAACTCTGAATCTCTGACCTTCAAAGAAAGCATCTTGGAGTGAACGAGGAATATCAAATTCTTAAATAATTTTATACTTGTAAAGAAACTATTCAAACTCACCCCACACTTTTCTCAATGCTGTATATATCATTGACTCTTAATTCTTGTCTGGCAGCACATATATTTTTTTGAAGAGTTAGTTCCTTCTTACAATTAATAGTCCATCTAGTGATCCTTTAATTTTTACTTAAAGCATCCCAGATGTAAGAAGTTAATTGCCTTAGAAATAGTGCATTCAATATCAAGTAAATTTTGTCAAGGACAGTTCCTTAAAAGGAAGAAAGCAGCAGCAGTCTCAAAATAGTATCAGTTAGCTTTGGCTTTTCCCAACTGTTGACAAAATAAAAATGTTGATTAATCTTTTGTTGATGTTAACAATCTAATTCAAATTAAATTATATAAATACAATTATCCTGTGTTTTAGATAATGTTCAATTTTGTTGACTGATAAAAACATCCTTCCTAGTCTTAAAGGTACACATATGCCTGTATATGAAGATAGTTTATTTAAACTACCATAATTTATTTTCTAACATCAGCTGGAGAAGTTTTATGTGAGCATCTCCTTCACTGTCTAAAATGCATTGAAGTCATGCTAGATGGTTTCTTTGGTCCCCTCTAGTCTTAACATCCCAGAATCTTCAGTGGTCTCTTGTTTTTTCCAATTGCTAATTAAAGGAATAATTTAAAGGACAATTATATTTTCTGTACCACTTCTTTCACAAGATTTCCTTAAAAAGGCTAATTCTTCAGCCAATATTACAACTATCCTTTCCTTAAGATGGAATTGATGATCTAAGGAAAGATCTACAAATAAGTTCTGTGTCTTCCTCATTTTTTTCCATATCACTCCCATATCAAACCTTCTAGGGATGGAACTTCCACTTATCTCCCATTTGCATTCAGATATTAATTAAAAGAAGTATCATTTACATACACAGAGGTTTTTTTTGACAAGTCATTTCTTTTTGATTACTGTAATTTATGCAAACTGCATACTTGTAAACAAAATGGTTAATCTCATTGTCTGCTCTGTCTGCAGTCATGGTACGAAAATGATGTGTGAGAGGTTCCTCTTTCAGATACACTTCTCTGCATTTCTAGAGCATAGACTGTGAAAATAAAGGGAAAAGAAAATGAATTCTTTGCTTTCTTATATGGCATGAGTAACTTTTGTGTAGAGTCAGTGTTTGATATTTATGCCAAAATTGTGTCTCCCCTTCCAACTGTGATACAACAATTAACTCTGCCACCATGAGTCATGAGTCATGGATTGATGACTTTTGTGTTTTAAAGGCTTTCATGCAAGAATGATGACTCTCTTGGGTGATGGTGGAGAAAGTAGTAAGTTATGCTTTCCTTTACAGTCTCTAAATATTAATCTTATAAACCCATTACTTTCACCTGATTCTATCAAGAATCAAAATTCTCAAAAATGTACCTGGATTTCTCCTTAATGTCATTGTGCTTAGAAGGATTTTGCTCATTATGTTCATTAATGAGAACTCTGAAAAATATTAATTTTTAAAAAACAATGTATATTATAGCTGGTCATGTTAAATATTAAATACTTAAAGACAAATATGCAGCCACATTCAAGTCATAATAGAGTTTATTTAAATTAATAAGTGATCAGCAACAACAAATGAAAAACTAGATCAGTTATGACTTTCAAAAGCAGAGATGGCTTTTCTCCCATAACAAGTCTGTGGTACATTGTGGTTGATATTGTTCTAACAGTTTTATAATTTCAAAGCATGAGACTGAACTCTGCTGTTCTTTGCCACAAAATGACCAAAAGGGCTCAGAATATTACTTTCTCATTTCACATTCAAAGCCATAAAGCAATGGAGGAAGATATTTATCAGAGAATAATATAAACTTGTTTCACAATTACTGGAAAGTGAACATTCTTTATGATCAGTTCAGTTCAGTCATTCAGTCACATTGGACTCTTTGTGACCCCATTGACTGTAACACGCTAAGCTTACCTGTCCATCACCAACTCCCAGAGCTTACTCTAACTCCTGTCCATTGATGACATTCAACCATCTCATCCTTTGTCATCCCCTTCTCCTCCTGCCTTCAATCTTTCCCAGGATCAGGGTCTTTTCAAATGAGTCAATTCTTCACATCAGGTGGCCAAAGTGTTGGGGTTTCAGCTTCAGCATCAGTCTTTCCAATTCAGGACTGATTTCCTTTAGGTTGGACTGGTTGAATCTCCTTGCAGCCCAAGAGATTCTCAAGAGTCTTCTCCAACACCACAGTTCAAAAGCATCAATTCTTTGGCGTTCAGCTTTCTTTATGGTCCAACTCTCTCATTCATACATGGCTATTGGAGAAACCACAGCTTTGACTTGACAGACCATTGTTGGCTAAGTAATGTCTCTGCTTTTTAATATGCTGTCTAGGTTGGTCAGTTTTCATTCCAATCCCTAAGAAAGGCAATGCCAAAGAATGCTCAAACTACCTCACAGTTGCACTCATCTCACATTCTAGTAAAGCAATGCTCAAAATTCTCCAAGCCAGGCTTCAATAATACATGAATCGTGAACTTCCAGATGTTCAAGCTGGTTTTAGAAAAGACAGAGGAACCAGAGATCAAATTGCCAACATCTGCTGGATCATTGAAAAAGCAAGAGAGTTCCAGAAAAACATCTATTTCTGCTTTATTGACTATGCCAAAGCCTTTGACTGTGTGGATCACAATAAACTGTGGAAAATTCTGAAAGAAATGGGAATAAGAGATCACCTGACCTGCCTCTTGAGAAATCTGTGTGCAGGTCAGGAAGTGACAGTTAGAACTGGACATGGAACAATAGACTGGTTCCAAATAGGAAAAGGAGTCCGTCAAAGTTGTATACTGTCACCCTGCTTCTTTAACTTACATGCAGAGTACATCATGAGAAACACTGGACTGGAAGAAGCACAAGCTGGAATCAAGATTGTCAGGAGAAATATCAATAACCTGAGATATGCAGATGACACCACCCTTATGGCAGAAAGTGAAGAAGAACTAAAGAGCCTCTTGATGAAAGTGAAAGAGGAGAGTGAAAAAGTTGGCTTAAAGCTCAACATTCAGAAAACCAATACTATGGCATCCAGTCCCATCACTTCATGGTAAATAGATGGGGAAACAGTGAAAACAGTGGCGGACTTTATTTTTTTGGGCTCCAAAATCACTGCAGATGATTAAAAGATGCTTACTCCTTGGAAAGTTATGACCAACCTAGACAGTAGAGATGCTACTTTGCCAACAAAAGTCCATCTAGTTAAGGTTATGGTTTTTCAGTAGTCATGTATGGATGTGAGAGTTGGACTATGAAGAAAGCTGAGCACCAAAGAATTGAAGCTTTTGAATTGTGGTGTTGTAGAAGACTCTTGAGAGTCTCTTGGGCTGCAAGGAGATCCAATCAGTCCATCCTAAAGGAGATCAGTCCTGAGTGTTCTTTGGAAGGACTGATGTTTGAAACTCCAATACTTTGGCCACCTGATGTGAAGAGATGACTCATTTGAAAAGACCATGATGCTGTGAAAGATTGAAGGTGGAAAAAGGGGACGACAGAGGATGAGATGGTTGGATGGCATCACCGACTCAATGGACATAAGTTTGGGTAAACTCCAGGAGTTGGTGATGGACAGGGAGGCCTGGCGTGCTGCCATCCATGGGGTCACAAAGAATCATACAAGACTTAGTGACTGGACTGAATAGAGGTTGGTCATAGCTTTTCTTCCAAGGAGCAAGTGTCTTTTAATTTCATGGCTGCCGTCACCATCTGCAGTGATTTTGGAGCCCCCAAAATAAGGTATCTCACTGTTTTCATCATTTCCCCATCTATTTGCCATGAAGTGATGGGACTGGATGCTATGATCTTAGTTTTTTGAATGTTGAGTTTTAAGCCAGCTTTTTCACTCTCATCACTTTCACTTTCATCAAGAGGTTCTTTAGTTCTTCTTCGCTTTTTACACCAGTGCAAATTAGCTAAAAGGCTAGGAATACACAAAAGGGGTTAAAAACAGCTCTGGGGAAGTGAAAAATACTTCTCTATCATGTATATCTTTATAAATGTGATTTTTATACCATCTTCACTCCTTAACTCTAATTTCCTTTTTTATTTTTATTTTCTGTTTAAAAGTTTTCATGCATTTTTGTACTTTGAATACATCTTTATCTTGCTTCATTTCATGAAATTTTATGAACCCTCTTAAGTCTTTCTGGAATGAGATATGTATCTCCGTGCTGTGCTGTCCTTAATCGTTCAGTCATGTCCAACTCTTTGTCATCCTACAGACTGTAGCCTGCTAGACTCCTCTGTCCATGGGAATTCTCCAGGCAGGAATACTGGAGTGGGTTGCCATGCCCTCCTCCAAGGGACCTTCCCGACCCAGGGATCGAACACATGTCTCCCATGCTGCAGGTGGATTCTTTACCATTTGAGCCACTAGGGAAGCTGGAGAATACTGGAGTGGGTAGCCCATCCCTTCTCCAGGGGATATTCCCTACCCAGGAAGCGAATCGTGGTCTCCTGATCTCTCTGTGTATACATACATGCATACAGAGTGACCTTTTTTCAGCTACTTCTCTCTAACATATTTTATAGACACTTGTTTGGAAATCTTTATTGATTTGATTTCCCCAGACATTTGATAAAAATCTCCCTGTAATGCTGGAGTCAGTTTTATAATAACAAATTACATGGATCGTTTTACAGCTTACAAACAGCTTAGAGTAGTATTCTGTTAAAAGTAGCAAGGTTTTTCAAATGTTGCTTATAAAATGGTCTCATGACAGGACACTTTGGTTTTGTTTTCTTTCAGCCTTGTTCATTGATCCCTGTGGAATTATCACTGAACCATGAGATTACTGATCCAGGAGAAACAGCTCCTGTGCATCACTAGATCATAATTCACCACATTCCCTCTCTTCTATCTGCCCTGCCAAATAGATGGTTGATTTTGTTGTGTTGTGGTGTCTTTTGTCATTGTTGTTGTCTTGTTCTTTGATGATCAAAACAGAGACAGACAAAGCGAAGACAAAACAAAAATGATTAGAAAGATATCTGCTATTTTGCAATTTGACTATAAAAATAAAAGAAGTATTTAAAGGACTATAAAGTACACTAAGTGGGCAGGGGGCAGGGTGGGAAAACTAGGACACATAGTCATTAACAATCGGGGAAAAAAAATTCCAAAGAACGAAGTATTAGTGAGAGATATTGGTTAGAATACAGTTGTACAGAAAAATACAGGTATTAGGTAACTGAATCAGTAAAGAGAAAATGCTATGAATAATTGTTACACCTCTCAAAGCTCTTGTTCTTTTAATTTGTTTGTTTAGCTATGATGATAATTCTAAATTAATTTAAGGCATTGGTGCTAATGTTACAGAAATTAAAACCTTTGAGATACCTTAGATTCATTCACACTTAATTATAGGTATTGTTTTAAAGGTCTTGCAAATGTTCTTAGATTTAAAATGTTAATAATGTATTTGTTAAAATATAATTTATGTTACATCTAAATGATAAAGGCCACTATAAAAATTATTTATGTATATAGACAAGCACTAGTAGAGAATATAAAAAAATTCAACAATGATGTATCAGATTGATATGAAAATATTTTTCTCTATTTTTGCTTCAAAATTATGTTGTTACTAGAATTGTTTTTATTAAAGTAGGTGAAATATTCAGAAATATCTTTACACTGTACTGTACTTTATGACAATTTAGTAACTTCTAACATCTATAATATTTGAAACTATTAGTATATAAAATATAGTAATATTAATTTTCTTTCTAATAACTCACAATTTGAATATCCATATTTACATAGAGAACTGTATATTTAAACAGAGGTGTAAAAATATCTTGGGTTTATCAATAAGAGATATTTTCCCTATATGATCTTGTGAGTATATTGAAAAACGATCATCTACTTTTATAGGGGAAAAGCGAATTCACCAGACATTTACTAAGGAGTGGCAAAGAGCCATCCTTTGAAGGTGAATTTGAATTCTGGAAATATCCCAAAGTTCTTGGTATCTAAAGTGTGTGGGATGTGATTAGACTGTTAAAACTCTTACACATAAAACTGAATGGACATTTTTTGGAGATGGACAGAACTGTCTGATTGTGAAAGCATTTGAACAGAAGCTCTTTCCCAGAGGTAGCTTAAATGAGTTTTGAAGGTATTTCAGCCTTTACTAGGAGGTGTGCTACAAATCTATCTTCTCCAGTTTGTTTTGGAAGTAGGGTAGTGAGAATGCAGCTTCAAAGTGACGCGGAAAATAATTTGAAAAGAAACGCTCTCCAACTGTTTTCATGTGACAAGGAAGTTTTAAACATTCTAAATAGCCTACCAGTGTGACAACTTTGAAGGCAACACTTGTGTATCTTGAGTTCTAATTGAGATACCTAACTAAATTTAAAAAAAAATTTTTAAATAGTAATACAAGGAACTGGTCCACTGGGTTAGCCGGTGTCAGTTATTCAAATGTATTTCATCTCCACTATAATGGCTGCGAGTGAGGAGACTCCAGGCTCATCCAGGCAGGGAGGGGCTTTGTGGAGAGCATTTCTGTGCTGATTCTGGAGGTTTTCCAGAGGTTCTGTAGTCTCCTCAGCTTGTCTGCTGACTGATGTGTGGCTTTCCAAGCCTCTTTGTTCTCAGCCATGCTTCACTTTCTGAATTACTTGGAAACTCTGATTCATATGCAGAGCTGTCCATTACTTTTAGAAGAAAAGCATAAAATTTTATTCCTTCCTCTCCATATCTTCTCTATTTTCTTTAGTTTTACTATTAAAAAAAAAAAAAAAGATCTGTCTCTATGAAAGTGAAAGTGCTAGTAGCTAGTATCTGCCTCTTTGTGACCCCATGGGCTGTGGCCTGCTGGGTTTCTCTGTCCATGGAATTCTTCAAACAAGAATGCTGGAGTGGATAGTCATTCCCTTCTGTCTCTATAGTTTTGTCTTTTAATCTATTATTATTATTGTTACTATTATTATTATCATTATTTTGAAACTCATTCTCTCTCTGTCCATCAAGATTCTTTTGCTCAGTTCAATCTGGACTATATCTTCAAAGGTTCAACTTACTATTTGGTATTAAATGCTAAAAAATTTCTCAATATTTTATGTTTACATATATAATGTAACATGCTTAGATATATTTTAATACTGTAACCATAATTCCTGTCTTTATCTTTCTATATACTGAAAGAAAGATATAGTCTTTCTTTGATACGGTCTGAGGTAGAAAATAAAAATAGGCAATTTTGAATAGAAGAATGAAGATAGTAAATACTTAATAAACTTTTGTCACTCTCAACACAACTAAGTTCAATGAAACATAACTTTATGAACAAGATCAGGAACGATGGTTGCATTTGTTGGAAAAATCACTCAGTTTGGTTTATATTTTCGTATATAGCTGTATCACTATGAATATACATTCTGAAGCATCATAAGTATGTTTTCTCATTTTTATAATATAGATACAAAAATGACCTCATTACTTCAGGAGTACTATGAATATTGTTCATGGTCATTTTGATTAATTCCTGTGAGACTTCTATAAACTAAATGCTGAAAAAATACTGTGCCAAAAGTCATAATCATTTTTTAGATGGTAGTTATTACTGAGACAGATCCTGTTACTTGTTTTCCAATTCAGTAGACAGGGAATGATATCCACTGTTGCTTGTTGCACAAAGTCTATTTGCACAAAGAAAATATTCAGATTTACTAACAGCAGTTCTATCAAGGTATTGCATGTAATTTGGCCTCTATTTTCTTTAACCAAATTTCTCTTTGTATTGTATGGCTCCACTTTGCAATCTTGAGTCTATGAATGAAGATAAACAAGAGAGCATGATCTACGTTCAGAAGAGTTCTCTCTTTGTAATCATACTTTCTGAGAGCAAAATATTCCCCAGCTGCATGCTGCTACAGAAAGTAATTAAAGTTAATAGTAGCTGCCCTTAATTTATGGGCACAAAGGGAAATAATCATATTTAAAATAAAAGTGACAGCTTTGAACTGAATACATAGGGCACTGTAGCCTGTCGTCAGTAAAAGCAGCTCTTGCAGCTATTCAAAAGGATGGCATTAGAGGTATTTTTTTTCTTTGTATTACTGTCCTTTTGTACTTTTAAAGGAAAAGTAATTTCTTCATTGAAAATATCACTGACCTTCTGATGAGATGTCTTCTCTATTTATTCTTAAATGGCTGCATCAAGGTTTTGATACTACTTTTTTTTGTTTTAAAGGATTTCCTCAGCCTCTGCTTTGGCAATCCCATCTGTTCCAAAATAAAACACTGAAAAGAGATATTAATTTGCCAATTAGAATCTAATGAGATATTGATTTTCATTGGATTTGATGTGGATAATTTAGGTCTCAAAATCAAGAAAAGGATGTTCCTATTAAATCACTCTAGATGAAACTGTGATAATTTGCCAAGTCATGGATACTTTATATACTATGTTTACTTAGATGAAAATTTTAAAAATTAAAATTGAATTATGTAAATGATATAAATTAATTTCTGAAAAAATCTAATCTGCAGACTTGTTTTCAAAAACAAAAAATTCATCTTCAAGAAAGCAATAGTTTCTACGATGTAAGACATTAGATACAGTCTTTGGACAGTAACATGTTTTGCAGAATGAAATGATAACGGAATCAGGACATGTGATTCTAAGTGGATTTAACATACCTCATTTATCCTACAGTGATGCTGAATTGATCCCATAATACAAATCCAGGAGAATATCTACTTAGTGGACTTTAAACAACACAATAATAGAAACATTTTATTTCTATTTACTTAAATTTGGCTAACTTTATTCCCAAGCTAGTTCAAACTCTGAAGAAGCTTATATTATTTTCCACTTTTTATTCTTTTCAATAACAAGCCTGTTTCATTTTTTTAAATTCCTATTTTATTCTTTGGAATATTTTCCTAAAATTTCAATATAAATTTTCTAAGTGAAATTGACTTAGGTTAGACTATCATCAGGAACTGACAATTCATATAAACTGTTTATTAATAGTTTTATTCTATGGCACCTTAAGGGTTAGTACAGCCTATGGCAGCCACATAGAAACTACCCAGTAAATATTAGTTATAATTATTACTTACTTGACTTTTAAGTAATTGAAATGTAAGATGAAATTTTGATTTAAACACTGATAAAAAATAATTTGCTAAAACTTTACTTTGTGAAAATTGCTGTGTTAGCAGCTGAGGAGATACAGACAAGATCTGTCCATTAAGATTTTACATCTTTACAAGGCAAAATTGGGTATGCATTATGTAAAAAATATATATCATATAAAATATATTTCTATGTTATATTTTATGCATAAACATTTATACATATATATGTATGTGTAATACTATATAATTGATTGATAGGTCAACAAGGCAGAGAGTAATAAGTTCAATGAGACATAACAATTAAAAGTGTAGAAAATGAGATTTCTTAATGTAAAGGCATGAGTTAATGATGTTTCAATTTCAGAAATTATTTAGGCATTCATCTTTGGTCCTTCTACCTTGTAAACTATTATAAATTCCCTAGTAAGTATGTAAGAGATATATTCTCAGTTTATAATATTTGCAATGATTGTATATCGTCACTCTGCATATTTAACTTATTTGAAGAGTACATCATGTGAAATGCCTGGTTGGATGAAGCACAAAGTGGAATCAAGATTGTCGGGAGAAATATGTATAACCTCAGATACACAGATGACACCACCCTTATGGCAGAAAGTGAAGAACTAAAGAGCCTCTTGATGAAAGTGAAAGAGGAGAGTGAAAATGTTGACTTAAAACTCAACATTCAGAAAACTAAGATCATGGCATCTAGTCCCATCACTTCATGGTAAATAGATGGGGAAACAATGGAAACAGTGAGAGAGTTTCTTTATGGGGGCTCCAAAATCACTGCAGACAGTGACTGCAGCCATAAAATTAAAAGACGCTTACTCCTTGGAAGAAAAGCTATGACCAACCTAGACAGCATATTAAAAAGCAGAGACATTACTTTACCAACAAAGGTCCATCTAGTAAAACCCATGGTTTTTCCAGTAGTCATGTATGGATGTGAGAGTTGGAAAAGAAAGCTGAGCACCGAAGAATCGATGATTTTGAACTGTGATGTTGGAGAAGACCCTTGAGAGTCCTTTGGACAGAAAGGAGATCCAACCAGTCCATCCTAAAGGAAATCAGCCCTGAATATTCATTGGAAGGACTGATGCTGAATCTGAAATTCTAATATTTTGGTCAGCTGATGCGAAGATCTGACTCATTGGAAAACACCCTGATGCTGGGAAAGACTGAAGGCAGGAGGAGGTGACAACAAAGGATGAGATGGTTGGATGGCATCACCAACTCGATGGACATGAGTTTTAGCAAGCTCCAGGAGTTGGTGATGGACAGGGAAGCCTGGCATGTTGCAGTCTATGGGGTCACAAAGAGTAGGACATGACTGAGCGATTGAACTGAGTGATTATGCTTAAATCAGTAAAAATATTGACATTAAAAATAGTCCAATTTTTCAAGTCATTATATGCAGGAAAAAGATTTTTCTTGCAATATTATTTAATAAGGTGATTTATACTCATAGACAATTAAAAGTCTACCTAAGAAGACTCTACTATTTATTATTGCTGTTAGTGCTAGAAAATATATTTTTATCTTCCATCATAAGCTCCTTTATTCTTAATGAGAAGAAATGAGGAGACATGAAATCATAATACCTGTTATATAAGAACAAAAGATTAGTGACTGTTGCTCAGTCCCTAAGTCATGCCCAACTTTTTGCAATCTCATGGACTACACAGCACGCCAGGCTTCCCTGTCCTTCACTATCTCCCGGAGTTTGCTCAAACTCATGTCCGTTGAGTCAGTGAGATCAGTGGAAAAGACCAGCTAATATGTGTAGTCAAATAATTTAATTTATACACATTTTGGGGCTACCTTTTTACTAAGTCTGATAAGTAACTGGCAAGTACTTTTATATTTCTACATAAGCACACTTTTTAAAGCAGTGATATCCTTTATGTAGTAACTGTAATCTGGCCATAAATAATGTAAACTATACACTTCCTATAAAATTTCAAAGTGAAGATATATGCTTACAAATTTGAAGTGTTCCACAGAGATTCTTTTATGAACATAGGCAATTTATTACATAGTGAAAGTGACCATTCTAAGGAAGAAAATACTCTGCTGATGCATTTTTTTCTGATATTGCCCAGAATGCCTTACAAACTAATGAAGGTCATTATTTACAAAAGCCCTTAAATTCAGAATAGTTTATAGCTTTGTAAAGTTAATTTATTATACAACAAAGGAAATATTCCGTTGTGTATTTGTATTTTTTATACTGAAACTTTTTCCTTAGTAAAATGGAATCTCTTCAAGGAATATACAATATAACTTATAAAGAAAGCTATATGGAAAACATTTTAAAGCTCTCAGATAATATATTATGTATATTTTATCTAAAAATGTTTTATTCCAAGCAAATGTATTGTCCTGAAATGTCTCATCAATGTAGAATAGAGAAATTACAGCTATGTTTTGACTGCCTGATTTTAGAAAAAGAATAAGAGAATTGCTTTCACTTATTAGGGACATACTTCATCACTGATAGTATTTATTTAGTATAGTGGTACTGAATTGTTTAGATTTGCGATGAGGACAGAATGTTTCATTTTGCACTTTTCATTTTAAGTTCTTGGGCTTCCTAGGTGGCACAGTGGTAAAGAATCTGCCTGCCAATTCAGAAGCCACAGAAAAAGAAGGTTTGATTGATCCCTGGGTGGAGAAGATCCCCTGGAGGAGAACTGGCAACCAATTCCAGAATTCTTGGCTGGGAGATCCCATGGACAGAGAAGCCTGGCCTTCTGGTCCATGGGGTTGTGAAGAGTTGGACATAGCTGAGTGCGCACACACACACACACATCTTTATTTAAGTTGTAAACTTTCTCCATAGAGATCATGTGTTCATCTCTCTCAAATGGCCTGATATTATGATATTCCCTACTGCTCAATGAAGGCAGATTTTTAATTATTAGAAGAGAAAACATAATAGAGTGTGTTAGAATATTCTTAATATTTTACTTACTCTTGACCAACTAGGCATAAGTATATTTCTGTATGAAAGACACACAAAATTTATTATCTCTGTGTTCAGTCATAATTTGAGTATTCAAGTTCTAAACAATTTAGAGAAGATAGCATATGTAAAGAATGAAGTGAAGATTTTTGCCTTTTTAACTGGTTTTTAAAATCCAATAACTAACTGGTATTTCACTTATCCCAAAGTTGATATGCCCAATAAAATATAGAGTAAGATTTTCCAAATGAAAGTCTCTCTGCTGATAAATTTTGTCCAACTGTTATTTAAAGGGAATAGGTATACATTTTGTTGGCTTTTATCCTGCCCAATTTTAAGAGTTGCCTTTTTTGGTTTTATCTGTTATTGTGTGTGTGTATGTGTTCTTTCCTAAACAGTGCCATCTTTTGCAGTGACTGCATTTGCCATATATGGTTTCCTAAGGATCAAATTGCCATGTGTCAAGTGAAATTGAGTGAGTTTGTACATAATATACCCTTAAATGGGCTCGCAAAATAAGTACATATTTTGATAATTAAGGAAGGATTCCTTTTTATACAAATTCCATCCTCCCATGTGTGATATGTGAACAATGCGTACATAATTATCATCACAATCTCATGTCTTAAACACACTACCCTGGTAAAATATATTTTAACTCTCAACTCTGGATGAGTACAAAGGCAACTTTAGAACTCTGATCCTATAGTGACCAAAAAGAAAGACGTGCATTTTAAATCAGAAGTTTTGAATGAATGCAGACACCTTCTCTCCAATTTTAAACTGAAGGACAGAGGGGAGAATAATCAAATAAATGAAGAAATTAACTATTTTCACAGGCTGGAAAGTGCAATTATGTTAATATATGGATTCTTACCAATTTGTTCTATTTATTTTGTAATGTAACTCCAATCACTTTGTGTAGGAATCGTAAGGTAATTCTAAAATTTATATGGAAATACAAAGGATCTAGAAAAGCAAAATCAGTTTAAAAAAAGGGATAAAG
Source organism: Cervus canadensis (assembly GCF_019320065.1). NCBI lineage: Eukaryota > Metazoa > Chordata > Mammalia > Artiodactyla > Cervidae > Cervus > Cervus canadensis. The sequence continues at coordinate 90,344,402 of NC_057386.1, forward strand.
TTTGAGAACTTAGACTATCTGATATCGAGTTATTATGAATCAATCAATTATCAAAATAATCTTTTATTGGTGTTAAAATAAGTATTAGGTAAGAGGAACAGAATCAAGAGTCCAGAAATAGTCCCCCCCACCCACACACACACAGTCATTTTTACCAAAGGGGAAAGGGTAAAATTTCAACTTCAGTCCTCACATCATACCATACTCAGTATTTAACTTAAAACAGTTCATAGATGCAAGCACAAAATCAAACACTGCAAAATTTTAGGATATAATATTCTTGACTTTAGAGTAGGCAAAAATTTCCCAGTCATGACACAAAATCACTAACCATGAAAGAAAAATAAAGTGGTAAATTGGGTTTGAAAAATACCAAGTGCTGCAGAATGTATGGAGCAAATGAGACTCTAATATAGTGATTAGACTCTGTGTGACCCCATGGACTGTAGCCCACCAGGAATTTACTCCATGGACTATCCTGTCCATGGAATTACTTCTCCAGGCAAAAATACTGGAGTGGGTTGCCATTTCCTTCTCCAGGGGACTCTTCCTGACCCAGGGATTGAACCCAGGTCTCCCACATTGCAGGCAGCCTCTTTAATGACTGAGCCACCAGGAAAGCCAATATAGTGATAGAAAAGTATAAAATAGTATACTTGCTTTGAAAAGATTTAATACTTGAAAAATTAAGCATACATTCATCATGGTATCCAGTATATCCATTCCTGAGTATGGGCCCAAGAGAAAAAAAAACAGATGTCCACAAAATATTGGGTACATAGTTACATTGGCTTTATTCCTAGTAATCAAAAACTGGAAACAAACAAAATAGCTAACAAGAGGTGAACAGCTAAGCAAATGTGATAATATATTCATACAATGGAATTCTACCCTGCAATAACAATGGTGAATGAACTATTGACCACAAAATAAAATGAATGAATTTCAAAAGCATATGCTATGTGAAGGAAGTCAGGCATAAAAAAGTGTATCTTAGGTGCTTTGTTTTATGTGAAATTGTTTGAGCATGCATAATTAATCTCCAGTGAGAGAGACAGTAGATCACTGGTTACCAGAAACAACAGGTATCCAGTGGAAAAAACAAATCTTGATTCCTATGGCATTTCATGTACAAAACTCAGTGCTAGAAGAATTTTAGACCCAAATATGAAAGATTAAATGATCAAGCTTCTGGAAAATAACACAAAAGAACAGATTCTTGGGATAGAAAAGTATTTCTTCAGCATTATATAATAAGCTACATATAAAGAAAAATATTGATTAAATGGCTTGCATTGAAATGAAGACTTTTCCATAAAAGTCACCGTTAAATGAAACTACATATATGTACACAGTGTCTGATGTACATACCAACAAATAGGTTTCTACAATATAAAAGATTTCCTATACCCTGAAGAAAGAAATACATAATAAAAGGATGAGCAAGCAAAAGCCTTGAAATCCATTCTCCAGTGATTTTTTTTTAAAGAAAAGTAGCTCAATATTATTAGTCATCAGGGAAAAGAAAATTAAGGCCATAATGAGACACTCCTACATACTTCTGCAATGCTGGTGTATAAATTAATAAAACCACTTTGAAAAGTTGTGTGGCAGTTTCTACTAAATCTTGTTTAATATGCACAACATCCATTGATATTTTACTCCTAGGAATATACTCAGCAAAATTGTATATATATATGTATACCAAAACATATTATATCCAAATATAATAATAATATTTGAAATATATTTACTAGCCAAAATCTGGAGAAAAACTGTATACTTCTCAGACTGGATAAATGATCTCATAATTATGCAATGAAAAACTATGTGGCAATAAAAATGAACACACTACTGCTACACATGATATCACGCATGTCTCACAGATACAGTGTTGAAGAAAGTAAGTCAGAGTAGGAAATAAGATTGTTGGGTTCCATTTCTATAAAGGCAAAACCAATCTACAGTGACGGAAATCAGAATGACAATTGCTTTGGTGGGTAATGACTAGAGAACACAGAAAATGTTTCTGAAGTGCTAGGTTTTTTGTTTTGTTTTTTTATCAGAGTGGAGATAACCAGGATGCAAAAATATGTACAAATGCTTTGGACTCTGTGCATTTTTCTTTATATATGCTAATACTTCAATGAAAATTGTTTGCTTAAAAATGTAAGAGACTTGTGCACCTGTAGAGTCAGTTTAGCATTGAGAAATTAATATCTGGGTTAGTGGGCTTTTAAAAGAAATGTTGCATGGTATTTTTCTTTTAATCCCCCCAAAATTAGTCTTTTTGTGATAAAAAATCATTTTTCAATGACTCAGTTATATTTTTGCCACTTCTCATCATTAGATACACAAATTTATTTCATACAATTGTATCATATTATGTGTCATGCTACTTGACCATTTAAAAATCTAACTGGAGCATTTTTCTTCCCTAAGAATTTAGGATGATTCTATTCATAGAGAATAAGTAATCTCAGATTAGTAAGTAAAGCCATGATTTTATCCATGTTTTCTTGGAATTCTGTTATTAATTAATACTGAAGTTGTCAAACAATATTTGAGTTATTGAAAAGGTTTGCTACATTCCTACTTAGAAATAGCATAGTGAATGTCAAAGTTTGCTAACTATGAACTTTTTACCCTAAAAATCCCTATATAAGTTTTCATTTATTTATTTGTTTAATGAAAAGGAGTAGCCTGCTGGGAATCTTTCCAAACAGAACCATGAGTAAGGCAGGTTTATCCTGACTATGTACAAGCTTCGGTTTAAATAATTAAATTAGTACATTTTAAAATATGCCAATAGCTTTCTTCAGTTCTTAAAAAGTGCCCACGTGGTTGTCAGAGACCGATGTTTGTTGCATTGTTTTGCTACTCTCAGGCTGAGCAAACTATTTAAAACTAAACCTTTCTAATTCATAATAGGATATGATATGAGAGAAGTGTCTTAGAAAAATTCAGCATAGGATATCAGAACTCTCATGCCACTTATTCGATAAAAAGGGAACTAAGAAAGTTTTCCTGGTTTACTTGGGGTTAGTTTCAACAAAGGCTTCCCGGGTTGGGGCTTGTGGTAAAGAACCCGCCTGCCAATGCCGGAGATGTAAGAGACAAAGGTTCCATCCCTGGGTTGGGAAGATACCTTGCAGGAGGAAAAGGCAACCCACACCAGTATTCATGCCTGAAGAATCCCATGGACAGAGGAGACTGGCAGGCTACAGTCCATGGGGTCACAAAGAGTCAGACAAGACTGAAGAGATTTAGCATGCTTCAGTTTTAACAAAATAGTTGAACCTCTCAGTTCATGGGCTTTCCTTGTGGCTCAGCTGGTAAAGAATCCATCTGCAATACGGGAGACCTGGGTTCAACCCCTGGGTTGGGAAGATCCCTTGGAGAAGGGAAAGGCTACCCCCTCCAGTATTCTGGCCTGGAGAATTCCATGGACTGTAAGTCAACAGGGTTGCAAAGAGTCAGACACGAGTGAGCAATTTTCACTTTACTCAGTTCATACTTTGTATATTTCATAATAAAGTAAAGGTTAGATTACTAAAATATGAGAATATACAGCACACAATGACCTGTTTCTATGTAAAGGGCATTCTAGATGCTTTTAACTTTTTAAAAAATGTGTTTATGTTTATACCACTGCATCTACCCCACAGCTTCACAGCTGCAGGGCTAACTTTCTTTGGCAGTAATTCTTAGTTTCTATCTGAAGATTATTTGCTTTTTCCAGTTAGTGTGTGATAAGGAAAAGTCGATTCATTATGTAAAATTATCTGATATTTGCCATATCCTGTCACTATTGCTATTTACAGAATCCACATAAGAGTGATATATTCTTTTGATGTGCTGTAGAGATCCTGCCATCATTTTGTTCATTTAACTCAGTATTTTATAATGAGTTTATCTTTTCCATCCTAATATGCATAAAATTCCTAATGAACGAAAAGGATCATTTTTCTCATCTCAATATCCTCTGCACATGTTTGACATGTTCTGCACAATCAATTATATCACTGTGGTTATATTCTGTCTTAGTCTAGCTGTGCTACCAGGAAACCATACAAAACTAATCATGATAATATAAATTATAAACATAAAATCAAGAACAATGTCTTCCAGACATTTTGGGATACTAAAATGATTAGAGAAGGATTGTATTTCCTTTATAAGAAGGCTGGGGGGAATTGAATAAGAGTTTACTACCTGATGATTTATTTACATCTAATTCAACATAACAAGTCTCTGTGAGGTAGAAATTCATAATTTGTGTCATCTTGATGAAAACACCATACTTTGAGACAGTCATCCAGTTTGAAAATGGTGAGACTGGGAGTTGAAATCAAATCCCCTTGTCAAAAATTCCCCACCTTTTGCCTTTGAGGAAGTTGCAATATGAAATATTTTTATGGGGAAGGAGTCACAAACTTGTATAAAGGATAGTATTTCCTGAATAGGTGGATTCTCCTAAGGGGTGGAAATAAATTTTTATTGAAGATGTAATTCATGCAGTATTTAGAAGCTAGATGAAATAATTTATCTCCAGCAAACTGGAGAGATTAGAGTCTGAAGAGCTAGATCATCCTTCAAGTCACTGAAAAGGAGAACACCTAACCACTTAAGAAAAAAATCAGTATTGGTTCATCAATTTATTTCTTTAAGAACACCATGATCTTTCTTACAGTTAACCTTTATGTATGAAGTTCTGTAATCAGTCCTACACTTACTCTTTCTTCAGTTTCATCTTGGAGGGACTTCCCTGGTGGTCCAGTGGCTAAAGACTCAATTGCAAGGGGCCCAGGTTCAATCCCTGGCAAGAGAGCTAAATCTCCCATGCCTCAACTAAAACCTGGTGCAGCCAATAAATAAATAAATATCTTTAAAAATTCATCATGGAGATGTTTTCACACACATATGTATTCCCTCATCCTCTCAATACCCTGTAAAGTTGGTATTATTATCTCAATTTTCCAGATGAGTAAAATAAGACCTCGTTGTTACAGATAGAAAAATACATTTTTTGTGATAGTGCCAAGAAGCAAAGACCTAATTGATGAACTATTAAAAACAATCTCTAGATTTCCAACCCTGATACTTGTTAAAAATTTAAATATTTTGTTGAGCTTCTTTCTCTCTACCTACTGTGTTTGAGAAAATTACTAAACTATGGCGTAAGAAATGATACTTTTTACTAAAAACCAATGAGCCCTTTTGTAGAAAAATATTTACCTGCAAATTTTAGTTTTTGCTTGTAAAAGCTTTTAGTAGTAATTTGTAGTACCTTGCATTTTTCTCACTACTAGACTAATCAGAAATTTGTTCCTCATTATATGTTCACTGGATCAAGAGCAATTAAAATTGTATAAATGTGTGATAAAAAATCTAATGCACAGCAACCTCAAACATGAAGTTCAAGTACTTATCAACTGTTGATGTGGTTGAGAAAGCAATTAGTTCTGTGTCTCTGATGGTTAACCAACCTCAAAAAATGTTGTAACACCCAGAGAAACACATTAATAGTTAAGAATGTGTACTTTCTTCTCTTGAATTCAAATCTAACTACAATTTTCTGGCTCTACTGTCTTGATCAAAACAGTAAGCTTTATTTTGTCCTCTTTAAATCTCTTAAAAAAGAGAGATAATGAGTGAGTGAGCATACATGTTCCATAAAGGAGTTTGGAATTAAGTAGGATAATGTGGATGAAGCATGTCCCCCACAGAAAGTAACCTGTTTATTCTTGCCAGGCTGCCTTTCCTCATCTTGCTCCCTTCCTATGACAAGCTCTTTTTCCTCCTCTCCTTCCCCATCCCTCAACAAATCCACTTCCCCTCAGGTCTCAGAATAAATTTTATTTCCTCAATTTTTTCTAAAACATTTTTTTTTTTTTAAAGCATGCAACATCTATGAGAAGATACAGGTTAGCTATTTGATGCCTTCGCTGTCAGGAAACTTCTAGGGCAAAAATAACTTTGGGGACCTCCTTAAAAAAGTGGTCGAGTGGTTGAGAGTCTGCCTCCCAATGCAGGGATTGTGGTTTGATCCCTGGTGAGTTAACTAGGTTCCCACATGCCACAAGGCAACTAAGCCTGAGCCCCACATCTAGAGAAAGACTGCACACTGCAATAAAGACCCAGCACATAAATAAATACATATATATATAATTATATATAATTAGGTTAAAAGTTATATATATACATATATATACCTAATTAATCATTTTTATATTAAATTGTCTCTTAAAATAATGGGAATGGCTTCTTTCTCCTGACTAAGCCTTTACTGATACAATCCAATGTATAAATTCACATGTTCTTTACCTATATTTTTAAAAGAAACCTCTCCATTATCAGTGGTAATAAATACTGAAAATATATCATAGTTCAACAATGTGTCATTTGATGACATAAGGTTTATGTCCTATATTATGTCCTATATCCTATATTTATAACCTGATGCATTTATATATATATTTATAACCTGACATTTAGTGGTTTCCACCCTTTCTGTGTTTACCTTTTTTTGGAAGTCTTTTTTGATGTTTCAAATTTTATCTTATCTATAACATGGTTTTTCTCATTATAAAATATATTTCATTTGATATAAAATAAAATCTGTTTATTATGTATTTTCACATCCTGAGGAAGTCTTCAAGGCTCTAAAAATATGTATGATTCTCAGTTCTCTAGACATGCTCTGGTGATAAATTTTCAAACTGCCTACTTTATGAAATGCAGTAAAGGGAGCTATAAATTAAATCAGTGATTGATTAAGTGAATCATACTGTCTTATCATTCAAGCAATAAAAGTCATATTTATGGGCTTTAACGCCTTTCATCCACATTCGCTCTCTCTCCTCACCCCCTTTCTTTCTTTTTTCTCTCATACAGTTGAGAGTTTGAAAAGGAAATAAGAATTTCTTGTCTTACTCTTTTTCATTGTGAAATCATTTGCATGCTTTGTATAATTTAATTTTAAGTAAGCCAATTTTAAATAGTGTATGCATAAATGAAGAGGTTTTAGTATCAGGAATATCTATCTTGTTTCAAATACAAATTCTCTCATGTATTTTCTCTGAACTATCACCACATTGTAAAAACTTGCTAGTCCCAATTTCATATATGACCGATGGTTACAGAACAACCGACGCTGTGCTGAGCACAGAGTCAGGCGCAGTTTATGTTGGAATTGAGACACATAATTCAGTCTGGTACACACAGATCAGTCTGGGCCAAGATATGCAACCCGGAGCTATTTCAGGGAGAGCTCTAGGCTCAGATACCTGTTCCTAAATTTCAATTACCCAGACTTCTGACTTGGATTATTCAATCTATAACAGAGGCTCAGTACAACTCAGCAAATGCAACATAAAACAGCCTAAAGTGCAAATTGTCAGCAGGCAGCAGTAGAGATCAAAGAACGTGCTCACCAGCGGTTAGCAAGTCAGAGAAAAAGAAGAGAGACCTGAGATGTGCTGGTCATTGTCTAGATGCCCACATTTCTCTCTCTTCCAACTGTTTTGAAGATTCCACAGAAATAGAATACATTTTTCCACCCTCAAATTTGGCTTGAATATTTTCAGTGCTAATGCTACAGATACACTGTAAGGGTACGGGAAGGCTTATTGCTCATATGACAAGGATTTCTAGGAAGAGCACGGTGGCTCACAGGCAAGTCATAAACCATCTTGAGAGATTAGGGAGAGAGACTGGCTTGGGAGTCTTTTGGTGGTTAGGTGTAGAGCAGTGTAAGTGTTCTGGTGGGTGGTTGAACTTCCTGCAGCACCGAAGGAGGGCTCACATAGGCTTTCTCATTAGTTTGACCAGATGAGGGACAGAAAAGGAAAAGTGAAGAGTGAGGCTTAAAAGTTGTCAGCAGTGAAACATCAAACAGTGAAGTCTTTATTATAGTTAGCTTCTCCATCAGAAACATTTGACCTTTTCCACTGTGTCCAGTTTATGAGTGGAAACTGTCATACTTTATGTGATGATGCATCTGGGTAACAATGGCACCAATGTGAGTAATGCAGGCTTGATCAGCAGCTGATTCCATTGAGTCTCATCAATGAATGAGAATGACCCTTACTGTGAGCATCTGTATGCGCAGCTCAGACTGTCAGATGAACAACCACAATTGCCTTCTACATTCTGCAGCCACAGAAAGGATCATCTTTAATCTGCCATTTTGTAGTTTGCCAAGTAATAGAACAGATGGCTAGGCTACTGGCAGCAGCTTAAGAGTTAGTAAAAATATGCCTGTTATATGCATGCATGTTATGTACAGCATTATATAAAAATATAATGTGATCCACTGGAGTACTGTCTAAGTCACTGCTTCAAATTCAACCTATTGTGATGACCAGCCTTCACCACGGTTGGTCTTCAGAGTTGTCAGTGGGGTGAGATTGAGACTCTTATCCAATGGCCACTATCAGCTTCCACTTATGAACAGTATCAGTGAATGATGCCCATTAATTAAACACCCTACTGAGCAAATATCATTTTTTAGACATTCAAGTAGGGGATGAAGTTTCCTTAAAGGAGGGACAGCATGTTTTCATGCAAATCTGAAACATCCTAGGGTCAGGTAAGTTGCACTCTTGAACAGATTGTACCTATTTAACCAAGAAAACCTACTGAGTATTTTCCATTTTGTTAGTCATTAAATTCAAATTGTTGCACTTCCAAATAAGGATGTCAGTGTAGAGATACAAGGGCTCCAGGTGATTCTAGTTTTGAAGAACATGCCTGCCAATACATGAGATATTAGAGACTTGGGTTCCATCCCTGGGTCAGGAAGATCCCCTGGAAGAAGGCCTGGCAACCCACTCCAGTATTCTTGCCTGGAGAATCCCCATGGACAGAGGAGCCTGGCAGGCTACAGTTCATGGGGTCGCAAAGAGTCAGACACAACTGAGGCAACTTAACATGCACATAGAGGTACAAGCCTCTATGAGTCATGGGTACTAATTCAAGAGAAGTTTAGTAGCTGGTTAAAATGTGACTTTTTTTAGGTAAACAAAAAAGATATAATTGGTAGTTTCATCTGGCAGGCACTGTTCTGAAAAATAATCTCTGAGTATTCTGGCAGCCATTAATCTTTAATTAAAACTTTGGTTTTCATTTCTCTCTCTTGTAGTTCATTTTGCTTCTGTTTGATTAGCCAGGAAGGGAGAGGGTAGAGGGTTAAGTGGAAGGGGAGAAGGGATTGATCTGCCCCACTATTATTTTTTCCCTCATGGTAATCTTTGAAAAGGTGCATTCTCTGTAACACTTATGGGACAGGAGATAGAAGCTTGTAGCACATCAATTCAATGGTATGTGCCGATGTCAAAGCCACTGCAATAGAGAATTGAATCAGCTGAAAGCGGCATCTGCAAGTCCACGTTAGCATCTCTGTCCCACAGTGACTTTGTCCCACAGTCTGTAGATTGAATTCACTTTCCTTCTCTGCCTAACAGACAGGGTGGAAAGTGACTTTGGTGCAAGGATTCAATAGAACCATAAGCATTAATAGTCCCCAAAGCTCCCCAACATACTCAGACAAGTGCGTTTAACCTTGGCTCTTTTCTGAAGAGAGGTCTAAGGTTTTGGCCTCATCCCTAATCATCTTTCTCCTAAAAACTGTACTTAGTTACCCAGTTGTGTCCGACTCTTTGTGACGCCATGGACTGTAGCCCACCAGGCTCCACTGTCCATGGGATTTCCCAGGCGAGAATACTGGAATGGGTTGCAATTTTCTCCTCCAGGAGATCTTCCCAACCCAGGGATCGATAAAAAGCAGCTGAGGTTAAAGCAGAAGTAGCGAGGTGGATCAAGGCTACTGTGTGAGAGAGTGACTCCACGCTAATAAGCAAGACTTTACATTGACCTCTGGTTTTGAGAGGCCTGACGGTGGACCACAACCCAACCAAAGAGACCTCTGTGTTTTTGGTTCATCCAGTCTCTCTCAAAATTCAAGCTTCTCATTGCTGATGCCTTTTTTTTTTTTTTTGGCTTTGAGGACCCGGGCTTCCTACCCATAGTTACCTCATCTATCGACTGCAGCCATAGTGGTTGCTGCCCCATTACCATGATATCTCTTCCTGTTCCTCCTCAGAAGAGAGTAGTCAACAGGTAGATTCTACTTGGGCAGCTTGTTGCTTCAATTCTACTTGTTGCTACTCAAGGTCATTAGCAGTTGGGGCACTATGTCTTCTCTCTTGCCCACTATTTGGGTGAATGCATTCTCAGATCTTGGACTTACCTGGTGATACGGTATGTAAAAAATCCACTTCAATTGCCGGAAATCTGGTTGTGATCTCTGGGTTAAGAAGATCTCCTGGAGGAGGGCATGGCAACCCACTGGAGTATTCTTTCCTGGAGAACCCCCATGGACAGCACATTCTCAGATCTCAGCATTTCTCCTAACTCTGAACCTTCCTTGTACTTCCTCTTCCAAAAAGTCATCTTATTCATGAACCCATCCACATCATGAAAACTTTCATTTCTGAAATTTAATCTTAACTTATCCTTATGGCTAAAAAGGTAGTCTGCTACTGTTTTCTGGATGCTGGTAGAAGACACAGGACTCCTGGGTCAGAGACAAAGACATGTTAACTCATAACACAGATGGGTGCATGCGCATCAGCCTATTTGCTTCAGTTTCTCTTACTCCCAAGTCTCCTGAGGGTGAAGCGGGGGCAGATGATAAAGGTAACAAAGTGGACCTCATTGTGGAAGAACTCTGAGATTGGGGAAATCTAGTTATTTTATGGGCTGAGCCTTCTCTTTGTCCCAGTGGGAGATACACCTCATCCCTCGAGGGTACTCTACGAAAAGACAATCCTGAAAAATGAACAAGGCTCTGAATTTGGGGCACATTAAGTAACAACAAAAGACTGAGTGACCCATGGAAAACTGTCTCCCAACACCATAGAAAAAGTAAAACTGATCAAAACAGAAGCTTGTTCTTATCACAACAGTGATCCTGGACCATATAACCACCAGCTATATTTTCACTAGCCTCCATTTTTTCTTTCTTCATTGCTTGATGCACTTATTATTATTATTGAAGTAAGTTTTCATTAGAGAACAAATATCTTCTTGTTTATGGAACAGTATTTGGGACTTTTATGTTGGGTTTAAGCAAACTCATACAGGAGGAAAAATAAATCTGCTTGATACAGAGGGGAACAGAATACATTAAATATTAACATTTGAGGCTAATTCCTTGAGGACAGTAACTAAACTAGGAAAGCAGACACATACATTTGAACAAACATATTTCTCCAGGCTTTCATAATAGGGCCATATCTTTTTAAAATGATGAAGCTGGCATTAATCTCAGCTATGTCTGACGCTGAATCTCTTTGTATTCCATTCATGCTTATTCACAAAGAAAGGAAAGCAAGTGATATGCTCAGGACATATGACTATGAAATGTAATAAGCTTCAATTCTTTCTTTGAAAAAAGGTTATCTATAATAGGACTATACAGATAATTTTAAGTTTTATTTAAACTAAATTAGAGACAAAAATAAGATAGAAAGTCATTTGAAAACCTAACATATAAAAACATTGTTAGGAATTCTCCATCCTATATTGTGGCTATGCCAATACTACAAAAGGAACACTGACAAAACCAGAAAATGTTTTCTCAAACACAGCTGACTATCTGCCTGAGATATTTCAGATGTTTTATAGGAGTTGTAAGCTGTCACTGTATTCATTCCGAAAAATACACCAAGAATACTATGAGCTAAAGTAAGTGTCTCTTTAGAATATCTAATTATGTATCATAATATAAAAATTGTGTAATAGTAATTTAAATGCTATAACATAATACATAATTATTTTATAATTATATAGAAATATATAATAAATGTATAGTATTGTAATATATAAACAATTTTGTGAGCTATTTAAAAAAATATGTGAACTATTTACTAAATATGTGAACTACTTACTAGATAGGGCTTTCCCTGGTGTCTCAGATGGTAAAGAATCTGCCCGCAATGCAGGAGACCTGGGTTTGATCCCTGGGTTGGGAAGATCCCCTGGAGAAGGGAATGGCTACCTACTCTAGTATTCTTGCCTGGAGAATCCCATGGATGGAGGAGCCTGATGAGTTATAGTCCACAGGGTTACAAAGAGTTGGGCACGACTTATATTTACTATATAAGCTATTTATAATTTATAGTATAAATTATTTCATATAAATTATATATAATGTAGTCTATAATATAATAGAACTACATATAAACAATTTGTGTATTTTAATACATTAAGATGTACAATAACGTGCAAACCATTAAAATATAAACTATTTTATGCACATTTTGACAGACTATTTAACTGCAATTGATTGAAATATTCATTTTTTTTTTGCATTCTAGTAACATGGACAAATTTATACTGCATTATTTTTTGTGCTCAAAATATTGAAGAGGAGAATTCCAAATGTTTCAATTCTCTTAATTGCATCATTTAGAATGTAAAATTTACTGTGATATTCTGAACTAAAAATAAACACGCTATTAAAATTTTTAATGAATAAAAAAGTTGAGAACTAAAAAAATGTTTTGTATTTATTCACAAAAGAAGCCCTCAGATTGTCACTGAACATATATTTTCTTTTACTCTAACCGTTTAAAAATACAAGTATTTGATTTCTAAAGGGAAAATACCGATGTTGAAAACTGAAGTAGGGAAATAGTTTGCTATTGACAGGCATGCAGTAGAAGGAAGTGACAGATGACAACTTAACAGTGATAAGGAAGTAGAAGAAAATAGATAATAAGGTAGAAGTAGAATCGAAAGAACTAGAAAACTGTCTGTGCCACTTTTTATAGGATAGTATTCTTTTCAACCAAAAGAGTAGCATGAAGTGATGATGGAGAAAGAGTAAACTCTGTCAGATTTTCCAAACTTATGTCAAAGACCAGGGGATGACACCCTTCACCCACATCCTCACATTTGGGTGACTCATGTAGGTATAGTGTTACATAGTCCAGTAACCCTCACAGTGAAGACATCTGACACATTATATGCATCATGTAAATATTCTGTTTAAGAAGTTAGGTAGTGTGCTGCACAATTTTAAAATAGAAAAGTGAAAGCTCATTAGCTATCTAGAATAATGTGATAAAGGATATATATATACAACTGATGCTTTATTTTGTCTTAACACTGTTGTTCCAGTGCTAAAGTGGAAATTTTACAAAGAACTTTGCAAATGCCTAATTTCAGGCAGAATTTAAGGAAGTCTGAAGTTAGTTCCTGCCCATGCTGGTATTTGCAGTAGAGGGTTAGATCTTTGTCTTTCGGCAAACAACTAACAGCTTAGATCTTTGACTTTCAGCAAATTATCAATTACTCTGTGCTAGGCTGGATGAAGCACAAGCTGGAATCAAGATTGTTGGGAGAAAATCATTAACCTCAAATATGCAGACGATACCACCCTTATTTCAGAAAGTGAAGAGGGACTAACAAGCCTCTTGATGAAAGTGAAAGAGGAGATGAAGAAAAAGCTGGCTTAAAACTCAACATTCAAAAAATGAAGATCATGGCATCTGGTCCCATCACTTCATGGCGAATAGATGGGGAAACAATGGAAACAGTGAGCGACTTAATTTTCCTGGGCTCCAAAATCACTGCAGATGGTGACTGCAGCCGTGAAATTAAAAGATGCTTGCTCCTTGAAAGAAAAGCTATGACCAACCTAAACAGCATATTAAAATGCAGAAACATTACTTTGCTGACAAAGGTCCATCTAGTCAAAGCTGTGGTTTTTCCACTAGTCACGTATAGATGTGAGAGTTGGACTATAAAGAAAGCTGAGCGCTGTGCTCGCTTCGGCAGCACATATACTAAGAAAGCTGAGCGCCGAAGAATTGATGCTTTTGAACTGTGGTGTTGGAGAAGACTCTTGAGAGTCCCTTGGACTGCAAGGAGATCCAACCCGTCCATCCTAAAGGAAATCAGTCCTGATTATTCATTGGAAGGACTGATGTTGAAGCTGAAACTCCAATACTTTGGCCACCTGAATCAAAGAACTGACTCCTTGGAAAAGACCCTGATGCTGGGAAAGATTGAAAGCAGGAGAAGGGGACGACAGATGGCTGGATGGCATCACCAACTTGATGGACATGAGTTTGAGCAAGCTCTGGGAGTTGGTGATGGACAGGGAAGCCTGGAGTGCTGCAGTCTATGGGGTCGCAAACAGTCAGACATGACTGAGTAACTGAACTGAAACTTCAATTGCCTGTTTGGTGCCTCATTAATCTATTGGATCTCTTTATGTTTTTGTATGTTGTTTTATGTTTTATGTATCTCTTATGTTTTTCTATGGGAAGGAAACAGTGTTGGGTATTACATGATATACCTACTACCTCTGTCTCTATTCTGACACTGTTTAAGCTACAGAGACAATCACTTTCAGCTAGACAAAAAGCAATCTAAGCCTATTCTCATCTGTATTCCCAACTTTCAAGGTCTGGCATGTAGTGGCTACGGCAGTGAGTCTTTGCTGAATTGTCAGTCTGCCTAGACAAGGCTTCCCCTTGGACCTGTAGCAGTCCTTCTCCTCAATAATCATCAGTGTTTCATTAGTTTCCGTGTCAACTGCTTTTGGCCATTGTCTCCCCTTCGGTTTAGCAGGTTTTACTGGTTGTTCTTAGGAATGTGGTATTGCGAGTGTTCTCTTGAACTTTAATTACTTATCTCATATTAAAAAACTTGGATGAGTTTTATCAAAACTATCTCACCATCATGATCATAAAGGCAGTACTTTCTAATTATTCACTTGATAAATATCAGCATTATGTGATTTTCATTTCTGTTTTTATTTTCACAGTCATAAGTAGCCTCAAAACAGTGGATATATTTTATTATTCAGTTTACCTAAATTGGTTGAAAAGAATTTTCTAAGCAAAAGGTTGAGTTTGCCCTTTTGAATATGCAAAAACAATTGTGTAATAAAGAAAAATATGTTTAGCTTAAGATAATAGGTGAAATGTGATAAGGTACAAAAGGCCTAATCAACACTAATAGGCAGGACCAGGTTCAAGTTCATGTGACATGTACAGCACACCGGATTTTGTGCTCAGAAGGGCTCTGCTGTCTCTATATTGAAATTCTCACTGATTTTGAACATTTTCATTTTGCAGTGGGCCCTGCAAATTATGTAGCAGGTTCTGAATACAAGGGAAGACAGTTTACTGGCTTACTATAGACTGGTAAACAAAATCTAAATTGTATACATACACACAACATGTACCATAATGAATATTAAAATCTGATCACAATTCGTATTTTGGAGATCTGAATTTTCACTTGAACTTAGAAGACAGAGATGTTTTGTCATTGTTTTGCTTTCAGTATTGATTTGTGATTGTGGAAATAAACTAGCTCCTCAGGTTTTGCCCAGTAGAAAAAAATGATTTTGTCAGAAGCAATCACTTGGTGAAACACCAAACTTTGGAAAACAAAGTGGAGAATGCGCCGATGTATGTAATACGAAAGGTAGATTTTAGTTTCAGTTTACCAAGGCTTCCTTGGTAAGTTTTAAGTTTAGAGGCTATTTGCCTTTAGTTGGTGGGACTCAGTGGATGTCACTCACATTTAGATTAATTTACACTTGTGTCCTACCAATGTGCCCTGGGACAAAAGTAAACAAAAGGAGAGGATAGAGAATATATTAAGAATGCCTATAAGCCAAAGAAAAATGGCAACTAATCTGATATCAAAACAGACAGATAATATGGACAGGCAATTCAGAGACCAGCTAATAAATATGAAAAACCTCAGTTGTGACTATAGTTATAGTCAAAACCAAAATGAAACAAAACCACAATGAAATAATGTTTTATTCCCCTCAAATACAAAAAGATTTAAGGGTCTGAGAATCTCAGGTGAATTCTCACACTGGATGGTGGGAGTGAAAACTGGTACAACCACTTTAGGGAGCAGTTTCACACAGTAAATGTCTAGTAAATGTGAAGAAGCAGCTCACCTGTAATGGAGAAATTCTATCCCCAGTTATATGCCCTAAAGAAATGAACACATGTGTGAAAGCAGGTATGTACCAATCTTCACTGCAGCATTGTTTATAATAGAAAAAAACTTAGAGCTTCTTAATATGAAAGTGGGTAAATTGTATTATATTCATGTGGTGGGATATTAAACAGCAGTTAAAATAAATAAATTAGAGCAACATCACTTAGCAAGAATAATTTTTTTAAAAAAGCAATATTAAATGTAAAAAGCTAATTGCAAAACTATATGAATAGTATGATAAAATTATGAAATTTTAAGAAACAAAAAAGTGCAATGTTATTTCTGACACATATAATAACAAACATAAACATATGAGTAGGAATAACACCAGTTTGAGGACAATGATACGTTTGGTGAGAGAGGGAAGATGAGTGAAGGGCACAAAGAGGATTCAACTTTTACCTGCAGCATTTTATTCAAGATATGGCAAAATGTTGACTTGTTAAGTTAGGAGAGCAAGATTAAATAAGCATTCGTTGTCTTATTATTTCAGTGTGTTTGACATCTTTTGTTTAAATAAGGTGAAAAAAAAAAGGATCAAGAAGGCAGTTTGAGAAATGAACAACTTTTGCACACACAGTGTTGAAGAGCACCTCTGAACTAATTGGCAATTTGAATGGAGCAAAATGAAGCAGCTGCTTGGAAGCAGAATCTGTTATACAGGGTGAATTATCTGGAGCTTTTACTTGAGTTTTGCTTCATTAACAATTATCCTGTCACTAATTATAAAGACTAAATCTCCACACAGAATTACATGCAATTAAAACAAGAGCACAGATGCCAGTGAAAATCGCTCAGTCGTGTTGGACTCTTTGTGGCCCCATGGACTATACAGGCCAGAATACTGGAGTGGGTAACTGTTCACTTCTCCAGGGGATCTTCCCACACCAGGGATCAAACCCAGATCTCCCACATTGCAGGCAGATTCTTTACCAGCTGAGCCACAAAGGAAGCCCATAGATGCCAGAAGTAAGGGCCATTCCTTGGCAAAAAGAACCTTTGTATATTTATGTGTGTGGGTGTTTGGGGAGGTGGGTACCCAGAAAAAGGAGGGGTGGTTACATTCAGCGGAGAACAGCATTCAAGGGTGTCACATAAACTCTCTGTGCACTTTTCTTTCAATTCTCATTTCCTCTAAAATTCAACTGCCCAGATTTGCCTTGAAGGGAGAAAAAGTCACCTGTCATTCTTTGTGACAATTTCACTCCAGCTATGCCCTGAGCTGTATCGGTGAATGGGGGTATGTGGGAAGGCAAGAAGAGTGGGTGACAAACAATTCCTTAGTTGTGCTCACACTCTCCCTGAAAGGGCCAGGCACATGCCTTCCCAGGTGAGCAGTTTGCTGTGTCATGGGACTGAGAAATTAATGTTTGGTGACACGCACTGCATGCATTGGGGGCCGCAGTGTCCGCGTGCGCTTGATGGCAGATGATTATATGCACTTTCACATGAAGGGAGACAGAAAGAAAACAGATTAATTTCCACTGTCAGCAGCTTTAGAGATGAGATCTATCCCATTACATCTGCTTCTGTTTTAATTTAGGACAGTCTTGGAGATAATTTTATCTGATGGGAGAGGACTGTTTTTAAGTATAGAAATGTGATTTCAGAATATTTAAAACAGAAAGAGCCCCAAGTTGCTACAGTATCACATACATACACATATGAACCCACATTGATAATTTTACATTCTGAAGTGTATTTCCTTCCATGTTTAAATTTTTTCTTCCCTTACTAGAGATCATATGTAAAATGCTGCTCATAGTAGAAGCTATGAGGCTATATTTTACTGTAACAGATTATGGCTTGCTATTTAAATCATGTGGTAATAATGTTAATGGTAAAAATAGGGCCATTTGAGGGTGGAGTGAGGATCTTCTGGTATTCAACGATCCTTCCATTGAACAATTATTTCCACAGTGAGTGCTTCTTGAGGCCATTAGGTATTATTTCTTATGGTAGACAACAGTAATCTAAAATGACAGATTGCTTTCTTTTGAAAGAAATAGATACCCAGTGATAAAGAAATATGTGAGAGATGTAATTATGGTCCTAACCTTAATTTAGGCTTAGAATTTTAATTGTCCAAAGTAATATGATCCAACCTGGCAAACAGTAGGCCATTCCTTAGAAAGGAAACATGGCTTGACAAATGTAATGCAAATATCAGCTGAAGTACCCTTTGCTTTGAGAGCTAAATGAAACTGACTTGAACACCATCCTAGGGCGGGGAAGACTCATATCCCTCCAAATTCTTTTTTGGGATTCTGATGAAACGTGTGTAGTTATTAATGGGGCCCCAGCTCCCACGTCCTTAGATTTCCATAGCAGATTTCTAAGAGAGCAACTTCTAGTCCTTCGCTACCTCCTCATTTGCTTCCTCCTTCCCAATAAAGAAGACGGATATTTTTGTGTGTCTATGTAGTGCCATTGACCTAACGTTCTGTATTCCAGGACTTCTCTTGCAGTCCAGTGGTTAAGACTCCATGCTTCTAGTACAGGAGCATAGGTTCAATCCTTGGTTGAGGGACAGAGACTCCGCATGCCGTGCTAGGCAGCGAAAAAAGCAAAAACAAATTTTAGAAAAATGTTCTGTGCCCCCTTTTATTTTTCCTTAAACCAGATTCTCTGTATTTTGTTCTATATAGCAATTTAGCAATTGCTTTATTCTGCTCTTTCTTTCTATATTCAGCTTTTAGATCTATCTTTCAATATCTAGTTGGACCAACAAAATATTTCCTTCAGGAAGTCTGTGCCTTTATAAATAGAATTCTGGTGCCAGTTGTTAACTATTAACTTTGCTAAAAAAGTATTTGGTTATTAAGTCTTTGAAATTCAACTCAGTGTCAGGCTATTAGGTGTGGTGCTCATCGCCTCTCTCTGAGCTAATCCCAATTTACAGATTGCCCAGTAATTTTTCAAAGACCATGAAATTCATAAGTGACACATTTAGAATGTGAAAAATAGTCATTCCTAGATTTTAATAACTTAACGAGTTAATATGGTGGTTGTTCAGAACAAAAATCAAACAGCATATTTTACCTATATGGCACATCAGTTCAGTTCAGTCGCTCAGTCGTGTCCGACTCTTTGCGACCCCATGAACCGCAGCACGCCAGGCCTCCCTGTCCATCACCAACTCCCGGAGTCCACCCAAACCCATGTCCATTGTGTCAGTGATGCCATCCAACCATCTCATCCTCTTTCGTCCCCTTCTTCTCCTGTCTAAAAACTTTTTAAAAAAGTATAGTTCCGTATCTGCCTTGTCTGCATCTGATGAAAAGATTTTAAGTGAAAACCTACAGTCCTTTTAAAACTTTGCATTTAATAAAATTTACAAAAGTCTTTGAAAGGCCTTAAGAATGTTGAAGTATTTACCAGGCATTTTTTTAAGATGTCAAAAACTTTAGTGACTCTTGTATGTCATTCTTACATTTTTCACAACAAAGTAAATCCAAGACTGAAGGAATTGCTTTGTGTTTAATTATTAAATCCAAGCATGGTTCATTTTAATATTCACTAGTTGTTTTAGATGGAATGATATTGGAATGATAACCACATCAGACTGCTATGAACCAGATGCATTTTTATGACTTTAAGGTTTGACAATATTTGAAAAATAAAAATGACTACCAAGAAAAACCTTCCCAGAATCTTTATTTCTTTGTCTAAGATCATGATTAACACAAATTTTAGTAAATGCTTATGAGGTACTCTCAAAGCCATGTGGACACAGCATAGACCATCTGAGCAGTACAGATACAATCAATCAGCGGGGAATACATCCAGATATTAAAAGATTCCATTTTATATTTGTTTATATACCAAGAATAAACCGTAAAACATAGATGATACTTTTCACCAGGAAAATTACCTAAATTTTTGTGCTGCTGCCATGTAGCTAGCTTTATTTTAGAAGGCAAATTTCCCATTACTATAAATGCAGAGACTTACACTGTTATCTAGCGATCTAATAAAAGAAATCTTCTTTGGCTTCAATTTCATGGGCTGGTTTCCAGGGGCTTATTATTACAGGAAAATTATATGGCTCTTCTCTTTGTTTTGGCCCTGGTGAGGATCACAATGGTGGTGACTTTGTGAACCTTTGAGAAATATTATCACTGTTCATTTTTTTATGAAGTAACTCATGGAAAAAATCCTTTTTCTGTTTTTGACATAATAATAAATATTTTTGCATTTGAAAAGCGTATAAGAGTTATTTCATTTTCTCAGACTAAAAAAAAAGATGGGGGGAGAATGGATACATATATCATATGGCTGAGTCCTTTCCCTGCTCACCGGGAGCTTTCGCAACATTGTCTTGCAACCCCATGGACGATAGCCCGCCAGGCTCCTCTGTCCATGGGATTTCCCAGGGAAGAATACTGGAGTGGGTTGACATTTCCTTTGCCATGGGATCTTCCTGACCCAAGGATCGAACCTGCATCACTTGTATTGCAGGGGGATTATTTACTGCTCAGCCATCAGGGAAGCCCCAGTCAACTATACCCAAGTACAAAATAGAAAGTAAAAAAAGTTCAGTGTCACTTGGGGTAGAGATATTCTCATAGAAATAGTCTGAGCCAATTGTGGAAAGAGAGTCTGCTCAATAAACTGGGGGATGAAAGTGAAAGTGAAAGTCACTCAGGTGTGTCTGATTCTTTGTGACCCCATGGACGATACAGTCCATGGGATTCTCCAGGCCAGCATAAGGGAGTGGGTAGCCTTTCCCTTCTCCAGGGGATCTTCCCAACCCAGAGATCGAACCCAGGTCTCCAGCATTGCAGGCAGATTCTTTACCAGCTGAGCCACAAGGGAAGCCCAAACTTTGGGATGTTACCCGGGAAATGCAAGTAGCTTGATTTTAGTGACTCAAACACATCTTTGCTCCTTATCTGCATATGTTAGTATAATTGAACCTGTGTATTTTCAAATGATTACTTTTTTATATTAGAAATCCCTGGTCTTTGCACAGAACTTCTTTATCTATAAATAGAAAGGCAAAATATTATTTCCAGAATGCATATAGATATTAAAAGAACAAAAAATTATTTTTGTTAAGGGTACATTTTTGGCATATTCAGTGCAATGGGAAATTTCTATGAAAGGCTTTGAGGACTTTTCCTTGTAATAGTAACCACTATATTCTGCTATTAGAAGCTAACATTTATTCCTGTTTTATTGAAGTATTTTTTCCATTCTGAATTCCTCACCAACATAGATAAGATTAGTTAATTCAAAGGTACAGCTTTAGGATAGGAATTGACATTTAGGAATGACATGTAAAGATAATGAAATTTGAAGTATGTATATATTACCTTAATTTTGTATTTTCTATAAAACAGGTGATGTTTATGAATTCACCTATGGATTTAAGAAGAGAAAGCAAGAAGTATCCAATTTTCTCAGTTGTCAATGGAATAAACACTAGTTGCTCTGCCTAGACAGAACAGATGTAATGTTTACATAATATAGTCTAGTTGATGAAGAGTATTCTCATTAAGTTAGAAACAACAGCATTGCAAATTAACTTTTAGAAAATTACAGTTCTATTAACTTGCTTTCACTATATTGTTCAATTCGTAACAAGGAAAAAATAAAATATGCATTTAGTGAAATCATATTTTTTAGTTTTTGCATCAAATTCTTTACAGTTTTTAAAAATTTCATGTTTTATGAAGTTTGAAATATTTCTCATTTCAAGTGCTTGTAAACATTTGCTGAGAGAAAATAACCACTTATTAAAAGCATGTTTTCAAAATAATTCCAATATTGATATATAAAGAAATTCTCTGTTCATTGTTGGTAGCTATCATCTACCTATTTTATGATTTTGACTAAAAATATTTCCCTGTGCTCTTCCAAACAAAAAAATACTGACAAAAATCATGAAATTTGACAATGTTAAACATTGGCAAAAATGTATGTTTATTAGGAAGTGTCGTACATTATGGCAGCATCGTAAATGAATACAGTATTGATCTCAAGAGGCCTTGGCCTGCAGTGGCTTGAAGCAGAACCTCAGTTTCCCAACCAGAGACTGAAGCCAGGCTGAAGCAGTGATAGTGTGAAATCCTAACCACTAGAGCATGAGGGGAGAAGGCAATGGCACCCCACTCCAGTGCTCTTGCCTGGAAAATCCCATGGACGGAGGAGCCTGGTGGGCTGCAGTCCATCGGGCGCTACGAGTCGGACACGACTGAGCGACTTCACTTTCACTTTTCACTTTCACACATTGGAGAAGGAAATGGCAACCCACTCCAGTGTTCTTGCCTGGAGAATCCCAGGGACGGGGGAGCCTGGTGGGCTGCCGTCGATGGGGTCACACAGGGTCAGACACGAATGAAGTGACTTAGCAGCAGCAGCAGCAGACCATGAAGGCCAATGGCCAGTGACAAGGACCCAGCTCGCCCACCTTGAAGAAAGGAATTTCAACAAATAGATGGAAAGTAGTGAAATAAGTAAAGTGTTAATTAGGAGGAAAAATGTTTTTGTGGATAGACACACATAGGTGGGATAGACACACCTGGGTGGGCTCAGAGATAGAACCACACCTTAGTTTAAATCACTTGTATGGGGCAGTTCTTCCGGGTTTCCTCTGGCCAGTCATCTTGCTTCGGCTGACTCTGAGTCCACATGTGATTTAACTCAGGGCCCTCCCCTGTGGGCCTGCGCATCTTTTAGCCAAGATGGATTCTAGTGCAAGGGTTTCTGGGAAGAAGCATATATTATGGCCTGGTGCCCCTCCCTTCCCTGAACTCCAATGAACCATTCTGTGCGTGTAGTTTGGAAGATCTCCTTGACATTGAGAATGAGAAGTATGTAGTCTCTTTATCTTCTATCAAAGCAGGAAGTTCCTCCTTGCTCCTCCTTGCTCCTGCCATTATATTTATCTTGGGGTGTCTGTCCACAGATGACAGATTCCAGCTGCTCAGCCTCGGGCCCATCTATCTCCTGCCTTAGTATCTTTGAAAAATAATTATCAAGTTAAACATGAATATTGCATATCATCCAGAAATTTCCTTTTGTGTTCATAATCTACAGGAATTCCCACATATATGCTACTGGAAATATATACAGAAATATTCATAACAGCATTGTGCATGATATATGTTCTTCTAAATGAACTATCCCTAAATATCAATCACAGGAAAATGGATAAAATTTGTGGTTTATTTAACCAGTAAAATATATGGCAATGAAAAATAATTACCTGCATTAACAAATCTCAGGAATATAATATTTATTGAAAATGTAGAATACAGTATACAACTTTTACAAATGTAAAATTCAATCAAAATCAAATAGTATGTTATTCAAATATTTATACATACATGATAGAATCTTATAAAGCAATAAAATAATTAACATAAAATTTAGGAGAGTAAGTAGATAGAAGTTTCCTAAATTTTCTATTATGTTTATAACTTTTGCATATTTAGCAAATATTACATAATTGACAAAGAAAATAAATATGAATAACTTCAACATTAATTCTAAATGTTCCACAAGTGTGGTTTGAAGAAGTGTCCAAAGTATCATAATTGTGAATAAAGAAAATTAAGAAGCATATCCACAGCTCCCTGAAATAGCATGTCTTCTGTTTCCAAGACATCAATTTACTTGAATTGTATCAATGAATCATATTATATTGCTGCAATGCAAATGTTGATTAAGATAATATGAATAATACAATTTTTAGAATGTCTTCAGCATGGACATATTAAGAATGCTTTATGTCGAAGAGCTTGTTTATAATTATATACTTTTGATGGTTTCCTAATTGTTGAAACAATTGTCTCATCAAACTTAGTAGGACCCTATAGAGACTTCCTGGGAAAGATCCTCTCTCCATATCCTCTGCAAGTTACCTATTTATAGCAAAGCTACAGCCTCCCCTGGGTCACAAATGCCTGTCTCAAAAATTGATGATTGTAAGATGCAAACATGTAGGGACTGAAAAGCAGTTTGGGGCCAGGACAACTGGCCCCCAAACTGTAGGCCAACTGATAAATTTAAACAGTAAATCAGGCAAATGGCCATCACAGAATCTTTTGTTCCTCTCTGAAATACCTGCATAACAGCATCTGATGCGCATTTCCTCAGTTGCTTTATAGATGCTAAAACCTTCACCAAATGAAAGCTAACTACTTGATGACCATGAGCACTTAGTCCCCAGACCTACTGGAGCTCGAGGCTTGACAGTGTTAACTCCTGTGACAATACCCTGTTACCTCACCATTGACCAATCAGAGAATTGTGCACAAGTTGATCACTCACCCTGCAATGCCCCTCTCTCACCTTGCCTTTAAAAATTGCTTCCCTGAAACCCAGTGGGGAATTCAAGTCCTGTGAGCATGAACTGTCCCAATCCTCCTTGGCCAGCTCTGCAATAAACCTTTCTCTGCTCTGAGCTCTGACCTTTCAATTTGTTTGGACTCTCTGTTCATCAGGCACTGCAACTTGGTTTCAAAGGCAATGAAACTATGGTCATTGCTGTATTGTAACAGAAAACCAGCTTCAAATTTTTATCAAACTACATATTCTGAAAAAATTAATGCTAAAGAGGAACACTCTTATTTAACCTCATTTCAGTCCTTCTCAGGAATGTGTCATTTGCTGCTGTTCAGTCGCTAAGTCAAGTTTGACTCTTTGTGGCCCCATGGATTGCAGCACACCAGGCTTCCCAGCCAATCCTTCACCATCTTCCAGAGCTTATTCAAATTCATGTCCATCAAGTCAGTGATGCCATCCAACCATCTCATCCTCTGTTGCCCCCTCTCCTTCTGCCCTCAGTCTTTTCCAGCATCAGGGTCTTTCCAGTGAGTTGGCTCTTCGCAGCAGGTGGTCAAAATATTGAAGCTTCAGTTTATCATTAGTCTTTCCAATGAATATTCAGGGTTGATTTCCTTTAGGATTGACTGGTTTGATCGTCTTGCTGTCCAAGGGACTCACTCTCCCCTTGGAATATACAACAGACTAAAACTTCTGTTCTCTCTATGCATGCTGGCAATATTTTAGTTAAAGCTGTGATGTGACACAATTTATAAAAGAAACGAAGTTTTTCGAAGTTTAAGAATAACAATTCCCAAAGGAAATTTATTTTGAGGGAGACTTTACGATGTTTCCCTGGTAGCTCAGATGGTAAAGCGTCTGCCTAAAAGCAGAGACCGGCGTTTGATCCCTGGTTCAGAAAGATCCCTTGGAGAAGGAGATTGCAACCCACTCCAGTATTCTAGCCTGGAGAATTCCATGGACCGAGGAGCCTGGTGGGCTACACTGGGTTCGCAGAGTCCGACACGACTGAGCGACTTTTCTTTTTTCACGTTACAATTTTAAATAAAGACAGTAATAAAAATTTAATATGATGTACAAAAAAACCCCAAGCTTGAATTAACTTCAATGCCATCCCTGTGTACCCACATATCTTTTGGTCGTTGTACTTACTATACCTCACTATACCATGATAGAACTGAGTGTCTATTTTCTCCACTGAACTGTGACTCATTTGGAATAAAACTGAATCATAGTTTTGTACCCTTCACTTCTTTCATGGTACTGGATAGTTAGTGAATCTTCAATAAAAGCCTACTTATAAATGAATGAATGGATGGGAAGACACATTGATTAATTAGTTAATAATTAATTAATTGACTGGATTTCTTCAGGGCCCATAGCTTGAAAATTTCACAAAGAAGAAGTTATTTTGGTTTTATAATGATTTTATCTAGGTGATTTCTATTGCTGCCAACTAAAAATTTCTAAGTGACCAAGGTTTGTTCTTTAAATCAATTTCTTTGCCTTTTAAAATGGAAAACAAACTAATCAAAACAAGCAGATGTATTGAACTTTTTGGTGGCAGCCTGAAACACACAGAAATACAACACAACGGAATGTGTATTTAGAGAGAGGAGGTGGGGCAGGGAACTACGTTCCTCTATTCTGAACATGAATCACTTTCCTACTTGAAAAACAAGTTCAAGGCATAAAATTGTCCTTATGAAAGTGTGATGGTCCTGTAACACTCACAAGTTCTTAAATAACTATGTACTGCTGCTAAAAATAACATCATGCCAATTTTAAAATTCCTTAATCCTCCTCTCTTTTTCAGAGTTTCATTGATTGCAGAGGCGTCACTCTATTTTTCTACAAATTATATAGGATGATTCTGAAGGTATCTAAAGAATGGAACAAACCAAGGGGGAAAAGGGGAGGAAGAGGCAGAATATCAACAAGAAAAACTCTATGGCACTAAAGGGAACTAAATTCCTTGTTTTAATTCAAATTACCAAATTGATCTGCTATGACAGGAGAAAAGGATAACTCCTCAATTCAACCCAACTGTGTAACAGAAAATCAGTTCTGTGTTTGGATGCTTCATCCCAAAATAATCTATGGAGAGATTTTCAACTTCTTTAAAGTCTGATAATAGTAAAATGAGCCATTGATCTCTTCTTACTAATCCCAAATGTGGAATTGCTTGCATGTTAAATATCAGATACTAGAAATAGAAGCCTCCATGCCTCCACTGCTTGAAAAGGTCACATATTGATTTTCCCTCTTAGATTTTTTTTTAGTGGTTGGGGGAAGGGTGCATCTTTTGTGTGCTGGCCTGTGAGTATGCATGTCTGAGTGTGTTTGTGTCTGTGTTTCTGAGGGGGATGGGGGAGGGAGCACCAATTATTTGCAATGGAGCATTCATGCCCTTTGAAAACAGCCATTGAGGACAAGAATGAGAGAAGCAGGCTTCATTTCATAATGTTAATTTCTCTCTTTGCCAGGAGGCAAGTGAGCCTATGGATTCTGCCTCTGCCTTGTTCTTTTACTTATACTGAATATAATGAAGAAAGAGGCTATAGAGAACATTTCAGGAAAATCTGGAAACAGATTTAATGCAGTTAAGCAGCTAAAAATAAAAATCTTTAAGGCCTGATCAAACCAACCAAATATCTGGGGTCAACTGGAAAACTAAAATGCCTTTCTCATATTATTTAAAATGGAATCTGAGGTCAAAAAGCATAACAATGAACTCCTTCTTCCATTCAGGATACTTCTCAGATTTTGTAGCTATTGTTTCAACTTCTTAGTATTGCCCTGAAACATAGCACTGCTTTGCAACCCTCTAAAAAGGAAGGGAAAATATGCTGAAATACTGAATTCTACCCCACTCACACCATGACACAAAACATATTTAAAGAAACCTAGATTTTTATAAATAATGCACATATAAACTGTGTGTATACATATATATTCTTATATATTAATGTATAAGGTGTCTCTGAGAGTCAGAGTAAGAGTCACATGATTTACTCATTCATTCAACAAATATTTTCAGAATATCTCCCATGTACAAGGCATTGTTCTAGGCACTTGGAAATGCAACGGTCATTAAAAAAAAATCCTGGACTTTATAAATCTCACATGCTTGGGGGAGACAGTGATAAATAAGACTGATAAAATATGTGAAATAGATTGTATACTAAAAAGAGGAAAGTGCAAAGAAAAATTAAATAATGGAAAGGAAATAGGAAATGTGTGGAAGTAGATGTTTCACATAGGGTGGCGCATGAAGATCCCACTGAGACAATGACATTTCCTAAAGATCTAAATGAGAAAGAGAGCAGACATCAATATAAGTTGAACACAGGAAACAGACAGCATAGTCAAAACAGGGAATAATGTGTTTACAGAATCAAGGTGGTCTGCCACTGATTTAAAGAGCTGAAGCACTCACCTAAATCTTAGCCGTGATGGAGATAGCAGAAAATGGTGGTTACTATTGATACTATCACCATCCTATCACCAGTGTCTAGATATGTGCCAACTGTGGACAGAGGCTGAGGTTACCAATGCAACTTCCTAAAGGTATTCACGCAGAGCAAAGAAAATAGCCCCTACCTTGCTTCCATGTTCTAAAATGCTGCAGTTGCATTTAATTGATGGACACTATTCATATCCCAAATTCTAGAGAATCTAGAAAATTCTAGACAATTTAGATTTTGGCTTTCCAAACAGATTTATTGTCAAATCTGTGGCTCCAAAGCCATCTCTCCCTCAAACAGAGACCAATTACTCTTATCTAAGTTTTAGGAGGAAGCTGCAGAGAGAAAAAAATTAAGAATTGGTTAGAACGACTAGGCCCAAGGTGGTGATAGATTTGACTTCCAGTAGACCTTGAGCTTCATTATATGTTCACTGTACTATATTAGCGTGTTAAATGACATACCCATCAGTGCCATAACAGTTGAAGATTGCTATAGCAACAACTGGAAATTTGGTACTAGGACTGAAAAGGAGAGTTTCATCAGTTCTGAGTCCAAACCACACCCCTATTCTCTGATGACATGTATATTCCTTCTACTCTTTCCAATTCCCTCCTTTTTATTTCATTTAGCCCTCCTATGTGTGCCCCATGGTGGCTTAGATGGTAAAGAATCTGCCTGCAATGCAAGAGATCCAGGTTCCATCCCTGGGTGAGGAAGATCCCCCAGAGAAGGGAAGGGCTACCCACTCCAGTATTCTTGTCTGGAGAATTCCATGGACAGAGGAACCTGGCAGACTACAGTCCATAGGGTCCCAAAGAGTCGGACACAACTGAGTAACTTTCACTCTTCACCTTCCTGTATATTTGGTGTCTCTGCCAGAATTGGGTTAAGAGGTTGATTTGTGAACTAGGTTCCTGCTTCTTCATTCTTTGGCCATTGACTAATGTTTGTGCTCTTCCATCTTTGCATTGACTTTTTTTTAATTGGTATTGCTAATCTGATGGGGCTGGGGGTGGGGAGAAGGGAGAAGAAACTCCATGGGGAAATATTGAGTTTTAGTCCAGGCTAGGACCATGGTGCCAGTCCAGATGACCAATTGGATAACAGAATGAGGGTAGAATTAAGATTGAGATGCCCTATTCTAAAGTTTTATCAGTGGGAAATTAATAGGAAAGAATGTCCAGTGGCATAGATCTTCTTAGGCCCTTGAAGACATCAGCTTTATTCTCAAAGTGATATTGGATGTCATTAGAGATTTCCATGGACAAGGGTGACATAGTTTGGGTAACATTTCAATATGGCAGGTATGATTCCTGTTCTGGGAGTAAACAAAAAAGTGTGAAAAAGGTGAAACAATCTAGGCAAAAAAGAAGCTTCCATAAGAGTGATGGCATAGAAAGGAAAGAGAAGTGATCACAGTTGAAAGCAGAGTTAACTGAATTTACCTTTAGATGGGTTGTGAAAAAGAAAGAGAAAAATCAAGGATGCTCCTGATGTTTTGGTCTTTAAAACCAGGAGTAAAGAACTGCCATTAACTTAAATGTCAAAGATGTTAAGAAAAGTAGAGTAGTGTGGGGAATAGAGAGATAAGAGACTCAATTTGACACATGTTAAGTGAACATTCAAGCAAATGAGCATGAGCACACACACACACACACACACACACAGGTGAACATTCACATAGGATGTCCAGTAGGAGCTTGAACATATAAATCTGGTGTGCAGATAATATTTAAAGATAATGTATCAGTTTATCAAAATAATCTTATGCATGCTTGGCAAACATATTGAGCATAGAAAAGTTGATTCTTTATTATCAGTTTATAGAGAACTTTTTCTTCTTCTTTCCTTTAAATTAGCTCATGTATTTTACTGAAGTAAAAAAAAAAAATTGCCTTTATATAATCACATTTTCCAATGAATATTAAGTGGGTTGACCTCTTGTACCATTCATCCATGTCTGTAAGACATTGTTAAGAGAGTGAATAAAAGTTAATTGACATTAAGATTGTTGAACACTGGGGAATCTTTCTTAATTTCAAGGAAACGTCTTTAATAAGCAAGGTTCTTGAGTTGTTCACACATGCAAAGCTCTAATCCCTTCTGTTTCAAAAGATAACCATTGATTTCCATTTCCAAGTGAGTCCATCTGCTCACATGGCCTGAGTTCAGAAGGAGTGAAATCCGATAACTGGACAAGAAATGAACTTCCTTTGGTCCCTCAGCAAACTGATCAGCCCTCGCAGGACAGGAGCAGTTTCAGTGGCTAAGGAGTCTATCATTAGGGACTCAGAGATAAATGAATACCCAACAAGAATATAAATGGGAGCCTTTAACTAAGCACTACTCAGAAAAGAAGGTTAATGCGCGTGCTCCCGAGCACTTACACACAGGCATACAGAGAGAAGATGGAGCTGAGAAAAAAGGAATCACTTATTTCACAAAATGACAAGAAGAGGAAGAGGAAATATTCTATGGGTATAAATAATGTTAGATTACTATTATTCTATTCAATTTTCAGGCTATCTATTGGCTTGCTTTAAACTGTTTATAAGAATTAAAAGTGACAAGTATTACTATTTGAGTTACTACGTATCACGTTAGTCCTGGATTGCTCAGCTGTGTCTGACTCTGCAACTCCATAGACTATAGCCTGCCAGGCTCCTCTGTGCATGGAATTTCCCAGGCAAGAATACTGGAGTGGGTGACCATGCCCTTCTCCAGGGGATCTTCCTAATCCAGGGATCGAATATTAAGTATTACAGATCTTTACGTCACAAATACTAGGTAAGCCTGGAAGTGGAAAATTAATTTGAGAGCTGTATAGCAAATTAATGGAAGTGGTAAAAGATAAAAGTTAAAACAGCTACAATGATAAACAAACCTAACAGCTGATTCTGATGCCTGCTCTGTAAATTTAGCATTAATTAGAAAGCTGAGAGTAGTTGACCAATAAAAGCAATAATAGAATCAAATTTGAAGAACACATTACGCTTTTTCTACGTCTTTCCAAAGAGTCATCTCAAATGAAGTAAATAAACATTTCCATAACTTGCCTAAGGTAACAATTAATGAATGAAATTCTGTCCTGGAAAATCATAGCCCTAACTTCAATCTCAGCACGCTTTCCAATAACAATACAGTTTTGGGAGAAAGATTTCAATCAGGAATCAGACACCTCAACATCTGGATATCTAACTCATAAAATAATGACATTCTATAGCCTGAAAAGACTTTACACATCATTTAGCCAGTGCATCTTAAAGATTTCCAAATGAGGACTCTTTTAAAAAATATAAACATATTTTTCCAACTACCATATGACTACAATTGGACTTTTGGATCCTAGTAATTGCAGAAATATATAAAGCATATGAATTCAAGGCTCTCTTGCAATTATTCCAAGGCTCATAATTTGGAAAGTACAGATTTAGTCCAATCTTCTCATTTTACAGATGGGAATCCAAAACCCAAGGAAATTAAGTGAATCACCCAAGGACATAATGCAGGTTATTCAAAGAACCAAGAGTGTGACTGTTCCACGTTGCTTTCCCACCTCTTTCATTTGGGAACAATTTCTTTTTTGTTTCTTTCTTGGCATTTTATGGTTGTAGTTATCATGAGATTTTAATTCTATTTTGAGTGCTTGGTTGTCTTGGCCACACTATTTTCCATATAGCCTCTACTTCATTCCAGTAGACGATCCAATGATTTCTCTGTTTTCTGCTACTGATTGATTGAGTGCCAACAAACTTTGAGGAGATTTAAGAAAAGAGTAATTCATGAAAAATAAAGATGACTAAATAAGATTACTAGGAAAAATAAATTTGGGGTGTTTATCTTTGTCATCATTTAAATGATGCATCAAACCAAGTATTTCAATTAACTACATTCTTTCCTTTGCAAAATGGGCAAAATCTTTTTATGAGGTCTTGTGAAAATGGAAAGATAAACCAAATGCTACACATATTTCATAAATCTTAGGGGTTATCTAGTATCTAAGAATTCTCTCAGAAGTTGTTTGGTGATTATTTTGCTTTGAATAGAGAAAAAGACAAAGTAGGATCAGCCTATATTTTTGGACTTCTCTTACGTAGTTGTAACATTTGCACATGAAAAAGTAGTACTATTAATAAATAAGTATGGGGGGCATGTGGTGACTTTGTTTTATTTAAAATGCACAATTACTACAAGGCAAATTTTCATTCAGTCAATGTGACTTGCTTCAAGATATATTCTAATTTCTTTTATTTTTATTCGAAAGCCTTAAATAGCTGTATCCAAAATGATGGATTCCCATTTCTCAGACTAGCTTCTAGGAAGACTTGAAAACCAATGGTAAGTAAGTTCCAGGCAGTCTAATAGAAACGGTACCAAGTGGGAGCAGCTTCTGATTGACTGGGGATGCAGAATGAGCTGGAGTTACTGGAAAACTGATGGAGGCAGAAGAGAGCATTTAAATGGGCAGATTCCCTTCCCAGCTGGTGCTACTGGTAAAGAACCCATCTGTCAATGCAGAAGCCACAGGAGACATGGGTTCCATCCCTGGGTCAGGAAGATCCCCTGGAGAAGGGAATGGCAACTCACTCCAGTATTCCTGCCTGGAGA
The DNA here is from genome assembly GCF_019320065.1 of Cervus canadensis. Lineage (NCBI taxonomy): Eukaryota > Metazoa > Chordata > Mammalia > Artiodactyla > Cervidae > Cervus > Cervus canadensis. The sequence goes on from NC_057386.1 coordinate 90,376,819, forward strand.
AGCCCATGGGCAGAGGACTCTGTTGGGCTACAGTCCATAGGGTCACAAAGAGTCAGACATGACTGAAATGACTTGGCACACACCTTCAATATGAATCTTGCCTATCTACATAATTCTTATATATTTTTTCACTCCCTACTCCAACTTCTTTTCAAATAAAGCTCAGCAATAAAAAAGCAAAAGCCTGAAAAGTCTAGTTAAAGTTCAAAGAGTGTATTAATTTCCATTCTTCTCTGGCCATATCCTCTAGAGGAAGACTTACTAGGCTATGAAATTCTCCATGTAGCAACTATAGATTGCTGGCCAGTGAGATACAAAAAGACAACGGGGATTTGAAGAGAAAGTAAATAGATACAATCAGTAGGGTAGAGCATTTCATCAAATGAAATCAGGCAATTAAAAGTTATTATGGAGGTTTTATGTATATTAATATATAAAATGAATACTTGAATGAGAAGGTACACTCACATTGCAAGAAGTGTAGGTTTGAATATCCCCATTACTGTAAATGGTGGAACAAGTAATTAATCTACAGACTTTTGCAGAATCATCTAAGACACAGTACCTAGATCCAGTGTCCACATTTCAGTTCTATTTGTTGTTGTTTAGTCACTAAGCCATATCTGACTATTTGTGACCCCATGGACTGCAACCCTCCAGGCTCCTCTGTCCATGGGATTTCCCAGGAAAGAACACTGGAGTGGTTGCCACTTCCTTTTCCAGTGAATCTTCCCAACCCAGGGATCGAACCCCCATCTCTAGTATCCTCTGCATTGCAGGCAGATTCTTGACCATTGAGCCATCTGGGAAGCCCTTCCAGTTCTATTGCTTGAACTCAAATCTGTATCTTTGCACATCTCACATCTTTCACCCTAAAAGTTTCACCATCAGGAGGCAGCAAATCTTCTCTTCATATTCATGGCTCACAGGATAATGAGTATCTGAGATGGTGCCGGTATCATGGCAAAGGAAAGTCAGGAATAGTGGCCCTCATTGCAATAGTTCCCAATGCTTCTGCTCAACTATCACACATACTTCTGAAAATACGTATTTCTGTTCTCATTCCTTTGGTCAATGCAAATCCCATAGCCTGACAAGCTCAACAGTAGACAGAGACACACAATCCTCCATTAGAGAGGAAGATTTCTTTGTTCTTATGATATTTCACCCTAAATTATACTTACTTTGATGTCAAAATTCACTTTATGACTGTCTTTTGAAAGATATTTTTATGGTTTCGTTTTTCCTTTGATTTTTTCTAACCTCTACTTTCTAAGTGTATCACTTAGGTAACTGTCTGAAGTACAGTTTTTGCTAAAAATGTATTGCTGAAACTTGGATTTTAGCTATTATGGAGAAAAAAATCTTTTAACTGATAAAATTAAGTTTCTACATTGTTGCAATTACTTTCAGGTTTTTCTTTTATCTGAGTTATCTTTTTATATTTTGTATATATGTATTTTTCATTTTATTCACTTTTTTTGCCTTTATATTTCATATATTTTCTTCTGGTTTTTTTTCTGATGGGGCTTATGCATTTTATATTATTTATTTGTATTTGACAGGGTCTATTGCTTGCTAATATATATATATGTCTAAAGCTGGAGCAAGATAAGTGCTTTTACCATTATTTGGTCTCCCTTCTCTCAAACACCACCCCACCTGTTGATATTATCTAGAGTTTATTTGAGGATTATTGTGACTATACTTTTTCAGAAAAACATTGACTGTTAGGCAACAGTAAACTTCAGTAAGTCCTATAAATAACAGTATTCCTATATATTAAAGCATTTCTCCTTGTATTATTTCTCTTCTGGATATAATGTATTCTACAATATTCTTTCTGAGCAAGTCTTTCATAGTAAATTTTATTCTGAATCCATTTATTCATAAAAATACTTTTATTAACTTACATTTAAATAATTTAGCTAAAATTATAGATTTAGATTTACTTTCCTTTAACAATTTAAAAACAATATGGTATATTTTTACCTTCAAAAAGTTGGTATCACTCTGACTTCCCAGCCTTGATTTTTGAGGTATCTGCTTTTCTCACCAGAAGTATTAACAATGTTATTCTCATCCTTTTTTTTTTTTTATGTTTAACTATTATGTATTGGAATGAACATTTTTTCTCTTTGTCAGCATCTTACCTTTTAAACTGAGATCTCCTAGTTTTTGTGAAGGGATGAATTGCTATTTCTTTAAATAATTTTTTCCCTTATATACTGGACCTGATTCTGAGTTCTCTTCATAACTCAAGGTTAAATTTCTGCTTCTATGCTCCATGTTTATTTTACTTTATTTAATTTTTTAGTTTTTTTCATTCTGGGGAACTTCCTGGACCTGCTTTTTAGTTCATTATTTTATTCTTGGGACAAATGCAATCTGCTATTAAGCCCACACACTAAGTTTATTATTTCAAAAATTGTCTTTTCATAACTGATTTCTCTAGTAGATTCTTATGAATAACCCAATTTCTGCTTCATGATTCCTTTGGAAATTCTCTTTCAATAAAAAAACTTACTTCACTTTTTCACTTTCTTCAACTGTGATAAACTCTGAGGAAACTGCCCCCATGAAGCCTTTTTCTTTAGTGAAGCAGCAAACATTGCTCATCACCCCATAGCCTCAGAATAAGAAGGTGGGATGGTGCCTTACATGCTGCTGACAACCATCTCTGCAGACCCTATCCTTCTTAGTTCTGTGTGTGTGTGTTTTCTTTGAGGCTTATGTCCCTTTACTCTTCCTCTTTGCTATTATTTCCCAATATTTAGGCCACTAAAGACCATTCTTTGAATATTAAAGTGTCTTCTTTGATATTATGCTTCTTCAGTATTACCACCACTTTGGGTGATTTCAATGTGTACCACAGTCATTTCGTTTCTGATTCCATCATCAGTTACTTCTGTTCTTTGAATTTGTGAAGACTTACAACCCCTTTACCCCTTACATTGCTCCTAATTAAAACTCTTCTTTTTTCAGTTCCTTTCTATTAAGCTTTAATTTTATGGGACATCCCTTCAGTATATTTATTTACATATATGTTCAATTACATTAGAGAGTTTCTGTTTTACCTGGGGGAAGTATATTGTTCGTGAACAAAAACCCTACGACAGTAATCAAAGACAACCTTGAATTCATAGAGACTTAAGACTCCTTCGGACATTTTTATTCTGAAAGATGTAAGAAAAACATGGCAGATTAAAGTGTGAGTGATCTTGAAGGCAAGTGTAAGAGGTCAGATCCCTTTAGAATGATGCAAAGAGAAAAAAAAAAAACTTAGAAATCGAACTAATGTGTACGATGAGTTGAGCAAATTACCTAAGATTTGATGATCTAGGAAACATTCAAATTGATTGGATTTGACACATTAGGCCAGGGAATTATTACATATTGGAGATTATTACAAATTACAAATTTTACAAATTACAAATATTACAAATTACACATTACAAATTACTACAAATTACAAATTACAAATATTACAATCTTAACCAAAATTCAAGGATATAATTCGGAGCTAAAAATGTATGTGCAGTGGAGAAGGGTATTCATCTCCAGGTGCTGGGATTTATGAACCATGAGAGAGTAATGGAGCTAACTACTGGATGCATATCTTTACTCTTAACAACAGAAGTGAAGTCTCAGATTCAGAACGGAAGAACCATAATCTTTTAGAGACCACAGAAATGCCACTCAGAAAATTATCCTCAACCAGTAAGGGAAAGAATGGGTCTTTCTAAGAGTGAGGAACTTTGTGAACCAGAATGTGAGAGTCAAAGATGAGGGAATAACATCATCTAACCAACTTTTGATGCAGGAAGAGGCCTCCCAGAGCGCAGCAGTGGTCATAAGACTGTTCATCCATGAAAAACTAGGCAGGATAAGTTGGTATTTGGTGTGCACTGCTTTATACCATAAGGTTATGCTTGAAATCACATTCTCTGCTAAAATGTTGGTAAGCAAATTAACAATTTCTCTGAAATTCTCATTCCTTGTAATGAATTAAGTCTGTGGCTCAAACAGTAAAGATCAGCCTGCAATGCAGGAAACCCAGGTTCAACCCCTGGGTTGGGAAGATCCTCTGGAGGAGGGAATGGCTACCCACTCCAGTATCCTTGCCTGGAGAATTCCATGGACAGAGGAGCTTAACAGACTACAGTCCATGGGGTCACAAAGAGTCAGGTGCAACTAACACTTTCACCCAATTGACACTTTCTATTTGACATGCATTGGGACTCCACTGGCCCAAAGAGGAAGGGTCTCAACTTTTGGGACTCAGGTTGTTGGTAGCATATACATGAACCAGAGTTGGGAATAAAATGGGAGGTCACAGGGACATGGAATGCCAGTAGAGACCCCAAATTCTGCTGATTCAGCCATGGGGCTGAAAATGTGGCTGATCTAAGCCATTTTCATGGCTCTGATCAAGAAAAACAAGTGACTGTAGTCATGTCAGTTGAAAAATAGAATGCTTTTTTATTTAATGTTTCATCACTTAGTTTTTCTATGTGATACTTATGTGTTCAATTATTGCCATCTGACTATATTTTCCACCTGTCCATCAATGCCAGAAATACTTTAAGTAGTGATGTAAAGAATTTTCATACACCAATGGTAGGAGTACTATTAAGTTATAATTAATGATTCTTGGTTTCAGTTTGGAAATTGATTGCAACAGACAATACATGTCAATGTCACATGGCTGACTATTACTGAACAGGATATTGTTGTTTTATGATAGTGAAACTAGGACCTATGTACTCATTTTGGGTACTTGCCAGGCTGATAGCAGCATTTCACCTAGTGAGAAGCTTAAACTTAATTCATGCTATTGTTCAAAGAGACCCTGTGATAAGTAAGACATTACTGATAAACCAAGGCTATTCCTCTGACATTTGAAGGCAACTTTAAGAGTTTTATGATTTATTTTATGGTTTTATTTTAGGTTTATTTTAGAGTGTCACATAATTCACTGGAAATTTCTATTGGCCTAAGAAATCATCAGATAATTGTGACACTGGCTTTAAAAGAGTACTTATAAGACACAGATAAAGTTGATGCAATTAGTAGGATTTTTATATAATCAAATGCAAATTCTGTCATTCCTATGGTTTAAAACTTTTTAATTTAAATTTATTAACAGCATTTTCTAATTGAGGACAATAGGGAGGAAAAATAGGCCATAAACTTTCCTTTGAGATAATATTTATTGACATTCTATTGTTACAAAAATGAAAGTAAAATTTGTTCTTGTTTGAAGAATTCAGACAACAAATAAAGGTATAATATAAAAAGTGAAAATCTGACACTTGCCTCTAGTAGCTCCATTTTATTGCTTGTGTTTTTCTTTCCCCCCTCAATAATGCCAGCATGAATAAACGAGCAAAAATAAACCAGCATGACAAATTATGTATTATTTTTTAAAATAAAGGGAATGATTCTGAACACATCATTGAGAACATTGTGTTTTTCATTTAATACGATATCTTGAACAGTTTTCATGTTGACACATACAAAAATACTTTTTTTGGGAGATGGGAGGGAGGTTCAAAAGGGAGTGGGATAAATGTATACCTATGACTGATTCATGTTGAGGTTTGAAAGAAAACAAAAGTCTGTAAAGCAGTTATCCTTCAATTAAAAAATACTTTCTTAACAGCTTCAAAATATCTTATTTCATTAATTTTTGTACTTAGATACCTTGTTTGCTTATTATTTTACTACTAAACATTCATCTTTTTTCCCTCCTAATTTTGAACATTCATTCTAATTTTATAAATCATGACTTTTTTGTTGAAGTACTAGTTGTGTTCAGTTGTATTCAGTTGTGTTCAGATGTAGAATAAAAATACAGGACTCTAGGTATAGCCAAATATTTTAAATGTTTTGGTTACTGTTATCACCTTATCTTTATTTTCTATAATGTCTAGTACAATTTATTCAGCTCATACCAATATCCTAACTATCATGGAGAGAATAGCTTTGGCTATTTTTGGCAATGCATATCTAACTCTGAATTCTCACTCCCAACTTAATTCTACATCCCACCTCACTGTCATTCTTCCTGATGATAAAAATTAATACAAAAAAGTATGGGAACCCAAGTTACTATCTACACTACAGCCATTGCAATCATGCAGTAATTCTAAGATTCCTTTTCATGATTTATTTTATGATCTAAAATATGTCTTATGGGATAAATGCTTCACCTTATTCCACCCCCTTTTGCCCTTAAATTTAATATAAACCAAATCTGGCTACTGACACTAACATAGAAAGTCAATTCAATGAAAAATAAATCATTAAATTCCTTATCTAACTAATTATTTGGCCCAACCAGCATTTCAATTCAGGCAAAATTGTTACCAGGTATCTTTGTACCAAGATAACTAAGACCTGCTGTAATTCTCTTCCATTATAATTTTCCCTAAAAATATAACTAATTCTTCTTTTAATGTATTCACTTCCTCAGTAATGAAAAGTTTTCCACTGTTAAAGTCACAGTAAATTCTCGTTACATTTCCACTTCAAGGCAACAGTCAATATTGAAGCCCAGGTCTTGCTTAAAGCAACTGTGTGCTCACCTTCACCTTGGGCTTACATCCTAAAATGGGATCCCTTGTCTCTTTTACCCTAACTTATCCTGACAAGTGATTTTCTGAACCTGTTACATAGCTTGAAACTTTTTTTATATGACCCCTTCAACAAATAATTCATTCAAAAATGAATTAAGTTACATAAGAAACCTAATCCAAAGTTTTTTTTTCCTTTGTCTTCTTTCTTTTTAAAAAAATAAACATCAAAAACATAAAAACATTTTAAAACCAAGACTTAATATACTATAATTTTCTAGCTAAATAGAACACTGTAGATAATCTAGTTTAATTGGTCTCACTTATTTTAGCCAACTCACTCATTTTACAGACTTAGCTACTGAGACCAAAAAAGTTAAACAAATTGCCCAAGATCTTATAAATGAAAAAATGCAGATTATTGCTCCCTTATTTTTTACTCCCTCATTTTATAAGGCTGAAGATAAAAGGAAAAAATGACTCTATGCCTAAATCTATTTTTAGAAAAACATATCCCCAAATCTTGGACATCATCAGAGTGCAAAAACTGGTATGATTTCTCCAAAAAGTATAACTTTCAGCTTCTACCCATGAACACAGACTACCTGGCAAACATGTAGTAGAAACCAGTAACCGGGCTTGTGCCTGTGTGCTAGCTGCTTAGTCATCTCTGACTCTGCTGCTGCAAGGACTGTGGCCCACCAAGCTCCTCTGTTCATGGAATTCTCCAGGCAAGATACTGGAGTGGGTTGCCATTCCCTTCTTCAGGGGATCTTCCCAGCCCAAGGACTGAACCCAGGTATCCTGCATTGCAGGCAGATTCTTTACTGCCTGAGCCACCAGGGCTTATATGGAAGTAAAATAATAGAGAATAGAAAAATGAAAGCCAGAATGGAAAGCAATAGGGTGAGTTAGCAGATGACAAGATAGGCAATAATTATGACCTAGGTAATCAAGATGAACTGTATAGCCTCAAAATAGTCATTTGGGTCATTTATTGCCTCTGAATATAAGACACAGTTTTACAAAATGGCAATACAATAATATTTGCCCAATTATTTTTTTATTCTAATCTAAGTGACATTAGAATGGGAAAGACTAGGGAGATCTCTTCAAGAAAATGAGAGATACCAAGGGAACATTTCATGTAAAGATGAGCACAATAAAGGGCAGAAATGGTATGGACTTAACAGAAGCAGGAAATATTAAGAAGAGGTGGCAAGAATACACAGAGGAACTATACAAAAAAGATCTTCACAACCAAGATAATCACAATGGTGTGATCACGCACTTAGAGCCAGACATCCTGGAATGTGATGTCAAGTGGACCATAGGAAGCATCACTACAAACAAAGCTAGTGGAGGTGATGGAATTCTAGTTGCGCTAACTCAAATTCTAAAAGATGATGCTATGAAAGTGCTGCACTCAGTATGCCAGCAAGTTTGGAAAACTCAGCAGTGGCCATAGGACTGGAAAAGGTCAGTTTTCATTCCAGTCCCAAAGAAAGGTAATGCTAAAGAATTCTCAAACTACCACACAATTGCACTCATCTCACATGCTGGCAAAGTAATGCTCAAAATTCTCCAAGCCAGGCTTCAACAGTCCGTGAACCATGAACTTCCAGATGTTCCAGCTGGATTTAGAAAAGTCAGAGGAAGCGGAGATCAAATTACCAACAGCTGCTGGATCATCAAAAAAGCAACAGAGTTCCAGAAAACTATCTACTTCTGCTTTATTGACTATGCCAAAGCCTTTGACTGTGTGGATAACAATAAACTGTGGAAAATTCTGAAAGAGCTGGGAATACCAGACCACCCGACCTACCTCATGAGAAATCTATATTCAGGTCAAGAAGCAACAGTTAGAACTAGACATGGAACAACAGACTGATACCAAATTGGGAAAGGAATACATCAAGGCTGTATATTGTCACCCTGCTTATTTAACTTATATGCAGAGTACATAATGAGAAATGCTGGACTGGATGAAGCACAAACTGGAATCAAAATTCCCGGGAGAAATATCAATAACCTAAGATATGTAGATGACACCACCCTTATGGCAGAAAGTGAAGAAGAACTAAAGAGCCTCTTGATGAAAGTGAAAGAGGAGAGTGAAAAAGTTGGCTTAAAGCTCAACATTCGCAAAACTAAGATCATGGCATCTGGTCCCGTCACTTCATGGCAAATAGATGAGGAAACAATGGAAACAGTAACAGACTTTGTTTTTTTGGCTCCAAAATCACTGCAGATGGTGACTGCAGCCATGAAATTAAAAGACGCTTGCTCCTTGGAAGAAAAGTTATGACCAACCTAGACAGCATATTAAAAAGCAGAGACATTACTTTGCTAAAAAAAGGCCCATCTAGTCAAAGCTATGGTTTTTCTAGTAGTCATGTATGGATGTGAAAGTTGGATTATAAAGAAAGCTGAGTGCTGAACAATTGATACTTTTGAACTGTGTTGTTGGAGAAGACTCTTGAGAGTCCCTTGGACAGCAAGGAGATCCAACCAGTCCATCCTAAAGAAATCAGTAGTGAATATTCATTGAAAGAACTGATGCTGAAGCTGAAGTTCCAGTACTATGGCCACCTGATGCGAAGAACTGTCTCCTTGGAAAAGACCCTGATGCTGGGAATGATTGAAGGTAGGAAGGGAAGGGGATGACTAAAGATGAGATTGTTGGATGGCATCACCGACTCAATGGACATGAGTTCGAGTGAGCTCCGGGAGTTGGTGATGGACAGTGAGGCCTGGGGTGCTGCAGTCCATGGGGTCGCAAAGTTGGACACAACTGAGCGACTGAACTGAACTGAACTGAAGTGGCATTATTCTTAAATGGTGCACTGAAAAATTTCTAGTAACTCCTATAATGTGTGTGTTAATCACTCAGTTGTATCCAACTCTTTGTGATCCCATGGACTATAGCCCACCTGACTCCTGTGTCCATGGGTTTCCCAGGCAAGAATACTGGAGTGGGTTGCAATTTCCTTCTCCAGGGGATCTTCCCAACCCAGGGATCCAACCCAGGTGTCCTGCATTGCTGGCAGATTCTTTACCGTCTGAGCCACCAGGGAAACCCCAACTCCTATAATAAATGTTTCTAATTGATCAGAAGATCATAGTTTATATAACACTAGTACATAGTTATTTTTCAGACCTATAAAAAGTTGATACAGATTTAAAACTAGAATTCAGTATGGCCGATTCATGTTGATGGATGGCAAAACTAACATAATATTGTAAAGCAATTATCCTTCAACTGACAATAAATAAATTTATAAAAAGATAAAAATAAATAAATAAAACTAGGGTTCAATTTTGTAAAATCCACTAAATCAAACCAATAATCAACATAGATTTGTTTGTGAAATCTGATAAGGGCACCTATCATATTTGAATCATTCTCAAATTTGGTCTACTACCCAAGCATCACTCAACAATATAGCATTGCACATGTTGAGTGTATTTGTGAGTATGTGTGTGCTAATATTAAGGAGTTTGTGTTTAACAGTTCATTTTAAATATATAATGCCCTTTGTTACCTTGATAAATAATTCATCAAACAATCACTGGGGTGTGTATATGTATATTTAATGTGGAAGGTCATCATCTATTTTTAGAGGTCCCTACCCTAACTCCACAGGGCTTCTGAGTTGATTTATAGAAATACCACAAAATGCCTTTGTCCTTGGTTTGATGATCCACAGTTTTAATTATTATCATACCTTCTGGTTCTTTCAATTAATCTTAGGGCAAAATGCTATAGCTTAAAATTAATTTTTAGTCATTTATATTTCATGCTCAGGCTTTTTATTTAGAGAAACTGAAATCATCATCTAAGTGATGTGTGAACTCTGCTGATAACCTGCCACCTGAGTGTCTGCTCCACAAGCTGTTGCTAGCAATCCTTCTCTGCTGTAACATTTAACATATTAACTTATTAAAGTAAGAGATCATATGGTGGCACTGTAGAACTAATACTGAATTAGAAAGAAGTCACTCTGTTGTAAAAGGTATTTCAGGAAACCGGGTGCTGGTTCGGGAACAAGGAAAAATGATAGAAAGGATGAAAGATAAAAATCATGTGCTTTTGTTTTTTGGATAGCACCAAGATTTTTGAATGAATAGGAAAATGTGAAAATCCTATTGATTAACAGTATTACTAAGGCTGGAATCGCAAGTGTGAAGCAAATTCATATGACGTTGATAGAAAAATCAGCAGATTAGAAAACGTTTGTTTGAAACTAGCTTGTTCACATTATTTCTAGGGGACTCATAATCTATTGTGTAAAATTAATTTTGCAGAACACCAGAAGATATATATGCTGCACTTGGCTGCGAAGCTCTTGAATCCTCTTAAAACAAGACCAAACCGTATAATGAAATAACCCTTAAAGGTTATGTTCTCCTCCACAAAATGTAGTATTATTGGAAAAAATATTTAATCATAATAAAATTACCATTATTCCAGATAACATTTTACTTTCAGTTTTACTCATCTCAGGAAGAGAATATTCTAACCCATGAGAACAAATATATAATCTTACCTTCAAATACCATCTAATAAAAATTTCAATCATAGTTATTTTAGCCCTTTTGAAATACCAGATGTTTTACACTCTGTATGTTAATTTATTTCTTTTTACAATTTCATAAATCTAAAATTATTTCATTCCTTTGAGTTGACATTGATAAAGATTTTTGGAATATCATAGCAACTTGCTAAAAATAATATCTGCAAACTACAGGAGGAATCAAGTAAATATAAAATTTACTATGTATATGAAAACCAATGTATATTATACCTTCATAAAAGCTAATGGAAGATCTATTTTAGTAATTCCAATTTTAAACTTTGGCTCAACAATTCATTTATCCATTCAATCACAGTTAGACTAAACATCTACTTTGTGCCAAGTTGTGCTGTGTTGGTCAAATCCATGAGAATATAAGCATTAAATTAAATATCTTTTCATTGACTAAAAAAAAAAATAAGTGGAAAACCCCAAACAGGTGACTGAAAATAGGGTAATGAGGAAATTTGATAATCTCAGTTTTAAGGGTATCTTTCTGAATAGATTTTTTTTTTAAATTGCATTTAAGATGATCTTATTTATTTATTGAGAATACCAGTATTTTATTATCTGGGGCTTCCCAGGGGCTCACTGGTAAAGAATCTGTCTGCCATTGCAGGAGCCACAGGAGGCCTAGGTTTGATCCCTGGGTTGGGAAGATCGCCTGGAAGAGGAAATAGGCACGCACTCCAGTATTCTTCCTGGGATAATCCCATGTATAGAGGAGCGTGGCTGGCTACAATCCATGGGGTTGCAAAGAGACATGACCAAGCAGCTGAACACACTATTATCTAAGCCAGAACCTAACCTTATTTTGAAATCTGTATTTTATTTTAAAAAAATGAACAACTAAATCCCATAGCAATACTCCGGTATAAGGGTGAGGACTCTGAACATGTACTCCTACCCTTTGTGGGACCCTATCAAAACTAGCTATAGAATAAATCCAGTGACTCATAAAGTAGAGTGGTTTTATTTTATTTATATTAATTAATTTTTTAAAAGACATCATAAGACAAATTGTTGTCACTAAGAATTAACCTAGGTATTATTCCTTTTTCTTTCATAGTTCCATATTTGTTTTCAAAAATCGTTTTACTTTTTTCTTGAAAAGTCCTTTGCAGCTCTTTGAAATTCCTAGGAAGGAAGCATAGAATGTTCACATCAATAATAATCATGATAATATATTTCTACTTGAAGTATAAACAAATAGAAATTTTCATGTAAACTTTAATACCACTATGTTTGGCTTAAATTTAATTGATTCTATTAACTATTGTCAGTACAGTTGTGTGTATTTCCTTATACATCGCAATTCACATGCCTTTAAGGTAATTCCCCTTTATGTATTACATTTGCAAATCAGTCAACTATTAAATTAATAGTTGTTGATTGTTAAAAGACAAATAATTAATATAGAAAACTAAGAAAACTGAAGAATCTCTGACCTGTAAACTCTCCACATAAACCCATTATGATTAATTCCTTGTAAGTTGATTTTATTGGCATAAAGTAGAAAACATTTTCTGACCATTTATAAATTATGCTTACATTATTTTTTATACTCTTCCCATCTGATCAAGTTCTCTTCTGAGTAATTTGGTATGCTCTATTTCCCACAATCCCAGTTTATTCAGAAGTCCCATCTTCTGAATTTTACAGGTTGGGGTAGTATACAGTGGTGGAGGAAGTGGAGAACATTTCAATGTGAGACTGGGACAGCAAACCCAACAGTTGACACTTGATATAAACACTAAAATTGTATTAACTAAATCAGCTCTGTTAATAAAATCTTGTTGGAGTAAAAAACCTCTCTAATGGTAATAAAATTCAAGAATATATATTATTTATAGGATCTAGTTGAGTTAAAAACTATCAATTAAAAAAAAGAGTCTAGACCAAACATTGAACAACACCATTTTATGTTAAAAACAAGGCCAAGTTATTTTAATCTGTTTATCAGAGATAGTCAAAATGAATAGGAGAACAGTGACCATATTTCAATACAATTAAGGTCAATTTCCAGCTCTAGCTCATTTGGGAGTAAATAGTAAATCTAAAAGCTCATCAAAAATAGTTTCACGGGACTTCCCTGGTGGTCCAGTGGTTAACACTCTGTGCTTCCATTGCAGGGGTTGTGGGTTCAATCCTTGGTTGTGGAAGTTCCACATACTGCACTGGGTGGCCAAAAGAATAAATAAAATAAAAATGCATATATCTTTAAAAAAGAAAGGTAGTTTCATGGAAGGAATGTGACCAGGATTTTGTTTATACAGTGAGAATGGAATGCTGTAAACAATAACATGCATGAATCTCAAACTGAGAAGAGAGTATGTAGAATTCAGTATTTATGTTAACTAGCTTACACAGCACTCCAGAACACATAACTAAACCACTTGGTGTTGGCTGTCAATTGGCAGATTTGCAAGTAAAGGCCAAACCGGAATGCTTTCACATTTTCCTTTTCTTTTCTGCTGGACTAAACAGATATGCACTAAAAGCAATTTAGGAGGGAATGGCATAATAAAACAGCAGGTATGTGTGTTGGTTTCTCAGGTAAACACCTTTAATTGGTACAGGGTATTTACAACAAGAAGCCACTTCCCATTCAGTATCAATAACCTACTTCAATTGGATGACCAAAGCTCATTCCACAGGATGACTGACACCAGGTCCAAACACATTTGTCCTTCCCAGGGTTTATAGAGGCCTGCCAAGCCATATGAGACCACATTTTATGGCAGCAATTACTTTCTTTTTGGTTGTAAACAACAGAACCTGTAAGACTGCTTACAAAATACTGTTCCCCACAACTCTGCCAATAACCAACTGGATAGTTATTCCACTCTTGGCCTTTCAACTTGATAGCAGTAAAACTAGCTATTGCGCAATTGTTCCCTCTTTGCATTCTACAGTTACGTAGCAAATTCTCTATTCTGTGTGAGGTTTTTCTTCTGGTTTCATATTCTTGGTGGTGGTTATTAAATGGCCATGATCAATTTGAAGAGTTGACCTTCAAATCATCTATGCTGAAATTAGAATCCTCTGGAAAGTTACTCTCTTCTAACTTCTGATAAACTTAAAAAAAAAAAAATCAGACAATGTAATTGCTGCAAAAACAGAATAAGTCAAATCACTACTATAAATGTCACCCAGGCAAAAAGAAAAGGATTTTCTAAGTTCAAACAATGAATCCTACTTTTCCCAATGTTAGAGTCATTGCCAATGAATGGAAGTGATATGGTTGCTCTTCTTTCATATGGAGATTAATTGAGTCAACTAACGAGACAAGTTGTATTTAATTGCTGAATTTAGGAATGCAAAAAAGAGAATATATTGCTTTTCCATCCAAGAGATTTAGTCATTCAAGAGTGAGGTTGAATAATTTCATTTTTCTGTATCAGGGTACTACAATTTCAGCAGTAACACAAAACATTTGTCATTTCCTAGCTTCCCTCACTTACCTGCCCCAAAGCCAAGAGTACATAGCCTTTGCCATCTCACAGTGCATTTACATCTGTGGTTCCCAACAGAAAGTGATTTTCTTCAAGGGAACAATCATGCCTTGTGTGAGGTGAATGTGATAACCACTGCACTACAGAAATGTCCAACGATCATGCCTGGTGGATCTTTAATCCTTACAACCCCTGGACCAGTGCTTTGAATACAGAAGGTACTCACTGAATGGATGTTCCTAAATAAATTAAACTTGACAAAGCATGGCAAATCAGATTACCTAAAAATAAATAATGCAGATAAAAATACAAAAAGCTGTACATTCATTTTCTAATCATGCAGGTTTTCACTGTTTTATAAATATTGAACCTGGAAAGAGAAAATGCTGCACAAATGATTGAATTTGCAATTCATTCTTAACCTCCCACAAATTATTAGAGGCCTGATAAACAGGCGTTTAACAGCAGAAAAGCTCAGAAGTAGAAATAAAGCAAACTTTTCATTCTGTATTTTTCTGTATGTTAAAAGATCCATGTCTTGAAAAAGCCAAGCAACTAACATATAAAATACCTGATATGTAACAGTCATTTTTCATGATTGAGAAATAATATTAATTTTATGTTCTTTCTTTACTCTCTCCAGGGTGTTTTAGATTGTTTCTTTTATGAAAAAATTCACTTTTCAAAGCCCAAAGAGAATTATCCAAAGGCTATCCCAGTTCAATGGTGTGGAGATACGGTAGTTTATTTTCATTAGTCACACAAATTTGCCCAACATCTGTTTTGGAATTCTCCTTTAAAAGGCATTAAATTTCAAATCAGGTATGTATGCTATTGGCAAAAGATTCTCTCTGGAATTTTAACTAGTAGGTGGTAAATATGACTTTGTTTATTAGAAAAAAATACTGAGGTATAAGTAGATTTACTATGCACACTTTTGTGGACAAAAATTAAGCAAGAAGCTTCAGAAATAATTTAAAATCTGTATTTCATTCATTTATCTTGCCTTTTCTGTATAAACTGTATTTCAGGGAAACCAAATATGTGAGTAGAAAAAATTATTTCTTACAGAAGAATGCTAACCTGTAAAAGCCAGAGAAATGATCTGATTTGAAAATTACTTTTTTGAAGCAAAGAGTGAAAGACTTCATTTGAAAGGTAACCACAATGCTAGAGTAATTAGGTGAAAGACTGAGAATTTTACAATGTATTATTCAAGCTGACAACACCTGAACCAAGCAATCAATTTAGTATCATTACACTTCTCTTGATAGCATAGAAGGAGAAGTACACAGAATAGCCTATGAAGTATTTTTACTGAAAAAATTGAAATGGAATCCAGTCAAGCCTCCAGATATAAAATCAATTTACAGAAAATACAGGAGATAAAGGGCACTAAAAGCATACACTCAGCTAAATCAATATAGTGGATCATTATTTGGATCCTGGATAAGTAAAACAACTGTAAAAAGTTATATCGGATATGAATTGGGAATTTTGAATAATTTCTGGGTGTTATATTATTCCAAGAAATTACTGTTAGGTGTGATATGTATCTATTATTATGTTTATTTTTTTTTAAGTATCCATAATACAGTTGAACAATACTTCACTCATCTTATCCATTTTGTTTCTTTTAAATGTCAACGTTTTAAAATTGAGGAAGTTTAAAGCAAGTACTGGTCTTCCCAGATGGTGCTAGTGCTAAAGAACCAGCCTGCAGGAGACGTAAGAGACTGGGGTTTCATACCTGGGTTGGGAAGATCCCCGGGAAGAGGGCTGGCAACCCACTCCAGTATTCTTGCCTGAAGAATCTCCATGGACAGAGGAGCCTGTGGCTACAGTCCACAGGATCACAAAGAGTTGGACACAACTGAAGTTATCCGGCCTGCACACAAAGTAAATACCAGATATAATATTTTAAATATTAAAAAAGAATTCTATGTGTACCTCTAAGAGCAAGACATTTTTGTTGTTGTTGTCATTATTGTATTTCTGAATCGTTAGATGAACTTTAAAAAAGAAAATGTTTTCTTCCATACCACTTTCATTCTGCAGACAGATACCTGAATTCTTCAGTCACCTTCCACAAGTCTGGGATTGGCCTGAGGGATAGGGTTGAATTCAGTATGACAGGCAGTGTCAAAACGGCCTCTGACTATCCCATCTCCTGGTATTTGTGTACTTGTTCGATTCCCTCCCCTTGAATGTGGTCTGGGTTTAATGACTCATTTCTAACTCCCTAGTGGCTCAGATGGTAAAGAATCTGCCTGCAGTGCAGGAGACCCAGGTTCAATCCCTGGGTTGAGAAGATCGCCTGGAGAAGCGAATGGCAACCCACTCCAGTATTCTCACCTGGTGAATCCCATGGACAGAGGAGCCTGGTGGGCTATAGTCCCACAGAATGACACTTTTCACTTTCTAATTAATAGAATGTGGCAGAAGTGATGAGGTATCGCTTCTAAAATCAGATTATCAAAGATGGTGGCTTCCATCTTGGAGGCTTTGGCATTCTCTTACTCTTTTGAAATTCTTGCTTCTGGAGAAAGCCAACTTCCATGACATGAAGCAGCTCTGTAGTAAAATCCCCATGAATAAGATTGGAAGTAGATTTTCTATGTTTTGCCAAAAGTTCTGTGTATGAATTTGGAAACAGATGCTCACCCAGTTGAACCTTCAGAGACAACAGTGCCGCCTAATAGTTTGACTGTTACTGTGTGAGAGATGGACTCTAAGCAAGAACCCCATATTTATTCCACTGTGGGCTTCTTCCTTTTCTACATATTATTCATCCCACCACTACTGACAAGTGTACTTTTGTGAGAAATTAACTCATACTCTTATTTTTGCCTCAGACTTCACCTGTATTTATTATCTTATATTTATCTTGCCTCATTCCTTTCCTTTCTTTGTCTACATTTGTTTTCCCATACCACCTAATTATTTTTACTCAGCCTTTTAGGATTATGAAATCACTTTAGTGTGATAATGTAAGCTGTTTTAGCTATTAAGAAAACATTCCTTATTATAGTAATGTGAGAGTTTCCTGTCCCAAAGATGACCAATCTAAGTACCCGACAGCAGAATAATATATATGCATGTGGGCGCTCAACTGTGTCTGACTCTTTGTGACCCCTCCAGGGGTCACATGGGATTGGAGATGGCAAGAATACTGGAGTGGGCTGCCATTTCCTCCTCCAGGGGATCTTCCTGACCCAGGGATCCAACCCACATCTCCAGTGTCCCCTGCATTGCAGGCAGATTCTTTACCACTGAGCCACCAGGGAAGCCCCAACAGGATAATAAATAGAAGGTAAATATTTCACACCTCTGTGATAGCTCAGACGAGGCATTGTCTTCTTGAAGATGAAAGAAGATGGCACTTCTTTGAGATATTTGAGGGGAAAAAAGTGGGAGTAAGTTAACAGATTTTTGACTGTGGGTGTTTTACAGCTCTAGCTGTTAGCTAGCAAATAAGGATTACTCAGTCATAAAGTTAAATCAAGATGTTAATTAGGGAGAAATATGAAACTATTTGCTGTTTGGTTTAGTACTATAGAAACTAACCTACAGTATGTGCTTTTTCAAAAAACAATTTCCCAACAGTGAGACAGCACTGGCATAGCTATGTTGTTTAACAACATTCCACTGAAATTTATTTAAAACAGAATTGGAGTCATGATTATACAGCATCAAATTGAATAAGGCATCCATCTTCAGGAAAAGTGGGGACTACAGATAAGTTAGAGTCAACAGAAACAGGCAACCATGTCAGTCAGTTGCATCATATCATCATCATCACAGAGCTTATTAGATGACAAGTCCTCTTCTAAGCAATCTACACCCAACTCATTTACTTCTCTTAGAAGTCTATGGGGGTAGGTACTATCATCATCCCCATTTTTTTTTCCATTTATTTTTATTAGTTGGAGGCTAATTACTTTACAATATTGTAATGGTTTTTGCCATACATTGACATGAATCAGCCATGGATTTACATGTGTTCCCCATCCCGATCCCCCCTCCCACCTCCATTTTAAATGAGGAAAATAAGACAAGAAACTAAATAACTTGTCCACGTTAAGTGTGAAGAATTCATGATCCTCCTGCTAAGTCGCTTCAATCATGTCCCACTCTGTGAAACCCTATAAACTGTAGCCCACCAGGCTCCCTCTATCAATGTGATTCTCCATGCATGAATACTGGAGTGGATTGCCATTCCCTTCAGGGGATCTTCCCGACCCAGGGATCGAACTGGCGTGTCCTACGTAACCTGCATGGGCAGGCGGGTTCTTTACCACTAGCACCACCTGGGAAGCCCTTATTCATGATCCTTTTTCCTAGACAGTATTTGGTGGTTTAATTGCTAAGCTGTATCTGACTCTTGGCAACACCATGGACTGTAGCCTGCAACAGGCTTTTCTGTCCATGGGATTTCTCAGGCAAAAATACTGGAGTGGGTTGCCATTTCCTACTCCAGGGGATCTTCCCAGTCCAGGGATTGAACCTGCGTCTCCTCCATTTGCAGGCAGATTCTTTACCCCAGAGCTCCCTGGGAAGACCCACAACCACATATACATATACTAATTAGTCATACTGCCATACTTGAGACTGAATAGGAACAGCCAAGAGGCAGATGGGAATCTAAGTATACTAAAACATGGAGGGTGGAGATCTGCACGGGCACCTGCAAAATTATTTGAATCTCATGCATTTTCTTATAAAGACCAAATAAAAGGGGAGGGGGATAGCAAGAAGTTATAAATGACAGAGGAAGTAGAGATTGCAAGTATGGATTGGCCAAAAAGTTCATTTGGGCTTTTCCGTAAAGATGTAATCAGACAGTTTCACCTCAAAATGTGAGGCAGAGACCTCCTCCACGATGGTAGCAATAGGTCAGCATCCATCTGAAAGCCACAGTGGTGATGCTAGAAGAGCATCTAGTTGAAGGAAAACCATCCTGGCAGTATGAATTTCTCAGTAATGTAGAAGGAGTGGCTCTCTGCTAAAAGGCATCAGTTCTCAGATGGGATTTGGACTTGGGAAGAGAGGAGACTGGTGTGAAACACCATGGCATTTGTGTTTGAGGGGGTCAACTTATTAACAACAATTTTGTTCTGGAGTTGGGGTGAGCCTGCTCTGAGAGGGTGCTTGAGAACACATTGGCCTTCAGGGTTTTCTCCAGTCAGTTACAATTTGCACATATTCTTTATTTTATAGTAATTAGAATAGTCTGTGATAGTGATTCAGCTCCCAGAAGATCATCCACATCCAATGAAATCTATCATTAAAGCCAGGACACCACGTATTAGTAGAACATTTGCTTCACTCCTCCTATCCTAGACGTGTTACATTTTCCTAGGATTGAAGCTGTGGTTTTCAACTTAATTCACCAGGAAATTTTTTGTCTTCTGTCTAATCCTTTCACAGTTTGGAAAATATAACTTTGATCCTGATTCTAAGCTAAGAGAAAGTGATGGGAAGTATTGGGGAAACTCAGAGAGTCTGAAGTCCTGGCTTGAACCCAAGCTCTACCATTTACATAATGGCCAGCCCAATAAATGACTTCGTGTAAAGAGCTTCAGTGTCTTTTTAAAAATAAAAATAGGTCTGATGGAGTTTGTGGAATGGAATATATGAGGTGATGGATATGAAAGTTTCTGACACCTAAATGACATTTAATAAAGCTTAATTAATGAGCTGTTTGGCTATTCCCTCCTCAGTTTTTCACATATAATTAATTTTTATGAGGCAATCCTTTTGGAATAAAGCAGTACATAAAAAAATAATGGAAGACTAAACAGATAAATTGCATTTTACTTTTCAAATTTAGCACCATCACATTTTACAATTGAAATATTTGAGTTTTTAAGTAAATATTCTAATTTCAAACATACAGGATAACCAAGATTATATGTAACATCCTGTATCTTACCCTCTTTGGGTTTTGTCTCATGTACAAAACCTGATTTTACATTGTGTACTTGATATAAAATTTGATCAAATGAAAACCTTGGGGCTGAATACAATGCCTTCAGGTGAATTTGTAGACAATTAAATAACTTTTTTTTCTCTCTAACATCAACATAAGTCATTTCTTATTTCAATTTCATAAAACATACCAAGTATTATGTGAGGACTTTATGTTCTTGTGAACTCTTGAACCCACTGAGCTAATAAGACTGGAATTCCAAAGAGTTAGAGAACTACTCTATTTAAATATGTCCACAAACCCTTCTCTCATGCTGCCTCCTCTGCTCCATGGGCACAGTTCTGCTTTCCCTCCAATGAAATTCTAATATTTTATTATGCTACACTATGGTCTGGTGGTACCAAATAGGCTTGATGAAAGAAGGAAATAAATCTCATGCCTCATTTTATATATATGTATATAACCTCATATATTTATCTAGAATTAACATAGGTATTTATATATTAATATAATACATTTTTGTATCATGTATGTATTATGTAGGTCTTCCCTGGTGGCTCAGCAGTAAAGAATCCAACTGCAAAGAAGAAGATACGGGTTGGATCCCTGGGTTGAGAAGATCCCCTGGAGAAGGAAATAGCAACCTACTCCAATATTCTTGCCTGGGAAATCCCATGAACAGAGGAGCCTGTCTCTGTAGCCTGGGCTATAGTCCATAGGGTCACATGTATATATATATATACACATATACATACACACACACATACTCACATACATACAACACACATGCAAATTCATAGTTTGAAATTCTCATGACTCTTAAACACATAAAACAAGAACTTCCTTAATATAAAGCACTTGACTAAATCCTATAGGGTCACAAAGAGTTGAACATGACTGAGTGACTTTCAATTTCACTTTCAAATATCTAGATGGTTCCTGAAAGTAATCAAGCATTCTTTAACCATGGACTGGTAAACAAATAGTACACCAATTTCAGAGTTTGTGAAAAGAGGAAGATGGAGGGCCAGTAGAGCACAATCTATTTTCAATAAGTTAACAAGGTCAGAGAACACGAGTGTCAATGCATCACATTGGCACAGTGCTAACAGCTTTCCCGACATTCTGAGCCATCACACCTCTTTTCCTCTTTGGCTTCAAAGGGTAGCTAGACTCTGGAGGGAGACCAGATCGTTGACTGAGCAGACTCGAAGGAGAGACTAAACTTTGCTCCTCCTCTTTGGTCTTGGTTCCCCGTACTTCCTTCCCCTTGACCCTGCCTTGGTCAATATTTTATTGCCCAGCATCATAGTTTCCTTATAAGTCAAATTTTTCTTCATTTATCTTTTCCACTAAGAGTTTGATTGTTAATGTCCGTCCTATTCCAAGTGTTGTTCTAACTTCTGAGATTTCATAGAACAAAGAAGGATGGGTTGAATCACAGAGAGGATGGAGGAGAGGAAAGTAGGAAGTACCATAAAAAAAAAAAATAAGCAAAGTTCCAAAAACAAAAGATTCTGGTTTTCACATTTCCCAAGAATTAAAAGAGATTTTTCCAGGTCTTATTGCCTAAATATTATTAAAGTAGTTCATGCATAGAATATGATATTAGGAAAGCAAGTTAGGATACCCACTAAACTTAGAATTCCCTGAATGTACATGAAGACATTTCAAGTGTCTTTCATATGTTCCTGACACCTCTAAGTTGGAGTAACACTTGAACAAGTATTAATGAGGACCTGCTTGCTCTATGACAACACTCTTATGGTGTTGAGAAATGGGACAAATACAAATTTCTGCCCTCAAGGAACTTAAAATTCACAGTTTTATTTCTTTGAGGAAAGAAATATTTAAAACCCCAGGAAGCAAAATCCTCTATATTTTTGAGCTAACTGCAGAGGGGAAATGTGCTGATCTTGTGGATATTTAGTAAACCAGACAGACTAACAGACTCATCAATGAATCTAAGGTCAGGCTCCGGGAGATAAAAAGAGGAACATTGTCAATTCTCTGTCTGGACAGGTTCTAAAAATAGAAATGCCCCTTTGCAGAATGTTCCATCCCCATGTAAGACCTGCCAGCCAAAGATTCTTTGATCCACAAGTCTATGTGAACCATTTCATTGTCTAGGAAATTCATTTCAATCAAGTAAGTATCAAAAGAATATATTCTTGTCTCTAAAACACAAGATATTTACTTTCTCTGCTCTGTTAATGATTCCAACTTCCTGTTGCAGCACAGTCACAAGTAGCTGTAGATGGTGTATTTGTTCTTGGTTTCTTATACCATAAATATATGGCCAAGGTCAGGACTGGATATATTTGTTTATAAACATCTAATATGCTTCTGGTGTTCCATAAGACAGGCTTATACTACTCTTAAAATTTTTGTTTTTATGCTAGTTACCAGGTGACCAGGAACAGCACCCATTTACTACAGAATTAGTTCCCATTCAAATTATGACAAATTCAAAAATATTAATAATCAATAAAATATAATGTTTGTGTGAAGTATAGAAACAAAGAAGACAGTCATCAAGTCAAGCCCACAGGAAAGGGGAGAAACTGACCTGGGCATGAATACCAAGAGGTGTAGACAATTGGGAGCTATCTGGAAGCAGATTACCACAGTCATTTAATAAAAAAGAAAGTGACTCTGAAAAATGTATCTATCCAAATGTGGTGTTGGGCCACATGTGTATTTCTTGTTTCTATACACCTGTATAGTTTTTTTCTATCAATCAATTTTAAGAATACATCTGAGAAGCACATTATTTTTAAATAACATGCTGTGTTTTAGAGTCTTTACCTTGAAGTTATTAGTAATACATGATACAGAATTAGTGATTCTATAATACAGAAAATATTTTGACTACCATTTGAGCATGACTTATGGGGACCAGCTCCCCGGATGATCTGAATAAAAGACACCACATTGTTTTTAGAATGATCCTTCTCTGCTGATACCTTTGATTTCTTAATCCTCTCTTTTCCTTCCCGCAAAGTGTTTCAATTTTTGTGCAAATAGACCTTGGATGGCCCACTTCACCCATCCTTCAGGTCTTCTGAAGCATTCTTGAATTTCCAGAGAATCAAGCTAGGAAAAGTGTTACATAATTATAGAAACTTTAAAAATAATCCTTTGAAACAAATTATTATTTCTATACATTTATTTAATTTCATAAGGTTTTGACAATATGTACATTGCAATACACTTGACACTGTTTAAATGTAAGTAATACCCATCTGCTTGGATGTCAAATGGGACAATAAATGTCTAGATATTGACAATTAGGCACTATGGGGCAACAGGTAATAAAGCAATTTTTGTATTATATTCCTACAGGCCCAGTAACATAGGTTTCCCCACCACAGCCCAAGAAAATGTGTTTTATTTATATGGTGTTCTAGCCATCAGGAAGTCTCATACTAACATCCTTTGGAAGGAGTCAAATGTGATTATTAAAATATAAAGATTATGCTTGTACACTCTAAGATATTACTGCATGAAGCATACTATGAATTGGGTTTTATCCTGTAAAATAAGGACTACACTTCTTAGCACCCTTATAACTTCAGTAATAGACAACAGAGCCATTGACAGTAATTGCAAAACATGGTACAGTTTGGAATGAATAAAACAAGAGAATGTGGTGGCCTGAAAACTAAATTAGTGTTTAAAACTCAGAATATTCTGCTACAAACTCCATATAATGGACATAAAAAAAGAAAGCTGATTATAACTATACCAAATGCATTCTGTTAAGAACAAAACACTTTGGACAAGGGCTTTGCTAATGATTAGAGCTTATTAAGGAAAAAGTTTGCTCTTATCTTGAACTACCTATTCCTTAGACTAATGATCATTTTTTATTTGTTACAATTTCTCATGTCATGGTTATCTGCCTGGCCTCACTCTCCTCTCCCTTCTTTAAGATGTGTAATGCTTTGCACATTATAGATCAATTAAGAATTCAGAAATTGTCAAAACTCCTGAGGTGGGATGGCAGAAGTTAGCCAGTGCCTGTTACGGCTTCTCACAACTGCCCATTAAAATACCACAGAGACATGAAAAAATGAAGGAAGTTCAAAATACTTGTAGAAGAAAGCCTATTCTTAGATTTCCTTTGTGAGCTTACTTAAAATGCTTAAGCCCAACTTGAATAAAAGGGCAGAAGAAAGTAAGCAGTCCGATAAATAAAAACACACACTAAACCTGGGTTGGGGGCTGGCAGAGAACATGGAGTTTTGTTAATCCAACCACTTTCACTGAAGTCAAATACTAGCCCTAAGCAAGCTCACTCTTTTGTTCAATTCAACAAATTTCATAAGCCTTAGAAATGTGACATGTGGCAGATCTTGACATTAATGTTATATTATTACTGACAAATATTTGGTGATTTCTTCTCAGTGGTGGAGCCCTGTGAATACAAAGAGAATTTAACTATAACCCTTTCCTTAAAGAAATTCAGGCTTTCATGATATATTCATATTTAAGAAAGGACAGTTTCTCTATTACTTATGAAATAAACATCAACCTCTTCTCTTTGCTTCTCATAATCTGGCCCAGTCAAATTTCTATTTCCTCTTTTTACTCCCCAACATTGCTATAAAAGATTTCCAGAAAAAAGTGATAGAAAACTTAAATATTGCCCATATATCAGTAATGCGAGAGCAGTGCTTACAAGAGGGCTGAATAAATTGATGTGTTTTATTCATTTAAAGATTCTTTCATTTGCTTCTCTTTATGTTGTGTGTTGTGCTATGTCGCTTCAGCCGTGTCCAACTCTGCAACCACATAGACTGTAGCCTGCCAGGTTCCTCTGTCTATGGGATTCTCCAGCAAGAATATTAGGGTAGGTTGCCATTCCCTCCTCCAGGGGATCTACCTGACCTGCGTCTCCTGCAAGTGTCTAGCATTGCAGGTGGATTCTTTACTGCTCAGCCACCCAGGAAGCTCTCCCTTACTATTCTACAGAGCTACTTGTGTGAAGAGAGAGCTGTGAGGTATACAATCAACAGCTTGGTTTCAAGGACTGTAAACTTTGACAGTTACACAAAATTTCTCTTTTTCCACAGTTGCTTCCATTAAATGCCATCTGTTTCTAAATTGAGAATCACTAAAATGGGTTCTATTGGTTATATCCCACACAAACATTAAACATTGTCATCCTCCAAGCAATTTCCATGAACAAATAATAAACTCTTAATTAAAGGTATAAATTAATGAAAAATAAGAAACTTAACCAACATCTGAGAGGAGGAAAAAACCTCAAAGGCAAGTTGGGGAAAAAAAAAAAAATCTTTATTCTCATCAATTTTCTGTTCAGAAAGCATGAGCAATCCTTTAAAAGTTAAAATTTCTTTCCCTTTCTTAAAATCACTGAGCATATTCTCTGTTCTTGCCTTCTTTGCACTTAATTTACTATTCTAGAATTTATAAGACATAAAATATAATTTTCATACTTGGGTTCCAACCTTACCTGTAACTGAACTAAAAACTAAGCTTTCAGATCATCAAATAAATCAAATTCCTATGGAATAGAAGGTCTCTAGTTATGACTAAATCTTTGGTTTTTTTTTTTTTCAGTTGATCTTTAAAGAGAACTAAAGAAATTATGCTTAGTTTATGGATGCGAGAGTTGGACTACAAAGAAAGCTGAGTGCTGAAGAATTGATACTTTTGAACTGTGGTGTTGGAGAAGACTCTTGAGAGTCCCTTGGACTGCAAGGAGATCCAACCAGTCCATTGTAAAGGAGATCAGTCCTGGGTGTTCAGTGGAAAGACAGATGTTGAAGCTGAAACTCTAATACTTTGGCCATCTGATGTGAAGAGCTGACTCATTTGAAAAGACCCTGATGCTAGGAAAGATTGAGGGCAGGAGAAGAAGGGGACGACAGAGGATGAGATGGTTGGATGGCATCGCCAACTCAACGGACATGAGTTTGGGTGAACTCCAGGAGTTGGTGATGGACAGGGGCCTGGTATGCTGCGATTCACAAAGAGTTACAAAGAGTCGGACACAACTGAGCAACTGAACTAAACTGATTCTATCTTTAAAAAACTTCTAGTATAAGACAAAATGAAAGGCATGTTAAAGACTGAATTAAATATTACCAGTGAACAGCTATAATCCAGCTATAGGGCACACTGCAGTCATGAAAAGAAACACAGGCCTAGTGTGTTCAGACTTTAACTAAAACTGGGGAGAGCCTAGAGCATGCAATTAGGAAGAAATGTGTAAATGCTATTCCTCTTTGTATAATTTCATCAACATCTGGGTTGACAAAGATGTTGCTTGACATCAAAAATGGTAGCAAAGCACTTTGTGGGAGCTGATTAGCTATTGGGCAGAGCCCCAGAAGGTGACATGGTTTGGGTGAAATCATCTTTATCGAGGCTTATTCTCTCAAGATTTGAAGTCTAGAACCATCTTTCATATGGTAGTCAGGAGAGATCAGTCTTTCAGGGACTGGCTCACACTAGCCAGATGCAAAAGAAAATAGAATTAGAAATTGCTCACAGAGAAGAATAACATGACTGCTGGAAAATCTCTTGCAGAAAGGCTATGGTAGGAAGCCAAGACATAAAGAGGCTATGTTGTGAACATGGACTCAGAGGAGTCTCAATCAGCTGGATGACTCCACAGCTGGTGTTATCCAACTACTGGCCTGAAGCTTTCTCTTCCACCATGGTGTTACGGCTGCTATATGGAACTGATGGTAATTAGAGCATTCAGGAACATAGGCTCTTGGATACAGCTAGGTTGTGTTCTTCCTACTTCTTACCTGGAGTCTGTTTACTGGCACAACTGAACTTATTTACCATCATCTATTATTTCTCCCGACAGTCTTGATTCCAGCCTGTGATTCATCCAGCCCGGCATTTCATGTGATTGCCAGGAGAAATATGAACAACCTCAGATATGAAGATAATACTACTCTAAAGGCAGAAAAGATGAACTAAAGAGCCTCTTCAAGAGGGTAAAAGAGGAGACTGAAAAAGCTGGCTTAAAACTCAACATTCAAAAAACTAAGCTCATGGCATCCAGTCCTATCACTTTATGGTAAATAGATGGGGCTAAAGAGGAAACAGTGCCAGATTTTATTTTTCTGAGCTCCAAAATCACTATGGATGGTGACCGCAGCCATAAAATTAAATGACACTCCTTGGAAGGGAAGCTATGACAAACCTAGATAACATGTTAAAAATCAGAGGCATCACTTTGCCAACCAAGGTCTATATAGTCAAAGCTATGGTTTTTCCAGAAGTCTTGTATGGATGTGATCAGTTCTGTTCAGTTCAGCCGCTCAGTCGTGTCCGACTCTTTGCGACCCCATGAATTGCAGCACGCCAGGCCTCCCTGTCCATCACAAACTCCCAGAGTTTACTCAAACTCATGTCCATCGAGTCGGTGATGCCATCCAGCCATTTCATCCTCTGTCATCCCCTTCTCCTCCTGCCCCCAATCCCTCCCAGCATCACGGTCTTTTCCAGTGACTCAACTCTTCGCATGAGGTGGCCAAAGTATTGGAGTTTCAGCCTCAGCATCAGTCCTTCCAATGAAGACCCAGGACTGATCTCCTTTAGGATGGACTGGTTGGATCTCCTTGCAGTCCAAGGGACTCTCAAGAGTCTTCTCCAACACCACAATTCAAAAGCATCAATTCTTGGGCGCTCAGCTTTCTTCACAATCCACCCCTCACATCCATATATGACTACTGGAAAAACCATAGCCTTGACCAGACAGACCTTTGTTAGTAAAGTAATGTCTCTGTTTTTTAATATGCTGTCTAGGTTGGTCATAACTTTCCTTCCAAGGAGTAAGCGTCTTTTAATTTCATGGCTGCAATCACCATCTGCAGTGATTTTGGAGCCCAAAAAAATAAAGTCTGACACTGTTTCCACTGTGCCCCCATCTATTTCCCATGAGGTGATGGGACCAAATGCCATGATCTTAGTTTTCTGAGTGTTAAGCTTTAAGCCAACTTTTTCACTCTCCTCATTCACTTTCATCAAGAGGCTTTTTAGTTCTTCACTTTCTGCCATAAGGGTGGTGTCATCTGCATATCTGAGGTTATTGATATTTCTCCCAGCAATCTTGATTCCAGCTTGTGCTTCTTCCAGCCCAACGTTTCTCATGATGCACTATGCATACAATTTAAATAAGCAGGGTGACAATATACAGCCTTGACGTACTCCTTTTCCTATTTGGAACCAGTCTGTTGTTCCATATCCAGTTCTAACTGTTGCTTCCTGACCAGCATACAGGTTTCTCAAGAGGCAAGTCAGGTGGTCTGGTATTCCCATCTCTTTCAGAATTTTCCACAGTTTATTGTGATCCACAGAGTTGAACTGACACTTTGGCGTAGTCAAGAAAGCAGAAATAGATGTTTTTCTGGAACTCTCTTGACTTTTCAATGATCCAGCAGATATTGGCAATTTGATCTCTGGTTCATCTGCCTTTTCTAAAACCAGCTTGAACATCTGGAAGTTCTCAGTTCATGTATTGCTGAAGCCTTACTTGGAGAATTTTGAGCATTACTTTATTAGTGTGTGAGATGAGTGCAATTGTGCAGTAGTTTGAGCATTCTTTAGAGTTGCCTTTCTTTGGGATTGGAATGAAAACTGACCTTTTCCAGTCCTGTGGCCACTGCTGAGTTTTTCAAATTCGCAACATCATCTTTCAGGATTTGAAATAGCTCAACTGGAATTCCATCACGTCCACTAGCTTTGTTTGTAGTGATGCTTTCTAAGGCCCACTTGACTTCACATTCCAGGATGTCTGGCTCTAGGTGAGTTTATCTGGGTGATTATCTGAGTCATGAAGATCTTTTTTGTGTAGTTCTTCTGTGTATTCTTGCCACCTCTTCTTAATATCTTCTGCTTCTGTTAGGTCCATACCATTTCTGTCCTTTATTGAGCCCATTTTTGCATGAAATGTTCCCTTGGTATCTCTAATTTTCTTGAGGAGATCTCTAGTCTTTCCCATTCTGTTGTTTTCCTCTATTTCTTTGCATTTATAGCTGAGGAAGGCTTTCTTATCTCTCCTGGCTATTCTTTGCTGGAGCAGCCGTGAAGCAGCCCCACGTCCAAGGTAAGAGAAACCCAAGTAAGAGGGTAGGTGTTGCGAGAGGTCATCAAAGGGCAGACACACTAAAACCATAATCACAGAAAACTAGCCAATCTGATCATAGGACCACAGTCTTTTCTAACTCAATGAAACTATGCCGTGTGGGGCCACCCAAGATGGTCGGGTCATGGTGGAGAGATCTGACAGAATGTGGTCCACTGGAGAAGGGAATGGCAAACCACTTCAGTATTCTTGCCTTGAGAACCCCATGAACAGTATGAGAAGGCAAAATGATAGGATACTGAAAGAGGAACTCCCCAGGTTGATAGATGCCCAATATGCTACTGGATATCAGTGGAGAAATAACTCCAGAAAGAATGAAGGGATGGAGCCAAAGCAAAAACAATATTCAGTTGTGGATGGGACTGGTGATAGAAGCAAGGTCTGATGCTATAAAGAGCAATATTGCACAGGAATCTGGAATGTTAGGTCCATGAATCAAGGCAAATTGGAAGTGGTCAAACAGGAGATGGCAAAAGTGAATGTTGACATTCTAGGAATCAGCAAACAAAAAATGGACTGGAATGGGTGAATTTAACTCAGATGACCATTATATCTACTACTGTGGGCAAGAATCCCTTAGAGGAAATGGAGTAGCCATCATAGTCAACAAAAGAGTCCGAAATGCAGTACTTGGATGCAATCTCAAACACGACAGAATGATCTCTGTTTGTTTCCAAGGCAAACCATTCAATATCACGGTAATCCAAGCCTATGCTCCAACCAGTAATGCTGAAGAAGCTGAAGTCGAATGGTTCTATGAAGACCTACAAGACCTTTTAGAACTAACACCCAAAAAAGATGTCCCTTTAATTATAGGGGACTGGAATGCAAAAGTAGGAAGTCAAGAAACACCTGGAGTAACAGGCAAATTTGGCCTTGGTGTATGGGATGAAGCAGGGCAAAAGCTAATAGAGTTTTGCCAAGAGAACGCACTGGTCATAGCAAACACCCTCTTCCAACAACACAAGAGAAGACTCTACACATGGACCTCACCAGATGATCAACACCAAAATCAGATTGATTATATTCTTTGCAGCCAAAGATGGAGAAGCTCTATACAGTCAGCAAAAACAAGACCGGGAGCTGACTGTGGCTCAGATCATGAACTCCTTATTGCCAACTTCAGACTTAAGATGAAGAAAGTAGGGAAAACCACTAGACCATTCAAATATGACCTAAATCAAATCCCTTATGACTATACAGTGGAAGTGAGAAACAGATTTAAGGGACTAGATCTTATAGACAAACAGCCTGATGAACTATGGACGGAGGTTCGTGACATTGTACAGGAGACAGGGATCAAGACCATCCCCATGGAAAAGAAATGCAAAAAGGCAAAAATGATTGTCTGAGGAGGCCTTAAAAATAGCTGTGAAACGAAGAGCAGCGAAAAGCAAAGGAGAAAAGGAAAGATATTCCCATTTGAATGCAGAGTTCCAAAGAATAGCCAGGAGAGATAAGAAAGCCTTCCTCAGCGATCAATGGGTGTGATAGTTGGACCATAAAGAAGGCTGAGTGCAGAAGAATTAATGCCTTTGAATCATGGTGCTAGAAAAGACTCTTGAGAGTCCCTTGGACTGTAAGGAGATCACAGCGGTCACTCCTAAAGGCAATCAACCCTGAATATTCATTGGAAGGACTGATGCTAAAGCTGAAGCTCCAATACCTTGGCCCCCAAATGCAAAGAGCCGATTGATTAGAAAAGGCCCGGCTGGGAAATATTGAAGGCAAGAGGCAGAGGGTGGAGGGTGGCAGAAGATGAGATGGTTAGATAGCATCACCGACTCAGTGAACATGAATCTGAGCAAACTCCCTGATATAGTGAAGGATAAGGAAGCCTGGCGTGCTGCCGTTCATGGGGTTGCAAAGAGTCAGACATGACCTAGCAACTGAACAATAACATTAAGTGTTTACTAATTTATCTCTCTGAGGTGCATAAGTAGTAACCCTATCAATAAAAAATAGAAGGAATTTGATTACTTGCTGTAGAAGATAACATCTTTTTTTTTTTTTTTGAGGGAAAAACATAACTCTTTTTCTGTCTAATTATTCTGTCTTTGTGCCAGAGCTTGTCATGTCCTGTCTGCTCCAAAAGTCTACCATTTACTTTTCTTTGGCTTATTTTTCATCCTTTCCTTCTATACTGGCTATTCGCTTCTCTACTTAAATATATTCATCTCTCTTAAACTTAAAAAAAGGATTCTTCCTGAGGTCTTATTCCCTCCAGTTAGAAGCTATGCTCTGTATCAAATCTCCTGAAAAAGAAATCTATGTCTGCACTTAACCACTTCATAATTGGTTCAATTTTTATACCACCCTGTGGAAACCATTTACTGATCACTGATACTTTCCACATTGCAAAATCCAACAGGGATACATTCATTCTGTGACTTTGTTCTGTGGCAGTTACTCCTCCTGTTTTGAAGTCTTAGCCTCCTTTGAAAGTGACAGTGAAAGTCTCTCAGTGGTGTCCAACTCTTTGCCACCCCATGGACTATACATACAGTCCATGGAATTCTCCAGGCCAGAACACTGGAGTGGGTAGCCTATCGCTTCATCAGTGGATCTTCCCGACCTAGGAATCGAACCAGGGTCTCCTGCATTGCAGGTGGGTTCTTTACCAACTGAGCTATGAAGGAAGCCCTCCTTTAGCTTTACTAAAATATAGTTTTCTAAAATATACTGATTCCCCAACTTAATCAGACCACTGCTCAGTGTTTTCTTCCTGGCTTCATTTCCTCTGCTACTTGTTAATTGTCACTATTCTTCACAGCTTTATCTTTGTTCTTCTCTCATTCTACTTCTTTTCTCTGAGCGATCTGATTTATTGTTATGACTTCAACCACCAGCTTTCCACTTATAAGATGGCCAAATTGTTATCTCCAGCTCACCTCCTAAGCTCCAGATCTATATATTTAGCAGCATATTTGACATACCACCAAGTGAGCGATTATATTATTACAAAAGAAGCTTATATTTTTCTTCCAAACCTTCCTCTTGTGATATATACACAGTCTCAGTGAAAGGCTTGCCATTTATCCATGACTCATCCAAAAAATATATATATACTATAAGTCATGTTCACAACTTTCCTCTCCTTTACCTCCAAACTCCAATTAATAACATATGTATCGTTGATAAAGATAGGGGCATATCTTCAGTCAGTCCTTTTTCTCCACCCTCATTGTTACTTCTTTAATTCAGAGCTATCATGTCTCCTCTGAACTGCTTCAATAGCATCCTAAATGGTATTCTTCTATATGAAAAAATAGAAATAAATTTTTCTTATAGAAGAATATTTTTTATAAAAATACATTTCTATAGAAAATATTCTATAAGAAAAAAATCCTACACAAGTGTTCAGGAAATAAAGTGATACATTTTAAAGTGCTGCTGCTGCTGCTAAGTCGCTTCAGTCGTGTCCGACTCTGTGCGACCCCATAAACAGCAGCCCACCAGGCTCCTCTGTCCCTGGGATTCTCCAGGCAAGAACACTGGAGTGGGTTGCCATTTCCTTCTCCAATGCATGTGTGCATGCTAAGTCGCTTCAGTCGTGTCCAACTCTGTGCGGCCACATGGACAGCAGCCCACCAGGCTCCTCTGTCCCTGGGATTCTCTAGGCAAGAACACTGGAGTGGGTTGCCATTTCCTTCTCCAATGCATGCATGCAAGCTAAGTCGCTTCAGGAAATAAAGTGATACATTTTAAAGTGCTGCTGCTGCTGCTAAGTCGCTTCAGTCGTGTCCGACTCTGTGCGACCCCATAGACAGCAGCCCACCAGGCTCCTCTCTCCACGGAATTCTCTACGCAAGAATACTGGAGTGGGTTGCCATTTCCTTTTCCTATTTTAAAGTGCAACTAGAGATAATAAAGTGTGACCTTAACATCTAAAACCCTTAAAAGTAGCCAGAAATCTAATTTGTCACTGTTTTAATAGCTGGAGCTTTTTACTGACATCAGGGAACAGAAATAAATTCTAAACTAAACCATCTACTGCTCTTTTACTAAGAGTGGACTTGACTTGGACTTGAAGTCGCTCAGTTGTGTCCGACTCTTTACTGCCCCATGGACAGTTGCCTGCACCAGGCTCCTCCGCCCATGGGATTTTCTAGGCAAGAGTACTAGAGTGGGTTGCCATTACTAAGAGTGAGTGACTCTAATTTATCCATTTGAATAATTTAAGACTTTTCTACCACCACTAGCTCTGGGTCAGTGTGAAGTATTAAAAAGAATAGCCTCAATAGCTTTTTTGAGTCTCCTTAAGCTGTCATTAAAGGTTTCAAAGCCTCACTCCTATCGCCTACTCTCATTTATTTTCTTTTATTCTCCACTAAAACTTGTGTATCTTCCATCACATGTTCACTGATGCTGGGAAAGATTGAAGGCAGGAGGAGAAGGGGACGACAGAGGATGAGATGGTTGGATGGCATCACCGACTCAATGGACACGAGTTTGAGTAAACTCCAGGAGTTGGTGTTGGATAGGAAGGTCTGGCATACTACAGTCCATGGGGTTGCAAAGAGTCGGACATGACTGAGCGACTGAACTGATTGAACTGAACTGAACTGTAAATTGCAAGGAGAGCAATAAATTTTCATCATCTGAAGTTTTAGAGTCAATTTTTCTGCAAGACCCAATTCATTATATCATATGCTACATCCCAAATCATTAGTGTATAAAATACAGTGTTTTTCATTTGATAAATCTTATGAGTGTTTAAAAGGTTTTTTAAGCATGATTATTCTATGCATCTTAATATCAATGATACGAAATACGTGATAAAAGGTCAGGTATAACATGTCTCCTGGAAAAAATTCTGATAAACATGAAAGAAAGACCAGATATTTATAACCTGAAAGTTCATCTCTTCTGAGCTTGAAGTTTAATACCGTAAAGTTGTTTCATGGTATTGACCGGTCAAAGTATTTTAGAAAAATGTAAACATATGATGTAGACCCTTTGTCTGCATCCCATCCTAGAAACACTGTCCTTGGGGCAGATGGCACCGCAGTCCCAGGGTTCTTAGTGGGAACAAATAAAATACGTCTCAGGCTGGGAGCACCATGATCGGTCATCCCTTTGCTCAGGAGAGTTATTCATAAGGCCAAGCTTCACATTTATAACCATTCTTTGGATCCTTGCTTATACTCTGTATTGATTCCTCTAGTGACTTAAAAATATTCCTCAGCGTGAAAAAGCAAAGCAGTCCACTGAATTAACCGAGATAGGCAGGTGAGTCTTCTGTTTCAGTGGAAGAACATTTGTCATACAAAAGCACCAACAAACAAAAGTGAGGTCTTATTTCTGAGAGCTCTTGAGCAAATATGTGTTATGAACAAAAGGGAAAAACTAGGAACTCAACTATGGAAAATGCTATATGTGTATGAGTGGGTCAATGCAAACATGTAAGCTACAGCATGCTCAGTTGCTCAGTCATGTCCAATTCCTTGCGACCCCGAGGGCTGTAGCCCGCGAGACTCTTCTGTCCCTGGGATTTTCCAGGAAAGAATATTGGAGTGGGTTGCCATTTCCTCCTCTAGGGAATCTTCCTAACCCAGAAATCAAACCCATGCCTCCTTCAGTGCAGTAAGATTCTTTATGACTGAGCCATCGGGGAAGCTACTGTGATGTTTGTCTAACGCTGCCTTAAGTATTCAGTCTTTTTGAGCTATAATTCTAACCACTGAAACAAGCCCAAAGGCACCAGTTAAAATGTGACATGAAGCAAACACCTTCAGGGGGCCTCTTCAGTTCAGTTCAGTCACTCAGTCCTGTCCGACTCTTTGCGACCCCATGAATTACAGCACACCAGGCCTCCCTGTCCATCACCAACTCCCAGAGTTTACTCAAACCCATGTCCACTGAGTCGGTGATGCCATCCAGCCATCTCATGCTCTGTTGTCCCCTTCTCCTCCTGCCCCCAATCCCTCCCAGCATCAGGGTCTTTTCCAATGAGTCAACTATTTGCATGAGGTGGCCAAAGTATTGGAGTTTCAGCTTCAACATCAGTCCTTCCAATGAATACCCAGGATTGATCTCCTTTAGGATGGACTGGTTGGATCTCCTTGCAGTCCAAGGGACTCTCAAGAGTCTTCTCCAACACCATAGTTCAAAAGCATCAATTTTTCAGCATTCAGCTTTCTTTATAGTCCAACTCTCACATCCATACATGACTACTGGAAAAACCATAGCCTTGACTAGACGGACCTTTGTTGACAAAGTAATGTCTCTGCTTTTTAATATGCTGTCTAGGTTGGTCATAACTTGCCTTCCAAGGAGTAAGTGTCTTTTAATTTCACGGCTGCAGTCACCATCTGCCCAGAAAAATAAAGTCAGCCACTGTTTCCACTGTTTCCCCATCTATTTGCCATGAAGTGATGGGACTGGATGCCATGATCTTAGTTTTCTGAATGTTGAGCTTTAAGCCAGCTTTTTCACTCTCTTTTTCAGGGGGCCTCTACTTTATGTCAAAGTTGGTATTTGATTTGCTTTGTAGTGGACCCCCCAAAATATCTATGTCTGAGAGGCCATCAGATTATACCTGGTAGAGTTGACCCTGGAACAACATGGGTTTGAACCTGGCAGGTCTACTTCCACACAGATTTTTTACCTCTAAATAGCTAGCAGAAGGTATGAGTTTGGCTGAATCCACAGTGTGTTGCATCCGCAGATGTGGAGGCAAGAGTAGGACCAACCATAAAGCTATGCATGATTTCCCACTGCTTGAAGGGTTGGCACTGCCAACCCTGGCATTGTTTAAGTGTCTTATCATCTGTACATAAGATAAAAAGCTGAAACTCTGGGATTTAACTCTGAGCAATGTTTTGGTCAATGATACAGTTTTATCTTATAAGCCATTATCTAATCTACCCAAATGATTCTATTGAAATCTGAAAAAAATATAGATATGATTCATCTTTATCCCCATCAGAAATGTTGTCTTTTTTCCCTTGGCACTAATGCCAATCTGTCAGGGTGTAGCAGCACTAGAATGCCTCTTCTTTCTCAAACACACAATTATTATTAACTTGTGAAACCTAAATACATAAAACAAACCCCTTCTGTGAATATTGTTTGACAATTTAATGATGAAAAGCAAAGAAAAGTTTTAATGTTGGCAGAGTCTTGTTCCAAATTCTCAATCTAGTCATTTCCTCTCCTATTAAGCTAACAAAGTCTAGAAGGAGCATTTACCTATAGAAGGAAGCAGACCTTTATTTGCTGAGCATCAACTCTGTGCCAGAAACTTTGCATTTACTGCCTTGTTTAATCCTTGTAACAACTGTGAGAGGTAGATGTTTAACTCTCTTTTGTGTAGAAATAGAAATGCAGAAAATGAAATCCATGATATACCACTAAGAAGCCATGAAGCCAAGAGACCAATCTGCATCTGCCTTGTGCCA
This sequence comes from Cervus canadensis, assembly GCF_019320065.1. Lineage (NCBI taxonomy): Eukaryota > Metazoa > Chordata > Mammalia > Artiodactyla > Cervidae > Cervus > Cervus canadensis. Next base: position 90,413,900 of record NC_057386.1, read on the forward strand.
AAACCATATTCTTCCTACTTCCCCTGGGTGAAAGATGCACAGAGGCGCTCCTGATAAGGTTTACAGATTTATTTCTCTCAAAAGTTAGTGAGAACCACATCTGGACTGGGAAGGGCTCATTAGGATTATACAGGGGAATGGACTTCTCTCCCAGAGCACATGGGTCTTAATGCATCTTCCTGAGCATGGACATCACAGACTGAGTCCAGGAATGATCAGAAAAAGGGCCACTTCATCTTATGACCCTTCTGTGCCTTCTGGGGAAACTTTGCGTCTTTATCTTGTCCTCGACAGCAGCCGTTACAAACATCCAACACTATAACTTCCCTGGTGGTTCAGACAGTAAAGAATCCTCTTGCAATGCAGGAGACCCAGGGTTCAATCCCTGGATTAGGAAGATCCCCTGGAAAAGGGAATGGCAACCCACTCCAGTATTCTTGCGTGGAGAATTCCATGGAGAGAGGAGCCTGGTGGACTGCAGTCCATGGGGTCACAAAAAGTAGGGCATGACTAAGCGACTAACACTTTTCAAAGAAAATAGAGAATATTAGACAAGTACATTTTCTACTTTCCTCTTCTCATGTACAGCTATCACTTCCTCCTGTCTCCTATTACAATGGAAATTTGCCCACTATGCTTCCTTTTAATAAATCTCTGTTGCCCAATTTCTCCTGCCTTCTCTGGGACCACTGTCTACAATTGACTAATTTGCTAGTCTCTGTCCTGGGACCCCATCTCCCGCCACAACAACATCTAAACATTTTATTATTTCATAATAAAGTAAATAACCATATCCACATCCTCCTCCAGCTAGTGACCTAATTTTCTCTCCTCTAATACAATCAAATTCCATGAAAGAGTCATTTACACTCTCTCTGCCTGTTTCCTCCAGTTGAGTCTTCAGCCTCAGAAAGCTGATTTCTGGCCACCCTAACTCCACTGAAGCTGTTTCTGTTAAAGTCATCAACAAGTTCATTATTGTTAAATCTGAAGACTGTGTCTCCACCAGCCATGACCTTCTACAAATCCTGGGCTGTGTCGAAGGCTGTTGACCTCTCCTCCTCTGATACTTGCTCTTGCCTGGTCTACCATGTTGCTGAACTCTCTGGGTCTTCCTCCCATCTCTGGTGACTCTCTCCTTTGCATTTATATCTTGATCTTTTGCTACCTCTGACAGCTATAAGGCACTGGGATAGATGGTTACAGAAAGTGGAATTTTATGTAATGTTGTCTTTAGCCTTGGGCTTTCCTGGTGGCTCAGACAGGTAAAGAAACTGCCTGCAAGGCAGGAGACCCAGGTTTGATCCCTAGGTAAGGGGAGATCCCCTGGAGATGGTAATAGCTAGCCACTCAAGCATTCTTGCCTGGAGAATTTCAGGGATAGAGGAGCCTGGCAGGCTACAGTCCATGGGGTTACAAAAACTGGGTAACTAATGCTTTCACTTTCACTTAGCCTTAGAATTAGGGGGAAATAAATGGCATAATTATACAGAGATATGTGAGGGGGTTCTTGATGGCCACTGCAGGATAATAAAATAGAGGAAGAAATATTTGGGCATGAACATCACAGCTTGATAAAGTAATGGGCACATAGAGAAAGCTCCTGAGATGCTTATTGTTGATCTGTGGCAATACATACGGTTTTAACACTTTAGTTCATATATGATTTGTAAATAGAAGAAATGACATAATTTTTAGCTGCATTATGAGAAAATTAGTAACAAGCTGCATGCTAGGGTTCTGCTCATGGCTCTTTCTGCAGTTTTCTCCTCCTCCAAAGAATATAGTAAGTTAAGTAAATGTTAATCACTCAGCAGTACGCAACTATTTGCCACCCCATGTACTGTAGCCCACCAGGCTCCTCTGCCCATGGAATTTTCCAAGCAAGAATACTGCAGTGGGTTGCCAATTCCTCCTCTAGGGGATCTTCCTGGCCCAGGGATCAAATCTGAGTCTCCTGCACTGCAGGCAGATTCTTTACTGTCTGGGCCACCAGGGAAGCCCCCAAAGAATGCAGACCTTCGTGTATATCTGCATCATTGCAGAGGCCCCCAAGCCCACATTTCCAGTTTATTGTTTTTGTACGTATTTGGTATCACTAAGGTAGCATCTCTGGGCTAAGTTACTTCATTACATGATTATTATTTTCATTGTTGTTTTGGTTAGAAAGTTGCATTAGTTTGTGGAAATCTTTCCCAATTCCTATTTTTACCATGGGCTCTGATATTTTTGTGCATGACTTTTCAGAACACAAAGAAGAATGCACAGCTGCTGACACTCCAGGTGTGTCTTTATAAATTTAATGGGAAGTAAGCATGGAATATCCTGTGCTTTATTATCAGGCATATACTTGGATTCTATGCTGTGTTTCTTAAAAATTTAGAAAGTATCATATTTTGTTTTCTCAATGTAAAGTTTCTTCAATCAAAGTTGAGCTCCTATTCTTTATTACCTGTCTGCCAGGCCTGAAACATGACTAGAAAGCTATTTTTTAGTTACATGAGTTATATGGTGTGAATCTGATAAATCTCTTTCTTCCCATATTCAAAGATGGCAAAAATAGATGACTGAATGGTAATCAAGAATGCAGAAAGGAATTCATTTAGGGCTGAATTCCAAGCTCAAGAACAAGAAGTTTCACTCTTCATATTTTTTTTTTCTTTACAGATAGAAATAAGGGGGAAAAATAGGAGGTTAGAATGAAAATACAGTTTTAATTTTAGCCATACTTTTCTAGCATAATTTCTATGAACATAAACTCAGCACTCAGGTTTACCCCTGGATGTTCAACCATTAAACTGTGTTTTGCTGGTCTTTTCTTTAAAGGAGCCTTTCCATAATCACTTGTCATAATTTATACTTGCTTTCCTTCTTCTCAATCTCTTTGCCTAACATCACGTCTCCAGGTTTAATCTGTCTTGTAAATTCTATTTAGACTCCAGATATTGTTACTCTAGACGCATTCACTGATTTCCAGAAGACTGTCTTATAAAATGTTGCCAACTGGTGAATTATACAGATGCATATAATTCTAGCAGAAAAGGAAATCACTCCACCAAGACTCTCTCAACTGTTTATGCCCCCAAACTCCTGATACTAGTATTTAAACAAGAGAGCATCTTTCCTTTATCACTCCCCCATGAAGTGCTAACATTTCAAAAGACAAAATATGGGAGTCACCCTGCTTATTTAACTTCTATGCAGAGTACATCATAAGAAACACTGGGCTGGAGGAAACACAAGCTAGAATCGAGATTGCCGGGAGAAATATCAATAACCTCAGATATGCAGATGACACCACCCTTATGGCAGAAAGTGAAGAGGAAGTAAAAGCCTCTTGGTGAAAGTGAATGAAGAGAGTGAAAAAGTTGGCTTAAAGCTCAACATTCACAAAACTAAAATCATGACATCCGGTCCCATCACTTCATGGCAAATAGATGGGGAAACAGTGGAAACAGTGGCTGATTCTATTTTCTGGGCTCCAAAATCACTGCAGATGGTGATTGCAGCCATGAAATTAAAAGACGCTTACTCCTTGGAAGGAAAGTTATGACCAACCTAGATAGCATATTAAAAAGCAGAGACATTACTTTGCCAACAAAGATCCATCCAGTCGAGGCTATGGTTTTTCCAGTGGTCATGTATGGATGTGAGGGTTGGACTATAAAGAAAGCTGAATGCCGAAGAATTGATGCTTTTGAACTGTGGTGTTGGAGAAGACTCTTGAGAGTCCCTTGGACTGCAAGGAGATCCAACCAGTCCATCCTAAAGGAGATCAGTCCTGGGTGTTCATTGGAAGGACTGATGTTGAAGCTAAAACTCCAATACTTTGGCCACCTGATGCGAAGAACTGACTCATTTGAAAAGACCCTGATGCTGGGAAAGATTGAGGGCAGGAGAAGAAGGGGATGACAGAGGATGAGATGGTTGGATGGCATCACTGACTCAATGGACATGGGTTTGGGTGGACTCCAGGATTTAGTGATGGACAGGGAGGCCTGGCGTGCTGTGGTTCATGTGGTTGCAGAGTCAGACACGATTAAGTGACTGAACTGAACTGAACTGATTCTACTGCTAAATATTATGTAAAGAAGTTAACCACATTATTTTGAAGAAAGAGTCTACCCTTGCCTAAATGAAAAGATTGCAGACAAAGAATCAGGTACATAGGATAAAACTGAGTAACTGTTGAATCAGAAGTGAAGGCCACTGGCAAGGAAGTAGGAAGCTAAATGGTTAGCTAATGGTTAACATTCAGATGGTCATGAAGAGATGTGGTTAAATGAAGGTCTAGCAAGTTAAATATTTGTATGGTTTGAACTAGGCATGTTTTACTTGAGAATCTGCTGAATCTTATAAAATTATAAGCTATGTTAATATAACCAAGATATTGTTCACAACAGTTTTTAAAAGACATGAAAGTAGTATCTTGGGGTTAGCATGCTTTTAAAAGTTTTTTTTTTTTTTCATAAATATGCTTAGCTATCTTTAAGTACACCCATAATAATAGTCCTTTTATTTTCTTAATTAAAGCTTGGGATGCATTGTCAAAAAAATTCCCCACAATGATAACAACAAAAACCCACAAAACCAGACTGCATACATGAGAACAAGGCAGAACATTTAAAATAATAAATGCTGGTCCAGATAATCCAGCCTGTATTTTTTACTTCACAGAGTTCTAACAACATGAACCTAGAGGTTAAGCAACGCAATGCAAACTTGTAAACAAAACAGGATTTAAAGGAGTTTTATTTTTCACCCTTTGCTGCCACCACCTTCAATTCCTGTGTTCCACTGTAATGCTTTATTTTATGGGTTGCTTAGTTTTCTGTTTCTCTTCCTGGATTTCCTAAAGAATTTTAAAAATCTTGTGAAGATTTTAAACACAAGTTAGCACCAAATTAGCATTTAGGCACTGTTGGAAGCATTGTAATCTAAATCATTCTGAATTTTGCCAGCCATAAGTTTTTAGCCATTTACTTTCACTGGGCAGTAACTGCCCTGTCATTAATCAGGTTGTATATATGTTAAGAAGGAAAAGAGACGAAGAATCTCCAGCAAGATGAAGTAGCACCCAGCATTGGTAGCACTTGCTAATTTCTAATGAACAAGGGTCTGCTTTGTTGATATGTTAACTGCTACCCTCAAACCCACACACAAAAAAGTGAGTTATGAAGAAACGTCTTTGAAAGCTGTTGAGGTTACCTATCCAATCCTACCAGCCTAAGCTTTGTTGGTCTGTCCTAAAAGAGGACCAACCAGAGGTGTTGATGAGGTGCTTTTGTCTTCCGGAATAGCATAGCAAAGAGTCCCAGATTGCCAAATCCATGGCCACTAGAGGGTAAGAATCACACTACATTGCAAATTTTTCCTGTGATTTGCCACAGGAGAAATTCAGTTTCATGATGGTCCTTTGAAAGGAAATGTTGCTAAACAAATATACAGCTTTTCTTCCATCTAAACGAAAATCTATTATCATTTTTTCTGCTGAGCTTTCTTAAATCAGTTCAGTTCAGTTCAGTTGAGTCACTCAGTCATGTCTGACTCTGCGATCCCATGGACTGCAGCATGCCAGGCCTCCCTGTCCATCACCAACTCCCGAAGTTTACTCAGATTCATGCCCATTGAGTCGGAGATGCCATCCAATCATCTCATCCTCTGTTATCCCCTTCTCCTCCCACCTTCAATATTTCCCAGCATCAGGGTCTTTTCAATGAGTTAGTTCTTCACATCAGGTGGCCAAAGTATTGGAGTTTCAGCTTCAACATCAGTCCTTCCAGTGAATATTCAGGACTGATTTCCTTTAGGATGGACTGGTTGGGTCTCCTTGCAGTCCAAGGGACTCTCAAGAGTCTTCTCCAACACCACAGTTCAAAAGCATCAACTCTTCAGCACTTGGTTTTCTTTATAGTCCAACCCTCACATCCATACATGACCAAACCATACCTTGACTGGACGGAAATTTGTTGACAAAGTGATGTCTCTGCTTTTTAATATGCTGTCTAGGTTGGTCATAACTTTTCTTCCAAGGAGTAAGTGTCTTTTTATTTCATGGCTGCAGTCACCATCTGCAGTGATTTTGGAGCCCCCCCCAAAAATAAAGCCTGCCACTGTTTCCACTGTTTTCCCATCTATTTGCCATGAAGTGATGGGACCAGATGACATGATCTTAGTTTTCTGAATATTGAGCTTTAAGCCAACTTTTTCACTCTCCTCTTTCGCTTTCAACAAGAGGCTCTTTAGTTCTTTATTTTCTGCCATAAGGGTGGTGTCATATGCATATCTGAGCTTATTGATATTTCTTCCGGCAATCTTGATTCCAGCTTGTGCTTCATCCAGCCCAGCATTTCTCATGATGTACTCTGCATATAAGTTAAATAAGCAGGGTGACAGTATACAGCCTTGACTTACTCCTTTTCCGTTTCCTATTTGGAAGCAGTCTGTTGTTCCATACCCAGTTCTAACTGTGGCTTCCTGTCCTGCATTCAGATTTCTCATGAGGCAGGTCAGGTGGTCTGGTATTCCCATCTCTTTCAGAATTTTCTTCAAATTCTTATTAAAATAGTTTGTTGTGATCCCCACAGTCAAAGGTTTTGGCATAGTCAATAAAGCAGAAGTAGATGTTTTTCTGGAACTCTCTTGCTTTTTCAATGATCCAGCAGATGTTGGCAATTTAATCTCTGTTTCTTCTGCCTTTACTAAAACCAACTTGAACATCTGGAAGTTCACAGTTCACATGTTGTTGAAGCCTGGCTTGGGAGAATTTTGAGCATTCCTTTACTAGCCTGTGAGATGAGTGCAACTGTGTGGTAGTTTGAGCATTCCTTGGCATTGCCTTTCTTTGGGACTGGAATGAAAACTGACCTTTTTCAGTCCTATGGCCACTGCTGAGTTTTCCAAATTTGCTGGCATATTGAGTGCAACACTTTAACAGCATCATCTTTTAGGATTCAAAATAGCTCAACTGGAATTCCATCACCTCCACTAGCTTTGTTCATAGTGATGCTTCCTGAGGCCCACTTGACTTCACTTTCTAGGATGTCTGGCTCTAGGTGAGTGATCACATCATCGTGATTATCTAGGTCATGAAGATCTTTTTCGTACAGTTCTTCTGTGTTTTCTTGCCACCTCTTCTTAATATCTTCTGCTTCTGTTAGGTCCATACCTATCAGACAGAGTGTTTCTTTATTTCATGTCTTTCTTAAATACATGAATGCTAAAATAGTCTGTATATTTGGGGAAGTGTGGCTGTGATGATGAAGAGGATGTGAGACTACGTGTGCAGAAGAACCATAAAGATGATAAAACACCTTCAATTCTCTAAGGAACACTAAGTGGGCTTTTTGAAAATCTTTACTGGTTTTGATATGTTCTATTCATTTTCATGTAAAATTTAGCTCATGTGAGTCCACTATAGCAAACTTATCACTAGTTCACTAGTTCATCAGGATATTCCGTTTATCCAGCTTACACTGAGAGCCAATTTCCAAGAAAAAACAGTTTCCAGTACTGATGATACCTATAGGACAAAAGCATCCCTTCACATAATTTTTGTCTTTTCTAAAATAAAAATAGCTAGGTTTGACTTCCTTTTCATTATAAATTCCCTTGTTTATACACAGAGGCAATTAGTTTAAAAGACATTTAGATAAACAGAACTCTATTTGAATCCTCAAATTATGCCTGGGAGAATTCCCATAGAAATATCATTAAAAAAACAAGTTTATTTCCAGACCAAGGTTATTGAGCTCACATTAACATAAATATTTAGAATCAAAATAAAATCTTGAAAAATGCTCTATAAAAATCAAATTGAGCAAAAAAATTCTACTAAACCTAGATTTTCCCCTCACAAGCCAATGCATTAGTGACTTTTTGTCAGGTAAACCTTGTCTTGACTCTCTCTAAATCCCAAGCTTAAATTAATACCACACACAGGTTTTACAAAATCCTAACAGATTGCAGCCAAACTCACAGAATTTCTTTTTGTTTGTCCCCAGACTTCATTGCTCTGACTTCTTCATTAGAGAAGGATGGATCCCCACTCAGTTTATTGAATGATGAATGCTGTTCTGCAGTTTCTCTAGAAATCCCAAAGTGATTTATGATGTGCTCTTATCTGGAAACCCACGACCCCAAAGTTAAATCATCCAGAACAAAATCACAAGCCCAAAGGACAACTCAATATCTCTTAAAGACACACAACACTTGCAACTTAGAAACATAGGTCTGAGAGCTAGTTACTGTTCATATCTCAGTTTCTTCTTGTGAAACTGTGGATAAATAATAGCACCTAATTCATAGGGTTTGTGAAGATTAAGATGAGTTATCAATGACAAATACTTAGAACATTGCTTGACACATACTCAGAACCTCATTAGTGTTAGTGATGAGAATACTGAAGATGATGAACACTTCTGAAAACTAATTTTAAGGAGATAGGAGATTGGCTCAGGCCCAAGTCATATAGCTAAGCTTTGAGTCTAACCTCCCGACTCTCTTAATTTAAATTCCAAGCTCTTTGATGTGTTCCTCATTGAGAGTCTTCAAGCAGAAGGCAGGATATGATGAATGAGGAGACACTTAATGTAATAGTCATACATTCTACTTGGTAGCAGAGCAGGTCAGAGGCATTTAGATAGTTAAGGTAAAACTTAATTTGACCAGCTTGATTACCTGGTCTCTTCTAACATGCTTTACTCTGTATTAAGGTACAGAGGACAAAAATGTAGAAGTACTGCAGTGACAGCTACTCCAAACACACGAGTCAGATGGGGAGTTACAGATAATAACAAGGTGAAAGGTAAAAGAATGCCAAGAAAATTACCCTGTTGAGGCACCTAATGTAGAGAGAAATGCATGCCTTAAATCTCTCTCAATGCTCCCACAGTCTAGGAGAACATTGCTCTCCATTCTCCTGTAGATGCAGCCTTCTATAATTCAATAATGATGACTCATAGTCATTAGGAAAAGAAACAGAGTGCATTTGCTATATTCTGCACAAGAAGACAAGGAAGTCGTTATGATTTTCAAGTATTCCTCAGTACTCATACCTTACTTTTATTATCAGCAGCAACAACAGCAATGAAAAGCACACACACAGAAGACAGGGAAGTCTATAAGCCTCCGTCTGGTAACTTTCTGTTCTGTTTTGTTTTGGATGATGTTTCTGCTTTGCTCCAACTCTATGTAATTGAGTCTATAGATGTCACTCTCAGATTGAGTCTGACTCAATCTCTCCCCTTTTTATAAGTCAATATTTATCAAGATAGAGTAAAAATATTAAAATCCAGGTCCCTTGTCACCATCTATCACATGATACTTATAATCAATCTTTTTGCAGGTCAAGTGGATATAGGGTCCCAGTTTGCCCATTTTCTAGTCTGATACTCTGCAAATGCACTAGAATAGGACTGCCCAGTAGAACTCTCTTAAACAATGAAAATGTTCTCTTGAGCTGTAGGATGTTGTAGCCAGTAGCCACATGAGCCACTGAGCATTCGAAATGTGGCTCATGAAGTTGAGGAAAAACATTCTTTAATTGTGTTTTGTTTTAACCAGTTTAATTTAAAATAGTCACATAGAGCTCTAGCAGCTACCATATTAGATAGTACAGCACTAGAGAGTCCCTGGGGCTTCCTAGGTTGTGCTACAGGTAAAGAATCTGCCTGCCAATGCAGGACATATAAGAGATGAGGGCCCCATTCCTGGGTCAGGAAGATACCTTCAAGGAAAAAATGGCACCTCACTCCAGTATTCTTGCCTGGAGAATCACACGGACAGGTAGACTACAGTCCTCAGGGCCTCAAAGAGTTGGACACAGCTGAGCACACAGAAATTCCCTGACCCTAGTTGATGTTCCCCAGGATGATTCTCTACTTGCTTGATTACATTGGTTGCACCTGTATCTTCTGTGACTGGGTGTTACCCATCCATTAGAAATTTCAGAGTCACTATTCTTGACCTGTAACTAAAATGGCAAGACCAGAGCTTCAGTTAGAAATTGTCAGTAACTTTCAGTTGGAAAGAAACAAAGAACCAAATAGAAATTAATAATGTCAGAAAACTGGCTTTATCCCTGAAGCAGTAGGAAAGAAATCAGAACCTTAAAGAAAGCTTCAAGAAATAGAACTCTAAGCTCAGAGGCCAGATCACATAACCTATAATACAGGGCACAAATGATTACAATATTTTGTAGCTTTTTCTACAGAGAGATGACATCAATGAAGTCTATTTCCTCACCCCTTGAATTCAGGCTTGGCCAGATAACTTGCTTTGAGTAATAAAACAGTAGTAAATATGGCACATGTAGGGCCTGAAAGAGTACTTAGGCATTCTGGAAATTGCCATCTCTCTCTCTTTACTGGATGATTACCCTGTGAAGAAGTCAGTTTGGCCAGCAAATGAGAGACACTGGAGGGTAGAATTCATCCATCTCAGCTGAGACACCTCCTCAAACAACTAGATTCCAGTTGACCTGAATTCTGACCCACAGACCTGGGAGGGAGCCCAGCTGAGACTGGCACAAAAAGAAACATCCAAGCTCTGCCCAGTTTGCCAACCTATGGGACTGTGAGATACATTTATGATTGATGTTATCTTAAGTCGCTAGGTTTTGGAGTGATTTGTTATGCAGCAAAGATAACTGGCACACCACCCAGATCAGGCAGGAGCATTGCAATGAGATGTTAATATAAAAATTGATCTGGAGCAGAGTCAAACTAAAGACCAGGCTTTTGGGAAACCTACGAGTGCTGGCTCAAAAACACAGAAACCAGTCTCTGTTTAGTTAGTAGTAAAAAAAATCATAATCACTTGAGATTAAGAAATGAAGAACTCAGCATAAACAACAGCTGAGAGAATAGATTACAGAAAACTCTAAACAGCTTCATATGTTCACCTGAAACTACCACATCATTGTTAATTGGCTGTACCTCAATCCAAAATGGGTTTGGTGTTAAAATAAATTTTTAAAAAGACAAAAGAAAAAAAAAAGATGGAAGAAAGGAATAAGAACATAAAACACCAGCAAGGTATTTTCATAAAAGAAAATACCAGATTGAAAATAGAACCAAGGAAAAACTTAGGAAATAAAAATATAATAGAGCCATACAGACTAAGCTTACCATCTCCCAGAGAATACCAGCGACGTGTACACTGTCTCTGGACATGCCAATCCAGGGGCCATAAGTAACTGAGTTTGAATGACTAGCTCCTTTCCCAAATTCGCTAATCAGAATAGTTCATTCTTCTTACCCTGGTTCTATTTCTAACAATATGGCAGACTACATATCTAGAAAAAAATAATACTTTATGGAGAATATAAAATTATATATCTGAAAATATGACCAAATTGATGACAGGTGGTAGAAATACGTAGAAGTCAAAAAACTACAACAAATCTCATATCTGATTTTAGATTGTCATTAGCCTCTAACCTGACAGAAACTTTTTTCCTCTCTGGAGGATAATACTCTAAATTGAGACCTCAAAGAATTGCCACACATTAATGTTCAAATAATATAACCTAGAAGAAAAAAAAATCACAAAATACACAAGGATACAAGTCACCATTACTGAAGTCATCAAAACCGACAAAGCCATGGATATCGACAAACTGATTCTAAAGTTTATTTGGGGAGTAAAGGACCTAGAATAGCCAATAAAATATTAAAAGAGAAGATCAAAATTGGCAAAAGAATAAACAAATAAGTCAATGGAACAGATTACAGAGTCCAGAAGTAGACCCACATAAATAGAGTGAATTGGTTTTTGACAAAGGAGCAAAGACCTTACAAAGGCAATACAATGGGGCAAGACAGTCTTTTCAACAAATGGTGCTGAAAAAATCAGACATTCACCTGCAAAGGAATGAATCTAGACAGAACTTCCACTCTTCACAAAATTTGACTCAAAATGAATCATAGACCCTAAATATAAAATGCAAGACTATAAAATGAGAAGATAACATAAGAGAAATCCTATATCATTTGGGGTATGGTAATGACTTTTTAGATAAAACACTAAAGTCTAGATCTATGAAAGAAATAATTGGTAAGGTGGAATTCATTGAAATTTTAAATTTCTGCACTCTGCAAAAGTGAATGACTAGAGAATGAGGAGAAAATCCACAGATTGGGAGAAAAAAATTATAGGACCTATCTAATAAAGGACTGTTATCCAAAACATAAAAAGAAACTCCTAAAACTCAACAGTAAGAGCACAATCAAACTGATTAAAATACAGGCCACCTCACCAAAGAAGTTTTACAGAAGCCAAATAAGCATTTGAAAAGATTCAATCCCTAGAAAATCTTCTATTTAGGAGTAGAAAATGGCTAGCATTAGGAATAGGGACAGTGCAGTATCTTTAAACCATCCACTTCTATAAATTTTATGAGAAAGAAGATGAATATTCCTTCAAGAGAGATCCAGAGTTTTACACATGTGCAATATCATCACTTGAAAAATCTCATAAGTTACTTAGAAATATGTTTATGTTCGGATCATTCCTAAAACAACTTAAACTCTACCCAGATGTGTAGATCTATGTTCTTTTAGAATAAATACATGGCTACTAGTATTTTTATTTAATTATTGTGTGAGGAGAAGGAAACACATTTTATAGAACCTCAATATAGAATCATATAGAACCCCTTGTATTTACTCAGTTCCATCGTATAGATGTTTCTATTACCTAAATTAAAACTCAGTTGAATATTTACAGGTCAGATGCTGCCTTACTTTTATAGCTGGAAACATAATTTGTTACATTTTTAAACTCTATTAATCTGTAGCGCCTGTCCCTGATATTTTTCTTCTTTAGGTTGTAACAGATGAGTGCTATTTTGATGTTCTTCACAAACTTAAAACATGGCTCTCCTATAAGTAAGGGATTCTTGGCAAGCTACTTACTTTCTTCAAAATCAAATTTCCATAGATCTAATGGCATAGTCTATAAATCATTGCATATCCATACATTGAAATCATCACAGATGACCTAACTATATCTACAATGTATGCATATTGCAATATATGTCTAGATTCTTAAACTTAATTCACTTTCAAAAAAACTGTTCTAAACTTATTTTGTCTATATTTGTCCACTCACTTTAAAATCTTACAAGGGATTCAAAATGTATCAATATAATTTTTTAGAGTAGCTCTTATTTTATTTTAATTAAATGATGGGTAAATGATGATTTCTATGGCTCATATTTGAAATGATAAAGTCAAGTCCATATTCAAAACCCTAGAGAGAACTCTCTTTTAAGATAATTCTGCAGGGTTTAACCCTTTATATCAAAGAGTTTTCACTTAGTTAGCATCTAAGGGCAGCTATTGGATTAAGCAGTTATATTGTACAAACTGAATGATTCACAGTTGAGAGACATAGGTAATATCATTCAGGGATGGTTTTAGTTTAAAAAAATTGTTGTATTATCTGACTAGTCTGAAATGATTGAACAAATACTTATTTTCTTCTTCCTTAGATAAGGGGCTTCCTTGGTGGTTCAAAGGGTTAAAGCATCTGCCTGCAATGCGGGAGACCTGGGTTTGATCCCTGGGTTGGGAAGATCCCCTGGAGACGAAAATGGCAACCCACTCCAGTATTCTTGCCTGGAAAATCCCATGGATGGAGAAGCCTGGTGGGCTACAGTCCATGGGGTCGCAAAGAGTCGGACATGACTGAGAGACTTCAATTCACTTCACTAGATAAGGACATCATTAAAATGAGTTAGGTTTATAGGATAAATCTATCCCTTATTTGCTAAGATCCCACTTTAATGATAATGTAAAAGTTAAGAGAAAGAAGACCATCAACTTAAGATCAAAAAGGATGTGATATCTCACTGTAGTTTTGATTTGCATTTCTCTAATAATATGTTGAGCATCTTTCCATGCGCCTCTTGGCCATCTGTATGTCTTCTTTAGGAAACAATGTCTGTTTAGGTCTTCCACTCATTTTTTGATTGGGCTGTTTGTTGTTTCCATATTGAGTTGCATGAACTATTTGTGTATTTTGGAGAGTAATCAAACATCGTATATTAATGCATATATGGGGAATCTAGAAAAATGGTACCACTGAACCTATCTGCAAGGCAGGGATAGAGATGCAGATGTAGAGAATGGATATGCAGACAAAGTGGTCAGAAGGGAAGGATGGGATGAACTGGGAGATTAAGACTGACATATATACATTACCAGGTGTAAGATAGATAACCAGTGGGAACCTGGTGTATAGCTCAGGGAGCTCAGCTTGGTGCTCTGTGATGACCTAGAGGGGTGAGATGGGGCAGGGGGTGGTCCAGGAGGGAGGTCCAAGAGGAGGGGATATATGTATACATATAGATGATTGACTTTGTTGTACAGCAGAAATTAACATACTCCAATTAATTTTTTTTAAAAAGGATCTAGTAAAAAAAAAAAAAAAAAAAGATCAGAAAGGAGTAAACTGGTACAAGTTAATGAAAATCAAAAGTATTAAATACATTGGGATATTATTGTTCAATTTCAAAAAAATTCTAGAAGTTCTCACTTTTATTTGAGGCATAGTCTTTTTATTCGAACTTGTTTTCCTACTTTTAATAGAAATGGATGTAAAAAATTTAACTTTATAATAAGGAAAATTAAAATAGAAATGATATAGGAAGTTAAAACAGAAAGTTAAATATATTTGATAAAATTTCTGGGAGAAAAAAAAAAGAATAGAGGAAAGCCAGAGGAAAGATGTTTTTCAAAAAAAATAACAGAGAATAGTTCCAGGAACTGATGAGGAACACAAGCCTTTAAACTGAAAAGCTCCACAAAATGCTGAGCAAGATAAATTTTAAACACAAGCACATCATTATCCAAAACACATCATTATGAAATTTCAGTAATAAAAAAAAGTCTTCCCAATTAAAGAATAAAAATAACACATTTCAAATTTATCAGCAAAAGAGAACACGAAAATGTAGCTGAATAAGACTTTAAAGTCTTGAGGGAAAATTACTTTGAACTTAAATTTGCCTCTTATTGTATATTCTGCCAAAAAAAAAAAAAATGTGTCTTTGAAAATGCAAGTCAGACCATGCCATTTTCTGTTTCGATTTCTCTGGTAGTTTCACAGCTCACACAGAATGAATACCAAATCTTTCCTGACCCACAAGTCCGTTGACGATCTGGCCCTTGGCTCCTTTACTACTAAGGCCACTAGACTACTTCTCTTCTCTAGTCACATTGAAGTTCTCACAGCTCCCTAGCAAGCTTGCCCCTGATTCAGGATCTTTATTTTTAGAGTTCCCTCAGCTTAAAATTCTTCTTCCAAATATTCAAATAAGCAGCTAACTCACGTCCTTCTTACCTCTGCCCAAACCTTCCCATCCTAGAATGCCTTTCCTAACTGCACAATGAAAGAACCAAGCCTCTGTCTCATTCATTCTCACTCACCCAACTTTGTTCTTCTTTATTACATTTCCTTTACCTGATAAACTACAATTTGTTTACTCTCTCTTTTTTCTAGAATCTAAAATCAAGTCAGCAAGAAATGTGCCATTTTGACCACTGGCTGTATCCTAAGCATCTAAATAATATGAGGCAACGGTATGACCAACGTTCCTTAAAAGAATGAATGACTGAATGAAAGGACCTTTGATAAGGGTGGATAATGGCTCTGCCTTTGAACACTCCAGGATGAGAGGTTGTGATTCCCCTCTCCCTTAATCCAAGTTTCTCCTAGGCTCACCTGAACTATGCTATGTAGGTTTACTATCCACAAGTTTTGTTTTTAAGGTGGTACAAATGAAGTGGGTATAAGCTTAGATCTACTGTCCTTTCAGAAGATGAGCAAAGAGGAACTCTCTGCAGCCCTGTGAAAGCACCAACTTGGCTGAGTGAATCTATTGCTTGATTCCAATAATGGGATTGTGAATGCTGATAGCTGGTCCTCCAATTCCTCCTATTTGTCTTTGGCAAACTTCACTTTTCTTACACCAGCTTCTGCTCAATTCTAGAATCATTGTCAGGCTCTGCAGTATAGCTCTGTCCTAAAGTCTCAGGTGACTGAATATATAATTTCTAGCTTCAAAAGCCTAATAAATTGTGTAGGCTTTTCTGTAGTCATATATTCATACACACACACACACACACACACAATCTGGCATATACTGTGTATTCAATAAATGAATCTCTTATGAATAATGGATGAGGGCTCTGATTCATATCTTCTCTCTCTGAGATCTCAAATTTGGAGTTTCCAACCTTCTTTGTATATCAGGGGGAATAATATGGTATATTCTTCAGGTTTTAGGATCTTTCACTCACATATTGTGGCCCAAAGCAAGTAATGTGGCTGTGTGCAATTTCAAGTTAGTGCAATTCTACCATTAACCAGTAAACGAACTGAAATATTAACAATCATTCTAATTTCTTCCATTTAAGCCTAAAAAACAATAAATTAAACTGGAAGGTAGTGGCCCCAAAAAAGAATGCCTGCAAGAAGAAGAATACAAGGCTGTTCAGGAAATAAGCAGAATGAGAAAGAACCTGGATCATATTAGGGATATAATGAAAAGAGCATATGTATTTTATCTCAATAATAAAAAAAACAAAGGCAATAGAAAGTAGGGAAAAGTTTTTAAAAATCAATAAAAAAATCCATAGAAGAATATAAATCAAATTAAATATGCTTTTGAATAATTAGTTGGGTATAAAAAAGAAATATTCTCCCATGAGTGGTACCAAATTTGACTCATGGGAACACCTAAGAAGAAAATACAAGCATAACTCACTACTTTGCAATGCAATGAGCCAAATTTTTGTGGTCAAGATAGTGTAAAAATTCTAAAAAATTAAGATAACATAGACAGGTTATTTGGAGAAGGCAATGGCAACCCACTCCAGTACCCCTACCTGGAAAATCCCATGGACGGAGGAGCTTGGTGGGCTGTTGTCTATGGGGTCGCACAGAGTTGGACATGACTGAAGTGACTTAGCAGCAGCAGCAGCAGACAGCTTATTGGTTTTCAACTTTTAAACTTATTCTATAGGTTAAGCACCTAAGATTATATTTGTAATATATAACTAAATAGAAATGTTATCAAGCTAGCAATATTAAAGTTAATGTAACTTGAACAAATGGTGGAAAAAAGAAAGTAGGGAGGAAAAATGTAAAAAAAAATATAAGGGTGCCAATGTCCTTAATGTATTGCATTGAGCATCAGTTATTTATGATGGAACAGGGAATCAAGTTTTCAGTAACTATTTAAACTTAGAAAAGAAACAATAGAAGAACTAGAATTGTAAAATAACTATTAAATTGGAAAGGTGTTAGGGAATATTGAGGTTGGATAAGTAAACTAAATCCTCATTTATAAAAGAAAACAGCAGTAAAAATTTCTAAATTTTATAAAGATATAGTAGTGAAGATGTACTTGGGAGACAGGTAACTGCAAGAAGGCCAATTGCTGACATGTGTTAAAATATTGTCCCTGAGGAGCAGGATGGAAGTGAGAATAAATTTGGAAAATGAATTCTTGATTTCCATTATAAAGTAACATGTAGTTTAACGTTGGCTTATATTTCTTCCTGAGCTTCCCTAGTGGCTCAGATGTTAAAGAAAAGTGAAAGTGAAAGTCACTCCATCTTGCCCAACTCTTAGCGACCCCAGGGACTATACAGTCCATAGCATTCTCCACACCAGGATACTGGAGTGGGTACCCTTTTCCTTCTCCAGAGGATCTTCCCAACCCAGGGATAGAACCCAGGTCTCCAGCATTGCAGGCAGATCCTTTACCAGCTGAGCCACAAGGGAAGCTCCAGACAGTAAAGAATCCGCCTGCAATGCAGGAAACCTGGATTCTATCCCTGGTTTGGGAAGATCCCCTGGAGAAGGAATTGGCTACCCATTTCAGTATTCTTGCCTGGAGAATTATGACCACAAGAGCCTGGCGGGCTACAGTCCATGAGGTTGCAGAGAGTCAGACACAACTGAGTAACTAACCCTTTCACTTTATATTTCTTCTATAAAATACTTTCTAAAATACCATAAAATGCATAGATTAGTGGGATAAAAAGCCCTTTAAGTATTACAGAGAGAAAGTTGATTGGCTTGTTCACATAAGCCACAAGTCAGGTGATTTCAAGCATGACAACCAAAATGCTACACAGAGAGAGCAGGTGGGATGGCGTGTTGCTTGAGGATAATTGACACCTAAGAAGTTAAATTGTGAGGAAGAAGGAGATTGCTATTAGACTCAACCCATAACTTTGTGTTGGGAAGTCATTGGTGAGACCAGTTTTTGTGGGAAATATACAATTACCCCTAAAATTGTGTGAAGTATGAGGTTAATATTTATGTGAATAAATGCCAGAAAAGCTGAGTGACTGTTTTTCATCAGGGTGTCGTGTACTGTATTGTTCTGCAAATCTTTGAGATTGATTAATCCAATGAAATAGGAATGAAAAAAAACAGATGAAGGTGACATTTTTAAAGTACAATCTTAGAAAGAGATGAAAAATAAGAAATGTAAAATACCAACAAAGGCCCATCTAGTCAAAGCTATGGTTTTTCCAATAATCATGTATGGATGTGAAAGTTGGACTATAAAGAAAGCTGAGCACCAAAGAATTGATGCTTTTGAACTGTGGTGTTGGAGAAGACTCTTGAGATTTCCTTGGACTGCAAGGAGATCCATCCAGTCCATCCTAAAGGGTATCAGTCCTGGGTGTTCATTGGAAGGACTGATATTGAAGCTGAAACTCCAATACTTTGGCTACCTGATGGGAAGAACTGACTCATTGGGAAAGACCCTGGTGCTGGGAAAGATTGCTGGAGGAGGAGGGGACGACAGAGGGTGAGATGGTTGGATGGCATCACTGACGCGATCGACTTGAGTTTGAGTAGCCTTCGGGAGTTGGTGATGGACAGTTAAGCCTGGCGTGCTGCATTCCATGGAGTCACAAAGAGTCGGACACGACTGAGTGACTGAACTGAACTGAAAAATACAGCTCTCAGACTCTACCTGGCACTTACTTTTTTCAAGAGCCATCGAACTGTACATATTTTTGTTTTTTTGGCACACCATACAGCTGTTGGATTCCCCACTAGGGATGGAACCTGTGCCCCCTGCATTGAAAGTGCAGAGTCTTAACCACTGGACCACCAGGGAAGACCTTAGAGCACATTTATTAGCAATGCAATTCTTTCATCCTTACCAATATTCTTCAGTTTGGCCTAATGCCTTGTAAGAAGAGTTTTCTTAGATGATAGAGTACAACTGTTCATTGCCAAGTATGGCAATGTTAAACAGTGTCATAATTTTGCCACTACAAGCAACTATTGATAAATCTTGAAAATAACAATAAAAATATTGTTTACCCTAATAGTGTCATTTTAATAGAAACAATAATCCCATATCTTGAAATGAAATTGCAGACACTTTAGAAATTATGATGTATTTTTTAAATGATTGCTTCAATTAGTTATTGTTTTACATGTGTAATTCACCAAGATTGAATTTTTTTAAATTGTCTGCCTTTTTCAATAGCAATAATTTTGTATTGGCGCTTGGAAGTAGCATTTATGTGAGTCTGAGAATTCTCTGGAGGTTCATTAGCATGGAGTATATGAGTTATAAATTTATATTTTCACTTAAAAATTTTTTTCCCAGAAGACCATGCTTTGGATAATCTCTTAGAGGTCTTACAATTCTTCATTCTCCTTTTGAGATATCTAAGGACTCTATATTCAAGTACAGAGTCCTGACAATTTCCTATTGGTTAGGAATTCTCAGATGAGCAACAATTTCCACCAGCAATTGGTTGCTCAAGGAAGCCTCTAGTGTGTAATAACTTTGTACCATCTCTTAATGCTCTATTCCCTATTTTAGCCACAATTTCTCTTGGGAATGACATTTTACTTAGTGATGTTAATTGAATGCCTCATCAGTGCAATGCAATAACCATATGGGAGAAAGCAATAAAAGAAAATATTTCCTCATCCTTAAGGAGATTATATGAGGGATTCATATAGGATACATGACATATGGTTTACTCGATGTCTTAAGAGGATGCTATAGAAATTCAAGAAGGAATGGAACTTCCTACATTTGAATTAAGGTGCTTTTAAAAATGTTAAACTAGTTCTTGTCCCTTTTGGGACTACTGCCTCCATTCAAGTATTTCCTAAATTAAAATGTTCATTAAAATCGCTTACAGAGGATTTTTAGCTTAGAGATTCCCAGGCCTCACCTCCAGAGATTTTTATTTGGTTGTTCCCCAGGTAATTCTGATAATTGGCTAGGCTGGAAACAACTGCTAGAGATAATGTGAACATTAATAGAAAAACGTGTTTGACCATAAATAAAAAATAACCCTGCAAGGTTCAACATATTCAGTTCTGTACAGAAGCAAGTCCTCATATTTACAGATCTAAACATGTCAAAATAAAATTTCTGTATCTTCTCTCATTAATTACTTCAAATGACATTTTAAAAATTAATTTTTCCAGCTTGGTTATCGTGTTACTTTCTACTGTTTTTCATCATGTTATTGTAACCTTGTACAAAAACTCCTCTCCAAGAATATCCAATAGACTGACATCGGGAAGTATTAAATCATATATTTTTATTTATAGACATAGAAAGGTGAAAGCTTTGTATCACCTATGACATACTTAACAAGAGAAAATCTATTTCAAATTCAGTTCCAGTTAACAATAAAATGTAAAGCCTATAATTCTCTCACTCTCAACAACCCAGCACAGATACAGAGGAAGAAAGGGACAGAAGACAAGAAAAGTATCAAAAAAGGGAAGGGAAAAAGTAGTATTGCTAAAAGATTATTATGGATTACTAAAAGATTATTATGGATTGCTAAAAGATTATTATGGATTGCTAAAAAAAGGTAGTAAAGTGAATTTCTACCCCGAAAAGGGAGTATTTATTACACACTATATGTTAATAGCTCTAATTTTAAATGGTATAAAAGGACGTCTTATCCCCAATAACCTTCTATGGTGCCCATGGGTGCTGAGATGAAGATTTTCCACAAGGGTAGTTGCTTGTATCATTAAATAGTGACCACTTTCTCAAACCCTCTGGTTTAATATTTTTTCCCTAACATGGTTGAACTAGCTCAGCAGACACATTTTGGAAGCAGATTTTGTGTCCTTTAAAAGCTCTTCTTCAGGATCATGACATGGTATTAATAAATTTCATCTTGGTTTTCCTCTTTAAACACTGACCTTTGAACTAAGCATGCATGTGTGCAAAAATAATTGTAGAAGGCACAGTCAGCCTTATTAAAGCCTTATTAAGTTAGCAGTGTGCAAGCAACTAGGGTCAAGGACTTTTTTATTCCTTATCCTTCACAGATTGATAACTTTGTAAGATATCATAAGATGAATATCTGAAAAATTAAATATCACTAGAGACATGAAACACAAACCCAAATTATTTATTATGTGATTCCCAGCAGACTTAAAAAAATGCTCAAAGTACTATAAAAATTTCTAACCACTTACTCTCAAAGTCTGTACTTGTCTGTGGGTTATTTTCTGTCATTAATACTGTAATTGTTAAAAAGACTTTCAATTAAATACTCATCTATTGCTGTCTGTGTACCTTTCTTCCAAGCAAAATCAAATGCCAGCACTCTCATATACCACTCAACCCAAAAGCAGCTTCTTCTGTTACCTAAGGTCTCTATACCTTTGCTTTTGTACTTCCATTTCCTGACATAAGCAACCTTCCTATTGGAAGTAAACGTTAATTCATGATTGAGGTTCAAGCAGAAAAAGGCCTTTTCCATTCCCAGTTGAGTTGAAATATACCCTGGTGCAAGTCCTTGTCTAACATCGCTAAGCGCCCTTGCTGGGGTACACACACTTGCCAACTCAGAAACTCTTCCAGCTTGATGATGTCATGCCCAATATCAGAAACCTATGGTTAAATGAGTGGAAGGAGGGGTAAAAGAGAAAGAAGAATTAACTTTAAGGGAGAGCATACATACTAAAAATATTTGAAAGATGATTACATGAAACTATTTTGAACATGAGATCTTTTCTTTATATATTTAATATCATTCTCTCCCTGAATTGCTATATGTATTTATATGCACCCTGCTCAGTGGGATTTCTCAAAATCCTTTTAAAGCATTTTATTCATGCTATACCTAATTAAGGGCTTCCCGGGTGGTGATAGTGGCAAAGAACTCTCCTGCCAATGTGTGTGTGTATGTTAGTCGCTCAGTCATGCCTCAGTCTTTGAGACCCCATGGACTGTAGCCTGCCAGACTCCTCTGTCCATGGAATTCTCCAGGTAAGAATACTGACGTGTATAGCCATTCCCTTCTCCAGGGGATCTTCCCAACCAAGGGGTCAAACCTGGGTCTCCCACATCACAGGCAGATTCTTTACCGTCTGAGCCACCAATGCAAGAGTATTAAAGATAGGAGTTCTCTTGGACAGAGGAGCCTGGTGGACTACAGTCCAAAGGATCACATTATCATTATTAAACATAGGGCATACATCTTCAAAAAACATTTCTCTTTCTTCCACCTGGTAGCTTAGGCAGCCCTTTTAGATGAGCTCCTCTTGGAGCAAGCACATGCCTGCCTAAGCTCTCCTAGATGCTGAGCTGGGCTGCACATTGCCACCGGCCTTCTCTGATGACATTGATCAAAGTGGCTGCTCTTCTAGACCCAGCCTGGTCACAGTAAAAAGGAGGGTGTGATTACAGTAGGAATTGTCACACACGTGTAATTCGATCCGGATTTGGCGTGTCTCCATCTCCTGCTGGCAATCGGTACACGGGCTCTCTGTCAGCCGTCTGGATCTCTGACTCCGCTGGGGCCAAGAGTGTTTATAGTCACTCTTGGTTGGACTTGGCAGCTGCAGAACTCAGCACCAGGCTGTGAAATGCGTGCAGCCAGCAGCAACTGTGCCTGCCTGGCTTTGAGATGGACATTTCCCCCCCCAGGTTTTCTCTTGCTCTCTAAGTGTTTTCATTTTATTTTAGCTTTTGCATGTTGGAAAGAGAAAGACAAACTAGAGAGAAATGAACAAGTGAGGTGCTCCATCTGCCACAAAATCTTGAGCACAGGAAGCATTGCATCAAAATGTATTCCTTTCTCCCTTAGCCATATTGAGTCATAACATTTTGTGATAAATCATTATATTTCTTTAGATTCACTTTCCTGGCCTCTCTTTGCTATTTCCTTGTTAAATGGAAATATGTGCCTCAGTTATATGGCTTTTTTACTAGTTGTTTATTTTACCCTTAATGTTGGCAGACTTTACATATATTCTTGGCTCTAGTGGTAAAGAACCTACTTGTCAATGCAGAAGACATAAGAGGTGCAGGTTAGATCTCTTGGTTGGGAATCCCCTGGAAGAGGGCATGGATCCCCTGGAAGAGGGCATGGCAAGCCACTTTAGTATTCTTGCCTGGAGAATCCCATGGACAGAGGAACCTGGTGGACTACAGTCCATGGAGTCACAAAGAGTTGGACACAACTGAAGTGACCTAGCATACACACATGTATACTCATCCTAATGCTTCTAGATTTAAACACAAAAGAAAAAAAGTCATGCTAATTTTTAAGGCCATGTCTACTACTTTTCCAAATAACAGTTGAGTCTGAGCCTATCCATTCGAGAAGTATTCCCAGTATCATGCCTCCCTCTAAGAAACAGCTGGAGTACCAGAAGACAGGAGACCCAGGAAATAAGTTAAAGAGTCCCACCTGTTCTATCTTCTCTCCCCAACCATTCATCAATATGTATGGCCAACTCTAACCACCCAACTCGTCAGACTATTTTATGACATGCTTTCATTTTTGCTTTCAAATTGCTGCTAATGTATTTTAACTTTGACCTCTCTAACTCAGATCAACTCTCAAAGGACAGAAGATCAATTCCTATTATCTTTACAATGTCTATTCATAAAAGCCTATTCATGCTCAACGCCAGCTTATGAACTGGTCATCCAATGACACCTTCTCAGAATGTTCTTTATGATATAATACTGACTTCCTTAAGTATTGAATTATTGGATCATTGGCCTATGATCCAAAAGCATTTTTAATTTTAATTTTGATCAGAGGCAGAACATACATTAGAAAGAATTGGGCTCTGGGATCAATGATTCTTCTTCAACTCATATGGTACAGAACCTTACATGAGTTTCTTATCTGCTTTCAAACTCCTTCATTCAGCTATAAAAGATGACTACTATTTCTTAGAACATTGGATCCAAAAAGAGGTTGGTGATAAAGGTTGCAAGTTCCACCAAACTCCATGCAGTATTTGTTACTCATGGTCATTCTATTCCTACAGTCTTAATCATTGGTGGAGGTTGCAGTGCAGTGCTCCACACATTGGTGGAGGCTCCACATGGACAACCTAATTCTGAGTTACAAGAGCAGATTCTCTTGGACTTGTATCATGCATGCACTCCTGAGCACCTGTTTATCCATTGTCACAGTATTATCTGTGCCATGACAGTGGTTGATCTTGCTTTTCCCTTTCTTCCCATCAAGATCCTGCCTGACTCATAAATGAAGAGCTGTAAGAAGCCTGAATACAGTGCAGGAACCATTCTGCTGTGGAAGCATGAATGAGGACCTCTTCAACAGAGATCCAGAGCCAAAATGACAGTGTGCTTCCCGGAGACAGATCCTCCTTAAAGCTATTTAGTTTGTACTGCAAAGCGGTCCTGGTTAAAATAGGCCCAAATAAATCAAGCTAGACAGCACCTTTAGATCTGGCCTTTTGAAATAAAGCATTTGCATGATGCTGTATGGAATCATGACATTTTACACCATCAAAGAGGAACTCAACCTTCCTCTTATGTTCAGCATAAAAATACAGACACAATAGATTGTGTCTAGGGTATAGTAAAGTCCTTCTTGAAAAATTATTTCAAATATAAAAGTCTGAATACTTGAATTTATACATACAATTCCTGTGATCATACTGAATTATTACATCATAAAAATTCTTTGATGAAAGCTTAGCATTATAATTAGCCTGTATTAAGCATTTCCTATGTGCTAAGCTCCAAGTCCTTTGCAGGCTGCAGTCCATGGGGTTGCAACAAGTCAGACACAACTGAGCATGCACGCCCTCCAACTGGCTAACTCCTTGTACATCAGTTTCTCCATCTCAGAAAGTGGATGACAATGATGATGCTGTGCTGTGCTTAGTCGCTCAGTCATTTCCGACTTTTTGCAACCCCAAGGACTGTAGCCCACCAGGCTCCTCTATCCATGGGATTCTCCAGGCAAGAATACTGCAGTCGGTTGCTGTGCCCTCCTCCAGGGGATCTTCCCAATCCAGACACCGAACTGGGGTCTCCTGCATTGCAGGCAGATTCTTTACCAGCTGAGCTACTAGGGAACCCCAACAATGATAGTTTCTATCTCAAGAGCTTACTTTGTGAATTAAAAGAGAAAATATAAGAAAAGCTTCCTAAACTCTGCCTGCCATTTAGCTGAGCTTAGTAAATTATACACTTTGTCTATTCTTCTATCACAAAATCCTCTGGGCCAAGAAGAAACAAGCTGAAAAGAAGCAGACTCCTTAAATTACTCCTCCCAGAGTCTCCCTAGGTTCCAAGAAGTGTAGATAAATAACTTGCTTCAATACTCAGCGTAAGTGCTTGGACTGCAGTAGGCAAATTCTCCCAATACCAAGCCTCTTTTGAAAGCTATCTCTTGAAAGCCAGGCCCCTAGAATGACCCGGCATCTTGAGTATGTGAACACTCTGCCTTAAGGAAAATTATCTCTATATATTGCACTCCTGGTGAGCTTGATTCTCCTCCATCAATACATTTCTGATTCTGTATAGCTAAAGGAGAAAATATGACATTTTTTAAGGAGAAGTGAATTTAGCTGGGAGAAAAGACAAACAAACAAACCTTTGGATAGTCTAATGATTGCATATGGGCCAAACAATGCTTTCTCATATTATCTTTGTCTGAAATGAAATCACTTTTGCTAGCAATTGTAGAAAGAGGTAAAAATACTGTCATTGACACTGATGCTTTGACAGACCTCATCTATTCTTTGTTGAGTAAAGGTATCTTTATCTTCAAAAACAAGCTAAGCGGGCTTGTCTGTTTTCTATATGGTATTTCATCATATATCATCATCTTCTCATGCTTTCCTCAAAAGGCAAACTTTCATTCCTGCAAATGGCTTAACATTCTAGGAAGAAAATTATTTCTTCAGAAATAACTATGTATCTTACTAAAATGTGACACTATATTATAATTAATATCAATTAGCCTCATTCTACAAAAGTATATGTCTATGAGTAGATAGAATATAAATATAATATATTTAATAGAATAAAGAAAAGTAAGTTTGGAGTGTAGTGACCCACACAACCAGTTAATGACCAGATGTATGGAAATGTATGTTGTGAGAATTATGCAAGTAAATTACACAAAATAATTAAATTATTGATACTATTTCATGTATTTCTATCAGGAGGTTGTAGTGTAACAGGAATCAGAAACCAATGACAGTGAGATAGGCAGACCCATGACTTCTGGGTGGCAGGACAAAGTATTTGCCTTAACAACAAATCAGTGAGAAGTAAAACAAAAAATGACTGAGATTAGATTTATTAAGATGGATTATAACTAAGATGTTACAAGAAAATTTGGAGATTTACATGACAAGTTCCGTAAGAAGTTAACTGTTTATTGAAAGATCTGAAATACATGAGTGGTGGTTTAGAAGTGATTTAGAAAGACCTATAATCATAAGGGCAGCTGGAGCCTAAGATCACTGGTGATGACATGGCTTAGACTACTTCCAGCATTGACTTGCGCATGGCATGGTCCAAAGGTCATGGACTGCATTCCTTTTCCTTGATTATGTGTTGCCCTTTGTTAACAACTGCCTTATCATTGAAAAGGGAGAAGGCTCTTTGTTCTTAAAAATTTGCTAGAGACACATTTTCTCTTCAACAGCCTATGCTGATAAAAAGATGACCTCATAGAGTTTGTAGTAGGGTCACCTCTGTCAGAAGCACCTCTGTGATGTGTGACGTTGATGTTCTACTTGCTCATCAAGTCTCATGGGTCAAGAAAGAAAATCTAACGGGAGGTCCTATAATTAGAGGCTGTGCCCTTGGTGAGTCTGTCCACAGATATGCCATCCAATTGGAAAGTGCTCTGTGTAAATATAGAGCATATCTCATAAGATATGAATTGTATTGCTGTGTGCAGTCATGTCCAACTTTTTGTGATCCCATGGACTGTAGCCTACCAGGCCCCTCTGTCCATGGGATTCTCCTAGCAAGAATACTGTGGTGTGTTTCCATTCCCTTCTCCAGGGGATCTTCCCGACCCAGGGATCGAACCTGTGTTTTGTGCATCTCGCTCACTCACAAGCAGATTCTTTATCACTGTGACACTTGAGAAGTCCTGTGAATTGATAAATCTATTTAAAATGCAATGTTAAAGCTTTCAAATAAAAAAAAAATTGTACAGTGAACTGTATGTGGCTGTATAGGATCAAAAATTTAGTAGAAAAGAAAGTGCCTCTATATCAATTATTATAAGGTGGTTTCTCACTAGGATTTCATTTTCTTTCTTTCTTTTTTTTTTTTTTTTTTGGCTGTAGTAGAAACTTGTCTTTAATTCTTTGACCATCAGAATCAGACATCATCAATATAAAAATATTTCTTTCAATAGTTGCATAGGAGCTCAGAACTGAAAGAAATATATGTACACATATATTTTCTTAACAGTCCTCATATAGACTACTTTTCCTAAATCATTTCTATCGATTCCTAAAATAGAAATAGGCTCTAAACTAATGATGTCTATACAGATATGGAAGCATAAAGAATGTTAACTCTTCTCAGGTATTTTATCTAAGAATTTAAGATACAAAAACAGTCAAAAACAAAAAAACAACAAACAGTAAGCAACAAATCCTTAAAACAGCTAAAAATTCACTTAGATCAAAAAAGCCACTAAAAATTCAGAAAGGAAAGCAGGATATTTTGAATTCATCTCTCTTAGCCAATTTAAAATAATGCATATTCTCCTTGAAAATCAACTCTAGCTATTTTTCTAATACTTTTTGGAAATATTTTTTATTAAATATTCTTATTCATTGAATCATTCAATGATTTCAATGTGGGAGGTAATTCCCACATGCTTCAGAAAAGTGCATATACCTGGATCTGTGTGTGTCCTTGTGAGGGATAAAAAGAGAATGAGAAGTCCAGGCCTACCAGTGTCCCACTCAACGCCTGGAGGCCATCCACTTATTATTTAGGAAGTAGCTACTTTCCCTGGCTCCACATAGTCAAAACTTGTTATTCTTGGGATTGTTTTGATCCTCAAAATACATGAAATACTTTTAGAATGTGTAATAATATCAATAAAATATTTATGTTACAATAATTATGTTATTTAGCAGAAATTGTGCTACAGCTACAAGTGATAGACTCAGTGCATGCCTATATTTTAGATAACAGTGATGATAGGATACATATAAGCACAAAGCATATTTTTTAAAAATGTGAGAAGACATTTTGAAATGACCAATTGAGAGGTGCTATTTTACTCTGTAGTAAAAGTCATGAATTTTACACATAGCACTGCCTTTATGAGGATCCAAGGAGGACCAGACTTTTAATTCATTAAGCAGTACATAGGATTAGATATGGCTTTCCAAATGAAACTCAAATCCTTCACAAAACATTCTTGGTTTCAGATATCACTAGAAACCACCACACTGTAAGAAGGGTCACTGAGAGGTCTCCTGAGGTTCACAGACCTTTAAGCAAACTCAAGATGATTTTTTTTCCAAGAATAAATGCCAAGTTTTCAGCTAGCCCTAGTTAAGTTTCATGAGAACTTTACCGGCATGCTGAACCTGGACCAATTAACAATTCTGAGGAAACACTGGGCAAAACTCAGAAGTTCCAGTTGAAGTCCTGCTGTTCTTCAGGTCTCAAATTGTAAATATCGTGGAGCTGGTTTGGTGATTGTTATAGTAACCAGAAAATTGCCATCCAAAGTTTGCATTTTTTTCATTTTGTGTATAATTGATGGCATCTTGGTCAACATTTTCAAGAGATCATTAAACATTATCTTCCCCCAAATATGTCACTGTATAAACCGGTTAAACATACTACATGCTCATTTACCATTCCAAAATGTATCTCTCCCTGATACCATAACCACAAATACTCTAGACTGAGGGGGAGGACTCCATAGTCCCAGCTGGGTTCAGGCAGTCTGCACAAATGCAGACAAATTTTTTTTGAGTTCAGCCCCCTCAGCAGGCGGAGGGTCTGGGGTCATGTGAGTCCGTCTGCACACCCTTTACCCTTAAAGTGGTAGGGGTCTCCATCTCTCACCATTCATCCACTTTCATGTCTGTTGAAATCCTTAATAAGGAAAATAAATACTGATGTAGCTACATTAAGGGATGCAGCAAGATGTTTCTTCTTTTCAATAACAAGAAAGAATGACTTTCCAAACTGCATAGTTTCTCCTTGATAGTTGGATGACCCAGCAAAAAATACAGCCAAGTAAACCACGGTATTTAACCTTTTCCAAGCACTCTTATCCTTTGCCTTTTTATTTAGAATAAAAATTAAAGTAGTATGATAAAAAGAATATTAAGATGAAAAACTAATCTTTCAGAGGCCCATTCTGAGTGTGAGTTATATTTTCAAAAGACATGTTCTTCTGTTTTAAAAATTATTTTTTAGTCCCAAAATATTATTCAAGAGCTAGTAAAAATACATTTTCACTAGCCACAAGTCTAATAATTATTTGAAACTTTTAAAATTATATTCATTTTTATTTAGTTACTGTCATAGAAATGTCAGGCTATAAAATGTATTGCAGAAAAATAGAGCCCAAAGACCTCTGCTTCCAAAAATTTCTTTTTGAACCACATTTAAAGAGGAGAACATGGAAGATTCTCTGTGTCTATTTCAACTGAGGTCTCCTGACCCAGTACAAACACTTTCTACCATACCACATGAGCTACGTTACTCCTTATCAGAAGCAAAATGCAAAGGGTGGGAATTACATCATGCACATGACTTAGTGCCTCACTTTTAGTGTGAATGCCTTTATGTTATTACATGTATGTGTATATATATATATGTGTGTGTATGTGCGTACACACACACATGTGTATTTATATTTATATAAAAATACACATAGTTTACCCTTGAATAATATGGGCTTGAATTGCATGGGTTCACTTACATTCAAAATTTTTTCAATAAATACAGTATCTGTATTTTCATTTTATAGATCTTTAACTAAGTGAGGAGAAAAGTTTGTGTTGAATTTGAGATCTCAATATGTGGATTCAAAAGAACTAGGATTTGAGTCTTGGTCCATCCACACTATCTCAACTTGCTGTCCTTGGGTGAGTCATTTGTCAGTTCCTTTATTTTTGAGGCAGAGGTAGTATGCACATTTTTAACTGAGTAGGGGGTGTTGGTGTCCCTGTGCGCACGTGTGCTAAGTCACTTTCAGTCTGCCCAACTCTCTGCGATCCTGTGGACTGTAGCCCACCAGGCTCCTCTGTCCACAGGATTCTCTGGGCAAAAATACTGAAATGGGCTCAGAACCCCTTAGAAGAAATGGAGAAGCCATCATAGTTAAAAAAAAAAAGAAAAGAAAAGAAAAAAAAAAAAACAGTTTGAAATGCAGTACTTGGATGCAATCTCAAAAATGACAGAATGATCTCTGTTTGTTTCCAAGGCAAACCATTCAATATCACAGTAATCCAAGTCTATGCCCCGGCCAGTAATGCTGATGAAGTGGAATGCAAAACTCTATTAGCTTTTTCCCTGCTTCATTCTGTACTCCAAGGCCAAACTTGTCTGTTACTCCAAGTATCTCTTGACTTCCTACTTTTGCATTCCAGTCCCCTATAATGAAAATGACATCTTTTGTGGGTGTTAGTTCTAGAAGGTCTTGTAGGTCTTCACAAAACCTTTCAACCTTTCAACCTTTCAACTTCAGCTTCATCAGCTTCTCCATTTCTTCTAAGGAGTTCTTGCCCACAGTAGTAGATATAATGGTCATCTGAGTTAAATTCACCCATTCCAGTCCATTTTAGTTCACCGATTCCTAAAATGTTGATGTTCACTCTTGCCATCTCCTGTTTGACCACTTTCAATTTGCCTTGATTCATGGACCTAACATTCTAGGTTCCTATGCAATATTGCTGTTTACAGCATTGGACTTTACTTCCAACACCAGTCACATCCATAACAGGGTGTTGTTATTGCTTTGGCTCCGTCTCCTCATTCTTTCTTGAGTTATTTTTCCACTGATTTCCTGTAGTATATGGGGCACCTGCTGACCTGGAGAGTTCATCTTTCAGTGTCCTATCTTTTTGCCTTTTCATACCGTTCATGGGGTTCTCAAGGCAAGAATACTGAAGTGGCATTCCCTTCTCTAGTGGACCACATTTGGTCAGAACTCTCCACCATAACCCATCCATCTTGGGTGGCATGGCTCATAGTTTCATTGACTTAGACAAGGCTATAGTCCATGTGATTAGATTGGTTAGTTTTCTGTGATTGTGGTTTTCAGTCTGTCTGCCCTCTGATGGAGAAGGATAAGAGGCTTATGGAAGCTTCCTGATGGGAGAAACTGACTGAGGGGAAACTGGGTCTTGTTCTGATGGGCGGGGCCATGCTATGTAAATCTTCAATCCAATGTTCTGTCAATGGGTGGGGCTGTGTTCCCTCCCTGTTATTTAACCTGGGGCCAAACTATGGTGGAGGTAATGAAGATAATGGCGACCTCCTTCAAAAGGTCCCATGCACATACTGCTACACTCAGGGCCCTCAACCCTGCAGCAGGCTACCGATGACCCACACCTCCACTGGGGACTCATGGACACTCACGGGCAAGTCTGGGTCAGTCTCTTGTGGGGTCACTGCTCCTTTCTCCTGGGTCCTGGTGCCCACAAGGTTCTGTTTGTGCCCTCCAAGAGTCTGGTTCCCCAGTCCTGTGTAAGTTCGGGTGGCTCTATGGTGCGGTTAATGGCGACCTCCTCCAAGAGGGCTTATGCCACATCCAGGTCTACTGTACCCAGAGCCCCTGCCCCTGCAGCAGTCCACTGCTGACCTGTACCCCCACAGGAGACTTCCTAGGGCAAACTACCTTTAGTTTATTTAATGCTTCTTTCACTGTTATTTCAAAGGCTTTAAATTTTTTATTTGCACTATTAAGCACTATTTTTTGCTCACTTTTCTTTATCAAGCAGTATCTTTATGAAGATACTGGTTAGGACATTATAAGGCTTTTCCAATACTTCAATTGTCTAAAAGAACCAACTTGGGATTATCTACAGTGGATTAAGTGCTTTGATAGTGCTTCTTGGCATGACTTACCCTCTTCAAAAGGAGATGCTTAGGTATAAGATGGTGGGGGTGAGATTAGGATCCAGAAGAGGAAGAATTAGCAATGGCTGAATGATAGAAAAATCAACTGGCATCTGTGCTTTCTGAATCTTTTTGCAGAACAGCCAGTCTAAGAAACCACCCAGGTTGTTACCTGTGTGGCCCAGGGGAGCTCATGTTTCTGTTGACCAGTTTAGAGACTGTGAAAAGCCTCCACCACTCCTGCATGCCTAACCCACTAGTTTCAGCTGTATGAAGTCCAAATTCCTCATTAACTGGACTAATACTTTATTTCTCATTGAAATACAAATTTCCTTGGAAAAGGATAAACATGAAACCTTATCACTGCTCCAGAGGTTAGGGAACACTCCCAAGAGCCAGACTGAAGCCTTTGTTGAGTATACCAGAGACACTTACCTGCCATCTTCTTTGTGTGTGTGTGCTAAGTTGCTTTAGTGTGTCCAGTTCTTTTTGACCTTATGGATTGTAGCCTGCCAGGCTCCTTTGTCCATAAGGATTCTCCAGGCAAGAGGACTAGAGTGGGTTGCCAATGTCCTTCTCTAGGGGGTCTTCCTGACTGGGGGATTGAACCTGTGTCCCTTATACCTCCTGCATTGGCAGGCAGGTTCTTTACCCCTAGCGCCACCTGAGAAGCCCTGCCATCCTCGTTAGGGGGGCATAAAAATAGATCCAGACACTGACCATCAGATCCAGCCTTCATTTCAGTTCAATGATCAAAAAGCCAATAGTCTCCACCTGCCTTAAGGGCTGGTGATGGTGGTTTAGTCACTAAGTTTTGTTGGACTCTTTGTAATCACATGGACTGTAGCCCACCAGGCTCCTCTGTCCGTGGGATTTTCCAGGCAAAAATATTGGAGTAGGTTGCCATTTAGGGTTATCCCTAGAAAAAGATCGGATTGCAGTCCTTGGATTGGAGATTTATAATCATCCTCCAAGATGAATTTCTTTGAAAAAATACCACACTATAGATAAAGATTTAATAAGCAGCTAAATATAAAATACTCTAACAAATGCGAGCTAACTTTTGAATAATATCTCTACAATAAGAACTCTGCAATAATATCCTAAGAAAGAGGAAGTCCAAAAAGCAAGAGAGAGATACAGCATATTGCTTTCTCAACATTTATTTTTCTTTCTGTATAAATGCCCCATTGGTGGGTTTTTTGCCCATTTTTGAAGGAGGAGTCATATAAATATGTCCTTCTTTTAAAATATACATGACTTCCCTGTAACTCAGATGGTAAAGAATCTGCCTGCAATGCAGGAGACTTGGGTTTAATCCCTGAGACAGGAAGACCTCCTGGAGAAAGAAATGGCAACCCATTTCTCTTGCTGGAGGATTCCATGGACATAGGAGTCTGATGGGCTACAGTCCATGGGGTCACACAGAATCAGACACAACTGAGAGACTAACACACACAAATGCTCTGAATCCTGCTTTTTCATTAGTGTTGTCAATATCATCTTAGTTACCCTTTTAAAGAAGATATTCTAATATTGTAGTGCTATCTTTATGATTTCTAACTTGGTATCATAGCTTGAAAAGTCTTTCAAATGTGAAATTATAAAAATATTCTTCAGGGTCTTTACTTTTGTATATGCAAATATCTACTACATAAATTTTAGTTGTCCTCAATTTATTTATATAAATTTAGAAATAAAATCAAATATTCAACACTATTTCCTGAATATTCTGCCACTTTTCACCATACTCATCTACCATATTCTTGGAATGTGGAGTGGAGAGATTATTTTCAATATTTGTTAAATGTTTTAATTCTCACTAGAGTTTAGAAATTTAGCATACCTAGAACCCCAAAACATTCTTGTCTTTTTTTCCCCTTGTTGAGTGTTTTTATTTCCACCAATTTTCTATAATAAATAGTTACTGTGCCAACTATGATGTTCTACTATGACACATTTCATTTACAATCTAAGTTTAGAAACAACTGGGTAATTAGAGCCAGTCTAGACAGACCTTGCTCTGAATTCTGATTCTTTCACATAAAGAGCAAAGTGAACTTTAAAAATTACTTAATTCTTACTAAATGCCTTTTACTAAATTCCTTAGCTCTGAAGCTGACCCACTTCACTTCAGACTTTTATAAAAATTAAATTATATGAAATAGGCTTTGGCACATATTAGCGGCTCAACAAAATTAGCTTCAATTTTTCATTCCTCCCATCAGTCCTTTGTTACTGATATTAATTCTTCTTTTTATTCCTAAATGGCTCTGTATAATGGCGATAGGCTGTTCTCCAATATTTTCAGGGTTAAAGATAAGAACAAAAATGCAAGTCCATACACTATAAAAGAGCTAGACAAGACTGAGGAGCTAAGCATACACACAACATAATTTGAATTAATACATATTTATCCCCAAAGCTACTTTTCTTGCATTCATCTTAGCAAAGTCATCTGTTATTTTATTATCAGCAAGGGTTGTTTAAAATAATTTGTATTTTATTGGCAGCAATGCCGAATTAGACATTTATTGGTCATGTGCAGCTGTGCTTAGTTGCTCAGTCATGACCAACTTTTTGTGACCCCATAGACTGTAGCCTGCCAGGCTCCTCTGTCCATGGGGAGTCTCCAGACAAGAATACTGAAGTGGGTTGTTGTGCCCTCCTCCTGAGGATCTTCCCAACTCAGGGATCGAACCCAGGTATCCTGCATTGCAGGCAGATTCTTTACTATCTGAGCCACCAGATTAATAAAAATGTTAGTAAAGAAATCAATTAATCTTTATTAATTTCAAGATAAAAAAGATCTGTCCTACTGAGGCTACAGTAATTGAAAATATCAGTAAAATTCTTAAATCAATACTTTGATTGAGAATTTCATCTTGATTTACATATGTCACAGATAAGGGTCCTAAAAAATAAATTACTCTTTTTCCACAAAAATTTAAAAATATTTTAATTTCACCATATAGATTGCTATCCATTAATATTGTTATGCCCGATGTCCGAATCCCCGAGAGGGAAGAGAGAAGGCCTCCAAGACAATGCAACTCGCAGGAAGGGAAGTTTATTACTGACTAGAGCCAGGACTCTCCGCCCACAACCAAGGCAGTGGTTCGAGTCAGAGAGCCCCGAGCCCAAGCTGTTACACAAATTTATAGGGTGAGAAGCGGATTGGTTACACGTTTGCAAAGCAATTTCATTGGTCAATACTTTCGCACGCGCGGGACTTTCCTGGCGGTTTCCTAATTTCCTAATTGGCAACCAGCGGTCAGTATTAAGTGAAAGCTAATTGGTCCTAATTGGCTAATTGGTTGTATCCAGGTGGCCTAATAATCTTACCAAGTAGGAAGGCCTACTCCTAATCTAAGCTGCGTTACTTCTGCTCGCCTCACAATATCACTTTCAGCAATACACAGATACAGTATTTCTTGAGTTCCAAAGTTTTAAAAGCTTAGATAATATAAGAACTTATCAATCACAACTATTCCTTGAATGATATTGGTTATAAAATGGTATCTAGAAAATACTCTGGAGATTATTTTATATGAATATCCTACTCTATGGTCATGCCAATATTTGAGTTTCCCTGTTCTAATATTTTTACATTTTAATGGAATTTTTGTTGCATATTTTACATGCAGTCTATTTTGACTTACAGACAAAAAATTAATCTAAAACATTTTAAGATATTTTATCCTTTAAAATATAAATGGCCAAATTTAAATCTAGGTTTTTCAAAAGCTTCAACTAACCTAATAATTGTAATAGTTCATAACTCCAAAATATGGTTAATGCATATTCAAAGTTCATTTCATTTTTCAACAAAAAGCATGACTTCTTTATTTGAACATCTGTTGTTTCACCTGTTTTCATGCATTTTGTATCTAGGCTGCTATAATAGCATTTAGATGGCATTTCAACCATGAATCCAAAGGTAACTGTAAGGTCAGAGATTATATGGGTTTCATTAAGATTTCTTTCTTTGAGCAGGTCCAGAAAATACAGATTATAAACTTGGAATTGTTGCAAAACTATGATTTTTGTAACTGTAATCGTTGCAAAACAAATTTAGGACATGCTTTCTAGCAAAAATCCTAACTATGCACAAAGAATTCTCTGGCTCATTGGCCAAAATTTTGGTTTCTATTCTGCTTTATTAACTATGCTGCATTATTATCATAGACTGTTATCAATGACTTTTAATAAAAAGCTGGACATTTTACTTTTTAAAAATTAATCAGTATCATTAAAAATCTCTATGAGGCGAAAGTATTCTTAATTCTAATATTTAATATCTATACCAGTACATAGCATTGCTATCATACTTAATATTTTACATGAGTATACCTTTTCAAATTTAGGAGAAATATGAAATGTTATGGGCTTCCCTGCTGCCTCAGTGGTAAAGAATGTACCTGCCATTGCAGCAAACGTAGGTTCCATCCCTGGGTCAGAAAAATCCACTGGAGAAGTAAATGGCAACCCATTCCAGTATTGTTGCCTGGAGAATCCCATAGACAGAGGAGTCTGGCAGGCTACAGTCCATGGGGTAACAAAAGAGTTGGACATGACTTATTGACTAAGAAACAAGAAATGCTCAATAATGGAAAATGTACCATAGTTGCCTAAAAGCCTCTGTTTTTATTAAAACAGATTTTGAGGGTCTCTAGAACCATTCTTTGAATATAAAGAGAAGAAAAAAAGTAGATACTGAGCACCAAAATGGTATGGACCTAAGAGAAGCAGAAGATATTAAGAAGAGGTGGCAAGAATACACAGAAGAACTGTACGAAAAAGATCTTCACGACCCAGATAATCATGATGATGTGCTCACTCATCTAGAACCAGACATCTTGGAAAGAGAAGTCAAGTGGGCCTTAGGAAGCATCACTATGAACAAAGCTACTGGAGGTGATGGAATTCCAGTTGAGCTATTTCAACTCCTAAAAGATGATGCTGTGAAAGTGCTGCACTCAATATGCCAGCAAATTTGGAAAACTCAGCAGTGACCACAAGACTGGAAAAGGTCAGTTTTCATTCTAATCCCAAAGAAAGACAATGCCAAAGAGTCTTCAAACTACTGCAGAATTGCACTCATCTCACATGCTAGTAAGGTAATACTTAAAATTCTCCAAGTCAGGCTTCAATAGTACGTGAACTGTGAACTTCCAGATGTTCAGGCTGATTTTAGAAAAGGCAGAGGAACCAGAGATCAAATTGCCAACATCTGCTGGATCATTGAAAAAGCAAGAGAGTTCCAGAAAAAACATCTATTTCTGCTTTATTGACTATGTCAAAACCTTTGACTGTGCGGGTCACAAAAAACTGTGGAAAATTCTGAAAGAGATAGGAATACCAGACCACCTGGCCTCCTGAGAAATCAGTATGCAGGTCAGGAAGCAACAGTTAGAACTGGACATGGAATAACATACTGGTTCCAAATAGGAAAAGGAGTACTGTATATTGTCAAGGCTGTATATTGTCACCCTGCTTATTTAATTCATATGCAGAGTACATCATGAGAAATGCTGGGCTAGATGAAGCACAAGCTGGAATCAAGATTGCTGGGAGAAATATCAATAACCTCAGATATGCAGATGACACCACCCCTTATGGCAGAAAGTGAAGAACTAAAGAGCCTCTTGATGAAAGTGAAAGAGGAGAGTGAAAAAGTTGGCTTAAAGCTCAACATTCAGAAAACTAAGATCATGGCATCTGGTCCCATCACTTCATGGCAAATAGATGTGGAAACAGTGGCTGACTTTATTTTTCTGGGCTCCAAAATCACTGCAGATGGTGACTGCACTCATGAAATTAAAAGATGCTTACTCCTTGGAAGAAAAGTTATGACCAACCTAGACAGCATATTTAGAAGCAGAGACATTACTTTGTCAACAAAGGTCCATCTAGTCAAGACTATGGTTTTTCCAGTGGTCATGTATGGATGTGAGAGTTGGACTATAAAGAAAGCTGAGCACTGAAGAATTGATGCTTTTGAACTGTGGTGTTGGAGAAGACTGTTGAGAGTCTCTTGGACTGCAAGGAGATCCAACCAGTCCATCCTAAAGGAGATCAGTCCTGGTCTGATACTGAAGCTGAAACTAATACTTTGGCCACCTGATGTGAAGAACTGACTCATTTGAAAAGACCCTGATGCTGGGAAAGACTGAAGGCAGGAGGAGAACAGGATGACAGAGGATAAGATGGTTAGATGGCATCACCGACTCAAATGGACATGAGTTTTGAGTAAACTCCAGGAGTTGGTGATGGACAGAGAGGCCTGGCGTGCTGCAATCCATTGGTCGCAAAGAGTCGGACATGACTGATCAACTGAACTAAACTGAACTGAACACCACTGAGAAAATTATAGTTTAACATGAGAAAAAATAATACCATGCATACTATTTGATACTCCAAGATTGACAAATTAATTTTTTTTCAATAATTTTATCTTTTTTGGCTGTTCTGTGTCTTTGTTGCTGCTAGGGCTTTTCTCCAGCTGCAGCAAGCAGTGGCTACTCCTTAATTTTGGTGCACAGGCTTCTTGTTGCAGTGGCTTCTCTTCTTATGGAGCACGGGCACTGGGGCATGCAGTCTTCGGTCACTTCATTTCGCAGGCTCTAGAGTACAGGCTTAGTAGTTGTGGCACATGGGCTTAGTTGCTCTGTGGCATACGGGATCGTCCCGGACCAGGGATCAAACCCGGGTCTCGTGCATTGACAGGCAGATTCTTTACCACTGAGCCACCAGAGAAGCCCATAACAAGTTTATTGTTTAATGCTTGTTGTTACTTAAATTACTTTGATTCCACTGTTCAGAAACCCTCTGGCCTCCTAAGTAGTGTCCTTTGGAGACTGCCAGTCTTCAGCGCTGGCATTGGTACAGTCTGAAACCCTTCATAATATTCAGACATCATTTCCTTTTGTTGTAAGCCAATGCATTTTGCCATAGATATTTGTATATTTTTATTTAAAACTTAGAAAAGGAAAGAAAATAAAAATATCTATCTACTTATCACACTATTATTTTGCCAAACGTTTAAATGTATAGACATAAGGATATAAATTATGTATAGACATAAAGCATCAAAAAAATTTATTTAGTGAAAATAAAGAAAAATAGTCTTGTATTGTTAAGGAGATAAAAATAATATTTCTGATTAAGTAACTAAATAGTTACTTAAATAACTAACTGGAGAAGATATAAAATATTTCCCAACTATAGTGTAAAAATCCAATGAATAAAAATAAAGTCAATACGTTCAGTATTTCATCCTAATTGTTTGTATACCTGCTTATCCCTAAAAATAGTTTTATGTTTTTAACAAAGCACATGCTATTATAATAATTTATATTTTCTATTTAACCACAACAGAATATAAGAAGATTTAGAGACAAATTAAAACTTTTCAACAGTTTCATCACTCAACAATGACAGACACAGATAACAGAACAATTTTTTTAACTGAACATTTTAAGATAACTTAAAGAACAGATAACCTAAAGAGTATTTCGAAGCCAATTTTTCTGAGAAATGGTTTTAAAATTGAAAACAAAATCACAAGAATAACAATTAAATAATTACAACACACCCCACAGCCATGATCTATCATTTTAATTTTAAAAAAGTAATGTTTTATAAAAATCTTTCCTTTCTTCCCCAAATGAAAACATTTTTTCTTATATCACTCATAGTTTCTCATTGGACCTATAATAAATTTTTCATACTCCCAAACTCTTCAGACTCTCTTCAACATTGTTCTGATAGATAAGTCCTACTTGAAAGCATCTAATAGCCAATGCAAATAATCTTTTTTGATAAGTGAACATTGCTCACTTTAATGCCTCTCATCACCACTTATCCTTAATCCTTCTGATAAAAGCCTGAATAGCTGTAATTCCCGTCTTCTTTCACTTTCAAAGGTAATATGATAATATTGTCTAGGTCTTATCAAGGTTTTCCTGATAGGAATTATATGATTAATGAATTCTCATATTTTGATACCTGTCTATTGCTGATTGTGTATATATGCATGTTTTGCATCTCAGTAAGAAACCAATTAGTCCTCCCCACTCAAAACCTCTTTTTTGTACGATTATCTCTAAAGTATATTTAAAGTTTTCAAGGCTTTGGAGATATTAACAGAAGGAGATTCTCACTTATTCTTAGTGTTTCATTTCTCTCCTTTCAAAGACAATGAGAACAGATAGTGAACCACTAGAGTCCTTCATTAATTAGGATAAATGAATGGAGTTTCCCTTTAGGAGTGAGGCAAAATGTTATAAAATCCCTAAGGAATCAGAGGTATGTTGCTCTAGAGACAGTAGAGACCTATCTGAGTTAAGACTATCTCTGGTTTATAGAGTGCATAAAAGTGTTCCAAAAAATGTATTCCTCAGGATGGAGAAGGGCAAAGAAAATTAGCAGAATTGATTAAAAGGAAAGGTTTCTTGAAGTATATGCTCATGGGGATGTGTTTTCTGATAAGGTAGCATTCATTCAATCCCATTTTTCTAAATAGACTTGAAAAGTAATAAAAGCCAATTTGACTAAAGAAAATTCTTACATATCTTATCTCTAACTTTTGAAATTTATGCTCTCTTTCCAATATATTAAATCTTTTTTGGAAATACTGCTGCCATTTTTTTTCATGGTTTAGCTTTGCCATTGGTTGCTTACACATCGTTAGGTTCCAGGTGCTTGTAACACTCCAGCACATTCTTTGCATTCAATCACATATTTGTGTGTGTGCATGTGTGTGTATAATTAACATGCATGTTTAAGTCTTTTAGTATCAGCTATTTATAAAAGTATTTAACTTAATTTCTAAAATATTTAGATTTTTTTTTTTTTAACCAATTAACTTTGAAAAGGGCTCTCTGGTTCATCCTGTGTACATCACCGATACAATAGAAAAGCATATAGTGGCTACAATTTCTGAACTAAAATTCAGGAAATGAGGTTGGAAAACACATTTAGTCAGGTGATGTGATATACTATGAATCTTCGGATTACATAATCATAAATGGGCACATTAAAAGAAAAGACCAACAAATTTGAAAACAGGTGAACAAAAATTATACAGTCTAAGGGGAGTAGGTAGAGGGGGAGAATAGAAAAAATGAACAGTATCAATCAGTATAAAATAAATGCAACTGGAGTTTCTAAAGTAAAAAAAGAAAGTTAAAGGGCCAGAAAATATTTGTAGAAATATTGGCTAAAATGTTTAATGTTTTTAAAAACCAAATACAGATTCAGGAAGGTAAGTAATACCAAAGCAGAATAAGTACAAAGAAGATCACACTTAAATATATCATAGTTAAACCATTGAAAGTCAAATGTAAGGAGAAAATCTTAAAAACATCTAGGGAATAAAGACACATTAGACACAGGAGGACAAAGATAAGAATGATGGTGGCTATTATGTCATTAGAAACAAAGAGACTAGAATAAAATATCTAAAATTCTGAAAGGAAAAACAAAATATTGACAATATGTAACTCTATATTAAACAAAAAAATCCCTTAAATTAAAGATTAAGTAAAGACAACTGCACACAAACAAAAGTCAAGAATTCTTTGCTAATGGACATACCTCCCCTATAAAAACTTCTGAAGAAAGTTTTTCAAACAATAGGTAAATGGTACCAGATGTAAATTCAGATCTACAGGAGAAAATGAAGAGCACTAAAAATGGTAAATATGTGGATGAATAAGCAACAATATTTTTCTTTCTTTTATTGAATTATTAAAGCAGTTAAAAATAGAAAACAGAAAAGTCAGTTAATTCTTCAAGCAAAAATAACAAAATATCATGGAGTTCATGAAGTTTGTGGAAATGAAATATATAGTGAAAATAACATAAAGTATGTTAATAATCCCTAACACTATAAATAAAGTGTTATAATATTAAATAAAGTTAGATTGTAATAAGTTAAGGATGATTATTGTAATCCCTGGAGAAAATCCAACCCAAGGCTATTTACAGGAGATGAATCTTAAATATAAAGACAGAAGGCTGTTGAAAGTAAAAGAAGGAAAAAGAAATACCAAGTGATGCTAAGCATAAAAATACTGCTATTTCTGTCTTTATATCTATCAAAGGAGATTACAAGACAAGGAGTATTGTTAGAGTTAAAGAGAGTTCATAATGCCTAAGGGGCCAATTCATTAAGTATATACAATAATGCTAAATGAATATGCAGAGCTAAATATATATGAAGAAAAAATTGACATAATCAAAGGGACAATTAAATAATCTGCAATTCTTACTCAAGATTTTATCATCCCTTTCTCAATAATTAATAGAAAAAAAACAGAAAAATGTTTTAAGGATCTAGAAGATTTGAACAAGGCTTCCTAGTTTTACTTGAGCTGTCAAGTAAAGAATCCACCTTCAATTCAGGAGACCCTGGTTCAATTCCTGGGTCAGGAAGTTCCCTTTGAGAAGGGATAGGCTACCCACTCAAGTATTCATGGGCTTCCCTGGTGGTTCAGGTGGTTAAGAATCTGCCCACAATGTGGAAGACCTGGGTTGGATCCCTAGGTTGGGAAGATTTCCCCTGGAGGAGGGCATGGCAACCCACTCCAGGATTCTTGCCTGGAGAATCCCCATGAACAGAAAGGAGCCTGGCAGGCTACAGTCCATGGGATCACTAAGATTTGGACATGACTGAGCGACTAAGTGCACACACACACAGAAGATTTGAACAGCATTATCAACTTGACATACACAGAACATTGCACCCAATAACTGTTTAACATCCATTTAAAAAAATGCACCAGTCATGTTCACTTACTGTTTTTCTGGCTGTGATTATTAGCAGAAATGTCTACCGACTGTCCTTATAGTTTTCTGAATGTCTCCTAAATAGACAGTTTTCTGAACTTACCTTACACTTTTCTGACCTTCTTTTATATGAAGTGAAGTGAAAGTCGCTCAGTTGTGTCCGACTCTTTGTGATCCCGTGTACTATACAGTTCATGGAATTCTCCAGACCAGAATACTGGAGTGGGTAGCCTTTCCCTGCTTCAGGGGATCTTCCCAACCCAGGGATTGAACCCAGGTCTCCCGCATTGCAGGTGGATTCTTTACCAGCTGAGCCACAAGATAGAGACATGTGAAAAACAATTTTCAAACACAACACAAAAACCTCTATTATTCCAAGCAAAGGCACCTGAAATTTCTATTTCTTGTTTTATTGGTCTTTTTTTTAGGGCAGAGTGAAAAAAAAAATTCTATATTGATGGAGTTTATGAATCTCTGGTTAGTAGAAAGATACTTACTTTTGTAATCAAGCCACCATTTGGAAAAGGGGAAAAGAACACTACTGAGTTTTAAGTCAGAGAAGGTGAAATACTGACATAATTGCACCTTAATGAGAAGTGGGCAAGTTACATGGACATAACCTAGAAAGGGTACATATATATTATTTTTACCATTCACTGACCCTGGCAAATTCTGCTTAAAGAACTTTCTGCTCCAATTTTCCATATGAATAAAAAACTTATATCCTCCAAAGAGACATATAAAGAAGGAAGAGATGAGGATCAAATTCTTAGAAAATTCATTAAAAATTCCTACTGTGAATGAGACCATTCCAGTCATTTCCTGATACTATTCATTTTTTCCACAATAGTTTTGATAAGAAAATTGTATTTACCATGTGTTAAGGCCATTTAAAGCTGTCAAGTAGCAAGCAAAAATTTTTTTAAATCAATTACCTTATGATTCAGGGGTTTTTCGCTCATAAAAATTCTCTTTGTTCATATCATAAAATAAAAAAGTAAATGAGGAAATTCAGCCAGCTATTCACATGGGGAAATAAAGAAGTGAGAGAAAAGAGAATGTAACTGACATGTTCGTGGATTTAAAGATTCAGAGGGGAAAACTAAGGTGAAAATAAAAATAGTATAATATGCTGCATGAAACCAATGATTC
Organism: Cervus canadensis; assembly: GCF_019320065.1. Taxonomy (NCBI): domain Eukaryota; kingdom Metazoa; phylum Chordata; class Mammalia; order Artiodactyla; family Cervidae; genus Cervus; species Cervus canadensis. The sequence goes on from NC_057386.1 coordinate 90,458,226, forward strand.
TTAAGATCATTACCAGGAAAAAAAAAAAAAAAACACTCAAAGAGAGAAAATATCAAATGTCACAAACACAAAGAATGGAAAATTTATTTAAAATCACTTAGTGTCTCTATATAACAACTATTAACCAGAATATAAGAATATATAGTCGCTCCCTTTTTCTTTTTGTCTTCCTATCCAAACTTGAGGTCTTTTACATGTACTTGTTTCCTTCAAAAAAACTTGTTAGGGAGGAACCTGGAGAATCCCCATGGACAGAGGACCCTGGAGGGCTACAGTCCATGGGGTTGCAAAGAGTTGGGCACTTTTTGAATTGAGCGGCTAATCACAGCACACACAGCATAATCTTAGTGCAAAAAGTAATTAATGCATTACCTCCATTAAAGACTTCTGCATTAGAAGCATCAGCTTGCAGCTAATGCCAGACTATAATTGTGACGAAATTAATTTACTTAGTGTCTAAAATAAAATACCCTAATGCCCAGATTCATATCCAGTTCACTTATTCTTGCATTTCCTTCCAGAAGAAAAGTATTTGTATCTTTGAGGAGTTCTTCTGTAGTCTGCGAATTTCTCCAAGTGAGTGATTCTTTCTCCCACTGCCATTGTCCCAGTAGAATATGAGCCCCAGAAGAGCAAGGCTATTTTCTGTCTTCTCACTGCTGTGTTCCTATAATTCAAATGGGGCCAGCACAGAGAAAGTACAAAATCAACTTATGAATGAAAGAGTGAGCCAATGAAACTGCTGCTCTTGAGCTCTTCAGATCACTTCACACACCTGTGTGATCTAAAGGAAGTTACCTAATTTCTCTTTCCTTTTGTTTCTCTACCTGTAAAGAGAGATAATAATATCACCTTCCTCATAGGATTATTGATGGGATACAATGAATTGCCCTGGTCGTTAAACTCAAATCCTCACTGATGTTTACCCTGAGCATGCACACAGTAGCTCTTAAAACTTCAAAGTAAAAATAAGGGCAGACTATATGCATAACTTTTATTTTCAGAATATCTGGGGTATAGATGGTAACAGAAATACAGTTTATATATCAGTTACACCACTATCACAAGCTACTTCTAGGGCCCTCAGGAAACCAACTTAATATCAAGATTCCTACCTAACTCTTGGTGGCTACCAATAAGTATCTCTGGGTCATTTAAACATGAAATTCAACAACCCTTTCTTCTTAAACTGCAAAACAAGAAGACTTTCTGCATAGTCTAAGGTGCGCTCAGTGAAAATGTGAAACTCAGAAATAAAATAACTAGGTTTTTGGTTTTTTTTTTTAAACCAGCAAAATGGGTTTATTTGTGCATGGCGGATAATTGCATTAGAACAGACAAGCTATGATGAACCATAGGCAAATCTATAGAGCAAAAGAGAGAGGCTTACTTTTACTGTTTTAAGAGGAAACTGGGGCTTCCCAGGTGGCACTAGTGGAAAAGAACCTTCCTGCCAAAGAAGGAGACGCACGTTGGATCCCTGGGTCGGGAACATCCCCTGAAGGTGGAAATGGCAACCCATTCCAGTATTCTTGCCTGGGAAATTCCAAGGACAAAAGAGCCATGTGGATTCATGGGGCCACAAAAGAGGACATGACTGAGCACATACCCATAAACACACACACACACGCTACATGCTAAGTCACTTCAGTTGTGTCCAACTCTTTGCGACCTCATGGACTATAGTCTGCCAGGCTCCTCTGTCCATGGGATTCTCCAGGCAAGAATACTGGAGTGGGTTGTAATGCTCTCCTCCGGGGAATCTTCCCAATCCTAAATTTTCAACCTGGGTCTCCTGCATTGCAGGTGGATTCTTTACCCCTGAAAGACCAGGGAAGCCCTACACACACATACATACACATACACACTGAAGAGTGTTGTTTTGAGCAAAATTTCTTTGGAGATGAAAAGAGTTCAAGGTCATGGCAGTTACTCCCTGGCTGCAAGCATTGGTTAGTGTGTGGCTGCTTTGACAGGGAGGGATCTTTCTTTTTCTTAAAAGCTGCTGCTGCTACTGCTAAGTCACTTCAGTCGTGTCCGACTCTGTGCGACCCCATAGACGGCAACCCACCGGGCTCCCCCGTCCCTGGGATTCTCCAGGCAAGAACACTGGAGTGGGTTGCCATTTCCTTCTCCAGCGTTCTTAAAAGCAGGAGATAAAATTCTCTTTGTGGTTAATGCCCTCTTTTGCACCACAAGAAAAGTAACATTCTTATCTTCCTTCTTTCTGCTGGTTATGCAGGCTGCAAGGGTGGTATGTGCATGTGAGGCCCTTCATCAGGGCTTCACAAATCCATTTAAAATGGGGTTCCTCATTACACATCAGTCAGGATGGCTGCTATCCAAAAGTCTACAAGCAATAAATGCTGGAGAGGGTGTGGAGAAAAGGGAACCCTCTTACACCGTTGGTGGGAATGCAAACTAGTACAGCCACTATGGAGAACAGTGTGGAGAGATTTCTTAAAAAACTGGAAATAGAACTGCCATATGACCCAGCAATCCCACTTCTGGGCATACACACTGAGGAAACCAGATCTGAAAGAGACACGTGCACCCCAATGTTCATCGCAGCACTGTTTATAATAGCCAGGACATGGAAGCAACCTAGATGCCCATCAGCAGACAAATGGATAAGGAAGCTGTGGTACATATACACCATGGAATATTACTCAGCCATTAAAAAGAATTCATTTGAATCAGTTCTAATGAGATGGATGAAACTGGAGCCCATTATACAGAGTGAAGTAAGCCAGAAAGATAAAGACCAATACAGTATAATAATGCATATATATGGAATTTAGAAAGATGGTAACGATAACCCCATATGCAAAACAGAAAAAGAGACATAGATGTACAGAACAGAATTTTGGACTCTGTGGGAGAAGGCGAGGGTGGGATGTTTTGAGAAAACAGCATCAAAACATGTATATTATCTAGGGTGAAACAGATCACCAGCCCAGGCTGGATGCATGAGACAAGTGCTCGGGCCTGGTGCACTGGGAAGACCCAGAGGAATCGGGGGTGGAGAGGGAGGTGGGAGGGGGGATCGGGATGGGTAATACATGTAAATCCATGGCTGATTCATGTCAATGTATGACAAAAACCACTACAATATTGTAAAGTAATTAGCCTCCAACTAATAAAAATAAATGAAAAAATAAAATAAAATAGGGTTTCTTTATTTATTTTCACAAAGAACAGTAGAGACATTCATTTCCTTCAGAGAATAGTTCCATTTCCAATTTCTTCTTCCAACCCCATCTGTGGGAAATGGACTGATCTCGATAGCACACTAAAGGGGATGCAAAGAACAAGTATTTCTCCAAATCTGGCTTATTAAATCTTAATAACACCAGTTTAGAACCCCCAATAATCCAGTATAGTTTAATTATTGGAAGAAAAAAAAATAAAACCTTAACTGATGGATTGGTAGATATGAAAACTCTGGTGGGAAGATTACCCTGAGAATAATACATGTGTGTGTTTGCTTAGTCACTCAGTCATGTCCAATTCTTCGCATAACATGCAACAAATGTTTCTGACAGTTATTCACCATAGGAAAGAGAAAACAAAGCAAAAAATAGTCAAATTGATTATTTTGCAACTTCCATCCTAAACTGAACACTTAAAATTTTAGTCTCTAAAATCTTCATTCAAATGTGTAAGCTATTTTATGTTTTCTCTAAGAACAATAGATGATTATGATGACCAGTTGCTTTACTGTTGTGAACCTAGTAGACCCAGTTCAGTAATTTTCCCAAAAGAAAGGGTGTGTGTGACAAAAGTAAATAAGATGTCCATCTCCAGGAAATGAAAGCTGACAGCAGTCTCAAAGGAAGCTCCTTCACAGAAACGATAGTAATAATAATGATAATAAATTATTATCCTTCCATACTGGGTACCAGAACATTTGTGGCAACTTTGCCTTCTCTGTGGTCATAAATGAAAGCATAACTCAACCCATACAGACTCTAGGAGCTGCTGAAAACAGGTCTTCCCCTAGGATGGGTAACCACAATGATGAACACCTCTCACTAAGAATCAGCTTGTTTTCTCAAACTCATTGTCTAATGAGGAAATTTTACATGGGAATACTTGTTAGCTCAAAGAAAACTGATAGAGATTCTGTTGAAGAAAGAGAAGATTTTTTTCCCCTTACTTTGGGGACAATGGAAAACTCCATTAGTTTGGGGGAAGGTCTCAGTTAACCTGTGCAAATAGAGCAGGTGCTATTTTACTTCTATAGTTGAAAGCAGAAGGGCTTTTAGCTTGAAAGGGTGGAGCAACAATGATTCAACCCCTTCACAGTGGTTAAACTGAAAGTAAAATTGCCTCAAGTTAGACATTCCTGGTATAAAATGTATTGCTAAAGCTATTGGAACATGGTAATCCACACATAAATATTGTAAAGACACATCAGGATTTCTCATGAAATATGCACCACACTGTAGTAACCACACTGGTACAATATAAACCTTTCCCACATGTGCTAACAAATTTAGATCAATGGTAAAAGTAATATTTTCTAATATTATTTAACCACATTGACTAAGTGACGCAGTAATGAGGGGACATAACTGCTGTGTGAACAAAGGTACCAGTCGAACCAGTGCTGATGAAAATTCATATGTTTACTGGAATGCTCAAGAGTCTAGTCGCCTGACACACAGGAGGAGTTTGGTCAGGAAAGTGTACAATTCCACTCAAACTGTGACCCGGTGCTGTAAGTGACTGCAGTACTCCAGAAATTCTGGAAAATAAGGCTTTTCCACTTCAGCTTTCTGAAGCACTTTACAAACTGGTGTGGAACTTTCACTTTCTTCAAACAAAATACCTAAATCTTTGCATTTGAAAATGGGCCTCAGTCACACCATGTGGACCCTACTGCAGTAGAAAGTAAAGGGGGCAGGTCATGTGGGCAGCAGGCCATGCCAGGGGCACAACCTCGGACTTTGTACTAGTGATCCCTGGGGGGATTTCCTAATAAAGCGACACATTTCTAACACCGAGCAAAAATCCCATGGGGCTCTAGGTCATGGAACTTATCTCTTGAAAGATGCGTAACAACTTTTGAATTTTGTCTGTTTTAATAAAGCTTCCAACAGACGTATCATCGCTATGTGCTTACACATCAGGAAGATGGAGGTGGGCTGGAAAGCAACACGGTGGAAAGATTTTTCTGTTGATTTTTCTGTCTTTTCTTTTATCCCAGAAAAGACAGGAAAGATTTTTTGGTTCTGGGCAGCAGCCAAAGCCAAGAGAAATTTGACACCCCATAAAGTAACCTGGGCCACTGTGCTTGGAACTCTCTTGCAGAGGGCGTTCCTAAGTCATATTTCTAATTATAAATCGAAAGCTTTTGTCCTCTTAAAGGAATGTCCTAAGTTGGTGAACAGGTGTGGAAAGCAGATTTTGGAATGGGGCAAGGAAGGCGGAGTAGTCAGAGCCTCTGAAATCATACCGCCTGGCAGCTGTTTGCTCCACCTAAATAGAAACCCAGCCCTTCATGGACACTGAAAACATACTTGGGATTTATTGAAGCATGAACTAATTTTCAGTGATTGAAATAAACAAGGATATTGTCACAATGTAAGGATTTTGATAGTAGCCAAGAACACTGGTAACCAATACAATATTCTGAACATCACAGCTCTTAACTCCGGGTCAAAGAGAAAGTATAGCTCACACTCATGTATATAAGGATGTGGACCGGGAATCCAGACTCTAGTCCCTGGAAAATAGGAAGTCCAGTTGGTATCTGCTTTAGCTCCTCCCGTTGGACCAAGATAGCCGGAGAACTTCTGTCACCTTTTTCCCCTTCCATTGTATTGCAAATCTAGCAAATCACTTGATATATAGAATCAAAATATTGATAATGCTTTATGGAAAAACCGAATGAACTTTTTGGCCAACTTAATAGAAATCAGAGAAAAAGTCCTCTTATATTTACTCTTCACTTTTACTCTATTGTAAATGGCAAGTGGCTTCAGAATCTCTAAGTTTATTATGTCTACTCAACTTTAGTGTTCACTTAGTTCCTCTGCAATATAATATCAACCTGAAGAATAAATGTTTAGTTGTCACTGCTTTTACAGAGATCATAGGCAAATAGATTTTTAAATAAGTTAAAGTTAGTTACCACATAACTTTATGATTGTAATCTAAAACAAAACTGATGAGAGCACTTTGGTGCCTTGAATTGTTCCAAAACTTATATACTAGCCACCACAATAAAAAGGAATTCAAAAATTTTATAAAATCGTGTCTTTTATCTTACCACAATTGAATGAGTCAATTCAAAATAAAAATAATTCAGATAATTCACCCTGTGTTAGAACATTGTACAATATTAGGTTTTGTTAGATGTCAAGAGTTATTTCTTAATATATAATGCAAAGTGTGCTCCCATGAATGAGTCAGAGCAAGTTCTATTGCACTCACTTTGAAAATTAAATAGGAATTAAATAGGAAATGCTTCCTTGTTACAATTTATTATAGCTGGGGGTTGCTGATTTTTTTCTCCACCCCATATACCCTTAGCACTATTGTCTCTTTCTTGGTAGAACAAATTGAAAACTTTAACACAATTTAAATGTTAAATTTAACAATTTAACAATTGTTGCTTGTCCAGTATCTTGGCCAGAGTAGTCAATGCCACACAGCTTGGGACCAATTAAAGATTGAACAGTTATTGCTGTAAGCAGTAAAGACAATACATATTGATTGCCACATTTCATCTTGGATGGAAGGAGACTCTCCTGTGACTCACAAAATGAATAGGATGTACTCCTTTCGATATGGGAAAACAGATTTGGAAAGATAAGGAGCTCCATATACGTGCATTACCCTGAGATGCATGTCACTGATATTCCTGTACTGAGAACGTGATTCCTAGCAGCAGTTCTCAGCAACGGTTCAAACATCTCCCAGACCATCCGGCAGCTGTGCTGATAACGAATGTTCAAGGCAAGCAAACACAAAGTTTGACATCCACTGAGAGTTGTAAATAGTACACCATTAATGCCTTAACATCTGCCTGGTAAACAAGAGCACTCTTTACAATTCATGTTAAAATGTTGCAATGAGGAATGAGAGACCTCTGTGTTTACATACAGAGAGATTGGCTTGGGAACTATTTATTATTCTGCTGGGTAACTAAGCAGCTGTTGTGATTAGTTCTTGACCTTTGTAAGAGGTCTTAACCTGGGACATCTGAGGCAGTTGCTCTGACTTATTGAATCTGCTTTTCTGTCACCGAATGTTCTCCTAAGAAACAAGCAATTTTCACCACAGAAAAGTTCTGCTGACTGGAAATGATCAGAACATCATTATTTGTTTGCAGGTGATGATGTTATAACTGTCCTATTGACAACTTGACCAACTGGCCCACATAATTTCTTAAGCTCATGTTCAAAGTCATCTTTCTTTTATCCCAGAAAGGACAGGTAACCATTCAGGATATGTAATTTATCCTCCAGCCTGTTTAATTTCTCTACACAAGAGAAAATGAAAATATCATTTATAAGCCAATGCAGCATTTTCTTATCTCTCACTCACAAACTGTAAGCATATAAATTGACCATGAACATGGTGATAAAATATTATATTTCAGCATAGTTTCTGCAGGAGCTTTTTCCAAGTATCTATTGAGAGTACAGTTAAATGTCAATTTTTCATGTGAGGTCTTTCCATTCTTTTAATGCATTATTTTAAGAGGAACAGGAGAGTGAATGGTTCAGAAGTGTATGTCCTGTAGCCAGAACAGCAGAACACTAACATTTCCTAGCTCTGATACGTCACACAAACACTTTGCTCTTCAAGACTTTCCTTCTCTGTAAAATGGGATGAATACCCCATTTGCTTTCTAGATTGTCATGAAGATTAAATGGTTAATAATGAGAAGTATTTTGCTTAGTGACCAGAACATGACACAGAACTCAATGCCCATCAGCTCCACTGGCTTCTCCCATTTTGAATTGTTATTATCAATATGCTCTTTTCAAAGAAAAGATATCAGGGTTTAATTATTAACTATTGCATTTAAATAGACAAGAAAATATTGAATTTAAAATTCTTGACCAAGGCTCCCTTTAACACAAAGGTTAACTGACCACTACCCTGAAAGTACATAATATCTTTCAACTCATCAACCAAAATGAAACCAGATGATAAGTCATGGGTGTTTCTCTTAAATGATAAGAGATAATCTTTAGTTATAACAGCCTCCCTTTATAGGCTTTTAGGGAAACTCTACTAAGATTAAGCCAAACTGAAAAATCAAAAAGGCAACTATTAGTTTGAGGATGTTGAAGTGATGCTTTACATTTGAATACATGTATGCACGTATTCACACAATATCTGATTTTACTTTTGCCCCTAGTTTGAAATAGTTATTCAATAATGATTTTTTTTTTCAGTTTTTCTGCATGAATAAACACTGGTGAAATTCAAAAAGTACTTTTCAAATTAATTCTGCATGATAACACATTGAGCTTAAAAGTAAAGCATCAGGGAGTTAATAATCTGAATACAAAATCAGTGAAGTAAAAAGAGCAAGAAGTTAATGCATACGATGGGTTATATAGGGTAGTATGTCGCAGTTCCTGGTGTTGAAGTAAATACGGTATTTAAAAATAAAAGTTACTTCTGCTCCTTTGTCATTTATTATGGATTTTTTGGTCTCATTTTATTAACCAAATGTTCTGGACACAGAATGATCATAATTTATGGATAATTTTCTCCTTTCACTTTGTTCTCTCCAGAAATATTAGAGACCAAAGTGTGCCTTTCCTGGCACAAATTTATTTTATCATTATACCTTCCAAATATTGTGAGAAGTAGTTGACAAAAAAGAAATGGCAACCCACTCCAATATCCTTGCCTGGAAAAGTCTATGGACAGAGAAGCCTGGTGAGCTACAGTCCACTGGTTTGCAAAGAGTCAGACATGGCTGAGTGACTAACTACATAGTGGACTAAAATCACATTACTAATCAAAAACACTATTCTTGTTTATTTTATAATATTTTATGCTATTTTGAATTATTTTATTTTGACATCTCATTAGCTTTCAAAATGAACCAAAGCAGATTATAACCATTTACATCCACACAGTTCACAATCAGAAAAAAACACAGCTTAGATTTTATTCACTCACAGATTCGTTGATTTAATCCTAAAGTGGGAGGGCCCCGAAGTCCATTCCATCCAGTCACCTCATTTTGCTGAGACAGTTCCTGCTCAACTCTAAATGCATTCCTTGATTTTGAAAGAATGACCCAAAAGCCTGCCAATTGGCTCCAAACTAGCTCACTATGACTCCACTCTAGTGTGATGTTCAAAACTTCCCCCCAAGGTAAATTGGATTTGGAAATAACTCTCTGTTATCTCGTGCCAGAAGGCTAAACTGCCATGGCCTGCATAGTCTGTTCACCTGTACCCTCATTAGGCCGGGCACATCTTTGGGCCTAGTCCCTCCTCTTCAGGCCCTTTGGGTTCCAGGTCCCTTAGCTGTAGGGCTGGACTGTGTCCGACTAGCCTATTTCTCAAGCAATGCCTTCCAATCTTGACTGTTTCTAGTGGGTTCCCAAAGATAAGTCTTGCTTATCCAGCAAAGTAGCATTGCATTCCAAACAATTATCTCAACCTATATCCCACTACTTTGATTATATTCAGTAATTGTATTAGAATTTGCCACACTCCAGGACTCACCAGAATCTTTTCCGACAGGAGGTAAAACAAAAGTTCAAGGTGCTTCTGCCCCAGCAGTTTCTTAGACTGCACTCATATTTCTCCTGGGCTAAACTCTCCTCTTTTCAAAGATGCTATGTTGCCAGAGAAATATCACCATTTGTGGCTATCCCTTTCTATCCACTGCCCTGATAGAATTTTAGATCAGGAAAAATAGATAAACTCACACAAATTAGTTGGTAATTATGAGTATGAGTGATAATTGAAGGTTATTTATCAATTTGATTTATTTTAAGAATAATAAAGGAGGACTAAAGGGGAAGTAAAAAGTACAAGTTACATAACCAGATCATCTGCAAAGATATTATATTCAATTGAATTATTTTAAATAAATTTTTATTTTGCAATGATTGTAGATTTGCATGCAGTTACAGAAAAATAAAGCAGAGAAACGTCCCTTTTGCCCTCGTCCCCAGTGGTGAGATCTTACAAAACTATAGTACAATTTCACAACCAGGATATTAACACAGAAATACAGTCAAGATACAAAACACTTCTGTTTTACTCTTTTAGAACCACACTGAAGACCCTTTTGAGCTCTCCTCATATCCTCCCCAGTGCTTAATCCTGGCAACCACTTAATCTGTTTTCCATTCAAATTTTTTATTTTAAGAAGAGTAAGTAAGTGGAATTATATAGTAAATAACTTTGGGGTTGGATTTTTTCACTCAGCACAATACTCTGGAGATTTATCCAGGTTGTTGCATGTATCAATAGTTTTATTATTATTTTTATTCCTGAATGATATTCCATGATATGTATGTTCTATGCTGTGCTCAATTAGTATACAAAATGGAATACCTGGGCTTTTTCTAGTTTCTAGCTATTATGAATAAAATCACTGTGAACATTTCTGTACAGGATTTTGTGTGGACATAAGTTTTTATTTCTCTGGAATAAAAGCCCAGAAGCGGCAATTACTGGATGATATATTTAGGGTTGTTGTGTTTGTTTTTTGTTTTTTTTTTTTTAAGAAAATGCCATCTTTCCAATATGGCTATACCATATCACATTCCCATCATCAAGGTATGAGTGATTCAGCTTTTCTGTCTTCACCAGTATTTTCCATTGTCATGATTTTTTTTAAAATTTTGCCAATTATGGTTATGTGTGTAGTAATAGCCCATGGTGCTTTTAGTTTCCATTTCTCTAATGCAAAATTATATTAAATGTGTCTTAATATGCCTATTTTCAATTTATTTATACTCAAATGAAATGTCTGTTTTAAAATATCTGTCAGATAATTCTAACATTTTTGTCATTTTGATAATGGCATCAATTGATGTTTTCATTTAAGATGAGATTTTGCAGGTTCTTGGTACAATTAATGATTTTCTACTGAAACCTGGACCCTTTGTGCACTACTAGACACTGTGTCTTACTAGGTTGCAGGTCTACTTTCATCCTCCTCTGGAGTTACCATCTAAAAGTTTCTCTCTTGTTAAACTGTCCCTTTCCCAGTCCTTTAGCTAAAGAAAACAGATACTACTGGGAAGGTTACTGGCTTCTGGAATATGTAAAGGAGAAAGAGAACCCAGGGAACTCAGCTCAATGTTATTCCTTAAGTCCCAGGATGCCCAGCCAGTCCAGTCTGCATCCATGGCTCTATTTTTCATTCTTCTTATGTTTATTTTACAAATATATAAACATAAATGTATATGCTATATATGTAAATATACACTTTTATGTTAGATATGTATATGTATATAACAGCATAAGATTATATACAGTGTATAGTAATATGTAATTTACATTTTTGAACTGTTTATATGTTTGAATTCTTTAATTGTATTCATATAATTCATATATATAAAAGTTTCCAGGGCCTCCCACTGTATTTAGTGGGAAGAATAGGAAAAAGTGTTCCCAATAGGAAAAATGTGTCCCCAGAAGCCAAAGTTTCACCATTGAATTTGAAGGATTTTTTTTCCTCCCCTTGGATCTTTCTTTTAGAGATGACAAAGGGTTTTTATAAAAAACAACAATGGTCCACTTATTTTTGAGCAAGTTATATTCAATATGAAAATTTTTGATTATTTTAAAAATTTCTTTAAAGTAGAAAACAATAGATGATGAGTAAATGAATCAATAAAATGCATTTTACAATAGTAAATCATTGCATTATACAAGTAGACTTAACAATAAAGATAATTCAGAGCACCAGAGATAAGGAAAATAAGGGTACAATTCCACTACAATTTGCTGAAGGCATTTCAGATTTCATCTTTTTGGTGAAACTTGTTCCAAGGGTAATTTGTCTCCATTCTTTTCCTCAAGTGTACTCCTTGAGCATTAAACATGCCCACATTGTGTACTGACAGCCTGAGATGTCTTCTCCAGTTAAGTAGAAATTGTGCAAAGTGATAAGGTGGTAGGGGATCTTATAAACTATGATAAAGTACAGAATCTCCCTGGAGCCCAGAGGCATTTACAATAAAATAAAAACAGCATTATAATGGACCAAAACTACCACTTTATGATCTCTGCTTTCTTTCTACCAGATTAAAAAAAAAAAGGCATTAACTTCAGATTGAATATTTTGAATTCAAAATAGTTTCCCTATTCTACTTTGTATGTCTCTCAGGACCAAGAACACATTAAAAGCAAAAGTCTTGTTCCAGAGAGAAAACCGAGCTTGCCACCAAGTCATGCAAAGGACTAATGTGACTTATGACTATGAGCAAGCTTTTTATAGAAACTCTGTTAAAATGTGTGCTTCTTTAGTTTGGAATCACAAATAAGATAAAAGTCAACTCTTCTGCCTCTTGAGAGGGAAAAAAAAAAGGACCTGTGGGAAACATTGCATTGTCTTTAATATTTTTTGACAATTAAGTTATAGAAATAGACTCACTTAAAATGATAACTTAAATTATCTTTCAAAGAGTAACCCTCAGTAATAACTACAAGAAATTATTGGTAATAATATATTGTATATTAGTGCTAAGTTGCTTCAGTATGTCCGACTTTTTGAGACCGTGTGGACTGTAGCCCGCCAGGCTCCTCTGTCCATGGAATTCTCAAGGCAAGAACACTGGAGTGGGTTGCCCTTCCCTCCTCCAGGTATCTTCCTGACCCAGGGATGGAACCTGCATCATCTCCTGCATTGGCAGTCAGGTTCTTTACTACTAACTCCATCTGGAAAGCCCATATTGTACATACATTTGATCTATTTTAAATAATAATGAGGTAAACAAAATGATAGTTAAGAAGCAAGTTACACAACTACATTTTTAAAGAACTTTTTATCTTTTATTGGAGTATAGCTGATTAACGATGTTGTTGATAGTTTCAGGTGGGTGGGAAAGGGACTCAACCATACATATACATGTATACATTCTCTCCAAACTCCTCTCCCATCCAGGCACAACTATAATTTATTCAGCATTGGATTTTAAGTTTATTTTCCCCTGGATCTTCCTTGGAGGTGACATACTGATTGATCGAACAAGAAATACTGGTTCCATTTATGTTTGAGCAGGATTTACACAGAAGCTACATTACCATCAAACCATACATACACCTTGAAGATTTACTTGGTTAAATTCCCAACGCACTCTAGACCCTTCTGCCCAGAGCTTGCAGGTTTTCCTAGTGTATAGTAATCAAGGTCAATGCCACATAGGAAATTACTCTGAAGAAATAATAGCTTCCAAGTACACTACCAGGTAAGCTATCCCTGAGGCCAAACAACCAAAATGCTTATAGATGCAGTGTTTTAAATTAATTTTCTCATACAACCAGAAACAAATGAGAAAGATAGGGTAGCATAGCACACTTAGGATATCATATAAATGATGAAAAGTCCACACTTCCTTAATGTGGAATTACACAAAGGTCTATATCCTGTTTCTTTCTCTGATGTATTAACTTCCCCTGCAGTAGGTGTGGTTGTAAGCACCAGAATTGAGGTTTGAGCAAAGGGTCCACAGACATTAAGTTCCCCAGGCCTTACTCACTCACTCTTGCAAAGCTGCAGGGGCAGGTACATGAAGTACAGTGGGAACTTGTGAATAGTCTGCTGAGTCACCTTGGGTTGTATTTATATTTCTTGGTGGAGTGCTTCTAGAGTCAGAATAGAGCACATTGGGTGTCATCAGTGTCAATATACTGGGTGGCTTATATAGGGGTAGACAGCTCTCAGCCCAGAAGTGATGGGACCAGTACTTGACTTGCTCTTCCCATCTCTTTATTGTTTGTTCTGCATATTCTCTACTAACTCTATTTTTGGCATGTTTTGCATATTATTGACTTATTTTTTACACTTTACACATCAATTCTGTTCTTAATTTGCAAGCTACTAGCTTTATTATGTATGTTTATCATTTACTACATTTTTGCCTACAATTCCTGAGCTTCCCTGGTAGCTCAGCTGGTAAAGAATCTACCTGCAATGCAGGAGACCTCGGTTTGATTACTGGGTTGGGAAGATCCCCTGGAGAAGGGACAGGCTAACCACTCCAGTATTCTTGGGTTTCCCTGGTAGTTTAGACAGTAAAGAATCTGCCGCAATGCGAGAGACCTGGGTTCTATCCCTGGGTTGGGAAGAACCCCCTGGAGGAGGTCATGGCAACCCACTCCAGTATTCTTGCCCAGAGAATCCCCATGGACAAAAGAGCCTGGTGGGCTACAGTCCATGGGGTCACAAAGAGTTGGACACAACTGAGCAACTAAGCACAATGCATAAGCTTATATCTTACATATTATCAAAACTTTGTGTTTCTCATATGTCCATTATACCTTGTTTGATTTTCTTCTCTTTATAGAAGAATTGAATATTCTCAAACAATTAAGCAAACTCTTATTAGAGTAATGATGTTTCTCGAACCCCAAAAGGCCATACCACAAACATACATCCAAAAGGTCACATTTTAAGGAAAACAGATGTAAATCTAAAAATGAGAATTAAGAGACATTAACCTATACATCACATAAAATGTTCTCAGGTATAGATATATTCCTGATGTGTACCTTAAATTTTGTAGTAAAATTTAACACAGTGGGATATCTGGGAGGCATTTTATAAAAGACACATCCAAAACATGGTCAAAAAGATTAAAGTTAAATCTAATCCTGAAAAAATAATACCTTAGTCTTTGAAATAGTCATATATCAAACTATGCTCAGTTTAAAAAAAAATAGGAACCTAGGTTGGCATGCAAATGCATTATATTGAAGAGAAGATACCTAGAGATAATCATCTTTAGTCAATAAGAGATAACAGGAGTAAAAATCTAGACTTGATGCTCTTTGACCTCAAATCTCATAACAAAATTTTAAAATAACGATTTTCTTTTTATCTTGACCATTTAAATTTGACCTCATGTGTTGAACTAATAATAGATGGCCTAACTGACTGTATTTCTACTTTGGCTATGGACTATGTATATGACATTTAAAATATTTAGCTGAACAATCATAATTTTATTTTTCTAATAAGTACCATTATTCTTTTCAACCATTACTATGATTTGCATAATTAAGAGAAATTACTAGTAGAAAATAACACAGCATTCTATCCAGGACTGTTTTACTTCTGCATGAAATATGTTAGAAAGTATATTAGCTAGTTATGATAACTGAAGCCATCATCCAAGCTGTAGATTAAGTACACTGGAACTGAAAAATTAGCAACTGTCTACTGAGAACAGAATAGCAAGCAAGAAGCTTAAATAGGAAAACAAAGGGAAGAGCATTTTAACAGCAAAAGAATTTCCTGAATAATATTAAACTTTGGAAAGAATTTCAAAGATATCTCTTCTAGCAGATTCTAATCAAGATTTGACAGAATGTAGCCATACTTCAAAATTCTGTAAAGAACTAGACCATTCTCCACTAAAGACTTCTCAGAAAAAAAATCTTTTTTTCTAATTCAGTAAATGAGTAAATGGTTATGTGCCTGGTAAACACTGGTCAAAGGAGCACCTTCCAAAGAGACATGGCATCGTGGGTATGATGTACTATATAGTCCCTCCTTCCTGAGTCCTGACTTCCATTCCACCACGTAAGACGTGCCGATTGGAGAACTTAAGCATTTTGATCTCTAGGTTTCTCATCTTGATTATATATGTAATCTATATTTTTTCTTTTTTCCATGATGGTTTATTACAGGATATTGAATGTAGTTTCCTGAGCTATACCCTCTCCCTTGGCTCAGAGGTCTCATTTGGGTCTAGGAAAGTTAGGGAGGGAAGGTCTTTCCAAATGCCGAACTATCTCACTAAATGTCACATTTTCTGTTTTCCTGAATGGTAAAAATACTTCAAAATAAATGAAAAATAAAAAGGAATATGTCTTGTAAATCAAAAGATGCATGATTTCATTTCACTTGTTAGATTGAATGTGTATTTGCTGGCCTTTGCATTCTATAGCTTCAAGGGATTTTGGATACCCACAAGTGAAATTGCATTAAAGTACAAACTACACTTCAGAGTAAGGGCAGATTCCAACAGGAAGTGAGCCTACCCTCAAGGGATGCATTGAATAAGGCAAATGTACCTTAAATTATTGGTTATTTAGAGCCAGAGATTTTAACTGGAGAATATCCTTGACTTCAGATGTATCCACTTCAAAAACCATTCATTGCCCTGGCAGTCACATTGTTCTCTCTCTCTCCAAACCTAAGAAGAAATAAATATCTTTATATATCTATTTGTATTAGATAGTAGGGAACTACTGACCTGTTCAACTATATATATATATATATTTATGCTACATATAAATATATATATAATTTTTAATGTGCATGTTATGATACTTAAATAAATCAGAAGCACTTAATTGTATTATCATCAACTTGGAAATAGTAAATGTACTTTTTAAGGTTTCAGTTATAAATTAATTATAAATGAATCTAACTTTAAATGACCTACAAGTGTTCAATTTTCTAGGCCTATTCTGCCAAAAATAAATCTCTTTAGAGATGGTTAGGAGAATCAAAACACTCCTTTTTAGAGAATGAAAAATAACACTTCCTTGATACTCAGATGTATAGTATAACAACAAAATATATCATTTATTTTAAACTCTTTTTCTCTCAGCCTGCATCCTAAATGGTGCCTGTAAAAATAACTAGTGTAACTTTGTCAAAACAGGCATGTCTGTATCCCATTCTCTAGTGATTGTTATTCATTAAGGCATGTGTCTTTTGGGAAAAAATTAAAAAGATCTCTAGTTAATTCTGATAAACACTCCTGATGAAAAAGCACTGCTGATGAAACCATAGCATAATTCAGAGGATGGCTAAAGTAGGTGAAAATTAGAGGTCTATAAAAATTACACTTGGTAAGGAAGTCTTTTTTTGGATAACATCACTCAACATGTTCAGTGTTAAACACAGATTTATTTATTCCTCATATTAATCTTAAGAAGTAAGTGCCATTTTAATCTCTATTGTGCAGATGAGGTTATTGAAGACTGCAAAGTACCGTGGCTTATCCAGTAACACTCAGCTGGACTCAGGAAGGCCTGCAGGTAAGATTCAAATTCAGACATTTATATTCTAGGGAACTGTACTGTTAACCACCGTGAGATACAACTTTTCTCATTCCTACCAGCATTCCCAAATTTACCAAATTTAAATCACATTTAGCATTTCAGAAGACAATAACTTAAATAAAAGTACATAGTAGAAGCAGGCACATAAGAGAAATTCATTACATATTCATTGCTATGAAACAAGATTGAATTAGACATAATCCAAATGTTTGAAATAATGAACAGTGTCATAAAATGATAGAGCAGGAAATACTTCACATTTGAAGACACTGAAATCTGACTTTTTGAAATACCAGTACATCACAGTTATCTTTATATGTCAACTTGCCTGGGCACATGATGACCAGATATTTGGTAAAACATTATTTCCAAGTGTGTCTGTGAAGGTGTTTCTGGAAGAGATTAGCATTTGAATCAGTTGACTGAATACAGTAGACGGCCCACCCCAAATTGGGTGGGCCTCACCCAACCCATTGGAAGCCTGGACAGAATGAAAAGGCTGAAGGGAGAATTCTCTCTCTCTCTCTCTCTCTCTTTCTCTCTCTCTTGCTCTCTTTCGCTCTTTGCCTGACTGTTGAACTGAGATATCAGTCTCCTCCTGCCCTTACAGGAGAAGGGCAGGAGACTTACACCACAATGCTCCTGGTTCTTATGCCTTAAGTCTCAGACTGCAAACTACATCTCTGAATTTCCCAGGTTTCTAGCTTGCAGATGGCACATAAGGGAACTTCTCAGCCTCCATTATCATGTAAGCCAATTCCTCATCATAAATATTTTAAATATATTCTTTTACTTCTTCTTTCTCTGGAGAAACCTGACTAATATATAGTGTCATAATTTGTAGACATAAGCCAAATTTGGGAAAATAGTTTTCTTCCGTAAGAAAGATCCATTCTGCAGGGGTAATAGTATATGGCTCACAAGTGTTCTGTTTTCTAGGTGTTATCTCTACTGTCAAAAAAAATATCTCTCTGAGGATGGTTAGAAGAATTCAAGGCTGATTTTAGAGAAGGAAAAAAATATAGTACTTCCATGAAACTCAGGTATATAATACTAAGATGAAGCAAAGTCATTTATCTTGAATGTTCTTCCAGCTAGTTTAGATTCTAAAGATTTGCTGTTCTATGGCTAATGTTCCCACTGAAACTTCAGCTTTCTTTAGCAAAGATTTCTGGTTCTAAAGTTATTTACAAAAATAAGAATCTGTGATTTTCTTTTTTAAAAAGACACAAAAATGGAAAAACATGATGTTCAAAATAAATTGCAACCAGAATTCCAAATTAATACATATAACCCCCACTTGAGTTCAGTCACTTAGTCGTGTCTGACTCTTTGCGACCCCATGGACTGCAGCACTCCAGGCTTCCCTGTCCATAAACAACTCCCAGAGATTGCTCAAACTCATGTCCATTGAGTCGGTGATGCCATCCAACCATCTCATCATCTGTCGTTCCCTTCTCCTCTGCCCTCAATCTTTCCCAGCATCAGGTTCTTTTCCAATGAGTCAGCTCTTTGCATCAGGTGGCCAAAGTATTGGAGTTTCAGCTTCAGCATCAGTCTTTCCAATGAACACTCAGGATTGACCTCCTTTAGGATGGACTAGTTGGATCTCCTTGCAGTCCAAGGGACTTTCAAGAGTCTTCTCCAACACCACAGTTCAAAAGCATCAGTTGTTCAGTGCTCAGCTTTCTATATAGTCCAACTCTCACATCCATACATGACTACTGGAGAAGCCATAGCTTCGACTAGATGGACCTTTGCTGGCAAAGTAATGTCTCTGCTTTTTAATATGCTGTCTAGGTTGGTCATAACTTTTCTTCCAAGGAGCAAGTGCTCAACCCCACAAACAGTAAGAAAAGGCAAAAAGATAACCCCCATTACTCGATACCAAGTTTAGGAAATTGTGAAGGTTTAAAGTGGTTGACGCTGCGGATTATGTGAGTAAAGTGTTATGCTGTGCACATACACACACATTTAAAGTAACAATGAAGTTTAATTAAACTTTCAAAGTTATAGAAAGGCTACAAGAGGTGATGATATTGGCTAGCCTGACTGATATATACACTGAGATATTAAAAACATATATGCATAGTTCAGTTCAGTCCCTCAGTTGCATCCAAATGTTTGCGACCCCATGGACTGCAGCAGGCCATGCTTCCCTGTCCATCACCAGCTCCTGGAGCTTGCTCAAACTCATGTCCATCCAGTCAGTGATGCCATCCAACCATCTCATCCTCTGTCGTCCCCTTCTCCTCCTGCCTTCCTATGCATACTTCTTATATGAATATTTCATATTATACTTCATATGCATACTTATATATGCATAAGTAATCACTAAATAGCCCTTGCACATTATATAACCCTTGCTTGCACATTATGATTTGGCTTTGAAGATTCCCAGCTGATGTTTGAATGTTTCTTAAACTTACAATCTAATTAATACTTTTAAATTCAATGAAGTAGTTGGAAATTCAGGCATTAATTTGTCTCATGTCTCCAATGTATATGGAATTCTTTCTCTACTGCTGTCAAGAAGCTAGCCGGGATATAGTAACTTGGGCTCTTCTTTTAGTATTTTTCTGCCTGATTTAAGATGCTGCCCATATTTTAACTGAAAGTGAGTTAGTTCTTCAGTCGTGCAATCCCATAAACTGTAGCCTGCCGGACTCCTCTGTCCTTGCAATTCTCCAGGCAGGAATACTGGAGTGGGTTGCCAATTCCTTCTCCAGGGGATCTTCCTAACCCAGGAATAGAACCCGGGTCTCGAGCATTGCAGGCAGATTCTTCACTGTCTGAACCACCATATTTTAACTAGTGCATAGTAAAAGCTGGATATTTTGAAATGCCAAGAGAAAGATGGAGAAAGCAAATTGTAGAGATGGAGAAACGAACTACAGACCAAAAAAAGAACAGTTTAAGAGTGTTTTGAAAATGTCCCTTAAAGTGTTGGGTATTTGAAAAAAAGAAATAAATTTGTGAAACTAATGACTCTATCTTTCTGCTTTGCTATGGAGAATTTTGGGTAATTCAAAAAGTCAGAATGATATTCTATTAATAACCATTCCTCTTACACCAAGACTTTGAAACTCGTTTTCCCAACTCAATATAATCTAGGTCATAAATTTTATAATTCAAAGATTTATATGATCCACCAGTTAGCAGTATAAATCCATTCAGCTAGGCAGAATGGCAATTCTTTGTCTCTGCTAGGAGCACTAGCTTAAGCAATTATATGATACATGTGTAAAGATGTTTAAAAAAGGACATAATTAATTTTTTATTTCTACAACAACCCTATTCTCTCATTTTACTTGTTTTAGATATTCTCTATTAAATCGTGGAACATATGCAAATTGTAAGTTATAATAAGTTCCTATGAATAATGATAAATCTACAAAAAATATTAACTCAATACATTTCTTTAGAATATCATTAATTAAACAATAAAAAAATTTCTACTATAGCTTATTGGGATTAAATGGGGGCACTTTTGTGGAAATTTTTTGCATTTCTGTTTGTAGGATATATGTGACCCTAATAAGAATGAGCTGTAAAAACAAAGTTATTCAGGCTTTTTCAGAAGAAAGTCTTATTATAATTAAAAGTCACTATTAATTTTTAAAGAAAAGATAAAGGTTTTTGCTAGATACATCATTTTCTATATGCATTTAAATATAAAATCAGAATATCAAACTGAGGAACATAAAAGTCAGCTTTCTCCAACCTGCCCTTTTTATACTTTAATTGTTTTGACAATTTCTGCTGAGTGATGGAGCCTCTGTTTTAACACTTTACTGATAGGTAAGTAGCTACAAGGCACCCATTCTTTCTTCTGATGAGACAGATGGCAGGATTATTTGTGTTAGCAACAAGGTAAGAAAGGGTGGAATTAATTCCAGGTTTCCCCCAAGGCTTTTCTCTCATTATTACCAACTGTATTTCAATTGATTTTTTCTTTCTGACACAATGAAGAATTAATAACACTGATGACCTTTCAGAAGACAACATAAAGGTTCTTTATTTGTGAGGTATAAGGAAATCCTTATGTTCCCTAATAAAATAAGCCCAGATCTCCCAATCCTGACAACAAGGATTGTTGTTTCCACCTATCTAGGGGTTTGTCACCTTTGAGCCAGCACCTTTGAATCACATGGTCCACTTTCACCTTGGTAATCCCCTGGTAATGTTCTTGTGTCACTGATGTGTAAGCCTCAGGAGGGAGTAAGTTTTAATTATTTATAGGTATCTGAAGTGAGGAGCATGTTTTACTAAAATTTAGATCTTGAACGTTTAATTAAAGGATGATGTGCATATCAATAATATGACTTTCAAGATGTGATTTTCCCTAACTTTGGTCTGCTTCAATAAGGTGGAAACCTCCCATGATTTTCCCAAACAGTTACCTTTTTTTTGAAATGAAACTCAGAGGGCATGGTCTATAGACTGAAATTACTTTTCTGGCCAGGTTATGATCCAATTTAACAAGTTCAAATAGGATTTATTTCCACCATGGATGGTTATCAGCAGGGATAACCTTTACTGCAGAGTTTATCACCTTTATAAGTGAGCTATTTTGACACATTTTGTTCTTTCTAATATTGCTTTCATGATTTTGATACGTTTGTCATTTTTTTCTTAATAAGAAACTTAAGATTTATATTTGTTATCCACATCAATACTAGGACATCAAGAGAAACTTAGAAAAACCTTTTAAAATTAGTGCTCACAGACATTGCTGTAAGTAGGAAGTCATAAAATAAATGTCAATTTTCTTCGACTACTTTTTCCATTCTAATTCACATAGATGAAGGGATCACAGATATGTAATATTTAGCATCAAAGGACTATGAGATAATTCTTTTGTTGCAAATGGGAGGAGGATAAAAACAAGAGAAAGACAAAATATAAGCAGACCTTCAACAACAGATGTATAAGGTTACAAACTACTTTTTTAAAAGAATTTTTTGATGTGAACCATTTTTTTTAAAAAAGGCTTCCCTGGTGATAAAGACATTAGAGATGCAGATTTGATCCCCGTGGCAGGAAGATCCCCTGGAGGAGGGATGGCAACCCACTCCAGGATTCTTGTCTGGAGAATTCCGTGGACAGAAGAGCCTGGCAGGCCACAGTCCACGGGGTCACAAAGAGTCAGACACAGCTGAAGCAACTTAGCACAGTACTGTACAGTTTTTTTAAGTCTTTATTGAACTTGTTACAACACTGCTTCTGTTTTTTATGTTTTGGTTTTTTGGCCATAAGGTATGTGGGATCGAATCCACACCCCGTTGAAAGTCAGTCTTTACCACTGAAAACTAGGGAAGACCCTATAAACCACTTAAGTCAGTTATACCCTAAAGCACTTCACACATTGTGGGGACAAAGTTCAGATTTTGCAAAGTTGAATTTTAACTTATAGAAAATGGATAAGTTGCAAATAAATGTTAACAATTGTAGAGATGCAGATGCTTTCCATCCAGCGGGGAAAAGAAAAAAAGGTTATGATTTTGTTGTCTTGTTAAACACTTTTGAATCTACAATAGATGACTTATTTCAGCTATTTTTCTTTGACTGGCTATACACTTTAGTCTGTTGTGTGCTGTTTTGAACCATATTTGTCATCCCGCTACTTCCTTTATTAATTTATGATGTAAATGTTTAATGTATGTTCACTATATATTGTTATTATAGCTGTTTTTCAAATATTATCATTTAATAAACATAAGTTTCAAAGAGCAGCAACTTGTAAGAAAATTAACCAGTAATATCTCTTCATGTCATAATGAAATCTATGTATCAAAATGTCCTTCCTCAGCATATTTTAATGACTGTTAAAATTTTAAGGAATTCTAAATGAGACAGAAACTCCAGTGTTAAATGGGAAATTCCAATACAAAAAGCATTATTTCAAACTATATATGGCTGAAGGAAAGGAAGGTAAACAGTCATTACTGAGAGAAAAATAAGATTTAAAGCACAAGGTAGAAATCACAGATGATGCAATTTTTTTTTTCTTTTTGGTTGCTATTTTTTTCTCAAGAGCATAAAGAAAAGCACCCAGTTGCATTCCAGTTTGAACCAAAGTATTCTGAAGTAATGTGTTAAAAAGAGCATAAACACTACATAGAAGATGTAATATTTTCTCAAGTGTACTCCAGATATTTTGGAATGCAAATATTTTTCTTATGATACTTCATAGTCTTTGTGAGTCTGCTTTCATTCTCTTTTCCTCTAATGATATTGTGCATAAATCTTCAAATGCAGTAGTAAATAAATACTGTATTTTATTTTCTCTTAAAATATTCCATGAAAAGCCAGCTGAAGTTAAAGTAGCCAATTTCTCTGTTACTGTTTCAAGACTTGGAAACCTGGAAGAATTTTACACTATAAAAAGTACCATAATATGAAACATCTTATTACTTGGTTGATGATTTGTAACCTATTCATTTATTCAGTCTCTTAATATTCTAGGCATGAAGGAGCAGAAAGCTAATACAAAGATTGCAAAACAGTCTTCCTGAGAAAGAGCTTAGGTTTATTGAGGAAAATTTTAAAATCACTCATTGCATTGAACACAAAGGAAGAACAAGGAAATGAGCTGCTTTGGAAAATGATAAGAATGAAAGCAAAAATGGTAAAATAAAAGAATTAAAATGTTGCATCAAAAATCATCTTTTTTAAATAAACAAATTAGGGTTAATCATCATCATACAACAAAAAACCAAAGGTTATTTTTTAGTTTTATTGGTAATAATATGCAATACTTGGAGAGGTTATAGTAAGATAAGGACAATCATAACCTATCAGAGATAATAGGACTCTATACAACTTTTCTGGAAATTAACTTTGTAAAATGTTTCAAGATTCTTAAATGTTTCACCATGATTCCTAAATAAATGTAACTAAAATACTTCCTAAGTAAATATTCACAAATGCATGCACATATGTATGCATAAATATACTCATCATAGTATTGTTTATAATAACTTATAAGTCCAACATGAAAGGATCGGTTAGGTAAATAATGAAGTATTTATACTATGAAATATTGTATGATGCTAAAATAATGGTTTGGCTGTTTTTGACATCCCATGAAATGCCCATGCCAAAATGCTGTTACAATCTTATATTCAATTTAAATTACAATATTATTTCTAAAAAAATTTCAAAGTTCACCAAGTAGTATTAGCAAGTGTTAGCAATGGTATTTGTTATATCCTCAAAAACTTTCTATGCTTTTTGTATGTTTTCCAGGTGGAACAAATACTAGTCTAATAACCAGAGAAATATTTTATATATAAAAGAGATTAGGAAACATAGACTATTAAATATTCTAAAATAACAGCATCAATAACAATGCTGAAGAGACAGTTATGTTTTTCTCAAAGGATGTTGACTATGCGAATAGTTGCAGGAAAAAATGTATCCTTGAATGAATGAATGATCAAATAAATACAACATTAGTTACAATACAACATTTTCTAGTAGAGATACTGAAGTTTTTATATTGATTCTCCTTTATATTAATATTACATAGAAAAAAAGAGACCAATAAGCTTAAAAAGAATACACATAGTTATAGAGTGTGGTTTTAGTCAATCTAAGCAAATAAACTCCTTCAAAGAATTGGTTCAAAAACAAACTAGTGTTTCAATTTTAGAGATTCCTCCTTATCTAACGAAAAGGGAAAATGCCAGCTAGGATTATGTAAACAGTGAAGTTAAGGTAGAGCTGACATTCAACCACTAACCCTAGATAAGGCCAAAACATTAGCTAAAATATTTATGTCCTTTCATTCTGGTTGCCTGGAGCCCCCATGTCCGCCTTTGCCCCTTTCTAATATTGTTTCTTCTCCAGGGCTTTCCAGATATTTTCCTAAATCAGAATCATTACCCAGCAGAGCAGGGGTCCCATGGAACTCTGCCCCAGTTATAGCTAGCATTCATCCTGAGTCCCTGGTTCTATGTATTACTAATTGTTGTTTAATATTAATTTCACCTCTGATTTAAAATTTTACCTTGAAAAATGTCTACTTCCAAAAGCTCTATAATTAAGATTTTTTTTTCCTAAATCAAACTAGGCTCCCTTTCTAATTAGTCAAATGTAGTGCTTTCTAACCCTGTTTTCAGAGAGTAAATCTTTTCATAGAAAAATAATGTTCATTAAATTTATTGACACTTTTCAATTCAATACCAACATCTATCTCTTCTCTACTATGAATCTGAGTTTAATTTTTCTAAGGTTCTTCCAAATGTGGAAATTCATCCTTTGGAAAGTAGTAATCGTTCTTCTTTTCGTTGCATACAACCCTTACTTTTCAATGCAAATCATAACTCCATTCAGATGAATTTCAGTTCATCTCACCTAAAGCCTGACTAGGTACAAGTGTATTTCAACTCTTCATAAAAGATGCTTCCTGAAAGAACACAATATATGTTTTAATTTTGATCCATTCTGTCTTTCTAATTTGCTCTGTTCTGTGCTGTAGGTTGCTTTGGTCATGTCTGACTCTTTGCAACCCTATGGACTGTAGCCCACCAGCCTCCTCTGTCCACAGGTTCTCCAGGCAGGAAGACTGGAAGCGGTTGCCATACCCTCCTCCAGGGGATCTTCCTGACCCAGGGATCAAACCCGTGTGTCTTATATCTCCTGAACTGGCAGATGGGTTCTTTACCACTAGAGCTACCTGGGAAGCCTTTTTATTTTTTTTTCCCCCCTTTGGGCATGCTCTGTAGCTTATGGAATCTTATTTCCCAGACCAGGAATCAAACTTGCCCCCTGCAATGAAAGCGCCAAGTCCTACCCCCTGGAATGGTAGGGAATTTCCAATATAATTTGTGCTTTTCTTTAGAAAAGTAATTTCTTCTGTAGTCCAATTTGGTAATTTTTTGCTAATATTGTTCAGGAAATTGTTTTGATATTGCAACTTACTGTGCATTATTAGCCAATCTAAAGAAAAGTAGGAGAGTACTGTATATAGTCTTCCAAATAATTTCAACTACTCTATTAGTCAGGGTTCTCCAGAGAAACTCATGGAAGCAAAGAAGGATGGTGGATATGGGTCCATAGAGATGTGGCATTGTGCCTTACATGGCAACTGCCTCAGGAGAGGGAGACCTTTACAGGTTTTGCAGAAAATACAGAGTTAACTCCCTTGGGGCGGGATAGTGGTGACTTTTTCTGACAAAGAAGACTCATCAGAATTTAGGGACTCAATGTTTCAACTTCATCAGTCTTCCCACAAGCCCTCGTTTTAAATTTAGGATACTATTTCTTTCTAATCAGTGTCCACACTTTAACAGTAGACACATTACAAGGATAAGAATTCAACTTGTGTTGTGATTCAACCAGTCATGCTGAGATTCTGGGTTTCATTTTCAATCATTTCAATCCTAAAGCTAAGAAATAAGGCTCTCCTTCAAGGCACACATAAAAGTCTTAAGATTATTTCTGTTGTGCTTTAATTGAGAATTCAAATCCCTGAGCTCATCCTTTTCTTCCCTCATTTTGTCTAGCAACTTTAGGAGCAACCAGTCTATCTCATTATATTTATTAGTTTGTCAAAAATGTTTGAAAAGTATTGTAAATACAGTCACCCAGATCCTTTGCTTCTCCAAGTGGTTGACTAGGAGTATCCAATGGCAATGTTTTGTGTATCTCCATTTTCATATTTCACCATGGAATCTCAGAGCTCTTTTTACTACTAGAGAACCACTGGTGTCTTTAAATCTAATCAGATTAGAGTGCCAATGTCAGAAACCCCAGCATCAATTTAGAAACCTCAAACCTAAAATTCTGTCCTAAAACCAAATTCTTAGTATCAAAATGGTATTAGTCAGGTTTACCCAGAAAAACAGAACCAACAGAATGTGCATGTGTGGAGAGAGAGACAGAGGGTGACTGATTTATTATAAGGAATTGGCTCACAAGATTATGGAAGTATACGAAGTCCCAAGATCTGCAAACAGGCAAAATGGAGACTCAAGACAGCGGGTGATGTGGTTCCAGTCCAGAGAACCAGCAGGCCTGAGACCCAAGAAGGGTTGATGTTTCAGTCTGAGTCCAGAAAGGTGAGAAATGACATAGCTCAAGTTGTCAGGCAGAAGGAATTCTCTTACTCACAGGCGGGTCAGCCTTTCTGTTCTATGTAGGTCTTTAACTGATTGAACAAAGTCCACCCACATTAGGGAGGTTAATCTGCTTTATTCAGTCTACCAATTCAAATGTTAAACTTCTTCATGATCACCCTCAAAGACATGCCCAGAATGTTAGACCAAATATCTGAGCACCCCTGTAGCCCAGTCAAGTTAACACACAAAATTAACCATCTCATTCACACAAGCTCAGTTTAAATTTTTACTGTTTCACTTAATGATCAAAATAATTTTGAGCTAATTGAGAACTTGTAGTGATTCAACCTGTGTCAAGCTGAAGCCTTAAGTAGTCTTTCCAGAATTTTGATATAACTGGTACTTAATTAGGTGTAATTATTCTGTAATGTGGAGCTTCCTAGGTGGCGCTAATGGTAAAAAACCCGCCTGCCAACTCATGAGACCTAAGAGACAAGTTCAATCCCTGGGTTGGGAAGCTACCCTGGAGGAGGGCATGGCCACCAGCTCCAGTATTCTTTCCTGAAGAATCCCATGGACAGAGGAGCCTGCCGGGCTACAGGTCATGGGGTGCAAAGAGTCAGACATGGCTAAGCGACGGAGCGCACGCACGCGTGCATTCTGTAATATGGGTGTGAGGCAGGGGTCGGTAGGTGACTGTGAAGGTCTGAACCGGGTTTCCTTTTTATTAACCTTTACAAAGTGAAGTTATTATCAACTTGATCTCACAGCTAAGTGAGCAATCTTTTTATAGTGGTTTTGTGACTCACATTTGACACTTTCAGAAAGGTTAGTGTATTAAAGCTTGCGTGCGTACTAAGTAGCTTTAGTCGTATCCAAACTGTTTGTGAACCCATGGACTGCAGCATGCCAGGCTCCCTTGTCCTTCACTGTCTTCTGGAGTTTGCTCAAATTCCTGTCCATTGAGTCAGTGATGCTATCTAACCATCTCATCCTCTTCTGCCCACTTCTCCTTTTGTCTTCAATCTTTCCCAGCATCAGGGTCTTTTGCAATGAGTCTGCTCTTCCCATCAGGTGGCCAAAGTATTGGAGCTTCAGCATCAGTCCTTCCAGTGAATATTCAGGGTTGATTTCCTTTATGATTGGCCAGTTTGATCTCCTTGCAGTCTAAGGGAATCTCAAGAGTCTTCTCCAGCACCACAATTTGAAAGCATCAATTCTTCGGCACTCAGCTTTCTTTATTATCCAAATCTCACATCTGTACATGACAACTGGAAAAACCATAGCTTTGACTATACAGATCTTTGTCTGCAAAGTAATGTTTCTGCTTTTAACTCTTAAAAATCATCTAACAGGCATAATATTAAGCAAATAATACCAGACACAGAAGAGTAAGATGATATGATTCCATTTGTAGAAAATACAAATGCAGGCAAAACACTTTTATGATGGCAGAAGTCAGAAAGCAGGTATCTTCTGGGAATGAGACTGTGAAGAGGCTGAAGGGAGCTTTCTGGAACTATGGATATTTCTGTATCTTGATGTGGGTGGTGGTTACACAGTTGTAACAATTCATAAAATGGTCCATTCTACTCTGTTGAGTTATACCTTATTTAAAAGTTTTTTGTTTTTTTTAATCATGGTGTTTTCTTAATACAGTGCTTTATAAGTAATCTGAAATATGTGCCAAGGATAGAGTGGGAAGGCAAGCAAGCTGAAACAAATTCTAAAGAAAAGTATATCAATATGTTTCAGCCAGATAAGGTGAACAGGACAGACTAAAAGAGATTCCATTTATAGCAAGCCAATACTTCAATCAATACAAAGTCTGTTATAGTTATCACTGTAATAGTATTTGTGTTGGTTTTCCTGGCTTCTTATTAAGAGCAGAGGACATTGAATACCCATGTATTCTCTTTGGTAAGCTGTAGGGCTTTTCAAATAAGAAATGCTACATCAAAAATATGTTTCCAATGCAATGTACTAAATTAAGATACAATGTGACATGTTATAAATGTTTTTCATTAAAATTATTATTAAAGTTAAATATAAGGTTGAATCTTTCTATTACAATTAAGACTTAAAGCATTTGTTATGCCAAGAAGGAAAGAAAGAAAGAAAAGGACAGAGAGCAAATATAGTTGCCCCAAGTCTAAATGTGTGGAATAATACTAAAAGACAACATCAAATATTTTGCTGATTGTCTACTTAAATTTTAAATTATCAACACCCCAAGTTCACAAAAAGTTATCTGAATTTGCTGACCATTTAACTTATGTCCTTTACTTCTCTTTCACCACATGACACATGAATAATTTCCATTTTCAGTTCTACCTCTTAAACACATCATGTCATTATGACAGCCAGAGGACTAATCAGATGTCATGCTTCTGGGCAAAGAAAGAAAATATGCCTTTGTGTTGGCTTATCAGACCAGACAGCTGAAGGTGAGAGATCCCAAATAAACAAAGCTATCCTCCAAATTCTCCAGTTCTCTCCTGGACTCGCCCACAAATCAAATTCCTAGAGAACTGGTACTGAAGCTAATAGAAGGGTCACTGAAAGAGGGTCAGGAGATATGATCTCTGGTATTATTCATTTAGAGCTTCCCTTCTGAATCATTTGGTAAAGAATCCACCTGCAATGCATGAGACCTGATTTCAATTCCTAGGTTGGGAAGATCCCTGGAGCTGGAAATGGCAACCCACTCCAATATTCTTGCCTGGGAAATCCCATGGACAGAGAAGCCTGGCGGGCTGCAGTCCATGGGGTCGCCAAAGAGCCGGACATGACGCAGTGACTAATCACCACCAGCACCATTATTCATTAATTGTGAGACCTTGAGTAAGGACGAAAAATGTACTGTGTCATATAAAAAAACCTGAAGGCTTTAATGGCTCTCATAAATGCTTTACAAAGACTCTAGGAATCGATTTACTAATGAACATACTCTCCTCATCACTCATAAGCTGCCCGCACTTCACATCATCACACATATTTTTAACCTGCAGAGGAGGCAGCTTCCACATGGGCATGCCTTGCTCCAACCTCTGAGTTTTCTCTTCTAGTTACACTCCTGTCCAAATAAATTAAGCCTCCATTAAATCTTATGAAAGAAACCTATGCTGAGCTCTTCAGATTACGTGTTTTTTAAGCTACTATGTGGTGAAAACTGGCTGCTAGAGTTGAGAAGAAATCATTGTAGCCTGGAGTCCCCCACAGAGGTCACATGCTTGGCTTGGAATCACAAATTTCAGGCATTGCTGTGAGCTCCACTCTTAACCCATGTTTTAACAGCCTCACTTCCCTGCAGAGAGAAAGAGGAGACAGATTACAGGTAATTTTTCTCAGGTCCTGGGAGAAAAACAAAAATAAACCCCTACCCGCCCCCAAAAGAAAACCTCGGCTTTTAATATTATGATTAATTTCTATTACAGCTATATATCAATACATAATTCACAGTGATTTCTTTAAAGTTGAGGTTAGACTGAGGCAAGAAATAGATGGGCCCCAGGCTAAGCAACTAGAGTTTGTCCCCTGTGGACAGATATTGCAAAACAGCAAGGGCGAGAGAGGAGTTGACCCCTGCCCAGAGAAAAGATAGAGACCACATATTTCTCATTCTCGAGGTCAAGGAGATGTTCCCAACTAGACTCGCACAGAGAGGTTCCTCAGAGGTCAAAAAAGAAGTGATGTCAATCTACCCATGGGCCTATTTGCTAGAATCCATCTTGGCTAAAGGATGCATGCAACAAATGGGAGGTGCCTGAGATATACCAAATACAGACCCAGAAACAGGCAAAGCAAGATGACTGGCCAAAGGAAACCCAGAAGAAATGCCCCATAAAAGTGATTCAAACTAACACGAGGGCGAGACTCTGATTCTATTAGTGTGTCTATCCATACGTACTACTTTTCCTCCTAATAAACACTGTTTCACTACTTTTTGTCTTTGTGAGAATTCATTTCTATAAAGTTGAAAGGCCAAGGACCGTGTCACTGGCCACTGGTCTAGTGTTTAGGCTTCAGCGCCCTCACTGCTGAGGCCTGACTTCAGTATCTGGTCGGGAACTGAAGCCCCACTTCAAACTGCTGCAGGCCTAGGCGATCCTGAAAGTGAAAGTGAAAGTGAAAGTGAAGTCGCTCAGTCGTGTCTGACTCTTTGAGATCCCATGGACTGTAGCCTACCAGGCTTCTCCATCCATGGGATTATCCAGGCAAGAGTACTGGAGTGGGTTGCCATTTCCTTCTCTAGGCCATCCTAGATCAAGACTAAAAGTAAACCTGTGGCTGTATTTTACTTTCTTGCTCTGATTTGGCATCAATTCAGATATCAAGGCTATTTCTAGGTAATAGTAGATACTATTTTTATATAACTATACACACCTCCTACATGAAAAGGAAATCAGGTTAAATCTAGTAAATATTACTGTGATAGCAGTATACTTGAGAAGACCCATAAAATGATTTCTTTAGGGGATAGATAGGAGGCTAAGATGTGAAAATGGCAACCCACTCCGGTATTCTTGCCTGGAAAATCCCATGGACAGAGGAGCCTGGTGGGCTACAGTCCATGGGGTCACAAAGAATCGGACACAACTGAGCGACTGAGCACACGAGATGTGAAACATTATTAATCAGAAAAAAGGCTGTACTACTCAACGTTCTGCAAGTATTCAGGCCTGCAAGGCTTAAAATTGTGTCAGTTGTATTTTGAAGACATGGAAGCAAGTGCTGACCTTTGCTGTTGTCAGGTAGAAAGATCATCAGGTCTATTTCAACCAAGCAAGAAAATAGAGAACTCCCTGAAGCTGCTGAATAACCATCAGTACATAACATAGAAACTATTCTGTGTGTTTCTCTGGCTGGAGATGATAAAAACTCTCTACCCAAGAGTCAGGAACCATCTGACAGTGATGAGCATGGAGAAGATGCATGACTCACGTTGTCTCGTCTTTTATTAACATGAGTCTAGAGTCAGAACAAAAAAAAAAAAGGGAAAAGATCATTTCACATATTGTTTGAAATTGTTTGCATATTGTTTGAAATTTCTCATTTCTTGAAGTGACTGATAAAATGCTGTCTCAACTTCTAGGGTAAGATTGATTTAAAAGATCACACTTTGAATTCTCAGAGTTTTGTGTATCTTTGATAAATGCTCATAAAGTAATACATAGTCTTTACAAAATAAAAGGATTTTTTTTTTTGGTCAAGACAGTGGTACTTGTATCTCTACTCTTCACACAGAATTTTTGGTCACATTTTACCTTTTAAAAAATGTTAAGAGTGAACAGATTGTACTTTCCAAGTAAATTTCCTTTAGGGCAGAGGACCTGATTAGTCACTCTGCTTAAAAATATATATGCACACGTGGGGCCCCAGAGATTATTTCATAGTAATATAAAAAAATACCTTTTTCACTCTAACTTTTCTACCTGGCAGTCTAAATGAGGGCTTCTATTGGTGAAACTCCAATACTTTGGCCACCTCATGTCAAGAGTTGACTCATTGGAAAAGACCCTGATGCTGGGAGGGATTGGGGGCAGGAGGAGAAGGGGACGACAGAGGATGAGATGGCTGGATGGCATCACCGACTCGATGGACATGAGTTTGAGTAAACTCCAGGAGTTGGTGATGGACAGGGAGGCCTGGAGTGCTGCGATTCATGGGGTCACAAAGAGTCAGACACAACTGAGCGACTGAACTGAACTGAACTGAACTGAACTGATTGGCTCAAGCATACGATTCTTTTAAAGCAGCCAAATTAAAAATTTTCTGTGCTTGTTAAAGTGAAAAAAGAAAAAAAAAAAAAAAAGATCTCAGAGATCTCAGAACTGGAAATCTTTCCCCAGAATACTTAAGGCTGAATTCATATTTTTGTAGGGCCTAAAAAAATGCCCCTTGAATGTTGAAGTTCACCTAGGAAGAAACCATTTTGTTACAGCAATTTTTCTGTAACAGTTGCTGATGACTGAGTTTACATGTTCTGAGTACCAGACTCTTGACCCCACTGGATTCCCCCCATGAATTCTGTCTTAAGCCAAGGCATGAAAACTACAAAAATGTTTTTTGAATGTGCTCAAGATTCTCTTCTCCATACCTGCTCTCGACCTTGTCTACCCCGTTGTTTAAGCATTGGGTAGTCACACTTCTTCTAAGTATATCAACCAAATTCCCTTTCCTTCTGGATTCTATTTGGCAATGGGAGGCACAGCTAAGAGATCAGAGGAAGAAATACACATTGGATATTTATTCCTTAAGCTACCTCCCTGTGGACCCTGGAACAGACACCAGCTGATTTTTTCTAATGAGAGTCACATCTCCTGCTGTGGTCACTCCCCCAACCACCCTTCTCAAGGGGTCTGGTAACTGTCCAGCTGGTACCAGCCCTAGAATGCTTAATCATGCAGTGTGGGTTCCCCTGGCCCTTACCACAGTTTGTAAATAGTCCCTTTATAAAACTCTCTTCAATTATCCCTTTTAAGAGTGCCATCTGAATATTGTCTGGCCTCTGAACAGCACACAATTAAAAGAGAACTACAAGGATTTTACTGCAGGTTATGCAAGAAAAATTATATATCACAAACTTCTGATCATATGTTATAGGGTTCTGATTTCTAATTTCTTCTTTAGTAAGTTAAAATTGAGTCTCTCTCTCTGGTGTTGTTAGATGAATGATCTCTGAGCCGGATTCTTCTGTTTCTGAAGTTTTATGAGTTTTCCAGTTGTGTATACTGCTAACATATTTTATTAATTCTATTCTTGAGGGTGGGCAGGGAGTGGCTTTTTCTCATTTTCTCTGCAAAATTCCTGTCACTAAATATTAAAACCACAGAATTATTCTCTTTCAATTTGTGTGGTCTTCGATCTTCCATCTTTCTCTAATTTTAGGGCTTTAAGTTTCTTCAGCAACAACTTCTGTGTTATCTCAAGATGCTGTGATGAGAACTTTTGCATCAGAAGAACTTTGCAATTGAGAAACAAGCAGAAAATAGGTTCCTGCAGCATCACAATAATGCTCCCACCTTCCAACCATCCCGTCACACCAAACACCCCTTCCCACATCTGCTTCTATTGATAAATAATGTAGACAATGTACACTCACTTATTCTGAATTATGATTTCCATTTTCACACTAAGTATTTCTGGATCACATTTGTTTGATCTATAGACACTTTATTTTCAATATTCTAGAACAAACATGTTTCAGATCTCCCAGGAAACAATTTTCAGAAGTTGGTACATACATGTCTTATCCTTTCTTTCCTTCAATTTCAAGGAGAACTAGAATGATTTCTTCTTGCTACTTTTGAGAAGCTGCATTGATTGAGAAGAACAGGGACTTTGGTTCTTAAAAAAAATACAATGACTCTTCTTTGTTGAATAATATTATATATGCTTTGGCATCCTTAGTTTGCTGGAGTTGTAGCTACAGAATTATCTAGACATCATTCACCTGATACTTGTGGCAATTTTCATGAGATTACTGGTTCATATGGACTTCATTTGAGTAAATCATTTCTCAATCCATTAAGGCATTTCTCAATCCAGAGTTGTTTTTGAAATAGTTCAACCAGTGGCTTCATATATATCATGATTGCTGAAAGCATGACATATTCAGCGAGGTTGAAAAGCATATTGTTTTCTGGTAAGGCTTCAAGAGCCACAAAGATTCAGACTATAGTCCTTGGAACCAAAACACTCAACATAATACATTCATGAGAATAAAATTTCTGTCACAGAATTTTCCCATAAAAGTTAATTAGAAAATGTTGTATTAAATTAGCTACATAAGTGATTGTGTGTCAGTGTATACCCATGTACAGTATATATGTGTGGCAATATTTGTGGCAGCCCATCAGAAATCATTCCTGCTGGCCTATAAACAATAACAGATATGATTCTGTCAAGATTAACACCAAGATGATAGACTTTCTTCATAATTTCTTCTTTTCTCTTACATAATTCTATCATTTCAAGACTTAACACTTATTTCAAAACAACTTTTCTCTATACAGACAATACTTCTTTATGTAAATATTCTAGAATGATGAATTCTCAGTCCAGCTTACCACATTCTCAGTTGTCTTTGTTAACCAGGGAAAATGACAATCATTCTCTTCTTTACATTGATCAAAAATGAAGAAACTTTATTATTTGACTGCAATTTTCTCCACAGATTGCACAAAACTAAGGGGATGGATTTTTCCAGGCAAGAACACTGGAGTGGGTTGCCATTCTCTACTGCAGGGAATCTTCCCCACCAAGGGATCGAACCCACATCTCTTTTGTCTCTTGCACTGGCAGGTAAATTTTTCCACTAGCACCACCTGGGAAGCCCAGGAACTAATGGGAAAAGTGTCAGCTTTCAAAGATGATAGATGAAGCAGTTGTTGTTCACTTGCTAAGTCATGTCCAACTCTTTGTGATACCATGAACTGCAGCAGGCCAGGCTTCCCTGTCATTCACTATTTCCCAGAGTTTGCTCAAACATATGTCCGCTGAGTTGGTGATGCCATCCAACTGTCTCATGCTCTGTCACCCCTTGCTCCTCCTGCCCTCAATCTTTCCCAGCATCAGGGTCCTTTCCAGTGAATTGACTCTTCACATCAGGTGACAAAACTATTGCAGCTTCAGCATCAGTCCTTCCAATGAATATTCAGAGTTGATTTCCTTTAGGATTGACTGGTTTGATCTCCTTGCTGTCCAAGGGACTCTCAAGAATCTTCTTCAGCATCACAATTCAAAAGCATCAGTTCTTCGGTGCTCAGCCTTCTTTAGGGTCCAAATTTCACATTTGTACATGACTGCTAGAAAAACTGTAGCTGTGATTATATGGACCTTTGTTGGCAAAGTGATGTCTCTGCCTTTTAATACACTGTCTAGGTTAGTCATAGCTTTTCTTCCAAGGAGCAAGTATCTTTTAATTTCATGGCTTCTATCAATATCCACATTGATTTTGGAGCCCAGGAATATAAAATATGCCACTATTTCCACTTTTTCTCCATCTATTTGCCATGAAATGATGGGACCAGATGCCATGATCTTAGTTTTTTGAATGTTGAATTTTAAGCCAGCTTTTTCTTCACCTCCTCTTTCACCCTCATCAAGAGGCTCTTTAGTTCCTCTTCACTTTCTGCCATTAGAGTGGTATCATCTGCACATCTGAGGTTGTTGACATTTCTCCTGGCAATCTTGATTCCAGCTTGCGAGTCATCCAGCCCAGCTTTTATCATGATGTACTCTGCATATAATTTAAACAAACGGAGTCACAGTACGCAGCCTTGATGTAGTAGGAGCCCTAATAATTGTGACTGCATGATACACTGCAGGTTTCTTTTGAGAGGCGCATGCATGCTGATTAAGAATGGAGATTGTGGAGCTGATCTGCCCAATTTAAATACTGCCTGGCTGGTTTGTGAGCTTAGAACCTAAGCAGGTCACTTAACTGCTATAAGAAGCAGCTTCCTTCACTCTGAAGCAAGGATAAGAGTAACTAGCATGAGACAGGGCACTCAGGGCCGGTGCACTGGGATGACAGTGAGGGATGGGTTGCGGAGGGAAGTGGGAGGGGGGTTCAGGATGGTGGACACATGTACACCCATGGCTGATTCATGTCAATGTATGGCCAAAACCACTACAATACTGTAAAGTAATTAGCCTCCAATTAAAATAAATAAATTAATTTAAAAAATAAAAAAGTATTTCACAGGGTTGTTATGATTTAGTATTTTTAGCTACTTTAAACAATGCTATATGGGTGCTATGTAATCAATAAATTCTGGCTAAGAAGTGATCATCTCTCGTCTACATTATAAGATTTGAATACTGGCAATTTCTATCCAATCACCATGACAAGCAGCTGGAGCCAGAGTGCTTCTGCATTTAAATATCTAGGTGTTTATGTTAACAGCAGAAAATATGATTGGTATTTCTATCCTGTTTCAACAAAGTTCCATATTTCTTTTATGATTCGAAATGGAGAACTTCGTTCAGCTATCAGAAAGATTCTTTCTTTCTTTTTTTGTTTACAGTTAATATATGTTTTATTTTTATTTTTTATTTTTTTCATTTATTTATATTAGTTGGAGGCTAATTACTTTACAATATTGTAGTGGTTTTTGCCATACATTGATATGAATCAGCCATGGATTTACATGTGTTCCCCATCCTGAACCCTCCTCCCACATCCCTCCCCATCCCATCCCTCTGGGTCATCCTAGCCCTGAACCAGCCCTGAACACTTGTCTCATGCATCAAACCTGCACTGGCGATCTGTTTGACAATTGATAATATACATGTTTCAATGCTTTTCTCTCAGATCATCCCACCCTCGCCTTCTCCCACAGAGTCCAAAAGTTTTCAAGACAGAAAAAGAGACACAGATGTATAGAACAGAAAGATTTTTGATTTTCACAGTAATTCTTGTTGGCATAACATTTTTCAAGTTCCTCCCTTGGCCACTGTGAAGACTGAATCCCGAGCATACCTGAAATATAAAATCAATAATGTTCTTTCTGTAGTACTGTAGTGTGAAACTTAGAAATGTCTCAGCTATCAGAAAAATGACACTATTAGAAAAACACACATGGCTACTTTCTAGTTGTTTTTTAAAACTTTAAAGGAGAAAAAGGAAAGTGTTTTCTTTGCCCCACAAAGGAGGAAAAACAAATTCCACAGTGTTCAGAATCTCCCTTTGGAAATAAATGTTTCATGGAGTTAAAATGTTCCAGTGATGTTGTTTTGAGATCATCTGGCGTGTTCCTCATCCTATGTCACATGCAAAGAATTCTCCCACATAGGATGAGAAATGAGCCATCAGTTTTGCAAGCATCTGTTTTCAGACATGGCTTAAGCACTTGTTTCTTAATAGTTTAAAACTCCCCTAACAGAGCCCCAGACCATATGTAAATAGGATAATTTTTAAAGGATTATGGAGGAGCAGAATCTGGTCCATCTGGCTCTAGCAGCATTTCAATCACCTGATGGCTAAATGTATATTTTTTAGAAATTTGAAGAGAAAAATACATGTAATTCTCAAGAAGTTTTCACTGTTTGAAGACAGTATTAACAGGTAAAACATTTTGGGAAACTGTTGTATAATTTAAAACACATAAAAACTCAGAAAAATGTTTGAATTAGGAATCCTAAATACTTGGATCATGCATGATTTATTTACTTTTTTCTTTTTTAGATTATATAGTTTAGAATTTTTTCTTCACTAAATTATAATAATTGTGTCAGAAAAACCTTTCTTTCCAAAAGCAAAATAAATATACATTCAATCACAGGCACTTTATTATTTAACTTTAAATAATTAGCTAACATGGTATTGTCAGCAACATTTAATTTAACCTTTATGTGATAGTGAGAACTTCCCTGGTGGCTCAGATGGTAAAGAATTTGCCTGCAATGCAGGATCTGGGTTTGATCCCTGGGTTGGGAAGATCCCCTGGAGAAGGAAATGGCAACCCACTCCAGTATCCTTGCCTGGAGAACCCCATGGAAAGAGGAATCTGCCAGAGTATAGTCTAAGAAGTTGCAAACAGTTGGACACGACTGAGTGACTAACACGTAAGATTGTGCAGCATTTGTCAAGATTCCTGAAATCTTAAAGTGGAAATTGCTCTATGTTTTGATCCAATAAAAATATAATGAACATAATTTAAAAAGACTTTAACACTGATTGCCATATATTGCCTATATATATGCCAGTTCCTTTGTTAGCATAACAAAATCCACACGGGTTAGTTGCTTGCTTCTTGATTAGTTCCATGCTATCAAGTTCACAGGAAACACTTTTTTTTTTTCATTTATTTTTATTAGTTGGAGGCTAATTACTTTACAATATTGTAGTGGGTTTTTTCATACACTGACATGAATCAGCCATGGAGTTACATGTATTCCCCATCCCGATCCCCCCGCCCCCACCTCCCTCTCCACCCGATCCCTCTGGGTCTTCCCAGTGCACCAGGCCCGAGCACTTGTCTCATACATCCAACCTGGGCTGGTGATCTGTTTCACCATAGATAATATACATGTTTTGATGCTGTTCTCTCGAAACATCCTACCCTCGCCTTCTCCCACAGAGTCCAAAAGTCTGTTCTATACATCTGTGTCTCTTTTTCTGTTTTGCATATGGGGTTATCATTACCATCTTTCTAAATTCCATATATATGTGTTAGTATGCTGTAATGTTCTTTATCTTTCTGGCTTGCTTCACTCTGTATAATGGGCTCCAATCTCATCCATCTCATTAGAACAGATTCAAATGAATTCTTTTTAATGGCTGAGTAATATTCTATGGTGTATATGTACCACAGCTTCCTTATGGGCCAAAGAACTAAACAGACATTTCTCCAAAGAACTAAACAGACATTTCTCCAAAGAAGACATACAGATGGTTAACAAACACATGAAAAGATGCTCAACATCACTCATTATCAGAGAAATGCAAATCAAAACCACAATGAGGTACCATTACACGCCAGTCAGGATGGCTGCTATCCAAAAGTCTACAAGCAACAAATGCTGGAGAGGGTGTGGAGAAAAGGGAACCCTCTTACACTGTTGGTGGGAATGCAAACTAGTACAGCCACTATGGAGAACAGTGTGGAGATTTCTTAAAAAACTGGAAATAGAACTGCCATATGACCCAGCAATCCCACTCCTGGGCATACACACTGAGGAAACCAGATCTGAAAGAGACACGTGCACCCCAATGTTCATTGCAGCACTGTTTATAGTAGCCAGGACATGGAAGCAACCTAGATGCCCATCAGCAGACGAATGGATAAGGAAACACTTTTAAGACTATACTGTTTTGTATTATGTATTTTATATAAAGTTAACACTGTGCTTTTGAGCTTCTCACCAAAGCAACAAATATCATAAAATACCATGACCCAAGAAGAAAATATTCTTATTTTCAACATTTGTGAACTCAAATGTAAATTCACTTAAGTGTAGCCTATTTCTGGATACTCATAATGACCGTAAATCTAATCTTGAATTAAAAGAGAACAAAAGTTTTCAGAAGCAGCATCTACTGTGACTGGACTTCAAAATGCATGTATATAACCTAAAATCTTTAAAGGAGCTAATGAAAAAAAAGATCATCTCACACAGTAAGTTCTTATTTATTCTTTGGATCAGCCTGAAGCCAATTCTGTAGCTGAGAGTTAAGCTCCTACAAGCTGAGTAAAAAGGAGCAAGTATAAATTGTAAAAATCCATATATTTTGGCAATCTCTTTTCTCCTTTATCTGCATGGTAGCCATTTTTTAAAAAAAATACTGAAACGCTAAAGCCTGTCAGTGATAAATCTAACAACATAATTACAAACTTGGCATTGCTCTTACCTTTGCTGAGTATTGCATAAGTGAGTCACCAAAACTATTGCTCACCTGTCTAGTGAATATGAACCACACCAATGGAATATATGGAATGTTTGAAAATAAATCTATATCTTCGAGGCTAGCCTCCCATACAAGCCATAGAATTGCAACTGCATTTGGGATATCATATCGCTATGAAATGCTCTCCCAGCCTGAAAATCTAGAGTTCAATCTGTTGTCTTCTCTGGCAATCCAAATGGTTTATTCATTTTCCAGGTGTGTGACTCTGATTCTGATTTTGACTGATTTTCTTAAACTTGCTCCCCTTCTAACTTTCTCATTTGTACTAATCAAAACATTTTTTTTAATATTCCTTTTTGTCAGTCACTCTCAAATTTATATCATTCCCACTATCCTGAAATATGCCTGAAATATAAAATTTCCACATAGAAACTGCTCTTTATTTCACATTTAGCTTATTATAATAATTTCTTTGCCTACTTCTCCACTTCCAAAACCATCCTAAATATGACTATTAGAGTAATCATCATTAAAAACAACTAATATTCTCAATATGGCACTCATCTCCAAAATAACCTAAATTAAAGAAGGCAAGGTTCAAATTCTTCAAACTCTAAACAAAAGTTCTGTATTAACTGATTCCTCCCTATCTGTTGCAATTTACAACTTATTTCTTCTCTGATGAAATTTTCTTTCCAGCTGATCTCTACCTGCACAGCCAAACAAAGCACCCTTGTTTGTTCTATCACATTGGCATTGTGCTAGCACTCCACCTCTGCTATTCAGAGACTCTAGAATGCCTGCTACCATGATCTTCATTAATTTACATTTTACACTCTTAAAATCTAGCTTAACACTTACCAGCTCTAAGATTTTCTAAGCACTCAATAAATATTTCTTGAATAACTACTATATTAGGATAAGATAAATTTGCTGCAAAATTTACCAAAATTTTATAGCATCAAAATCTCAATGGATTAAAACAATACACGTAGACAACTCACTTAAGCTATATGTCCATCTCAAGTCTACAGGGAGATCCACTCTACATTATCCACATTCATATACTAGGCTATCAGACCCTGTGATATTTGCAAAATACCTGTTTATGTGGAGGAAAGAAAGGAACATCATACACCAGCTCTTCAATCTTCAATCCAGAATTGAAACACATGCCTTCTCCTCAAAGGCCAGCCCTAACTATAAGAGAGCAAGGTTGTGAAATCCTACCTTTTGTCCAAAGGGAGGAGAACCACAAATATTGCTATGTGCTTTGAGATTGAGATCAAGTGAGGGCTGATCTTAAGTGAGGGGGTGCTATTTTCTTTCTCTCTCTTCGCTCTTGACTACCTATATAAGTGGAACATAGTTGGCTTCTTCCTGGCCTCATCAATAGCCCTCTCCTGATGCCCAGATCTCATCTGATAGCTGTTTCTAACCTATTATGAAACGGGAGTTATCGGAGATGTGGTCAATGAACAAGCAAGCAACCTGGCTGGCGACTGGGTTCTTGGCTTTTTATGCTGCTTCTTAGAATGTAGATAAAGAGCTTGTGGCATTCACTAGTGTCGTTGATCCTCTTTCCAGCACATGATAGAATTGTATTTCTTCAGGCTTGGTAACTAACATTATCATTGTTGTGTTAGTCACTCAGTCTTGTCTGACTCTTTGCAACCCCATGAACTATAGCTCACTAGGCTCCTCTGTCCACGGAATTTTCCAGGCAAG
The DNA here is from genome assembly GCF_019320065.1 of Cervus canadensis. Lineage (NCBI taxonomy): Eukaryota > Metazoa > Chordata > Mammalia > Artiodactyla > Cervidae > Cervus > Cervus canadensis. The sequence continues at coordinate 90,500,621 of NC_057386.1, forward strand.
AATACTGGAGTGGGTTGCTATTTCTTTCTGCAGGGGATCTTCTTGACCCAGGGAACCCATCTGGGTCTCCCACTTTGCAGTCAGACTCTTTACCACCTGAGGCACCAGGGAAGCCAACAGTCATCATTAGTTAGCCAGTAACTTTTGGTCTGAAGTGGTGTGTTTCCCTACTAGGCCAGTACATAGATTCACTGATACCAGACTTCTAGAGTCCTTTTTCACTTCATTGGGATGTCAACACATATGCAAGTGGTAGCTTTCTTGTTAGCCTATGTCTAGAATGAGAAACTGCAATATGCATAGACTCCTTATCAACCTATAATGCACATGTAGCTGAGCAGACATAAGCTTTCATGGCTTTACACCTATAGGTTTGGGAGCTGCTCATCAACAACATAATCTAGGCTATACTGACACATACAGCTCTTATAAAATCCTCAGCTCAGAGGTGCAGCAAGAGGTTTTCTCTTTCTCCTGGATTGTTGCAACAACCACTGCCTCCCTGCTCTCAGAGTTGAATCTGGCTCTGGTCCTCTGCCAGCGCAGGGCTTTGGGGATCCTGTTTCCCCCGCAGAATTGAACTCTGGCTGCCTTTGTTTGCTTTCGGAGCCAGATCCCAGCAAGCCCAGGCTACAGCTGTGTGTTTCTATTCCATTTCTGGTCCATAAAGATTTTTATCTTGTGTTTACGGACACTTCTTTTGATGTTTTAAAATAATTTTTTACCTGCCATTGCTCTGTATTTGGCATGGAAAGGGTGCTTTTTAAAACAAGCTTTCACAGTTTCACTTTCCTCTCAAACGATTTTGAAGGTTTTCAAATATCAAATCCTCATGTCCCAGCTAAGTATTTGCCAACACTATGATTAAAAAAAAAAAAAAAATAGGCTCTAAATCAGGGGTTTTCAGCTTGAGAATCATTTACACTTTTTTTTTTTTTAACCAGAAAATTCTTTGTTGGGATGGTATTGTTGTTGGGGAGCTGTCTTGTGCATCATAAGGTATTTAGCAGCTTCCTGACCTCTGCTCACTGAATCCCAGTGGCCACCCCTTCACGTGAGTTGTGACAGTCATGGATTTCTCCAGACATTAACAGAATGTCTTTTGGGGGAAAGGGGCAAAAATTGCCACCAGATGAGAATCAATGACCCAAAGGTGACCCTAAAAGGAAAGTGACAAAAAATGCATTGAATGAATTGTCAGGGTAACTTTTAAGGTTAAAATCTTTTTAGGTAATTATTAGGGGAAGAGTGCAGATTTAGGTTATAGATCAGGTGTATGGGTTTTTTGAACCAAAACGAAGAAATGTTATATTGTCTTTTCATCACATATTTTACAAACAGAATGATAACCAACAATTTAAGATACTCTGTGTTAGGTGCCGTACGTGTGTCCTCTGTGACAGGAGTGTAGGTTGGCGGCTTCCTGTCCTTTATGACCATGATAAGATAACCTATCTTGGGCTTCCCTGGTGGCTCAGTGGTGAAGAATCTGTCTGCCAATTCAGGAAGCACAGGTTCAAATTCTGGGTCAGGGAGATTCCCCTGGAGAAGGAGATGGCAATCCACTCCAGCATGCTTGCCTGGGAAATTCCATGGACAGAAGAACCTGGGGAGCTACAGTCTATGGTATGGCAAAAGAGTTGGATACAATTTAGCAACTAAACAACAACAAACTACCCATCTCAATTTGCCTGGGACTTTTGAGCCCTGATGGTGCCCATCCTTGGAAAGCCTTCAGTGCTGAGCAAACTGAGATGATTGGTCACTTTACAGTAAGACTGAGCAATAGTCCCATTTTTAAACCTTGTAGAAAGTCCATGCTGTTCCTAAGGATTCTGCTACATCCTAAGGAAAAGATATTTCTCTCGCCATCTCTTGCTCCTACTTCCTGCTCACCTGAGTTTCTTTTTCTTTTTGCCCTAAATCTTAAGATTCTTCACTCATCTCCTCGATGACATTTAAACAAATGTGGACTTTCTGCTTTTTCTATTTCAAAAGGAAAGACAGAAAAAATGCTCAATAGGCCTTTTGTGTGTGTCAGAATCTACTAAAGATTTTAGAGATTAGATTATCACAGATACACCGTCTAACATAGAAGACCATATATTCTGGCTTCTAAAATGTCCAAAGTAAATCTACTATGTTGCAAGTCAGTTTATTTTCTCTCTTCTGTCACCACCCTTCTGCACTACGTCGCTCAGGTATGGACATCCTTCTCACTTCTCTCTCTTCCTGTTTATACTTGGTCAGAGTATTTCTAGCTTTGGGGTTTATTTACAAAACTTTAGAGTCTCATCTTTTTCTTCAGTAATTTTTTAAAGATTGTTTGTTTCTAGGCAAAAAAAAGAAAAACCAATTCTCTTGTTCAGTTGGATTCTGAAATAGGGAGCAAGATGTTTCTTTTGCCCTTTCCAGCATAGGATGAGGATTTGGAGAAGAAAGGTGTTCTGGCTGGGATATTTCAGAAGACTTTCTTGCCAAGAGACAGGAAAGGCAAAGGCATGAGGAAGAGATGATGCTGAGCAATTTGATGGAATGACAAGGAGACATGTATGACTCTAGAGAAGGATCTGCAGAAAGTGAAAGTTGTTCAGTTGTGTCTGACTCTTTGCTACCCCGTGAATTATACAGTCCATGGAATTCTCCAGGCCAGAATAATGGAGTGGGTAGCCTTTCCCTTCTCCAGGGGATCTTCCCATCCTAGAGGTCAAACCCAGGTCTCCTGCATTTCAGGCAGATTCTTTACCAGCTGAGCCACAGAGGGAGATATAAATCTATATTAGACGGAGGCTACAATTAGGGAGAGGCTTAAACGCCCAGATACTCCCTTGGAAATTTACCCCATAGGCAGTTAGAAGTTATCAAGTGATTTCAAGCAATTGAGTGACATAATTAAAAGGAAAATTTTATATAGTCAGTCAATAAGTAGTTATTTTCCCTTTAATTATTTCAATCCTATATCATGTTCTTATTCATTAAGCTAAAATATAATCTCAATACTATACAATGGTGCGAAAGTCTCCATGTTAGAAATTGTGTGTTATACCTTCTTTTCTAGTGTAGTTTTGGGCTTCCCCAGTGGCTCAACAGTAAAGAAAGAATCCACCTAGAATGGAGAAGAACCAGGAGATATGAATTCAGTCCCTGGGTAGGGAAGATCCCCTGGAGGAGGACATAGCAACCCACTCCAGTATTCTTGCCTAGAGAATCCCATAGACAGAGGAGCCTGGTGGACTACAGTCCATAGTGTTGCAAAGAGTTGGACACAACTGAACACAAGCATAAGCATACATATAATACACACTCAAGAGTAAGTTTTGTTTTTTTTTTTTATATCCCTGCTACTATTGTTCTCTTTTTTCTGTCCTTTGTTGGATTACATGCATAATTTTGAGCTGGATCTCCAGAAAACTCACACTCATTTGTTAGCTGAATTTTGTCACATGAATATTACTAAGTAGCCCATATTTCCCAGTTGTGTTATACATTTTCTTACAATAAATGAGACAGAATAAAGTAAAAAATACCATATGGTAAAACATACCCAAAATTTGACTAAGATCTCGGGCCTGTATCTATATGCCTCATTTGTTTACATAAAAACTCATTAATAAATTTCCATTTAAGTGCAGTTCAATTGAGAATGTAAATGACCCAGTCTGCGTTCTTCCAGTGCTAAACTACAGCAGAAATTAGTGCACTCATACTGCACTTCTAAGCTTTGAGCCATTTTTTGGTAATCACTGGCTTATTTTAATGGGTGAAAGACAGAGTATTAAAAAAAAATCCGTTATCTGGCTAATATAATCACCATGCATTTGCAATGGCTTCAAGCTAAAAAGAATAAAATCATGACCAACATATACAGATATATATGACCAAGTTACTTGAAATACCAACTGTCCACAATGTCTTGTTTTGTTATGTGGGTCTAACTCATATAATAAGGCAACAAGAATTATCCTGAAAACTAAGAGGTTTGTTTCATAAACCAACTATGGCCAGGCTAATGTTTTCACTCTTTGTCAATTATCCTGTAAGAGAACTCAGACTCATTTAATATGCTGTTTCTGAGGTGATTCTTATTAAGAAAATGAAGACCACCATCCTGATGAATATGCACCTACACCCACCTGTAGGACAGGGTTCAGGCATAGTTGCATCCAGGCCTAGCTCATTTTCTCAACATCCCTTCGGTGCTTCTGTCCTTTGTGTGTTACCGTCACAAGTTGGTTTCCAACATTGTTGGAAGTTGGATACTAGCAGCCATTGAAAGCAATCTGGTTCACATCTGGGTAGATAGCAGTATTATTTTCTACAATCACCCAAGTCCTGAAATTCACACTAATTGAACTATTCCTGAGTCATGATCAGGTGCTAATTTTCTAGCCCTGGATTATCTGAACCTTTGACCAAGGCAAGTTTGATAGCAATATCCTGATTCTCTAGATAAAGCACTCACCTTCTTTGGATGCAAATTCTGAGAGGGATGGTATTCAGGATATTTTTTAGGGAGTACCTACGGGATCAACACTTGCATAGGGAGTGGAAGGTTGTAAGTGTGGGCAGAACAGAGGGGTCAATGACAGGTTTTGCTGCTCCCATGGGAATCTGAAGCTAGAATGGCCCTTCAGGGTTGTTTTCAACTGGATTGAAATGGCCAGGCCTTTACTCTCCCATTGAGACCCAACATTGGATGTGGCTGCAGGGGAGACAATACCTGAAGGAGCTAAGAGTTGAAGACGCCTGATGACAAGACTCCCAGCAGCTGAGGTGACAAGTTCTTCAGGAAATAGGATGCCTACACCTCAGGGAGTCTGCCACCTTCATTGTAACCTCTAGAAGGTAACATGTGACACTCTCTATTCAAGGGTATATTGCATGTAGAGGTCAAACTCTGAAAGCTAGTTATTTTCGAAGTTGTCAATGGAGCTCAAAGATTGGTCTGATTAATTCTATACTCTTCCAGTTCATCTGAATGAGACTAAAACAAAACGTAACCTTTTTAATACTTGTTCAATCCTTCGATGTCAACCTCAGACCCTGAAGAGGCAAAACACCAAGTTCAGACTCTGAAGAAATCTTAATCTAGCTCATATTTTAGCTTTATAAACCAAACAAGAGTTTTGAGGTTACCAGCTGACTGACACTTTGATATAAAATTGCCCTCCTCCATGCTAATAAAATGAGCAAAAATAGTTTTTAAATGGAGAAAGAAAAACAGAAAAGAAAAAACTTCTTCACAAGCAGCAACCAAATAAGGAAATAAGAACAAATGAAAGCCATTAACCTCCAAAAGCAGAAGCAGGAAAGAAACAGAATTCTGATGAGGCAGGTGGCATGCTATGGGCACTTGAGCCAACTTCCTTGCTCTCAGATCAACCACGAGAAAAGGAAACAACTCTACAAAATTCTCTGAGCTCCGTTCAGTTGCTCAGTCGTGTCCAACTCTTTGTGACCGTATGGAATGCAGCATGCCAGGCTTCCCTGTCCATCACAAACTCCTGGAGTTTACTCAAACTCATGCCCATTGAGTTGATGATGCTATCCAAGCATCTCAGCCTCTGTCGCCCCCTTCTCCTCCCACCTTCAGTCCTTCCCAGCATCAGGGTCTTTTCAAACGAGTCAGTTCTTCGCATCAGGTGACCAAAATATTGTAGTTTCAGCATCAGTCCTTCCAATAAATATTCAGGACTGATTTCCTTTAGGATAGACTGGATGGATCTCCTGCAGTCCAAGGGACTCTCAAGAGTCTTCTCCAACACCACAGTTCAAAAGCATCACGTGTTTGGCCCTTAGTTATCTTTATAGTCCAACTCTCACATCTATATATGACTACTGGAAAAACCATAGCCTTGACTAGACAGACCTTGTCAGCAAAGTAATGTCTCTGCTTTTTAATATGCTATCTAGGTTGGTCATAGTTTTTCTTCCAAGGAACAAACATCTTTTAATGTCACAGCTATAGTCACCATCTGCAGTGGTTTTGGAGCACCAAAAGAGAAAGTCTCTCACTGTTTCCATTGTTTCCCCACCTATCTGCCAGGAAGTGATGGGACCAGATACCATGATCATAGTTTTCTGAATGTTGAGCTTTAAGCCAACTTTTTCACTCTCCTCTTTCACTTTCATCAAGAGGCTCTTTGGTTCTTCTCCTTCTGTCATAAGGGTGGTGTCATCTGCATATCTGAAGTTATTGATATTTCTCCCAGCAATCTTGATTCCAGCTTGTGCTTCATCTAGCCTGACATTTCACATGATATACTCTGCATTTAAGTTAAAAAATAAGTAGGGTGACAATATAGAGCCTTGATGTACTCCTTTCCTGATTTGGAACCAATCTGTTGCTCCATGTCCAGTTCTAACTGTTGCTTCTTCACCTGCATACAGATTTCTCAGGATGCAGGTAAGGTGGTCAGGTATTCCCATATCTTTACAAAAAGACTAGAGAGCTCTTCAAGAAAATTAGAGATACGAAGGGAACATTTCATGCAAAGATGGACTCAAAAAAGGACAGAAATGGTATGGACCTAACAGAAGCAGAAGCTATTAAGAAGAGGTGGCAACAATATACAGAAGAACTATACAAAAAAGATCTTCATGACCAAGAAAATCAAGATGGTGTGATCACTCATCTAGGGCCAGACATCCTGGAATGTGAAGTCACGTGGGCCTTAGGAAGCATCACTACGAACAAAGCTAGTGGATGTGATGGAATTCCAATTGAGCTATTTCAAATCCCAAAAGATGATGCTCTGAAAGTGCTGCACTCAATATTCCAGCAAATTTGTAAAACCCAGCAGTGGCCACAGGACTGGAAAATGTCAGTTTTCATTCCAATCGCAAAGAAAGGTAATGCCAAAGAATGTTCAAACTACTGCACAATTGCGCTCATCTCACACGCTAGCAAAGTAATGCTCAAAATTCTCCAAGCCGGCTTTCAACAGTATGTGAACAGTGAACTTCCAGATGTTCAAGCTGGACTCAGAAAAGGCAGAGGAATCAGAAATCAAACTGCCAACATCCGTTGAATCATCAAAAAAGCAAGAGAGTTCCAGAAGAACATCTACTTCTGCTTTATTGACTATGCCAAAGCCTTTGACTCTGTGTGTCACAACCAAGTGTGGAAAATTTTCTGAACTCTTACTAAAATCTTCCATTAGGAATAATGTGAACTGGGGAGAAGTAGGCAATGCTTTTGATTTTTTTCCTCCCTACTCTTTATATAGTTTGATTTTTTTTAAAAAATAATAAGTTAGCACATATTATTTTTATTTAAGTGAAAATTATTCATGTGAAAAAGAATAAAAATAAGTAAAGACATGCCTTATTTGTCACATAAACAGTGCCTACTTGAGAGCATCAGGGCCATTCGTGGGCAGAGCGTTGAATTTGGTCAATGTATTTATTTTGTTCATCAGACCTTCAACAGGCATACTTCCAAAAGAGAACTGCTTGATTTAAAATATAAAAAATTCTATGTCACTTTTCTGTATTAATTATTCTAAAGAGATGATAATACTTCTTATACACCAGCTTATTATGCTGCTTTGTAAGCAGAAAACATTGAAATAATAACTTTCCTTTACCTAAGGCCTTTATGTTATGTCTTTTTTTTTTCTATAGATATCTAGCCTAGGTAGCATTTATGACAAATGAAAACACATGTATTTGTTTAATATTTACTGCCATGTATTTTCACACTCCGAGTCTTTTAAAGTGACTATAAACATTACTCATTCTCATCTTTCATTTTTTTTTAGGAAAAATACTCATTTATTTATATAATCTACTTGGCTGAGTCAGGTGTTATTTGAGGTCCACTGGCTTAGCAGTTGCACCATATGTCTATCTGCCCTGCAGCATGGGGGATCTTAGTTCCCTGAACACAGACCGAATCCACGTGTCCCTTGCATTGGAAGGTGGATTCTTCACCACTGGACCACCAGGGCAGTCTCTCATCCTTCATTTTTAATTTCCATCAGCTTAGCAAATAATTGTTTTGCCTAGCATTGTGCAAGGCACTGTGGGAACTCCTTGAAATGGGTCTACTCCCAGTGAACTCAGAGCTGCTGGTAATAAAATAGCCCACAGAAGCCATTGTGTCTGCCAGTGCCAGGTGGTTCATGGGGAACTACTAGCTGAGGTCTCTCCTAAGGGTACCAAATTGGGATTCATGATGTACTATTAAAGCCCAATTTGCAGGTCTCAAAATAATGGTCCAACATGGAAGCAACCTAGATGCCCAACAGCAGATGAATGGATAAGGAAGCTGTGGTACATATACACCATGGAATATTACTTAGCCATTAAAAAGAATTCGTTTGAACCAGTTCTAATGAGATGGATGAAACTGGAGCCCATTACACAGAGTGAAGTAAGCCAGAAAGATAAAGAACATTACAGCATACTAACACATATATATGGAATTTAGAAAGATGGTAACGACAACCCTATATGCAAAACAGAAAAAGAGACACAGAAGTACAGAACAGACTTTTGAACTCTGTGGGAGAAGGTGAGGGTGGGATGTTGCGAAAGAACAGCATGTATATTATCTACGGTGAAACAGATCACCAGCCCAGGTGGGATGCATGAGACAAGTGCTCGGGCCTGGTGCACTGGGAAGACCCAGAGGAATCGGGTGGAGAGGGAGGTGGGAGGGGGGATCGGGATGGGGAATACGTGTAAATCTATTGCTGATTCATGTCAATGTATGATAAAACCCACTGAAAAATTATATATATAAAAAAAAAATGGTCCAAGAAGCCTGCCTAGTCCTCAAAGTATCTGAGAATATTGAGGTTCAGCAGATGATTCTTCTTCCCCTATTCTTCCTCTTCCCTCCCACCATGCTTCAAGTGGCTAAAACTTAAAAAAGACAGAGAGAGAGAGAAGGGAGAAGAAGGAGAGAGGAGAGAAAATGAAAAATTGGTTAAAAAGAAAATAGAATGCATATTAGTAAATCTAATCCCTAAAGAATACTCCATGTTAAAGTCATCCCATCGTCATCATTAACTTGGTAGGGGGGTGCCAAGAGGCCTGAGGCAAAGCTGCAGATGCACCGTGTATTACTCAGGGTTCTCCAGAGAAACAGAACAAAAGGGTAGATAGAGATAGAAAATATTTAATGTAGCAATTGGCTTACATGTTTTTGAAGATCAAGAAATTCCACAGTCTGCCATCTGTGAGCTGGAGATCCAGGAAAGACAGTGGTGTATTCAGTGAGCCTGAAAACCTTAAGAGCTGGTTGGTAAGTTCTGGTCAGAGTTCATAAGCCCAAGAGTCAGGAGCTCCGATGTCTGAGGGCAGGAGAAGATGGCTCTCAGTTCAAGCCGAGAGGGCAAATTGGCCGTTCCTCCATCGTTTTGTTCTATTCAGGCCCTCAGTAGACTGGATGATGCCCAGCGCTTGGTGGGGATGATCTCCTTTACTCAACTGACAAAACTGAAAGTGAGTGTTTATCGCTCAATCATGTCCAACTCTTGTGGACTGCAGCCCGCCAAGCAAGCTCCTCTGTCCATGGAATTCTCCAGGCAAGAATACTGGAGTGGATTGCCATGCCCTCCTCCAGGAGATCTTCCTGACCCAGGGATCAAGTCTGGGTCTCTTGCACTGAAGACTGATTCTTTACCATCTGAGCTATCAGGGAAGTCACTCAATCTACACATTCAAAGGCTAATCCCTGTGCAGAAACACCCTCCCAGATAGGCCCAGAAATAATGTTTCACCTGTTATCTGAGCATCCCTTAGCCCAGTTACATAAAATTAACACCTTTAATTCCTTCTGTGACCATGGCAGTCTTCTTGACCTTCATTTCTTAATTTGTTAATTGGTGATAGATAAGGACCTAGTATTTTTAGGGTTAATGAGAGAATTGAGTATGTGAAAGCTCTTTATAGATGGTAGTATGCTATAAAAACATAAATGTAGCAGGATGTACCAGTTATACACTGTCCAGACCAATTTAGAATCAGTTTGCCAAATCAGAGAGATGATGACTACTCCAGAAATCTATATATATGTGCTATTGTGGGGGGAGGAATTTTATTTTCAGGCTGAGGGAGAAGTGTGTGTGTGTGTGTGTGTGTGTCCAGCACTAGTACTAGGTCTAGTCAGGAAGAAAGAAGTAAAAGCAAAAGGGCTGAGTGAATAAACCTGGAATCTGTCCTCATTCAGCATGAGAAGGTTTATATCCCCACTGGGGTAGGGAATTAAAGCAAAGACTGAAGAAGGTGTTTACGTGACATTCTGTGCATCTCTAAGTGCTAGCATGGTTTTGTGGCTCAAGTGACAAAGTGTGACAGAATTAGGAAGCAGGCTCACTCTCTGTTTTATTGAGAAATAAACTGTGACTGACGCTGGGGAATTTTCTGCTTCACCTGCTCTGACAGAATGCTCGTGTGTTGGCTGAAGCCAAACATAAGCATAAGTAATGAAAGGAGTTTGTGTTCCTAGGACAGTCTGGGAAGGAAAAAAGGAGAGAGGAGACCTACTGTAGTTATAAAAGCTTAGGTTCTGCAGGGAGTTTTTTTTATTGTGTAAATCAATGAATCTTACTGTCACATGGAGGTCAAAGTCAGCACACAGATACTCAAGAATCCAGAGATGGAGATGGCCCTGGCAATTTTCAAAAAATATGTAACAGATTTTAAATGAACAGCCTCTTGACTTGGTGTGGGCTTGAACCAATTTCACTTAGGTTTTGAGTGGAAGGTAGGTCTGAGCTAATATTCAAAATGCATTACTGAAAATCTACCCTTCTGTTGGAAATGTATGTGGACGCCTTTACACCTATCCACTGGTCAGGCTTAGTCCATCTGGGTGGCTCCTGAACCATCTTTATGGATCCTCCAAGGAAAACAATGTGAAAAACAGTAAATTAAATGATCTTTAAGATTATGTCCATAAGGAAGAATGGAACTGAATTTTTTAAATGTAGTATAAAACTCTTATTTCTATGTCATAGGTATGTCAAATTCAAGAATTGTGTTCCTTCCAATAGAAATTAGTAATAGAACAAGAATTATGCTCTTGCTGTATTTATGCCCATGAGCACACTTAAGTGAATGAAATCTGGTATTTCATCACTCATTTTTCTGTTCCTTCTCTTTTTTCCAGCCCTAAGACTATACAAGGGAGCACTATGCTACTATTATCATGAACCTAAGCGTTTTCCCACCGATATGTAGAACTAGTCTTTGATCAGACATGCAATCTACTGCTGTGAAAGTAGTCATTCACTCCATTAACACCTTGAGCATTGGCTAAAATCAGGTTTCCCTGGTGGCTCAGTCAGTAAAGAATCCACCCAGGTTCGATCCCTGGGTTGGGAAGATCCCCCAGAGAAGGAATTGGCAACCAATCTCAGTATTCTTGCCTGGAGAATTCCATTGTACAGAGAAGCCTGGCAGGCTACAGACCATGGGATCACAAAGAGTTGGACATGACTGAGCAATTAAGCACACAAACCCACGAGAAAGGCAGGGAATGACATGGCTTTCTCTTTGAGAAATTTCCAGTCTAGTGAGGAAGAAAGGGGGAAAAAAAGAGGTCTACTGTAGCAAGATGTAATACATATTTCAAAATAGGTATGAAAATGCTATGAAAACACAGTAGGGAAAGGAACAATATCTGTTTGAGAAAGTCATCACCTGCCAGAAGCAACTTTCCAAATCTTGAAAGGTGAGTGGAGTTAGTAATGCAGAGAATAAAGGAAGAAATAATGGAGGATGGAGGCCAGTGGATAAGATCGGCATGGAGAAATGTAGTCGACCAGGCTTCTAAGTGACAAGAAAAATAAGGACCGAATGATAAATTTTTATTATTTTTACTAATAGAACCAGAAAACAGGCTAACTTGTTGTTGTTATTAACTGTTAGGTTTTTACATTGCTTTCTTCCAGATAACACAACACTCTCATTACATTTTCCCACTGTATCCTCAGGGACAAGTTTTGGACTTGGGCAGATCTCTTATTGAAATTTTGCCAACTCTTTGGCCAGCAAATGGCAATAGTAGACCTGACAACAGAAATCTGCTGTGGTGAAGTTTTCTGGGAAATGTCAGAGGAATGGTATATATCACGTCAGGTTTCAACGTGCTTATACAAAGTGAGCATTCAACCATTTAAAATTTCACTCATCATCAATAATTACAATTCTATACATTTTTGAAGGCTTTATAGTTCAACCCTAGCATTTTGCTCAAGGCAGACACTTGGGCTTTCCCTTCAAAACTTCCTAAGAGCTAGAATCAGGTAAAACCAGTTTAGCAGATTTTGTCGAGGGTGAGCTACAATCTCCTACACTGTCCCATACTCCAAACACTTACCCCCAAATTGATGGGTGCTGCTGTTGGAATGTCAACATTCTCAGAAATACTGTCAACAAAAGCAGGGCTGGACTCCAAGATATTCAAAACAAGTAACTGAATAAGGTACTATTTTGAAATATGACTTCTTTATAGCTGATTTTGGAATTATTGACCACATGTAATTTTATTTATCTGGGCTCTTGTAGAGAAAAAGCCTCTCAGAGCTCTGTGCATTGATGATGCTTTTTTTTTTTTTCTTAAATGATAGGTCCTGAAAATTTTTGAGGGCAGTGGCATTGCCTGGAAAGTCACATAAAATTATAATCATTTGTAAAGCTAACAGTCAAAGAAAAAGAGTATTTGTAAAAACCCACGGGCAATCATAAAATTAAAAACTGGAAAAACATAAGGCATTTTACTTCTATTCATTTTAAAGTACCGATAGAAAGCAGTCCTTTAGAAGCTGACTTAAATATATCATCACAGAGGCATAGAATTTTAATGCTGGGAAGGACTTCAGATGTTATCTACATCAACCTCTTCATTTACAGATGAGTAACTGAGGTCCATAAAAAATAAGTGCCAAGCTTAAACTCACTAGGAGAGCTGCAATCAGATACCAGAGCTCTTGACTACTACTACTTTTTGTGATAGACACTGTGGAGAAGAAAATCTTCCGAAAACTAAACTACATATGTATTTTTTACCTGACCTCTCCTTTTAAGTAAGATGCTCCATTCAGTTGAAAGACATGAGACAACCCCATCTTCAAGGAACCAAAGTCCAAGGGGAAAAAGTTCCCAGTTTTTTGCTTAAAAACCGTGATCCAGAAAGGATAGATTACAGAATATTCCATATACAGGGAGAGGTTGTTCTTCATCTCTCCGTTTCCTCTTCTGCTCTTACATATAAAGAGAAAATAATCCTTCAAGATGAGGAAGGAAGGAAAGCATTGAGAGGAGAACAATTAAGAAGCAGACTTGATCAATATTTGCTCCAAGATGAAGAAGATAAACGGGCGGACAATTCCAGCGATTTTAAAGCAAAGGGGTCTGGTGTCTGCTCCCAGGAAGGCAGTAGCCTTGAAGGATCTCCCTGGGTTAAAGAGCAGCAAATGCTACCTGGAGTATTGCAGAAAGAAAAAGACCAAGGCAGAATCAGCAGCTTTCCTGTAGACTGTGCAATCTGTATAAGATTCAAACCTCCCCCCATCTCCAGAAGGATATAGAAGCTAACTAGATGGAGAGTCCACAGACCCAGCAGTCTCATGGACGGTCAAAGTGTCAGAAGAAAGACCTATGGATCTTACAGGTAAAGCTCAGTTTGTGGCTGATGACCAGACTTGACAATATGCACCTTAAGGCCCACCAGAGAGCCCAGAAGCCAACCAAGCACCAGCATTGTCTATCAACCCTGTGGCTTTCACGAGAGCTCTCCTCTTGTTATGGGTTGAATTGCATTTCCCCCAAATTAAAATTTTGAATTCCCAACATCCATTGCCTTAGAATGTGACTATATTTAGAGATAGCGGTTTTATGAGCTAATTAAGTTAAAATGAAGTCATCGGGGTGGGTGTTAATCCAATATGACATGCTCGGTCACTCAGTTGTGTCCAGTTCTTTGCAGCCCTAAGGACTATAGCCTGCCAGGCTCCTCTGTCATGGGATTCTCCAGGCAAGAACACTGGAGTGGGTTGCCATTTCCTTCTCCAAATCCAATATAACAAATGTCCTTATAAGTAAAGGAAATCTGGACAAAGGCATGCATAGAGGAACATGTGAACATAAAGACAGCTAAGGAGGGGAACATGGGAGCCAAGGAGAAAGGCCTCAGAAGAAACTAACACTACCAACACTTTGATCTCAGACTTCAAGCCTCTAGCAGTGTGAGAAAATAATTTCTATTGTTTACAACACCCAGTTTATGAAACTTCATTATGGAAGCCTTAGCAAACTAATAGATTACCTTAAGCAGAAGATGCCATTTGGAGGCAGAAAGGACTAGCATTGGATTATAAACTGACTGTGGTTAAACCTCCCAAACTGAAACTCTTAGAAATCAGAAGATTATATGTTTTGTCATCAATTCAAATCACAATGGAGATTTCAATTAAGGAATATTTGATAAACAAAACCAAAAACACCCCTACTGTTTCTATTATCGTTATGCACCTCAGAGCCTATAAATTCTGCAGGGAATTTACTTTGTCTACATTGTATAAAGTCAAAGGCACAAAATAAACAGCTACTTATTGAACTCTGGATCCTTAAAAACAGCATATCAATACCTATTCATACACTTACTTTCCATATTAGCCTATTAAAAGACTACTAGAATGGATTAATTTTGTTAGTTTGATTAGAAAGATAAATGCATTAATAAATTGTGAGTTTTTTTTTAACAGTTAAATATTTTTGTTTATGGGTTGGACTACAGATCTATTACTGAGTCAGTCACGTATTTGTCAAACATGCAAGGCAATATGAATACAAATTTGGAGTTACAAAGAATGGTAGATTGAATCCCACTTCTGTCACTAGACCAAACATGTAGCTTTAGGCAATTTATTAAATGTCTCCAAGCCTTTTCCTCCTTGTCTGTAAAACGTAGATAATGAAATCTAATTCATAGCGTTCTTGTGAATTTGAAATTGATAGCACTGAGAATATATAGTAAATGGTTGAGACAAATGAAAATTCAGTTTGAAATCAGTTGGGACCAGACTATAGAGAGCTTTTGATGTCCAAACTATGGAAGCTTGCACTTAAGTAAGAAAGAACACTGATACAGAAATGCTGTGGCTCAGAGGGCTCAGTGTTCTATATTTTATCATAATTACAGTCTGAGGATAATCGTTCATTGTGAATCTCTTGAGTTTGAAGTTTAGTGGCGCAAAGCATCAAGACATTTTTCATCTTAGGATAAAATTTAGTCACATTTTCTATTCCTTATTTTGGGAAATTTTTCTCCTAGTTGCAAATATATACAATATTTTAGCTACCTAGATCTCCCTTCGAGAATGAAGGATTTATTTCCCAAGCTGTGGGAGTGCTGATGGCAGACATTAATCAACTGTTTGCCATTTGGGGGAATTGCCTCTGTTAAGAAGAACTACTTCTCCCAAATTTACAGGCCCAGAGGCAGCTTATGTTTAATGACTAATGAAGGGGTTCTGTTGTGAGCAACTGGCAGAGGAAGCAGAAAGTAATCATGAATCATGGATGGCTTGACTCATAAGGATGCAAGCTGGAAATGGCTAGAGGTCGCACTTATAAGAAGGTAACCTTGAAAGAAGGTGATAAGAGAAAATCTTTCCTAAAAGCAGAGTTCTAGGCAATACAGCTGGTCATTCACACTAGAAAACAGGCATTAAAAAACAGTCGACAGAATTACCCACCAGTGACCCTAGCTATACCTAGTCATCAACCATCCTGGTGGTTAAAAAAGAGGTGCATAACTAGAATAATCATAGAAGTAGGGATGGGGGCTATGAAAGATCAAACAATACTAGCACCAACTTTCCGCAGTAGATTAAACACTGCCATTTCTGAATGGTCAAAAGCCAGTGATAGAGACCAATGATGGGTTTTAATATGGCACAAACCTTCAAGGTCACCAGTTAGGCTCATGGTGTCAAACTGAACACATTGAACATCTTTTATGATAGAGGTGGCAGCTATTGATTTTGATAAGAATAAACTTACATCCTCATTATGGATTTGCACTTCCTGACTACAAGGTCTCCGTCAACAATACTTTCCCAGGATTTAAAGACTGTTTAGTTTACCAGCACAGGGTACTACTTCATAGCAAAGGAAGTGTTGGTGTGAGCTTGACCGTGGTGTTCACCGATTCTATTACAACTATACCGCCCAGAAGCTTCTGGCTTAAAGAAATGGCAGAAAGATTCTCCAAAGAAGACATACAGATGGCTCACAAACACAGGCAAAGATGCTCAACATCACTCATTATCAGAGAATTACAAATCAAAACCACCAGGCACCATCTCATGCCAGTCAGAATGGCTGGTAGCTAAAAGTCTACAAACAACAAATGCTGGAGAGGGTGTGGAGAAAAAGGAACCCTTTTACACTATTGATGGGAATGCAAACTAGTACAGCCGCTATGGAAGACAGTGTGGAGATTCCTTAAAAAACTGGAAATAGAATTGCCATACAACCCAGCAATCCCACTGCTGGGCATACACACCGAGGAAACCAGATCTGAAAGAGACACGTGCACCCCAATGTTCATCACAGCACTGTTTATAATAGCCAGGACATGGAAGCAACCTAGATGCCCATCAACAGATGAATGGATAAGAAAATTGTGGTACATACACACAATGGAATGTTACTCAGATATTAAAAGGAATGCATTTGAATCAGTTCTAATGAGGTTGATTAAACTGGAGCCTACTATACAGAGTGAAGTAAGTCAGAAAGAAAAACACCAATACAGTATATTAATGCATGTAAATGGAATTTAGAAAGATGGTAATGATGACCCTATATATGAGACAGCAAAAGAGACACAGATATAAAGAACAGACTTTTAGACTCTGTACGGGAAGGTGAGGGTGTGATGATTTGAGAGAATAGCATCGAAACATAAATATATTATCATATGTGAAATAGATTGCCAGTCCATGTTCGATGCATGAGACAGGGTGCTCAGGGCTGGTGCAATGGGATGACCCTGAGGGATGGGATGGGGAGACAAGAGGGTGGGAGGCTCAGGATGGGAAACACAGGTACACCCATGGCTGATTCACGTGAGTGTATTGCAAAAACCACCAAAATATTGTAAAGTAATTAGCTTCCAATTAAAATAAATAAAATTTTGAAAAAACATAAAAAAGAAATGGCAGAAAGAGATAGTAAAAACACAGCTGAAGCACCAGCTTGGGGTCAGCTTGAGAGGATCTGGTACCATCTTCCAGGATTCAGTGCACATTCTGTATCAGGGACCTTTATATGGAGCTGTCTCTTCAGTGGGTAGACTATGTGGACTGAAAATCTGAGTGGTAAGAAGAGGAGCCCCTCTGCTACTATCACTACTAGCGGCATTATTGGAGAATATGTGCCTTCTATCCTACAGCTTTGAACTGTGGGGGTTTAGAAGTTCTGGCCCCCAAAGGGGGAGAAACATTGGAATAAGGGAACACAAAACAGTTCCATTTAACTATAAAGATCAGTTGAAACCAGATCACTTTGGATTCCTTGTGCTGAGAAACCAGGAATCAAGAAGAGGATTCACCATGTTAGAAAGGATAATTGATCCTAATCATCAGGTAGAGCTGCTATTACACAATGGATCAGGGAGAAATATGTTTCAACAAAGGAAATCTACTTGGGTGCCTCTTTGCAATCTGTCTACAACTTTTATAGTAATTAGGGAAAAAAATGCAGCAGTAATGATTCAGAAAAGTGCATTGTACAGGGCTCAGATTTTTCAATGATGGGGGTCTGGGTCATATCACCAGGTAAGCAATCAACAGCAGTAGAGATACTAGTTTAAAGTCAAAAAAATCTGGAAAGGATAGTAGAGCATGGAGACAGGGAGTATCAGTTGTAGCCATAGATCAACTATAGTGGTGGAAGCCATAGTTCCTCTCACTAATTTTATAGGATTAAGAGCCCCTAGAAATCTGAAAGAGCTGTACTGAAATTTAAGATGTGATTCTGAGTGGTACCAGGGGTGGACTCTTTTGCATGCTGTGATTGTTACCCTTTGAGGATGAAAGACTTAATCTTCCACCTTCTGGGAGGGCTTCATGAAGAGATCCTTCAATAGTCAGCTCTAAACTGGAGTCCCTTTGTTAAAGAGATCTGCTTTCACCCAAGGCAAATTCACTTCTCGCCTGGCTCACGTGCAATGAATAACCAACATGGGAGTGTAAAGCTGAATTCCTCACCCCAACTCATGACAACTCTGAAGGACCATTCAAGATTCAAGACCCTCTGTGGGATTCTCTGAGGCCTTTGTTGAGATCCTAATGCAGTCCACTTTCTCCTTTGTCCAGCACTCCCCCTTCTTTCCATTAAGTGTTGGTTCCAGGAGCACCTTTAATATATCTCTTGCATAATAATCTCCGTCACAGAATCTGCTTCTGGAGAACTCATTTTATGACAGATACAAACCGTGGGATAGAAAAATCCAGCCAGTCTAAGAGAAACAGGAAAAAGGAGGGGGAAAAAATGAGACCTAAAGTTAATAACCTACTGGAAGAAGAAATTAGAGTGGCCAAAGAAGTCAAGCTGGGAATTGTTCCTGTACATTATAACAGTCCAACATTTATACCAAGGTAGATTCCACTTAAAATCTAAGAATAATAAAACATTTTTCCACATTTTCCTTTCTTGTTGCACTGAGTAAGAGTTTATTGGGAGTGTTGGGAAAATAATGGAGTCTTATCTCACACCTGATTGCTCATATATTCATCTGACTATCTGCCTGGGTGTCCTTTTATAAAACAAAACAAAACACCAATTCTGTGTCGTCCCAACAGGCAAAGGAATATACAATCTAACACTGTACTATTAAAAAATAATTAGAAATAGTTCCAGTCATTTTCCCTAAGCATGTGTGTGTTAAAAAAAAAAAAAAGAAGAAGCTAAACTAAAACAGATCATATCTTGAGGCACTATTAAATGGATAAACATAATAATTTTTCCAATTTCTCTGCAAGTGAAAAATTCTAACTATCCTACAAAAAGCTCTCATTTGATGGATATTAATTTCAACTAAGCAATAATGATATGAGCTGTAGGGAACTCTGGCCATCATAAGTGTGTTTGTTCATTAAGTTTCCATGAATGCTCTAAAGTTTATTTTAGATTGCATTTGGATTCCAATGAAATGAATTATAACATATTAATATGGAACACTGAGTTTATTTTCTTTAAAAAGTTTACTTGTTTGGTACAAAAGAATATTATACAATTCAGCTAACAAAGTTTTATTGTAAACTGTAGTCTAAGAATTTTAAGGAGAGATTGTTTTTTCTTGATATTTGCCATTTGGTATTCAAAATAACTTTGTCAAGACATAATATTTCATTCTATTAAAAAGTTAATTGAATATGAAATTTATAAAATAATTAAGAATTTATTAGCTTCCCACATGAGACTCTGAGAAAAATACCACGTAAAATTTGACTTGCATTTTCTGTGGCATGTTAGAAGATATAACAGACAAAATAGATAACATTCTTTATTTTGTGGAAATTTGTGTCAATGGAGTTCAAGCCCAGGAGACATATTTGTATGCTCCTGTATATTTCTAGTCTTGCCGGAAGTGATTCTTGGGCAATGATGGAGATATTATAAGGGTGATAAAGATTGTTTTACACTATAAACTTGGGCTAAGTTGCTTCAATTGTGTCCAACTCTGCGACCCCATGGACTGTAGCCCTCCAGGCTCCTCTATCCATGGGAGTCTCCAGGCAAGAATACTGGAGTGGGTTGCCATGCCCTCCTCCAAGGGATCTTCCTGACCCAGGGATTGAACCCAGGTCTCCCACATCTCAGGCAGATTCTTTACCAGCCCCATATAAGAACACATTAGATTTAATTTTAAAAAATAACAAAAACTTAAGTTTGGTTTGGTTTTTGTAACTATCCTACAAAAAGAGTTTTTTGTAGGATAGTTAGAATTTTTCACTTGCAGAGAAATTGGAAAATTTATTATGTTTATGAAAGATGGAAAGAGCAAAATTCCCACTATTTCAACCAAAGTAATAAAGTATAACTTACAAATTCACAACTTTTCTTAAAGAGTTTAGGTCACAAGTCAACAAAGTAAGCTGAAATCTAAAGAAAATCAGGTGTCTCAAATGCACAATGAAACATGAGCCCTTGCTTACTGGGGAACATGCCACTGAACACCAACATGAAGCCTTTAACTAAGAAGTTTACTAATGGCAAAGTGTATGTGATTTAGAGAATATCCAACTCCTGGAAACTTCTGGAATCAGCAGATAAAAGAGGAATTTGTACCGTCTTGCAGTCATGGATCTCACTGGATACTCACAAGAACAGGTTGGGCAGGGTGACTATTATGAGAATGCATCCCTGTGATGCAGACTTAGGGGAGAGGCGCAAATAGCCATGAAAGGCAAGGCACTGTGCTTACCTGTATCCTTGTCAGCCTCTATTATAAATCAAAGACCTTTAGCTACTGGATAAAGGGAAAATACAGTGGTCCTTTCAGCTTTTTCTGCAGTGAAAAACCACTGCAGAAAGGCAAAGGGAAGAGTAAAATACTATCTTTCCCGGGGGAGGGACAGAAATATATGTTATGCCAAGACTTGGATCTATAAAAACAAAGGGAAAATGTTGACATAGAATAAGTGACAATATTATAAAATTCTTTCTTTTCTTTTTTTTTTTTTACTTTTAATTGCTTTAAGAGAAAACTGTCTAAAGCTAAAAAAGCTAACTAGATATCCTGAGTTGATAGCACATGCACAACCAAAATATATGATGATAATTGTACAAAAAATGGGATGAAGGAATTGGGAGCATACTGTTGTAAGACTCTTCCACACATCTATATAAGATGGTTTAAATGTATGTTCTAATTAAAGATATATATTATAAACCTGAGGGCAACCATTATAATTTTTTAAGATGTAAATAATAATTCAGTCAGTTCAGTTCAGTCACTCAGTCATGGCCGCCTCTTTGTGAACCCATGGACTGCAGCACTCCAGGCCTCCCTGTCCATTGCCAACTCCCGGAGTTTACTCAAACTCATGTCCATTGAGTCGGTGATGCCATCCAACCATCTCATCTCTCATCCCCTTCCTCCACCTTCAATCTTTCCCAGCATCAGGGTCTTTTCCAAGGAGTCAGTTCTTCGCATCAGGTGGCCAAAGTGTTGGAGTTTCAGCTCCAGAATCAGCCTTTCCAGTGAATATTCAAGACTGATGTCCTTTAGGATAGACTGGTTGGATCTCCTTACAGTCCAAGGGATTCTCAAGAGCCTCCTCCAACACCACATTTCAAAAGCATCAATTCTTTGGTGCTCAGCTTTCTTTATAGTCCAATTCTCACATTCATACATGACTGCTGGATAAACCATGGCTTTGACTAGACACTTTTGTTGGCAAAGTAATGCCTCTGCTTTTTAATATGCTGTCTAGGTTGGTCATAACTTTTCTTCCAAGGAACAAGTGTCTGTTAATTTCATGGCTGCAGTCACCATCTGCAGTGATTTTGGAGCCCCCAAAAAAGAAAGTTTGCCACTGTTTCCACTGTCCCCATCTATTTGCCATGAAGTGATGGGGCCAGATGCCATGATCTTAGTTTTCTGAATGTTGAGGTTTTTTTTTTCCATTTATTTTTATTAGTTGGAGGCTAATTACTTTACAATATTGTAGTGGTTTTTGCCATACATTGACATGAATCAGCCACAGATTTACATGTGTTCCCCATCCCGATCCCCCCTCCCGCCTCCTTCTCCATCCCATCCCTCTGGGTCTTAGTTTTAAGCCAACTTTTTCACTCTCCTCTTTCACTTTCATCAAGAGGCTCTTTAGTTCTTTGCTTTCTGCCATAAGGGTGGTGTCGTCTGCATATCTGAGGTTATTGACATTTTTCCTGGCAATCTTGATTCCATCTTGTGCTTCGTCCAGCCCAGTGTTTCTCATGATGTACTCTGCATATAAGTTAAATAAAAATTAGAAGTGATTAAACGGAATCCTGTGAATTACACCTTTTACAAGCTAAAAGATGTCAGAAAATAGAGAAAATAAATTAAAAAATGGAACTAATAGAAGATAGCAGTAGGATGGTAGGTTTTATTCCAACCACTTTAATAATAACATTAATTATAAGCAACCTATACACACCAATTAAAACACAGACATTAGGTTTGATGAAAAATCAAAATTCAACTGTACATGTCTACAAAAACACGCACTAAATATAAAGAAGTAGGTTCAAAGTAAAAGGAAGAAAACATCATACTGTGAAAATGTTAACCAAAATAAAGTTACAAAAGCAAAATTAATGATTTTTATATAAAGGGGGGAAACTATACAAAAGAGTAAAACGTTTACAATAGTACCTTACAGTTTGGTCAATTACATGTATAGGTAATTCATTAATTACCTGAAAAATAATAAAGTAGAATACAGCACACACACACAAAAAAACTACTTGAGCAATAATGAGGAAGGGCATATTTGAAATGCAGTCTAAGAATTCTGAGTACCTAATTCTGTTTACAATGTGTTTTGAAAGACTCTGGTGGTTTGGGGAATTCAGGCAATGAAACCAGGTAACTCAATCTGCCAATTGATACCCTCCTCCAAATATTCCCTATAAATCTTTCTTCAAGAAAAAGAATGGAAATAAAAAATTAGAAATAATAACTCTTAGGATAGGAGCCTCCAATTACTAGAAAAACAAGTAAATGTTGATAAACTTCACTCTTGGAATAGCTATTTAAATATAACATACTGGTACTTCATTGATGGTACCATTTATATTTCACAAATTCAGGAGTAGTGTGTGTTTGAATGGAGTTGAAAAACCAAAAAATGAAGCATTAACATTATTTAAATACCTGAAAATAAGGAACAAATGGTGATGCTGATGTTATTTGCATCCTAAAATACATAAAATATATTTTACATATAAAATATGTAAAATATTTGAAAATAATACAGTACACTAATATAATATTTGCTATGTTAAAGCTTAGGAAATGAGTGGAGAGAGAAGAATATTATAAAATATCATCACACACTACCATTGCTGACTGTCAAAATCAGTCATGGCAAAGATAAAACTTGTCTTCCACTTCTATAAAAGTGGTATTCCAAGTGAATTTCATAGTTCAGTCAAAAATGTATCATTCCTCCTTCTGGTGTATAAGCGGGAACACATGTTGGAACACACACATGCACATACACACACAAATCAGAATGTTTTGCCATTTAAAATCTCAAATTGTGATTCATGGCAGCTAAGTGATTTTATTCCTGAGAGCAATTCAATTATATTCCATTTGGAGGAATTCATTTTGAAGTGTTGAAATAAAGCCAGTTTCAGTTGGGACTTCTAAGCAAAAGGAGAAAAAAATCACAGCTATTCATAAAGCATGTAAGATGGAGAAACAATAAACACTATTTTGCAAGTTTAAGAGAATCTTTTGCAAACAATCTGTAAAATTGGCCCTATTGAAATAACTCATATACAGCACATTCACATTATTTTATTTTCTTTCATTTCTAATCCTGCCAATAATAATAAAACAGAAATACTATAATTTAATGCTTTATTGAAATGCTACTACTGATGTACACAAACAGTGGCAAGATTTCAAAGGTACATGTGAATTAAAGTCATATGCTTTCCATGAAAAAAGAAATAAGACCTTAAGATTTGCTATCTTTCGTTGTGCCTTAACACAAGCTTAAAGACATACCATGTAATTGGTTATGGGAAACAGTTGCTTATCAATATCTGGATTTCTGTTTGGTTTTAAATCCTGTAGAAACATAAAGAAGGGATACTCTATTAAGAATCTAAACTGGAAACAATCTAATATACACACTTTCAACCCAAGTTCATTCACCCACATTCAATAGATGAATAGATTTTTGTCTCTAGTGTTATTGGTCTTCATTGCCATCAAACACTATTGTTCTCAGGAGAAATAAAGCCCTCAAAGATAATGAACAGCATAAAATTTGATTCTCTGGAGAGCAATGCCATCAAAGCATTTTGTTAGTGTATATTTCTTTTTTAAGTGTAAGACAAACATGTAATATTAAGATTGAGCCATATTGATCTTTTGTACTGTTTAGAGGTATGACAGTGAAAAGGGTTGTTGTTTTTCTTTTCTCATGACATACTGTTGAAGAAGACAACCTCCAGGAGGTTATGAGCCTTTAAGTCATGGATTTCATGTCCCCAAATTCTCCCTTTAATGTCACCAGAGTAGAGGCCACAGACTTAGGAATATTGCCCATTTTTATCAACAGATGGGGCTTTTGAAGTTCAAAAGCTCAATATTAGGAAAGATTCTGGGCATTTTGAATTAGGCAGGCTAGAATTACTATTAATAAATAAATCTAATTTCCAGCTTCTGTGCTTTTATTTATACCTCACTTAACTGAAACACATAAATTCAGGCTATGTCATTAGTGTTCCCCAAATTATTGCTAAAATTCAACTGACAGTTCTAAGACAGATATTGTTTGTTGTTCTTCTAGGCTGTCCTTTTTCCTAGAACTGCTTGCTGTTGTTTTAAGGTATTTTCACTGGTCTTCTCTCTATGAGGTCATTATTAAGAACCATTTAAGCATGTAATGCTCTCATATATGATATGTAGAAAAATTATGCTTAAATAATTCTGTTAATGCCTTCATATAAAATATGTAACATATATAGATAAAACACCACTTAATTTTCTATAAAATTATACTGAAATATATTACCAAATATATTTTTATTTGGATCTAGGGTTTTATAGAGCTCATAAAAACAACTATGTCTATAAAGACAAGTAAGGCAAATACAAATAAATTAAATAGAATATTTTCCAACCCAAAACTCTAAACACCAACATATAGCCCAATAAAATAATTAATTATCTTAAGTTCAGTATGAGAACAATAAATAAGCCTGCTTTATGGGATTTTGTTCAATGATTTTTCAAATAAAATAACTCACATTGAATTTCTTATGCAACGGTATTTAACAAGCTATCGTATATGCAATAGTATATGATGACTCAAGGATAAAGAATTTGCCTGAAAATGCAGGAGACACAGGAGACATGCGTTTGATACCTGGGTCAGAAAGATCCTCTGGAGAAGGAAATGACAACCTGAAAAACCCCATGGACAGAGAAGCCTGGAAGGTTACAGTCCATAGGGTCACAAAGAGTTGGATGTCACTGAGTGCCTAACAGGTTTTTTTCACTATAAGATAGAAAAGATACCACAAATCAGTGCAGGAAGGACATACTGTTTAGTAAAGTTTGGTGAGTAGAAAGACAGAAAGGAAAGGGCTCCTTGTATGGCAAAAAGAAAACAAGATTCCAATCTAACACTACATATAAGGATGTACTCTAGGCAAAAGAAATACTGAAGTGAGAAAGGTAAAAATATAGTTAAAAGAAGGAAACACAAAAGATCAGTGTGTGCAAAAATGCCATTAGAAATCAATGGTAATTAGAAACATATAAATTAAAAATAGATCTCATTTTAAAATATTATACAGGAAAAAATGAGAAAGCTGGATGATTTCAATTATTGTAAAGAAGGTGGTGTTTTAAGACTCCCATACATTGCTAGTGGAAGGATGAACTGGCACAGCCATACTAGAGAGAATCTATCATTACTGAGGCAAATAAAATGTAGACACAGCTTGCGATAGAGACTTTCTGTTCATAAGCTCAAATAAATTCTTACACAAGTAGGTAAAGATTCTAGGATATTTATCACAAAATTATGTGTAGCAGCTGCAAGCTGGAGGTAACATGAATGTCAGGCTCTAGAAGAAAAGAAAGTAAATAAAATGTCCGGATGAATGCATGAATTTACACAGCAAATTAAAGTAACAAATAGATGTCTAGGTACCAACATGAATGAATATCAAAAACGTTGTGCTTAGTGGAAAAAGAAAATGAGATATATTTTATAATAACATTTAGAAAAATTAAATATTCACCCACAAGATACACATATTTTGTAAGAACACACACATTTGGAGGAAAAATTATTACACACAATAATATAGCTGCTGTTCCAGTTGTCTTTGTTGAATAACCAACCACTCTAAAACTTAGCAGCTAAAAACAATGATCTTCCATTTTGCTCATGTGTCTGTGAGTAAGGGTTTCAGGAGCAGCTTGAGTAGGCAATACCTGTGCCGGCTTTGTATACACAGAGAACATTAGAAGTATTATATCAGGAGCTGAGTTGATCTCTAGGATCAAGACCTATCCTTTCACATTTCTGACACCTTGGCAGAGACACTAGAAGCCTTGACTTACCTTGGAAGCTCTCCTGCTCAACTGTATACTCAGGGCCTGTCCACAAGATTTCTCCAGCAAGGAAGTTAGATCATGAGAGCAGTACTTTTAAAGGCTAATCCGGGAGATTGTGTGAAATCACTTTCATTATAGTTGCTGATAATCACATAGGAGGGATCACATAGTTTGTTGGAGACCATCGCTTCAAAGCCTTTTGGTTTTATAACCAATCTGAACACATGGACCACAGACTTGTCTAACTGAATGAAAATATGAGCCATGTTGTGTAGGGCCACCCAAGACAGACAGATCATAGTGGAGAGTTCTGACAAAACGTGGTCCACTGGAGAAGGGAATGGCAAACTACTTCAGTATTTTTGCCTTGAGAACCCCATGAGCACTATGAAAAGGCAAAAAGATAGGACACTGAGAGATGAGCTTCCCAGGTTGGTAGGTCCCCAGTATGCTACTGGAGATCAGTTGAGAAATAACTCAAGAAAGAATGAAGAGATGGAGCCAAATCAAAAACAACACCCAGTTGTGGATGTGACTGGTGATAGAAGCAAAGTCCGATGTTTTAAAGAGCAATATTGCATAAGAACCTGGAATGTAAGGTCCATGAATCAAGGCAAATTGGAAGTGGTCAAACAAGAGATGGCAAGAGTGAACGTCAACATTTTAGGAATCAGTGAACTAAAATGGACTGGTACGGGTGAATTTAACTCAGATGACCATTGTATCTACTACTGTGGGCAAGAATCCCTAACAAGAAATGGAGTAGCCATCATAGTCAACAAAGTCCAAAATGCAGTACTTGGATGCAATCTCAAAAATGACAGAATGATCTCTGTTTGTTTCCAAGGCAACCCATTCAATATCACAGTAATCCAAGTCTATGCCTCAACCATTAATGCTGATGATGCTGAAGTTGAAAGGTTCTGTGAAGACCTACAAGATGTTCTAGAACTAACACCCAAAAAGGATGTCGTTTTCACTATAGGGGACTGGAATGCTAAAGTAGGAAGTCAAGAGATACTTGGAGTAATAGGCAAATTTGGCCTTGGAGTCCAGAATGAAGAAGGGAAAGGGCTAACAGAGTTTCGCCAAGAGAACACACTGGTCATAGCAAACACCCTCTTCCAACAACACAAGAGAAGACTCTACACATGGCCGTCACCAGATGGTCAGTACCAAAATCATACTGATTATATTCTTTGCAGCCAAAGATGGAGAAGCTCTATACAGTCACCAAAAACAAGACCAGGAGCTGACTGTGGCTCAGATCATGAACTCCTTATTGCCAAATTCAGACTGAAATTAAAGAAAGTAGGGAAAACCACTAGATCATTCAGGTATGACCTAAATCAAATCTCCTACGATTATAAAGTGGAAGCGAGAAACAGATTCAAGTGATTAGATCTGATAGACAGAGTGCCTGAAGAACTGTGGATGGAGGTTTGAGACACTGTACAGGAGGCAGTGATCAAGAAATCCCCAAGAAAAAGAAATGCAAAAAGGCAAAATGGTTGTCTGAGGAGGCCTTGCAAATAGCTGAGAAAAGAAAAGGAAAGATATACCCGTTTGAATGCAGAGTTCCCAAGAATATCAAGGAGAGATAAGAAGGCCTTCCTCAGTGATCAATGCAAAGAAATAGAGGAAAACAATAGAATGGGAAAGACTAGAGATCTCTTCAAGAAAATTAGAGATACCAAGGGAACATTTCATGCAAAGATGGGCACAATAAAGGAAAGAAATGGTATGGACCTAACAGAAGCAGAAGCTATTAAGAAGACGTGGAAAGAATACACAGAAGAATTCTACAAAAAAGATCTTCATGACCCAAATAACTACAATGGTGTGATCACTCACCTAGAGCCAGACATCCTGGAATGTGAAGTCAAGTGGGCCTTAGGAAGCATCACTACGAACAAAGCTAGTGGAGATGATGGAATTCCAGTTGAGCTATTTCAAATCCTAAAAGATGGTGTTGTGAAAGTGCCACACTCATGCTAGCAAATTTGGAAAACTCAGCAGTGCTGCAGGACTGGAAAATGTCAGTTTCCATTCCAGTTCCAAAGAAAGGCAATGCCAAAGAATGTTCAAACTACTGCACAATTGCACTCATCTCACATGCCAGCAAAGTAATGCTCAAAATTCTCCAAGCCAGGCTTCAACAGGACGTGAACCATGAACTTCCAGATGTTCCAGCTGGATTTAGAAAAGGCACAGGAACCAGACATCAAATTGCCAACATCTGATGGATCATCGAAAAAGCAAGAGAGTTCCAGAAAAACATCTATTTCTGCTTTATTGACTATGCCAAAGCCTTTGACTGCATGGATCACAACAAACTGTGGAAAATCTTAATGAGATGGGAATACCAGACCACCCGACCTTCCTCCTGAGAAATCTGTATGCAGGTCAAGAAGCAACAGTTAGAACTGGACATGGAACAACAGACTGGTTCCAAATCAGGAAAAAAGTACCTCAAGGTTGTATGTTGTCACCCTGCTTATTTTTTATCTTATATGCAGTGTATATCATGCGAAATGCTGGGCTGGATGAAGCACAAGCTGGAATCAAGATTGCCGGGAGAAATATCAATAACCTCAGATATGCAGATGACACCCCCCTTACAGCAGAAAGTGAAGAACTAAAGATCCTCTTGATGAAAGTGAAAGAGGAGAGTGAAAAAGTTGGCTTAATGCTCAACATTCAGAAAACTAAGATCATGGCATCTGGTCCCATTGCTTCATGTTTCATGGGGAAACAGTGGAAACAGTGTCAGATTTTATTTTTCTGGGTTCCAAAATCACTGCAGATGGTGACTGCAGTCATGAAATTAAAAGACACTTGCTCCTTGGAAGAAAAGTTATGACCCACCTAGACAGCATATTAAAAAGCAGAGACATTACTTTGCCAACAAAGGTCTATCTAGTCAAGGCTATGGTTTTTCCAGTAGTCATATATGGATGTGAGAATTGGACTATAAAGAAAGTTGAGTGCCAAAGAATTGGTGATTTTGAACTGTGGTGTTGGAGAAGACTCTTGAGAGTCCCTTGGACTGCAAGAAGATCCAGCCAGTCCATTCTAAAGGAGATAAGTCCTGAGTGATCATTGGAAGTGTTGATGCTGAAGTTGAAACTCTAATACTTTGGCCACCTGACCTGGCATGCTGCGGTTCATGGGGTCTCAAAGAGTTGGACATGACTGAGCAATTGAACTGAACTTTAGTTTATAGATACCACTGCAAAATATGGTTTTTTATTGCTGATTCTAGACTTTTATGTTTAAATGTTAAGAAATTGGAACAAAACTCTAAAGAAGGTATTTATTACATTAATAGACTTTTTTTCCCAATCAGCATTTATGTATCCAATACTTAACTATATGCAAGGCACTTTGAAAAGCCTCTGGAACCTGTAACTACCTTACAATATGATGTTAGGGAATTTACTTATCCTCTTCTCTTTACATAATAGGAGTTGGGCTACACATCTCTTAAGGGTGTTTCTACAAAAAAAAAGTCATCTTAAATTTAAAAATAGTGGCAGAACTAATAGTAAAATTAAAGATAGTTCATGATAAATTCACAAAAGAAGTCATCAGATTATAAACATATATTATCCCAGTGGAGGGTGATACTGAAGCAGAAAGAAAAGGAAAGAGAAGGTGAAAATTGACCTAGAACTTGAAAAACAGTATAGTTGAATAAATATAGAGGAAAAAGTACTTAAAGTGAAATGAACAACATGAGAAAGGCTAAAAAAATAGGAATGTGTTCCTGCCTGGGGCAGAGTCAATAAACTTACTTTGAGCAGGCAGAGGTCGCAACTGGTGACTGAATCCTACCTTTGGTTTTGTTTGGCGAGCACAGGGGTTCTCAAATATTTGCTAATTGCCCACATCTTTAGAGAGAGAGAGAGACTTTACCTAGCTCTAAAAGTATCTGACAAATTGGCTCAAATTTCCATATGACAAAAGTCTGCTGGAACTAAGCAGAGGGTGTTCACTTTTAGATGGACCATTCACTCTGCAGTTGTCCACAATTGCCACCAATTTATATTACACTCAGGTTTTGGATGCTTGCACTCACTCAGTCAACTCTGACTCTTTGCAGCCCCATGGACTACAGCCCACCAGGCTCCTCTGACTGTGGAACTTTCCAGGAAAGAATACTGCTGCATTGGTTGCTATTTCCTCCTCCAGGGATCTTCCCAAGCCTGGGGTTGAACCCCCATCTCTTGCACCTGCTGCATTGCCAGTGGATCCTGTACCACTGTACCACCTGGGAAGCCCTCAGCAGGTTTTAATTACCTATAAACCCTGGGGTAGCCCTATAGAAATTTCAATATGTCTAAGCCACAGGTAGCTACATTTTTAAGAAGTTATAGATAATATAATTGCCAGGCTATAAAATTTGAATTCCATTTTATGAGATTTTACTATATACAGTTTTTAATAAAAAGTTTATGTTTTTGAAATGCATTTCTTGGACACTGAAAATAGTTCCAGTTATGTGCCTGAGGATGCTAGAATCAAAAAGAAGTCTACTCAGGAAACAGGAAAAGATAGAGTCATGAGCCAAGAAGGAAGTTGATTTTAGAGGATCATCATCAACCAATCAGAAGAAAGTCACACACCCTGCAGCCCTCACTCCACATTTTACCTCTAAAAACACCTCCCCCCAAAACCATCCAAAAATTGGGAGTTTCTGAGCATGAACTACGTTTCTCCTTGTTTGGTCCTGCAATAAACCTTTTTCTGCTCCAAAACTCCAACATTTAGGTTTGCTTGGCCTCACTGTGTGTCAAGCACATGAAGTTGTACTTGGTGACATTGGTAGGTGGGTTATTTAGAAGGATTATTAGTGCCCATAAAGAAGAAGTCTGAGAAAGCTGCCTTGCCCCTTTTGCAACATAAGACTATAATAGGAAATCTGGGACCCCAAAGAGACCCTCACAGGACCATGTTGACACTCTAATCTTCTGATTTTATAACTTCCAGAACTGTGTGAAATAAATATTTATTGTTTATGAGCCGCCCAGTCTGTGATGTTTTGTTACAGCTGACTGAATGAATTAAGACAACCTATTAAATTTTCATCTTCCTATAGTAAAAATCAAAATATGTATAAAACTAATTCTAAAAATTAACACAAGTATGTTACTTAGGTATTTAGAGCAAACACAGGAGGCAATAATTAAGAGCTGAAGATGGTCACTTCCAGGGCTACTTCCTGGGAATGGTAGAGAAGGGAGGGGAATGGAGTAATGGAGAACAAATGGAATAAAAAATAACTTGTTTATTACCAAAACCTTTATAGAAAGAGTGTCATTTAAAAGCATTTATGTATGTAACTTTAATAAAATTAAAAAGCCACAAAACAAAATTTAAAACACTTATCATATAACCACTTACACACATAGTTTAGTTAAAAGATCTTATTATCTTCTTGATGCTATACGAACAAGTGTAATCTTAAAAAGCCTGTATGCCTTTCCTAACACCCTCCACCCCAGAGATCCTCAACTACAGCCAACTTTCTTTTGTTAAGAAACAAAATTCAACAGAGTAAATATGAAGTTCTAATTGGTTTTATTCAACAATTTATGAATCAGGCTGCATCTCATCTAGTTGCTACATGAGATGAAAAAGAGAAGAATGACTTTTTAGGCCAGGACATCTTACTGGGGGAAAGGACTAGCACAGGCTTTTATCATGCAGGTTGCCTCTTTTTCCTTAGGGATGAAGAGGGCTTACATGAGAGGTCACCACATTAGTGCTGACCAGAAAATTCCACACTGGTTGATTAAGATTGAGGCAGGAGACAGATGTTCCCAGGCTAAGCAGCCGGAGTTCAGATACTCCAAAATAGCAGGAGGGAGGAAAAGCTAAGCCCTGCCCAGATAAGAGATAAAAGACCAGATTCCTCATTCTCAAGTCAAAGAAACCTTCCCAACTACACATGTGCAGAAAGGCCCCTTGAAGGTCAAAAGGAAGGATGGTATCAACTACCTATAGGCTTCTTCACTGGAATCCATCTTGGCTAAGAGATGAGGGGGACCCTGAGATATGCCAAATACAAATTCAGAGCCAGGCAAAGCAAGGTGATTCACCAAAGGAAACCTTGAAGAAATGCCCCATTAAAGTGATTCATGCAGGCACGACCCTCTCTCTCTCTCTCTCAGCCTGTCTGTCTGTACCCATTATCCACATGTACCATTTTTCCTCCTAATAAACACGGTACTTGTTTCACTACTTTCTGTCTCTCTGTGGATTCATTTCTAGACAGCTGATGGGCCCCTGGCCACTGATCCAGTGGTTAGGATTCAGCATCCTCACTGCTGAGGCCTGACTATAGTCTCTGGCTGGGAACCAGAATCTTGCTTCAAGTCACTGCAGGCAGAGGCCACCAGAGATCAAGATTACATTTCTGGGGAAGATCAAAACCATAATTAAGTCAAGTATTAAACCTAGATTTTATATCATGGGCTTTTAGCACAAGTGATGTCATTTGAAGCCAGTGGTTTTTCTCTCTAACAGGTTAAACACACCATGCTCAACTTGACTTCATAGCACTACAACATACTTTTCCTCTCTTATGTCCTCTTATTCCCCAGTATATCCTACCCTAGAAAACTAGTCAATCTTGAAGACTCAGCTTAGAGGTTTCTTCTTTAGGAATTCCTTCTCTCCTTCCTGACAACCTCAGGGAGCATCTTTCTTTACTTACCACGTGTGCTTTGAACTTGTAGGAGAGGTTAAATTTCTTCCCTCCACACTCCTAGATTCAACAGCTGGGACATGGGAACCAAACTCACAAGACAGATTAACAAGAGGAAAAAAATGTTTAATTATGTGTATGCACAGGGGTTCCTTTTTTCTTTTCTTTTCTTTTTTTTTTCTTGGTGCAATCGCCTTTACTGAATTTCTTCTTTTTTTTAAATTAATTTTTATTGGTGTATAGTTGTTTTACAAAGTTGTTTCTACTGTACAGTAAAGTGAATCAGCTGTATGTATACATATATTATTCCCTGTTTTGGTTTTGGGGTTTTTGTTCTGTTTTGTTTTTTGTTTCCTATGCATGGTAGTTTCAAAAAGAAATGAGACTTGTGGAGAGTCAGATGATTGAAACCTGTATACCATTTTAGGGCTTCCTCTATAGCTCAGTGAGTAAAGAATCCACCTGTAATACAGAAGACCTAGAGATACAGGCGATTTGGTTTGATCCCTGGGTCAGGAAGATGTGCTGCAGAAGGAAATAGCAACCCAATCCAGTGTTCTTGCCTGGAAAATTCCAAGGACAGAGGAGCCTGGTGGGCTACAGTCCAAAGGGTTGCAAAGAGTTGGACATGACTTAACGGCTTAGCACACACACACATACCTTTTTAGGTCACAAATAGGAAACAACAGGCTATGGTCACAAATAGGAAACAAATAGGTCACAAATAGGAAACAACAGGCTCCAGGTCGGGGAGGCAAGTTGTATCAAGGTAAGGGAAAAAACTGTGTGGTAAGTAAGGGTTGTCTTATTATATAGGGGAGATTCTCTCAGGTGATGAGTGTTGTCTCCAGGAGTAGCACTCTTCCTGGTATAGAGACAGATTTACAAATGGAAATTTATCTTACTAATGTAAATTCTCTATACAAAAGAGGGAATTTATGCTTTATTTTTTAGGCAGTTAGTGGGGGGTAAAGAGCTCTTCTTAAATCTGTGGTTTTTAATGACCTTTAGTTTAACATAATCCTTATTTCAAAGCAGCATATTTTGGGGTGGTCTATTCTGGCCCTCTTGGAACTCTTGATGCTTTCCCTTATTCATTAACCAATTATCCACAGCCAATGTTCTTTAAAATGAAGGAAATAAGTTGAGATTGGGGATGCTTAATGCAAATTCATCACCCCAACTGCACAAGCAATGCTTAAATCATTTCTATTGAGAGCTTCAAAGCATCCTTTTTGCTGTTAAGGGCAGTGTTTGTTTCTTTTAATAGATAGATAAAGAAACTGAGCTTTGCCCACTAAAACAGGAAAATTATTATCATTTCTTGAATGATATTTAAATTTCTTATTTCTCTACCTGAATTTATTTCATGCTATGGACAACTTTTTCTGATTAATCAAAACCCAATTATCTAGGAATTCCCATGCAGTCCAGTGGTTAGGACGCCAAGCTTCCACTGCAGGGGGCATGGGTTCGATCCCTGATCAGGGAACCCAAATCCCACAAGCCAGGCAGCATGGCCTAAATAAATAATTTTTTAAAAATTATCTTACTTAGAAATACATTTACCAAGATTACTAAAAAGAAAAAATATATATTACTTTAAATATTTTAAATTCAGTTATTTTCATTCTTAGCCTGCTCAGTCTAAATGACTTTGTTTCAGCAGTGTGTTGATGATAACTATTGGCTGGTTCAAATTTAAATTTTCCTTGCCTGGGTTATTTAAATTATAATTGTCACTGACAGCCAGTGGTCACAAAGAGACCATAGTTACACAATGTGTATTCTTAGCAACAGAAAAATAATCGGAAAAAATCTCTAATGCAGAAACACCAGGGAACAGACTTAATTCGGTCTGATGAGCATCTAGAATATGCATTTAATAAGACAAAAATTATACCTTGTCTTGAAGGAGGAAACAGACAGAGCTGGACTCCATCTTAGGCCAGGCTGTGAACATCAGGCTACACACATGGTCACCCTTCCAATGGACTCTGAACTTTGTGCCCGGTGTCTATAGAAATGGCATACCAATGGGAAACCAGACCCCCAGATAAAAGAGCCTCAGGACTTGTACTTGGACTCTCTGTTGCCTAAAAGAATATGCTAATTATCTCTGTAACAGAACAAAGTGGTAAATTCCATTACATTTATCAGGATATGACCACAGGCCTATTGATAAATATCCACTGTTTATCTAGTCTTGTGACACATGAATCATGGGTTAACTTTGATCGTGTCTCTTTTACCTTGTCCAGACTAGTTGCAAGGGATTTGGAGAGGTGGGTTTGAGCAAGTACACTTAGGGTATATAAGGTTTTCACAGAAACTGGTCGGGGTCCTTGGCTAAGAGGAGACTCTGCCTTGGGCCCGCCGGTATAATTAACTGCACTCCACTATCTGCACTGTCCTTCTGAGTGAGTCTGTTTCCCAGAATGTGTGGCTACAACAGTCTCAATAGCAATAATCATCAGTCTCATTACTCCTATTGGTAAGATGACAGTTTAAAAACTGCAATAATAATAACCACCTCAGTTATAACTTGAGTGTCATTCTTTCTTGTGATGATCCTTGATTTTATTTTTGTTTATATGGTTTTTGCCAGTACTCACTAAACACCTGGGCTTCCTAGGTGGCACTAGTGGTAAAGAACTTGCCTGCCAATGCAGGAGACATAAGAGACACAGGTTCAATCCCTGGGCTGGGAAGATCCCCTGGAGGAGGAAATGACAACCCACTCCAGTATTCTTGCCTGGAGAATCCTATGGACAGAAGAGCCTGGAGAGGTACACTCCAGAGGGTCACAAGAGTTCAACACGACTGACCTGACTTAGCACGCACGAATAAGCACCTAGACCAATCTGAATATTTTACATAAGATAAACTCTCAATATTGCCATAGAAACTCAATTCTTCTATTTCTTTCCTCTTTGCCACATACATTTATATTATACTATTAGTCATTCTAGCTAAATATTCAGTTGCAGTTTGGTATATGCAATCAGCTATATATTCAATCAAAATTACCCTATTAACTTTAAAGTGATTCAGAGAAATTTAATGGACACCACACATATGTAAAATAAATGAGATTTAAAAATCCTTTACCTTTTGTGAAAATAAAAGTGGAAAAAAAAAAAAAAGATGAATTAAGCTCTAATGGATGAACTATGTCTGGACCAAAGTTATGCCCCTTCATTACAAATTAGCAAGCAACAGTAGCAGTTCTCTGTGAAGAGTACAGAATAAGCTGTCCCAAAACATGCCTCTTTAGCATATGGCTTTTTTGAGCTAAAGGCCGTTAAGAACAAGTGAATGCAGAAAAAGCTCTAAAAACAGTGCCTGCATTTTCCTTTAGTGGAGAAAATTTACATTTGTAAAGATGTCTCTCACCCTCTCCTGAGCTAAGAGGAGAACTCTAAGTAACTCTTATTAATGGAGAAGGCACCAACTTAAATCTGCAAAACAAACCTTAACTAGAATAAACTTCCTTGACCACACCATTCCGAATCATGATGTCAAAACCGATCTAAGAGACAGAGTTTTGGGTGAAGTAGAAAAGAATAATTGTATTGCTTTGCCAGACAAAAGGGTGTGTGTGTGTGTGTGTGAGTGTGTGTGTGCGTGCACATGCATGCTCAGTCGCTGCAATTGTGTCTGACTCTTTGCAACCCTACGGACTGTAGCCTGGCAGGGATTCTCCAGGAAGGAATACTGGAGTGGCTTGTCATGCCCTCCTCCAGTGAATTTCCCCACCCAGGGATTTGAACTTGTGTCTCCTACCTCTCCTGCATTGCAGTCAGATTCTTTACTCACTGAACCATCAGGTAAGCCCCTGTGGGCAATATACCATTGTTAATCATTACCTTCTCCTACCCGGAGGGGGTTTCAGTACCAGCTGAATAGCTCAAAAATATTGTTGTGTGTATCCTTTGATGAGGAAACAGGACCTTGCCCCAAGGCTGCTCTTGACTGTTTCCCCTTGACCTTCCATTCCCTCCCTTCCCTAATTAACAACTGCTTGAATCTGCCCTCCTGGAACTCACGAAAGGTGTGGAGGCTGAATGAAGGCTATTTCCTATAACCAAGGAAGTGGGGGAAGGTCCAAGAGCCCCACAGGGCCCTGCATAGCATCAGTCATCTTCCCACAACTTGCCTCCACCATCTAAAAGTCCCAAACCCCTTTTTCTTTCTTTAGCCTAAGGTGGTATTTAAGCCCAAGTTCTAACCTCCCCTTTGGGTTTACTCATCACCATGTGCTCCCATGAGGTATGTGCAATGCATCTGTTAATAAAATTCTGCTATGGTAGTTTAGTTACTAAGCTGTGTCCAACTCTTGTGACCCCCATGGACTATAGCCTGCCAGGCTCCTCTGTCCATGGGATTTTCCAGGCAAGAATACTGGAGTAGGTTGCCATTTCCTTCTCCAGGGGATCCTCCCGACCCAGGAATTGAACCCAGGTCTCCTGCATTGCAGGTAGCTACAACGGAAGCTGAGCTACAAGGGAGGCCTCCTGGTTTTTCTTATTAATCTATCTTTCAATAGTCTAATTTATAAGATGCCAGCCACAGAACCCAAACTGCATACAGGAAAAAGGTAATTTTTGTCTCCTCTACACATACTACTAACTGCTGAAACACACTTCCCTCCAATGTTTGTCCATGCATTACCTACCCCAGATGCCAAATCACACATCATTCCCAGTGAGAATTTATTTTTTTGTATTTGGATTCAGATTAAGGGCAGATATACTTTAGCGAAATAAACCTTGCAAGCTCCTTTTAGCCAGGGAACAAGTCTTTATTTGTACTCTTAAAAAGCCTAATACAATCCAATAAATACCTGTTAAGGAAGTGGGAGCAGTTATCTGAAACATTATTGGAAGATGCGTCAGTTAATGAGAATTCTTTTTGTTGGTTGTTATTTAATCGCTAAATGGTGTCCAACTCTTTCAGGACCTCATGGACTGAAGCCCTTCAAGCTCCTCTGTCCATGGGGTTTCCCAGGCAAGAATACTGGGAGTGGGTTGCCACTTCCTTCTCCAGGGGATCTTCCTGCCCCAGGGATCGAATCCAGGTCCCCTGCATGGCAGGTGGATTCTTCACCCCTGAGCCACCAGGGAAGCCCAAATGAGAATTTGAGGGATAGTTGAAATAATATTTTTTTAATAATTATTTTTTCTTAGGACAGTAGTCCTCTTTTATCTGTGGTTTTGCCTTTGAAAGTTTCATTTACACTTGGTCAGTTGCAATCCAAAAAATATTATGAGGAAAGTTCCAAGAATAAACATTTTACATGTTTTAAATAGTGTGTCTTCCTAAGTGTTGGACAAGAAATGGCAATCCACTCCAGTGTTCTTGCCTGGAGAATCCCATGGACGGAGGAGCCTGGCAGGCTACAGTCCAGGGGGTTGCAAGAATCAGACACAACTTAGCAAATAAACCACCACCACCACCAGCTTCCTAGTTGGTGCGATGAAATCTTGCGCCATCCCATTTCATCCCTCCTGAGATGTGAATCATCCCTTTGTCCAGAAGGTCCCACCCATTTTTCATATAGTCACCATCTCAGTTATCAGATCAAATGTCCAGGTATAACAGTGCTTGGGACCCTTATTTTACTTAATAACAACCACAAAGTGCAAGATGAGTGACATTGACAATTCACATATGCCAAAGAGAATCCATAAAGTGTGCCCTTTAAATGAAAAGGTCAAAGTTCTCTATCTAATAAGGAAAGGGAAAAAAATTGCTTGTTGATGTTGCTAAGTTCTGTAGTAACAGCAAATTTCTATCTGTGGAATTGTGGAGAAGGAGAAAGAAACCCGTGCTAGTTTTGTTGTTGCATCTCAAACTGCATATATTACAGTGCAGATAAGTGCTTAGTTAAGATGTGAAAGAGAAAGTTGCTCAGTTGAGTCTGACTTTTTGCAACCCCATGGGCTGTACAGTCCATGGAGTTCCCTATTGGGTAGCCTTCCCCTTCTCCAGGGGATCTTCCCAACCCAGGGATCAAACCCAGGTCTCCCGCATTGCAGGCGGACTCTTTGCCAGCTGAGCCACAAGGGAAGCCCCGAAATACTGGAGTGGGTAGCCTATCCCTTCTCCAGCAGATTTTTCTGACCCAGGAATCAAACCTGGGGTCTCCTGCATTACAGGCAGATTCTTTACCAACTGAGCTATCAGGGAAGCCCTAGTTAAGATGCAAAGGGTGTCAAATTTGCATTAACACAAGAGGATATATTGAGAAAGAGAGAGAGAGTACATTCACAGAACTTTTATTACAGTATCTTATTATAACTGTTGGATTTTGTTATTGTTTACTGCTAATCTCTTGCTATCCCTCATTTATAAATTAAACTTTATTGTAGGTGAGTATGTATAGGAAAACACATACACATACTGTCGTTGTTGTGTAATCCCTAAGTCGTGTCCGACTCTTTGCGACCCCATGGACTGTAGCCCTCTAGGCTCCTCTGTCCATTAGATTTCTCAGGCAAGAATACTGGAGTGGGTTGTCATTTCCTTCTCAAGGGGATCTTCCCATCCCAGGGATTGAGCCCATTGGTAGGTGGATTCTTTTCCACTGAGCCACCTGGGAAGACATAAACATGTACGTGCTGTACTGCGCTTAGTCACTAAATCCTGGCTGACTCTGCAACCCCATGGACTGTAGCTGCCAGTTTCCTCTGTCCATGGGAATTCTCCAGGCAAGAATACTGGAGTGGGTTGCCATGTCCTCCTCCAGGGGACCTTCTCCACCCAGGGATTGAACCCAGGTGTCTTGCATTGCAGGTGGATTTTTTAGTGTCTGCCACCTGGGAAGATGGAGAATACTGGAATGGGTAGCCTATCTTCTCCAGTGGATCTTTCCCACCCAGGAATTGAGCCAGGGTCTCCTGCATTGCAAGTGGATTCTTTACCAGCTGAGCTACCAGGGAAGCCATGTATATACGTATATGTATATGAATATATATTCTGTTGGTTCAGTCCTGTCTGCAGTTTCAGGCATCCACTGGTGGTTTTGGAATGTATGCTCTTTGAATAAGGGGAACTGTTGTATTTATTAAATAAATTCTATATTGAGAGATATGGATGTTTCTAAGATCAATTTCTTATAGAGGAAGATGATACTATAGGTATATAGAATACAGAACTACTTACAAAGCCATTTCAATAGGAAAGCAGAAGGTAAGTATGTCCAAGACTATGGTTAGAAGGCCATTTCAGGAGGCCAGGACTGAGAATTCAGTCCTGAATTGATTTGTGGTTCCTGGAAATAAAGGAAAAAAAGCTTGAGAGAAGGCATACCCACAGTCATCTGCTAACAGACATTAAGCTATATATTGACCATCAAAGGAAAATAGATTCTTCATTTTGGGTGAAATGATGTATGAATCTATCTTACTACTTTCCTTCTAGTTAACATTCTCAAGACTCCTGTTGCGTGTATAAATTTGGTCCTTTGAATTGTCTTTACATGAGATTTTAAGTGAATATGACACTATTTTGACATAAGTTCCTCATAATATACTATTACTACCTTAGTTTCAGTCAGAAGAGCACTAGGTTAACGAACAATTATGCGAAATGTGTAAGAGATATGGTTCAGTAACTACAATGTTTCCAACTTCCATTCTTTGTCACAGAGAAAATGAGCAAAATTGCGGTAGCATAGCCATGTAGATGTATTCTGAGATGCAGAATCAAAAATAAAATAATTTCAATACACTAAAGAATTAAGAAACAACTATTAGAAGTCTGGGAACACACCTAAAACATATCTCTTTGACTTCCCATGTTAGTGATTATATAGTCAGAAAATTTCCCAAGGATATGTCACACAAAAAGGTTATTCCATCCATCCTCCTTCTTTTGCAGACCATTACTTGAAAAGGAGACATCCACTTTGAATTACAGGTTAGGCTTTGTTTCCTTTGATTCCATTTGATGGTATAATATACAGAAAAATGAAAAGGACAATAGATGAAGCAGAGAAAAGATAAAAGATAAACATGGTTTCCTATAATCTGCTTTTGACTACAGACTTCATGGAGGCTATTTAATTAAACTGGATCAGAGCGTTTCTTTATAGCGACATACAGAGATTTTTAAGACAGATTTGAATTTCGTAATTTAAATAAATCCTGATTTCCTTTGCAATAAGTGTTTTCCTCGCTCACATTTCTCCATTGAGCTCACATACACAAACCCTAATTGGCTGATTATTAGTTTGCCTTTCATAATATATTTTTTATCTTACTTAAATGTAAGTACTCTTTTTTTTTTTTCAAAGACATAGCAGAGCTTATACCTTATATAAAAGAAAATCTCATATGATCATACTCATGCATTACTCAAGAGAGTAAGCTCTCTTAAGAAATGATATTTTCTCACCCAAGAACTAGTTTATACTCAGTCTCATCTGTAATCACTTGTCACAAGCATTATATCCCCCTTTCCAGACCCTCTCTCTTGTCTTGATGATTCTATTTAGCCACAGCAAGTGGCAGATCATAAAGAATCTTCCTGCCAGTGCAGGAGATGCAAGAGACTTGGGTCCAATCCCTGGATCAGGAAGATCCCTTGGAGAGGGCATGGCAACCCACTAAAGTATTCTTGCCTGGGAAATCCCATGGACAGAGGAGCCTGGTGGGCTACAGTCCATGGGGTTGCAAAGAATCAGACACAACTGAACACAGTACAGCAAGTTGTTTTTAGAACAAAAGTTCATTTTAAGGGTTTTATAATTAACAACGGACTCTGAGAATATCATTCATAAAATGACAAAATTACCCACCCTTGGGAGTATCTACCTATGCTATGAAATTTTACCCTGTCTGTGCAGAAGGAAAAAAAAATCCGACTTGTTCTTTTATTTAATTAAGATTTATTGGGCACTTACTATGTGTTTGGTACTGTGCTAGGCAAATGAGAAGAAAATGCACATCCTCCTATCTGGAGCCCGCTAGATCTAGTGTTAAATCTCAATTGTGATATTTATTAACTGAGTGTGTAATAAAGAATGCAGCTGATCTTTGTCTCTGGTTCTTGG
The DNA here is from genome assembly GCF_019320065.1 of Cervus canadensis. Lineage (NCBI taxonomy): Eukaryota > Metazoa > Chordata > Mammalia > Artiodactyla > Cervidae > Cervus > Cervus canadensis. The sequence goes on from NC_057386.1 coordinate 90,542,717, forward strand.
AAGGCAGCCTCTAAACCCTTGGAATTTCCTGAATGATAGGAGTGTCTTTGTTATTTACAGTAGGCCCCTAGGACCACATCTGAATGTTTAGATGACCAGGCCCCTAGATATGAAAGTGTATGTTAATGAGATGTCTCAGGATGGGGGCTGGCCAGGCTAGGGGTGGCGGTGGGCAAGAGAGAGAGAGAGAGATGTGGCTTTAGCTACTGTTCTATCAGCTTATCCTCCAGAATAGTTGGATATTCAGTGGAATGATAGTTCAATCATTTGGGCAAAAATTCAATCTATCCCGTCTATATAATGAAGACACCCTGTCTGTTAAAAACTTCTTGGGTTGACTATAATGCGTGCATATATTGTGACACACACTGATGCCAGAAGGATAAAGCAAACCTGGAGACTTAGAAACTACATTTGGAGGCTTCTCACTCCCAGATTCCACTCTATGCATCTGTTTCATGTGCATCTTTTGCTTGTAATAAAGAAGACTGTGACTATAGTAGGCTTCAGTGATCTCTGTGAGTCTTACTAGCAAATTACAGAAACTCTCTATTTTGGGAAACTGCCAAACTTGCAATTGGTGTCACAAGTCTTGGGAAAACTCTGGTGGTCTGTAAGACTGTGCCCTTAACCCCAAGTTTGGCTAACTCTAGGTACTAAACAAATTTTGGGGAGCAAATCTCTTACATTGTGAAACTATCAGTCTTCATATCTTTAAAACAGATGAAATAATAGTATCTAAGTTACTAGATTGCTACAAAAATAAAATAGTTAATTCCATAAAATATTTGTCATATGCTTTGCACATAATAGATGTTCACTTAAGATTTTAACTATCGTTGGCTAAGAATTTTAAAAATCCAACCTAGCACAGTATCTTATGAATGACCGTTATTAAAAATCTCTTCTACAGCACAAAAGCAAAGGATGTAATAATTTCCATGCATCAGATTTGACTTGTCTGTTTTGGGATATGAGAACTTCATCTGTACACCTCTCATCACCAGACTCAAAGACTTGAATATCGTCAGGCATCTTAGACCAATGACTAATGCTTTCATCTTAACCTTTGAGAAATTAAAAAAAAAAAAAATGCATGAGAATTACAGGACAGAGCTCCACTATCAATATTTAAGATTTAACAAAATGGTAAATTACCTTGGAAAGTAGTTGTTGAGAAATTACCATGGCAGAATAGAAAACTCAGTAGATCAGAACTAGATGGTCTCGCTCTGAGCCTTGATTCAGACAGGATGTCTTTATTACTGCCAGCTCTTGACATTGCAGCTCACCTTTGTGTTAGTAGCTCAGGCATGTCGGACTCTTTGCAACCCCATGGACTGTAGCCCGCCACGATCTTTGTCTACAGAATTCTCCAGGCAAGAATTACTTGCTATTTATTTTATATTTATTTTAGATTAGGAAAATTATGTTAGACAAAGAGTAAATTCAAGCAATTTCTTATCCTAGTTCAAAATGAGTCCTAGAAACAGCAGAGACAACTTGCAACATCAACAGCACACTTGGCCCAGGAACTGCTAATGAATGCAAAGTACAGTGGTGGTTTGAGAGGTTTTGCAAAGGAAAGGAGAACCCTGAAGATGAGGAACATAGTGGCCGGCCATTAGAAGTTGACAATGACCAATTGAGAGCCATCATCAAAGCTGATCCTCTTATAACTACATGAGAAATTGCCAAAGAATGCAACCTCAACTATTTTACAGTCGTTCAGCATTCGAAGCAAACTGGAGAGGTGAAAAAGCTGACTGCAAATCAAAAAAATCATCCTTTTGAAATGTTGTCTTCTTTTATTCTACACAACAACAACAACAAACCATTTCTTGATTGGATGTAATGTGTGATGAAAAGTGGATTTTTTTTTTACAATAAATCAGTGATGACCAGCTCAGTGGTTGGACCAAGAAGAAGCTCCAATGAACTTCCCAAAGCCGAACTTGCACCAAAAAAAGGTCATGATCACTGTGTGGTGGTCTGCTGCTGGCCTGATCCACTACAACTTTCTGAATCCCAGCAAAACCATTACCTCTGAGAAGCATGCTCAGCAAATTGATGCAATGCACCAAAAACTGCAATGCCTCCATCCAGCATTGGTCAACAGAAAGAACCCAGTTCTTCCCCACAACAACACCCAACCGATGTCCAATAACCAGCGCTTCAAAAGTTGAATGAATTGGGCTACCAAGTTTTGCCTTATCTGCTATATTTACCTGACCTCTTGTCAATCAACTACCACTTCTTCAAGGATCTCGGAAACTTTTTGCAGGGAAAATGCTTCTGTAACCAGCAGGAGGCCTAAAATGCTTTACAGGAGTTCATGGAATCCCAAAGCATGGATTTTTAAGCTACAGGAATAAACAAACTTATTTCTTATTGGCAAAATGTGTTGATCGTAGTGGTTCCTATTTTGATTATAATGATTCAAAATTCACAGTCTGAAACTGCAATTACATTTACACCAATCTAATAAATATTTAGCTCAAGTGGTGCATATAATAGTTTCAGAAACTCAATTATACTTTATTTAAGGTATGTAATCAATTCTGGGAAAAATTGAGGGCAGGAGAAGGGGGTGACAGAGGATGAGATGGTTGGATGGCATCATCAACTCAATGGACATGGATTTAAGCAAACTCTTAGAGATGGTGAAGGACAGGGAAGCCTGGCATGCTGCAGTCCATGGGGTCACAAAGAGTAGGATACAACTGAGTGACTGAAAACAACAACATAATTATTGATTTGGACATATAATGATAATTTTGAACAGTGAGAAACCTAATTTCCTGACTCAATATGAGTAAGAGAATTGACTAAAATAAAGTTGGCCTTGAGATATAAATCCCTACAGTTGTATCAGTATAATTGATGGATTAATCCTAGAGTATCAAATTTAAGGGGAAAAAAAAGGCCAACTACAGGCCAAATGTGCCCACAAACATGTTCTAATTAGTCTGTGGAGTTTAAAAAATTCCTTTTTAATTTTGGCTATATTTATCCCATTTTTCCCAGTGGCAACTAGTAATCTGAAATAAATGCAGTCATGCTCCCTCTAGTTTTCCACTGTTTTTACTTAAGCTGAATTTCTCTATTTGTGTCACCAACATAGGCATATAGGCATGTGAGCCTCTGACTCACTTTATCATAGAGTTGAAGAACTTGTAGAATCAAGGTGCTTGTAAATAGTAAAAACCAGGAGATAGAGGCGAACGAGGAGGGCAAAACAGGAAGATCAAAGGACCTTTGCTGAGAACAAAATGATTCATAGATCCAAGAAAGGCAAAGCAGCCAAAAATAATTCATGTGCAAGCACCTAGGAAGCTTTGCAGTGCAATGCCATAGTGGCCCAAAGCTCTCGTGTTTTCTGCAGAAGAGTTCAATAGCCCTGAATTTAGTTTGGTCTCCAGGAAGACAAAGCTTGGCAGATAGCTGCAGCTGTGAAGGGCAGGTCTTCATTACCCTCCCCCCAGCAACCCCCGGTGCCCAGAGCTGGGAAATGTGACATCTCTGATTCTGCATTTTGAACACATCTATCTGGAAAGCCTCCTCTTCAATTCTTACTGAAATATAGAAAATTATTCCTAAATTATTCTGATGATGGGTGCTATGACAATCATGAAAATTCTGAGAATCAGAATGAATACATTAATACTATAAAAGAGGCCAAGAAATCATCCTTTCTATGCAGGATACTGAGTGCTACTGAATTCCTGCTCATAATTTAGGAAATATTCCAACTTTCCATCATCTTAAGAAATGATAAGCAAGAGCTTATATTATGATAGAGAGAGAAATGAAGACCAGTCAGGTAGGAATAATCGTGGTTGAATATATATGAGTGCTTTTATAGCTAACTGTTTGGGTTGTATTAGGACATGTGAGGAAAGGGGTGAGTCACTACTTACTTGATGGTTCTCTTACTCACTGCCAGAGAAATGTAGGGAAGATGGGGGGAGCTGACCGGGTATGCACAGGCCCAGTTGACAAATCTGGTTAACAATCCCTATTTCTGAGGTAGATGATTCGTATCCATAAGGTTATATTATATTATAAGAAGAAAAAAATAGAAGTCAACATTTGCATTCTTTCACTCATTTCTTCATTAAGTAATTTATCTAATAAATATCAGCTGATAAGCTAATACAAATTTTCTGTCCATTTTAAAATTTACAAACTTTAAGAAACAAAATTCACTAAAAAAAGAGGATAGATATGGCTAAAAATCTCTGGAAGCTTTTTGTAGTAAACATCTAAAGAGCACTGTTGTCAGTAAGTGCTATAAATTTCCAGATAAGGAAAAGGCTGTAGAATTTTGCAGGTGCATCCTGGAAAAAGTGAAACAGATAAGAAAGTACTGGGGTAGCAAAAGGAAGAGAGCATGTGATCATGTAAGCCTTTGCTTAAAACTCCTTCAAGGTTTCCCATGATGAAGCCAGGGATCCATAAGGAAGTTGATGCTTTCATGAAGATCTAAATCTCAGTGAAGAAGCAAGAATTTGCAATGTAGAAACAGAGAGCATTTTAAGTAGAAAAAATATAAATACATAATACTTCATCAACTTGTACTAGAATATGAAATTTTGATTTGAGAGACAATTGCATAAAAGAGACTCTGAGTTATTTATGATACAGAGAAGAACAAAAGATCAGAAACTGAACTCCAAGGAATGGCAGTTGAAGCTGGAGAGATAGAAAATAATCCAGAAAAATTAAATTTAATATCAAGGGCAGCAAGGTCATCAGAGGAGAATGAGAGCTGAGGAGTTTTGGTAACTCATGAGAATTTGGGTGATGGCAGAGAACACGTTTCCCCTTGAGTGGTGAGCAGGAATGCCAGATTGCCTCTCAGAAGTGAATTGATTGTGAATGAAAAGAATCAGAGGCTTCCCTGGTGGCTCAGTGGTAAAGAATCTGCCTGCAATGCAGAAGCCGCAGGAGATGTGGGTTCAATCCCTGGTTCAGAAAGATTCCCCCAAGAAGGACATGGCAACTGACTCCAGTATTCTTGCCTGGGAAATCCCATGCACAGAGGAGCCTGGCAGGCTACAGTCCATAGAGTCGCAAAGAACCAGACACAACTGAAGCGACTTAGCACACACAAACAAATAGAATGCACAGGCATGCATGTGAGCAGTTTTAGTATTAAAAAGGAGTGATAAGGAAGAAGGGATGGTAAATTTGTATTACTAATTCAAGCCCCAGTGGGGCTTCCCAGGTGGTACTAGTGATAAAGAATTCGCCTGCCAGTGCAGGAAATGCAAGAGATGTGGGCTCAATCCCTGGGTCGAGAAGATGCCCTGGAGAAGGAAATGGCAACCCGCTCCAGTATTCTTGCCTGGAAAATTCCATGGACAGGGGAGCTGGTGGGCTACAGTCCATGGGGCCGCAAAGAGTCGGACACAACTGATCAACTAAGCACAGAACAGAGAAGGTAAATTTCTGAGAGCTGAAGATACAGCTGGTAAACAAGTTATTGAAAGCCTTTGATACAATGGTGCTTTAATTGGTTGAAAGTCCTCCACTGCATGAAAACAGGGAAACTATTCTTGTTTGAACTCATGGAGAGACTAATAAAAAGGGGAAGAGTTAATATCTTGAATAAGGCCTGACCAGTAGGATAGGGTTCCAGAAACAGTCACTGGAGGAAGAGTGAGGCAGCCACCCTCCAGGGGATTAGTCCTAATAAGGATAAGGGTCATTTCTTCTTGTGTCTAAACCTAAGTTTAGTCCCCTTTCTTTGTAATATTTCCCACTATATATTATACCTTATTCTATTTCTTGAGCATTGTACATTTATTCCAACTATTGTTACTGTGTACAATTATTCCTTAAGGAATTGTGTACAGGCATCTCTCACTTTTATTGTGCATTATTGAATTTTGCATACATTGCACTTTTTACAAATTGAAAGTATGTGGCAACCCTATACCAAAAGTAAGTAACCCTAACCCTGCAAGTGAGTCTCTCAGCACCATATTTCCAACAGCATTTGCTCACTTTGTGTCTCCTGTCAAATATTGGTAATTCTTGCATTTCTTCAAATTTTTCACTATTATTGTATTTGTTATGGTATCTCTGTGATTAGTGGTCGTCAATATTACTATTGCAAAAAGATTAGGTCTCACTGAAGACTCAGATGATATTTGACAGTTTTTAGCAATCAAGTGCTTTTTAATTAAGGCATATACATTGCTTTCTTAGACATAATGTTATCACACAATGCACTACAGCATAGTGCAAACACAACTTTTATATACACTGGGAAATCAGAAAATTCATGTGACTTGCTTTATCGTAATATTCACCTTATTGTGGTAGTCTGGAACCGAGCCTGCAAAATCTCTGAGATATATTTATAAATAGAGATTTCATAATTACAAATGTCATTATGTTAAGGTCCAAGTTGTTTACCTTATTTAATCAGTGTAGGGCTCCCTTGGTGGCTCAGTTGGTAAACAGTCTCCTTGCAATGCAGGAGACCTGGGTTCGACCCCTGGGTTGGGAAGATCCCCTGCAGAAGAAAATGGCAACCCACTCCAGTGTTCTTGCCTGGGAAATCCCATGGACAGAGGAGGCTGGTGGGCTACAGCCCATGGGGTTGCAAGAGTCAGACACGACTTAGTGACTAAACCAAACCATTTAGTCAACGTATATGTTGAGGATAGAAGTCTTCATATTGTTTCCAGAATAATTTGACTTATCTAGATTAGTTTCTCCCACATGATTCTGTTAATTTAATTTTTCATGATGAACTCTTGGTAGACTATATATAGTAGATTATGATGCTTAAATTTCAAAGTAAAAAGTTTGTCTGAATGTGGAATCTATTTTTTATTAAGTTTTCATTTGGCTTACTAGATATTTGTAGAGTTACACATACATATATTTTTAGGGTTGCACTTAATTTTTAAGTCTTAAATGATACAAGAGCTCATTCTGTTGGTGTTTCTCATTAGACTATTCTCTGTTGAACTATTAATTGTCCCAAGTCTTTCTTATTATTTTTCTATATGTCATTTAAACTTTTTATGGTTTCATCATTTTTCTTTTTTCTTTTGGCCATTTAAAGCTGAGTCAGCTTAGATAAAACACATAAGGATGCCCTTTATTATTTGAGAACTTCTATTTTTTTAGAAATGTTGCCAAATGGCACCTTTTCATGCTAAAAACCAGCATGGGAACTGATAGCTTTCAAAGACAGACTCAGGAACATCTATGAATGACAATAACACATAGTCAAAACCTTAATTATAACTTATTATAACCTATTATTTATTTTAAAGTTGAATGCAGAATTTTATAGGATGTACCTATAACCGTGATTTTCTTGGGTTATATTAGAGCTGAAGGGATAATTATAATGTTTCAAAAAAGTTTATTATATAAAAGCTTTCTTCTGTCCAATTGATATAAGACTACTCATTTTGGATTCCATATATAAGAAGAGCCTCTGGTCTTCCATGTGAACTTTTTCTTTCCTGCTTTTCCATTGTAGTTGTGGTACACAATGTGAAACAAAGAATATTAAATAGATTTCTTATTTTAATTAAAAATGGCATCCTAGGTTAAAAGTATATTAAAATGAATTACAAGTTTCCTATTCAATCTTCAAACACTATAGCTTGAAGTAACAACTTCTAAAAAGAGAAGGCAAATGAACAGCATTCCTTTCAGCAGATTGCTAGTTTTTTCCCAAAGTTTCTTACCTCCTTTTCCCATAATTACCAAATTACAGTCAAAATATCTTCAAGTCTCCTTTAAGAAGGTGTGGCCATGTGACTAAGTCCTTGACAATAAAATAGGAAAGAAAATGGTATCTACAATTTTCACATTGTTTGCTTAAACAGAAATGACTTTTCCTGGAGGTCCATTTTTGTTCCCTTCTTCTCACTGGGCAGATGGAGATGCCAACAGCCTAGGTATGAACAGACACAATATAATGGGAAAAAACTTGAGTCCTGACTGACCTTGTGGGGCAGAGTTGCTTCAGAAGCTGAGATGCCAAACTTTACATCAGAGGAAAAAGAGTCCCACTTTGTTAATCCATTATTCTTCGCGATCACTTTATAGCAATTGTACCTTGACCAACAGCACCATAGATTTATTTTTTTTAATTTGAATATAGTTGCATTACAATGTTGTGTTGGTTTCTGCTATACAACAGAGTGTATCAGCTATATGTATACATATATCCCTTCCCTCCTGAGCCTTTCTCCCCCGCCCCCATTCCAGTCCTCCAGGTAATCACAGAGCACCTAGTTGAGCTCCCTGTGATAGACAGCAGTTCCTACTAGCTATCTATTTTACACATGAAAGTGAAAGTGTTAGTTACTCAGTCTTGTCCAACTCTTTGTGACCCCATTGGTCTGCAGTCTGCCAAGCTCCTCTGTCCATGGAATTTTCCAGGCAAGAATACTGGAGTGGGTTGCCATTTCCTCTTCCAGGAGATCTTCCCAACCCTGGGATTGAACCCAGGTCTCCTGCATTGCAGACAAATTTTTTACCAACTAAACCACCAGAGAAACCCAATTTTACGCATGGTAGTGTATATATGTCAATCCCACTTTCCCAATTCATTCCACCTCCCTTCCCCACATTGTGTAGAATGCTATGTTTTTCAAAATAATTTCATCTTTGTTTCTTTCTCTGTATCAAAAACAGTAATCTAAACTAATTCAAGATTATAATTGGTGATTTATAAACACTCAAAATATTAATTTAAGGTTATGTAATCTAAAATTTCATATTTACTTTTTCATTATGATTATTATTATACAATCATATATGGTATATTATATATTTATTGTAATATAATCATAAAACTGCCATCACTGTCATCACAAAATAATTATATTATGAAAATATTCTACAGTTGCATGAAACATGGGGGAAAACAAACCACAAAGACTTTAAATAGACTTCTCTGAACAGTCATTTTATCTGCTTCAAGTAGGGCCCCTTCCCATTCCTCAATTCTGTAATATCATTTATACCCTTTAGTTGGAGTACTGAGGAACTAAAATTAAAATTGTACACTCCTTCCTGTAATCTAAGTCAAAAACTCTGGAGAATGATTTGCTTCACAATGATTAACTCTCTTCCTGTCTATACACAATTATTTGCCTTTGTTTTCAACCTAATTTTTATCTTTTCTGAGTTAAAAGACTCTTTCCTAGACAGACAGCATTTTCAGAAGTCTGAACACTAGATATCTAGTATATGCAAAACAATTTCCTAGTCCTCAAAGAACTAACAATATACACACCAACTGATTCCTAAAGTTCCTTCTTCAAGAAGATATTCTAATTAAGTGATCTGCTGTGTTTCGGGCAGTAAGGCCATAGATAAGAACCTATTCTAATTAGATGAAGTTATTTCAAAGTTGTACATCTCCATTCAGTATGATTAAAAACAGTGTCTAATAATTTGATAGTACAGTACAGGCAAAGTACTAGACAAATTAGAAAAAAAAAAAGAAAAGGAACAAAAGAAACTAGGTCAGGATTTCCTGAAAGCAGTGGGGTTTAAAATGATTCTAGTAAAACAAGGAGAAACATAGGAAAGTAATTGGGAAAATTAGCATGGACTTAAAAAAAAATATTTTCAAAATAACAAAAAATAACATGAACTCAGAACATAGTTTAAAACTGGAAAATATATGACTAATTTTAGCAAACACTTAACAAATTTCAAAACATACCTCTGTGCTAAACGTCTAAACTATTCTAATACAGACATAAAGTAAATCTTTGAATATGAATTTTTAAAATTCAGATTATATAATCCCAATCAGTAACAAGAAATCATCGTTGATTAAGACTGACAGAATAAAAATTTGAATTGTATATATAATATACAAGCTGTCATCAACTTTTACTATGAGAATGTTAAATCACTCAGAATATTTCAAAGCAGATTTTTTTTACATATGGTATACCATTTGCAATAAACAGACTGATACACAGAATTTTCCTGGTGGTATATGTGTGAAAATGATTTCAGTGTTATAGAACTCCTAAAATTATTTTTCTAGAAAGGAAACTCAATAAAAGAAATAGGTAAATTAGCAGAAGCCTACATGTTCAGACCAACAGGAAACCTAGCTTTGGACAAAAAGGATTTTAAGTAAAATTTCAAGTCACAATCGTAATTCTTGGTTCTCTGTTTCTTCCATCTAAGATAACGCATGGTAGTCACAATCAGATTCAAGGTTATTTTCAGATTCTTCATTTCTTATTCTGACTATTCTTTACTTCCTGACTACTATCCTCTTCTCAGAAAAATGTGCTCTTATAATCAGATCATGAGAATTTTGTGATCATCATACAAAATTAAAATCTGAATACTCAGAATTATATTATAAAGCTAGGATTCCAGGCTTTAAAACCAGTTTAAGGTTTTAATTTCAAGATTTTGTTATTAAAGTTTTTGTGTCAAACTTAAAAGTTTAGGTCAGCTTAAAAAAATTAATATACCTAGAACCTGGGACCTATTGATAAATACATGCTTGTCAATGATTCTTATATTGACATTTCAAGGGGCTTTTTGGGATACTTCTAAGAATAACAATCTTAGCGACAAGAAGACCCGAGTTTCAGCCTTGGTTCCAATACTAGCTGTGTTTTTTTGTACACCCTACAAGTTCACATACAACTATCCAAAACCTAACAGCAAACGGAGGTAAAATCATCTTTTGTTATGTGTAAGAAAAACCATTTGTAAAGCAAACAGAATAAGATAATTGATAAAACTAGCACACAATAAATATTAGCTATCCTTGCCATTTTCAGAGAAAAACTTGTGTTTTTCTTTATTGCTTACTTCCTAAAATAGAGTATTTTGGCATTGTACTATCCAAATTTCAGGTTGAAATTCTTGGGTTTAATTTTTTTAACTACTTTTATTTATTCACACACAGATAATAAAACTCAACACACACACACAAACATATTCCATCTACTTTCAGTATCTCTTTAGAACATTACTGACACACAGCTATTTGGAAGTACAGTGTTCCCCTGAAACCTTTAGTAAGCCAAAAGGGGATAGAGCAAAGAAGCCATTACCTTAGGATACATCTTGCTAAGGGATACAGAAAACAAATTGAGATAAAGGGGATGCTCAGGGACACAGGACACTAATGCTGAGGGGCTGAGTGTAGCTCCTGGAGAAGGAGCTTGGGATCGCCACTCACTGTTGCTCAGAGAGCGCAAAGCCCCTGTAATGGCTCCCAGCAAAACAAACACTATTTTCACCTGTTTTCAGAAAAAAAAGGAAAAAATCCTCTTTGGATTTCTTTTGGTTAGCAAGACAAGTACTAATATAGATCTTTCATAAAAGCAAAATTGCTTAAAATAAACTTTCAAAAAAGCAGGGGATACTTGTATTCCAATGACACTGACATTTGCAAATAACTTGGAAAATTCTCATTTGGAATTTCCTTCACAGTACTTCAAAAAAAATTGTCCTGTGGTGTTAAGTATTTACATATTATGGGTGGCGATTTAAAAAAAAAAAAAAAAAAAAACAAGAAATAGCCAGAAGTCATTTAGATAAAAAGGAAAGAACTGATTAAAAAAAAAAAAAGGCATACTAATTTTGTTATATGTATCTAAAATGATAAAGTTGAGCTAAATGGACTATAAATTTATTTCACTTACTAACTACATTGATGGCTCTTTTTAAAAGCCATGCGAGATGTATTTGCTTTTACAAAATGACAAATTCAATGCCATGAAATTTATTTCACAAATCATGTAGTTACCTTAGAAACATACAAGGATATGTTCATTATATACTAATAAGAGGGATGTAAATAACCTGAGCACCCCTTCTGTCCTCTGAATACCCTATAATTTTGAGTATATGCCTCTGTAGTAACAGTGGTTGTAGCCAAAAACAGATGATGGTGTAATGTTCTTTATCTTTCTGGCTTACTTCACCCTGTATAATGTATAATTAGCCTCCAACTAATAAAAATAAATGAAAAAAAAAACAACAAAAAAAACCAAACAGATGATGGAAGAGGTAAAGTGCAGTTGTTGGGACCATATTGGGGAAAATCCCCTGTGTGAATGTAAGAGGGGATTGTCTGCAGTCCATGTCAACGAGTATTTATGGAGCATCTGCTCAGGCTCAGAACTGTGCTATTTGGCACTATTTCTTTTTCTAAACTTGGATATTCCAGTTCAAACTCTTTAACTGTCAACAGGAAATATTTAGTCTTTCCTTGGGAGTGTCAAGACTTCACCAAATTGCTTGAAATGGTATTTGAATTTTAAGACAGTTTCCCTTCTACTCAGTTTGAGTAAACCCCTATTTTAAAAACCAGCTCATTATCAAGCTTTAAAAGCTCTTTCTATGCTACTCATAAAACATTAAACTATAGCAAATAAATCATAAGCATTTGTATAATTTGATGTGTAACACATTCAATGGGATGATTTTTTAAGTGTTTAATTAAATATTTTTTTGTATTTTAAGGACAGAGACTTCGTCCAACTAGTGCATGCCCCATGCCTTGAGTAATATCTGGTACATAGATAAAGGCATTTCATAAATACTTCTTGAAAAGACCTGAACTTACTGTCAATTCAGACTGAGTTTAAAATAAAGGATAACTCTAAGAAAATCAAATGCTATATTCTAGGTAAGTATTTTAAGTCTAGGAGACAGAAGGAATGAGAATTACCAATTGAATCTGGGATACTGTGTGTGTGTGATGGAAAAGGTTGTGTGTACACACAAAAAAAGAAGATAGCTTTATTTACCATTTGCTATAGGAGTCCTTCAAGAAAAGCCTTTCCTCTTCATCTGTCTTAACAAAAATTGTTATCATATCCGTGTGCACTCAGTGGCATCTGACTCGTGGTAACTCCATGGACTATTGTCCACCAGGCTCCTCTGTCCATGGGATTTTCCAGGCAAAATACTGGAGCTGGTTGCCATTTCCCACTCCAGAGGATCTTCCCGACCCATGGATCGAATCCAGGTCTCTTGAGTCTCCTGCACTGGCAAGCAGATTCTTCACCACTGCACCACCTGAGAAGCCCATTATATCCACAGGTTTAAAAAAGCAAATCAAGCTATCTCCAAAAAATACCACAGTTATATCCAGAGGGCTTGGGGAATTGTGATTTTTTTCGGGGGGAGATAGCTTGGTTTGCTTCTTACGGAACACTTCTCCAAACTGTGCTTTTAAGAGATCAAAACAAACAAACAAACAAAAAGTCACATAGATGCTGTTTTGAGAAAATCAAGTGAAAATCTGAACAGACCTACATAACTCTATTGATGTATTCAATACTTTGTAGCAAGGAAATAAATTGCAAAATTTATATTGATACTCAAGGTAAGCAAAGGAGATTATCACGCTGGCCAGCAAATCACTGAATTTAGTAAGGGACACTAAGTTTAAGGGGTACTCAAAGGATGACTAAGTCATGAATGTAAAGAGAAAACCAACACACAGTTGGCCACTATTTGGCCTCTCTTGCCCGGGGGGAAAGGACTACTTTTTAAGCATGTGCTACAGATTGATTTACACAGAGATTAAGCCTTCTCATGAGATCATCTTTACTCTGGGGGATTTAATCACATTCGATATAAGGGGCATTCTGTCTCATTACCTGAAAAAAAGGGAGCACCTGTTATGTCTGTGCCATACAATGGAAAATAAGATTAAATTACAAAAGACCAACAAGTCAAATATTATTTCCGCTTTTAAAAAGATGCATTGTAAAGCAGCATCATGCTATTTCTTATCCAGGAACATTCTACATTTCGATTAGGACGCAACTTAAAATAACTAGATCTGAGTTTAGAAAGATTGGTGAACACTGTGAAACTAAACTCTTCTGTTCAGTATACGGATTCCTTCAAGATTCAATCTTTTTGAAAAGCACTCATAAGTAGTGAATTTCCTACTGCAGTGCAAGGAGCAAATATAAGCCAATCAGTGCTCCAAGAGTTTAATAACACTCAAAATATTTTGGTCAGCACTATAATAATTAGTTATCACTATTAGAAAGCAACTGTCAATGCAACTGATATCATAACAGTTGTAGTGTGATTAGGACATGCTGTGGATAGAACTACATTCTATTTCTCTCTGTAGCTCATTCTCTTAATCTCAAGAATGGACATTTGAATGAAAGTAACAGTGACATTATTTTAAAGGAAGCTTTAAGTTATTTCTGAATAGTACTTTCAAGTATTCTAACTTCTATTGACAACATATTATTTGTGCCTGTTTGACATCACAGATGATACAAACAGGCAAGAACAGTATACCATAAGGGGAAAGTTGAAAGTCAATGCATTTCAGTCTGAAATATTGTTCACTAGAGAGCAACTGTCATTACAACAAATTGCATAGAGCTGGGATGTCACATTATGTCTATGAAAATTAGCTAGTCTTTCTCTAAAGCAATTTAGATCATTGCCCTGTGAAACACTGGTCAACTTTTCTATTAATATTAGGAAGAAAATTCTGCACAATATTAGTCCATATTAGTCTAAATTAGCCCAAAACTACTTCTTAAATTATTTTAAAGTAGAAGAAGCTGATTTAACACATTTGGCCTTTCTTATCAAATATCATTTCAAATACTGAGATTTCTAGTTACATTACATCAGTTTATATAGGATCTAGATTAATTTATCTTTGGCTGTAGAAAGATGTATGACCTTTATTTTATCTGCCATGCTTTTCTAGATTTTCTAAGTTTTCTACAAAAAAAAAGAAATATTCATTATTAATAACATGTCAAAATAGATTTATGTATGTACATTCACCTACATATTTATATACATATTTATATGCTATGTATATTTATATGCATAAATACATATGTGTATATATATAGGTTATGCATTGTTATTATGTAGTTGTTCAGTCATGTATGACTCTGTTTGTGACCCCATGGACTGCAACCCACCAGGCTCCTCTATCCATGGTATTTCCCAGGCAAGAGAATTGGAGTGGGTAGTCATTCCCTTCTCCAGGGGATTCTCCCCACCCAGGGACTGAAACCACATCTCTTATGTCTCCTGCATTGGTAGACAGGTTCTTCACCACTACTTGAGAAGCCCTTATGTATATATAAATAAGTTGTAATCAAATGAAACACTAAACAAGTCCATTTTTAAAATATTGAAGAGAAATACTATCTGTTGAATGCTGATAACTAGACTTACATTTATTCAAGTGATAAGAATATTTTTTTCCTCCCTGGAGATTGAGGCTATTGATAATAGTGAAACTATTGAATATAGTGAATTATCATAGGCTAAAGATCAGGAAAATCTAAATAGCAATCATATTTTCTATATCTAGCATGAAAGAGTACAATGTATTTGTTCTTTAAATAGTGCAATACTGGAGATAGGAACAATTTATGGTACTTTGGGTATAATAAGAATTCAAGAACTAAATAACTGATAAATAGTTTTCACAAGACTGTTTAAAAATTAGAAGGCATGAGTTCTGAAAGCTGAAGTACATAAAAGATGAACTTGACCAAATAACATACTTATTTTAATCTGAGAAATTATTCCCATAGTGTAACTTGTTAAAAACCATGCTCTTTTCTGCTTGATAGACTGCACACAGTAAAACCACACTTGCTTGAATAAATTTTTTATCTAAAGGCTTAAAGCATAATAATTAGACTAAGGCACACTACATTTTCCACCATTGTGCTTCATAGGTATTGCTGATTCCAGTTGGCATTCACTAGGCAGGGAGAAAATTATGGCAATTATTGAAAATTATTGGGTTTAAACACAGTGTACTCAACTATCTCCTCACCCTCCCCAACCACATGCAAATTCTTTTTTATTAGGAAAATAGCAAATTATGCTGCTTCAGCACCAAGGAAGCAAGACTTTAGAAAATAATGACTTATATACATATATAAAACAAAGAATATAGAAACACAGGCAGTGACGTTTTTTTCCCCAATCTGAACCATAGTTTTCACTTTTTATCCATTCCCCTATGTTTAACATATTCCATATTTGACTATCCTTACAAATATTATATCAGTTCTTCAGCTCTCAGTTGAACTGTAATGTTGAAGAAGACTGTTGAGAGTCCCTTGGACTGTCAGGAGATCAAACCAGTCAATCCTAAAGGGAATCAATCCTGAATATTCATTGGAAGGACTGACGCTGAAGCTGAAGCTCCAGTACTTTGGCCACCTAAAGTGAAGAGCTGACTCATTGAAAAAGACCCTGATGCTGGGAAAGACTGAAGACAGGAGGAAAAGGGGATGACAGAGAATGAGATGATTGGATGGCATCACCAACTCAATGGACATGAGTTTGAGCAAGCTCCAGGAGAAAGTGAAGGACAGGGAGCCTGGTGTGCTGCAGTCCATGGGGTTGCAAAGAGGCAGACATGACTGAGCAACTGAACAACTCATATCCTGTGTCCTCCAAGGAGTTTTTTCTGATTTCCCTATGATAACTTCATATTTTTCTCTATCACATTTTACAGTATCTATCGTGGCTCCATCAAGCCCTGACAATCTGCCTGTTAATACAGTCCTGTGTAGGTAAGTAAGTGTCCCTCCTTAGTATGAATGCTTGGTGGGACTGAGGCAGGTTCATCTCTGTCCCCAGCAACACTCACTTCAATAATTTACACATGATAAACATTTACTGAAAAGACAAAGATCTGGGAAGCCCACCTTAAACTTATTGGTGGTTTAGGTGCTAAGTCATGTCTGATTCTTGCAACCACATGGACTATAGCCCGCCAGACTCCTTTGTCCATGGGATTTCCCAGGCAAGAAAAATGGAGTGGGTTGCCATTTCCTTCTTCAGGAGTTCTTCCTGATCCACGGATCGAATTCAGGTCTCCTGCATTGCAGGCAAATTCTTTACCAACTTTAAAGTGGGAAGTACTTTAAGCTTAATTAATTAAGCACCTTAATTAATTAATTAAGCTTAATTAATTGAGCACCTTAAAAATGCCTTCCTCTCCTTAATAATACCACTAAAAAGAATTTGTCTTATTTGGGTGAGAGACAAAGATATATGATTAGATGAGTAAACATATTACATTGAAAGAATATTAAACAATTATGCAGTTGTAAATGAAATTTTTTCATATTTTCTAGGGCAAATTATCTTTTGAAATGACTTGGAACATCATTTCAAAAAAAGCTATTCTAAGTGAATTCTATCTACTGAATTTAACTAATCATAATCATATGTTATTTGAAATATGATCCAATGTACTTATAACAGTAAAATACTCTCTTGGGTGAAATTAGATTTTAAAAATTTTAAATAAATTAAAAGCAGAAAAATAAGCCTGTGTTGCACCAGATTCAAAGTTGGTTTTTCATAAGGAAATGTCATGTTATAATAAAGATTATTAATTTCAGAGAATATATTTTTCAGTTTATGTTACTGACTGTGAAATGATTAATTATATACATCATCATTGATAATTCATTAAAGATTTTCATTGCCAATGTCAAGCTCTTATCCAAGTATAATAATTTATAAAATCTATCTTTTAGAGACTCCCTGCTGCTATCTTGAAGTAGAAGTAAAGGAAATGTGTTTTCTCTAAGTAAGCCCTTGAAATTGAGCAACCTAAGAAGCAGAAAACATTAAAAGACCTACTTTGTGAAACAAAGACTTGAACTTATGTCTAAAAGGGTTTCTTTGTAAATTACTTCCTGATGATTCCATAATTACCCATCACATTAGTAAGACAATTGCCTGCTTTGTCCTGAGTCTGTGTGGGTTCAGAAATATTATGAAATAGGCTAAACATGTGCACTTCTAGTATTTTGAATATTCAAATTAGGTGTCTACCATGTGGCAGGTCTTGTGCTTAGCATGGACTTGAGTCAATATAAACCAATTTAATATAAACCACAAAAGAAGCTTGTCTTCAGGAACATCACAGTGCTAGCTCATAACATGAAAATTGATGTCTCATAACTAAAATTAGGTCTACTAAATTAATCAGTTTTACCATGGTAGATATTCTGAGAACTACAGACTCTCAGTCATTATAATCTCATAAGTAATAGCTTCTCCAAGTAGTAACAATGAGCAAAAGGGAAAGGATAGCACCTTATTTTGTATTAGCTACAATTACTAAAAGGGAGCTGGGAGAAGTAGAGTTCAATCTATTTACTCAACATCAGTTGAAACCTAGATCTTTACAATAAAAATATTTCAGGCAAACATATATGATATTGCATTGTTTCCAGAGATTCCATGTCCTAATTAGATTTAACATCTTCTGAATCTACTGCTTTTACATGAAAGAAACTTAACAAGAATGAATATGCCATTTTGCAAACATACGTATCTCTAGCTTACTATAAAATATTACTGATCCTAATTAGGTTAGGTATTTTAAGTAAAGACTCATGAATCTGAATATCAATTAATTTAATTTCCACTCAGTTGAAGTGAGCTATTCATTAGATAATCTGAATCTAGCTTAATAATTTTTTTGTCTTGCCAAATTGAATCGTTTATTTCTATATCTGAGACATGCTTAAATCCTAAAGTCCAATATTTCCTAGGTAAGTTGGGATGGGGCAAAAGTAAAAGACACTGTCAAATATAGGTTGTAAAATTACTACTTAGAGAAGCATAAGCCCCACTTTTATTTGCCCAACTGGAGTATGACAAATTCATGTTGTATAGCATAAAGTAATTTGCAATAGACTTTGGTGAAAAGGAATAGTGAATGTAAAATATTTCTTAAAAAATTGAATTTTAAACAAATTATTTTTTCTAAAATTTGAAAAAAATCTCAGCTTGTGTGGCTATGTGTGTACAAATACTCCATCCATCTCTACAGTTGAATATAAACCAAACGAAAGCTTTATTACTAAGATTTCAAAACAGCTGTTTAATTGGCATACATTATGGTTTGTCTACAACAACCAAACTGGGGTTATTAAGCCTTGGTGTTAGTCTGAACCTGTGAAAGATTTGGGATGTGAATTCAGAATTGGGGTTTGAGTTCCAAATTACTGACTTCTAAATGCCCAGTCAGTCCATAGGTCATTGCATTTTTAAATTTGTATTGCTAGAATTGAGCCTATGTATGCATTTACAGGGGCTTCCCCACTGGCTCAGGGGTAAAGAGTACGCCTGCAAGGGCAGGAACCACAGGAGACACAGGTTCGATCCCTGGGTGGTAAAAATCTCCTAGAGGAGGACATGGCAACCCACTCCAGTATTCTTGCCTGGAGAATCTCCATGGACAGAGGAACTTGGTGGGCTACAATCCATGGGGTCTCAAAGAGCTGGACATGACTGAAGTGACTTAGCACACATGCATGCATTTATAGACCCAAACAAGGATTTCTTACCATATAGAAAATATGGATTTCTTTTGATTAAGCTTCAAGAAGCGCTGGATCAGAGCATCCACATGGTCTTTTCTGTTTATGCAATGGGATAAGGCTTTGTCTATTGCATTTAAATATGGAATCTAGAAAAATGGTAATGGGTAAACCAATCTGCAGGGCAGGAATAGAGACACAGACATAGAGAAGGGACATGTGG
The DNA here is from genome assembly GCF_019320065.1 of Cervus canadensis. Taxonomy (NCBI): domain Eukaryota; kingdom Metazoa; phylum Chordata; class Mammalia; order Artiodactyla; family Cervidae; genus Cervus; species Cervus canadensis. The sequence goes on from NC_057386.1 coordinate 90,562,286, forward strand.
ACACAGCACAGGGGGAAAAGAGAGGGTGGGACAGACTGGGAGGTGAGGAGGGACATATATACACTACCAGGCGTGAAATAGACAGGTAGTGGGAAGCTCCACGTGGCACAGGAAGCTCAGCTCTGCCTCCGTGATAACCTAGGTAGGTGGGGTGCGAGTGGGTGGGAGGGAGGCCCAGGAGGGAGGGGAGATATGCACACATGTAGCTGATTCACGTCACTGCACAGTGGAAACTAACACAGCATTGTAAAGCTCCAATTAAAACAATTAACAAAAAAACCCCAAATGATTCATTTAAATGCCATTACAGAGAACCTGTATATCGGTTAATGACATCCAACATTCTACAGCATTTTCCACTTCTATGTCTTTGCTTTAGCCTTTCTCTTTACCGAGAATTGTCACTGCATTCCCACAGTTATCAACTGATGTCCCAGCCCCTTCTATTAAGGTGCTATGAGTATTCAGATTAGCATTGATTCCATGCAACATTCTGAACTGTCATAGTTAGAAGCATTCTCTTCTGTATGCATAGTTTAAACTACTCAAGAAGTATGAACTGTCTTTCATCAGAATAATTTTACTACTTCTCTAGGATCTAAATCCCGTCAATGCTTGAATTATGTCTGATCTGACTTGAAACCTACAATATATAGCTGAGTGTCTGGTATAAAATATGGGCTCAACAAATATATACAAATAAAATATTATTTGAAACCTTTCTTTAAAAACAAACCACAGCAATCTGAAAATGAGTTTTCCTCTGGTAGGATTCTTGTTTTCTTTGTTGCTAGCTAATGAATATACAGTGCAGATTATAATAGTAGCAATCAATACTGAGCATATTGCCTACAAATCACAACTGAGGGTGTTTGAATCCTTTGGGGAAAAAATGATAATGCTGAAAATAAGGCCATAAGCTATTTAATATCCATTACCAGGACAATGATATTTTTAATTTAGCATGTGGTTTAAGAAGTCTGACTCGCATTTGATTTATTTTCAAAGTAGAAAAACTAGAGGTACTCACACTGATCCCTTTGTTATTTAAAAATGTAATCCTCAAGGTCTAGCCAAGGCTCTTTTATGTATATAAAATAAATCATGGCACAGAAGGTCTTTCATATTAAAGGCAGGGTAAAATATGCCTCTCTATATTTAACTATTGAAACAGGAAAGAAGGAAACACAATATCTTACTGGCTAGACTGTCAGATGTGTCAAAAAGAAAAATAATATTAAAAAACATCAATAAAAATGACAATAAAATATGTAATTTTTATTTTGTAGTATGAAACTTGACACTTTAGAAGACTAAGATAAGTATTTTTATTTTTCAAATATTAAAAGAATAACATGTAGGAAATGGAATTCTTTGTAACGAGGTTTTTATTTACTTATGGTTCAACGTGTCCTGATTTGTAATACTACTGCAGTTAGTTACCAACAGAGAATAGTTTTGCTCATATAATGAAGAATGTGATTTTTTCCCCCTTCATTTTATAGAAGAGTATGTTGTTTTCTAATATGAATTCATCACTCTGTTAATTTTAATAGCTTTTTAATTTCTAACCACTGGGTGGGGTGAGGGGGGATTCATATACTTGGCAGTATTTCTATCTATTCTTAATTATGCTAGTCAGTTTCTGTGTTATTTAAAATAATTCCATCATCACAATATGATTGAGATATAACTAAAATCACAGTTTATTCAAAGAATTCTAAGTACATTCTGATTAAATAGGTCATTTATAATAAATTTTAGCAGCAAGTCCAGGAAATGTTCACGACAAATGATTCAAAAGGATTGTTCTGGGTAGAGAAGAGGTCATGATAAAACAGAAATCTTCAGGGATGCAAATTATCCATTAAGATAAAAATTTATTATTGATCTATTCTGACTTCTTATTGTAAAGATAGGAAAAAATCAGTACCTGCTTATCTTTGAAATCAGAATTTAAGGATGGATGTTTGAGTTCCATCCATAGAATAGACTCAAAAGTTAGAAGTCCAAAGGGGATTAGAAAGGAAACTTCAAGAATTCCAGTTATTATTGCAAAAGGGAATTCGTAAGTTTAATCATGGACTAAGACCATATAAACCAGGCTACATAACTTTTGTAACTTCCAAGCTATTGTTATTATTGACAGTTGCCTTTCAAAAGAAAAGGATGTATGGACATTCCTTTGTGAGACAAATGGATACTGTCTTATTAGGGAAAGAACAGAGTAGATAGATGTTAGAGGGAAGGATAAAAGCTAGCTGAGGCTGCAAGAAAAGAGAGGAGAAGATGGGAAAGTGGTCTGAGCCTTAGGAGACACCTCTGGGCTGCATAATATAGACATGCCTATGATTCCCCATCAAGACAGTGTCCTGTGGTTCTAACTATGGGCACTGCATGTGATATCTGTCAAATTTAGTCTCTATTTTGAAGTCATTCATTTATTCATGAAATAGGTAATTAATGAGCCCTAACTCTGGGTCAGATGCAGAGGCTATACAATTAATGAGCAAAACAGATATGATCTTTTTTCTCATGGTTCATTGAGATGAAGAGACAATTAAATCAGCAATTATAATGATGTATGAAAAGCATTTTGATGGAAAAAATAAGGAGAGGGTGCCCCAACTTCCTGGGTCAGAGAAAGCTCCCTAGTAATAGTCAGATCTAAACCAGAATTGAAGAGGAGGAGTTAATAAACAAAAGAAGGGATTATGTTAGAGAAAGATAAGCATCCAGAAGTGAATAGTCTAAATAGAAACAGGAATACATGCAAAAATCTAAAGAGGAAAAAGAGAATGTCTCATTCAATAAGCTAACAGAAATTCAGCATTCATACAAGGGTCAGGGACTAAAGGGTCTTATGAAGAGTTTTGGCTTAGTCCTGGAGGACATGATAAGTCATTAATAGACTTTTTGTAACCTGATTGCATATTTTATATAAGAAATATATGTTAGCTATCTATTGTATGTAACATCTCTGCAAACTTGCTGCTGAAAACAAAGCCCATTATTATCTCGCAGTTTTGTGGCTCAGGAATCCAGGTATAGCTTAGATAGGGTCTCTGCTTAGGGTCTCACCAGCCTTCAAGCAAGGTGTCTCCCAAGTTGGGCTTTCATCAGAGGCCTGGCTGGGGAAAGATCTTCTTCCAAGCTCTCCCAAGTTGTTGGCAGAAATCATTTCTCTGTGGTTGTAGGATACATGGCAACTTGTTTCTTCAAAGTCAGGAATGAAGCGAGAGAGGGAATTGCTAGTTTGAAAGACATTCTTGTATAATGCAACGTAAAGTAAGTGGGGATGCCTCATCCCTTTTGCCACATTCTTGTTATTCATATTATTCATATTAATTATTTACCTTGTTATTGTAAAGCAAATCCTACCAAACTCAAGGTAAGGGCTGTGAGCACCACGAGGTAGAAATCATGAGGCAACCTTGGGTTCCACCTATCAAAATCTCACTTAACTGTGGGTGGAAAATAATGGAGACATGAAGTTGAGATGGGTTGTTGATACTAACCTACACTAAAAGAAGAGAAGTGAAGAAAACTTTTACAGACTCCAGAAATTCTACCATGTAGAAATGGATAAAATGTAGTGAAGAAATTTGGGGATTGACTAAGACAGAAGAATCTAGGGTGATGCCCAGATTATAAATCTGGACAACTAGGTGGGAGGGGATCACTTCAGATATCTCATTATCTGAGATAATGACCAAAAAGTGAGGAGGAGGTTTTGAAGGTCTTTATGCTGAGTTTAGTTTTTAACATTTTGAATTTTATTCTTTAAAACTGTCAATCTGAGTTGCATCCAGGGCTTCCCAGGTGATGCTAGTGGTAAAGAACCCACCTGCCAATACAGGAGATGAAAGAGATCCCCTGGAGGAGGGCACGCCAATCTACTTCACTATTCTTGCCTGGACAATCCCATGGACAGAGAAGCATAGCAGTCATGGTCGATAGGGTCGCAAAGAGTTGGACATGACTGAAGCAACTTAGCATGCATGCATAGGGCATCCAAAAGATAAAGTCTACAGGCAGTTGAAAATATGAAAATAATAGGTAAAGTGAAACAATTTAATAGTTATAAAACTAATCATAGCCACGTGTGTTTTCTAAAATGATGATGATAATTTATCTTTAAAAAAGATAATTCTTTTAACAGGCAAAAGTGTTGGTCTGGTTATCAGTTGAGAATGAGAAGGATCATTCAGTTCAGTTCAGTCGCTCAGTCGTGCCCAACTCTTTGCAACCCCATGAATTGCAGCATGCCAGGCCTCCCTGTCCATCACCAACTCCCAGAGTTTACTCAGACTCATGTCCATCCAGTCGGTGATGCCATCCAACCATCTCATCTGCTGTCATCCCCTTCTCCTCCTGCCCCCAATCCCTTCCAGCATCAGGGTCTTCTCCAATGAGTCAACTCTTCGCATGAGGTGGCCAAAGTACTGGAGTTTTAGCTTCAGCATCAGTCCTTCCAATGAACACCCAGGACTGATCTCCTTCAGGATGGACTGGTTGGATCTCCTTGCAGTCCAAGGGACTCTCAAGAATCTTCTCCAACACCACAGTTCAAAAGCATCAATTCTTCAGCGCTCAGCTTTCTTCACAGTCCAACTCTCACATCCATATATATGACCACTGGAAAAACATAGCCTTAACTAGATGGACCTTTGTTGGCAAAGTGATGTCTCTGCTTTTTAACATGCTATCTAGGTTGGTCATAACTTTCCTTCCAAGGAGTAAGCATCTTTTAATTTCATGCCTGCAATCACCATCTGCAGTGATTTTGGAGCCCAGAAAGATAAAGTCAGCCACTGTTTCCACTGTTTCCCCATCTATTTGCCATGAAGTGATGGGACCAGATGCCATGATCTTAGTTTTCTGAATGTTGAGCTTTAAACCAACTTTTTCACTCTCCTCTTTCACTTTCATCAAGAGGCTCTTTAGTTCCTCTTCACTTTCTGCCATAAGGATGGTGTCATCTGCATATCTGAGGTTATTGGTAGTTCTCCCGGCAATCTTGATTCCAGCTTGTACTTCCTCCAGCCCAGCATTTCTCATGATGTACTCTGCATATAAGTTAAATAAGCAGGGTGCTTAGATCGTTTGTATCTTGATCATTGTGAATAATGTTGTAATGAATATGGAAGTGCATATATCCCTTCAAAATCTTGATTTCATTTTTTTAGGAATATACCCAGAAGAGGGATTGTGGAATCATATGGTCATTCTATTTTTAATTTTTGAGGAAACTCCATGCTGTTTTCCATAACAGCTGTACAATGCACCCTTTGCATTCCCCCCAAGGGTGCAGAAAATTGTTTCCTTTTCTCTGTATCAACACCAACACTTGTTATATTCTATTCTTTTGATAACAGCCATTCTTAGAGATGGGAGGTGATATCTCATTGTGGTTTTGACTTGCATTTTCCTGATGATTAGTGACACTGAACATCTTTTCATGTGTCTGTTGGCCATCTGTTTGCCTCCTTTGGAAAAAGTATCTATTCAGTTCCTCTGCCCATTTTTTTAATTTAGATTGTTTTTTGGTGTTGAGTTGTATGAGTTAGTTCCTTCTATAGTTTGGGTACTAATCTCTAATCAGAAATATGATTTGAAAATATTTCCTACCATGCTGTAGGCTTCCTTTCCATTTTGTTGACTGTTCCTTTTGCTGTGCAGAAGCACTTTCATTTAATGTGGTTTCACTTCTTTTTGTTTTTCTTGTTTGTTCTTTGGATGAATTTCTTTATTTTATTTTTTTTTCTGTTTCTATGAAAAATTAATGTAGGAATTTTGACAGGGATTGTATTCAATCTATAGACGGCTTTGTGCAGTATGGACATTTTACCAATATTAATTATTTTGATCCATTAACATAGGATTTGTATCTTTTTTGATTTCTGTCATCAAAATCTTATGGTTTTCTATGTATAAATCTTTCACTACCTTGGTTAAATTTCTATATATTTTATTGTTTTAGAGGCTATTGAATGGTATTGTTTTCTTTCTTTTTCGGATAGCTTGTTATTAGTGTATAGAAACACAACTGATTTATGTTTGTTAATTTTGCATTCTGCAACATTACTGAATTTATCTATTAGTTCTAACAGATTTTCAGTGAAGTTTTTAGGGTTTTCTATATATAAGATTATATCATCTACAAACAAAGACAATTGTACCTCTTCCTTTCTGACTTGAATGCCTTTTCTTTCTTTTTCTTGCTTAATTGCTCTGACCAGGACTTCCAGAACTATGTTGAATAGGGAAATTGAGAGGGGGCACCATTGTTTTATTCCTTAGCTTTCAGGAAAGTCTAACTTTTCAGCATTGAATATGATGGTAGCCATGGGCTTATCATATATAGCTTTTATTATATTGAGATGTATTCCTTCTCTACCCAGTTTGTGGAGAGTTTTTGTCATAAAATAGCTATATTTTGTCAAATGACTTTTATGCATCTATTATCTGCATCATATGTTTTTTTAATCTTTTATTTTATTAGTTGATGTTTTTGAACCGTGGTGTTGGAGAAGACTCTTGAGAGTCCCTTTGACAGCAAGGAGATCTTAAAGGAGTCTTAAAGGAAACCAGTCCTGAATATTCATTGGAAGGATGCTGAAGCTCCAAAACTTTGGCCACCTGATGCGAAGAACTGACTCCTTGGAAAAACCCTGATGCTGGGAAAGATTGAAGGCAGGAAAAGAAAGGGATGACAGAGGATGCGATGGTTGGAAGGCATCAGTGACTCAATGGGCATGAGTGTGAGTCCATCACTTGACTCAATGGACAAGCTCTGGGAGTTGGTGAAGGACAGAGAAGACTGGCATGCTGCAGTCCATGGGGCTGCAAAACGTCAGACACTCCTGAGCGACTGAACTGAACTGATCTGACTGATTTATCAGTATTACTGTGGTATATCACATTTTTTGATTTGCATAGGTTGAACCATGCTTGCATCCCAGGGATAAAACTTTGTTGATTGGTGATATATGATCCTTTCAATATGCTGTTGATTTAGGTTGCTAATATTTTGTTGAGAAATTTTACATCTATATTCATCAGGGATATTGCCTGCAGTTTTATTTTCTTATAATGCCCTTATCTGGGTTCATTATAGGGATAATGCTGACATTGTAAAATGAGTTTGGGAGAGTTCCCTCCTCTTCAATTTTCTGGAGGAGTTTGAGAAGGGTTGCTATTCGTTATTTTTTAAATATTCAGTAGAATTCACCAGGGAAGCCATCTAGTCCTGGCCTTTCTTTTTTGGGCAATTTTTGATTAGTGATGCAATCTCCTTACCCATTATTGATTTGTTCAGATTTTCTATTTCTTCATGAATCACTCTTGGCAGGTTGTATGTTTCTAGGAATTTACCCATTTCTGATCAATAGTAATTGATAAGACATCCTGATTTGAGAAATTGGGGTGTGGGGAGAATATACTTTAGAATTAGTACAATAGTAAATAGTAATCCATACACTACTGGAAAGAGTAAAGCAGATGAGAGCTGGCTGGCATTCATTTCTCTAGTCCACCCCACCATTCTCAGCTTTATCTGGCTTCTTTGGATAGGGGCAATGTAGCTGATGTGTGCTCAGTTGGGTCTGACTCTTTGTGACCCCATGGACTATAGCCTTCCAGGCTCTTCTGTCCATGGGATTGTCCAGGCAAGAATACTGGAGCAGGTTGCTATTTCCTTCTCCAGGGAATCTTCCTGACCTGGAGATCAAACTCAGGTCTTTGCATCTCCTGCACTAGCAGACAGATTCTTTACCACTGTGCCACCTGGGAAGCTCATAAAATGAGGAAACTAGCAATACACTTAACATCATGTGAAGATATGCTAGAGGAGCATTGGGAGTGTCCTGGTGCTTCTTCTCCAAAACTAATTTATAAAAATTCAAAGGCCCTCTAATTAAATGGGCTTCTTGCCCTATTTGTCATAATCAGAGGAAATCTTACATAAATGATTGCTCTAATCATCCAGGAGTAACTGAAGGTAGAAAGACCAGTTAGGAAGTCTACATTTTAATTAATATTGCATTGAACTTTTGCAATATAATTTTGGTAGTTTCATTAAATACAGCATGAATTTCAAAGCTCAGTTTTCTAAAAAGGGTAGCAAACTAGAACAAGAGTGACTCTAAATTGTCCCTTACCTCTGTCCAGCTTTAGAGTAAATAAGAAGGGTGAACTGGAGTCAATAAGTGGTTTTTCTTGCACTTTATTGTGGTTCAGTCACTCAGTCGTGTCTGACTATTTGCAGTCCCATGGACTGCAACATGCCAGGCTTTCCTCTCCTTCACTATTTCCCAGAGCTTGCTCAAACTCATGTCCATTGAGCCGGTGATGCCATCCAGCCATCTTGTCCTCTGTCATCCCCCTCTCCTCCTACTCCTTCCCTCTCTTAGTCAAATCCTAATCACTATAGTATCCATGTATAGAAACCACATGGCACAATTTGAAATTATTAAATCTTATGCTGTGTATGATCTCAATTTTTGCCATTCCAAATTGCTATCCATAAAAACACATCAAGCTTGTATAATTGCAAGAATGAATGCAGCCTTAGCCTAAGTAATCAGAAGTATAAACAGATGCACATGATGTGCTTTAAATTTGAAAAGGAGAAAAAAGAAAATGGTTCTAAATGAATGAATTTCCAGCTCACTTAAAAGTATACACTGACATGTATTAACTGAAAAAATGCCCCCTTTCCCCTCCTTTCCGGAGTGTACTCCAATTATCTCTCCATCTTAGATTAATAGCTTTTAAAGAAAAAAAAAAAAACAAGTTTAATAAGTTGATCAAAGCAAGACAAATAACTTTGTAAATAGGAAGAGGAATAGAAACGCAGATTAATAAACAGGGCTGGAGTGCTATGCTGGGTAGGAGAAGTAAGAGAGAAGCATCAGATGTTCCGTGGCCTTAGAGTAAGAGGACTAACGAAGGTACCCAGATTCAGGGACTGGAAACATACTCACTGCTTGAATTAGAGAGTGGGCACAAGTCCCCTCTTATGAAAAGATACTAACAATTGCCGTGATGCTGTCCTTTAGAACAAGTACAATGTCCAGAAAGGTGGGAGATCAAAAACAAAGCCCTTCTCCCAGGAAATGAGGCAAGCCACTTGTTAGACTCAACGACCAGATGTGTGATGGCTCCAAATCATCCGGGACAGAAATCTCAGTGCTGCCTTGCTGAGACTTGATCCTCAGAAACTGTTTTAAAGTGTATATCGTTAGGATCTTCTCTGAGCCAAATGAAAGAAGAACATCTAAAAAATGAGCCATAAAATAGAAATAAAACCAAGTGGAAATTTTTCAAAAGAAACAGATATTATATTAAAACAGTAAATTAGAAATCCTGGCAAAGAAAAAAATACACCCATTGAAGTATAAGGACACCTTGAAAATTATAAACATCAGGTAGGAACTATTAGTTTGTATTAACTTTTTCTATTGCTGTGTAACCAATTACCATAAATTTGGCAGCTGAAAGTGACATACATTTATTGTCTCACTGTTTCAGTGGATCAGGTCCTGGGCAACACTGAGCTAGGTTTCCTGCTCAGAACTCCTAAGGTTGCTAATAACATATATTGGCTGAGCTATGTCCTCTGTTGATTTCAGGGGGTGTCTTCAAAGCTCATATGGTCGCTGGCAGAATTTTTTGCAGCTGTAGGACTGAGGTCCTCAAATCCTGGAAGACAGCCACAATTCCTTACCACATGGTCTTCTCCACAGACTCTCCATAGATGGCAATTTGCTTCTTCAAGGTCACCAAGAGAGTCTTTCACGATCATCTGCTAAAACACAGTTTAGATAATACAGCCTCATCAATGAAGTGATGCTTCATCACTTTTGCCATATTCATTTGGTTAAGTAAGAGCAAGTCATAGACTCAGTCTGTACTTACAGAAGTGGTTCATACAAGGACATAACCCATTTGGGTTACCTTAGATTGTGCCCACCATATATTGATATTAAAAATTAATGAATTAGAACATATTACCCTAGGATTTGGCTTCCCTCATAGCTCAGTTGGTAAAGAATCCACCTGCAATGCAGGAGACCCCAGATCAATTCCTGGGTCAGAAAGATCCGCTGGAGAAGGGATAGGCTACCCACTCCAGTATTCTTGGGCTTCCCTTGTGGCTCCGCTGGTAAAGAATCTGCCTGCAATGTGGGAGACCTGGGTTCAGTCCTTGGTTTGGGAAGTTCCCCTGGAGAGGGGAAAGGCTACCCACTCCAATAGTCCATGGGGCCGCAAAGAGCTGGACATGACTGAGCAACCTTTACTTTCACTTCACTTCACTTCACTCTGGGATTTTACCAGTAAGGGGTGGGGGGGAAGCTAAAACCTGTTAAGAAACAGAAAGAGTATAAGATTAAAAAAATCTCCAACATATTTCTAAGTTCAAGATGAAAATAGTAGAAATGACAGAAAGAGCATTTTTTAGAAGTGGCAGAAAATTTAAATAAGGCAACGTAGTAAAAAGTAGTTCTTGATTGGAAAGTGCAGAGCAGAGTGAAAAAAAAAAGTCCCACCTTTATACAACACAGAGATCTGGAGAATGCCAGGATGAAAGGAAAATTTTCACTGTTACCAATGAGAAAAGAAATATTGTCTTCAGATGGATCATAGCTAACCTCTTAGTAGTAACAATAGATTATATAAGGCATTGGGCTAAAATTATCAATGTATATCAAGGGAAAAAAATGACTAATCTAGGGTCATATAAACAGTTAAGCTAACCTTAAACAATGTGAGGCAAGAAATTTTCAAACACCATATAAGCTCCATCTAAAAAAATTGCTTAAAATATATAGTTTGACAATGTAAGTAAATGAATATATAAAATACATAAGACAAAATTGAGTATAGAAATTGGGAAATATATGTTGGTCAATTTCATTACTATCCACAGTAAAACAGAAAATAAATATACATGTTAATACAAAGAATGAATCATAGTATGTTTCTGCATTCATAATGTGAAACTGTCTGTTTCCTTTCTGAATATTTCTCCATTTCCTGCCATCATTTCACATTTTCTCTCTCCCATTCTTCTTTCCTTCCTTTTCAACTCTTATAAAACTTACTGCTTCTAGTAGGAAGTGAACCTTGGTTTCTTTTGACAATCAAGACATGAATGTAAAGCCTAGGATATCTGATTTCCTCTACTCTGAGACTTAATATTCATATTTAGATTTTTACTCAAGAGAGCAAAATTTTCCCTAAGTGTAAGATAATGAGACAGTATCAAAAGAGGTTTAGATCGAGAGCAAAGACCACTGTGTTCTGGCCATAACAGGTGGATCTTCCCTTGTGTAACCAATTTAAACAAAGTTTAATGCCCACGCTTCATAGAACCTTGGATAACTAGACCATGCTTTCCAGACAAGAGGATTTTTACCTTACATATTTTTCATAATTACATTATAATATATAGTTTTTGTTTTAGGCTTTGCTCTATTTTAAAAAAATAATGAGGAAATGTGAGCTAAAATATGGTATCTTTAAAACTAGTACTTAATTGATGATCATCAACTATTTCAGTCCATTCAAGACTTAATTCAGCATCATCCTAACTTACTCACTTGTTTACATCCCAAATTAGGATATATGATTATGAATCAAATTTTCAAACTCTTTGTTCCAAGTTGGAATTCATTAATAACTGGAATTCATTAGCTCCAGATTCAAATCAGTGGTCTACTAGACTAATGTCAGTCTTATCTTCTTTTTCCTAGTATCAATGATAAGATAACTAGTATATTCCCACATCTTGTAAGTTGCAATAAATAAATGTACAGTTAACCTAAAGTACAATATAATGACTCAAAGGCCAGTTGTTGAATCAAACCTGGGAATGACAAGTAGATTAATAACCAGCCTGTCATGCTGGTACTAAAACACTGATATTGAGAGATCTTTCTAAGTGTCAGAAAGAATAAAAATATGCTTAAAAAAGGAGACTCAGTTTACATGTAATTTGAATAATATTAATATTATGAGCAGTAAAATGAAAAAGTTAAGAATGTACCATTGCAGTGAGGTTTTGCATGTGGTTATGCCTCCATGAGAGAAAGGCTTGTAGATATTCAGTTACAATGAGCAGTTTATGACTTTATCAGAGAACATGTACAAACGCCTCAGAAATTAAAGCTTTGTATCATTCCCAATATCCTTTCAGAGGGTTTGATTTACAAGTTATATGGTTGATTTGTTCATTCTTACAATATTTACTTAATAAAGAAAATTTGATTTCCTTTATTGTCTCTTCAATTTCCTTCTCTCTTTAACATCAATCATAAGTTATCTTACAAACAGGGGTATAAATATTTTATAATATTTAGTTAATGGACTAGTTACAAATCTACTCAAAACCTATTCATTGAAATAGGACACCATGAGTAACTTAAAGGAAAATAAATGTAAATAAAAGGAGTTCAAAGATACAACTGAGAAATACAATGGAAGTCAACTTGCAAAGACTAGTAACACAGAGAAACGTTAGTGTCCATAATTCATTCTTAAAAGATCACCTCTCAAAAAAGCATCTGACACATCCTTCACGTGGCACCAAATAACAGTGTCATATGGAAAATAGAATAAAAAATTAACAATGCTGTATGTGCTCAAAGAGTTAGATGAATGGTGTAATTTTTAGCAAAACTTGTGAGCTCTGAAAAAGGACACAAAGAGTTCTTTTGGTTTCTTTATGTGCAAGTGCTTCTAAAGAGTACTAAACCAGTCACAGCATAATTCATCTTTCCCCAAGAGGAGGACAGTTCCAAAAATCCTCAAGTGTAGAATATAAGGGTATCAATAGATCTTATGTCATGTATAAGATGAAATATTTACACTTTAGTGAAACTGGCTTATTATAGGCATTCACAAATAGATGATTGCAGTTAGCAAAATAGTAATGAAATAGGCCCAGCTTTGGGGAACAAGAATAATCGAAGTTTTTAAAAAAATGATGCACATTGAAAAGAGGCCATCAAATAGCATGTCCACCAGGGGATTTGAGCTCTCTTGGCTCTCTTTACAAGAGATCTCAATCTTAAAACCAGGATTTCAGGACTTAATTGTATACACTGAGAAGTCTGACTGAATGTACATATAAGGAAAGTGAAGTAAACTTCATCGCTGGGCACTTTCTTTCCCACAGTCTCTGAGTAGTTTGTTGTTTTGCTCCATTTTCTCCATTTGTTATGTGATTTTAAGAGTGTGGATGGACACACACCTGCATCCAATTTGAGTAACACGAACACATGGCGTCACTGGCAGAAGAAGTAAGAGACGCTGGAATGCACGGAGGGTTTTTCTCTTCTCACTGATGCCAGTTGGCTCTTTTTTTTTCTTTCGCTGCTGTCTCCTCTTTTTTGGAACTAAAGAATACTTAAGATTTCAGAGCAAAGCAAAAGAGACAAGATTTTTTTTTTTTTTTTTTTTGCAAGTCCAACTAAAACCTGAAAATAGCAATGATAATAATGATTTATATTTACATAACTGTCATCCAGCCTCATAAATCTTTAAATGTTAAATTAAATGACTCAGATATTAAAAATAGTCTTACATGGTAGGTACATACCAGCTCTTATTTTATAATAGGCAGACTAATTTACTATATATATATATACATACATGGTGCTGTGGCTAGGTCACTTAGTCATCTCTGACTCTTCATGACCCCATGAACTGTAACCTACCAGGCTCCTCTGTTCATGAAATTCTCCAGGCAAGAATACAGGAGTGGGTTGTGATTTCCTCCTCCAGGACACACACACACACACACACATATGCACACACACATATATATATACCTGTCATCAGTTCATTCGTTCAGTCGTGTCTGACTCTTTGTGACCACAAGGACTGCAGCACACCAGGCCTCCTTGTCCATCACCAACTTCCAGAGTTTACCCAAACTCACGTCCAATGAGTTGGTGATGCCATCCAACCATCTCATCCTCTGTCGTCCCCTTCTCCTCCCACCTTCAATCTTTTCCAGCATCAGGGTCTTTTCATATGAGTCAGCTCTTCGATTCAGGTGGTCAGAGTATTAGAGTTTGAGCTTCAATATCAGTCCTTCTAATGAATATTCAGGACTGATTTCCTTTAGGATGGATTGGTTGGATCTCCTTGCAGTCCAAGGGACTCTCAAGAGTCTTCTCCAACACCACAGTTCAAAATCATCAATTCTTTGGTGCTTAGCTTTCTTTATAGTTTAACTCTCACATCCATACATGGCTACTGGGAAAACCACAGCCTTGACTAGATGGACCTTTGTTGGCAAAGTAATGTCTCTGCTTTTTGATGTGCTGTCTAGGTTGGTCATAACTTTCTTTCCAAGGAGCATCTTTTAATTTCATGGCTGCAGTCACCATCTGCAGTGGTAAACATTTAATGTTCATTTCTCAGCATTCCAAAAATCAACAGGAATAGCTAAGACTTGAGGACTGTTGAATGCTGGATATATCTTTTTCAAAGAAACAAAACACAAAAGCTTCTGGTTCACCATGAATGTAAATTGATATTCGGAAAATGTTTGCCTATAATTTGAAAGATGAAAACAACACATAGATGTTGTTGTGAAGTATGGTAATAACTTATAATTATCTGTTAATGATCAGAGTTCACATTTAATTTAATTAAACAAGTTTTAGGAGTGTCAAGCTCTGATTCTCATATTGAATATAGCCAGTGTGAGCCATAGATAGATGAGTAGATAGAATATATATCTATATATATGTTTCTCCCTTCCATTCTCATGTAGCAAATGTGAGTTTTCAAGAAATAATTATATAGAAAACTTCAAAATTTCAAGCAAGTGGAAAGATTTCGTGACTTATACATGGCTGTACTTTGGAGAATTTTTAACCGCTAAACCTTAAGTCTTTCAAGGTCTGGCTGTGTAATTGGCATATGTTTGTGATTATAACATTTTTCTTAAGACAAATTATAAAATAAAGTTGTCCACGAATTTTTTGGATCTTTCTCATCGTTTTAGTAGAAATTAACCAAAATTATCATCCACTTAAATTATCAAGATAAAAATCATTATCATAAATTTCATATTCCCAAATCATATATTTTGGGAAAAGAGACAATACTGAGGTAGTCTAGTAATAGTTTCACAATATAGAGGCAGTAAAAGCCGTTGGTAATATGTTGATGAGAACATAATGGAGTCAGTCTGGTCTAGATTTCTTTCAGATTTAAGCACATAGTAGGCACATTCTTTAAGCCTGTTTCCTTCACAATAAAGAGACACAAGTGTTTCACCAAGATAATTATAAGACCAATTGACAGAACATATAAGGAGCATTTTAGAACACTTTCTTGTATATATAGAAATGTATAGGGAGAATATATATATTTGAATATATAAGCATAAGTATACAGAGAATGTAGCTAAGCATATAGGATATATAACATATTGCATATATAAATATATTTGTGTATAATATGAATGTGTACATAAAATATGTACATGTGTATATCTCCATATCTATATACAGATATGGAGATATTTCTCTCTTCCATTCTCAAATGCATTCTTCAGACTCCTGCAAAATCACTTTACCTTTCAAATCCAGTAAGAACTCATGAAGTCCCCACTGAGAATCTTCCAGACATCATAAGGATGGAAATGAAATATTATCTATGTTCTCAATTTTCCAGTATTATTGAAGAAGCAAAGCATACAAAATGAAATATTTAAAGAGCACCATTTACACCATTAAAATTTTAAAATTCAACAGGTGTGGTGAGGGAACATATGGCTATCAGAAAGGGGGGAAAAATCAGAATAAACTGGATGTTTGCTGGGAATTTCTAAGGCAAGATCGCCGAGACATTGGAGAAACAACTTTATTTTTCAATCTCATCTGACCACAAGGCTGAATTCTTTCACTTCTAGATTATTACATTAGTATTACTTTTCCCTTGTCCTGTAAATTACATCATGATCTCCAGAAAGCTTAAGTTTCTTCCCATCATTTCTCTGCTTAAAAGTCTGTTCTCCTAGCTATGTGTGTGTGCCTAAATTACTTTTTGCCACTAAAGCAAAATCGAACAGCAAGAAACAATTTTGGAGATGGCCTAAGCTTATAAAACTGGCTCCATCTCTAACAATGATGTGGCAGTTACAGTCTTGGCCTTATCAGGGATGTATGGTATCCATTACGATCAAAATAAAGAACGATTAATAAGAACTGTCACCCCAGTAGGACTGGTAATGAACAACTAGCTTAGCACCAGTCTCCAGCTGGACACAGAATAAAATTTGCTGAAGTGGCTCTCTGTCACAATTATATTGCAGCCTCAAGGCTGATCCAGTAAAAGATTTCTTTTTTGATGTACTTCTTTTTTTTACAGAGTAGACTGTTTCAATTAGACAAAGAAAAAAGAATGTTTCTTATGATCAAAAATTAGACACAAATTGATATAAAATTAGAAAAGAGGCAAAAGTACTAATATGATGTGAACTGATATAATGCACTAATGTACTAATATAATATAAAATCATTATACTGTCTATAAGATGCCTTGGTCAACCCTAAAATGAAAAGTGAAAGTCATTCAGTCATGTCCGACTCTTTGCAAACCCATGTATATAGTCCATGGAATTCTCCAGGCCAGAATACTGGAGTGGGTAGCTGTTCTCTTCTCCAAGGGATCTTCCCAACCCAGGGATCAAACCCAGGTCTCCCACATGGCAGGTGTGTTCTTTACCAGCTGAGCCACAGGGAAGCCCAAGAATATTGGAGTGGGTAGCCTATCCCTTCTCCAGGGGATCTTCCTAACTCAGGAATTAAACTGGGGTCTCCTGCATTGCAGTGGATTCTTTACCTACTGAGCTACAAGGGAAGCTAGAGAAAATACAAACCTGAGTAACACTCAAATCTCTGTCCACTTTGTGGTAAGGAGTCACTATTGTCAAATTATAGCTACAATTTAAGCCACAATATAATAAATAAAATAAATGATGGGCTTCCCTGGTAAAGAACCCACCTGCCAATGCAGGGGATGCAGGTTCAGTCCTTGGGTTGGGAAGATCCCCTGGAGAAGAAAATGGCAACACACTCCAGTGTTCTTGCCTGGGAAATCCCATGGACAAGGGAGCCTGGTGGGCTGCAGTCCAAGGGTTGCAAAGAGTTGGACACCACTTAGCAACTGAATATGAGAAAGATGATAAATGGTGCTGGGGCATATCAAATGTTAGGAAAATAGAAAAACACTCATTCTTGTTTTAGGGAGAGTGGAGAAGTCCATGTGTTAATTACCTCCTCTTTACCCTGTTGGTGATAGAGGGATTCCTGCCCTAAGGTCATGGAGATGGCCAAACACACAACACCTAACACTGGACAAATGAGATCAACAGCAGTTTATTAGTCACATATAATCACAGCCCATGGGAAGGGGGAGACTACCCCGAACAGAGGGCCACATGGGAGTTGCACTCGGGGACACAGTAAACAACTAGGGATCATGGGAGGCAGGAGTTATAGTACCAGGAGGCTGAGAGGCCCCATGGTTCCTGTGGGAGAATGTTACTGTCTTGTTTGAGTAAGCCCACGAGTTTGCAGGGAGCTGAAACTATCCACTCGGGGTAAACAGGAACTGTGCCTGGTCCCCTTGATAAGGAGGGTTGTTTGCTGAGGGGACCTGATCTGTGGGAGGAAGGTGGGGAGGGAGACTTGCAGTTAGGCTCCTTGAGGGCCTCAGTTTCCCCAGATGTTAAGGCTGCACAATTCTAGGCCATAATCATAGACCTTACACCACAATCAGAGAGTCAGAATCAGAGAAGGCAGCATTCAGGGGGTTACATTTGAATTCCTAAGTTGGATCTTTTTATTTTTTGTCTGTGCTGGGTCATCACTCCTGTCTGGACTTTTCTCTAGTTGAGGCAAGTGGGGGCTACTCTCTCGCACAGGCTTATCATTGTGGTGGCTTCTCTTATTGAGGAGCGCAGGTTCTAGGGCACATGGGCTTTAGAAGTTGTGGCTTCCAGGCCCCAGAGTACACGCTCAATAGTTGTGGTGCTCAGGTTTAGTTGCTCTACAGAGTGTGGGATATTCCCTGATGAGGGATTGAACATGTGTCTTTGCATTGGCAGGTAGATTCTTTACCACTGAGCCAACAGTGAAGTCCTTTACGTCAGATATTGATGAAAGTGAAAGTCGCTTAGTCGTGTCCAACTCTTTGCGACCCCATACACTACACAGCCCATGAAATTCTCCAGGCCAGAATACTGGAGTGGGTAGCCTTTCCCTTCTCCAGGGGATCTTCCCAACCCAGGGATCGAACCCAGGTCTCCTGCATTGCAGTCAGATTCTTTACCAGATGATATGAATGGATAGTAATTTAATAGGTATGGATGGGAGAAAGAGAGAAATTGTGTTAATCATATATATTGACAAAGGAAAGAGTTAGAAGTGTTCAAGAAAGTTAATTTTTTCTGAATGTACATTTTATCCTAGCAGAAAGTGATAAAATTCTGTGTATTCTTCCAATTTTAGTAGATGTACTGCTTCTATAAAGATCTTCTTTTCATGAAATATAACGTGTAAGACAGTAAGAGACAAAATCATGATGACTTAGGCCAATATTTGAGCTACAGTGCAAGCCCTTATGAAGGCAAAATATTGTATTTTACTTGGGAAGTGTGAAATGAAAGCTAATGCCTATTAAATTCGTTCAGCCATGACTGTCTCTTCCAACTGAGCCCCAAATCTTTATGATTATGGCAAGTTTGTGAATTAGACCTAAAAGTATAAAATCTTAGCACTGGAGACCACATATATTCCAATCATCTTCTTACCAAAGGATCTTGACTTGCAAATCATTTCAGTATCAGAGAATGCACATTTTGAGAGACAAATCATTTCATTTTTAGGTGCCTAATTGTCTCTTGTTATTGAACTACAGTGTTCCTTTTCACTACTTTGTCTATTGATTTAAACATGCTTTCTGAAGCAACATAACCTGTCCTATACATGACAGAGAAAATGAAAAATGGTTCTGGCAGCTGACATCTAAGCTCCAATGTTCCCTAATGAACATAAATATGGTCCACAGGATATGAACAGCATAAACAATGACCAAGCAGGGCATGCTATGACTGGAAGGGAACAAGACAGAGAACATGCCACTCGGTGACCACGTCTGAGATAAGAGATAAAGATCTTGCAGCCACAAATCTAACTAAACATACCCTTCTTCTTACTAACACAAGTGACTGCTGCTCCTTCACCAAAGACAGCTGTCACCCCACCTCAGTACCCCCTCCTTCTAGATAAAAGTTATCAAGATGCCCCCACTTGCAGAGAACACCCAACACAGACTGAACTCAGCTTTCTTTAACCCTGTTTAGAATCAGCAGCCTAACTCCAAATATTATAGTAAGCCCCTTCCCATTGCCTCATAGCACAGCATCCCATAGTCCCTATGATGTGCCTTCTCTCTTCAGAAACTTCCTTGATGACAGGTGTATTCCTGGTGGTCTTTGACCAGCAGGTTTTAACATTACATTACACATCTGGTCCTGGTACAGATGAGCCTATTTTCAGGGCACGAATAGAGACACAGACATAGAAAATGGACGTGTGGACACAGCGAGGGAAGGGGAGGAGGGTGGGACAAACTGGAAGATTAAGATTTACATATGCACACCACCACGTGTAAAATAGACAGCTAGTGGGAAGCTGCTCTACAGAAAAGGGAGCTCAGCTCATTGCTCTCTGATGACCTAGAAGGGTGGGATGGGTTGGGCAGAGGGAGGGAAGTCCAAGATGAAGGGGATATTATGTATACTTATAACTGATTCACTTCATTATACAGCAGAAACAGCATTTAAAGCAATTGTACTCCAATATAAAACTACATTATGCTATTTGACTCCATAAAAAAGGAGAGAATGTGTAAAGAGTTACAGTGGAATTGACCCATTTCTAGGAGTCAAAAAGACCTAGGTTCTAGCCCAATTAGACAGGATACATTGGGTAGGTCATTAAACCTCTCTACACCTCAGTGTTTTCAAGCACCAAATGAGAGAATTAGGTTAGATTGATGATTTCTGACCTTTGAGGTTTGAATCACAGGGACCTTGGGTTACTACAAAGGATTCTTGAGTTTATATGGACAATGGGTTTCTGTAATCAGTGCAATCAGGGTGTATTAAAATACAATTACTCTTATATGGGGACATTTAAAAGGTTTAGACTTTTAGACTTAACTTCACTCTGTACAACAGGCTCTAGGTTTATCCACCTCACTAGAACTGACTCAAATTCATTCTTTATTATGGATGAGTAATATTTCATTCTTTTTTATGGCTGAGTAACATTGTATATATGTAATACATCTTCTTTATCCATTTATCTGTAGATGGACATCTAGGTTGCTTCTGTGTCCTAGCTATTGTAAACAGATAGCTGGTGAGAAGTTGTTATATATATATATAACATAGGGAATCCAGCTTGGCACTCTGTGATGAGCTAGGGGGGTGGGATAGGGGGAGGGGAGGGAGGCTCAAGAGGCGGGGATATGTGTATAATTATGGCTGATTTGCATTGTTGTATGGCAGAAATCAACAGAGCATAGTAAAGCAATTTTCCTCCAATTAAAAAATGCATTTTAAAAAATTATGAAAAAAATGATTTAGACTTTAAAAATGAATCTTAATATTTGGTATTGGAAATCAGTGGACTCCAGAAAGTTCATATAATTGTAACCCTCCCAGTGAACACTTTAGCACTGATAAAATCATCAAAATTTTTCTGTATTACTTTGGAAAGTAAAGACTGTGTGAAAAAACCCACAAGCGTTCCATTAATGGAGTGAAAGGTCCATTACTCCACTACTAGTGAAGTGTCCACTACTAGTGAAGTGTCACTAGTAGTCTGAGTACTTATTACAAAGCATAAAGCAACTTGAGAAAAAATAATGACATAGTGTCCACAGGAGTTTGAGATCCTGCTATGCTGTACCTTGAATAGAACTTCACTTGTTCCCCAGTTATGCTTGGAGATGAGAACTACTGAGACTCATGGGCGAATGAGTTCTGTGGTTAAAGCCAAGACTCTACCCTGGATTGTTAGCAAGGGCAAGTCTCCCTCAGAGAAGTTAATTCAGAACAGTAGTGAGTTGTACTACTTTTTTCTGATTAGAGACCTGTATATACATCATTAAGATTTAAATTCTAAAGATCCCCCTTTTAGACTTGAATTAAACTTCCCATACCATACTCTTATTTTTTTCTTCAGATTCTGAAGCTTTCAGCAGTCACTTTTCATGCTATATTGTGAACCTAAAAATTGTCTCCTGAATACAGTATTTGTGCTATGTTTAGCAGAAGCATGCTTCCTGTTCTTCCTCTATAGATATTCCTCAATGAGTGCAGTCTTTAATCACTGATACTATGAATAGTCTTTTTCAAACACAGCATCAGGAAAAGCTTCTTCTTCTGTTTGGGGGAAATGGAAATTTATTTGATTTATGTGAATATATTAAAAAGAACTTGACTATAAGTATCTGTCTTTCAGAAAATTGTAAGTTTACCCTAATTATTGCTAATCATTTATCTGCTTTTGCAATGGAATCTATTCTGGCCATAACTTCAACTTGATTAAATACAAAATATCCTCAATTTTAACTATTTCAATAGAAATATATTATGCTTGAGGTTTAAAACAATGCATTCATTCACTGGTTTCACAAAATTCAAGAAATAGGCCTGAGGGTAGGCCTATTTCTATACTGGAAAAAATGTTATTAATAATGATAAATTATTTTTCAAGAAAATACAAAAATTAATGAACTGATATTTGCAAAGCATTTTGAATATTCAGGAAAAATATTAAATAAACAATTTAATTTAATATGTAAAAACTAAAGTATTAAATTAGCTTAGTAGATTATCACATGTAGATACATGTATACTATGTATGTGTAATACCATATATATGTGTAGGTATCTGTTTATATATATATTAATATAACATTGAAGATGCACTGAATTGCAATCAGAATCCATTATATACACATAAATTGGTTTTATTCTTATCTGAGACTATGCTCAACATTTTTCTTAGAATTTATTAGCAGAAAAATAAATGAATGATTAAATGACCCCCCTCTTATTATATCTCTCTTCAACCTCACATTGAAGAAAAGTTCATATGCAGTAAATGCCTTCTAAGAAGTCTATACAAGTTTTGCTTCTCTTATTATTTTACTAAAACTGTTTGGAAGTTCACTGTATACGTTCCAGCTACAAAATTCAAGATTTTTGGTCATTACTCTCTATGCTGTATTTCTGGGATAGCCAGACTAATTTACCATTATATTCTTTAAAGAATATCCTGTCCCTCAAACCATGATAACTGTTCTCACATCCTCTTATAAAAGCTATAGCCTTTTAAATTTTTTCTCTGTTTCCTATCTTCTGGATGTACCATTTTCTCACTGATATGTTCTTATTTCCTCCACTTTTTGTCTTTTTCCCATTTAATGGGCACCTGCCATAAACTCATACCCTAATAACTTCAAATCTGTTTAAAGATTTGAAGCAATGATCTCTGCAGCAATTATCTCTCTTAGAAATTTTTGTCAATATCCCATTGTTTGTCCATCCCATCATTTGTATGATTTCCCAGTATCTCAAATTTGATTTATCATCTTTGTCCTAAAACTATTACTTGTGACTTACATATATTTGTTAATAACACTGCAATCACCATAATCACACTCAAGCCTAACACTAGAATGTTAGACTTTAAACCTACATATCTATCCTACTATTTACATGTAGGCTCATGGCACAATATTTAACATGGTCTATTAGGATAGCTTCATCATTCACTATGCCTTACAGTTAGGAGAAATCTTCCTGCTGTACAACCCTAACTGGCCTGCCAACCACTCCAAAATGTTCAGTAGCTTACATTGCCCCTGAATAATAAATGAATTCCTTTGTTGGTCATCCTTGACATGGTTTTATTTTGTTGTTGTTGTTGTTGAAATTTCCAGTGTTGTTTACAATTTCTTTCAAATTCTAACACAACAACTTAATGAGACTACTTGGTGGACTCAAAATATGTTCAATGCTTTTCTTTCTCTGTACATTTTTACATGTGGAATTAAATTATTGTATATAAAACTAAAAATAGAAGAAATGACTTTTGTATGTTTTAAGCAGAGATTCTAAAATATATAAAATAGTTGAATCTACTCTTAATGTATCTAATAACTTGTCTCTATGTTAAACTAATGCATATTATTTTGCATTAAAATGCATGTTGTGTGACAACAAATCACCACAAATTTATCAGCATAAAGCAGCACAAATTTATTATCTCACAGTTTCTATAGGTCAGAGTCTAATACACCATGAATGATTCTCTGCCCAGAATCTCACCAGACTGAAATTAAGGTGTTGGTTGAGGTTTCAGGTTCTCCTCCAAGCTCACTGTGTTTGGGCAGTATTCATTTTCTTGTGGTTGTAGAACTGAAGTCCCTATTTTCCATTTAGCTGTTGACCATGGACACTCTCTTCTTCTAGATCTTTCCTGCAGCTTCTTGCCAGGTAGCTGTCATAGCCCATGATAATGTGAATGATTACTTTCTTCCAGCTCACATAAAGTATGTCTCTGACTTTCATTAATGCAACCATCTAGAGAAAGCTCTATAATTTTAAAGACCCACATTGATAATCTCCCCATAATAAAATCAGCCAATTTGGGACCTTAATTATATCTTTAAAATCAATTCATAGAAAATAACAACAACAACAAAAAGCTCCCCCAAAACAAAAACAAAATTAATTCATAGCAGTACCTGCTCAGCATTTAATTGAATAGGAGAAGGTATATAAACATTAGGGGAAGGAAATCTTAAGGAGCAATTAAGAATTTGTCTACTACACACGCCTACTACTTTTTTTCAGTGCTGTTGTCTTATTTCATTAGTATAGGCCAATCATCCTTCAGAGGCAGTCAAATCTGTTGACCATTTGTGGCAAAAAAGACAGCAACAAAAATTGTTGACTTTGGCTCCACATTTTCCCAATTTCCAGTATAAATACTAATGTTGAATCCAGCAATTCAAGTCAAATGTTGATGTATATATCCCTGTTAATTTTGGTTAAGATCATTACTGTGACATTGAAAAGAGAAAGTGAAGTCGCTCAGTCGTGTCCGACTCTTTGAGACCCTGTGGACTGTAGGCCACCAAGCTCCTCTGTCCATGGGATTTCGCAGGCAAGAGTACTGGAGTGGGTTGCCATTTCCTTCTCCAGGGGAATCTTCCTGACCCAGGAATTGAACCCAGGTCTCCTGTATTGCAGGCAGATGCTTTAATTGTGTTGGGAGCCACACTAAGGATCTTTAATGATTGAAATGGCCAACTGACAACACCCACTTTTAAATTCCTAGGCCAACTTTCCTCTTTTATTCTGTATGAACCAGACCTTGGGATCAAAATCAAGAATTCAAGCAGTTCCATCTCCTTATGGACAGTTTTGGACACACAGGCATAGTTTTCTGTGCAAAATTTGGACAGCTCTGAGTCTGGGTGAAATATACATTAGGTTTGGTTAGCAGAAATAGCAGATATAAATTATATTGCCTTATCTTTAGTCAAACTTTTACAGAACGTCAACATTTCAGAGCTTGTCAGCAGAGCCAATTCCAAATTAGTTGTCTTGTGAATTCCTGGACTACAAAAACCAGATCTAAAATATCTAAGTCTTTAATGCTCTAACCAATTATATAGTAAATAAATGTTTAACTGCAATATTATATTTGAATAAGAATTTCTAAGACCATGCTTAACTCTTTAAAACTGGTTTTACCAGGATTAAATTCTATATATACTAGAACTGAAAAAGTACTATTTGAAGACATTTCTGCATCTTCTCAAACCTGTTTTGAAATACCTTGCCCATTATATTTACTGATGTCCTTTATGTCAGTAGCCATGCTATATCTTTCTCAAATAAATATCACATAAAAGATAGCTTTGGTGACAGTTAAGTTCAGTTCAACAAATACATTTTAAGGCCTAAAATTCAAGGTATTTGGCCAGGCCAAAGTGATACAAACATGGAAAAATAAATGGTTCCCTGTCCTAAAATATTTAAAAGATGCATATGTATTTATTCTTATGAGAAT
This sequence comes from Cervus canadensis, assembly GCF_019320065.1. Lineage (NCBI taxonomy): Eukaryota > Metazoa > Chordata > Mammalia > Artiodactyla > Cervidae > Cervus > Cervus canadensis. The sequence goes on from NC_057386.1 coordinate 90,587,476, forward strand.
AGTAATGATCTGAATAATTGTTTATTTATTTATTTTTACTTTAAGAAATATAGGGCTAAATTTTGTATTCTCTTCCAGTAACAAATTTCAGGGGAATTCATGTTCATTTCTTTAATAAATGGTCTCTGACTTTGTTTTTAAATCTTTTAAATAAGTTTACACTATATTTTTATAAACTGCTTAAATTTTTTTTTTTTTCACAAATAAGTAACATAAATAATGTAACTAAATGTTTGTTCAGATGGGAAACAAGCTGCCTGCAATGCAGGAGACCCAGGTTCAATCCCTGGGTCGATGAGATTCCCTGGAAAAGGGAATGGCTACCCATGACAGTATTCTTGCCTTGAGAATTCCATGGACAGAGAGGCCTGGCTGGTTACAGTCCATGGTGTCACAAAGAGTCAGACACGGCTGAGCAACTAACATCAAATGTTTGAAATAGTTAAAATTTATAGTAATATTTTCTTTTCAAATTGTTAATCAAATTATCTTTAGGCATTTGAAACATTCAGATATATTACCATAAAGAATAAAGAGTCTTTATAAATAAAATATTAATTGTAAATAAAATAAAAATTAAAAATTTAAATAAAAGTTTAATTTTACAGTCTTTTTCAAGAAATTTTAGTGAAAAAAATTGTTTTCAAATAAAGTAGCATGAGAAGATCAGATTAGTGTTTCTATTTATCCTATATGATATAATTAAGATTATAAAAACTCATAAAAATTAAATAACTGGCTCAGAAATACACTACCCAACTTCCCTTGCAGGTTCAGTTCAATTTAGTTCAGTCACTCAGTCATGTCCAACTCTTTGCGACCCCATGGATGCCAGGCCTCCCTGTCCATCACCAACTCCCGGAGCTTACTCAAACTCATGTCCATTAAGTCAATGATGCCATCCAACCATCTCAGCCTCTGTCATCCCCTTTTCCTCCTGCCTTCAATCTTTCCCAGCATCAGGGTCTCTTCAAATGAGTCAGTGCTTCACATGAGATGGACAAAGTATTGGAGTTTCAGCTTCAACATCAGTCCTTCCAGTGAATATTCAGGACTGATTTCCTTTAGGATGGACTGATTGGATCTCCTTACAGTCCAATCAGTCTGTAATCAGTCTGACTCTTTGTGACACCATGGACTGTAACCAGCCAGGCCTCTCTGTCCAAGGAGACTCTCAAGAGCCTCCTCCAACACCACAGTTCAAAAGTATGGATTCTTCGGCCGTCAGCTTTCTTCACAGTCCAACTCTCACATCCAAACATGACTACTGGTAAAACCATAGCTTAGACTAGACAGACCTTTATTGGCAAAGTAATGTCTCTGCTTTTTAACATGCTGTCTAGGTTGGTCATAACTTTCCTTCCAAGGAGCAATCATCTTTTAATTTCATGGCTGCAGTCACCATCTGCAGTGATTTTGAAGCCCCAAAAAATAAAGTCTGTCACTGTTCATTGTTTCCCCATATATTTCCCATGAAGTGATTGGACCAGATGCCATGATCTTAGTTTTCTGAATGTTGAGTTTTAAGCCAACTTTTTCACTCTCCTCTTTCCCTTTCATCAAGAGGCTCTTTAGTTCTTCACTTTCTGCCATAAGGGTGGTGTCATCTGCATATCTGAGGTTATTGATATTTCTCCCGACAATCTGGATTCTAGCTTGTGTTTCATCCAGTCCAGCGTTTCTCATGATGTACTCTGCATATAAGTTAAATAAGCAGAGTATCAATACACAGCCTTGATGTACCCCTTTCCCTATTAGGAACCAGTCTGTTGGTCCATGTCCAGTTCTAATTGTTGCTTCCTGACCTGCACACAGATTTCTCAGGAAGCAGGTCAGGTAGTCTGGTATTTCCTTCTCTTTAAGAATTTTCAATTTGTTGTGATCCACACAGTCAGATGCTTTGGCAGAGTCAATAAAGCAGAAGTAGATTTTTCTCTGGAACTCTCTAGCTTTTCGATGATCCAAGGGATGTTGGCAATTTGGTTGGTTTCACTGCCTTTTCTAAATCCAGCTTGAACATCTGGAACTTCACATTTCACATACTGTTGAGCCTGGCTTGGAGAATTTTGAACATTAGTTTGCCAGCATGTCAGATGAGTGCTATTGTGCAGTAGTTTGAGCATTCTTTGGTCTTGCCCTTCTTTGGGATTGGAAAGAAAACTGACCTTTTCCAGTCCTGTGGCTACTGCTGAGTTTTCCAAATTTGCTGGCATACTGAGTGCAGCACTTTCACAGCATCCCTTGCAGGTAAGGTATGGGAAAGTGAAGACACTCATGTTGGTAAGACATAAAGGGTAGCAATCTGGGAGGCATCTGTAAAAAGATTTTCCTCTTTGATGAAAGAGAGTGATACTAGATTGTGCACCATTTGCTTTTTCCTAACTTTGATATGGCTGTGTGAGGACTCAATTATTTTTTAAAGTGAAGCTGCCATACTGTGACTATAATGCAAAAACCCAGACTGACCGAGAGGGTGACATGCAGCCGCCATCCTGAGCTGCTAGGCAAACACGGCACATTACGAGAAAAAGATCCCTAACGTTTTAGTCTCTGGGGCTAGTTGACATAATAGAAACTAGATGGTAGATGGAAATTATTTGTGTTAGGGTATTCTCTGGGTTCTCCAGAGAAACAGAGCCAATAGCATGTATACATACAAAGGGGCTTCTCCGATTGCTCAGTGTTAAAGAATTCACCTCTAATGCAAGAGATGCAGTTTCGATCCCTGGGTCATAAAAATCACCTAGAAGAGGAAATAGCAATCCATCCCAGTATTCTTGCCTGGAGAATTCCATGGACTGAGGAGACAGGTGGGGTACAGTTCGTAGGGTCACAAAGATTCTGACCCAACTGAAGTGATTGTGCATCTATGCATATATACAGAAAGAGGGTTATTTTAAGAAATTGACAGATATGACTGAGGAGCCTTGATGAAACAAAACAGTGTGGGGTAGGTCAGCAGGCTGGAGACTCAGGAGAGAGTTAACACTCAAGTCCAAAGTCACCCTGCTGTAGAACCAGGGAGGGTTGATATTGCTGAGGAAGTCCAAGGGCAGTCAGCAGGAGGATTCAGGCCTTTCACACTGATTGGATGAAATCCACCCACATTGTGGATGACAATCTGCGTTACACAAAGTCTATCAATTTATGTGTAAGTAAACTCATCCAAAACACCCTCATGGATTTCCTTGGTGGTGCAGTGGACAAGAACCCACCTGCCAATGCAGGGGACATGGGTTCGATCCCTGGTGCAGGAAGATTCCACACGCAGTGGAGCAGCTAAGCCCATGCACCACAACTGAGTCTGTGCTCTAGAGCCCACAAGAGCAGCTACTGAAGCCTGGTTGCCTAAAGCCTGTGCTCTACAACGAGAGAAGCCACTGCAATGAGGAGTAGCCCCTGCTTACAGCAGCTAGAGAAAGCCAGCACACAGCAACGAAAACCCAACACAGCCAAAAAATAATTTATTAATTAATTTAAAAAATTTTTTAAGTTAAAAAAAAACCCTCACAGAAACATCCAGAATGTCTGACCAAATAGGAATATCATTTTCCAGATACAGTGATACAAAAAATCATCACAGCAACCTGCTACAGAAAACTAAATATGTATTGTGTTTTATCCTGTTAATAAGGACCGACTGCATTTGAAAATAAAATTTAGCTTTGACAAAATTAGCTGTCATTCATTACGTGCTAGTTTTGTGCCAAACATTATCACGGATACTTTTTATCACTCTATTTAATCCACATTCAACCTCGCAGGTGGTTAAAAAATATTTTATTATTTATTCAACAACAATTTGCTAGTATTTATTCAACAACAGTATGCCAGGCATGGTTTGGGAGGTTGTGCACAAACAAGACAGTAAACAAGACAAGTTCCTGCCTTCATGGAAGTGATATTCTAGTGAGACAGGATAGGTAATAGTGTGTGGATGCTTAGTCACTCAGTTATGTCCAGCTGTGGTCCATGGACTGTAGCCTACCAAGCTCCTCTGTCCAAGGGCTTTCCCAGACAAGAATACTGGAGTGGGAAGACATTCCCTGCTCCTGGGGATCTTCTCGATACAAGAATCAAACCCAGGTCTCCTGCTTTGCATGGAGATTCTTCACTGTCTGAGCCACCAGGAAAGCCCGGGCAGACAAAACACCAATAGACAAATATGTGATACAATGTTAGTTAGTGATAAGTGCTAAGATAATACTAAATCAGACAATGAGATAAAGGGTGAAGGCAGAGGCGGTGTATTTTAAGGAAATGGCATTTTACCAGATACAGAAATGATGTAAGAGCATAGTTTAACAACTATCTTGGAGGAAATGGGACAGAGAGAGTCAAGAGTAAGTGCCCCAAAGTAAGAATGAGTCCCAAGTGATGAAGGAACAAAAAGAAGGCTACAAATTATTAGAATAGAATAAGTTTAGGCAAGAGAGTTAGGAGATGATGGCAGACATAACCAAAACTAAATTAGACATGAATGCACTCATTGGAAAGTTTCAGACAGGAAACTGAAGGGGTCTGACTCATATTTTAGAGAGATTACTCTGTCCTCTAAGTGGAGCCAGACCAGAAGGGGGCAAGGGTGGAAGTGGGTATGCTATCAGCAGTCTAGTGCAGTGATATGGGAGGAAGATGCTGGAGGCAGGGGCGTGGGTGATACAGGGGCATGAGGAACAATGATTGTTATTGACCCCATTTCATGTATGAGGAAACTGGGCTTGGGAAGCTTGTACGAGGTAACACGGCTTATAAGTGGAATTGGTATATTCAGAATCAAACCATCCTGAACTTGAACACTCACGTTATTTCCTTGTATTTTCTTTTCTTGCTTTAAAATATGTAAATAGTAAAATCTTTGTTGTACAGGATTAATGATATCTGGGGGAGCATTACACTTGAGGAAAACAAGCCTGGAAAAAAATTGGCCAAAGAAAAGTTAAAGAGAAGAAAAATAGCCTAACAATTAGCATCTCTTCTCAAGGCAAAATGGATTAGGAGAGTGATATTTTCAGATCTCCCTACAAATCCGATTGGTAGGAGAATAATCATGTTTTGTTTCTTCTTGGCTAAGATCACTGAAATGACATCATTTGAGGAAGAGGTTAAATCTAGGTGGAGAAGGTATAGTTGGTTCACATTTAAACTCTCATGATGTGTAAATAGAACATTCTGATCACCTTGTAAAAACAAACACAGTAAGCTTGATCTTCACCCTTTTCCTCTTTCTATCTTTATGGTAGAGTTCAAGCTTTTCTGAATATGAGAAATACCTTTTATGTTATGACCCAGTAAGCAAACACAGGCACACACACATGCATTCTCAAGAAATAAGCATTTCAAAAAAAAAAAAAGCATTTTCTTTACTGTTAATACGATGAACTCTGGAATGTTTATTCTATTTAATTTTTGAAAGCTAGGTGAAAATCACTAAATGGATCTAAATTGGCTGGTCAATGTCCCAGAGTTTGAAAGTCCTGGGGTCAGAAAACAGACCAAAGGGAAACTGTAAATATTTAGCTTCTGTTCCCATTCATGTTTTTCCCAACCTAGTTACAGGATCGTTACAGTTACGCTGAGGTCAACCCATAGTCCAAGAGCAACTGGGTCCGTAGTCCTGAAAACACACACTGTCTCTAAGAGTCCCTGCTTCATCTTTCTGACCTCTTACAACATTCCATTTTGCAACACATAGCCTTCAGAGTATGGCAGAGTTAGGGATCTCTGGCTGAAATCAATGACAGATGTAGAAGCAGAGGTTCTTCTTCTGGCTATGTGGACCCCAACTGCCCCCAGGCTGGCAAAGGGTTCACTGGTTAACTGTTAAGAGCATGGGTTCTGGACCCAGACGTCAACACCAGCCCTGCTTTAACACTGTGTAAGCGTCAGAGGAAAAGGAAAGTGTTAGCCACTCAGTCCTGCCTGACTCTTTGTGACCCCATGGACTGTAGCCCACCAAGCTCCTCTGTCCATGGAATTCTCCAGACAAGAGTACTGGAGTGGGTTGCCATTTCCTTCTCCAGGGAATCTTCCCAACCCAGGGATTGAACCTGGGTCCCCACATTGTAGGCATATTTGTTACTATCTGAGCTACCAGGGAAGCTCCAAAGGAATGCTTAACTTCACGGTCCAATTTACATAGGTCTGAAATAGTACAAGTAGGCTCTCACTCAGAGGACAACTAGGATGGAAAATTGGTGAACAAAAGGCTCAGCTCAGAACTTGGCACAAATTGAGCATCCAATGATAATTGTTATTATTGTTATTATTACTGGCAGAGCAAGGCATGAAATCAGAGGAAAATGGAAAAGAATATGGTGACTGAAACACATTTTCTTACTCTTTACTCCCAACTTAAATTATCTATCAGAACCAACTAATTATGAAGGAGACTAGAGTTGAAAGAAGTCTTAGAATTGCTCATTCTGAATCCTTACTGGAAAATAACTCAGAGAGGTTCAGTGACTTCCCAAATCACACAGCTGGTCTGAGGCAGAGTTCAGACTGCATTTCAGTTTTTATGAATCTAAAGTCATCACTCTTTGCTTTTCATGGCCTTGTCATTTCTGGCAAAGATTCATAAGCCATTCCTAGCAAAGATTCAAAGATTCAGAAAGACTCACAAATTTTTTAATTTCAAAAAATGCTTCCCCTTTAATGTTTTATTGCAAAGAAGTAAAGATGCACTGTTAGTAAAGATTTTAAAACATTAAAAGACACTGGTTTTTCAGGTGTATAAATGATCTAGTGTATTTATGAGAGTTTTATATACTTTAATAGTTTATAAATACTATTTATTAATACAAACTGTCATATAACCTTAAATTCACATATATGACAGAACCTGCATCTATTTGTGCTTATTAGTAAATTGCTTTTTGGAATTCTGTATTTTTTAGTTAAAGTATAATTGAAATACAATGCTGTACTAGTTTCAGGTGCAGAACATAGTGAGTCAATATTTGTATATATCACAAAATGATCACCACCCTTCATCTCTGGCTAATACCAATCTGTTCTCTGTATCTGGGAGCCTGTGGGGTTTTTTTGTTTTTTTTTTTCACATCCCCATATAAGTGAGATCATATAGTATTTGTCTTTCTCTGACTTCTTTCACTTAGCTTTATGCCCTCAAGGTTCACGCATGTTGTCACCAGTTTCAAGATTCCATTCTTTTTTATGGTTGAACAATATATGTAGACTTTATTTCACATTCTCTTGATTCAGTCTTCCATTGATAAACATTTACTTTGTTTCATATCTTGGCTGGGCTTCCCTGGTAACTCAGCTGGTAAAGAATCTGCCTACAATGCAGGAGACCCAGGCTCAATTCCTGGGTCAGAAGATCCCCTGGAGAAGGGATAGGTGACCCATTCCAGTAATCATGGTCTTCCGGCTCAGGCAGTAAAGAATCTGACTGCAATTTGGGAGATCTGGGTTCGATCCCTGGGTTGAGAGGATCCCCTGTAGTTAGGCATGGCAACCCACTCCAGTATTCTTGCCTGGAGAATCCCCATGGACAGAGAAGATTGGTGGGCTACAGTCCATAGGGTCGCAAAGAATTGGACATGACTGAGTGAATAAACACAGCACAACACTTATCTTGGCTGTTGTAGATAATGTTGCAATAAATAGGGTGTGTATATATCTTTTCGAGTTAGTGTTTCTGTTTTCTTCTGTTAGCAGAATTTCTGAGTGGGATTTCTGAATCATATTGGTACTTACATTTTTAAATTTTTGACCAACTTCCATACTGCTTTCCATAGTGACTGCACCAGTTTACATTTTCATTAACGGGGAACGAGGGTTCCTTTTTCTCTGCATCCTCACCAGCATATGTTATCTCATTTCTTTGATAACAGCCATTCCAATAGGTGTGAGATCATATCTCAGTGTGGTTTTGATTTGTATTTCCTGACAATTGGTGACGTTAAGCATCTTTTCATGTACCTGTTGGCCATCTGTATGCCCTCTTGGGAAAAATATCTATTCAGATCCTCGACCTACTTTTTAATTGGGTCATTTATTTTTTTGTTATTGAGTTGTATGAGTTCTTCAAATATTTTGGGTCTTAATCCCTTATCATGTACATGATTTGAAAATATTTTCTTTCATTCAGTAGATCACCTTTAATTTTATTGATGGTTTCCTTTGCTGTGCAGAAGCTTTTTAGGTTGATATAGTCCTATTTGTTTATCTTTTAATAAGTGAATATAAAAGATGACTTTCCAGTGTTATTAAGGTAATCATATCTAGTAAAAAGGTCCAAGAAGAAAACACTCATACATACACACATGCACATGGGAGGTAATTCAATAGCATCTGGGATTAAATTGTTTGTTATTTTTTACGTAAGAAAAAGCTGGAGAACTGGTTCTACGTATCCCACTAACCATGTTCATCGTATCAGCAGCTGGTAAGGTAATGTAATGGTGACACTGATTTCCAGAGGGATCTTTAATCTTCATGCTCAACTAGTATAGTCAAACCATCCATCAAATCATTAGTGGATTACATATTTTTCTAAATTTCTTGGTTGTAGATAACTGTATAAATAAACAGGTGTTCAGAGAGAGAGAAAGAAAGAAGACAAGTTAGTGCAGGAGTATTTTAAAATTTTTGATACAGATTATACATTGAGTTAATAGTAATAAGCATCATTTAAATGTTACTGAGATAATAGATATTTTTGCTTATTGTGTCAGCTATTACTAACAAGTGACAAGTATTCTAAAATTATAATGATGAGCCTTTTTAAATTTAGCCCAAATACAATAGTTTATTTGCTAATGTATTCCCTAAGTTAAATAATCCAAAAATTAATTTCCGTATATACAGGCATATATATTGATGAAACTACTTGATAATGTATGTTTCTGAATACAGATATGAACAGAACAACAAAACTTTTAAGAATGTAGAGGCTACTGTAGCCATTTTGTTAAAATATCACCCTTTTATAAAAAATTTTCTCTTGACTCTGAGCCAGAAGTGTTTGACTGACTCTAAGTTTAAAGAGAAACTCACACTTCATGACAAATTCAAAGAATAAGATGACTTTATCAATTCATTATAATCTAGTGAAGTAGAAAGACTAGTGTAGACAAACTAATTTTAAAACCAACTAATTTAAAAGCTGCAAGAATAATTTCACCAAAATTCTAACAGAATTTAGAGCAATAGGATTTGACTCTATTTTAATTTATATGTTCATACATAGGAGTTAGGCATTTAAATCTAGACATCTTTCTTTACACGCCATTTGTTTAGTTTAATGATCTGTCTTATCTCTTGATGCTGTGTTGTTAATGTGTGCATGCCTGCTTACTAAGTCACTTCTTTTGTGTCTGACTTTTTGTGAGCTCCATGGACTAGGCTCCTCTGTTCATGTGGGTTTTCCAGCCAAGAATATTGCAGTGGGTTGCCATGCCCTTCTCAAGAGGATCTTCCCTACCCAGGGATCAAACCCGTGACTCTTATGTCTCCTGCACTGGCAAGCAGGGTCTTCACCTCTAGCACACCTGGGAAGCCCCTGTGTTGTTAATGGGCTGCTGCATTTTGTGAACATTATGAAAGCTTACCCCCTGGGGTGGGACTGAAGTGCCCACAGAAAAGAACATCTTTTTATTGCTCATCTACCCACAAAAGCACTTTCTGTAATTCACTGAAAAGGTCTGTACTTGCTACCGGTGCTCTTAATTATGTCATGTGACTATGTGTCTAAAGAATATAGCTGAATACACACACTCACACACATATGTGTGATGGGGAGTGGAAGACAAGAATTAGAGTAATTTCAGTTTGTGTTTTGCTGCGTCCTGCAAATTAGACACCTCATAAGCTCCTTCACATCCTGAAGCTGTACCTCTTATTCCAGCCCTTGCTGCCGCAACGGTCCATGAAAACACCATCAAGCTTCAAAGAGCTTCTTTCAAAATGGAGTAAACTCTTGCTTTCCTCTCTGAGCGTCTCAGACACCTCAGCATAAGAGTGTATGCTCGCTTGTGGATGTAGACCCAGCAAGATCTTCCTCTTTGTCTTTCTTTAAATACCTTATTTCACAAAATGTATCAATAAGCACAAGCCTACAAAGTAATCAATGCTCTCTTTTTAGTATTTAAACTTCCAAGTTTTAATGCACAAATCCATTTTGCTAAGACAAGGACATAAAGTAGAAACTGTTTTCTAATTGTTTTTCAACAACTGAAAAAATCATTAACTTTCCAAGATATTTAGTATTCTAGTACTATAACTAATATATACTAATACAGTATCTAATACTATATTAGAATACTACAGTATAGTATTCTAATGCTATTCTAATACTACCTGTATCTAGAAAATATTCTAGAATATTTTCTGGCAGCATAGTTCCTCTTTATCACTTAACACATATTTCATTTTTTAGCTGCCTATTTTTCAATTGTTATTCTCAGTTTTAGAGCTTCCATGGTGACTCAGATGGTAACAAATCCACCTGCAATTCAGGAGACCCAGGTTCTATCCCTGGGTCAGGAAGATCCCCTGGAAAAGGGAATGGCAACCCACTCCAGTATTCTTGCCTGGAGAATTCCATGGACAGAGAAGCCTGGTGGGTTACAGTCTATGGGGTTGTAAGAGTCGGACACGACTGAACGACTAAACACTGTAATATCTATAATGTGCAATAAATACCTATAACCTATTCCAAGTATTGAAGATCTAATAACCCAGTCTCCATCACTATCGAGTTTATAATATAAGAAGAAAAACAAATATAAACAAAATACTATTAAGTGTACAGGGGACTAAGATAAGCACAGTGCTAAGAGGGTACAGGATGTAGTGTATTTCGGGGTCAAGAAACAGAAACCTAGTGTTGTAACATATTTCCTTTAATCAAAGTCTTGGATATTCACATTGTTTGCAAGGTTTAACTGTTATTTAAAAAGCTGAATCCAGCATACATCTTTAGAGCTGAATATTTGCATAAATTTATGATAAAACTGATTTAGAATAAATTCTTAGAAGAGGAATTGAGGAGTCAAAACATGTGCACCATTTTAAGCCTTTTCATTTGTACTATATATCCTCTGTAAAGTTTATAACCAAGTAACAAATCACAGATCACCAATCATGCTGGTGCTTGAGAAAGTTTTCCTTCACCCTCCTAATACTGAGTAAATCTCAATTCTCTCTGTCTCCTTCCACCACTCATCCCTAAAAACAGGTGTCAGCTGTTTAAAACACAGCCCAGAAGGAGTTTTAAGTTCATTTGTCCAGGGTTTGTTAAACTTGACTAAAATAAGAAACATTTGGGAGGAACTTATGACTTCCCTGGTGGCTCAGACGGTAAAGCGTCTGCCTGCAATGCCGGAGACCCGGGTTCGATCGCTGGGTTGGGAAGATCCCCTGGAGAAGGAAATGGCAACCCACTTCAGTACTCTTGCCTGGAAAATCCCATGGACAGAGGAGCCTGGTAGGTTACGGTCCATGGTGTCGCAAAGAGTCAGACACAACTGAGCAATTTCACTTTCCTTTCCTTTAGAAAATGCCAAGTCTTTGAGCATCTAAAAAAATATCTTTATTCAGGAGGGCATATGAAACTTATATTTTTAAGAAGTGCCAAGGTTTTCCTTTTATGAGGCAGAAAAGGAAAGGGGCAAATTTATCCATGGGAATATCTGTTAAAATGTTTAAAGACTATCAAGGCACTCCACTGATATCAAGGAAACCAAGAATAATATTTATGTGCTGTCTTAAGCATATCAGTGAAGCAAGTTTACTGTTCTGCAGAAGATGTAAGGTTTCCTAGGTCTAATACTCAATGACTTTGCAAAACGATTGCTTCAATGACCTGCTTTGTCTGAACTTTTCTCAGTTTAATTTATTACAAAGTTCAAGAAAAAGCAGCTCAAACTAGTATCAGTATTTCCTTTATTTTACTTTCATTGACACAAATTAATGGTTGAGAGAACATCACATTTAAATCAGTGAAGCAATTAATAGAATTCATTCTTGCCATATGCATATTTGAGAAGGAAGTAGCTGTACTTTGAAAGGTAATTTGTATTCAACATTTATGAAACATGTATCAGATTTCTACAGTGTACCAGATTCTAGACCACATTGAAAATAAAGAGTTTAGTTTACAGTCTCCTGCAACAGAGAATTCAACTAGGTAACCTGGGAGCAGATTTATTTAAGAAAATTATGCTAAAAAGATGACAGTACATTGCAGTGGAAACAGATGCAGAGTACTGTAGGATAATTGAAAGAGTCTAGATCAAGGAAAACCAAATGATTACACTGAGAAAATTGTCAAGATAATAAAATTGAATTTAGTTTAGCAATCTAAATGCACAATTTAGAAATAGTGATTTGCAAATTAATTGTCTATCAGCATATTTGCATAAGATTTTTAAAGAAAAATATAAAATCAGAAGGCCAAGGTTATGATTTCCCTTATGCAGACAAATAACTCATCATCAGAGAGATGTTATCTCTTAGCAACACTTGGTTCTGACCAAGTTGCTATTGTTCACTCCCTAAGTCATGTCTGACTCTATGACTCCATGGACTGCACCACGTCCGGCTTCCCTGCTCTCCACCATCTCCCAGAGTTTGCTCAAACTCATGTCCATTGGGTTGATGATGCCATCCAGCCATCTTATCTCCTGTCGCCCCCTTCTCCTCTTGCCCTTAATCTTTTCCAGTATCAGGCTATTTTCCAATGAGTTGGCTCTTCACATCAGGTGTCCAAAGTATTGGAGCTTCAGCAACAGTCCTTCTAGTGAATATTCAGGGTTGATTTCCTTTAGGATTGACTGGTTTGATCTCCTTGCTGTCCAAGCGACTCTCAAGAATCTTCTCCAGCAATTATCAAAAGCATCAATTTTCTGGCACACAGCCTTCTCTGTGGTCCAGCTCTCACATTCCTACATGACTACTGGAAAAACCATAACCTTGACTATACGGACCTCTGTCAGCAAAGTAATGTCTCTGCTTTTTAATATGCTTGTCTAGGTTTGTCGTAAGTTTCCTTCTAAGGAGCAAGTGTCTTTTAACTTCATGGCATCAGCCCATCCACAGTGATTTTGGAGCCCAAGAAAATAAAATCTGTCACTTCTTCCACTTTTTCCTCTTCTATTTACCATGAAGTGATGGGACCAGATCCCATGGTGTTAGGTTTTGTTTTTTTTTAAATGTTGAGTTTCAAGTCAACTTTTTCACTCTTCTCTTTCACCCTCCATCAAGAGGCTCTTGAATTCCTTTTCTTTCTGCCATCAGAGTGGTTGTTGTTTATTTGCTAAGTCATGTCTGACTTTTCACAACTTTGTGGACTATAGTCCACCAGGCTCCTCTGTCCATAGGATTTCCCAGGAAAGAATACTGGAGTGGGTTGCCATTTCCTTCTCAGGGTATCTTCCTGACCCATATCAGGATCAACCTATGTCTTCCGCATTAGCAGATGGATTCTTTACCGCTGAGCCACCAGGGAAGCCCCATTCAAATGATATCATTTACATATCTAAGGTTGTTGATATTTCTCCAGCAATCTTGATTCCAGATTGTGATTCATCTGGCCAAGTAGCAATCATTAAACTTCTTGTTTTGTTGACAATATAGCAGAAATAGCACCAGAATGAACAATACATACATGGTAAACAATAGATGGGCAATATACAATTTAATGCTTGTAGATATATATTGGTATGCTCACTGCTGTTTAAAAACTATGAGTATCTTTAACGAAGTTAGACATGATCTTCTGTCCTCAGAGTAAAAATTTCCTTAGTCTGTAAATCTCACATGCAGTAATGCTACTCATTAACCTAAACAACTCATGCAGTTCATCAATATGAATTATACTTTTAGTTAACATATAGCATACTTAGAACTTGTCTAGCATATTAACCCAGAACATGAAATTAAAATTCTATATAAAACACATTGTTCTTTCCTCCACATAATGCATTCTTATCTACAGCATGCATATGAATATTGACTTTGCAGTAATGGTAGGTAATTGCATTTGAAGTAGTAGTTTCTTAACTAAAATATGATCCTCTGTTCATGCAAGTTTTCAAATATTTTCACATCTCTGTCATAAGTTCCCAAGAAGTTAACTTTTGTCTTTCTTTTAAAATTATTCTACACATTTCCAAGTAGCCTTTATCAGTCACAACTTCAGGAAACTTTCAGAATAAGATTCCAAGAACTAATTAAAAAAAAAAAAAAAACCAGCTGTGCATGTCAGTGTATTTCAAAGATAAATTTGTGAAGAAACAAGAACACTTTAGAATGGGTAAGCTTTCTTCTGTTTGTACAACTCCCAATGTGTTGGCTAATCTTGTTTTAACAGTGGCCAGCAATGGTGCTTTCACTGTTCCCCCTTGGAAACAAGGCCAGATCTATACTGCCCTTCAAACTAAATGGTTTTGTAAATAGACAGTGAGTTGGAAGTTATATGAAAGATTCAAGCCAGAGGATTTGGGGGCTCCGTGTAAATATTTGACTATAAGAATATTCCAAATGAAGCAAACACTTGGGCAACCCTCCACTTTGCTGGAACCAAATCTGGCAAAGGTTGCCTTTGTTCTGGCAAATGGAGTGTAGTGAAATGGGACTAGACTCATCCAAATACGTGTTCAGAAGCCTATCACTGATAGGAACACAGCACCAGACACAGATTTTTGGAAACACTTACATAACTAAAACTACACAAAAGTTTTTATCAGCATTTCCAATAGAAAGCCATGAAAACCCCATGAGAATTCCTAGCTGATAGGGAGGGTTAAAGGAGAAAGAGGTGGGGCAGGAAGAGATGGTGGGAACTAAGGGACACAGGGGAATTAGTATTAAATATTTTCATGGGCCCGTTGCCAAATTATTTGGGAATTATTACTGTACTAAAAAAGTCTTTTGGAAAATTTTGATGTTTTGAAATTTAAATTTATTTCTGAATTCTGTGGCTGAGCTGACAGGGAAAGATATAACTGAGAAATTGATTTACCAATTCTATTTATAAAAGACTTCAGCAGTCTTTTATATTCTAAGTGATGGATAGAGAAATTTTCACAATACATAGACTGATCAATTGAACTCAAGGAAAAGGTGAAACTTTTCCTGTATTACATTTGTCTCATCAAATTTTTATTATCATTAATAAAAGTATTAACCTTTTATTTCAAATAATTACAGAATTCAGTGTGTCTCCAGAATATGCATTCTTTATTTTTGAAGGTTGTATTGTCTATCCAATGCTAAAAGAGAACATAGTCTTGACATTATAGTTGGCAATATAGTACTTGCTATGTTTTTCAATCCAGGTAATTAGAATTAGTAAGATAAAATGAAAATTCCAAGGGATGGAGCCTGTGCTCACTAAATTCTCAAAAGATTAAAATTTTTTCTTTGAAATCAAAAATCACTCCATGAAAATGAAACTTTCCTTCAGTTTTACTCTCTTCTCTCTAACCTTCCCCTGTTTTCTTTGATAACGTATCCCATGGAAATCTTACTGCATTTCCCTCCATTGTTTTTTTTTTTTTTTTTTGCTTCTATCTGAGCTGAGCTGTCATAAAGAAAGCTGAGCACTGAAGAACTGATGTTTTTGAATTGTGGTGTTGGAGAAGACTCTTGAGAGTCTCTTGGACTGCAAGGAGATCCAACCAGTCCATCCTAAAGGAGATCAGTCCTGGGTGTTCATTGGAAGGACTGATGCTGAAGCTGAAACTCCAATACTTTGGCCACCTGATGCAAAGAACTGACTCATTTGAAAAGACCCTAATGCTGGGAAAGATTGAGGGCAGGAGGAGAAGGGGACAATAGAGGATGAGATGGTTAGATGGCATCACTGACTCGATGGACATGGGTTTGGGTAAACTCTGGGAGTTGGTGATGGACAGGGAGGCCTGGCATGCTGCGGTTCATGGGGTCGCAAAGAGTCGGACACAACTGAGCGACTGAACTGAACTGAACTGAGCTGTCATATTAAGTAAAATTTCTTCTCCCACCTTTAAACCATTTCCCACGTGATTTATTTCATTTTGATCAGTACTAAATGTTAGATGATTTGGCATTTTCTGCCATCTATAAAAGTGTGTTCTACTTTCCTCAGTCGTTTCAGTCATGTCCTGCTCTTTGCAATCCTATGAACTCTAGCTCGGCCAGGCTTCTCTGTCCATGGGATTCTCTGAGCAAGAATACTGGAGTGGGTTGCCCTGCCCTCCTCCAGGTGGTCTGCTTTACTAGATGTCAAAAACAAAGGTAAGGAAGGACATATAATTATAAGAAAGAATAAGCTAAGCACATATGAAAGCCCTAAATATGAAAGAATTTCCCAAAAAGAGATAATATGCAATTCAGTTAGGAACTGGACTAAGAAAAGCCTTTGTGGATAAAATAAGACTTGAGCTGGCTTTATATATAGATAGATTCTCCTAAAGTAGAGACAAAAAGGTTTAAAATACAAGGAAGGATCCTATCACTGTGTAGCTGAACATCCTCCCCATCACCTTCAGAATCCCATGCAGACTTGGAAGCAGACTATCGAGTCTTGCGTCATATAGAGTGTGTCTGCCTCTCTGTCCATTCATCCCACAACTTCACTTTGAGGTCTATACCCTTGTCATACACTTGCTCTGTGCAACTCCAAGGAGAAGGCAAGTGCTTTTGACTTCAGATCATTGAATTTGCAGCTTCTACTGCTCAGAATATGCTCACGTCCTCTTTTTTCTAGTAAGATTTCCCTCTCTACCATCTTGTCTGGTTAACTCCTACACAACCTTACAAAACCCATCTTAAGTTTCACTTCCTTTGGGAAGCCCCTCATGACAGTCATTCTATTTATTTATATATTCAAGTCTGTGCTTATGTCCACTCCATGCCGTGTTATCCTCATGGGTCCAAACAAGATTCCCATCTTGCTGTAGATATTTACTTATTACCTTTGAGCCCCTCATCCATGCCTGTCACTACCTCTACCACATGCAACTACTGCAATTATTCATTACATTTAGTGAGAATTATTTATTTGTAGATTTCACAAACTGTATAGAAGCACATGTGCTTTCAAATGTATGTAAATGTGCTGTATTAAAGCACTTGTTGTTTCTATTTTTCACCAACTACTGTGTATTTACGGTCCAGCTATGATTTTCTTACTCCAAGAAATCTTTGTATCTAATTGTTGTATATAATCCATGGTGTGTTCATTCTCAATGCTGGCCACTTGGGTTGCCTAGACAAGCTTTTCATCACATACACAGGCACACACATACATGCTCGTACAAATTCATACTCATGTACATACATTTGCATGCACACTCATACCACACAAGTACACACACTCATACACACTCACTGTACACATGCATGAATGTTGCAATGATCATTCCCCAAAAGCCCCGTTATGAACATGCAAGAACATTTTTGGTACATGGATCCTAAAGGAGAACTGCTGAGTGATAAGCCATGTTTATAACTAAATATTTCCAAATAGTGCCAGACTCTTCTCCAGAATGGTTGAAGATTCCCACGGTCCTGTATCTCAGCTGGCACTTGACATTATTCAACTTTCTAATGTGTCTGATCTAATAGTGTGTGAGAAACCTTTACTGAAACAGCTTCTCAACACTTACTGAATTCTGTCTCTTTTTGTATGTGTAGCCTGTTGTTGTTCTGTCGCTAAGTCACGTCTGCCTTTTTGTGACCCTATGGACTGTAGCACACCAGGCTTCCCTGTCCTTCACTCTCTTCCGGAGTTTGCTCAATCTTATGTCCATTGAGTCAGTGATGCTATCTAACCATCTTACCCTCTGCTGCCCGCTTCTCTGCCTACCCTCAGTCTTTCCCAGCATCAGGGTCTTTTCCAATGAGTCAGCTCTTTGCTTCAGGTGGCCATAGTACTGGAGCTTCTGGACTGTACTAGCCTATGAAAATAATGGCCATTAAAATGCAAAGACCTTAAAACATGTCTGAAGGATAAAGATTTCAAGAAAGCAAGACTAAAGGTGGGGGAAAAAAGAGAATATTACCCAAATTCATTAAACTAGGAATTGGCTGGGGTGACGTAAATGAGACTCAATTACAATTCCATGTTCATTTCTGCATATCAGAAAGCAATCTATTCAAACCTCATGTCAAGAATCATTATACATTTTTACACATTTTGTTTTAATTTTTTATTTTATATTGGATTAATAATGCTGTGATAGTTTCAGGTGGGCAGCAAAGAAAATCAGCTATATTTCATGTATCCATTCTCCCGCAAACTCCCCTCCCATATTTTGGTGACAGTAATAGTCCATAGCTCCAAGTCCTTTAGGTATCTCACTAATTCTAACAGCTCCCTGAAATCTAGAGTTCTACTTTTTATAATATCATAAATGAGCAACAAAGGTCAGGGTAAGCAGTTAGGCAGCTGCTGTTTCATCAGTCAGATGAGCCTCCCAGTATGAAGTTTCAGCCTTAGCAACTCCGTCTGGCTCAGCGGGTTCTCACCGCCTGCTCTGGTCCTCCCAGCTTCACCATCTAGGGGCTAAACATCAGCCCAGCCTGCTAATTCATGTCTGTCGAAACTGCCCGAGGAATTCTTTGTTGGCTTTGTTTTGACCTTTTCAGAGTCTTCATTAATTTATACATTCAAAAAGTATTCTTTGAAGTATTTTGTAATAAATAATTTAATCCATTTGTCATTGATTTATATCTTGTTCATTCCAAAAGGAATTTTAAGTGGCAAAGTGTTGATCACTTGATTTCAGTGACAGCTAATTTTATGTTCTTTTGCTATGAGCTGGACAATTTTTTTTTCCCCCTTAAAGCTTTTTGTTCCTTCTCAGAGTAAAAAGAAGCAGTTCACCTCCCAACAGATTGCCGTGAGGCAGCCCATCACATTCTTGGGAGTAACCCCTATGTTCCACACACAGATCAGCTTTCCCTAGAGCTCTTTGACTTTATTCTTTATAGAGCTATATATAACCCTTCTTATACTTCATCCCTCTGTAGCAGAGAATTTCTAAATCTGTGAAGCTTAATTAGAAAAAAAGCAGGCACACATATGGCTGACAGACTTAAAAATCAGAAGCTTTGGATTTGAGCTATTCTCCCATGAACTTCATTCAATGATTTAAAGCACTTACTAAGGATTCTTCAATTCCTTTGTCTAAAATTTATTGTAATACATTCGTATTTTAATATGAATGTTCATTATTATTTATTGAACAAATAAGCTTGCAGCACTAACTATGGCAAGCTATCAATACTATTCTTAGTATCTTGCATACATAAAGTTCTTGGCCTTCAGTAAACTGTTATGCAGACACTAGCATTATCTCTGCTTTACAAGTGAAGAAATGAGATCCAGAGGGTAACTAACTTGTTCAAGTATATATAGCTTGTTAATGTCGAGGCCAGGATTCTAACCTTGGCAATCTAGCTACACAGTCAATGGCCCTGACATGCTTCTAACTAAAGTTCCCAAAACAACATGATCTTAATCGTTTTCAGGCAAATGACGTAGGACTATTACTATTGTGTATGTAACAGGAAACGCTTTCTCTGCGAAAAGGAAGAGAGATACTATTTCACAAAATCCAGATCATATGCTGTGGCTTTCTTCACCTTCCTAATTAAGAAGTTTTACTCCAAAAATTTCCCAAATGCCTTCTATGGATTATAGTGCTACAAGAGAAATTGCCCCAAACCCCATAATTCTCATTTCCCTGCTTTTTTCTAGTCATCTAATCCCTTTGGCAATGGCACCCCACTCCAGTACTCTCACCTGGAAAATCCCATGGATGGAGGAGCCTGGTAGGCTGCAGTCCATGGCGTCGCGAAGAGTCAGACATGACTGAGCGACTTCTCTTTCACATTTCACTCATGCATTGGAGAAGGAAATGGCAACCCACTCCAGTGTTCTTGCCTGGAGAATCCCAGGAATGGGGTTGCACAGAGTCAGACATGACTGAAGTGACTTAGCACCAGCAGCAATCCCTTTGAACCAAAAATATCATGATATGAAAATAAAATACCTTATCATCAATTAAAAACACTTCTTTTAATTTCATCCAAGGGAAAAATTTGACCCATATTTAACAATGATGGCACCAAAGCTTGTCATTTAGTTATTTGGTACAGAAACCTAAAAGTTATCTTCTCACAATCAATATGTTATATTTTACTTAAAAAGATAATCACACAATATTTACCTTTTTAACTTAAAAAGGTTATGTCAATAAAACTTTTCAAAACACTCAGCAAGTACCAAATAACATGCTAGGGTTTGGAAATGCTCAGACAAATAGATAAGACAACACCTAGCATCTGAAAATACATAAACAGAAAATAGAAAAATTAAAATCTGATGTAGATACTACAAATAAGGTAAACAAAAGGGGGGGCATTTGTTTGTTTTAAGGTTTATTGTATTAAAAGCATCAGAGGCAGAGCTTAATTTATTTTTTTAAATAATAAAAGGACCATAACAATTTACTTAAATTAAAGATGTATCACATTGATAATAATGTATACACATTATTTTAGGTCTTGTACAAATGAAAATAAAAGGACTTATAAAGTGCTTACAAAATTTAAGTTAAAGTTGTTTTGTAAAACCAACTTCACTAACCAATAAACACATTTGAATTGTTCATTCAACTGAAAATTTTATGGGAAATCATCCAATTTTAGACCTAGAAAATATGTTGGAAATAATGCATTTTCTGGATGTTTCTGATAGATTTATGTTTTGATTTGAGGCCTATTTAAACTCCCATATCATTCCTCAGTGAAACAACATCTCTAAAACAGAAATAATGTAGTGATGTCATGGTAAGAACTAGAAAGGCTTTCCAAACAGAGATAACAAACATGTTATTCTGTCTAACCATACATTCACAGATATAGAGTCAAACCAAATGCAGGAAAATCTTTATTAACCGGGTGACCTCAGTCTGCAATGCTCACAGCTGGCTATTAGTCATTCTTCAGATCCAGCCTAAACATCTCTTTGGAGAAACTTTCCTTAATCACCCAATCTAATACAGGCCCTGGATATTCTTTCAAATAAAACTGTAGTTTTCTTGTATAGCAAATACTGTTTTAGTTAGCTTAGACTGCCATGACAAAATACCATAGATGGAAGCCTTAAACAATAGAAATTTATTTTCTCCCAGTCATGGAGGCTGAAAGTCTGAAATCAGAGTGCCAGAGTGACTAGTTATGGTGAGACCTCTCTTCCTGGCTCACAGATGGCTGTCTTTTCACCTGCTGAAGAAAGAGTTCTGATGTCTCTTTCTCTTCTTAGAAGGGCACCATTTCTATCAGATCAGGGCTCCACCCTTATGACCTCATTTAACCTTAATCACCACCTCAAACTCTATCTCCAATAGAGTTGGAGGGGGGTTGGGCTTCAAATATGAAGATGAATTAAAACTTTAGAAAAGAATGGGAGGGATATGGCCACTACCATGTCTTGTTAAGCCAGGACTGGATGTAATTAATGTCATAAATCTCTCTCTTCAGATGCTACTTAGAACAATTCTTTGCTCTGATGCTAAACAGTCCAAGATAATTAGAGGTTTTATTTTTCTTGAAACATTAATCAGTGAAGTTAATTTTTCAAGTTCTTCTTCTTAAGGATCTTTTTGAAATTTTTTAAGCAAGAATTTTTGTCCTTCTATCAAAGATAAATGATATCAGCTACTGTTTCTTTGTCTACTTTAGAACATCTCCCACATGAAAAACATTCAAGTTGGCCAGTAATAAGGATGACATTATAAAATAATACCTCAAAGGTACTACTGTGAATTATCAACTGACACTGTTTTGCACTTATTGTTTTTAAAATTTTAAATGGGGAAGATTAGCATAGGCCTAGAGGTTTGTGTGGGCTTCCCTGGTGGCTCAGTGGTAAAGAATCTGCAAACCAATGCAGGAGATGCAGGTTCAACCCTTGAGTCAGGAAGATCACCTGGAGGAGGAAATGGCAACCTCCTCCATTATTCTTGCCTGGGAAATTCCATGGACAGAGGAGCCTGGTGGATATAGTCCATAGGGTCACAAAGAGTCAACATGACTTAATGACTAAACAATAACAACAAGAGAGGTCTGTGTGAAACAGAAGTCCTCAAGCTTCTGAAGAGAATCCTTTCCATTAACCATTAAATTCCAGATATTCCTATGTGTGGATGCAGATCATGATTACAGTAGTTTGCTCATTCAAGATTCAACCAAAGTGTATTGTAATAATGAGAGGCTATGCTCAGTGAGAGTTGGACTGTGAAGAAAGCTGAGTGCCAAAAAATTTATGCTTTTGAACTATGGTGTTGGAGAAGACTCTTGAGAGTCTCTTGGACTACAAAGAGATCCAACCAGTCCATCCTAAAGGAGATCAGTCCTGGGTGTTCGTTGGAAGGACTGATGCTGAAGCTGGAACTCCAATACTTCGGCCACATCATGCAAAGAACTGACTCATTGGAAAAGACCCTGATGCTGGGAGGGATTGAGGGCAGGAGGAGAAGGGGACAACAGAGGATGAGATGGCTGGATGGCATCACCGACATGAGTTTGAATAAACTCCGGGAGTTGGTGATGGACAGGGAGGCCTGGCATGCTGCGATTCATGGGATCGCAAAGAGTCGGACACGACTGAGCGACTGGACTGAACTGAATTGAACTAATGCTGAGTGTCAGGCATTCAGTGGTTTCCAAGGCAACTGGGTCCCTGATCCCTACAGCTTGTAACTGAGTCGAGGAGGAATCCATCAAAAAAGCAAACAAATTATTAAATGGTGAATCATCATGGTAGATATTTGCTATAGTTTAGCCCCTTCTTCTGCTCTCTTTTGGTAGTGAGCACTCTAGAAAGTCTGCTTCCTATATTGGGTTCTCCCGGGGTAGGTTTCATGGCTGATGGAGGAGGTCTACTCCAGTTCAAGACTGCTAATGACAGGAAGCTTGGTAGCCAGCATCCAGTAAGGCCACCAATGATTCACTCTCCTAATTTTCTTGCCTTGGTGTGGTCTCTTTCCACCCTGAAACCAGCTGCCTTGTAAACATCAATAAGATAACCCAGAAATGACAATGTGTGACTTCTGAGCTAAGGTCATAAAACAAATTGTGTCTTCTATCATGCTCTTTCTTGAGTTTCCCACTTAACAGGAAACTTTCCCCCTTTCCTGCCAACATCAGGAAAATATTCAAATAGTCCAGTTGAAAGAAACCGAGGTCTGCTGCCAATAGCCGGCATCAACTTATCAGCGATAAGACTGAGCTCTCTTGGAATCAGATCCAGTCAAGCATTTGTCTGTGGCCCAAGCCAACATTTTTTACTGCAACCCCATAGGAGACCCTGAGCCAATACACCCAGCTAAGACACTTCTGAATTCTTCATCCTCATCTGCAAAAAATGTGACAGAAAAAGTGTTTATGATTGTTTAAGCTTCTCAGTCTTGAGATAATTTTTACACAACAATAGGTAATCAATATCAAAGATTAAGTGTCCTTCAGTCTTACATCTGTTATCAAACATAGACTATATTCTTCAATATCAGCTTGAAACAACAGAGTTGAAATTTTACCTTCCAAATGCTGAATCTTTTGTCTTTTTTTGTCATTACTTCAGAACTTGAGCAGGAAAATTTGACTCTAGTTATTAAGTCCTTTCAGATGTCTTAAATTTTATTCATTGCATTTTTATCATTTATTCATCCATTCAACAAGCATTCTGTTGGACAATCTCCTAAATTCCAAGCAGTGTGCAAAAGTTCTGAATGCCAGAAGAATTGGAACTGCAATAAGAATGCTCATTACATTTGAAGTCTCCATAGTCTCACAGTGGGGGGGGTGGGGGGTGGGGGGGGAGGCAGAACTAACTACAAACTACAAAAATAGTATCACAGAGAGTCAAATTTCCATTAACTCATAAATGGAGTAGGAGAGCAGAAAGAGAGTATTTCAGCAAGTATAAAACTGATTTGATATATTTAATCAGAATTGCCTCCCATATGTAGATATCATATGTATTCAGTTCCATGTGTTACCTTATTGATGATAATCCTTCTTGGAAAACAAAGCACAGTGGTTGAGAGCACAGTCTCTGGAGCCAGACTGTCTCATTTTCTGTCTTGGCTTTGCCTTTTGGAACCTGTGTGATCTTGGGCTGCTTATTTAAACTTGCTGTGCCTATTCTATCAACTGTCAAAGGGTGTTATTAGAGGATCAAATGAGTTAAAAAATGTTAAGCATAGAAGAGTGCCCAGCAATGTAGTATTGTGTGATGTTATTATCAGGATTTACAAAATCATTTAATTATGTTGACAAAAATTATTCAAAACTTACTCAAACTCTGACTCTTGCATATAAGAGTCAAGTCACACATTAATGTTATTTTCACCACGTAATTTGCCAAAAGATATGTTAAAGATGTTATCTAACATTCCAAGAGTGAGAAGGGAAAAGTTTGTTCTTTCCACAGCAAATTAACCCAGATGCTGGAATTTCTTGCCCCCATTTGTTTGGACAAACCAACCAGAGTTACCTTCTTACAGTCATCCTATGAAAAAGAATTCATGATTTTTTTTTTACCTTTTTAAACTGTTTATAAAACTGGATAAAATTGCAGAAGAAATAAATTGTTTATCCTTTTCAAGTAAACAATAAATCAAGTGACACTTTAGTCAGTTTAATTCAAGTTGTTCAGTAGTCCCTTCCTCTTTTAATTGTTCTAAATTATTGCTTGTTTTACTCAATGTAAAGCACTGTATTTTTTATTAAATCAAACATTTAAATTATTGAGCTATATATCTATTGTGCAAAAGAGACTGGCTTTCACACTCCATATGAGGTGCAATATGAGATCTTTTGTTCTTTATAATCCAAAATAATAGAAGCTTTTAAAAGAAATTTTACTGATTTATGAGATTTTTATGTAGTGTGTGAAATCTAGTTCATCTCTCCCTAAATAATCAAGAGTCTAGAGTGACATCAGTAAGACTGTAAATAGGAGATTTCTAACCAGATTTCTACCCTCTTCCCTACAAAGACCACCGGTTTTGACAATCACCCCCAAAGAAGAGGGCTTCCCTGATAGCTCAGTTGGTAAAGAATCTACCTGCAATGCAGGACACCCCAGTTCAACTCCTGGGTCAGGAAGATTGGTTGAAGAAGGGACAGGCTACCCACACCAGAATTCTTGGGCTTCCCTTGTGGCTCAGCTGGTAAAGAATCCACCAGCAAGGCGGGAGACTTGGGTTTGATCCCTGGGTTGGGAAGATCCCATGGAGAAGGGAAAGGCTACCCACTCCAGTATTCTGGCCTGGAGAATTCCATGGACTGTATAGTCCATGGGGTTGCAAAGAGTCGGACATGACTGAGCAATTTTTACTTCACTTCACAAAGAAGAATACGTTATAGGAGTCTATACGTCCAGCTAAGCACTTCTAACTCACTTTGAGAGCAAAAGAGAGAAAAAGAAACCTGAAGCTAGACCATTAAAAAGGGTAAAGGAAGACTTTCAATTTTCCCCTGTCGTTTCTCCCCCAAGGAGGCGCAACTCCTTGCCTAGAGATCCACTGACCCTCAGTCCCTCCTGCAGGGGAAAGGTGACAATGTGTGAACTCCTAGCTTCCCTAGTTGAGTAGGATGCTATCAAAGGGACCCACTTCTTCCTTGCTTCGCCCAGAACACTGAGGGCATGAGAGTCAGAGGTTGGGAAGGCAACTCTAATATCACTTATCATCAGGAAAACTCACATCAAAGCCATAATAAGACATCATCTCAGACTTGTTAGGATGGCTATCCTCAAAAAGATAAGAGATAACAAATGTCAATGAGAACGTAGAGAAAAGGCAACCCTTGTGCACTGTTGGTGGGACTGTACGTTGAGGCAGTCACTGCAGAAAACAGGGGCAGCAATGAAGACTCAATGCAACCAAAGAAAACTAAATAAATAAAAAGTTACCAATAAAAAAATTAAAAATAGCACTGCCTTATGACCCAGCAATTCCACTTCTGAGTAAGTATCTAACAGAAATGAAATCACTATCTCTAAGAGATATCTGCCCTCCTATGTTCACTATAGCATTATTCACAATACCCCAAATATACAAACAACCTAAGTTCTGTTAAGAGATGAATGAATAAAGAAAAGGCAGATAGATAGATAGAGATATTATTCAGCCTTAAAAAGAAGGAAATCTTTCCATGTAAGACAACACAAATGCAATAATAATTCAGAGAAAGATAAACACTATAGGGTCTTATTTGTGGAATCTTTTAAAAATGTCAAACACAGAGAAACAGAGAGTAAAAGGATGGTTACCAAGGGTTTGGAGTGGAGTTGTTGAGAAGATGTTGCTCAAAGGATACAAACTGTCTGTAATAAGATGAGTGTATAGCATGGTGACCATAGTTGATAATACTGTATTGTGTGTTTGAAATTTGCTGAGAGTAAATCTTAAGCATTCTTGCCACACACACGTGAGGTGACGGGTGTATTAATCTGATTGTGGTAATCACTTCACCTTGTATATTTGATATCAAATCATCACATTGTTCCTTTTGACTGTATACAATGTTATTTGCCAATTATACCTCAATAAACCTGGGGAAAATATAGAATAGAGTGATAGGGCTTCCCTGGTGGCTCAGATGGTAAAGAATCCACCTGCAATGTGGGAGACCTGGATTCAGTCACTAGGTCAGGAAGATCCCCTGGAGAAGGGAACAGCTACCTACTCCAGTACTCCATGGACAAAGGAGCCTGGCGGGCTACAGTTCATGGGGTCACAAAGAGTCAGACACAGCTGAGTGAGAAACACTTAACAAACCTGGGGACAATATAGAGGAATAGAGTGATAGTAACCTCAAAAAAAGGATCATGGTAGAGGCATAAAAAGTTCTTATAAAAATACAGGAGAGAGTAGAGAGGATTAGAGAAAGTGTGATATTTTGTCTACAACTTAAGTATTTGAGAACTTGCTGTTGGAAAGAACAGAAAGAAAGAAGGCAGAGGGTATTTTGGGAAATTAAACAACAACTAGAGCAAAAAGAGAAAAGAGTTAATAAGGGTGTGCAGGAAGCAGTGGACTATAGCCAGATTTGGGAGGGCCATTAATAGCATGTTGTATGGATTAGTCTTTATCTTGTAAACTAGTGTTGATAAACTTTTGCCCATGGATCACATCTGACTTGCCTCCTGCTTTTGTGAATAAAGTCTTACTGAAAAACAGCTATGTTCATTGGTTTAAGTATTGTTCATGACAGCTTTCAAACTGTGCAAGCAGAGTGAGTCATTGAAACAGGCATCACATAGGCTGCAAAATCTAAACTATTATCCATCTGGCTCTTCACAGGAAGAGTTTTCTGAACATTGCTATAGACGATGGCACCCAAATGAAAAATTTTGAAGAGCAATCAAGTGGGCCTTAGGAAGCATCTCTATGAACAAAGCTAGTGGAGGTGATGGAATTCCAGTTGAGCTATTTCAAATCCTCAAAGAAGATGCTGTGAAAGTGCTACACTCAATATGTCAGAAAATTTGGAAAACTGAACAGTGGCCACAGGACTGGAAAAGGTCAGTTTTCATTCCAATCCCAAAGAAAGGCAATCCCAAAGAATGCTCAAACTACCGCACAACTGCACTCATCTCACACGCTAGTAAAGTAATGCTCAAAATTCTCCAAGCCAGGCTTCAGCAATACATGAACCGTAAACTTCCAGATGTTCAAGCTGGTTTTAGAAAAGACAGAGGAATCAGAGGTCAAACTGCCAACATCCACTGGATCATCAAAAAAGCAAGAGAGTTCCAGAAAAAAATTCTATTTCTGCTTTATTGACTATGCCAAAGACTTTGACTGTGTGGATCACAATAAACTGTGGAAAATCCTGAAAGAGATAGGAATACCAGACCACCTGACTTGCCTCTTGAGAAACCTGTATGCAGGTCAGGAAGCAAGAGTTAGAACTGGACATGGAACAACAGACTTGTTCCAAATAGGAAAAGGAGTACGTCAAGGCTGTATATTGTCATCTTGCTTATTTAACTTATTAAATAAGTTAAAATAAGTGTTTTTTTGAACACCCTGCTTATTTAACTTATGCAGAGTACGTCATGAGAAACTCTGGGCTGGAGGAAGCACAAGCTGAAATCAAGATTGCCAGGAGAAATATCAATAACCATAATATGCAGATGACACCATCCTTATGGCAGAAAGTGAAGAAGAACTAAAGGGCCTCTTGATGAAAGTGAAAGAGGAGAGTGAAAAAGTTGGCTTAAAGCTCAACATTCAGAAAACTAAGATCACGGCATCCAGTCCCATCACTTCATGGCAAATAGATGGGGAAACAATGGAAACAGTGGCTGACTTTATTTTTCTGGGCTCCAAAATCACTGCAGATGGTGATTGCAACTATGAAATTAAAAGACACTTACTCTTTGGAAGGAAAGTTATGACCAACCTAGATAGCATATTAAAAAGCAGAGACATTACTTTGTCAACAAAGGTCCGTCTATCAAGGTTATAGTTTTTCCAGTGGTCATGTATGGATGTGAGAGTTGGACTATAAAGAAAGCTGAGCACTGAAGAATTGATGCTTTTGAACTGTGGTGTTGGAAAAGACTGTTGAGAGTCCCTTGGACTGCAAGGAGATCCAACCAGTCCATCCTGAAGGAGATCAGTCCTGGGTGTTCATTGGAAGGACTGATGTTGAAGCTGAAACTCCAACACTTTGCCCACCTGCTGCGAAGAGCTGACTCATTTGAAAAGACCCTGATGCTGGGAAAGATTGAGGGCAGGAGGGGAAGGGAACGACAGAGGATGAGATGGCTAGATGGCATCACCAACTCAATGGACATGAGTTTGAGTAAACTCTGGGTGTTTGTGATAGACAGGGAAGCCTGGCGTGCTGTGGTTCATGGGGTTGCAAAGAGACACGACTGAGCGACTGAACTGAACTGAACTGAATTAGATAAAGCATTTAATGAGTTTTTTTACTAAAAATTATTTTTAGAATGAGAATTCTTATAAACAGAAAAACACGTAGTGGTTTTATATGTACTATTTTATTTAAAAACTATAAAAAATAAATGTTAATGTATAAATCCATTATTTATTTTTCCTACTACATTACCTCAATAAATATACATGTTATCTAGGTGGAAGGGGTTATAGCACACCCATTTGTGATATATATATATATATATATATATATATATATATAATTTTACTTTAGCAAAAATTAATTCACTGAAGATGTGAAGAAGATAATTCATTTTAGTGGAAAATGAACTGGGGAGGTGACTGGGTAAGAGATCTAGAAAATAAAGAATTACTCTTGGAGAAGGGCAGCTTCCAGTGGAGTCCAGAAAGAAGTCAATAGTATGCAAATAGGCAGAGGAATAAACTGAGAAATAATTTACCAATGGAAATTGGATAAGAGTCTTGAAGAAAAGGTAGGATGTTGAAAGAAAACCATCCCCATGACAACTTTTTCTAGAGTCTGCTCTGGATTTATTGAATACTTTGATGCTTGAAAGAACTGCATGTAATAGCTGCAAAGTGTTAAAATTAATTAAAATTTCAAGGATTGATGGCTGTTTTTAGTTACTATAGGGATTGCTCTAGTTAGCCTCATTGTCATGAGAAGAAGGAAGCTGATGAATCTTAAGAAATCTTGGACAGGAAACTTGAAAAGAATATTAGCACAGCTCAACAAACCATGATCATGAACAGCTTTCTCATAAATATCATCACAAAAACTGAGATGAATAAGATCTTGATTTTTTAAAAGATGTTTATACTTCAATCATATTTTATTCTGATAATAATAAAGGCATATTGATTAAAAAAAAGTGAATATGAGCAAGAAAGAATCCCAGGATCCAAAAGAACCACTGTTAACATTTTGAAGTATTTCTTTTCAAATACGTTTCTATTCATTTTTTGTTTACCAAGAAGAAATCATATCATACAATCAATTTGTATCTCACTTTCTCTACTTAACGATTTTGCAAAAAAAAAGTCTCCAATTTTTTATTTCAAACTCTTTAATGATATTTATTAACACAATAATCATCATTTCAATGTACTATGACCTAACCATTCCCCTACTCTGGCTCATTTAGTTTTTTCAATTTTTGCAATTATACAATTGATGATGAACATCATTATGCCTGAATCTTTAATGACATTTAGAATTACTTTCTTAAGATAGATTTCTGGCAGTGAGATTATGAGATAAAAGGTTATGAATATTTTCAAGCATTGTGATCCTTTATGCCTTTAGTTGTGGTGATTACATGGATACATACATTTGTCAATGTGGTACCATTACTATTTGTGCATTTTACATTATGCAAATTATACTTCATTTAATTTGACTTTTTAAAATAAAAAGCATAATTATCAACTCAAGAAAAAATTTAACAGCCTCTTGAAATAAGAGATCATTTCTCTTTGAATGAATGGTGTAAATAGAAAATTCTAACGTATAGGAACTGGTGAAAAAGCAGGACATTTTACCCTGGAACCAACCATGTTTCCCACGTGATAGCTCTTCTCACAGAAATAGACAATATTACTCAGAAATAAATAATGACTGACTTACAAGGGGACTGACCAAGTGAGGAGTCCTGAAGCCAAAGATTCATCAGCTTCATTTTACATCCACCTGGTATTTACATTTCTTATGACTTGAAATTCAAATTCCACAAAGTTATATCCCATGAAATCTCATTTAATAAAATCCATCAAGTTCAGGTTTTGTTTAAAATTTGTCTATGGCCTCATTTGTTGTCCAGTGAGAATTGTTTTAAATAATGATTTTAAGTTTAATTTTATTTGCAAACAAAAATGGAGTTAAAGGAAGGAAGAAAGGAAAAGTTTCCTCAGTCACATTGGCAGTGTTGTAGCCTGAGAGTTACAACGAGAAATCAGTGGAAACTGGTTTGTGATTTTTTCTTTCCCCTTTTCCAAACACATTGCCTCATTCATTTAACTCCATTACTAATCCTATTTGAAGTTTTTTCTTGATGTGCTGCACAAAAGACTTTGGGTTTCTCTTTTCTAGTCTAGAGAAGGAAAGTTCTTTAACAATGATGTAATTGAAATATTTTCAATAACATTCTCAATACAGTAAGAGAAATATAAGCACATTTTGCACAACAGAATCATCCCAGTGTTAAGACAATTCCCTAGTAACATGAAAATTGCATGCAATGAAGTGGGAGATAGAGAAAAATAAGAGAATATGAACAGAACACTGTTTTAGCCTCTCTGGCTTTTTCTCGCCTATGTGTTCAAGTCAACTGAAGAAGAAAAAGGAAAAGAAAGAGTGAAAAGGGGTTTCTGTGCCATGTCTTTTATAAATAAGTAAAATAAGCTGTTGGAAACCAAGAACTGAGTGTTGATAAGTTTAAGATATGAACTGGTATTTTATAATCTTTAAAATGCTAAACTGTATTGAGTATTCTGTATACAACTCACAACAAAGGATCATTGTGCAGCTGCATTTAAAGTCATTACTACTTTTCATGTGTTTGTTAGCCATCTGTATGTCTTCTTTAGAGAAATGTCTGTTTAGTTCTTTGGCCCATTTTTGAATTGGGTCATTTATTTTTCTGGAATTGAGCTTCAGGAGTTGCTTGTATATTTTTGAGATTAATCCTTTGTCTGTTTCTTCATTTGCTATTATTTTCTCCCAATCTGAGGGCTGTCTTTTCACCTTACTTATAGTTTCCTTTGTAGTGATGAGGGTGGGATATTTCAAAAGAACAGCATGTATACTATCTATGGTGAAACAGATCCCCAGCCCAGGTGGGATGCATGAGACAAGTGCTCGGGCCTGGTGCACTGGGAAGACACAGAGGAATCGGGTGGAGAGGGAGGTGGGAGGGGGAATCGGGATGGGGAATACGTGTAAATCTATGGCTGATTCATATCAATGTATGACAAAACCCACTGAAATGTTGTGAAGTAATTAGCCTCCAACTAATAAAAAATTAAAAATAAATAAATAAATAAATAAAGTCATTACTACTAAACTTTAAAACTACAGTAAGCTAATCCTCCTCTTGGCAAAGTAGATGTTAAGCCACATCTTGGTCTTAGAGAGTTCCCACCTACCTCATACTATTTTCAAGTATCTTTCTGGTTCACTCCAAACAACCTAGATGACTGAAATGTTCTGTATTGGATTATCAACGTGGATGTATTTGAATAGAAGTTAGCACACAACCACAAATAAAAGTTTTTTGCACCCTTTTGTTTCTGAAAACACCACTATACAAAATTGATACCTTTCACTGAAATAAAGAAGTATAGTATGGAAACCCTGAAGATATTGTATGCCTCTTAATTTTTAGCATGTTGACAATAGCATATTTAGTCATTTAAATGTTATTCTGACCATTGACATCCAGACCTTAAAGTTATTAATTATAAAGCAAATAGTTTACAAGCCTAGTTGAAAAGTACTTCTGACCTAAAATAGAAAGATAAGATTGTAGGCATCAGAGCACCCTGAGAAGTTCCTCAGACCAAGAGGAAGGAGAGTCAGGAAGACCAAATGGAACCAAGCCATGGCTTTACTGAGTGCCTGTGCTAAATGTTTATGAATGACATCACTTTAAACGTGCTTTTGAATTTTAGCAGTGTTTATTGTCTGTGGGGGCTTCCCTGGTGGCTCAGTGGTAAAAAATACCGCCTGGGATGCAGGAGACTGCCTGAAATGCAGGAGACATGGGTTTGATCCCTGGGTCAGGAAGATCCCCAGAGAAGGAAATGGCAACAGACTCCAGTATTCCTGCCTGGGAGATCCCATGGACAGAGGGGCCTGGAGGGCTACAGTCCATGGGGTCACAAAAGAGTCGGACACAACTTAGCGACTAAACCACAACCATATAGTGTGCACCATATTACATTCATCTTTTTCTTTAGGAAAAAAAGAATACTTGTTGACTACATTGAAAAGAGAGTTCAAATGCAAGAATTAAAAAAAAATACTAAATTTTTATTTTTCTGTTTAAGAAACCAAAAGTCGGAAACCTTCCAAAGGAGTCAAGAATAAGTAATATAGATTTAGGCATAATATTTTTAAAACATGGTTGTAACTAAAAACAAACCGAACCTTGAGTACATGTCTTTATCACAACCTTTGCTGTGAAGAGTTGCTTTCATTATTTTATTTTCTAAGCCACTTATTTAATTAAATGCATCTGCCAAGCTAAAGAGAACTTTAAAATTGTAAATACTGACAAGGTTGAAAACCTCAGTTTTTCATCAGGCATACTTTATCATTTCCCCTATATACAGGCTTTATGAAAAAAACTGTATCTGGATGATTCATCTTCTAATGTCTTATTGAGAAATTACCTTTTCTTCTTTTTGCACAATATAAACACGCATTTCTTAAAATATGTAACAGAATATATTTTGCCAGGTACTTTGTGCAAAACTGTCACAATGAAGCTTAGTATCTTATGAAACAGGTCACTGGAACAGTTCTTACAAGCTGACCTTGTGATCTGAAATCCATCAAAATGACTATACTTTAATTTATCCTGAGTCAACATAGTTCACTGACCCAGCTTCTTTTATTAGCTAAATGAGATTTTCTTTAAAGATTGAAAGTCCTTTTTAATTTTTTTTTTTTCACTCATAGCAATGTATCAATGGTCCTGAACAGGCCATTCTTGACCCATGCTGTACCACTATCTTCTGCAAGGTACGGTCCAGCAGGATGGAAAATTTATGCAGTAGAAATTACAAGCTAGTCATCACGGATCCAATATTAAGTATCACTAAAAAACTCCAAAAGTATTGCCTCATTGTTCATGCAAAAACTGATTCCCTAGATAATAGTAATTATGAAAAATAAAGCACCAAATTCTATAAGGTAGGTCCTTGTGAACTAAATGAATGGATTTCTCTTTACAATAAACAAGAACACAGACAGATTCTTTAAAATAGGTTATTTAATATTATTTCCTTCAAAACTAGTTTATTCATACATTTTTAAAGCATATAAAGAACCTTATCAATCAGACTTACCCTATGAAATTATAGTTATAAATGGTTTTTTTGCAGACATTTTTTTTTTCCTTCAGTAAGGATTTTTAAGATACTTTGGATTATTATCTAGGAACTCCTCCTCCTTAGCTGACTCACATACAAGCAAAATAACAATTAACGGGTTTTGACACAGAAGTGGGAAAGTGTTGTTGTTACAACTCTGCTTTGTAAGTTTAGAAATCTACACTAAAATATCTCACCAGAAAAATTTGATCATCACACTTTGTTTAGCCCAAGTTTCCTTTGATTGGTCTGCAGTTTATCTCTAGTAAAACCCAAGAACAGTGTCTCCTGTATAGAGGATACTCAACACGTGTTCAGGATATGATTAATCCAAGGATTTCCCCACCCTATGCCTTCCTCATGTGTCATATCTGGGAGCAGTTGTAAGAGACCTGGGATGGGTCTTAGACACCTCTTGTTTTGATATGTTAAGTACTGTTAAATGCACAAGTGAAAGAAATGTTGAAGTTCATGAGAAAAAGTTGGGAGATGATGTAGTGAAGTTCCTGAAAAGATGGTGTAAGAACTGGCTTTAAACAGAAGGAGGAACACCTATTTCCACTGGGTAGTGGGATGGAGGCAAACCTTGACCTACTGGCAGGTTTTGTTGGGAGAAGGGACAATGCAGGAAAGAAAGAGAGTTGAGGTGGTATCCATCTGATAATTTTTATCTGTGACGTATAAAGCTAGCTAATTCTTCTAAAAAACTCTTTAGCTTTGTTGTTGTTCAGTTGCTAAGTCATGTCCAACTCTTTGCAACCCCACGGACTGCAGCACACCAGGCTTCCCCATGCTTCCCTATCTCCTGGAGTTTGCTCAAACTCATATCCATTGAGCTGGTGATGCCACCCAACCATCTCATCCTATGTCACCCCTTTCTCCTCCTGCCCTCAATCTTTCCTAGCATCAGGATCTTTTTCAATGAGTCAACATGTCACATCAAGTGACCAAAGTACTGAAACTTCAGCTTCAGTATCAGTCTTTCTAATGAACATTCAGGGTTGATTTTCTTTTGGATTGACTGGTTTGATCTCCCTGCAGTCCTTCTTTCTCGATGTATAATTCACAAAACCGTATATGCTTAAAGTGTACACTGTGATATATATATACATCAAAACATTATATATATACAATGATTACTACAATCAAGCCAACTTCTTTATCATCTCATACAGTCACCATTGTGTGTGTATGTATGTATGTGTGTGTGGTAAAAATACTCCTCACCAAATTTTGAGTATACAAAACACTGTTATTTACGTGGTCACCATGCTATGCATTAAGTCTCCAGAACTTGATTCATTTTAAAACTGAAAGTTTGTACTCTTTGACTAATATCTCCTCCATTAGCCTCTAAGCTTCCTATCCTCTGGTAACCACCCATATACTCTCTATTTCTGTGAGTTTACTGTTTTAGATTCCTTGTGTAAATGAGATCATGCAGTATTTGCCTTTCTTGGTCTGGCTTGTTTCGCTTATCATAATGTTCTCCATGTTCATCCATGCTGTCATTGTCATAAATGGCAGGATTTCCTTCTTTTTTAAGGTTGAAATATTCCATTGTGTGTGTATGTGTGTGTGTATACACACATATAGATACACATATATATATATCATATTTTCCTTACTCATTCATCAATGAACACTTTAAATGTTTCTGTATTTTGACTATTTGAATAATGCTGCAGTGAATATAGGAATGCAGTTCCCATGGGAATGTACTCTCTGGGATAGTTACTTCATTTCCTTTGGATATATACCCAGAAGTGGGATTACTGGATCATATGGTAGTTCTGTTTTTAATTTTTGGGGTAGTGGGATGGAGGTAAACCTTGACCTACTGGCAGGTTTCGTTGGGAGAACTTTGTTGGGAGGAACTTCCATACTACTTTCCATAATGACTATACCAATTTACATTGCCACCATAGCATACTAAGGTTGCTTTTTCTTCACATTCTTAACAACTGATAACGAAGAAAGATGAAGTGATACAATTACTTAAGAGTAGTGGAAAATATTTTAAACAGACTAAAAATAGATTGGGGCATGATTTTCAAGTATGATGAATAACAGTATAAAGACCTTGAATTTCTATAACCAAGAATGAGTCATTTCACTTGAGATCTGAATATCAACTGTGAGATTTGCAATTAATAAATCACTGATGATCTCAACCACCATTTCAATATGGGTGAAAGCTAAGTTGTAATAGATTGAGAAATAGATTGAAAAAAAATGAGGTGAATTCAGGAAGTGAGGCCTAAATCTATGCAAACTGCTTGATCTAGAATTTCCACTCCTGGGATATAGCCTGAAATCTTTGAGAATTTGGTGTACCTCTCCTTTAATCTCCCCATTCAGGTCCAAACCCGTGGTGTATACTCAGGAAGATCATTAGCCAAATAAAAAAAGAAAACCAATTTTATTAATCTGTGCAAGCATAATATGATGGATGATGTGGGACTGCCTGGTCAAAGCTCAGCAGGAGAACATGACTTGACCTCAGGCCAAACGAGGCCTCCTTTCCTTACACTGAATGTTTGTTTAAGGACCTGCATGTTCGGCAGTACGCTGAGGATGGGAGAGCGGAGGTGGGGAGGGTTAAATAGAGTAAATGACCATGATAAAGTGAGAACCAGCCAGAGAAGAGAAGAGAGAGACATAGAAGGAGCCCCTGGATCTCCAAAACAACCTCTTACCAAACAGGCTGACTGAAAGGACTTAACGAATGGTCAGGGCTGGCTTCTAGAAGCCTGGAATCATGGAAGTTGTGCCAGAGGAATAAGAACTTTCGGAATTGGGTGGAGAGGGAGATGGGAGGGGGGATCGGGATGGGGAATACTTGTAAATCCATGGCTGATTCATGTCAATGTATGACAAAAACCACTACAATATTATAAAGTAATTAGCCTCCAACTAATAAAAATAAATGAAAAAAAAAAAAGAAAAAAAATGCTTAAGCTGAGTTTGAATTAAAAAAAAATTAAAAAAAAGAACTTCCGGAAGACGAGAATTACACATAGTTTTGTTTACCCAGCACAATACCTGACACAATGACTATTCACTGAATGAATGAATGAAAAAAAAAAATACAACACAGTGTCAAAATAGCTATTTCAAAATGCCCGACTTTGACCAAGGAGATCGGAAATATAGTCGGTGCTGGTAATCAACAGAGATGGATGGGTATAGTTGAAGCAATTACTTTCAGTTGCCTTTCATTACAGATATGACAGCATCTGTTCTGATTGGCCAATGCCTATATTCTGGAGGTTAGTAAATATTTTACATTGTTCTCCTGGGTGAGGGCTTAAGGGGGAAGTTAAATTTAGAGGGAAAAATGTCACCTTTTCATCATCAAATTCTCAATTTTTTATTAACATGAATTATCAAATTTGTTATACATTTCTATAGTGTTAGTGATATTTAATGTTTCTGAATATTGCTCATTGTAAACTGCTCATTCCCAGTCTTCAGAAAACATTATTTTTTAATTTTGAAATACAAATTTTAAATAAAAGTAAGGATCATGTATACATAAATTTGGGAGACATTTTTATAAAACCATTTACGTTTAGAAATATTCAAGATACATATTAATCAAGATGTATGTTATTCTAGACAATTTATCCTTTTTGCTACATTTTTAAAAATTATTCAAAGAATGCCTTGATATGTTTTCCATAACCCATAGAGAAGGAGACCTAAATTCATATTATATTGTCATTTATTCAACATACATTTTGAGCATTTATTCTGTCCTGCATTGCTAGATATGGAATTTTCCAGGCAAGAATACTGGAGTGGAGTGCCATCCCTTCTCTAGAGTATCTTCCTGACCCAGAGATTGAACCCATGTCTCTTACATCTGCATTAGCAGGCATAGTCTTTACCACTAGCACCACCTGGGAAGCCCAATTGCCAGGTATAGAGGATACAATAGTAGCAAATGCCAATATGTTCTCATGGGTCCAATTTGGAAGAATGATATAATTCAGATGATTACATTATCAATTCTATAATTTTTGAACTGGAGAAAAGGAGCCTGATCTAAGCTTCTGCCTCAAGGAAGGGTGACCTCGGAAGATGACAGGTGAACTGGGAAATAAGGGGTGAACAAGAGTGGAGGAAACAACAGTCCATGCGGAGGAAATAATCTTCACAAAGACTTTTTGACAGAAAGAATTGTGGTGCTCGCCTTGACTGATGCTCCCCACTCCTAAAGGTTCTACGAATGGTGCCCAGTGGCCCCCTTTCATAGCTGACAGCAATGGTTCTGCAAGTATGACTCAGAGGAACAACAGGACTGCAAGGAAATGTTGGACCGGGTAGACAAAAGTAGACCTATGTTGGCTTTAAAAATCATTTTTAAGAGCTGTTGAACATTTCAGAACTTTAAATTGTTAAGTCACATAGATTTAGAAAATGGTTCTAACTGCAGTGTGGCAAATAGAGTGGCGTTAGAACAGAGTGAAATCAGGGACAGGAAGAAAGCACTTGTCCAGTTGAGAGAATACGGTGACAATGAAGGTAGACAAAGCCCTATGGAATTATTCAATACAAGGAGAGAGTCATCCTTATACTGTTTAATCCCACTTCCAATCTAATGTTTAACTCTTCTCTGCAATCACTATCAGGTTGCTATATACTTCTCCTCTTGAACACCTTCCAATATTGATCTAAAATAAAGTCATATGTGTGCTAGTATAACTGGGCAATAAAGTATACAAACTGGATTCAGGCTGTTTGGTTTCAAATCCACTGTCACTTTGCTTGACCATGGGAAAATTGATTCATCTATGCTTCTGTTTCCTCATTGGTTACATAGTAGTAATATTACCTACTTCAGATAATTGTGATAATTAACTAAAATAATGTATTTTTAGGATTCAGCACACATCACTGAAGTAAGAGCTCAAGAATTAGATTTTTATACCAGTAGATAATGAAATTTGATTTATAAAGCTATAAAACAAACAGCTGAATCATTTTAGTATCATAGTCTTTCATGATCCTTTTAAGAGAAAGCGAATATTTTACAGTGTATTATATTGGAATATTTCTTTTCAGACATTAAAACCAAGGTCTTTTCTTTCATTAAAAAAATCATCTGTTCATTTTTTTATTACCGTGTCCTTGGCATAACTTGTTGACACTGGGATATGTACTTGTATGCCAAAGAACCTGTCTTAACTCTGGATAATTAACACATTTACATACCCTTAAAAGTTAATTGTATTAATCATATTCAAAATTCTGACTTACATCTCTAAAACAGAATGTGAAATGAATATAACTTTAGCTACAATGGAGAATAAAGGCTACAATTTTATGATAGTAAGATTATGGAGCTGATTAATTCTTTAGAATACTTGAGTGTTTATAAAGTGGGAGCCATAGATAGGATGTTGCCCTATTCAACTGTTGTGGTATGAAATGTATTCACTTTTTATTGAAGTAAAACGTTTATTATTATTACATTATAGTTTTTGCTAAGAGCCAAAAAACTTATGCATCATCCTAGGGACACACATTCCTTCATCCTCTCTCTTCAACTTTTATAGATTTTAAGGACATTGGCATGACAAAAATGATGCTAATCATTATTGAAAAAGCCAATTCAGTTATCCCTACCATTGAAAGTGAACATATAGGTGTTTCAGGGCGTTCTTTAAGATAGTGCAAAATGTTATACATATATGTTTCTCAATTTCATGAAACTAAATTTAGACATAATCTAGTATTTTATATTTAGTGTTGATTACTCTTTTACTTTTTATTACTAAAGGAAATAAAATTTCTGGCTATATTATTGTTGATTAATGTTATAATTATTATTCATGGCTGTTTGCTTGCTATGAACAGATTATGCCTAATGCTTCTCTTATAACCCAAAAGATGCTTTAACAATAACTGACAATAGAATGTATAAATTGAAATTGAACAAATGCAGAGGTTTCATTTCCTATAGTTTATATTAATTTATTCAAGTTTTTCACAAGAATTTACTATATGACTATTGAATGACTGTATGAAATATCTTCCAGTAGATTCTAAAGGTACATGTTAAAAAAAAAACAAAAAACTGTGTCCCCAAGGAGTAATCTAATGGCAAAGTAGACAAACACAACGTGACAGCTTTAATGGAATAAACATAACACGTTTAGTATAAACACAGAGCAAGGAATAGCTGAGACTGCTGACGGAGTTCAGGAAAGGTTTCACAAAGAAACAAAACTGAAGGTCATGCAGGAGTGCTTCTGTTGAATCAAAGGTATATTGACAGAATGCTTCCAAAGGTCCGAAGGTATCAATATAAAGAGTTCAAGTAACCTAGAATGTATAAAATGTGTCTAGGGGAAAAAGCTAAGAGATAATTAAGAATGCTAGTGAGATGCCATATTATGAAGGGTTATACAAAGGAGCTCAGTTCTTACATAATTTAAAGGCAGTCAATGTGAAAGAAAGAAATTTTTAACACAGGAACATGATGATCAGATTTTGTCTGTATTCAAGAGGTTACTTTTTCAATAGTGTAGATTGAAATGGATTGCAGAATGTTGAGACTTGAAGTAGGAAGAGCAGAAGAGAAAGAATCTGAACTAATAAGCAATGAGGAGAAGTAAGAACAGATATAAAAGATAAACAGGAGAAAAAATAGAATTTAATATGAAGAATAAAGAAAGGAAAGCTGGATAGGGTGATTCCTACATTTTGACTTGGGCAACCAAATGGATTATGTAGCCAAACAGTAAGAGGGAATACAGGAGGAGGAACAGATTTGTGTGGGATGAGAAGATATGTTCATTTGAATTAAAATGAAAATATCATGTTGTAGGTATGTTAAATGAGGTTGTTTTTTTTTTATAAGAGTAGCTCCATGGCTCTCTGCATTAGTCATTGTGCATTTATTTATTCAACAACCTTGCAGAGGAATAACAATGCCAAGACAGGGTGATGGGTGAGGGTGTATGGTGCAATAATAAACATGCATGGCCCTCATCCTTAAGAAACTTATAGTTGAGTAGGAGAGTGGCAATAAATTGTGCAAATGATAAGTTTGTGTCTTCAGAGATGTTCAAAAGGATTATCATGAGAATTCAGGTAAGAAAGAGAAAATATTTAATGGCAAGTTCCAGTAAATATACTTGAAAAAAAAAAGGTGAGATTTAAATTATATTTTATTTAAAAGAAGGAAAAGAAGTTTGATAGAAAATTCAGGGAGGGGATTCTAAGTAGAGAGAAGAGAATGAGCAAGGAGTGAAAAACCACATGGAAACATCTTGTGGTTACCCAGTTTGACTGATGTGGAAATTAAAGTAGCAGTGAGCAGTAATTTGGGAAAATTACAATTTGCCCTTGAAAGAGACCAGGGATTTAGGACTTAGTAACAATGGAGTCTACTGAGAATTTCTGAGAAAGGCAATAAATGACCTACTAGAACTGTTCTTATTGAGAGTAATTTTGGAAGCTGGCTTAGCAGGGAGGCTGTTAAATTGTCATCAGGGCTTACCTAGAAAGAGTAGCTATTACAGAAAAAAAGAAGACAAGAGGAAGACCAATCCATGGGACTTGTCTGATTGTTTGAGGTGACAATTGAAATAAATGATGGTACTAGAGTATCATCAACTAACATTACTGGATGTATCATAGGGACATTAACTTACATTGGAACTATAGAAATACATATATATATATATTAGGAGAAAAATGATAAAAGGACAAGGATGAATGCCTGGAAGCATTCAAATGATGTTGTCTAGCCACCTTTTGCAAACAAAAACTCAAAGAAAGAGTTAAAGCCTGGATTTATAGATTTGCAGAGTGATAAAAATCAATAATATATGATCTCTAGTATAAAAATAATAATTTTGTCTTTCCAAAATATTTTGAATCACGTATTTATGTTCATCCTACTTCAGGTGACTGTGGGTGCAGAACTCTCTTTACATCTCAAGCGCCTAGAAAGTGAAAGTGTTAGTTGCTCAGTGCTGTCTGACTCTTTGTGACCCCAAAGACTGTAGCCCACCAGGTTCCTCTGTCCACACAATTCTCCAGGCAAACATACTGGAGTGGGTTGTCATCTCCTACTCCAAGGGACCTTCCCAACCCAGGAATCGAACCCAGGTCTCCCACATTGCAGGCAATTTCTTTACCATCCAAGTCACCAGGGAAGCCCCAAGCACCTAGAACCACAGTATTAATAGGCGTCAGTGTTGACTGTTTGGTCAGACTCTTTTGGTTTCAATGAACAAAGTCATTTAAACATCCTCCAGAAATGGAAGTTTAATATCAGGCTCAGTAAGAGAGCTGAGGCTTACACTGAAATAGGTAACAAAGATCCAGACTAGGATCAAGACATATGGGAACTGGAACGTGATTCAAGGCAGCAATGGGGACTGGAACGCAGTTCTCGACAATGGGGAGCTCAGAAAGCAAGAGCTTATGGCTCTTTCCTTTAAAGACAGGCGATGAATATGAGCCCACTACCTTCTTACCCATTTTTCCTTTAGAATCACTTTTTGTCTCTACAACAAACTGATTTTATAGTTCTCTTTATACTTTATGCTTATTGATAATAAGCATTCTTATTCTTATACATCTGCTTTAACCTAATGCATTATGCTCCTTGTTTGAGTTCTCAGGCTCCCTGCATCCTTTTGCTTCTAGCTCTTGCTCTTACTTGCCTGATTTTATCTGTAGATCTTAATATCTGCTCCAGAATATTCAGTGTTATTGGCCCAATTATCTGAGTTTTTGCAGAGCTTTTAAGGCTTAGTCACCTTTTAGGTATCCTGGCTAATCGATAAATTTCCTGACTTGAGTTAGCTGCTCATTCTTGGTCCTGTTAGCTAAAATCATACGGGGATCGGGGTGTCTCATGTGGAAAATGTGGCCACACTGGTACCATCTGTTCGTTACAACCTCTGAGTGTCATCGAAGTGTCAGCACAAACACAATTTTCCCATTAGACATCAATTGTTAGTAGTGCATATTTTTAATTCAAGATGACATATAAATAGCATTTCTGTAAAAGCAACATAGATACATAGAACCATAATTATATTAAACATTAATACTATGAAAGTTAAATGAATTAAAGCAAAACATTCTTCACTGAATACACTTGAAACTTTTAGAAAATTAGTATAATGAACTGTTTATTGTTAAGAAACTGCTATGATCATATTGAATTTATAAAGTTAAATTGAATGCAAATGGTAGTGAAGTACTTGTTTGATTTCAAGTTGTAAATCATAGAAAAGAGTCTTAACTGTGGAGGTTACTTTATTTCATGTCATATTCTACAGATATTCTTTCATGATTTTATTAGTACATGTTTTCTTTTTTCATTTACCAAACTACTTCAAGTCAAGCAGTGTTTTCAATTTTAATATTGTATTCTCCCAAAAAGTTTAACATAATTTCAAGTACACAATTAAAGGATTATTATTGGATGGCTGATCTATTTCAGATTTTATAAATTTAGAGTTTTCAATTTAGATTTAAGAGGTTTGATATTTATGTACATACATATTGTATGTTTGGGCATGCACAAGCATACACATAAATACACACTCACACAGATGTTATTAAATGCCTATATATTATAACTAATTAATGTTTCTTGCCCCCAAGCTCACTTAAGTGATAAAGGAAATTCACAAGCAAGTGCATATATGTGACCATTCTTTCCTATCTTGTGCATGCATGCTCAATCACGTCTGACTCTTTTGCAACCCCATAAACTATAGCCCACCAGGCTCCTCTGTCCATGGATTCTCCAGGTGAGAATACTGGAGTGGGTTGCCATTCCCCTCTCCAGGTGATCTTCCCGATCCAGGGATCTAACTCATGTCTCCTGCATTGGCAGGCGGATTCTGTACCAGTATGCTACCTGAGAAGTCCCTTCCCTGTCTTGTACTATTGGGCATTTGATGCTTTTTTCAAATACTTTTTTAAAAATGTTCAGTTCAGATCAGTCGCTCAGTCATGTCCTACTCTTTGCCACCCCATGGACTGCAGCACTCCAGGCTTCCCTGTCCATCACCAACTCCAGGAGCTTACTCAAACTCATGTTGATCCAGTTGGTGATGCCATCAAACCATCTCATCTTCTGTCATCCCCTTCTCCTCCCGCCTTCAATCTTTCCCAGCATCAGGGTCTTTCCATTGAGTCAGTTCATCTCATCAGGTGACCAAAATATTGGAGTTTCAGCTTCAGCATCAGTCTTTCCAATGAATACTCAGGACTGATTTCCTTTAGTATTGACTGGTTGGATCTCCTTGCAGTCCAAGAGACTCTAATGTTTAATACTTATAAATTATAAAATTATAATACTTATAAAAATGTTTAATTAATGCTCATTAAAAATGTGAAGATATATAAACAACAAAAGTGAGAGTAAAATCCTTTAGGTATTTCTGCTGATTCACTCTTATAGTATGAAAGAATCTAACTATATTGATCATTATCCTTTTTTCTTTTCCATTTATG
Organism: Cervus canadensis; assembly: GCF_019320065.1. Classification (NCBI taxonomy): domain Eukaryota; kingdom Metazoa; phylum Chordata; class Mammalia; order Artiodactyla; family Cervidae; genus Cervus; species Cervus canadensis. Next base: position 90,632,031 of record NC_057386.1, read on the forward strand.
TGGAATTAATTTATGTCTCTATTAATTAACTCTCAAGGGCTAATAGCATTCTCATAAAAAGAGCCAGAGTTTCACTGTCTACTTTCAATATGTATATATGGATACTGAGGATTAGAACCCAATTTTTATTTTCCAATTTTTGTATCATTAAAAAATAATCTTTTTCTTATTCTTTCAGGTTTATTCATGTTAGCAGTATAGTCAAAAAAGAAAAGTGAAATGAATGAACAAAGAAGATAAACATTATATTTTTAAATCATTATAATGACCACTCTGAAATAGCTCCGTTTATTCATGAAAGAATCAAAATTCTTATATTAATTCCACGCACATATAAGAACCAGAGTGGACAAGCATTCTGTGCAGGCACTGGTGCAGGCAATGGCACTGGTTACAAAAAAAGAAAAACAGACAAAGCTGATGACTTTTAAATGTTTATATTCTAGGTGAGGAAGACAGATTTGCAAACAGATAAATGAAAGTGTTATAAAACCCACATTAGAAGTTCAACATGGAAAAAAATCTTTGTTTTCAAACTCAACATGCACAACATGTGATTGTGTTTTTTCTGTAATTCAACTTATTTATATTTTGACTCTCATTCTGTTGGCTTCCCAGGCGGCTCAGACAGTAAAGAATTCACCTGCAATGCAGGAGACCTGGGTTCAGAAGGTCTCTGGGTTGGGAAGATTCCCCTGGAGAAGGGAATGGCAACCCACTCCAATATTCTTGCCTGGAGAATTCCATGGACAGAGGAGCCTGGTGGGCTATTGTTCAATGGGTCACAAAGAGTTGGACACGACTGAGCAACTAAATACAGCACTCTGCTGGTTAACAGAAGTGTGTGTTTGTTTTTGTTTTCTAAAGAAATTAAGCTCTTTTTTCTTTTAGGTTTATGTTCTTATGTATGAATGTTTGGTGCCATTGGGGCCTTCTCGAGTTGCAGAGCGCAGAGAGTGGGTGCTTCTCGTGCTGCACGGCAGGGCTCTAGGGCCCTGGGGCTCAGCCATGTCACATGTCCTTAGTTGTCCTGGGGCATGTGGAACCTTCCCCGACCAGGGATCAAACCCGTGCCCCCTGCATTGCAGGCAGATTCTTAACTGCTCGACAACCACGAAGTTCAAGCTCAGAATGTCAGTGAATTTGGGATCGCCTTAGGAAACCTTTTGAATTCCCGCAGTCATTTCAGAATTTTCTCGGTCAGTTCGGAGTCCACCCTCCCACTGATCTTTAGGATTACACCTATCTTCTAAGGGATCTCTCAGGGCCCAGATACAGTGGAGGAAGAGGCAGTGGGGAAGAAAAAAAGACAATTTGATGAATACCTGTCATCCTCTATTCATACAGGTCTTTGCTAAAATGTTCATATTCTCATTGGTTGTCTAGTTATTGGTGCATGCAAGTTTCTGCTTCTTTTTTAATCTTACTTGAACCCTAATCCAGAAGACCAGTTATCTATTTATTTATGAAGTCTTATGAGTCTTATAACAAACAACTGGTTTTTCCTCACACTACACTGTGTAGTTGTTCAGTCGTGTTGTTAGGGGAAGCACACTGATTGAAACCGCCCACCCTGGCCAGGCACCATAGTAACCATTTGCATGAGTTGTTTTATGACAGGAGATCCTGATAAGGAATACGGAACTAATAAGCCACCACCAACCGGAAGAGTTCGGGAAAGGTCGAGAGGAGACACTACCTGTCCGTCCACTTCCCAGAATCCCTCTCGCCAGCATCCATCTTGGCTGAGCGATGCGTGTGCCACCAGGAAAGACTCTGAATTAGAATGATTGGCCAAAGACTACCCGGAAACGAATCCCATCACCATAAAACCCGAGGCAGAGCAGTTCTCCTGGGTTCCCTTACCTACTGCTCTCCACCCGGGTGCCCTTTCCAGTAAAATCTCTTGCTTTGTCAGCATGTGTCTCCTTGGACAATTCACTTCTGAGTGTTAGACAAGAGCCCAGTTGCGGGCCCTGGAAGGGGTCCCCCTTCCTGCAACAGTGTCTGTCTGACTCTTTGTGACCCCATGGACTGGGGCACACCAGGCTTCCCTGTCCTTACCATCCCCTGGAGCTTGCCCAAACTCATGTCCATTGAGTCAGTGATGCCATCCAACCATCTTGTCCTCTGTTGCTCCCTTCTCCTCCCACCCTCAATCTTTCCCAGCATCAGGGTCTTTTCCACACCACAGTGGGTTCAAGCAAACTCTGGAGTCTGTCTCAGGCACTTCTGCCCAACACTCTTATTAATTCATCTTGTCTCTGCTCCTCTCACCCCTCAGAGCACCACTCTGGCAGCCACGTGTCCTCTCTGCTCTCATGCTCCATCCTCCTCAAGCTGTCACGGCTTTCCATTGTATTTTCCTATGAAATGAGGCCAAAAAGATAGGGCTTAGGATTCACACTCAGGATGCAGCCAGCAACTCATTCTCTCCACTTCCGTTCTTGTTCTCTCATTTCTCCCCAGTCCATAGAATATTTCTTTCCTCTAGAATGGGAAATTTTCCTTTTACGTCATCAGACATTTTTCCAAGCCTACGGGCATAAAATTGATGATCTGCATTTTTCAAGGGTTAGTTTCCAAAGCTCTGATACCTGAGATATTATAATGGATGTTACACGTCAAAAGCTTTTGTTTCAGAAATAAAAACTTTTTTTTTCCTTTCTGGTGGAATCATTCCTCCCTGGAGGCAATGGATATTCACTGTCTACTTTGAATAGAAAATAGGCTTCGTAGATAAAACAAATTACATAGATTAAAAAGAAAAAAAGAACAAAAGATAGATCCATTGATAATCTATCTGAACTCCACCCTTGCCCTCAGGTTTCATACTGAGTTAGCCAAGGGAGAGGGAGGGAGAGAAGATGGGAGAAGGGAATAATAGGAGGTTAGGATATTCTTATAGCTCTTTTCCTTTGGGTTCACCACAGGCTGGCTCTGTCCTCCAAGCCAGTTTGAGGCAGCCCTCTTCCTATGTTGCTAACTCTGGGTCCGGTTACTACTCTCTCTACCTGTCCCTTCCAGCCTAGGGAGATAACGCTTTGCCATTGTCAATCTCAGGGTTGTTGTTGTGTAGTCACTAATTCGCTACTTTTTTGCAACCCTATAGAGAGGAGCCCTGTCAGTCTCCTCTGTCCATGGGATTCTCTAGGCAAGAATACAGGAGTGGGTTGCCATTTCCTTCTCCAGGAGATCTTCCCAACCCAGGGATCAAACCCATGTCTCCTGCATTGGCAGGAGGGTTCTTTACCACTGAACCACCAGGGAAGCCTCAGGGTACTGCATTATATTTTCTTTGCTTCCCTATATCTTGCCTACACATTTCTGGTTAGCCTCTTTACTATGATCTTTATGGATGACAGTTTGATGTGCCATCTTTTTTTCCTTCCAGGACCTCAACTGATAAGTGGTAGCTTTCCTGGTGGCTCAGAAGGTTAAAAGTCTGCCTGCAATGCAGGAGACCTGAGTTCAATCCCTGGGTCAGGAAGATCCCCTAGAAAAGGAAATCACAAATCACTGCAGTATTCTTGCCATGGACAGAAGAGCCTGGTGAGCCCCAGTCCATGGAATCACAAAGAGTCAGACATGACTGAGCAACTAACATTTCAGTTTTTTCACCATGAACTAAGACAGGGATTATGGGCAGAGGAATCAGTTTAGATAAAAATATAATGAATATAATGTCTATTCCTATCTTCTAGTATCATCTAATCTCTGGAGACACAAGCGTGATATAGTTTAGCCATTCTCAAATATAGTCTTTGAACTGTTAAGTGTCCCCAAGATGCTTTCAGGGGATTGTCTTAGTCAAAATTACTTTTATAAAAATACTAAGAATCTCTTGAACTATGTTGATATTTGCACAGGTAGGTCCAAAAGTGATAGTTAGTAAAACTTCTGGCATCTTAATATAATTTAAAGGCCATGGCACCAAATGGTTTTAGAAATCTCTGCATTTTTACTACCACAACATACAGTTTAAACACACACACACACAGCTAGTTTTACCTGAGAATATTTGTGATTGAGCAGTAAAAATAATATTTTTCATTAAATCTCATGACTGAGTACATGCTCTACTGCATACCAAGTTATGATGGTTAACTCAATGAAAAACACTTGCGTGTGAGTTGTAAGTTGAACTAGCTATTCTTTTTCATGGAACACCATTTTTAATTGAAAGAACGACTCGCAGATAAGAACAACTGACAGGGTTATTTAGACTTGGATATCTGGCAAATATTTTTTCAAAAATGAATGAAGTGAGCCTGTCACTTTAAGGAAACTAGGTGACAGTATTTATTGCCAATGAGAAAATTTAACATTTCAGACTGAAATCAGAATTTTTAGAATACTAGTTTCTACCTCTGTAAACTTGGCCAACTTTTGTGATGTCACTTGTGGTAACATTAACAAATTGATTTTTTTTTTTTAATGTTGTAAAACAAAATGTATTTGCATAACTCAGTGAGTTAATATTTTCCAAATGATCAATCTATGATGTTATAAAAGCATGTATAAATAAAACATTAATTCAAAGTTCAAGACAGACCAATTTCTATAGACTGAATGTTTGTGTCCTCTAAAACTGATATGTTGAAACCTAACTTCCATTGTGTTGTGGTGTGGAAGTGAGGCCTTTGGGAGATGATTAGATTATTTTTAATGGATCTGTGCCCTTGTCAAAGAGACCCCAGAGAGATCCCTTACCCCTTATGACAGATAAGGACATAGAGAAAAGACTGTTGCACCAGGAAGTAGGCTCTCACGAGACACCAAATCTATAGGTGCTTTGATCTTGGACTTCACAGACTCCAAAACTATGACAAGTGAATTTCTGTTGTTTCTAAGCCACCCAGTCTTGTATTCTATGCTGTGATTATTGCAGCCCAAACAGACTAAGATGCCAGTTAAATTTGTTATAACAAGATATGAAAATTTTGTTAATATGGATTCAGATATCATACTGAAACTAAAGTTTTAAATTGTCACCACTTGCCAAGCTTTGGTATAGTATAAAAAGAATATTAAACATCAGAAAAAACTATTAAAATACTTCCTTTTCCCCCATCACTTATTTATGGGAAGCTAGATTATTTTTACATATTTCAGCCAAAACAATGTATCACAATAGAGTGTGGGCATAGGCAGATAGGAGAGTCCAGCTGCTTTTATTAAAGACACTTGCAAAATGTAAACACTGACCTCCACCACCATTTTTTTTGGAAAATATACTTATTTTTATAAAGTTATGTTATTTCTATTTCAACATAATGGGTTTACACTGTATTATTTAAGCATAGCATATTTACATATTTCATTTCAAGTTCTAATAAAAAGATGCTTGCTTCTTGGAAGGGAAGCTATCACCATCCTAGACAGCATATTAAAAAGCAGAGACATCATTTTCCCAAAAAAGTTCCGTATAGTCAAAGCTATGGTTTTTCCAATACTCATGTATGGATGTGAGAGTTGGACCATAAACAAGGCTGAACACCAAAGAATGGATGTCTTTGAATTGTTGTGCTGGAGAAGACTCTAATTTAGAGTCCCTTGGACAGCAAGGAGATCGAATCAGTCAATCCTAAAGGAAACCAACTCTGAGTATTCATTGGAAGGACTGATGTTGAAGCTGAAGCTCCAATACTTTGGCAATCTGATGCCAAGAGTAGACTCCTTGGAAAAGACTTGATGCTGGGAAAGATTGAGGTCAGGAGAAGAAGGGAATGACAGAGGACAAATGGTGAGATAGCATCACTGCTTCAATGCACAAGTTTGAGCAAACTCCAGGAGATGGTGAAGGACAGGGAAGCCTGGCATGCTGCAGTTCGTGGGGTCTCAAAGAGTCGGACACGACTTAACAACTGAAAAACAACAACATCTGTAGACATAATCTACACAAACACAGTACTTTAGCTGACTCAGAAGCTATTAAAAGTGCAAAGGTATCCTTAAACAAACAAACAAACAAAATTCCTAAGAATGGACACAAATGTTTTAGAGGACTGATCCAAACAATCTACATTAGAGTTTACTTGGAAATATTCAAGAGTGCTGTCTGACCTGTCTCCATAACATAAGGTGTCATAATTTTAGTTCTGCCCCTGATAACAAGAGCATAACAAAATCTAGAGATCACTTTAACTGACAGTCAACCAACCCTCCCACTTCTCCTTCAGAACTGCAGACTTGGATTTGCTGCCTTTTGCTGTAGCTCACTTTGTCTCTAGCAAATTTGCATGTAAAAAACATTTACTCTAAGATCTACACATTATCTCCCTTCTATGTTCTCAGTGAGAAATTTCCTCTATTTAAAAATTACTATTGGCATTCCATTTTGAATATATTGAATTTGAAACCCTATGTGAAATCCAAGTAGAAATGGTCAGATATGCATGGGTATATCTGTTAGGGTGATCCTTCACATACAGACAGTAGCATAAGTTGAAGGTTTGAATGGGAACATGTAAAGAGAGAGGGCTTTTCTGGTGATTCAATGGTAAAGAATCGACCTAACCATGCAGGAGATGCAAGAGACACGCATCCTGGGTCAGGAAGACCCCTTGGAGAAGGAAATGGCAACACACTCCAGTACTCTTGCCTATAGAATCCTATGGACAGAGGAGCCTGGTGGGCTACAGTCCATGGGGTCCAAAGAGCTGAACATGACTTAATGACTAGACAATAAACCAACAACATCAAAGAAAGAAGAGGACAGTGAATAGAATCCTGGGGAATGCCCATGTTTAAAGGAAACACAGATGAAAATATATGAGCAAAAGCTTATGAGAAAAAACAACAGAGCTATAACTTAGAAATAAGAGAATGTTCAACTGTGTTGCTCTGACATGGTAGAATTGACTAAATGAGGAGTAAGGAACGGCTCATTAGGAGGTCATTAAGGGCATAACCAGAAGCAGTTTTGGCAGGGTTTCGAAAGTAAAAGCTAAATGATTAGAAATTTCAGAGAAAATGAAAGGTAGGAAATTAGAAACATTGAACCTGGCCTGACATTTCCAGAAGCTTGAAATTAAGGACAAAAGCTAACAATTCCACCTAGTTGGGCTTCCAAGTGAATACCATTGCTGTTGTATAGGTTTGGTTTTACTATTTGGAAAAAAGAAAACTATCAGCTCTGAGCAAAGAGCTACACAGGCTGTATCAGTATGCTGTGCACGTATTTATTAGCTACTCAGTCGTGTCTGACTCTGTGCGACCCTGTGGACTATAGCCTGCCAGGCTCCTCTGTCCACGGGATTCTCCAGGCAAGAATACTGGAGTGGGTTGCCATTCCCTTCAGGAGATCTTCCAGACCCAAGGATTGAACCCAGGTCTCCTGCATTGCAGGCAGATATTTTACCATCTGAGCCACTAGGGAAGCCCGTATCAGTATGCTACAACTACTATAAATGACTACCACAAAATAGAGATTTACTTGCTCACAATTGTGGAGGCTAGAAGTCCAAGATCAGGGTGCTGACAGATTTGGTTCCTAGTGAGATCTCGTTCCTTGCCTTGCTGACAGACAGCTGCCTTCTAGCTATGTCCTCACATGGCCTTCCTTCTGTTCATACACATATACCTGGTGTCTCTTCCTCTTCTGATAGGTTCAGGAATTGTATTGGATTAAGGCTTCACCCTTATGACCTCGTTTAACCTTAATTATCTTTTTAAAGGCCCTATTATCAAACAATGTCAGACTGGGGATGAAAACTCCAACACATGAACTTGGGGAGGAAGAGGAGACATAATTAATCTATATAAAGCACAAGTGAGGACGTGCTGAGTCACTTCAGTCGTGTCCGACTCTTTGCGACCCCATGAACAGTAGCCTGCCAGTCTCCTCTGCCCATGGGATTCTTCAGGCAAGAATACTGGAGTGGGGTGCCATGCCCTCTGGAGAGCATGAAATCCAGGGATCAAGCTTGCGTCTCCTGGATTGCAGACAGATTCTTTACCACTGAGCCACCAGGGAAGCCCTATAAACCACATGAAAGGTACCTAATATTAAGTGTCAGAGATTTAGTGATCTGATAGCTAAAGGGTGAAAAGTACAGATGAAAAAAGATGAAATTGTAGGGTGCAGTGCAGTGCAGTGCTCAGTCATGGCCTGCCTTTTGCAATCCCATGGACTGCAGCCTGTCAGGCTCCTCCATCCATGGAATTCTCCAGGCAAGAATCCTAGAGTGGGTTGCATTTCCTACTCCAGAAATTGCAGGATAGGGCAGAGTAAAAATTCAGGAAGCATGAGAGCAAACGGCCTGTCTAGGGAAATACAATTGGGGTCATCATGAACGAGATCTTTAAAAAATGTGGAAACTTTCATATCAGTAATGGCAATAGCAGGAGCAGTGTTACAGAAAATAGTATTTAGTAATAATACATTGCTTTGCCTTTATTTAGTAATAAGTTTCTCATGGTTATTATTACAAAAACGTTCCTATGCTGAAAAATGGATCCAATAATTTTATTTAATTTGCCCAAGATTAGAATTAGAAACCTGCTCTCTGGGTTTCCAACTTACTCTTCTGATAGGACTTACTCTTTCACAGACTAGACTACAATTTACAGTGTCATCTTATTTCACAACAAATTACAACTCACTATGTCATTTTTTTATTTCATCAAGGCTCTTCAGATAACATTCAGTGAAGAGGGTGTGTCTGTAGGAGAGGACACACACAATCAGAGTGGCTCCTGCAGAGACACTGGCTGTCTCCTGATGTCAACCGAGGGGACAGATTTGTCTGTGTCATTGCGGTATTGAATGCTTCTGATGGCTTACAAAGGAACCGGCAACTCAATCCAGTATTCTTGCCTGGAGAATCCCATGGACAGATGGCGCCATGGTAAAGAATCGGCCTGCCAGTGCAGGAGGTACAAGAGACCCAGGTTCAATCCTTGGGTTGAGAAGATCCCGTGGAGGAGGAAATGGCAATGCACTCCAGTATTCTTGCCTGGAGAATCCCATGGACAGAGAAGCCTGGCAGGTTAGAGTCCATGGGGTCGCAAAGAGTAGGACACGACTGAGTAAATGAGCACACACACACACACACACACAAACACATTCAAATAACAGGATAAAATCTGAAATCAAGGCTAGAAAGGCAGAGAGATTCAAAGCATATGGAGGATTTGATGTCTTTGCTGGCTCTGAAGGAGGGGGTGGTCATACAAAAAAAGAATGTGGGTGGTCTTTAGGAGATAAGACAGGGCCTCAGCTGGCTGCTCCAAGGAAGTGAGGACCTTCAAGGGACTGAATTCAGCCAACTGTCTGAAGGAGCTTGAAAGCAGATTCTTCCTCAGCCTACTTCTGACCTAGAGAACTGGGAGACAATAAACGTGTGTTGTTTTGAGTTACTACGTTCAAGGTAATCTGTTGCATGGCTATAGAAAACTAATATGGTTATAAACACTCTGGCCCCCAAACAGAATGGAATCGGCTTTAAATCTTGTTTGGAAGACTCCATTAGCTTTCCAGGACTGGAAATATCCTAACTCTGTCTTCTCTCTCTTACTTCGGGGGCTCTGAAAGACGCTTTTTCATGAAAGATAAATCCTATTTGTATTTGAATAGTAACTCTGCTTCCAGCCAGGAGAACTTGGGGATGCTGAGTCTCCTTTTATTTTATATTCTTTCTGTCCCTTACAACCTCATCTGGCAGTGATCCTGCTGATTAAGTATTCCCAAGTACCTTGTGGCTTTATGTGGATTTCTGGGGGATCAATCCATTGGACAAAAGACTCATCCACAGATTTTTTTTTTTTTTCCTGAAGTAATTCCTTTTCTATTTTGGGCTTCAGCTGAGATGGCTGAAGGACACTGCCAATAAGCTTTTTAGAGGTTTTCTGGTTTGATTGTGATCTGTGAAGCACACCTTTAACCCCTGGTGATTGAATACCCTGAACTTCTGATCTTCCTGGGGTTGCAGCAAAAGATTCTACTGTAGGCCACACCTACAGTTTTTACTCTATCCACCCTTTCAGGAGTAATCTCTTAATTTTAGCATCTTTTGCCATCTCTGTTGGCTGTGTGAATGAGTACTCAGTCCCTCAGTCGTGTCTGACTCTTTGTGACTCCTTGGACTGTAGCCCGCCTGGTCCCTCTGTCCATGGGAATTCCCAGGCAAGAATAGTGGAGTGGGTTGTCATTTTCTTCTCCAGGGGTTCTTCACAACCCAGGGATCTGACCCACATCTCCTGTATTGGCAGGCAGATTCTTTACTACTGTACCACCTGGGAAGCCTTCTATAGGCTGAGAACATCTTAAATCAGCATGCCTTGGTTCCTGTTTGCCAAACAATCTCAATTCAATATCCAAGTTTATTATTTACAAATTATACTTTCTATATAACTGCAGGAAACAATTTTCCTAAACTTCCCACTGCTACATAACAAGGATCTCCTTTCCTCTAATTTCCAGTAATGTGTTCCTCACTCCCTTCTGAGTTCTTACCAGTAGCATTTTTAGGGTCCATATTTCTACTAACAGTCTCTTATCTGGCGTAGCTCAGTCAGTAAAGCTTCTGCCTGCAGTGACGAGACCTCGGTTCAAGTCCTGGGTCGGGAAGTTCCCCTGGAGAAGGAAATGGCTACCCACTCCAGTATTCTTGCCTGGAGAATCCCATGGATGGAGAAGCCTGGCAGGTTACAGGTCATGGGATCATAAGAGTAGGATGTCACTTGGTGCTATCTTTCTTTACAAGCAATCTAGACTTTTTCTATCATGCTCCTCCCAATTCTAAGAGCCTCTGTTTACTGCCGCCTTTCAAAATCCCTTCCACATTTTTGGGCATTTATTATTGTTACATTTTATTTATTTATTGGCTCTATTGGGTCTCTATTGCAGTATGCAGGCCTCTCTAGTTGTGGCACACAGACTTAGTTGCCCTGAGGAATGTGGAATCTTTGTTTCCCCCCCCACCCTTCCACTCCCCACCACCACCAGGGATTGAACCCAGGTCCCCTACTTTGGAAGGCAAATTCTTAACCACTGAACTACCAGGGAAGTCCCTTAGGCATTTGTTATGGAGACACCCTTGGTAGCAAAATCTGTATTAGTTTCCTTTTGCTGCAAAATACATGATCACAAACTTAGGAGTTTAAAAAAGCATCCACTTAGTATCTCACAATTTCTACATATCAGAAGTCCAGACAGGCTCGAGCAGGTCCCAGGTTCGGTTCAGTTCAGTTGCTCAATCGTGTCCAACTCTTTGTGACTCCATGGACTGCAGCACGCTAGGCTTCCCTGTCCATCACCAACTCCAGGAGCTTACTCAAACTCATGCCCATCGAGTGAGCAATGCCATCCAACCGTCTCATCCTGTCATCCCCTTCTCCTCCCACCTTCAATCTTTCCCAACATCAGGGTCTTTTCAAATGAGTCAGTTCTTCACACCAGGTGGCCAAAGTATTGGAGTTTCAGCTTCAACATCAGTCCTTCCAAGGAATATTCAGGACTGATTTCCTTTAAGATTGACTGTTTGGATCTCCTTATAGTCCAAGGGACTCTCAAGAGTCCTCTCCAACACCACAGTTCAAAATCATCAATTCTTCAGCACTCAGCTTTCTTTATAGTCCAACTCTCACATCCATACATGACTACTGGAAAAACCATAGCTTTGACTAGACCAACCTTTTTTGGCAAAGTAATGTCTCTGCTTTTTAATATACTGTCTAGGTTGTCACAGTTTTTCTTCCAAGGAGCAAGTGTTTTTTAATTTTATGGCTGCAGCAACCATCTACAGTGATTTTGGAGCCCAAGAAAATAAAGTCTGTCACTGTTTCCATTGTTTCCCCATTTATTTGCCATGAAGTGATGGGACTGGATACTGTGATCTTAGTTTTTTGAATGTTGAGTTTTAAGCCAACTTTTTCACTTTTTTCTTTCACTTTCATCAAGAGACTGTTTAGTTCTTTGCTTTCTGTCCTAAGAGTGGTGTCATCTGCATATCTGACGTTATTGATATTTCTCCTGGCAATCTTGATTCCAGCTTGTGCTTCATCTAGTCCAGCATTTCTCATGATGTACTCTGCATATAAGTTAAATAAGTAGGGTGACAATGTACAGCCTTGACATAATCCTTTACCGATTTGAAACCAGTCTGTTGTCCCATGTCCAGTTCTAACTGTTACTTCCTGACCTGCACACAGACTTCTGCAGAGGCAGGTCAAGTAGTCTGGCATTTCCATCTCTTTAAGAATTTTCCACAGTTTGTTGTGATCCACACAATCAAAGGCTTTGGTATAGTCAATAAAGCAGAAATAGATGTTTTTCTGGAACTGCCTTGCTTTCTCGATGATCCAACAGATGTTGGTAATTTGATCTCTGGTTCCTCTGCCTTTTCTAAATCCAGTTTGAACATCCGGAAGTTCACAGTTTATGTACTATAGAAGCCTGGCTTGGAGGATTTTGAGCATTACTTTGTTAGCATGTGAGATGAGTATTGTGGGGTAGTTTTAGCTCCTCGCAGTCACTCTCTAGTCCTAGCACACAACCCTGTCCTTCTCCACAGGCAACAATGGTGCATTAAATCCTTTTGACTCCAAGCTCTCTGTATAAAAAAAAAAAAAAAAAGACCGACTCTATCTGAAAATTGCCATCTATTGTTGGCAATTGTTTAGTTATATTGTGAGGCTTCAACTGTGGTGTTTCATTTCTAGTTATCGGATAATTTGTGGACATTGGTTCTGATGTAACCTCCCCACATGGGCTTTTCAATAATCATTTCTGCTTCATCTGAGAGCAAACCTTGATTAAATATTTTCTTCTAGCCTAGCTCTTGCTCTTGTTATCAAATAACAGCACCTTGTTCCACTTGAATTTCAGGAACTGGGTGAGAATTTCCTTTATGTAAACTGTGTACCTACCTGAAAGTCTTGCTTTCATCTAATCAATTACAGATTATAGACTGAAATGCCAGGTTCTTACTTACGTAACATTTCTAAATTATTCTGAAAGCAAATAATGAATGTATATAAACAAATACAAGGAAAAACTTTTCATATTCATTTTAATTGGAAGTTAGCCAAATTAAACTACCATATATTATAATACCTGTTAACATTACAAAGGTTATATTAAATAAGAAATATATCTTAAGAAGATATTGCTGGTATCAGTTCACACCCATGCATGCTCAGTCATGTCTGACTCTTTGTGACCCCATGGACTGTAGCCCACCAATGCTCCTCATCCATGGGATTTTTCTAGGCAAGAACACTGGAGTGGGTTGCCATTTCCTCTTCTAGGGGATCTTCCCAACCCAGGGATTAAACCTGCATCTCTATATCTCTTATATTGGCAGACAAATTCTTTACCACTGAATAATTACATACTCAGTAACTATTCAGTAATTATTTTTGAAAAATGTTCACATTGATGTATCTTTCAACATACACCAGTTAATTCTTTAATAATTAACTAAAGCTAAACAAAGACTAAAATTAAGCAAAAATTCTACTTCACTGTCCTGTTAGACGGAATTTCCTTCAACCACCATAACTAAAGAAGATATAAATAGTTCCTTTTAACCTTCATAGTTTAAAAGAATTTAATTAGAGATAGAATAAGTTGATTAAAATAAGCAGAATATTTATAGAATTAGAAAAAGAATATTGTCTTTTGTTATATATTAATTTATATAAGTAATATTCCATTCAAGGTCAAACAATCACCCATCTCTGTTCAACTCTGATATTCACATTTTCTGAGGATTAGCTCCTCAAATTCCTGTTACGTGGAATAAAAATATAATTTTTTATAACTACAAAAACTAACACTGAAAAAATGTCAGTGCAATGGACATATGCTTTTTATCTTTTGACTGTATTCCTGTTTACTCCTTTTAAGTGGCACTTTGAATTTAGGGGAAGATGTTTAAATCAGAGTTTCTTAGTTTCTTATTCTTGAGTCCTTGGACATAGAATGGCATTATTGCTTTAAAATTAACGCAGACTTTGTGTATATGTACATTCTTTTTTCTTCTGGTGAAGAGCTTATGTCATTTGTCAAATTCTTAAAGATTTTTGTTTGCCGTACTTAAAAGAACATGACCATCCCATCAAAAGAGTCTTTCCCCACCCCCCTGAATCTGTCCTTGTGAATTTCTTTGACGTATAAAATATGGCAGAAGGGACACTGGGTGTTTTCCAGAGCATGGCCTCAGAGGTATTCCAAATCCTGCCTCAGCTCTCACAGAACTCCACGGACATTTTGCTGTGAAGAAGCAATGGAGAAAGTCACTTCATTCTTTGCAGCCAACCTAGCTGGTGACTCAAACGTCAGAGAGAAATCAGCTGGATGCACCTAAATGAGGGAGTGATGGCAATTAACTCCCGTTCTCTTGCCTGGAGAATCCCACGGACAGAGGAGCCTGGCGGGCTAGTCCATGGGGTCGCAGATTTGGCAGGACTGAAGTAACACAGCACACACAGCACAGAGGAGATCAACAGAGGATCCACCCGTTAGATCCAAGGAATTGTGAGAAACAATAAATCAGTGTGATTTTAAGCCTCCATTTAGGTTAGGGTATGTGATGTAGCAACAGATGACTGATACACTGAAAATCTAACACTCCACAAAAAACTGATTTAGAGGCAAAAAGCAAGTTCTCCTACAAATCTTTTCACTTTACTACAGAGACTTTTTGACAAGTGCTAAAAAAGGGGACTTTTAATCAGCATTTGATGATAATATTTCTCTTCTACTCTCTAAGTCAAAAGGACTTAGTATTGACTTTCAGAAAAATGCATTACCTTACAAAACTTTTGTAATAAAATATTTTAAAATTAAATTTTATTAAATAAAAGTTAGATGTAGATTTAATTTCCTTTGAAGAATTCAAAGTTTCCAGGATTATTTTACCAATACAAGAATTCACAGACCTGGACTTCCCTGGTGGTCCAGTGATTAAGAATCTGACTGCCAATGCAGGGGACATGGGTTTGATCTTTTGTATGGGAAGATTCCACGTGCCTCACAGCAACTAAAACCCATGCACCACAACTACTGATCCCATCCTCTAGAGACCTTGAGCCACAACTATGGAGCCCGAGAGCTGCAACTACTGAAACCCGTGCTCTGCAATAAGAGAAGCCACTGCAATGAGAAGCCCATTCACCACAATGAAGAGCAGCCCCCACTACTTGAAACTAGAGAAAGTCATCATGTAGCAACGAAGAACCAGTGCACCCAATTAAAAATAAATCAGTAAATCAATAAGTTTTCTTTTTAAAGTTCACAGACCTAAATCCATATTCCGCTTCTCTGAATATTTGCTCTGCTCCAATTATTGCCTGATTTCTTTTTTTTTCTTGATTTTTTCCTCCTTGGCATAGAGAAGTAAAAAATCCTTTGGGGTCCAACTGATCTACACCCATCTAGGAAAACTTGTTTTCTAGATGGAAAAGCAATCCACCCGCCTCAGTTCAGTTCAGTTCAGTTGCTCAATGGTGTCCGACTCTTTGTAACCCCATGGACAGCAGCATGCCCGGCCTTCCTGTCCTGGAGTTTACCAAATCACCAAATCCTGGAGTTTACTCACACTCATGTCCAATGTGTTGGTGATGCCATCAAACCATCTCATCCTCTGTCGTCCCCTTCTCCTCCTGCAGATTGAAAACCAAGGTACACCTATGACATTGCTTTCTTTAGATACCTAGGAAAGAAAGTGAAAGTGAAGTCTCTCAGTCATGTCTGACTCTTTACGACCCCTTGTACACTAGGCTCCTCTGTCCATGGGATTTTCTAGGCAAAAGTACTGGAGTGGGTTGCCATCTCCTTCTCCAGGGGTCTTCCCCACCCGGGGATCAAACCCAGGTCTCCCACATTGTAGACAGACGCTTTACCATCTGAGCCACCAGGTAATGCAAGGTAACTCGGAAGCGTGTCTTACTAATTTTCATCTCAAATACTTGCAACATTGTTAGTGGAATTTCCTGCCCTTCTTTAAGCAAACATAGAATCTCCAATCTGAACTTTTAAAAATTATCTTAGGCAATGATTCTCCCTCTGAAAAATTTATCATTTTATATTCACTGTGCCTTTGAAAATAATCATATATTTAGACCATCTGTTTTATATCTTCTTTCACCTGTTTATTCCTAATCTGAATACATGCATATAATATGAATTCAAATGTGGTCTAACTTAAATAGAAGGTGATCTCAATTCAGTTGTCACTGATGACTTACAGATAAATGGAGCTGCTTTTCAATCTATCATTTATTCAATTGTCCAGTGACATCAAAATGCTTAACTTAGCTTTTCACATGTATTTGCATTAAAATAAAATTAGAGAAAAAATAAATAAATAAAATAAAATAAAATAAAATTAGAGAACCTTTCAGTTATGAACTCACCACCTGTTTTTATATTCAATTTTCATCATTAATATCTCTATTGATTTATTATCAGTGTAACAGAAATATTATAGTTTTAAGATAAATTTAAGTAAAATTTCCTCCCTAAAGTTCAGAATCTTAAAATAAATAAAATAGAGCTATTTGATGAATATTAAGTTGAAGCAAAATAATCTGATGCCAATAAAATGAAAGAAATTATTGACTCATGTCAAATTTTTTTCCCTAGGATTAAAAAAAAAATCATGATGTTTTATTCCAAATTATTAGTCTTCTATCATTTTTCTCAGGAGGTGACATCCTTCCTAGCTTTATTGAACTTCTTCCCCAATCTGTACTGCATAATGAGCCATTTCAATAGTGACATGCATACATTAAAATAATGTGTTTCCTTTGCTATCTGATATTTTTCTTTGACAATCACCAAATTTGGTTTGCCCTCCTTGTCTGTTTTTTCATTCCTGCTCCAAGAATGCTGAGCATTCCTAGAAAAAGTCACAAAACTAAGCAGATACTGCTAATTGTCTTCCTAATGAACTGTCTCCACTTCTTAAAATAGAACCCTGATTTTCTTCAGGGCAGCAATGTGTCTAGCTAACACAATTTCCCAGGCTACTTTCTACAGTTTGGGTAAATTAGATGTGTGCTGAGAATTACTGGAAAAGTTTTACCTTTCTGATACAGGTGCCATCCATTTCTTATCCCTTAATTCTTCCCTCATTTTCTTCCTGGCCCCAGTGGATATGAGAAGCTGGAGGTAGAATGCCATCTTGAGCCCAGGTAGGCTGACCAACAGTCCTGGTTTAACAGGGATTAAGGAGGTTTCTCAGCTATGTAACTTTCAGTTTTAAAACCAAGACACAATGGTCATCTTATCATGAGGGGCAATGAAGTAAAAGATATTTAGGATAGCAGAGAGAAAGATAAAAGGGTTAAGTATTGCTGAGCTACTTACTATAAGCCATATCATCAGGCTTTTTATTACACAAGAGAAATAAGCCCTTATGTATCAAACCATTGAATGTGGGTTCTGTTACATGTGCTCATACATGATCTCTAACTGCACTCACTACCTTGATACAATCTGGTCAGTTTGAATCGGATCACAGTCCATATGAAAGGTGTCACCTCCAGTTGTGCAGTGAACAGCCTATGCAACTGTATATGGTGACCCCGACCCAAACTATACTTCGCTAAAGCTGTGAACCTCCTAATGTTCCAACCATGATTCAACCTTACAGACAATGCTGATACACTTCTCAAAATATCTCCAAACCATAGTCCCAGGATAAAACTGGTCACTTCTCTTTCCACTTCATCTGGGTTCTTAATTCACCTTATTCGATTGAAAAATATTCAGTTTTACTATTAAATTTTTAAAAAAATTTAATTAAAAATTTAATTAAAATGTTGAATAAATTATTAATGAGCTTGTTCATCCCAAACTTAGATATATCTTTCATCTGCCTAAATTTCTTAATAATGTGTTCTTTGAGAAGTATAGTATCTCCTAAGAAAAAAAGAAACAGAAATGAAACAAAAGCTTTCATTACTTAAGGCCAAGTCTAAACCAAAATGTTTTACTCTTTTTAAATTTTGAAGTAGTCAATGTCTAGGCATTCAGAAATTAAATCAACATTATTGAGAGAATGTGCTTCTGATTCAGATCACCCCCTGACACACCAGCCCAATTATATGTAAAACTATGCTGGTAAATTGAGAGTAGAGCTTCTGATTCTCATTTATTATAAGGCACTTGGCTGGAACCAGATGTTTTTTGTTTGAAAGTATTATATGACTGTCTGGCAGGCTAGAACCAGAGATGTTCTTATTGAGCAAAGGCCTCTAATGTGATACGAAATATGCAGTGGAGAGAAAAGACACTTGGAGATAAATACAATTTCTCATTCAGTCTACATAATTTTAAAAGTTCACTTAACTTCTACCTCACTTCTTTAATTATTTCTCAAAAGGATAGTGTATAGGAAACTGGGATGGTATGAATAATGTTTCGGTTCTTCAGAACTGTTTCAATTGCCCAAGGGACAAGATGAAGAGAGAGACAGAAAAGTAATGTAATAATGGCAGAACAATAGGATATTTCTTATTTTCATTGGGTAGTGTTTTAACTGTGTATTACTATATAACAAATGACTCGGGCTTCTCAGTGGCTCAGTGGTAAAGTATCTGCCTGGGATGCAGGAGACATGGATTCCATCCCTGGGTCGGGAAGATCCCCTGGAGGAGGAAGCGGCAACCCACTCCAATATTCTTGCCTGGAGAAGCCCAAGGACAGAGGACCCTGGCAAGCTACAGTCCATGGGCTTGCAAAGACTTGGGTGCAACTTAGCCACTAATCAACAAGAAATGACTCCACAACTTAGAGGCTTAAAACAGCAATTATTTTGACATCTCTTATGGTTCTGTGGTTTGACTGGGCTCAGCTGACAATGTTTCCATGGGGTACATTTGGGGTTCTTTGTGAGGTTGCAGTTAATGGTGGCTGGGGCTGGAGCCATCAGGAGGACCAACTAGATGCTGGCCTGGCTGGGTCTCTTTGTCTCTCCATCTGACCTCAAGGTCTCTCCATATGGCCTTCTTATATGGTCTCTCCACATGGTCCCTTCAACAGGGTAGCCAGACTTCTTTAATAGTGATTCTTAAAGGTGAGCATTCCAAAGTGTGACATAGCAGCTACCAATCCTTCTCAGATCAAGGTCTGGAATGAATATAAAATCACTCCTGCCACATTTTATTGGTTAATGCAAGTCACAGGTCAGACCAGATACAATGCGAGACACCTGTTTAAGGGTATAAATGTCATCAGGTATGGTTCCTTGGGGGCATCTCTGTTCTACCTAGTTTGGACTGGTAGTATTCATAGTTGGAAAAAGACATAAAAACATTGCTTTTCTTTTTTTAGGAGAGTGGGGATCTATACATGTGGCTTTCAGAAAATAATTTTGGATGGTAATTTCAGTATATTTCCAGTATAGCAATATCTCTGGGAGAGTATTTGCTATCTTTCATGGTTAAAAGACTTGGTATATGGAGCACCTCAACCAATTCAGTTCCAGATTTAGGATGTTAGTTACATTTTTCTGTCAGAAGAATTTTTAAAAACAGAGGGGGATTACTCAAAATTAAATGAAAATATAAGGAATAATATAAAGGAATGATCACATTTTAGGCTAACTGAGGAGTGCTAATAAGAAATATGTTGTTGTTCTTGTTTATTTGCTAAGTAAGTCATGTCTGACTCTTTGTGACCCCATGGACTGCAGCACTCCAGGCTTCCCTGTCCTTCACTATCTCCCTGAGTTTGCCCAAGTTCATGTCCATTGAGTTGGAGATGCTATCCAACCATCTCATCTGCTGCTGCCCTCTTCTCCTTCTGCCTTCAATTTTTCCCAGCATCAGGGTCTTTTCCAATGAAAAGATCGACTATTTGAGTCAAGTGGCCAAGGTATTACAGCTTCAGCTTCAGCATCAGTCCTTCCAATGAATATTCAGGACTGATTTCCTTTAGGTTTGATCTCCTTGCCTTGGACCTTCAATAGCCTTCTCCAGCATCACAGTTCGAAAGCATCAGTTCTTCGGTGCTCAGCCTTCTTAATGGTCCAACTCTCACATCCATACATGACTACTGGAAAAACCATAGCTTTGACTCTATGGACCCTTGTTGGCAAAGTGATGTCTCTGTCTGTCTAGGTTTGTCATAGCTTTTCTTCCAAGGAGCAAGCGTTTTCTAATTTTATGGCTACAGTCACCATCCATAATGATTTTGGAGCCCAAGAATAGAAAAATCTGTCACTGCTTCCACTTTTTCCCCATCTATTTGCCATAAAATGATGGGACTGGAGGCCATGATCTTAGTTTTTTAAATGCTGAGTTTTAAGTCAGCTTTTTCACTCTCCTCTTTTACCCTCATCAAGAGTCTCTTTAATTCCTCTTCATATTCTTCCATTAGAGTGGTATCAGCTGCATATCTGACATTGTGATGTTTCTCCTAGCAATCTTTTTTTTTTTTATTATTATTGTTATTTTTTCTCCCCACGATCTTGATTCCAGCTTGTAACTTATCCATCCTGGCATTTCTCATTATGTACTCTACATATAGGGGCTTCCCCAGAAAAGAATTCACCGGCAATGCAGGAACCACAGGAAATATGGGTTTGATCCTTGGGTAGGAAAGGGTAGGAAAGGTCCCCTGGAGGAGTAAGTGGCAACCCACTCCAGTATTCTTGCCTGGAAAATCCCATGGACAAAGGAGTCTGGCAAGCTACGGTCCATAGGGTCACAAAGAGTCGAATATGACTGAAGCAACTTAACTATGGATGCACTCACTCTGCATGTAAGTTAAATAAACAGAGTGACAATATACAGCCTTGTCATACTCCTTTCCCAATTTTGAACCAGTCAGTTGTTCCACATAAGGTTCTAACTGTTGCTTCTTGATCCACATTCAGGTTTCTTGAGAGGCAAGTAAAATGGCCTGGTATTACCATCTCTGTAACAATTTTTCAGTTTGTTGTGATCCACACAGTCAAAGGCTTTAGCATAGTCAATGAAGCAGAAGTAGATGCTTTCCTGGAATTTCCTCGCTTTCTCTATGATCCAACGAGTGTTGGCAATTTGATCTCTGGTTCCTCTGCCTTTTCTAAACCCAGTTTGTACATCTGGAAGTTCTTGATTCAAGTACTGCTGAAGCCTAGCTTGAAGGATTTTAAGCATAACCTTACTAGCATGGGAAGTGAGCACAACTGTCCAGTAGTTTGAACATTCTTCAGCACTTTTGCCTACAAAAAGGCAAAATAAGAAACATAGACACCCAGATAAAACTGACTAGTAAGAAAATTATCAATTACCTTATGGAGGTTATTTGACATCTAGCCTAACAGAGAGAAAAACAAAACAAAACAAAATGAGCTTCTGAGACGTTAACCTCCCTGCCATAGGCCTCTTGTGCTGCTGTGTGACACAACTGTCTCTGCTTCCATCTTCATTATCAAGATAAATGAGTTCCCTGGCAACGTGCATGGGATGGGAAGTGTGGGATTCCCAGGAGCCTCCGTGACCTTAGAAAAATGCCTTCCAAGGTGAGGTACCCCCACAGACACTTTGTTCAGTTTCTTTTTATGCTTTCAAGTATATAATATTTATCTTCCAAATTAATACAACCTACCTCCCAGAGGTTGCAAATACCAAGGCATGTTGGCCTAGTGAGTGACAAGGCCTGGAAAAAGACAAAACAAGGTAGGCTTCTAGACGACCAGAAAGACTGAGGACAATAAATAAAACAATCTCATTTACCTAGGAACCTAAGTCAATAACTATGTGCAGCAAATCAAGAAATTAATTGCACTTAGTATTTCACTGTAATTTGGTCAAAGAATGCATAGTGGAGGTAATAAAGTTATGGAAGTCATCTTTTAAAAATGACATTTAGCATTAGTTTCAGATCACTGTTATTATATCTAATTGGTATTTTGGGGGGCTTCCCTTGTGGCTCAGTGGTACAAATCCACCTGCAAAGCAGGAGACACAGGTTCAATCCCTGGGTTGGGAAGATTCTCCAAGAAGGACCTTCTCAGAAGAAATGAGAAGGAAAACAAGAAAAGGGCAGCCCAATTCAGTATTCTTGCCTGGGAAATCCCATGGACAGAGAAGCCTGACAGGCTACAGTCTCTGGGGTTTCGGAGAGTTGGATACAACTTAGTGACTAAACAACTGAACAACTGCTATTTTTACATATAAGGATGTTACATAGGAGTCAGGAAGGTAATATTGCTGTATCAGTTTCCACTGTCTTCAGATATTCAAAATGAAGTTCAGAGAATACTTCATGAATGATCTTTATCAGAAAGAAATATTTGATGAAAAGGTGATGGTGACTCTGTGTTTGGGTGTGGTCTTCTGGAAGAAAAAGTAGGAAAATGCAATTACGAGAATCCATTGGAGGGACGTATTTTAGAGGATCTTAATTTGCTTCTTTAAATTCCTTCTTGTATTGGAGAGGTGCACAAGATGATGAATTTTGGATTCATTCTAGCATATGGACTGCAGGTGTAATTTTGGAGTCTATTGAGAGTTTTTGTTCTAAAAGCCTGAAGGATAAGGTGGAGCGCTGTAACCAGCTACTTAATAACCACGGCTAGTGAGTCTGGATTTCCTTTGGCTGGGAATTCTGCAAAATGCATCTTATTTTGGAGTTTGTTTAATTATTTGAAGGAAAGGCCTCTACCTTACACATTTTATAAGCACAAAACTATTTTTAGGCTTGTTTTCAAGAACAGGAACAAATAGAGCTGGCGACAGTAATTTGAACATGTAAGGTTTAAATAAGCATTCTTTTAAGAAGGGTATTTAAGAGGGCAGCCACAGCCGGATGTTCCTATCATTACGCTTCCTCTGTCAATCAAAGACTTTCTATAGTCTAGCACCACATCAAGTCCAATTAATATAACTAACGTAACCTGCGCATGTTTGTGTAAACCAAGCACTGTTATTAACAGCAGTATTAAAATAACCTGGCATGGGTTTGGTAGACCTTCATATTTATTTCCAGCTTCTGCCATGGTCATGTTTAATAGTGTGTGAGATACATTAGCAATGAACAGAGTTCTTTAAATGTGTGGGGAAACCTGAAAGACAGCCAGCAATAACTTTTTCCGGACTCTTTCCAGATGCAAAGTAACTCACCCCTTCCTTTCAGGGCTAGTGTGCAGGATAGTAGCTGAAAAAACAAAATTCGGCTTGATAGGAGAGACTGCGTGTGTGCTCCGGTGCCTTCATTGTGTCCGACTCTTTGTGACCCCATGGACTGTAGCCCACCAGGCTCCTCTGTCCATGGGATTTCCCAGGTGACAATACTGTAGTGGGTAGCTATCCCCTCCTCTGTCAGGGGATCTTCCTGACACAGGGATTGAACCTGGGACTCCTGCATTACAGGCAGATTCTTTACCCTCTGAGCCACCAGGAAAGTGGTCTAACTCCTCCTCTTGGGAGTAATCAGTGAAACTTTCAAGCCTGCAGATCCTACCAGGTCCTTGGTGTGCTAGTCAGGTGTGTCCTAGCCTGCTGCTGCCACCTTAGACGTTCATGAACCCACCAGGCTGCCACTTCTGAGAATCAGTGGTAAATGTGGAAAAGTAAAGGTAAGGTATATCTGAAACTTGTGAACAGAGACTGAGTCTCCCTGTAATAGAGCATATATCAAGACTGAACGCTCCTGTTCAATGAAAGAGTTCTTTAGATGTGTGATAGAATCTGAAAGACTGCCAGTGATAAGTTCTTAATTACTTTGTCACAGACTATTACATATAAAATGGATAAACAACAAGAATATATTGTACAGCACAGGAAAATATAGCCATTTTTATGTAATAACTTTAAATGAAGCATAATCTATAAAGATGTTGAATGTTGTACACCTAAACTAAAATTACTTTATTTAATATAACATTGCATAGCAACTCTATTTCAATTTAATAAAATGAATTACTCTGTAAACCAACCTGAGTGACCTACACTAATTAGAGGTCTAAAATGAGTCCTCTAAATTTTCACAGCATTTCATTTAAAATCACTGAAACTTTAAAATCAAAGTATTTGTCTTCCTCAGCTTTTTAAAGAATTGTAATTACAAAGGTTGCAAATAGGAAGATACTGAAATTTTTCTCTACCAATCAAAAAAGAAATTAAACATATTACATGAGTATACAAACATTGTAAAAGATCTAGTTTTCAAATTTATAACTGGGCTTTGGAATATCTCAACTTGTGGGGAGAATCTTTTGATGGAGCTGCTGTTTTTAACTGGATAAAATTATATTTTGTATCCAAATGGGTTAAAAACCAGAAGACCTATAATTTTGAAATATCTAAATTTAATTGAAACCATCAACGTAAACAAAAGGAAAATTTATATAAGGAGCTTTGTTTTGAAAAAATATTTGTTGAGAGATGCTACTGTAAGTTTTAAAAAAGACACACCTGTAAAAAGATTTGAGTTGAAAAATTTGTGCATTTCAATATAAAGAAATTAGAATATATTTCATAAGAATATATTTTTTAAAATCAGATTTTGCTTTGAACTTACTAGGTAGCTCAGTACTTATAGAGAAAATTTTCAACTAAAAACATTATGGTGTAGAGATTGTCATTCTCAGGAAAGTCAGAGAAGCAGAATCATCGTATGATATCCCTTATGCGCAGAATATAAAAAGACATGATACAAATGAACTTACAAGACAGAAACAGATTCACAGACTTAGAGAATGAGCTTATGGTTAGGGGTGGGGAAGGATGGGGGAAGGGTTAGTTAGGGAGTTTGGGATGGACAGGTACATATTGCTATATTTAAATGGATAACCAACAAGGACCTACTGTATAGCACTGGTAACTCTGCTCAATGTCATCTGGCAGAGGAAGAGGAATGTTATGTGGAAGGGACGGGGTTTGGAGGAGAATGGATACATGTAAATTTATGGCTGACTCCCTCTGCTATCCACCTGACACTATCACGACATTGTCAATCAGCTATACTCCAATACAAAATAAAAAGTTAAAAAAATGTTATGATCTATAAAGAAGCATTCATTGAAGATGGCAATGATATAATGTTAATGTATCCATGAAGAAGATTTCAGGCAATTTTATGAATAAATTAAAAAAAGGAAAATTGTATTTAAGAAAATGTATTTTTTAGAAAAATACCAGTATTTGGTGGTGGAGAAAATATGCTAAGACATTGATTAAAGTATGTGAAAATGTACTGAGAGTAAGTACAAACGCTAAAAAAAATGGCATTTAGGT
Source organism: Cervus canadensis (assembly GCF_019320065.1). NCBI lineage: Eukaryota > Metazoa > Chordata > Mammalia > Artiodactyla > Cervidae > Cervus > Cervus canadensis. The sequence goes on from NC_057386.1 coordinate 90,657,213, forward strand.
AATTGACAAAAAGACACTTTGTAAAATCTGGTAGGTAAATACATATTTATGTTTTAATATATATTTTATTGTTATTTTTTGAAAATAATGTTTAAATAGAACTATTTAGTAGCTCTACCAAATATCATTGAACCAAATTTTTGGTCACTAGATAAGTATACCTAAGAACTGCATAGTTTTGTTTTTATTAGTTCCTTCTCTTCTTAAAAAATGTCCCAGTTGGGTCAATTAATAGGCCCACTAAGCCGTATATGAAAAGTGAAAGTGTTAGTTGCTCAGTTGTATTTGACTCTTGGTGACCCCATGGACAGTAGCCTGCCAGGTTCCTCTGTCCATGGAATTCTGCAGGCAAGAATACTGGAGTGGGTTACCATTCCCTTCCCCAGGGGATCTTCTGGACTCAGGGATCAAACCTGGGTCTGCTGCATTGCAGGTGGATTCTTTACTGTGTGAGCCACCATATGGCTTGTTTGCAACAGTGGAGACTTCCAACTTTGGGTGACCGAGGCAGTAATTTGGGCTAGAGGAGTTGGAAAGAGCTTAAAAGACATCATTGCTTCATATAAAAACTGGTAAAATAAATGGGTGTTCTGAAAAGAAAGAATGGCTAGAGCAGTCCCAAGTTACCTTTGCCTTGCAACAGCCTCCCAGACTTGAAGAAACTGTGTTTGTCCATTTTTATAAGTTACCACTATGCGCAACACAATACCGCGTATGTAGAAAATCTCTATGTAAGTTGAGTGTGGAATAAAAGAACAGACATGCCTTACATGCAGGGAAACTTGCTACAAACCTACAAGGGTGTGGAGGGCATAGTCCTTTCTTTTCAGAAGTTTTTCTATTAGGGAAAGCAAGAAGTCATAAAAATTAAACGTGCAATAAATTTTAAGGGAAAAAAATTTAAATGAGTCTGAAGATTATAGCTTAGTTATTGCTGAAGTTATTTAAAACAGAATTCCATGATGGTTAGTTACCTGAAAAAAAACAGGCTCAGTAAACCAAAAGTTTGTGTAACTTCTCTATTGGACAGAAATTATTTTAATTAATATATTAAAAAATAGTTTAATGGAAATGATTATACAATGTACATATTTGGTATTTACAATTTCCTCTAAACATATAATTTTACAACCATGAAACTGGAGTCAACTTTTCCAATGGCAATAATGTATGACCAGTTAAGTGGTAATTAAAACGGTTTAAGCAAAATGCACATCAAAGTTGTATCTTTTTGAAAATCAATTTTTATCAGTAATTCTGGAGAATTTACACTTTGCTTCTGTTCTCGGGAAAAAAATCTCAGAATTTGCAACAAATGCATTAAAATTAAAGATCAGCAAAACTCAACTGCCATAGATAGCTTGAGAATAAACACAATGGAAGAGTAAGCATAAGTACAGTTCATTTTCTAATTAAGAGTGATATCTATACTTCGAAATTCCTAAAAACAGATGGGAGACTGGTTCAGCATTTAAGATAGAAGCACATTTAAATTAATGGAGGCTGGCAGGAGAGCTGATGGTTTTAGCATAAATAATAAAAAAGATACTACATTTCCTAATCTATCAGTTGACAGTACTTTCCCAGCAGAAATTTGGAATCTAATCCAGGTTCACGTGAATGCAAACTGGCTCATCTAGTTCAAAAGTAACTGCTTGTGGTCAGGTCCTCCAGGGCAGTTCATCTTATTCTGCATTCTGACCTCGATCGCGGTCTTTTTCGCCCATAGTGGCCTCTGAGAGTAATCAATCTGTCCAGAAGGGAAGCTGCCTGAGATCCAATAGTGATAGCCTTCAACTAGATCTGATGGAGGCCATGTCCTTTTCATGAGGCAAGTGGGAACATCGCCCCATACCCCTACTATTTTTAGTTTTCACAACCTCCTTCCCGGTCCTTACTTGTTTCTTTTAGTCCCAGACCGAGAAAGTTAAACCATCACCGGAATTTAATAGATTGAATGGGGGACCCGGATGACTGAAGAAAAGGACCGGCCTGGAGTGCCCTTTGGGGACAAAAAGGTTAAGGGAGTGGCATGGGGCAACTCTCCAAGCTCAAGTGCCCCTCCTAGCAGCGGCCCCAAAAGCCAGCGAGTCCCTCAGAATGGAAGACAAAGGAAGGCTCAGGGCCGAGTGGTGACGGGGTGGGTGGGGGCAGCGACTCGCGTGAGCTCGGGGACGTGAGAACGCAGCCCCCGCCCCCTTCTCCGCCCCCATCCTCGAGAAAGGCGGAGCCGCCAGGCAGCCCTCCGAGAGGTCTCCCCGCGGTGCAAAGCAGCTGGTCCCAAGCGGCTGCACACGCCCAGGCACGGGCGGCGACGGGACGGTACAGTGGGGGAGGGGCGAGGCAGGGGGCGGAGCCGGCGGCCGAAGAAAGGCCGGGCGGCCGGGAGGGGCGGGGCCTGGGCAGAGAGGGCGGGGCCGCGGGGCGGGGCGGAGCCGGCCGGTCCCGGGCTGCCTGAGACAGTCACAGCCCTGACGGCGGCGGCGGCGGCAGCGACGGCGGTTGGCCAGTGGGGGTTGGGAGGAGCACGGCGGAGCTGCTGGGGCAGCTGGAACTGGCAGTTGCCGGGGGCCAAGAGGAGGATCTGGAGCCGGGAGCGTTCTCCGGGCCGGGCGGAGGAGGCGGCTGCAGTGAGAGTTCAGGGAACGCTGGCGGCGGTGGCTTCTCAGCAAAGCAAGTGTCTGAGACTGAGACTCCGCAGCGGCGGCGGCGGCGGCGGCCGCCGGGACCGAGGTAACCGAGGGGCGGCGGCGGCAGCTGCGGTGGAAACGAGGCCCCACCCTCAGGTCGGAATCTCGGGGGCTGTGGCTGGGCTCGGACCTCACCCACCCACCCTTTTCAGCCCCGGGCTCCAGACCTGACTTCTCGCGTCGTTCCGCCGCGGGCCGGGCAGGGGCGGGAGCAGCGCCCGGGGTTGGGGGCGCGGAGCTGGACACCGACCCGAGGCGACCCCACATCTAGGATTGGCGAGGACGTCGGGCACCCCTTCCCCCTTCAGAGGACACACCCCGATCTCGGGGCGGGGCGGGTGTCTAGGCGTTCCCAGCCTTCTGAAGGAAGACCTCAGTGTGCAGGCTGCACCTCGGTCCGTGGCCTCTCCGAGGTGGCCCTCCTGTGGCTCCTTGGGGCCACTGAACCCGAAGGAGGTTCCTGTCGCTGGGAATCCCGGAGTTTCTTTTGTCTATCAGCTGAAACTAGAGGCCGGAACTGTAGGCAAACACCAACCAGCCCAAGCCATCTATTCCTTATCCCTTTCCTGCCTGGAAGGAATTCTCCCCGGCAGCCTTTTCTCTGGCCACAGAAGTAGATTTCATGCCTCACCCCCTCTCCGAAACCTTCCTCTTTGGTGCAGAGGAACGAAGGATTCGCGTAGTACCTTGTGTTTGGATTTTTATTATTCATGTAAGCTCACCCCTTTCCCCTTTTTTCTTTTTAACCCGTTCCCATCCAGCCGCAACCCTGATACTCATCCGCTAGATTTTGCAAACTATCAACAAAGGAGTGTGGCCAGTCAACAGAGCCCTTTTAGTGGCTGGTCTGTGTAAGTTGATAGAGCTTCCTTAATTGGCGCTCTTTGGCCAAGCTTGTCGGAAAGACCTTTTTGGCTTGAGTTAAGGATGATACTGCATGTGCCTAAAGTCTTTATTTCTCCTTTCTACAGTGAGGTTGTAAAAATCCAGGGTAACTTGATTCAAATGTAGCTGTTTGGGAAGCCTAACTATAGAGGAAGAGAAGTACAGAAAGGAAAATGTAATTATGATTTTGGTGTAGTTATCCAACTTTTTGAAAGTGCCAAAGGTGAAGTGTATGAGTTTTTGAGATTACTGTAACTGGATAATTGTATTCTTTGACAAATAAGCTTTTTAGCATGTGATATTTTGCACGAAGATATTTTTGTTTTATTTAGTTGCTAGTGGGAATTATTGATTACCTGGACATCTTAAACGCAGAAACTTGTGAACAGGTTCATTAAGAATCTATCTTGAAAAATGCATTTTATGAATGCTTTGAATTAAGAAGGTGTTAACAGTGGTTTGCCATTTTTGCCACATAAGAGACAGTAATCTGAAACAGTTCACTCTCTGGCAGTTGTCCAGATGCCTAAAACCTGCAGGGTCTAGTACTTTGACTATCCTTCAGCAAGAAGTATAGAACTAAGAATCTACTGTGTAAATGTAATCCCTTTGATAGCATTTAACTGTAATGGACACGTTTTTCTGCATCTAATTTTCAGATACAGAGTTAACGCTGGAAATCTGGAGAAGCATTTTATACAAATTGAAAGATTGGGCTTTCTCTTCAGTTTTCCAGATGTATTGTCTCATCTGCATACTTGAAATATCCACAATCACATAAACTCCAGATGTAACCATGGAGTTACGCGACCCATCAAGATATAGGAAAAGTGTGGCCAAGGTTCGGAACCAGGCAGTTTTCCACCAGTTCAACAATTAATATAAACATATATTCTCTGCTGATTATCAGGAATAAAGAGCCAAATAAAGTCATGCACATTCTGTTGGCAGATGGACTCTGTGGCTGTTCAATTTTACTGTAACTGGTTACTCTGCCATTCAAAGTCAACTTAATATGCAAGTTCCGTCCAAATGGATGTAAAGATCTGTGTTGATGTACCCAGATGCTAGCAAATGTTGACGATAAGAAACCTATTATGACTAATCCTTGGGAAGAGAAAGTCTGCAAAATGGCTCAAACGAGTTTACTGCAGGGGAAGCAGTTTTACTGTAGGGAGTGGGTTTTCCACAAGCTTCAGCATTGCCTCCAGGAGAAGACTAACTGCTGCAACAGTGCTGTCAACACACCACCCCTTGTAATGAATTCTGGGAATAATGCTAGTGTTGTCTCTGGGAAAGGAGCTGCCTGGGGTGTGTTACTGGTAGGAGGGCCTGGTAGTGGCAAGACAGCCTTATGCACTGAACTCTTGTGGCCAAGTTCACCTACAAGCTTGCAGAGAGGTTTACATCGCCAGGCTTTGGCCTTTCATTTCTGCAAAGCGCAGGACTCTGATACTTTGTGTGTTGGAGGGTTTATTAGAGGTCTGGTTGCTCAGATCTGCCGTAGTGGACTACTCCAAGGATATGAGGACAAACTAAGGGATCCAGCAGTTCAAAGCCTCCTACAACCCGGGGAATGTGAGAGAAACCCAGCGGAAGCATTTAAAAGGTAACAAATAAGTCATGGTCATGGTGTTCTGTTTCTTTGCAAAAATTAAATGTGGTTTTTTTTTTTTTTTCTGTTTTGTATTTCTTAACTTTGCGAGTACTTTTACTCTGTGTATTTGGGGATAATCTGTGGTTGTGAAACACTTGTATACTTTGAATGTTGAAGGAAACAAAATTTAAGCTTTGTATTGTAGGGATATTAATTAAAAGTATATCTTTTACTTGTTTAATAACAGAGTGTGAAGCACTAAAGAAACCTAGAGAGGTGTGGTATTCTTGCAGACTTTTTAACACGTGAGTGCCATCCAGTAAAACTCGGGCAAATCTATTTTCTTCTGCTGTTAGCCATCAAAATCTGTTATATCATTCTGAAATTAATGAGCACATCTGTTAGGCAAATACCTGTATCACAAATTTGAGATGCCAAGCTTGATGGACAGTGTTCAATACGGAATAATCAATAATGCAAACCTGAAGATTAGACTCTACTTTTTAAGAGATGTAAGTGTGCATAAACGAATCTTTTCCTCTTGACTTACTACTTTTTCTGGAGGTACTGTCACTCGAAGAGCTGACTTTTCATTTCCGATAAGTAATTTCATAAATTGTGGATTTATTGAAATCTTAGAAAATGTTTTGAAAAGCTTGGTCTAAGTTGAACTTAGTCTAACTAAAGTATGTAATTATGTAGTTTGATTGAAAGTAGTTAAATAAGTTATGTAAATTTTTAATATTTTAAAATATTTAAAATCAAGTCTGATAGCTGTGTATTTTTGATATATTCTGATCATGAGCAAATCTTTCTCTATAGTAGCAGAGATTTTCTTTAAAAAGATCCTTCTACTCAGATCATTTTTCTATATTTTTCTCTCCCGGGTGAATTTTAGTTACTAATTGAAGGTGAATAAGAAGCAGATACAGCTGTGTGTAAAAACCACATCAGTATTGATTTTCTGATTGACAGAAGGATCTAATCATTTAGTATTCCCAGTCTGTACTTAGGGAGGGAAAGTCTAGTATTTCTACTTGTACCATTCTGGTACTCTTATAGTTTTCTACTGGGTCTTTCAAAAACTTGGGTCACTTTCTTTTTCACTTAAGTGATGAATCAGTGGGCTTCCAAGTGGCTCAGTGGTAAAGAATCTGCCTGTCAATGCAGGAAACACAGGAGACACAGGTTCGATCCCTGAGCCAGGAAAATACCCTGGAGGAGGAAATGGCAACCTACCCCAGTATTATTGCCTGGAGAGTCCCATGGACAGAGGAGCTTGGCAGGCTGCAGTCCATGTGGTTGCAAAGAGTCAGACATGACTGAGACAGCATGCACAGTGATGATTGAGTCATTAAATAAACTAGGTAACCCCTTGGTATTGGAAAAGCTGTTTTTGATAATTCGTAGAGCTACATGGTTCTTTGAGACTGTGAAGCGGTAATATAACCATCGTCAAATGCAGACATACTTAACAGTTAGAGAGATAGTTTTACATAGTCTATGACATTAGATGATCTAGGCCTTTGCTTTTGGACAAATAGTTAGATTTTATTGTGGCTTTTACTGGTGTTTGATTGACTTGTTAAATAAATCTTTGGAGAATTTTAATAGGCATATATTTGATTTCGGCAGGGATAGATGTAATTCAACAAGTAGACAATGGAACAAAAGGTCATTATTTTCAAAGAGTTAAACAATATTTTGAGGGAGACAGAGATGGATGTAGTTCATCATAACATGATGGGAGGTAAAATACAAACAAAGAAAAGTAATTATTTTTTTCATTTTTGACAAAAACAATCTCCCAAACCAGATTGTGTATTGTTACTTTCTTAACATCTAACACTTGATAATCAATACTGATGACTTCATATATTTATGTGTGCAATAATTTAATGGTAATAGTAATTTGATATAGTTCTTCACAGATCCATAAAATTGGGGAAATTTCAGAGTGATTCAGTAACTGATGCTTTTTATCTACTTTTCTTCAGTTTTACTTCCTAATTTTTTATCCTTGTTTTTTTACCCTTAATGATACTGGGTACAATATGCACTGCTGCAAACTAACTTCTTACATGGAGTCACATAGCTTAAGTAGTAACTTGTTACCAATTTTTTGAAATCACATTTTTTTCATGATTAAAAAAGACTGAAAATAACTTCATGCTTAGTTAAATATTGCTACTTTCTTTTTTTTCTGACATAGTAGAATATACTCTGTTGATTCTGAGATTTAGTTGTCAAGAAATTTCTGATATCCATTCATTCATTCTTAGAGCAAATGTTTATTGAGAACTTTTTATGTTTTAAGCACAGTTCAGCTATAGATATTTATTGAGAACTGTATGTGTTAGGTAGAATTCAGCTATAGATAAATTAGTGAATAGAACAGACAAAATACACTGTCTTCATGGAGTTTTAAGTTCTTAATGCTAACATTTATCTTATTTCTATAAAAAAATAATACTTTGGGTAAATACTTGCTATTGTGTAGATGCAGCACACACACATTTTGACACTGATGGAACTGGATCATCCATTAAAAGGAATGATGAAGACACATTAATTTCTTATTTTTGTTCCTTTCCATTTTTCTTTCTTCACTGGTTAAAATGCAAAGCTGTTGTTACTACACTTAGAATATATATATTTCTTCTATTTCTATTGATGGAACTAAGATGACAACCATTACATTTTTACTTGTTTAGAGAACCAAAAGCTGATATATTTCATTCTGCCTCCTGTTTCAGGCTTATATGGGAAATCTTTGCATTTTGTATTGAATTGACTTTTCTAGAGTTAGCAGTAGAGATAGTTTCCTAGTAGCCCTATAACTGTAAAACAAATTCCAGTTGTTTTTGACCAAAGGATCAAGTTAAGGAATGAGGGAGGGGTTAGTGGTTTTAGATCCTGTGATTGGTTCAGAAGCACAATAAAAGATAGTTATTTTTTCAACCACCCCCCATCCCCAAGGCTAGGGTCTTTTTGGAGAGATAGATGATGTGGAGTGGAAGTACAAAGCTTTGTTCCTAGTAGATATTATTATTTCTAGTTAACAATCTGCAAGGCCAGATGTCAACTTTCTGTGTGATGTCAATTTTCCAAGTTGGGTAAAAAGATTTTGTTCTTTGTAATGTTGATAGTAGTAGTAGTGTTAGTCGCTCAGTCGTGTCCAACTCTTTGCGACCCCATGGACCGTAGCCCACCAGGCTCCTCTGTCCCTGTGATTCTTCAGGCAAGAATACTGGAGTGGGTTGCCATTCCCTTCTCCAGGGGATCTTCCCAACCCCGGGGGTCAAATCTGGGTCTCCTGCGTCGTAGGCAAATTCTTTACCATCTGAGCTACAGGTAATGTTGATAGGAATTATTAAACATCTTCAGTGGTAACCTCAAATCAAGTATAAATGGAATAAAGTTGTGACGAAGAATTAAGGATGAACAACTCTAAACTTTGAGAGTGTAGCACAAAAATTTTATGAAAAGTGGTGAAGTGTAACAATGGCTTGTTAGAAAAAGATTGGGAGCTAGAAGACTGGACTCTGACATTTGTTCCTTATGTTGAGTAGGAATCCTTGAATAGTGGGATTTTCTTTCTAATCTTTCTATCTCCTCCTTAAACATTTTGTACTTCTTTCCTCATAGCTCTTCAGATTCTTAACTTCTTTTGTAATTACTTATGCATACATGTTTTGTTATCTCCTCTATTAGGCATATGTTTCTTCATAACATTATTCATGACTGATTAATATTTTATGTTTCTGACAGCACTTTGAGCAGCATTTTGCATATCGTAAGTGTTGTATGAGTATCATTTGAGTGAATGAATCCTGCTACTTACCTATCTAGAATATGTTTGAACCTGATTGAAGGACAGCTGAAGCTCTTGTGTAAGAAAGGAAATTGAAATGTTACATCATTTAAGTGAGTGTTAAATGCAGACCAGGCTGATATAGTGATTATTAATTTATTAACCTGATGTCTGCTCTCTAGCATGTATGACTGGCATTGGTTCAGATAGAGATGTCTATCTTCTGTCTCAACTGACTCCAAGTATTTTTGGCAGATTCAACAAAGGGGCAAACGACAGAATGGGACTGGGGTGTGTTCTTCTTTCTTACCCTCAGTTGTGGGGTATTTTCAGGGCAAAATAGTTCCTTTCCATTATCTGTTTTGTATATCTAAGACTACTTAAGATAAGTGCTCTTAACTACTAAATCTGATATCTACATATTTACAGAAAGATGTTTAAGCCTAAGAGCTTCTGAATCCACTTTTAATCTATCTTTAGCATTAGATGATGTATGTTAGTAACTTTTTTTATTATTAGTGCTTTCTTCTGTTCAGAATCCTCTGTCTGACTATATTCTTTGATGGTGCTTTCTCTAGGTTCTCTCTGGCTGTCCAACAAAGCCCCTTTAGGTGGTCTCCATTTGTTTGTACACTCCTTCAATAATTTACTTACATGGTTACCAATGCTTGTGTCTAACATGATAGCAATCCAGTCTACATCAACAACCTTTCTCTTCATTCTGATCAACATATATCTTTTCACTGGAGTGTCCCTCACCGACTTGCCTCTGTTCAACCCATTATCTCTTTTAGCGTTTCTATCCATTGACACTGATTTATTTCTTAAACAAAAAGTCAGCACCTGCTGTGTGCCAGATGTGTGCTAATATGCAGATAACAGAACTGAAGTGGTGAACCAAACAGGACACTGAGAAGTGGGGAGAAATACATTGCACAAATAATCACAAAAATTAAAAAATGCAGCTTTGCTAAGTGCTAAGAAGGAGGGACACAGGCCAGTAAGAAAACATACAATATAAGGCTTGATTGTTATCTAAGTTGCTCCGTAATTCCTCTTATTTTCTAAACCCTTTCTACTTAAAAGTATGATTTTGAGATCAACAATATTGGCATAACCTGGGAGGTTATTATTAAAGCAGAATCTTAAATTACTGAAGTGAATCTGCCTTTAAAAAAGATTTCTAAGTGAATTCTGTGCGCATTGAAGTTTGAGAAGCACTGCTCAGGATAGATACTAGAGTTTTCTTTTGACTTTTTTCTGTTATCTTTTTCTATTCCATGGTATCTCATCTTTTTCTTGGAATGGTTCATGAATTCTTTTATCCTAGTCTAGAATTTTTGTTCATTACCTCCTAGGTGCTCTACTTATTAGCATCTCTATATTGTGATTCTTTTTGGTAATGGCCAATTAGCCAAAGTAAAACAGTGCTTTCTTTAGGTCATTCCTCTGAGCCTGTGATAATGTAAACAACAAATTTAAATTTGTCTACTTGACTTTAAAAGTTCTTTACAATTTGGTTCTGTTCCATCTAAAGTATGTATTATGTTTCCAGACTTCACCAGAACACATTAAGCACATTCTTTCAGGAAATATTTTTAAGCTTATGAGACAATGTTAAAGTTGATAAGAGATATGAATAAGAATATTCTCATTTTTCTTACTGTTTAGTAAGAACTTAATATACTTAGTAAGAATATGGACCTTTTGTTTGTTACATGTTGCAGATTTTTTTCAGTTTTAACTTTGTTTTTAGCAATTTTGCTTAAATGGTTTCTATACAATGAAATGATTTGATTTTATAAAGTAAAATAAGTAAACATGCTTCTTGCCTTAAAAAAATCTTTGAAGTGTATTCTGATCAGTTGCCTGTCTTTATTCTCTAGTTGTTTTAGTTCTTTGTGTTAGTGTGTTAGTCTCTCAGTGTGTCTGATTCTTTGCAACCCCATGGACTGTGGCCCACCAGGCTCCTCTGTAAATGGCATTTCCCAGGCGAGGATGCTAGAATAGGTTGCCATTTCCTTCTCCAGGGGATCTTCCCCACTCAGGGATCAAACCCTGGTCTCCTGCATTGCAGGCAGATTCTTTAGTGTCTGAGCCACCAGGAAAGTCCTGTCTTTGACTATACTATATATAATTGTTTTAAATTTCAAACCAACTTCTCTTTCATGTTATCTTAATTTCAGAAATATCCCTATTATCATTTTCTTTTCTACAACCCATGTAATATAACTAAATGCAGTGCTCAGATGCTTAGTCGTGTCCAACTCTGCAACCCCATGGACTGTAGCCCACCATGCTCCTCGGGCACTGGATTCTCCAGGCAAGAATGCAGGAGTGGGTTGCCATTTCCAGGATCTCCTGACCCAAGGGTGGAACCCACTTCTCTTACGTCTCCTGCATTGGCAGGCGGATTCTTTACCACAGGTGGCACCCAGGAAGCCCAGTGTAGCTAAATAATCTTTGATAATAATGTAGAATTTGAAAATGTTCATGTAATTACTTAATGAAAATAAGAGTTAATTAAGAGAATTATATCTTATTTGTAGTTATTTTGAAAAACGATTTGGAATGTTTCAAGAACTTGTAATCTTTTTACAGTTGTGACTCCAGAAGTGAATATGTAGATATTGCTGTGCATTGAATTATTTGCTTTTGTTCTTCTCTCTATGTATCCTTGGTCTTTTCCATGTGATATTGCAGTGCTTCTACTAGAGAAGTGTCCTCTGCCTTTTGATTTTGGCTCAGCCATGTGATATGGGGGATGCTAGTAGACATGATCCAGACAGAGACTTAGCACGCGCACAAGTGACTGGGCTTCTCCTCTTTGAGGCTCATCACCTTGAGAAGGATATGTTCTGGCCAGCTAGTTGGTCCCAAGAGCATGAGGGGGATGTGGTACAGTCCTGACCCAACTCAAAGCTTGACTCTAAGTCTGGAATACAACAAATGCACAGACACAGGACAAAGTATAAATGATTGTTATTTTAAGCTCCTGAGTTTTGAGGTGGTTGTGGTATACCACTCTTGTGGAAAAAACTAACAATCCAAAAATGAAGGAAATGATATTTCAAATAGGAAATCATTAATTTTCATAAAAAATCTGAGAGTCTTCATTGATCCCCTGTTTCACTCCTCCCCTTCCCTGATTCTGTCAGCTACTTTTGTTCTGTTTCCAAGATAAATACCTCAATTTTTCTTCATCTCCATTGCTGCTACTCCCATATCCCTTGCAGTGATGCCCTAACTGGTCTTCTTGTTGCTGCTGTTATCCCTTTTATCTTCACAGATTAGTTAAGGGTATCAGATCTTGTTATTTCTCTGCTTAAAACCTGCAGATCACTTCTCATTACCTTCATAATAAATTCTAAGCTTTACATGGTCTGGCCCTTGCATAGCCATGGACTTTGACCTGTGCTATTCTCAGCCTTGTTCTTTATTCCTCATCGCCATTGTCCTTATTATTGTTCTATAATAGGTCACGTTCTGGCCAACAGATATCTGTACAGCTCCCTGCTCTGATATCACTTAGGTGTACCAGCTTTAATGTTTCTTCCTTGGAGAGCTGCCTTTGTCCATTGAGTCTCCCTAGGCAATCATTTTCTTAAATCGCATCATCCCACTTTGCTTTCTTTTTGTCTTAATTTTCAGTGTCTATCATGATTGGGAATTATTTTGTGCATACTTTGACTTTCTAGCTAGCCTCTGGAATAGGCAAAGTACTTGTCTGTCTTGTGCCTTTATATCTCTAGGGCTTGGAATATAGCAGAGACTCATTACTTCTTGCATTAATAATTTTGTCACGTTGATAATTTGCTCTAAACATATTCAGCTTGGAAATACTCTGTTTTCCTGTGGAATAATCTATACACATAGATAAAATAGTTATAGATGAAAAGTATTTAAAATCAGCATTTTGATGACTTTATTAGTGTCTTTTACAATTCATGTTGAAATTAATTTTTATCAAATGGAAACTTATTAACAACATCAGATTTATGTTATGTGATGTGAGTCATATGTCCCTCTTGCCTCTCTTCTACAAATCCATAGTTTCATCTTGAAACTTTTATCGTTCTTTCAGACATTATCATTTAAAATTCATATTCACTTAGAAAGGAGAAAAAACTTTTGCAGTTTAAATCTCAGTTAATATGTTTGTTAAGTTGCTACTTTAGGGAGAGAAGCAACTTGCAAAATGGTGGACTTTACAGGAATTGAAAGGTAAACAATAATGGTACTAAAGGGGAAGAAATTGTAGAAAATAAATTATAGAGGAAATGATAGATTTCTCCCATCCCCAAAGCTTCAGTTATACAGGAAAATTAATAAACTAGAAAGACAAACATGCATGTACCTACTCATTTTGCCACATTTACTCTAAATCTGAGTTTTCTGTTTCTTTTAAAAAAAAAAAAAATCCACATTGGAAGCCACCGAGGTATCCCATTCTAATTCTGATCTAGGTGACTCCCTAGGTGTCCCATCTGTGAATTTACTTGTTATGCATATGTAGTTTGACTAGTTTATATACATGGGGAGATACATATGTATTTATACATACTTGTTACATGCTTTAGTTCTGTACATTTTTAATTCCATATCAGCAGTTCTCAAACTTTTTTATTCTAGGTCCCCTTTATACTCTTAAAAATTATTGACTACCACAAAGAATTTGTTTATGTGGATTATGTCTGGGTATCAATATTTGTTTATTTGAAATTTAAACTAATATTTAATATATATTAACATATTTAATAGTAATAAATCTTATACATTAACATAATATTTTAATGAAAGAATACCTGAATTGCCCAAGACAAAAGGAAAAAAAAACACATAGCAGCATTGTTTTACATTGTTTTGCAAATCTTTTTACTATTAGTCTTAATAAAAGACAGCTGGGCTATCATGCTTATGTTTCTGCATGCAGGCTCTGGAAAAATCCATTTATCCTTGAGAAAGAACAAGAGTGAAAAAGGCAAATAACATCTTAGTTTTATTATGACCCTGATTGGGGACTTCTAGGGATCCCATAGTACACTTTGAAAAACATTGTTCTGTATAAATAGTATTGTGTTGCTAGTACTATCCTGCAATATTCTTTGTAATATTGTTTTTTGTTTGTTTAGCCATGTTGTTACATGTGGATCTACATGGTTTACTTACTATACAGTATGCATGCATGCGTGCCAAATCACTTCAGTCTTGTCTGATTCTGTGACTCTATGGACTGTAGCCCAACAGGCTCCTCTGTCCATGAGATTCTCCAGGCAAGAATATTGGAGTGGGTTGCTGTGCCCTCCTCAAGGGGATCTTTCCCGACCAGGGATCGAACCTGTGTCTTTTAGGTCTCCTGAGTTGGCAGGCAGATTCTTTACCACTAGCACCACCTGGCAAACCCACTATCCAGTATATAATTTCATTTTTTATACTATAATTCATTTATCATCATGTTGATACTCATTTAAGATGTATTCAACTTTTTAACTTTACCAAACAGTTAAGAACATTCTTGGGTATCTAGTGTGCATATATTAAGAATAAAGAAATGAAGGGTGATTCCAAGTTGAAGTAAATACTCAAGTATTAACTGAAATTTTGGATCTTAAGGTGTGTATATCCATCTTCAATTCAGAGACAGTACCAACTACTCTTTAAAATTTCCTCAGTTTATACTCTTCTAAGAGTGTGTAATTTGAGTTTCCATTATTCTACTAGATCTCCAACACTTGCCATATTGTCAGAGTTCTTTATGTTTTAGAAGGTGAATGTGAAATGGTATCTTATTATTTTAAATATCCTTGATCCTGTGCCTTGTCATTCTGCTTGTGCAATTTTTGTTTTGAAATGTACAAAATGAATATAATATCAGTTTTTTTATGATTTCCTTTATAGTTTGGCCTTTTGGGTCTTAAAATTTAAAAACTTGTTTTCTACTTGATTGTTCTAGTAGTACTTGTTGAATGGCTCATCTTTCACTATTGATTTTAATACTACTGCAGTCAGATACACATATACATAAACACACATGCATGTATTTCTGAATTCTCTATTCAACTTTGGTTTATTCATTCTTTTGTTGTTTTATCAAATATGTATTAGATAGCAGGAATGTACCAGGTGCATTCTTAATACTGGGTTATATTAGTTAAAATGTGGCAAGTATCATTTGTATTTATTGAGTTTATATTTTGAGGGTTGGTTGGGGTGGGTAGTTGGTAGAAAAGTGAAAAGTTAAGAAGACCGTGTATAATATATAGCATATCACTAGATAATAGTTGGTATG
Source organism: Cervus canadensis (assembly GCF_019320065.1). Classification (NCBI taxonomy): domain Eukaryota; kingdom Metazoa; phylum Chordata; class Mammalia; order Artiodactyla; family Cervidae; genus Cervus; species Cervus canadensis. The sequence goes on from NC_057386.1 coordinate 90,672,488, forward strand.
TGGAAAATCAAAACAGAGTAAGGATGATAGGAGTGATGTGCTGAGTAGGTTGGGGCCAAAGAGTTGCTGTTTATATAGGGAAAGTTAGAGCATTCTGTAGGAAGTATCCAGACTGAGGAAATTCCAAGTGGTGGGAACTGGCTTAGAATTATCCAAGAAAAACAAAGGGAAACTAAGAGACAAGTAGAGATGTAGTTAGGAGCCACAGAATACATGGACTTGGAGGCCATTATAAGAATATTCACTTTTACTTTGAGGAGATGAGAAGACATTAAGTCTTTGAAACAGAGTAGTAAAGCATCATATGACGTACGGTTTTAAAGGGTCACACTAGCTACCGTGTTAAGAACTGGGGTGGTTAACATGCCAGCAAGGAAACCAGTATGTGGCTAGTGCAGCAGTCAAGGGTGAGAGGCAATACTTGGACTTCGGTGAAGTGGTGGAGGTAGTGAGAGGTGTTTAAATTATTTTTTATCTAAGAAGCAAGGTCAGTAGTTGGGAGTGATCTTTGAGAAGAGGAAAGTGTAAAATACTCCTCTAGGCAAGTGGGGCAGGGATGGTTTAGTGCTTCTCCAAGAGTGGTGTAGGCCCCTGCAAGGTCAATTTTTAAAAAAAAAAACAGTACTAACACATAACACAGTATTTGTTTTTTCACTCTCATTCTCTTTTGAGGGTATGGTGAGGGCCACATGAGAGATTGAGTGCACAAATATTCTGACTGAGATTTTTATTAGATTGCATTGAATTTTAGATTAATTTGTGGAAATTGACCTGTTTGCAGTGGTGAATCCCCTAATCCATGAATATGGTACATCTCAACTTATTTAGATTTGTTGTTGTTGTTGTTTTCAGTTTTCCTCAGCAGTGTATTATAGTTTCCACTATATAGGTCCAGTACATCTTGGATTGGATTTTTCAAGTATTTGATTTTTTTTTTGATACTATTGTAAATTATTTGTAAATACTGTTTTATGTGTTTTTTAAAACGTTGGTGTGTAGGGATTCAAATGATTTTTACATATTGACATTGTCACAAAGCAGTCTTGTTCAGTCCACTCCTTAATTGTTATTCTCTAGTCACTTTCACTTTTGAAATATATTTCTGATTGGTACAGAGTTAGAGGTTTAGAAGGTGTGTGTGTTGTGTGTGTGTGTGTGTGTGTGTGCACGCGCGCGCGCATGGGCGCATTTCCTTCAGCATTTTAAAAATGCCTTTGGCATGTCTTATACATCTTCATTTGTGTTGAAAAGTTTCTTGAAGACATGTTTTTGCTCCCTTGATAATGCCTTCTTTCTCTCTTTTTTTTTGGTTTCCTTTTAAGATTTCCTGTATTTGTGGTTTTTTCTTTGCTTTTTGGTAGTTTGACTTTGTCTTGTGTAAGTGTAGTTTCTTGGTAGTTTTCCTGTTTTTGGATTTACTGTGTTTCCTAAATCTGTGGATTGATTTTTTCATTAGTTTTAGAAAAGTCTCATCTGTTTACTTCGAGCTGATTCTCTTTCTTTGCAGACCACAATTGTGTATAAGTTGTATCTTTCGAATGCATTCCTCATGTGTTTTCCACACTATTCTGTTCTAGCCTTCTTTTCTCATTTTTGGGTATTTTCTTTTGGCCTTTATTTTGAATTTGTTAATCTCATCTTCCATTGTTATCAGGATGGTGTTGAATATACCCAAAGAATTTCTGACATCAAATACATACAGTTTTTTAGTTCTAAAGTGGAATTTTAATTCTTTGTTTTTATAGATTCTGAGTTTTTTTGTTTGAAATTCTTCATCTTTTATCCATTTTTTCCCCAATCTGTTTTCTTTAACATTTTAATTATGGTTAGTTTAGTCTATGCTAACAATAGTATCTAGATTGGAATCTGTATTTATTGTTTCTTTTTCCTCCAAATTACCAATCACATATTTCTGCCCTCTTTCTGTCTGATAATTTTTGATTGTATGTCAGACAGTGTGTCAAATGCTATAGAGTTCCAGACAACATCTTTCATCAGAGGTTTTCTTTTTTCTCATTTGGGCAGAGAGAGTGAGGAGCTGCTGTGAGTAGAGCTTGAGCTGGGCTGGGGCTCCTTTGAAGTCTTACTGAGACTGCTAGTTTATTTCTTTCATTTTGGTGTGGACCTTCTCAGCTTTTGATTGAGAGCTCCAAAAGGATTGTTGATAATTCACTTCTTCTCGAAGAAATATTCATTTAGTTTTTTGACTTCCTGCCCTTTATACTTTCAAATTCTAACAAATGTCTTGAAGAGGGTGGCTTTTGTGTTTAAAGCAAGTTCCCTCCCTTTGGTAGAATTTTCTCTTTAGCATACAGACTGTGGGGGACTTTTAGACACAGTCATCCTAGTTCCCCAACTTTTAAAGTACAACCCAGAATTTAGCAGAGATACCGTGGAGAAAATCAGCCTGTTGTTAGGGACACTTCAGATTTGACTCTGCTCTCTGAAAGAGAAATGTCTGACCTGTAAAAGTTGGGGTGATTTTATTTCTTTGGCAGTGGCCCAAGTCTGATTCTTAATCCATACCTAAAATCACTACATGCCTCAAATCAGCAAATGACCCCTTAGAAGAAATCAGCAGGCAGTTTCTTTTTGTTTTGTTCCTTTTGGATGAATTCCTGTCCTCTGGAGTTCTAATTCATTTTGCTCTCTTGCTTCAACAACCTTCTCATGTCTTTAAAAATGTAAATTTTGTAATGGATAACATTATTTTCTAGCTGTTGCAGTGGGAATTTTGGGCTGCTGCCACCTACTGCATTTTATCTGGCAGTGAAAGTCCCTATGAGGAAAATTTCTCTGGTTCTCTCCTGTTTTACTTGATTTGTGCCTTTGCTTGTTAAGTAACTTCTTTTTAAAATAAATAAAATAATCTTTTATTTGTCTGAACATCACAGATTGGTTTTCTTTAAATTCTTTGGCAGTTTTATAAGTTACTTTCATTTGGACATGAACCCAAATTCTGATTGTTCCATTTGCTGCTTTCTTTCAAAGCGCTAAGAATTTCGTTAATTTTTTCACTCTCCTTTTTGAATCACCATTTCTACCTCTGTTCTTGCTCTAATTGCTGATTGCCCCCACCACTCCCTACCATCAGTACAGTCTAGGATGAAGGTCAATAATTGAGATATGAAGCTCCTACTCCAAGCCCTTACAAGTGATTTTGTAGATTTAGTCACTGACCCATGATCTTTTTAGGTTCAGTTCCTGTCTCCATGGAGGCTAATTTTTTGCCCTCCCTGCTGCTTCTTAAAAGCCGTAGCCCTAGGCGGTAGTCTGTGCTTTTTGTTTCCTTCTTTCATTATTCGTAGGGAGAGCCCCTCTTCCAGCCCCTGGTTTCAAACAGTGAGTCTGAGTCCTATTAGTAGAGGCAGCAGAACTTGTCACAGTTTTTACTTCCACCATCTAATCTCCGGGCTGCCATTGCAGACTTGTTTGACAGGCTGAATGAAGTTTTAGGCTCATTTGGTCTTATAGCATTTTGCTTCTTTTCTGTTTCTGATACTTTGAAATGTTTATTTTATTTTTGACTCTGGTATTTTCCTTTTTTCTTCTTCTTTTAATATTTCATAATTCCCTGCTATATTTTAGCTAATGGAGAAACAGTTCATGAAGTCCCAACAATATCCTGGTCAATGTCTAGAGAGGAATTTCACCCTATATTTTGGCTGAAGTCCTGCCCTGATTTTAATTATCAATTATACTCGTTAGATTTTTTAATAACTATATAATATGTGATCCCTGACTGGTTTGAGGTATCAGTTATACCCTATTCCACATTTTCACATGCTTTAATTTATTGGAGGGTAATTTCATTTCTGAAAGGAGATACGGAAACAAGCTAAGTGTGCATCGCTTTAGATAAATGGATAAGGAAGTTGTGACACACACACACACACACATAATTCAGCCATAGGAAACATTTGTGGCAACATGAATGGATCCTGAGGGCATTATGCCGAATGAAATAACTCAGACATAGAAAGACAAATATTGTATGTTTTCACTTATGTTCAGAATCTAAAAACCAAACTCATTGAAATACAAATGATTAGATTTGTAGTTCCCAGAAGCAGGGGTTAGAAGTTGGGGGCATTAGATGAAAGTGGTCAGAAGGTACAAACTTCCAGTTATAAATAGGTCCTGGGAGTGTACATGCAGCATGGTGAGTGACTATAGTTAGCAATAATGTATATTTGAAAGATGCTAAGAGAATAGATCTTAAAGTTCTCATCACAAGGAAAAAAAATTATAACTATGAGATAATGGGTGTTAACCAATCTTACTGTGGTAACATTTTGCAGTATGTACATATGTGTGTTATAGTCCTTAAACTTACACAAAATGTAGTATGTCAAGTATATATCTTAATTAAACTGGAGAAAAAGAAAAGTAAAAACCTGGGTCTGTTTTCCTAAGACAAGATATATTAAGTAAGAATTATTAGTGATTTAGTTTTTCTATTTCTCATGTTTTTAAAGCATTTATTTTCAAGCATAGCCTTTTGAAAGAATTTAATATTTCATTAATAAAATGACAGGCTGGAATGTCAGCATTGTACTTCCAGATGATTTTGGAAAGGTGCTAGGTATACAGGATTAACCTTCTTGGTAAACTTAAAATGTATAATATTTTGATGACAGATTTCACCAGGTAGTACTAAAATTTTATTTATTTTAATTTTTTAGAGATTTGGCTATGTTGGGTCTTCGTTGCTGCATGGGGGCTTTCTCTGTTGGCAGCGAGTGGGGGCTGCTCTTGGTTGCAATGTTCCCGCTTCTCTTTGTGGCGGCTTCTGTTGTGGAGCAGAGGCTCTAGGGTGTGTGGGCTTCAGTCCCTGTGGCCTGAGGGCTCTAGAGCACGGGCCCAGTCGTTGTGGTGCACAGGCCTAGCTGCCTCGTGGCATGTGGGATCTTCCTGGACCAGGGATCGAACTGGTGTCGCCTGCATTGGCAGGAGGATGCTTAGCCATGGGATCACGAGAGAAGCCTAGTAGTAATTTCTTAGACTTCAGAATTCAAAATGGGTAATCTAGTAATACTGTGTATAATTTTTTAGGTTGGAAAAAACTTTCCTTTCTCAATTGAATTATCTTTGCAACACTGCGAAAAATCAGCTTCCTATATTTACACTGGTTTGTTTTTAGACTTAATGTGTCATTATGGTATTCTGCAAATACCATACTTTTTTTTTTTTTACTTGTAAACTTCATTTTTTAGAGCATTTTTAGGTTCACTGCTTTCTTCTTAAGTGGAAAGTGCAGAGAGTTTTTGTTTATCCCCGTACCTCCACACACACAGCCTCCTCCACTATGAACATCCTGCATCAGTGGTGTATTTGTTATAATTGATGAATCTGCATTGACAAATCATTATCATCCAAAGTCCATAGTTGACATTAGGGTTCACTCTTGGTATTGTATATCCAGTTGGTTTTAAGAAATGTATAATGACATGTATATACCATTACAGTATAGTTCTGTATGGTAAAACTACACAACATTTCACTGCTCTGAAAATCCTCTGTGTTCTGTCTACTCATCACTGCCGCCCTGTACTTTGGCAACCTGTGAGCCTTCTTTTTCCAGTTTTGCCATTTCCAGAATGTTTGACAGTCAGAAATCATATTGACTTTTTTCACTCTAATAAATTTTAAGATTCAGTTTAGTTCAGTCGCTCAGTCGTGTCCGACTCTTTGAGACCCCGTGAATCGCAGCACGCCAGGCCTCCCTGTCCATCACCAACTCTTGGAGTGCACCCAAACCCACGTCCATAGAGTCAGTGATGCCATCCAACCATCTCATCCTCTTTCGTCCCATTCTCCTCCCGCCATCAATGTTTCCCAGCATCAGGGTCTTTTCCAAAGAGTCAGATCTCTGCATTCAGGTGGCCAAAGTATTGGAGTTTCAGCTTCAACATCAGTCCTTTCAACGAACACCCAGGACTGATCTCCTTTAGGATGGACTGGTTGGATCTCCTTGCAGCCGAAGGGACTCTCAATAGTCTTCTCCAACACCACGGTTCAAAAGCATCAATTCTTCGGTGCTCAGCTTTCTTCACAGTCCAACTCTCACATCCGTATTTGACTCCTGGAAAAACCATAGGCTTGACTAGATGGACCTTTGTTGGCAAAGTAATGTCTCTGCATTTTAATATGCTGTCTAGGTTGGTCATAGCTTTTCTTCCAATGAGTAAGAGTCTTTTAATTTCAAGGTTGCAGTCACCATCTGCAGTGATTTTGGAGCTCCCCAAAAAATAAAGTCTCTCACTGTTTCCCCATCCATTTGCCATGAAGTGATGGGACCGGATGCCATGATCTTACTTTTCTGGATTTTGAGCTTTAAGTCAACTTTTTCATTCTCCTTTCACTTTCATGAAGAGGCACTTTAGTTCTTCTTTGTTTTCTGCCATAAGAGTGGTGTCATCTGCATATCTGAGGTTGTTGATATTTCTCCCAGCAATATTGATTCCAGCTTGTGCTTCCTCCAGCCCAGCGTTTCTCATGATGTACTCTGCATATAAGTTAAATAAGCAGGGTGACAATATATGTACTCCTTTTCCTATTTGGAACCAGTCTGTTGTTCGATGTCCAGTTCTAACTGTTGCTTCCTGACCTGCATATAGGTTTCTCAAGAGGCAGGTCAGGTGGTCTGGTATTCCATCTCTTTCAGAATTTTCCACAGTTTATTGTGATCCACACAGTCAAAGGCTTTGGTATAGTCAATAAAGCAGAAATAGATGTTCTTCTGGAACTCTCTTGCTTTTTCGATGATCAAGCAGATGTGGTCAATTTGATCTCTGGTTCCTCTGCCTTTTCTAAAACCAGCTTGAACATCTGGAAGTTCTCGGTTCAAGTATTGCTGAAGCCTGGCTTGGAGAATTTTGAGCATTACTTTACTAGGGTGTGAGATGAGTGCAGTTGTGCGGTAGTTTGAGCATTCTTTGGCACTGCCCTTCTTTGGGATTGGAATGAAAACTGACCTTTTCCAGTCCTGTGGCCACTGCTGAGTTTTCCAAATTTGCTGGCATATTGAGTGCAGCACTTTCACAGCATCATCTTTCAGGATTTGAAATAGCTCAACTGGAATTCTATCACCTCCACTCGCTTTGTTCATAGTGATGCTTCCTAAGACCCACTTGACTTCACATTCCAGGGTGTCTGGCTCTAGGTGAGTGATCACACCATTGTGATTATCTGGGTTGCGAAAATCTTTTTTGTACAGTTCTTCTGTGTATTCTTGCCACCTCTTCTTAATATCTTCTGCTTCTGTTAAGTCCATACCATTTCTGTCCTTTATTGAGATCATCTTTGCATGAAATGCTCCCATGGTATCTCTAATTTTCTTGAAGAGATCTCTAGTCTTTCCCATTCTATTGTTTTCCTCTATTTCTTTGCACTGATCACTGAGGAAGGCTTTCTTATCTCTCCTTGCTATTCTTTGGAACTCTGAATTCAAATGGGTATCTTTCCTTTTCTCCTTTGCTTTTTGCTTCTCTTCCTTCCACAGCTATTTGTAAGGCCTCCTCAGACAGCCATTTTGCTCTTTTGCATTTCTTTTTCTTGGGGATGGTCTTGATCCCTGTCTCCTGTACAAACTTCCGTCCATAGTTCATCAGGCACTCTGTCTGTCAGATGTAGCCCCTTAAATCTATTTGTCACTTCCAATGTATAATCATAAGGGATTTGATTTAGGTCATACCTGAATAGTCTAGTGGTTTTCCCTACTTTCTTCAATTTAATTCTGAATTTGGCAATAAGGAGCTCATGATCTGAGCCACAGTTAGCTCCCGATCTTGTTTTTGCTGACTGTATAGAGCTTCTCCATCTTTGGCTGCAAAGAATATAATCAGTATGATTTTGATGTTGGCCATCTGGTGATGTCCATGTGTAAAGTCTTCTCTTATATTGTTGGAAGAGGGTGTTTGCTGTGACCAGTGCATTCTCTTGGCAAAACTGTGTTAGCCTTTGCCCTGCTTCATTCTGTGCTCCAAGGTCAAATTTGCCTGTTACTCTAGGTGTTTCTTGACTTCCTACTTTTGCATTCCAGTCCCCTCTAATGAAAAGGACATCTATTTGGGGTGTTAGTTCTAAAAGGTTTTGTAGGTCTTCATAGAACCATTCAACTTGAGCTTCTTCAGTGTTACTGCTCGGGGCATAGACTTGGATTACTGTGATACTGAATGGTTTGCCTTGGAAATGAACAGAGATCATTCTGTCATTTTTGATCTCCAAGTACTGCATTTCCTACACTTTTGTTGTCTATGATGGCTACTGCGTTTCTTCTAAGGGATTCTTGCCCACAGTAGTAGATAGGATGGTCATCTGAGTTAAATACACCCATTCCAGTTCATTTTAGTTTGCTGATTTCTAAAATGTTGACGTTTACTCTTGCCATCTTGACCACTTCCAATTTGCTTTGATTCATGGACCTAACATTCCAGGTTCCTATGCAATATTGCTCTTTACAGCATCGGACCTTGCTTCTATCACCAGTCACATCCACAACTGGGTGGTGTTTTTGCTTTGGCTCTGTCTCTTCGTTCTTTGGAGTTATTTCTCCACTGATTTCCAGTAGCATATTGCACACCTACTGACCTGGGGAGTTCCTCTTTCAGCGTCCTATCTTTTTGCCTCATCATGTCCTGATAGCTCGTTTCCTTTTCGGAGCTGATTATATTCCATGGTCTGGATGTTTATTAACAGATATTTGTTAACTGATTATTAACATTCACAGAAGGACATCTTGGTTGCTTCCAAATTTTGCCAATTAGGAATAAAGCTGTAATATACATCTGTGTGCAGGGGTTTACATGGACATAAATTTTCAGTTCATTTGGGTAAATACCAGGGAGCACAATTGCTGGTTTGTATGAGAGTATGTTTAGTTTTCTATGAAACTGCCACTCTGTCTTCCAGACTTGCTGCACCATTTTGCGTTCCCACCAGCAATGAATGAGAGTTCCTGTTGCTCCACATCCTTGCCAGTATTTGCTGTTGTCAGTGTTTGGATTTTGGCCATTCTAAAATATATGTAGCAGTGCTTTTTGTTTTAATTTGCAGTTCCTTAATGACATATGATGTTGGACTTCTTTTCATATGCTTACTTGCCACCTGTATAGCTTCTTTGGTGAGCTGTCAGTTCAGGTGTTTTGCCTACTTTTAATTCAGGTTGTTTTCCAGTGTCTAGGACCATCTGCCCAGGGAAGCAGATGTGTCTTCTATGCCTGCCTACAGAGTCTGTGTCACCTTCGATTTGATTTGGGGCTAGTTGGTTGCCCTCTGACCTAAGCTCTCATGGGTTTAAGAAAAGTCTTGAACGTGCAGCTTCTCGGGCTTACTTGGTTGTCAGGGAGGAAGAAAGCCCTTTATTGTAAGACTGGAAGGTGTAACTAGTTGTCTGCACCTGAGAGAGCAAGCCAGAGAAGGAGATGAAACCCCATGTTCAACAGTGAAAACCTTAGGAAACTGTTGTACATGTGGTGTCTATTAGTATATTCCTTAATACTTGTAACAGCTTTTAAAAGTTAGTTAGCCTCCTGAGAAAGGGGCAGTAGGTAAATTCACTGTATTAAAAACAAAAAAAGAGTGAATTTCATTTCAGAATTGCCCTGATAGTCTTCCAGCTGCCTTTTGACCTGGAAATGAGAAGGCCAGCTACAGAAGCGCGGTGCTGCCGGCGCTTACACTCAAGAGAGAATTGCAAATGGGAAAGCTGCTCCAGGACTCTAAATTAAACTCAAAATATTAAGAATATAATATTTATTTTCTAAATTTTAGTAATGTAGCTAAGAAATATGGGACATTTAATAACATACATATACAAAGTAAAAACCCTGTAGCCTGCTGGTGCTTTTAAAGATGGTGGTATTCTTTGTCTGAATGTGATAACCTAAGTACTATTACATTATCTCATTTTGAAGATTATAAGTATACACATATATATTCACAAACAGAGGAAGATCTGTTTTAGACTCTCTAAAGTACTCTGGGCTTTGTGTGTACATACTTTGATGGGATTGTCATTTTAGAAGATGATAAAACGTAACCTGGTAGAAAAAGTGGATCTGTGTGTAACTTTGTGGTGTAGGTATCCCCATATGGTGCTTTGTTGAAATAAATGAAAGGAAACTGAAGATGGGAATTCTGAGTCTAGTAAAATTTTTATCTAGTGTTTTGAAGTAGCAGTTTTCCTATTAATTGTCATTCACTCATGAAGCAAACTTTATTGAGTGTTGGTGATGTGCTAATAATGGTTTTGAGTGCTGGGCCTCTGGCAGCAGAGGAGAGGCATTGTCCGGTGGGGGGGCAGCATGGAAGTGGAGGAGCTTCGCTCCAGCCTTACAGTGAAACCAGTACACAAGGAATGCAGTAAGTTCCTTTGAGAATATGATCAGCAATGCGTGGAAAACAGGATCAGGTGTTAGGGCGACGGCAGTACATGATGAAGACTATTTAAGATATGGTGATCAGGGAAATGGAGAAGGAAATGGCAACCCACTCCAGTGTTCTTGCCTGGAGAGTCCCAGGGACAGAGGAGCCTTGTGGGCTTCCGTCTATGGGGTCGCACAGAGTCGGACACGGCTGCAGCGACTTAGCAGCAGCAGCAGCAGCAGATCAGGGAAAGCCTCTTCAGGAATAAACTTTGTGTTGAAACCTGAAGGAAGAGCAGTTCTGCCTGGGGGAGCTTTCTGGGCAGGGGGAGTACCAAGTACATAGACCCTGACTGGAGGAAAGCTTGGTGTTAGAACTGAAAGGACAGCAGTGTGGCTGGAACAAAAGGGAGATCTCAGGAATGAGCCCTAGGATTTTAAGAAACTAGGGGGGGTGGGATACCACTAATTGACATGGAGAGATGAGTGGGGAGGAACTTACTTAGGGAGTAAATTGAAAGAGAATACTTTTTAAAACATATTAAATCTGAGATGCCTGTAGGACTTCCACAAGGAGATGGCAGCTTTGAGTTTAGGGGTGAGGTCAAGGCTAGGAAAAATTGCTCAACATTTTTAAGGCCCTAGATTGACTTATGGTTTTAACATGACTGAGTGAGTCCTGGGAAACAGTCAAATAGCAAGAAAGTAAAACTATAAGAGACCTGTAAACCCCAACCTCAAGATAAACGTAGAAGTTAATGTCAAATGGAGGTGCAGACAAAACTGACAGAACATTTTTGTATGCATACCATGAACATTATCACGAACACAAAGGCTCTCATTTGGAACTATGGAGACAGGAGACTTAGACTGGAAGTTTCCCTGGACCCAGTTAAGCAGAAAGGAAGAATAAAGAGGGCAGGGAAGAATGAGTCACATACACGAGCTATATGTGAGAATCAGACATTTGAGGATTGTGGGGAGGCGGTTGTGATGAGAAAGGCTGCCTTATGTACATCCCCACAGCTTCTCATCTTAATTGGCTGGAGAGAGTTAAGAAGGCACAAAGAAGTTGTTCATGCCCATAACTCTTGATTCATAAGGAGATTTCTAGAAACCTAAACACTGGATACACCAGCCTGCAAAGGGAAGAAGTTCTCGTCTTGTTAAGAGCTGTCACAAGATGTATACAAATATATCTCAAAAACAGGAGGGAGAAGGGGTCTGCAAAAGGAAGCTAGCGTGGCTGGAGCAACCTTGTGAAAGGTTTACTCTGCCACCGTAGGAACTCTGGAGGGAGTGGGTGAAGACGCACGTTGTTATGGTTCCCGGGTGAAAGACGTGACAGTAGTTTTTGGAATACAGTGATAATACAGACCAAGGTGGGATTGAGATAATTTTATAAAGAAATATTGACAAGACTTAGTGATAAATTGCATCTTGGTTGCTACTGGGATTGAAAGATTAAGAAGAGAGTTGTAGAAAGGATCATCTGTAAACTTCTGGTGTTCATAATTAGATGGAGTTTGCCCTCTTCACCATTGTATCTTTTAGTACTTCATCGAGCAAATGGAGTGCTCCTATACATATTTCTTGAAAATGAATGAGTATTATTTTAGTTATGAAAAAGTTGCATTCAACTTCAGTATAAACAATCTGAGTAGGAGATGTATTCTGCTGTGGGATTAAACCTAATAATTTATTCTTTACATTGAAATTTGAGCATACATCAATGGGACCTAGACTGCAGTTTATCTTTGAAAAGTCTTTTAAAATAAAATTTGTGTGTGACAAACTAGATCAAGTGCAATTTATTTGTGAGAGACACTATGATAAAATCTTCTATAAAGAAACTTTGATATTTTTTTATATTATGGCAGTGATCCCCGGTTTTTTTTTTCTTCACATTTTAGCTTTGTTATACACTTTTCAAGCTTTTATTATTGGTAAAAAATCAGAAAAGGAATATTGAAGTCTTGTGTTCTCAAGTTCCTACTGTCTTTCTGAAGTATGTGTGTGTTAGTTGCTCAGTCATGTCCAACTCTGCAACACCGTAGACTGTAGCCCACCAGGCCCCTCCATCCATGGGATTCTCCAGGCAAGAGTACTGGAGTGGGTTGCCATTTCTTTCTCCAAAAGGAACTATAGAAAGAAAGAAAGTCAAGTCACTCAGTTGTGTCCGACTCTTTGCGACCCCATGGACTATAGCCTACCAGGCTCCTCCATCCATGGAATTTTCCAGGCAAGAGTACACTGAATCACTAATTCACTCACACCCTCATACACTTTATTGTGGAAATTGTTGTTTTTGAAAAAGTGAACTATTTAGGATCAGTATTCTTATTAAGGTATGGAATTGAAACTTGTACAGTATTTTTATTCTAAAACTTCATCTTTCTTCAAACAATATTTATAACCTGTAGTTCTAGTGTTCGGATAATAAATCTTAATATAGCCAATAACACTGAAAGTGCTTCTATGGATGTGGTTTACAGGTGTGTCCTGCTCCCGCTTTTGGGAATGAAGCCACCCCAGCAAAGCCTCTATCTTCTCGTGGATTCTGTGGACGAAGGGTGTAACGTTACTGAGGGTGAACAGATGTCCACCAGCTTATCTGGGACTGTGGCAGAGCTTTTGGCTGGTCACCACGAGTTCTTTCCACCGTGGCTATTGCTTCTCTGTTCTGCCCGAAAACAGAGCAAAGCTGTTACTAAAATGTTTACTGGTAAGTGTAATTCCTACCATCTGCAAATGTTTTTCATTGATGAACTTAAGACTTGTACTTCTTTCTTATAGGAGAGTATTCAGTTGAAAATTTGGTCCTTGCTTCTGCTGTTCTCTCAGCTGTTCTGTTCTGTTAGCGATTTTCAACTTTTTAAAGTGGTATTAAAAACAGGCCATAAAATATTTTAAGTTAATTTAATAGTAGCTTTCTTTTTTCAAGATTCTTTATCTAATAACTTCCTTAGCAAAGGTGAGGGCTACATATTTTATGCTGATGTTTCCTGATCGGCTTATATTTCTTCCAACTAGACTGAGCATCCTGAGAGTATGGAAGATTCCTCCTTAAAAATCAATGGCAGTTTGTCTAAGATGTTTTTCCTGGTTTTATAGGAGAGACAGAGTCAAAAGCCTTTTAGGGTACCTCTTGAAGTAGATCATTTATTTTTTTAAACCCTTTTCCGATGTGTGAGAAAGCAATATATGTAATGTTTAAAAGTACGTGATGTAATGATTAAAAGTACATGATCAGGTTTTTTTTTTCTTTTCTTGTTTCCTGACTTTACTTTTTTCCTATTTTTTTTAACTACCACAGTAAAGTGCATACTCATATTAAGTTATGTAAAGCACTTTTTTTTGTGCTGTGGGAATGAAAAGGAGCATAAAACAAGGACCACTCACAGGATTTATAGTGTAATTGGGGAGATAATAATTAAGTTATTGGTTAATTAGCTATATCACTTTAAAATAGTTCTGTACATCTTACATAAGGATGAAATCTTACTAATTTGCTAAAATGGCTTCCTTTAACCAGATTTATTCCCTCTCTTTTTGATTGCCTTGCTAATAAGACCTTTTGATTTGGTTTCCATTATGCTATTCTGTTCTGTTGTTATTGGAAATTGAGTTGATAAAAGTCAGGGAATGTATAGGATGAACTTAGATATCTCTTAGTATGTCAGATGCAGGTAAAGTTGAAGCCCCTTTTGGTCTATGTCATCCCATTTCTTTCCCTTCTTCATTTGAGACCACCAGTGTTATTAGTTTATTTTTGTCCTTTTATCTCATATTTTTCATTCTGTCTAGTTTTGTATTTTACATAAATGAAACACTGCATGCACCATCCTAGCTCTTCGCATTCACTGGCTGTGTGACCTTATGCAGCTTCCAATACAGTCTGTGCCTCAGTGCCCTCATCTATGCATTGATGGTTATTACGTGTTTCTATTACTTTCCCCATAGGGTATTTTTGTGTGTGAGTCTAAATGTCAAGTTACACGTAAAGTACTTAGAACAATGCCTAGTACCTAATAAGTGCTTTATAAATGTATCACTACTATTGTTATCATTTCACTATATAAAAAAAATCAAAAAACAAAAACAATATTTCAAAAACAATGTTTTTGAGCCTTGTTTCTATGACTACTTTTAAACCCAGTTCATTGCTTTTAACTGCTGTATATTATTCCTTCCCATGAATAAATCTCTAGTTTTTCCATTATCCTATTTATGGACATTATTTCAGGTTTTCATTATTACAAAAAATGCTTCATGAATGTGCTTAAACACACCTTCTTGCACACATGATATAAGTTTATATTATAAAAATATATGTAGAATTACTAGGGAAGAGAGTGTGTACATTTTGAGCTTTAATTTTGACAAACTGCTATCTAGTGTGCTTGAAATAATTTATATTCCTGCCAGGAAAACATGAAATTTCCCTTTTCTCTATATTTTTGTCAGTTAACATTTGTTATTTTCAGATCTGTTTTTTCTGCTGTAGGGGCTTGTGCTTGATGTTCCCTCCGACTGGAATGATCTTCTCCTGATTCCCAAATCCAACTTTTATTTATCTGCAGCTTTTAGTGATTCTTATGTAGACCTTAATACAGACTCTGTAAAAAGTTTTGCCTCAAGTGTTGACTCACTCTAGCTGTGTGTCTTTAGTGATGTTAGAATAGTCTTTCAGAATACAAATCTGCTCACATTATTGTCTTGGTTCTCACTGACTTCTGATCACAAAATCCAAGTCTCATTTCTTCACATAGTACCTGGAATATAGTAGGTTTTATATATATATATGTGTGTGGGTGTGTGTGTATTCATATTTGTTTTATTCAATTGAGTGAGAGTATTTTACTCAGGATTAATTGACAATCACTGATCTTTGCTGCATTTCTAGATTTATTCCTCTTAAGAAAGAGTTCATTCACTCAGCAGTTTTTTCTTCTGGAAGATGAATTACACAATTGTCTAGTAAATCCATATCTATAAAACAAGATATCATCTCCCTTCCAAAAATGAGATTATGATTCCTTTTAAAGAACTTAAAGTGAGTTTTGAGTAGCTATTAACTAGTATGTTTTTAGGTTGGTTTGAATTTTATTAAGCTGCTTTATTTTTATAGTGCTGAAGTTTTGTTAACATGGTTTAACCAAGTTGTATCTTCAGATTGGAACTGTTTTTGACAATCTAAGATTTAACTATTTAAATTTGGTAGCATGTAAAATAATGTAATTTAAAGGTGGTGACAAGTGCTATTCTAGTTGTATGCAGATATTCAATTCCATAATTAAGACTAGTGTACATTCGGCTATGTGGATAGAAATATGTAAATTTTTCATATGGAAAAGATCAGCATATAAAAACAAATCTTATTTATGTCTTCTGCAACTTTCTTTCCTAATCATTTGAGAGGGATCAAAAAAACTTCCAAAAGTGCTTGGATATAGCTAAAGACGTCTAATGCTATAATGATGAGTTTACTTGAAGTTGAGAGGAGCACTGAACCACTAAACAAATAAATAGCTCCCTTTGTGGATAGTAAAATGAAATCATTTATCTGCCATCAGCGTGTTTTCCCAGAAGGAAAAAAAAAACAAACCTGATTATTATAATATATTTCTAGGTCTTCATTGACTTGTTTATTAGTATTAATTGACTTACTATTAATTTATTTGATTATTAATTTATCACATGTTGAACACATTCTCTTTGAAATATGGCAACTTTGATAATCATTTTCAATTGACACCTACTTTTTTGTCCTTAGGTTTTCGAAAAATAAGTTTAGATGACCTTCGGAAGGCATATATCGTTAAGGATGTTCAGCAGTACATCCTCCATCGTTTAGATCAAGAAGAAGCTTTGCGACAACACCTCACAAAAGAAACTGCAGAGATGTTAAATCAACTGCACATTAAAAGCAGCGGATGCTTTCTTTATCTAGAACGAGTTCTCGATGGAGTTGTAGAAAATTTTATTATGTTGAGAGAGATTCGTGACATCCCAGGAACTCTAAATGGTCTGTATCTCTGGCTGTGTCAAAGACTTTTTGTAAGAAAACAGTTTGCAAAGGTTCAACCTATCTTGAATGTGATTCTTGCAGCCTGCCGGCCTCTGACCATAACAGAATTATATCATGCAGTATGGACAAAAAATATGTCATTAACCTTGGAAGACTTTCAACGCAAGTTAGATGTCCTCTCCAAACTTCTTGTTGATGGACTTGGAGATACTAAAATACTATTTCACTACAGTTTTGCAGAGTGGCTCCTGGATGTGAAACACTGCACTCAAAAGTATTTATGCAATGCAGCAGAAGGGCACCGAATGTTGGCTATGAGTTATACCTGTCAAGCCAAGAATTTAACACCATTGGAAGCACAAGAATTTGCGCTGCACTTAATTAATTCGAACTTACAGTTAGAGACAGCTGAGTTAGCTCTGTGGATGATATGGAATGGCACACCTGTCAGAGACTCCCTGTCTACTTTAATACCCAAGGAACAAGAAGTGCTGCAGCTGTTGGTGAAAGCTGGCGCTCACGTCAACAGTGAAGATGATCGCACATCATGCATCGTTCGGCAGGCCTTAGAAAGAGAGGATTCCATTCGGACATTATTAGACAATGGAGCTTCAGTAAATCAGTGTGATTCTAATGGGAGAACATTACTGGCTAATGCGGCTTACAGTGGCAACCTCGACGTGGTGAATTTACTGGTCTCTAGGGGAGCAGACTTAGAAATAGAAGATGCTCACGGACACACACCACTCACCCTGGCTGCTCGACAAGGACATACCAAGGTGGTTAATTGTCTGATTGGTTGTGGAGCAAATATTAACCACACCGATCAGGATGGCTGGACAGCACTGAGATCCGCGGCTTGGGGTGGTCACACTGAGGTTGTGTCTGCACTGCTTTATGCTGGCGTAAAAGTGGACTGTGCAGATGCCGACAGCCGAACAGCTCTGAGAGCAGCAGCCTGGGGAGGACACGAGGATATTGTGCTGAACTTGCTCCAGCACGGTGCTGAAGTCAACAAAGCCGACAACGAAGGCCGAACGGCTTTGATAGCGGCTGCCTACATGGGTCATAGAGAGATCGTGGAACACCTGCTGGATCACGGAGCGGAAGTGAATCACGAGGATGTCGACGGCCGGACTGCCCTCTCTGTGGCTGCACTTTGTGTTCCTGCAAGTAAGGGACACGCGTCGGTCGTTAGCCTTCTGATTGATCGAGGTGCTGAAGTGGATCACTGCGATAAAGATGGCATGACGCCCCTGCTGGTGGCTGCCTATGAAGGACATGTCGATGTGGTTGACTTGCTTCTAGAGGGGGGAGCTGATGTCGACCACACGGATAACAATGGGCGCACACCCCTCCTAGCTGCCGCTTCTATGGGTCATGCCTCAGTTGTAAACACGCTTTTGTTTTGGGGTGCTGCCGTGGACAGCATTGACAGTGAAGGGAGAACAGTGCTTAGCATAGCTTCAGCCCAAGGAAATGTTGAAGTAGTCCGTACTCTGCTGGACCGGGGCTTAGATGAAAATCACAGAGATGATGCTGGATGGACACCTTTGCACATGGCAGCTTTTGAAGGCCACAGATTAATATGTGAAGCACTTATTGAACAAGGTGCTAGAACAAATGAGATCGACAATGATGGGCGGATACCTTTCATATTAGCTTCACAAGAGGGTCATTATGACTGTGTTCAAATATTACTGGAGAATAAATCCAACATTGATCAGAGAGGTTACGACGGAAGAAATGCTCTGCGGGTTGCTGCGTTAGAAGGACACCGGGACATTGTTGAATTGCTTTTTAGCCACGGAGCTGATGTTAACTACAAAGATGCTGATGGTAGGCCGACACTTTATATTTTGGCCTTAGAAAATCAGCTTACAATGGCGGAGTATTTTTTGGAAAATGGTGCAAATGTGGAAGCAAGTGATGCTGAAGGCAGAACAGCACTTCATGTCTCGTGCTGGCAAGGCCACCTGGAGATGGTGCAGGTTCTGATCACCTACCACGCTGATGTCAACGCTGCCGACAATGAGAAGCGCTCTGCACTGCAGTCTGCAGCCTGGCAGGGCCACGTAAAAGTGGTGCAGCTTCTCATTGAGCATGGCGCCGTGGTGGACCACACGTGTAATCAGGGCGCCACCGCGCTCTGCATTGCGGCCCAGGAAGGACACATTGACGTCGTGCAGGTTTTATTAGAGCACGGTGCCGATCCAAACCATGCTGATCAATTTGGACGTACTGCTATGCGAGTTGCAGCCAAAAATGGACACTCTCAGATAATTAAATTATTAGAAAAATATGGTGCATCCAGTTTGAATGGCTGTTCTCCATCTCCTGTTCACACGATGGAGCAAAAACCTCTCCAGTCAGTGTCTTCGAAGATGCAGTCCCTAACCATTAAATCAAACAGCTCGGGCAGCACTGGTGGCGGGGACGCGCAGCCTTCGTTGCGCAGCTTACCAAACGGGCCAGCTCATGCATTCAGTTCTCCTTCAGAATCGCCTGACTCGACAGTTGATCGGCAAAAGTCATCGTTGTCAAATAATTCCTTGAAAAGCTCGAAAAATTCCTCTTTGAGAACTACTTCATCTACAGCAACAGCTCAAACGGTGCCAATCGACAGCGTCCACAGCTTGTCATTTACGGAGCAAATTCAGCAGCACTCGTTGCCGCGCAGCAGGAGTCGCCAGTCCATTGTCTCCCCGTCTTCCACAGCCCAGCCCTTGGGCCAGAGCCATCATTCACCGAGTAGTGAGTTTGAGTGGAGTCAAGTCAAGCCCAGCTTGAAGTCAACGAAGACGAATAAAGGGGGGAAATCAGAAAATTCCAACAGATCTGGGTCAGCTGGGAAAAAAGCTAAACAAAATAATTCTTCACAGCCGAAGGTCTTAGAATATGAAATGACTCAGTTTGATAAAAGAGGACCCACAGCCAAATCTGGGACCAGTGCACCATCTAAGCAGATGCCAGCAGATTCACAGTGTAAAATCATGATTCCTTCAGCTCAGCCAGAAATAGGTCGATCTCAACAGCAGTTCCTTATTCACCAACAAAGTGGGGAACAGAAGAAGAGAAACGGAATAATGACAAATCCAAATTATCATCTGCAGAGCAACCAGGTTTTTCTCGGTAGGGTTTCAGTCCCACGGACAATACAAGACAGAGGGCATCAGGAAGTGTTAGAAGGATACCCTTCCTCGGAGACGGAATTAAGCCTTAAACAAGCTCTGAAGCTTCAGATTGAGGGTTCTGACCCTAGCTTCAACTATAAAAAGGAAACACCATTATAAAAGGTAACATTTCATCAACATAAAGAATAAACATCCAAAGTATGGTTCCCTCCATTTATTGTTCCCTTAGAATGCTCTTTTCCCTAATCCACATGGCCTGTTCCTTCACCTCATCACTATCCCTGTCCTCTTCTCAGCAAGACCCTCCCCTCGTTACCCTTTGGAATTTGAATTCTCCTACCTCCACCACTTCCTTTCCCCCTTTTCTGCTTCACATTAGCCATGGTACTTATTTCTTAACATGGTTTATATACTTTATTATGTTTATTATTTGTCCCTTCTCATCTGAAATGTCAGCCTTGTGAGGGTAGGGATTTTTAATCTCTCTTGTTTACCACTGTGTTCCGTGTACTTGGAATACTGCTTGGACCCATGTAGTTTCTCGGGTAAAAATGTTTTGTTATGAGTGAATGAATGAATATACTATTTATGGATCTCAGATTAAAGATTCTTTCCTATACAATCATTCTCCCCGCCTTAAAAGTTCTTTTATGATAACAGAGGTGGGGCTATTTCCCTTTTGGGTTTGAATAAAGTAGTGTATGTAATGCTTAGTAGGTAGGTAGTGAATGTTAATTTCCTTCCATTTTTCACCCTGGAAGAAATAAAAAATTTAATCATAAAAGGTAATTTTTATTATGACAAATCTCTTAAGAATCTTTCAAGTGAAATGTACACATATCAAAAGTAGATAAATGCATATATTTACGGTATTCAGGGCCCAATATTTAGGTGTGAGAATTGTTTTAAACCTCAAAGTTATATTTATTAAATAAAAACTTTTTCTCCTTTCTACTACACTGGATACTATTCTAATTATAGAGAGGAGGTTAATGGGAAAATTGATTTATAATTTTATATTATGGATACTTTTTCAGAAATACATTTCTCATATTTGAGATAAATTCAAGATTTCATTAGGCATTTTTGCTAAATTATACACAAGTATGTTTGTACATGTGTTTAATTATACCCAAGTATTTCCTATACATTCTAATAATAAACACCCTTCAAATTGAATATATGGAGGACTGGTGAAATCTCATTCAAACATGAGTTGTAGACAGGTAGTTCATTCATTCTCCAATGTGATTTATTTTAAAAATACTTAGTTCTGATGGTACAGCCCTCTAACTCTCATGATATCTTTTGTAAATATTAAGTGTGGGTATATATTTTACAATAAAACACATGAATTAAGGTGAGCACTTGTGAAATATTTAAGTAATGTATACTTAGTGAATCTCTAATAGGTCTCCTTTTGTGCTTTACATAGTAAATATATATATATGTGTGTATATATATATTCTTATGTGAAAGTGAAAGTCGCTCAGTTGTGCCCGGCTCTTTGCGACCCCATGGACTATACACTCCTTGGAATTCTCCAGGCCAGAATACTGGAGTGGGTAGCCTTTCCCTTCTCCAGGGGATCTTCCCAACCTAGGGATGGAACCCTTTCTTACGTAGAGTTTTAAAACTATATGTAGTTATATTTAAAAAGTATAACAGAGAAATTAATTTTTTTTTTAACTTTTATATTAGTTTCCTATTCTGTGAAACAGAAGACATTGTGATTGGAGTGATTCTTCAGCTACTGGATGAAAACATAAAATGCCTGTTGATTTGCTGAAAAAAAAAAGAAGAATGTGATACCTGCAGTACAGTTACCTTAAATACTGTCATGTGCCTAAGTAGTAAGGCTGCCTTCTCAATGTAACCCTCTGTGCTTAAAAAATTTCATTTTGTGTGCTTTGTATTCACTACCCAAGAGTAAGCACTTTTTTTTTTTTTAAATGCAGATATATACTGCAGTTCCCTGATAAAAGATGAAAAATATTTTTAGTATTTTAAGTTAATATTTGATAAGTGTGCATGTGCCATGATCAAATATATATGAAAAGGCAGTGTTCCTTGTATTTATTTTTTTCTTTCTGTGGCGAACGAAACTTAAGCATACTGTTTCAGTCACATTTACCTTGTTGTAGTGTATAGTTTGTTTTCCTGTATCCTTAAAAATGTCACTCAATAAAATAAATCATGCAACTCTTTTATGTTCACTACACCTTCAGCATTGGTTAAAAATGTGTTTCTATTTAATGCTACATCAAGGTGAAAAAATAGTTTCATGAAAGATTTTCTAAAAGTCTAGTATTTTAGGGAGCTGCTCTAAGTAGTTTAAATTTGGACTTCTCAGTGTAATCCTCCTAATCTTCAGCTAAAGGTGTGAAAAAAAAAAAAGAAAAAGAAAACCCACACACAGACTATAGGCAGAACAAAGTTCTGTTTCATTCACTGGGATGCAGTTTCACCTTCCTCTCACTTGTCATTCCACATCCAAGAAGACAGATGATCATTCCTGAGGCATGAAAATTCTCAGGGACAGAGCCAGGCCTCAGTGGCATGTGTATAGAGGGAGATGCACCTGTCTATCTGAGGGTAGATTTTTGATCCCTGAACAATTCACTGACTACCCTTCTTTCCTCCATCCAGTTATGTAAAACATTTACCACTGTAAATTGTGATGCCAGCTTCTCTCTGTCCTCTGTATTTTGTAAATCACTGCATGTCTGAAATAGCCCCCCACTCAGAATCAATTGGATCAATTTTAATGATTAGTTGGATGACTATTCTTGATGAATATGTGTTTTCCTTCACAGATGACACCACTAACCTATTGGCTATAGCACAGGTGTATTTTTTTATTGCTATTTGCTAAACAGTAGTAATGGATTTGCACTTTTCTGTCCACATACTCTTTCCTGTTTTACTCTTTGGACAATCACTTCTAGAATGATAGATGCCAGGGTTAGGGGTGAAGTCTGTAACCAAGGAAAACAAAGTCAGCTGTTCAGATGAGCATGTGACCCACTGCCTTGACCTCCTGGATGGACACTTAAACCAGTTGAGCTAGATTGGTGTATGCATGTCTGGAGAGGTTCACATTTATTGTTTAGGAACCAAGGTTGCAGGTTTGATCTTTACAAAAGCCCTGGGATCTTACAAAACCCAGAAATTCTATTCTTTCCATGTGCTGTTGATGAAGAGGAATAGGAAAGAGAATTTGGAGATTCAGCACAAAACCATTGCAGCTACTGGAAAAAAATCTTTAGAAAATGTCTTAGTATCTGAGGTCAGTAATGTCATCTTCATATATGAAGGACACATGCATGATGCATTGTTCACAGAAACAGAAATATGTAGTTGGTCATGATAAATGTTTCACTTGATCTTCCTGTAAGGCTTTTGTTTTTGCTTCTGTTTTTTAAAGTCAGCGAAACTTGGGTGTTTATATCATTGGTAAGTCAAAATCAGAATAGGAGATAAGTTCAATCTATATTAAGGTGACATGGCAATATTTATAACTCGAATGTGAATGTTTCAAGTGTTGAATTTTTGTCCCTATGGGACATTTATTAAATACACTTAATAGGACTCTTGCAAAGTAGCCTTAAAAGTGTTAATGATTCTGTTAATAACTATGAACACATCCTATTATTAGAACCAACTCTACTCATATCTCAAGTACAGTGCATTTACGTAATTTAGAAGAGAAAGCTCTAATTTCTTATTAGGTGTATTTTTCTTTAGAAAGAGAATCTTGAAAGCTGCCAGTTTTTCTATTAAACCTTGAATTATTGGAATTGTATTTATTTAATTTTATTGTTTTTACAATAATGGCACCTTGTGGCCAGCGGGCAAAGATACGACTCGTGACACAGGGGATTTCTGTTTTCTGAAGAGCTCAGTGTTTTCATATCCATACTACATTCACTTGAAACAGTTGGTAGGAAGAGAACCTGTTGGAAAAATACGCTTTTTGGAAGTAAATATTCCTCTGGATGTTTTTATATGAACTAAGTTTTGGAATAAAACAGCAATGGCTTTCACTTAGGGTAAGGCTAATACGGGGGTAGAAGAAGCCCTGCTTATTGGTTGCTGTGGGGATTTATTTAATACCATGACTGAAAATAGCTTCTGCTCCATTGAGAGTAAAAATAGTCCCATAAATAGAAAACTCCTAAATAACTATTTTTTAAATAAAAAACATTAAATTTTGTAAATCACCTGCTGCCACGATACAGCCATGGTGCTGTGAGCTTTTAAACAGCTCTATACCCCTCCATCTGTGTTCCTTTCCTAAAAGTCATGAGTTGATAGCAGAGGAAGTGATTTTTAAAAAAATACAGTAATGAAAAATAAAATGTCCGTGCGTGTAAGAAAGGTTTTGGAAGGAAAATGGAGCAGAACTCAGTGGGTTCTGCAGAATACAGCCAATTATGTTGTGTCCCTCACCCTCACCCCCCATGCCCACCAGAATCCTCACCAAAAGTAGTTCACTGCTCAAAAAACAGGAGTAAGTACTTTTTCCAATATTGTTTGCCTATGCAAATACTTGTTTTACTTTAATGTCCTCCATTTACACTTTGCAGCAAATGTAGTTGCAGACAAATGCTTTTTCTTTTTGAATTTTTCCCTTGGTTTGGGGGTATGTAAATAGCCTAAAAATGTACATTGAATTTCACATTGTAAAAGTTTTATTTTATTCCTTGTATTATATTAAGCAAAAATCCATATGTAAATGAAAGTGCATAATAAATATATTTGCTTTACAGAGAATACCTTGTTTTAATTTTATCCTTGAATCCGCAGAAGGTGCATGACATGCTCACAGTAGAAACAACTATCTCTTAACTTCTTTTAAGTACTGAGGAGATGAATTTGGAAACTTTACAAAGAAAAAAGGAGATAGAAAAACTTTCAAAGGAAAGTAGAAATTAAAAAGATCTAGCCTTAGTATCTTCCTAAAGCTTTTATAAGGACTTAATATTCTCTACCCTTCCCCCAATAACATACTGTATCTCTCACTACCCAGGTTTCCCACCTCTGAAATCGCAGTAATCCAGTAAATTGTATGCATGTATGCTCCCTGATCCTCAGAACGCTGTGGGCATCTTAAATTTGGTATATTGGGGGTTTTGTTGCAAAACTTGTCATTGATTTTCAAAATAAGTTTCTATCCTTCACTCAGTAAACTTAAGTCACTTCTTTATGACTTTCTGCTTCCTCTAGCAGAACACAGCGTGTGTGTGTATGTGTGTGTGTGTGTGTGTGTGTGTGTGTCTGTATACTCCAAATAGTTTGTAAAGTCAGCAAGGCATGTTCTGATAGGTAATTCTACAGTAATTACAGGGTTCTATTGTAATTATCTTACATTCTTTATAAAGTTGTTAGAATAGTAAAAGTCTTACTCTAAAATTTTTTAATAATTTTTAACAGAGATGGTCCTATACATAGAATAATTTTAAACTGGCTGACTAAGTAAACGCACATGGAATTTTCTAGCTGGCGGTTCAAGGAAATACACTGGGAACTTTGCAATGACTAATGTTTTTGCTCCTTTGCCTAACAGTTGGAGGGAATCCAACTAATGGTAGTGAGGTACACACCAAAGGTATAGATTCCCGAATTTCTGGGAAAATTTTATTCATCATGCAAATATTACTACTAACTCATCTTTAAGATAGGATCTCTGTGTTGTAAGGCAGAAACCAACACGACATTGTAAAGCAGTTATCTTCCAATTAAAAAATAAAACAGCACAATGTGCACACACACAAAAAGATACAGTAAAACATCCTAAAATGTGTCCCAAAAGAACTGATGCTACATATTTAATGAGTGTCTGTTACTCCTGTTTTGTTTGTAAACAAACGTATACAGAAAAATGCACAGGTTCTAAGTAACTGTCCTATGCATTTTTATAAAAGCTGAACATACCTGTTGAACCATCACCCTGATCAAGAAGTTGACCACTTCCTGGACATAACCTCCAACAAAGAAAACCACTGTTCTTTGCCATAGATTGGTGTTGACTGCTTGTTTAAATTTCATAGAAATAGAATCAAACAATGTCTTTGTGTGTGCTATTTTCTTCCCCTTAATGTTATGTTTCTAAAACTTAAACACTCAGTATATATAATAGTGGTTTGCCCCTTTTCAATGCTATATATTACTGTCTTTTCAAACTTATATGGCATTGCATTGTGTGAATTTACTTTCAAAAATCCATTTTATTACTAATAGGCATTAGGATTATTTTGGCTTTGGGCTCTTAGAAATTCTGCAGGCAGTAACATTTTTGTGGATATTTTTGATGTCCATCTGTAAGCATTGTTTTCAGAGTGAAATTACTGGGTCTTATGTGTATGATTAGCTTTAATAGATAATGTCACACAATTTTCCTAAGTGGTTGTATCCATTTTTATGCACTCCAGCCATATACAATAGTCCCTTATTGTTCTTCATCTTTGTCAATACTTGGTATTGTTTAGTTGTTTTCTTTTGTGGTCATTGTGTTTGGTTGTATACTAGTATTGCATTTGAGGTTTGAATTTGCATTCCTCAGATGATTAAAGAAAGTAGACACTTTACATATGAATTTCATTTATTTGTGTATGCTGTCTTGTGAAGTTGTCATTCAGTCACTCAGTTGTGTACGACTGCGACTCCATAGACTGCAGCATGCCAGACTTCTCTGTCCTTCACTATCTCCTGGAGTTTGCTCAAACTCATCCTTGAGTCAATGATGCCATCCAACCATCTCACCCTCTGTCACCACCTTCTCCTCCTGCCCTCAATCTTTCCCATCATTAGGATCTTTTCCAGTGAGTCAGCTCTTCACATCAGGTGGCCAAAATATTGGAGCTTCAGCTTCAGCATCAGTCCTTCCAATGAATATTCAGGGCTGATGTCCTTTAGGATTGACTGGTTTGATCTTGCTGTCCGCGGGACTCTCAAAAGTCTTCTCCAGCACCACAGTTTGAAAGCATCAGTTCTTCAGTGCTCAGCCTTCTTTATGGTCCAACTCTCACATCCATACATGACTACTGGAAAAACCATAGCTTCGACTAGATGGACCTTTGACAGCAAACTGATGTCTCTGCCCTTTAATACACTGTCTAGGTTTGTTGTAGCTTTTCTTCCAAAGAGCAAGTGTCTTAATTTCACAGCTGCAGTCACCATCTGCAGTGATTTTGGAGCCCAAGAATATAATGTCTTTGTTTCCATTTTACCCCCGTCTATTTACCATTTATCAATGAGACTGGATGCCATGATCTTAGTTTTTTGAATGTTGAGTTTTAAGCCAGCTTTTTCACTCTCCTCGTTCACCTTCATTCAGAGGCTCTTTAGTTCCTCTTTGCATTCTGCCTAAGGGTGGTGTCATCTGCTTATCTGAGGTTATTGGTATTTCTTCTGGCAATTTTGATTCCAGCTTGTGCTTCATCCAGCCCAGTGTTTCTCATGATGTACTCTGCTTATAAGTTAACTAAGCAGGGTGACAATTACAAACGGGCTACTCCTTTCCCAGTTTTGAACCAATCTGTTGTTCAATGTCCCATTCTAAATGTTGCGTCTTGACCTGCAGGCAGGATTCTCCTGAAGAACTTTGCTGTTTTTCCTCCTTGGTTTTCTTGGTTCAGAGAATTTTTTTGTATTTTAGATATAAATTCTTTTTATAATATACACAATGCAAATATCTGATTCTGTGCTTTGCCCTTTCACTCATAATGGCACAATTTAATAGAGGTTCTTGTTTAATATTTTTTAGATGTTATGCTTTTTGTGTCCTGTTGTATAAGTATTTGCCTGGTTCAAAGTCATGATGATAGTCTCCTATGTTTCCTTCTAATCGGTTTTTGTTTTACCTTGATGAAATATCAAATTAACCCAGCATCATCTATTTCTCTCCCTGTATTTTAGTATCACTTCATCATAAATCAGATATTCTTACATGGCTGGATCTTTTTGTTCATCCTTGAGCCAATATCACACACACTTCATTACTATGACTTTATAAGTTTTAATAAACAGTAGTGTGAATCTTCACACTCATTTCTTCAAGACTGCCTTGGCTCTTCTTAGTGTTTTGCATTTTCATAGAACTTTTAAAATTGGCTTCTCAGTTGTCATTTTAAAAAGAAACTTGTGGAGATTTTGACAGATTGCATTGAATCTGCAGATCAATTTGGAGTTGGATGAATTGATTTGTTTACACATTTAGTCTTCCAATCAATGAACCTGTATATCTTTCATTTGTTTAGATCTTTATTTGCCGTAATGTCTCACAGTTTTCTGTGCAGACGTGTGTGCACCTATTATTCTTAGGTAATTTGTTGCTTCTTGATGCTGCCTCGAATGGTGTTTTTTTCTATTTTTTGCTATATATAGAAATAGTTTATTTCAGTACATTGATCATGTATTTATAAGTCTTACTGGATTTTTTTATGTGGGGTGTAACCTACATACAATAAAATTCATCCTTTCTCAAGGATAGATTGATGAGTTTTGACGTACATATACAATATCAATACCACCACAATTAAGGTATAGAATATGTCCATCATCTCAAAAAGTTCCTTTGTACATGCCCTTTGGAAATCAACTTTCTCCTTTCACCTACCAACCTCTGACAACCACTGGTCTGATTTCTTAAGTTTTGCCTTTTTAGAAATATAAATAAAATCACATAGGTGCAGTTGTGCCTGGCTTGTTTCACTTAACATAATGGTTTGCAGTTCATCCATGTTGTAGTATGTAGCCTGGCTTTTAATGTCAAGTAGCATGACTTTTAATGCTAAGCTGTATTCCGCTGTAAGGCTATACCACATTTTTTTTTTTTTATTATTCACTCACTAGTTGACAGACTTTTGAGTTGTTTCCACCTGTTAGCTATTATGAATAATGCTCTTATGAGTATCTGCATTTAGATATTTGTGTCAAGATATGATTTAATTATGGGCTTCCCTGGTAGCTCAGATGGTAAATTAAAGCATCTGCCTACAATGCGGGAGACCGGGGTTCGATCCCTGGGTTGGGAAGATCCCCTGGAGAAGTAAATGACAACCCACTCCAGTATTCTTGCCTGAAAAATCCTATGGACTGAGGATCCTGGTAGGCTACAGTCCACGGGATCGCAAAGAGTCAGACACGACTGAGCAACTTCACTTCACCTGATTTAATTGGTCTTGGGTAAATATCTAGGAGTGGTATTGCTGAGTTGCAAGGTAAGTATACCTTTGCATTTATAATAAACTAATAAAATCTTTACAAGTTGGTTATGCCATTTTACATTCTCATCAGCAATGGATGAGATTTCTAGTTTTCCCACATTTTCACCCACACTTGGAATTGTCAATCTTTTTGACTAAAGTTTTTATTGAGATGATTGTAGAGTCATATGCAATTGTAAAAAAATAATAGATATCCTATGTACCCTTTCTCTAATTTCCTCCCACTGTAGAATCTTGAGAAACTGTAGACTAATATCACAAGCAAGATATTATCATTGATAGTGATTATCCACTAATCATCCCAATTTCTCCCATTTTACTTGTGCTCACTTGATTTCATCCCAGGTTTTCATGTTCTCATGTGTGTGCCCGTAAGTCCAGGCATGTGGACATTTAGTTCTATTCAATTTTATCACTGGTAATAGTTTCCCTGGTGGCTCAGATGATAAAGAGTCTGCCTGCAATGGAGGAGACCCAGGTTAGTTCCCTGTGTCTGGACGATCCTCTGGAGAAGGGAATGGCTACTCACTCCAGTATTCTTGCCTGGAGAATCCCATGGACAGAGGAGCCTGGCGTGTTACAGTCCATGGAGTTTCAAAGAGTCGGATATGACTGAGTGACTAACATTAATTTTCATAGGTTCTTGTATCCCGTATAACAGTCACAATACAAAACAGTTCCATGCCTCCCTTGTGTGACCTGCTTTCTTCCAAGTCCCTCCATTCTTAATTCCTGGCAACCACTAATCTAAGCTCCATTTTCATAAATTTATTATTTTAAAATTGTTATATAAATAGAATCAGAGTATAGAATGTTTAGGGATTGGCTGTTTTTCACGCAACAGAATTCCCTTGAGGTTTATCTAAGTTGTGTATGTCAGTAGATTTTCTTTTTACTACTGAATAACATTTCATGGTATCTACATCTCACAATTTGGCATGTGGGCTGTTGCTTCCAGTTTTGAGTTGTTATAAATGAAGCTGCTATTAATATTTGTGTATAGATTCTTTGTAAAGATAGAGTATCATTTCTCTGGAATAAATGCCCAGACTTCCATTGTTGGGTCACATGGTAATTACATATTTGATATTATAAGAAACAGCCAAACTTCCAGAGTAACTAGTGGTGGTGGTTTAGTCACTAAGTCATATTCGATTCCTGTGACCTCGTGAACTATAGCACATCAGGCTCTCTGTCCATCGGATTTTCCAGGCAAGAATACTGGAGTGGGTAGCCATTTTCTTCTCCAGGGGATCTTCTTGACCCAGGGATCGAACCCTGGTCTCCTGCATTGCAG
Organism: Cervus canadensis; assembly: GCF_019320065.1. Lineage (NCBI taxonomy): Eukaryota > Metazoa > Chordata > Mammalia > Artiodactyla > Cervidae > Cervus > Cervus canadensis. Next base: position 90,702,547 of record NC_057386.1, read on the forward strand.
GCAGATTCTTTACCAATTGAGGTACCAGGGAAGCCCCCGAAGTAACTATATCATTTTACATTTTCGTCAGCAATGTGAGTGCTTCAGTTCCTCACATCCTTGCCAGCATTTGGTATTGTCACTGTTTTTCTCTTTCAACCATTTTGATAAGTATATAGGAGTAACTCATGTTTCAATTTGAATTTTCCTAATAACTAATGATGTGGAACATCTCTTCATGTGTCTATTTGCCATCTGAATATTCTGTTCAGTGAAATGTTTGTGTCGATTGCCTATTTTCCAATTGGATTTTGGGTGGTGGTGTTTTTTTTTTAATGTAGTGTTTTGAGCTTTTCATTTGTTGTAGATACTAATCCTTTGCCAGGTACATGGTTTGCAAATATTTTCTGTTTGTAGCTTGTATGCATTTTCTTCATATGCTCTTTTGCAGAGTGAAAGTTGTAAATTTTGATGCATTTCAGTTTATCATTTTTTAAATTATAGTTTGTGCTTTTTTTGGTCAAATCTAAGAACCCTTTTCTTAGTCTGAGACCCTAAAGATTTTTGTCCTTTTTTTTAAATGTTTTACAATTTTTACATTTCATATTCAGGTTTAGGTTAGGTTCTTTTTTTTTTTTTACCTATGAAATCCAATTACTTCAGCAGTTTTGTTGAAAAGTTTATTCTTTCTTCACCACTTCTGCACCTTTGTCATAAATCAGTTCTGCATCTTTGTGTGGGTCTATCTGTGGGTTCTCTGTCTTTTGATCTTTGTAAATCTTACTCTGCCAATACTGCCCAACCTTGATTGTGGTAGATTTACAGTAAACCTTAATATGAAATAGCATGTTTCCTCCCATATTACCTTTTCCAGCTTTTCTAGGGCCTGTGCCTCCTAGGAAATTTTAGCTAGACTAGAGCTAAATAAATTTTGGAGTATTATTTTATGGTTCCATGTTATTCCAACTATTGGTTACTATTTATAGCTCTTAATTTTGTTTCTTAATGATTGCTCTAGGGTCTACTGTACATATCTTTACCTTATCACTGTGTTTCTTCAGATAAGATTACACTTTACATATAACATATTTCCATTTTCTCTTTCCCATCCTCTTATTGTTATCATAGTTTTCTATCTAAACATGATGTAAATCTCACAACATATTCTTAAATATTTTCCCTCTAGACATTCAATTATTTTTAAAGATCTTTTTTAAAATGAAGCCTTTATATTTACTCCCCTCCCGCCTTTATTTCATTTCTGGTGGTGGTGTTAGTCACTCAGTCATGTCCAACTCTTTGCGACGCCATGGACTGTAGTCCACCAGGCTCCTCTGCGATAGAATTCTCCAGGCAAGAATACTGGAGTGGGTAGCCATTCCTTTCTCCAGGGGATCTTTCCAACCCACGGATCGAATTCAGGTCTCCCACATTTCAGGCAGATTCTTTACCATTTGAGCCACCAGGGAAGTCCTTTTTCATATCTAGCACTCTTCATTTCTCTGTTTTCAGATCCAGTTTCCTATCTTTTGCCATCTCTCTTCTGATCAAGAAATCCTTTAACAATTCTTATAGCCCATATTTTCTGGCAGTGATTTCTTTCAACTTTTGTTTGCTTGAAAAGTTATTATTTCACTTTTATTCAATTTTTTAAAGCATTTTTCCTGAGTATATACACCTGTGGTGGTGTTTTTTTATGTTCCTCCATTGTTCTCTGGATTCCAAAGTTTCTAGTGAGATCAACGCTGTCATTCTTTGTATTTAATCCCACCTCTGACCTCCCCTACTGTTCTCCCCCACCCCCCACAACCTCTGGCTGCCTTCAAGATTTCCTTTTTGTGTATTACTTTTAGTGGGCTTTCTAGGTGGCACTTTCAGGTGGTAAAGAACCTGCTCTCCAATGCAGAAGACATAAGAGACATGGGTTCGATCACTAGGTTGGGAAGATTGCCTAGGAGAATGTCTCTAGATGTGTTTTCCTTTCTTGTTACTTGGAACTTTCTGAGATTTTTGCATATATGATTTGATTTTCTTCATTACTTTTAGAAAATTCTTGACTATACCACCTTCAAATTACTTCTTTCCCCCTTCTCTCTTCTCCTTTTGAGGCTCCAATTTTATATACATATTAGACTGTTTGATATTGTCCCAGAGTTGGATGCTCTATTCTGTGAGTTTATTTTCACTAATTTTTTTCTGTACGTTTATAGTTTGGATAATTTCTATTGAACCATCTTCAAGTTCATTAACTTTCTTGTGCAGTGTACAGTCTGCTGATAATCTTATTGAAAGAATTGTTCATTTCTAATTATAGTTTTTATTTCAGGAGGATCTTACAGGTTTTGAAATATTAAATGTGAAATTTCAACTTGTTACTTGGCTTGGATATTTTATATTATATACTCATTTAGTTTCACAATAAAGGTAAGCATTAGTATCATCATCATTTTACGAGTGAGACACCCACGGTTTGTACTGAAATTTGAGTAATTTGCCTAAGAGCATATAGTAGATGAGTCAAAAAGCTAGGAGTGAACATCAGCAGTCTAGCTTTAGTACCTATATGACTAATCACTGTGACTCTCCTGCTGTGACTGAAAAGTAGCTCTATCTTTATGTATTATGAAATGTCCAAATGCTAACTCAAAGGACACTCTAGACCTAAGATTTTTAACAACTACCAAAAACACTTGATAAATGCATCATTATAGCAAATGGAGTATTGTATGTTAGTTTTCTTAGTGTATTAGGTTAAAATTCTTAATAAATAATTGTCTAATAACTTGCATGCTGCAATCTATTTAAAATGTCCTAAAGATTCCATTCAGTTATCCAATTATCTTAATATAATGAGTCTAATTTTAACTTCTATGAAAATACTTATATTTAAATGTGCTATTTAATAATGTACTATGTTAAAGACAATAACATACTTTGTGGGGGGAAAGTGTAAGGAGTGTTTATAGACTTAGTCAAAATCCCATTTGTGATAAAAGTTATGAGGAGTTAGACATGCATGTAACGCTAAAAGATTTTTAGATTTTGGCTATTATCACCGCTCTGTAGTAAAGATAGGCCATGCCCAGACATTATAAGAATTATCACCTGGAAATAAATGGCATAGCAAGAAGTTCCTTATACTAAGGTAGAACACTGGCTGAGGGTGTGACTCTCTCTTAGACCAATATTGTGAAACTTGTGTGGCTCTGGGCACCACTGATAGTGCAAAACACCCTCCTCCCTGTGAGCTACACAAGCCTCATCAGTCTTGCTTTTGTAAGAGGGAAGGGAGATGCTGGGAGTCATGTCTGTTCATATCCTTGGTGGACATTTTGTCAGTTTGTGCCTCCACCTATTTGGTAGTGCTTGAAGAATTATACCCATGTATTTATGAAGACTATAAGGGCTTCCCTAATAGCTCAGCTGGTAAAGAATCCACCTGCAATGCAGGAGATGCCGGTTCAATTTCTGGGTTGGGAAGGTCCCCTGGAGGAGGGCATGGCAACCCATTCCAGTATTCTTGCCTGGAGAATTCCATGGACGGAGGAGCCTGGCGGGCTACAGTCCATGGGGTCACAAAGAGTCAGACATGCCTGAACGACTCAGCACAGCACAGATGAAGAATATACAGGAACATGTTGAGATCAGCCAGAGCTCAGTTTGGGATTCAAGCAAGAGATCAGCTTTCTGCCGTTGCCTAATGACAGATCACTTGCCCGTGATGCTGCACTGAATGAACTCTTCTTTGGTATTAATTCCCAGAGTAACATTTGGGCCTTTCATCATTTCCTAAGAAAGAAGACTGTGGTCATTGTGCTTTGAGATGTTTTCCTCCTGGAGCCTAACTGTATATGATGCAGATGCCTTCTCGGTCAAGGCTTACAGGTTCCTGGGAGGAAAAAAGCCATTCTCTGCAGTGCAGATCTCAGTCCTTCCCACGGGCAGTGATGAGAGTACAGTGTGGGCCTTGAGCCAGGGGAGAAGATGGGCAAGTGTGGGCAACGTCTCTCGCTAGCCTGCCCATTGTCTCTCTTGTACTGTGCCCCTTAGGAATGTTTGAAGAAACAGCTCTTGGTTTCTATTTTTAAAATATGTCAATGGCTTAAGGGTAAAATATAGTATTAAAGAAAAAACAATTTGAAGGTAAACGTTTTTAAACTGAAGTGAGCAGTAATATAGATTGAAGTAAAGAGTCAGGATTTAAAGCAGTTAACCCTGTGTAGGTAGATCCTTCTACCTAAACTATTTAAAATTGTTCTAGTTAAACAGTATAAGGGGCTTCCCTAGTGGCTCAGATGGTAAAGAATCTGCTTGCAATGCAGGAGATGAGGGTTCAATTCCTGGGTTGGGAAGATCCCCCGGAGAAGGGAATGCAGCCCACTCCAGTATTCTTGCCTAGAGAATTCCATGGACTGAGAGGCTTGGCGAGTTACAGTCCATGGGGTCACAAAGAGTCAGATGTGACAAAGCTATTAACACAACAACACAACGAACAATATAAAACATATATTTTTAGGGAAAAAACCAACTTCTCAGTCAATGTTGAAAATGAGGCAATGAAGAGTTAATGAGAATATAAAATAAAACATGTTAAGCAAGAAATGTGTAATCACTCATAAAGACATATAGAAGCTTTATTAAAGTATTTTCTCCTTTTTTGGTAGTGACCCTATTCAAATCTTGAGTAATGAGTTACTCACAGTACTTTATAATATATCAAAAAGAATTTGACTTCCTTGCAATAAAGCTGCTACTTATATTTCAGTCAAATACACTCTTCATTTAAGAATGAAGATTCGAAGGTGATCCAGAATTTCCAATGGATAAAAAACAATTTTTAAATAAGTCTGGAAATGCACATATGGATTGGTTTAAAAACTGTCACATTTTTTCAATTAATTGGTTATTAGTTGGGAACATTATCTCTGCAATGAAAGTTGTTATAGTCCTGCTTAAAACAATACTTTTTAATGTAAAATTTATCTTGGATCAAAGGCTTTCCAAACCCAGCTGGCCATCAGAATCACTTTAGCAACAGTATTTTCTGGATTTCAGCCTTGCTTGTGAAGCACTGCCTTGGGTCATCTAGTTCAGCTTCCTCCTGTAACAGAATGACTCAGAAAACTTGGTCTCAGTCATATGACAAATCTTCTTAAGCCAAGCTGAATAGTTTCCCATCCCCGCCCCAACCTCTAAGACTTTTTTGTTCCCCTTTTCATGTTGATTGTTCTGACATACTTCCATTTCCACAGGGAATCCACTGTGAACTTGGATAATTCCAAAGGACAGTGAATCATATTTCCTTTCTCAACCTGTTATGCTATGAACAGAGATGCTCCTGTTTTCTTGTCAGAGATCAGTATAGAAAACAGCAGTGTATAACCCAATTGTTTGCAATCTGTTTTTTTATCCAATTTTTCAAGTGAAGAGAGACAACCATGCTATATGAAAATACAACCATGACACATATGAAACACATTATAAACCTTGAATGAGCATAGACTAAACAATATTATTGAGTTTCCTACTATCTACAATCATATCTATCTAAAAAGTTTATGTTTCTGTATGAAGAAATCGATCAAAGAATTAGAGCAAGAATTTGCTCAAATGCAAGCAAGCTTTCTATTTTGCTTGCAAAAATGGTTCAGAGTTCCTTTGTATTCTTTATCTGGATTCTTCCAATGATAACATATTACATAGCCATAGTATACTTACTAAAACCAGGAAGTTGATATGGGGATAGTTATAAAAAGCTATAGAACCTCTTTGTATTTCACAAGTTTTTCATACACTCTCCATGTTTTAATAGTTCTATGAAACTTTTTCATACACATAGATTCATATAACCACCACCACAATCAGCATACAGAACTGTTTCATCACCCCCCCACCACTCCCCCACCTAAAACTGTTACCTACTCTCCTTTTATAACCACACTTTTCCCACAAACCAAGCCCCTAGTTGCTACAATGACAAAAGAATTCATAAAGAATTTCAATTTAAAAACTCAATGTCATTGATTAGATGTATATATTAATTAATGAAATTATCTAGCTTTGTATTGAAAAAAGCCAGTGACTACTTTTAGTGTAATCATGAAATGTAAGGCAGCAATTTCCCTTTTCTCTTCTGAATATTATGCAAAAGTTACAAGATGAACACTAACAAAATCTGCATGCTTCATTTTCAGTGAAATTAGAAGACAGATAATTCAGACTCCTTTAAAAAGGTAAGGTCTGCCATGATAGGTGAGACTGCCTCCAATTGTTCTGCAATGAACAGCAGTAAATATTGTTTCAGGAAAAGTAGATAGCAGGATGGTCTAATGACAACAGATCCCAGATAACAACAACAACAATAATAACAAAAAACAGCAAAAGTGCACTTTCTTAAGGTAAGGGATCAAATGGAGGCAGTCAACTTATATCTGCTGTATACCCGGAGAGGAAATGTTTAATGCTATTTTAAAAAATTTAGAAACCTGGATGCAATTAGTCATTTCCTTTGTTGTTGTTGTTCAGTTGCTAATTTGTCTCCGACTCTTTGTGACTCCATGCACTGCAGCACGCCAGAGTTCCTGTCCTTCACAATCTCCTGGAGTTTGCTCAAATTTATGTCCATTGAGTCAGTGATGCCATCCAACCGTGTCATGCTCTGTTGCCCCCTTCTCCTCTTTCCCAGCATCAGGGTCTTTTTCAATGAGTTGGCTCTTTGCATCAGGTGGCCAAAGTATCGGAGTTTCAGCTTCAGCTTCAGCATCAGTCCTTCCAATGAATACTCAGGGTTGATTTCCTTTAGAATTGACTGGCTTGATCTCCTCGCAGTCCAAGCGACTCTCAAGAATCTTCTACAGCACCACAATTTGAAAGCATCAATTCTTTGGTGCTTCAGCCTTCTTTAATGACCCCAGAAAGATTTTTTAAAATCTAAATATCTGATTTCCATAGAATAAATTTAGCTATCTTGGGAAAGAAAACAAAAAGGAGGCAAGAATAGATGGTTTTACAGAGGAATTCTATCTGATACTAAGCAGAAAAGTCTAATGTTTTTAAAACTGTTCTAAAAATGCTATTTAAAAATACTTCCATTTACTTTACATGTAGTCTTCACACTACATGTTTCCAATATACATGAATTTCAGTTATTACAGTTTAGTTAAATAATACAAGTTCCTCAACAGCAGGGTTAAACTTTCAGTCACCATGGTGTATTAACTATGAGTAATTATATAGGTAGAAACTTCGTGGATAAGACTTTAGTCCACAAATCAACATGCACATAACAGATATGTCAGTGACCAGCATATCCTCTCTTTCAAAGTCTGTTGGTAGTCAGTTGGTCAGTTGGTCTGTTACTCATTTCATTCACAGACAGCAACACATGCAATTGTGTTGCTTCCTTATCTCCCAGTGATAAATCTATGAGACATTTTTCAAAACTGGATTATGGAAAGAAGAAATTTGTGAAAAAAGATTTAAGTGTGGCAAAGTCACACCATGGGAATTGATGATGCTAGAGTGGGTTGGATGTAATTAGAAGATGTGAAAATGGCAACATTAAAGCAAAGATAGGATGAGATCTAGATCTGCATGATGTTATGGAACATACCATGTTGAAAAAGTTTGATAATGATACAAACCAAGCTAAACTCTCTTTAACATCCTTTGGTCTAAAAGGTACTAGGGACTTCCCCGGTGGTCCAGTGGTTAAGATTCTGTGCTTCCACTGTAGGGGGCATGGGTTTGATTCTGGTTGGGGAACTAAGATCCCAAATTCCACTCCTTCACACACACACACACACAGACACACACACACACACACACACACACACACACACAATTGGGATAAAATGTACTAAGCACACAGAAAGCCACTATGATTTAAACAGCATTTGATTCTGGTTGGGGAACTAAGATCCCAAATTCCACTCCTTCACACACACACACACACACACACACACACACACACACACACACACAATTGGGATAAAATGTACTAAGCACACAGAAAGCCACTATGATTTAAACAGCATTTGCATCTACTTTTAAGTGGAGACTGTATAGAAAATTCCAAACAGTTTAGCTAGGATTCAAACGAAAAAGCTAAAATTAGTTGCTGCATTGAAAGAAAACAGGGATCATGAGGAGACTGAAAAAAGACCTTTCACAGTCAGTAAAGGCTTGTTTTGGTCATTCTCAGCAGTCAGTGTGAATTTACTTATGTGAAGTTATCTGGTGAAACTGTTAACACAAATATTTACACTGCTGTGAAACTTGCACCCAGATTCCAAGAATTATTACCATCACTGTGTAAGGTTTCAGTATGCATGGTAATTTTTACAGCTTCACACTGCAGCATAAAGTGAGGACTGCATGTATAAACTTATCTCAAATCATGGCAAAGCTTATGCAAAAAAGAAATTAACAGACCAATAAACTGATCTCACTTATGAATTTTTGATGCAAAAGACCTTAAGTAAATATTAGCAATCAGAAGCCTGCACCACATTAAAAAATATTTTATTATAACCAGTAGAGTTATTCCAGGAATTCGAGCAAGACTTAATATCCAGAAAGTTATTAACTTAGTAGTTCATTTCATTACATATCTAAAAAGAAAAGCATGTATATTTCACGGCTACTGAAAAGGCAGATGACTCATGACAACAATAGTTCTTTAGAAGAACACTACAAAAATAGAATAAAATTTGTTTCTTAGTATACAAGTCAGCTTTATGCTTAATAAATATGAGTTACTTTGCCATTAAAGTCAGAATAAGTCAATAAAATTCACTACCACCACCATTATAAAAGTTATTCTGATGTTAGTAGCCAACACAATTAGAAAAAGAAAAAAGAAAGAGTTGAGTTTAAAGAAGGTAAAGCTATTACTGTGTGCAGAGAATGTCATATGCTTGGAAATACTCAAGTGAATCAACTGGAAAATCTACCACAGACAATTAGAGATTTCTTTAAAGCAATGAGGGACACAATTAAAACATACTTTCAGTAGCTTTCACACACACACAAAATAACCAAGAGGAACAAATAATGAAAGAAGTGCACTAAAATGGCATTTTTTTGATCTTTCAGAATGGCTGAAATCCCCCAATTTGATATTTTAAAAATCTTTTTAAGTCCATGAGAACGTAGGCATGCTCCTGTATCACAGATAGGCATAAACTTGTGGCAGTCCCTACAGAAAGCAGTTTCCTAGATAAGAAAACTGCAACCTCTTTTACTCTTTGATCCAGCAATCCCACTTCTATCTGCAGATATGCCTATACATGTTTGAAATGATGAAGGTACAAGTTTATTCAATGAAGAAGCATGGTTTGAATAAAAGAGAGTTGGCAGACAAAAATGAAAGCAAAGAAATGAACATTGAAATGAAAAAGAAGTTTGGAAACCATGTCCATCAGTAGAATAAATACTAAATTATTGCCTATCCATATAATGAACACTGCAACTAAGAATGAGCCAGTTCTATATACTAACATAACACTAAGGAATCGCCAAGATATTTTGTCCTGTGAGGAAAAAACTTGGTGCTGAACAATGTGCCTGCTTTGTTGTTGTTTGGTCTCTAAGTCACGTCCAGCTTTTTTGCAACCCCATGGACTGTCAGCCGCCAGGCCCCTCTGTCCATGAGATTTCCCAGGCAACAATACTGGCGGGGGCTGACATTTCTCCAGGGGATCTTCCCAACTCAGGGATCAAACTGGCATTTCCCGCTTGGCAGAAGGATTCTTTACCACTGTGACATCTGGGAAGCCCTGTAATACCTTTTAGTTATTCACCAAGTGAGCTTATTCTCAATTCAAAAAGAAAAGCCAAGGAAATAAAAAATACGTTTAACTTATTCTTTAGGTCAATATTTTAAAATATTATTCATTCACCATAAGACCATCTCTTCTCTTTCCTGCAAGTAAGTAGGCTCCATTTGCCAAGTTGTACATCAGAAGGAACCATGCCATGATGACTCATTAGGACATCACTTCAGTGTACCCTGGTTGCAACCCCATGAATTAGCTAAGGATATGAAACAGTTTCCTGCCTGGGCTTCAGGCCTGGAGAAAGGTGTGAACTTTTCAAGTTGGCCTTAATTTCAAATCCAGAAGCTACTATTTCCTAGCAGTATGACTGTAGGCAAATTACTTAACCTCTTGTAGCTTTCATTTCCTTTTCCCAAAAAGAAGATAATAATACCTTCACTAGAAGGTTGGAAAGATTAAAGGAGTTAATATGTAAAACCCTTGCTAAGGCACCAAACAAATGTGAGTTGTTTTTTCCTTTTTTTTCCCCATAGGACTTGCCAAATTTAACAAATGATATTCTAAATTAACTGGCTTGAATCAAATAACTGTCCCTAGTGCATTCATTAAAAACTTTTACTGTGACTGATGACGACTGAGTGTGAATAGTTCTGATTTAACCCTTAGCCATATCAGATTTTTGCTTTTTCTGGTATTGTGACTAAGACTAGAGATAGAGCCTATGCATGTTCAGTCTTGGTAACTAATTGAAATAAACAGCATATTCCTTCACGAAATGTTGACTGATTGCTAGTTTATGGATTTCGTAGGACAAGTTAATTCCATCAAAATAGCTAAATGGACTTTTGTGTGCAGACTCTTTTTCCCCCTGACTAATCAGGATTAATTGTAGTGTATACAGCTGTGGACTTTGATTTAGTGACTAGGGCAGCACAAAATGTTATAACTCATAAATGTCATGTTAATAATGAAGGTAAAGTAGAGATAAATAAGAAATAGACAAAAGCAGATTAAAAGCCAAAGTGGCATTAGCAATAAGCTTTCTCTTCAAAGACTAATAAATATTCTGAAATATTCTACTTAGGAAAATGAAACCTCAGGTTAGGTCCTTCAGTGGGAACCTGTGATTTATTTGGGAATCCCCATGAACAGATTGCTGAGACTTGTAGAGACTAGTGATGAAACTTACAGCTGTTAGGTTGAGATTTGCAGATGAGACATAGGTACACACTTCTTCAAAGTGATGGCACTTGCTCCCCCAGTTAAATTTCTGAAGTATTTTGAAATTTTAAGTCATAAGTGAATAGTTACCTTTGAGAACAATCTCTAAGGAAAATAATACTGTAAGATTTGTGTTTGGTTTAGCACAGTACCACAATTTGAAAAAGCCAAAGGGCAATGCAGGTTGTAATATAGACCAAATGAACAAACTTGAGATTTCTCTTTCTTTTCCTCATCTTGCCTTTGTTGGATGAACGCACTTTCTCAAGTTCTGAGGAAAAAAAAGTGTCTTTAGAACCACATTAACTGATAATAAGATCATAAATGTCCCACTTATTGTCCCTAAAAAAATTATTTAAAAATAGGATATATAGAAAGCAGAAAGGACCAGGGTTATTATTTTCAATTTTATTTGCAGTAAAAGCTTCATTTTTTTTTTTCCCATGAAAACAGCCTTCCCTTGATGTGCATTTACCATTCTTATTAGCCTTTTATAGGGAACTTGTGCCTGCAGTGAAGGTGAATTCTTTATTCAAATTACAAACAGAAAAGCCAGAGTAAAAGAGGGGAAAAAACATCACAGTAAAAATCATGTAAGAAGCATGAAGTCTCTTCCAGAGTAGATAGTTGTAAGCATCACTTGTATTTGTATTTTCTTTCGATCTGAAAGCAAAAAACCACCATCCACCTTCCCAGATTAAAATGTTAACCCTTTGGAATCACTGGGAGGAAAATTAAACAGTACCTATCAGTTTTCTACAGCAAGGAACTGAGCATTTTTCTTTTCCTTCTTCATTGCAACAAATTTTAATATTTTTCCCAATCAAAGGCGAGTTCTTTTGAAGACACAGGGTGAGTTGGTTATCCCAGGAATTTGAAGAGCTAATTGGCAGGAGATGGCACCCTTGCTGCTCCCATGATTGTGGGGAGTTAACCCTGTAATGGCTTCAGGGGATGGAACCATCTGGTTTTACAGTTCATTACGCTTTCACTCCCAGGAGCAACACATTCTATAAGGAGTTGCTCTTTGCTTGCTGAGCAGTTGAGAACAGAAACTAACAATAGGATTAAATTCATTCTGCTGCCCTGTAGGTTTCCATCCTCAGGATGCCCTCAATTTGAAGAATAGTAACATCAGTTTAGGAGTTGGGGAAATGAGAACAGCAGGCGAACACATGGGTGTTAAAGCAATCAGAGGACAAATTTGCAAAGAAATAGCCTACTTTGGACAAGGCCAGTAGTCAAAGCCTGAAACACAGCCTCTGCCCAGTGAACCTCAGATTCACAGTGGATAGTTAGAGGACAGGCAACACTTGGGAAGTGACCAGAACAAAGAGAAGATCTTTTCCTTGGGAATTCATGAATTTTGGTTACAGGTTCTTTTAGTGGTTTTCTTTCTTCTAAAAAAGAGAAATATCTTGTAAGTTATGGAGTCTCCGGGCACTCTCTTCCTCAGCTTAGGAGCTATGGAGAGTATACTGTTTACCAAGTGTTTTTATGTCTGGCTGTGTGCTAAATGGATTGGATGCAGTTAACTTTGTATTCAATCCTTACAAAATTTTATGAATACATTTCACTACCCACATTTTATGAATTAAGGAAATAGTTTTAAAAAGGTTTAGTAACGTGTTCATTGTCAACAAAATAAGTAAAAAGACAGAGCCAAGAGTTTGTATGTCACTATTGAATATTAAATTTAAATTGAAGGAAAAGCTGAAGAAATTGGTGACAATTTAGTGTCCATGGACAACAGTCAAGCAAACCAAGATTGTAAAATATGGGGGAAAAAAGTACAGGGTGACTTAATTGTGGTCTTCCCCAGTTGCTCAGATGGTAAAGAATCTACCTACAATGCATAGTATCTCCAAATTCATAAAATCCACAAGGAAATATTTTGTAGTTATTCCATAACTTTACATAGAGAAGAAGAAAAATGGGTACAAATTGCATTAAACATGTTTAGTGTTAATAAATAATTTTTGTAGTAGGAGAATTTAAGGCTGATAATCCTTAGAAAATTTTTAAAAATTGAAAATATATTATTTTGCTGCAAAAGATCTGCCTGTAAGGAGGATTTGAGAAGAAATGATCTCTTAATTATTATCTTTTATAAGATGGGCTTTCCTAGTTAGCTCATTTGGTAAATTATCCCCCTACAATGCAGGGGTCCCAGGTGTGATTCCTGGGTGGGGAAGATCTGCTGGAGAAGGGATAATCTACCCACTCCAATATTTTTGGTCTTTCCTTGTGGCTCAGCTGGTAAAGAATCCACTTACAATGTGGGACACCTGGGTTCAATCCTTGGGTTGGGAAGATCCCCCAGAGAAGGGAAAGGCTACCCACTCCACTATTCTGGCCTGAAAAACTCCAGGGGGACTATACAGTCCATGGAGTTGCAAATAGTTGGACATGACTGAGTCACTTCCACTTTCACTTTCAGTTATGAGGTGGGAAAAGTGGTGAAAGTGAACCATGGGCCAGATGATCATATGATTTTCTTCTTGCTTTCTCAGATATGTAGGCAGAGACCTTCAGTCCTCAAGGAAACCTCCAGAAGGATTCCCAGCAAGTTTTGGAAAGTGATAATCTGGCTGGCTGTCAACAGGGCTTTGAATGTGGAGGGAGAGAAACAGTTACCATAGGCATTAGGTTGTCTTTGAATATAGGCAAGAACTATGATGAAAAAATGATGAGCTATTATAAATAAACTGATTTAGGAACAGGGCTCTGATACACACTCAGTGTCATTTACCAAGACAAAGCAAAACAAACAAAACACCAACTAAAAAACCAATCCACAATTGAAAGTGTTTGCATTCATTAAAACTACAACCAAAATACCTGTTCCTGCCTCTTCACAGCAACCCACCAATTAGCAACGATAAATAAGGTATTATTAATTGTCTTTTAGTTACACTTCAGGATTAATGGTGGGCTTCCAAAGTTGTGCTAGTGGTAAAGAACCTACTTGCCAATGCAGGAGACAGAAGAGACATGGGTTCGATCCCAGGAGATCCCCTGGAGGAGGGCTTGGCAACTCATTCCAGTATTCTTGCCTAGAGAGTCCCATGGACAGGGTTGCAGAGAGTCAGGCACGACTGAAGTGACTTAGCTGTGTTCCCAATCATCAGGTGGCATGAAATCTCGAACATTTATAAGGAAGAAAACAATCAGGCAAAATGAAGAGAGAAAAATTTAAAACTATGTTCAAATATTGAAAGAGAATTTAATTTTATGACAGCAGTTAATAGTCTGCATTTTGTTCAGGTCAGCCTTCCTATAACCTTGGGCTGTAGCAATATCGCTTTGCGTTTTCCATCCTGTAACCCAGTCTTTTATTGATTTGGGGGAGCCCTGATCATTGGGATCCTTATAGTTAACTTGTCACTTCTATCTTTTCTTCCAGCTTAAACTTGAGGACCACACCCATCCTTCACATGCACTAGGTACTAATAAATAGTTTCAAAGTGTTCCTTAAGTTTGTTCACACTGAAAAAGGCATATGTTCCCTGAAGATGCTCAATCAAAATAGAAAAGCCAAAGCTTTAGACATATATTTTCCCCCTACCCAGAATATGCTTGTATCTCCTTTACTATGAAATAATCTCTTTCAATTAGTAACTGACACAGGATTCAAGAACAAATTGCCCCCGTAGAAGGTTCCGATGACATTCTAGAATTCAGTATTGCTTTGCATCCCTGCCCCCCATAAGCTTTTTCATATTGTTAAGTTTTCTTTACAGTAAATACATTGCAGAAAACTCAGATGTAAAAGAACATTAAAGGAAAAGACATACATTTTGCCCAAGGCACTTTAATTGATCTGAACAAAGGCTGGGCTCCAAGCAAATGTACCTTTGGAGATCAGAAGACTGTTGCAGCTGTTGGCAAATAAGTAGGTTTTGGGAATTCACACATGGGGAGGCCTGCTATGGGTGCTCAGGCCCCTTGCTTTTTTGTCAGTGGTTATTGAGAAATCAAAACATTTAAATTCTCATGGAAATTTGCCTGAAGCAGGCATGAACATACTGAGGTGTAAAATAATGATTAGTTCATGACTAGAAGTGTTGCCCTGAGATTTTTCTGGTCTGTTTTGGATTACCCTTAATGGGAGCAAAGAATACAAAGGATTTTCTCAACATGTACAGAGTTGTATTTCTCACAGAATATTCAAACTATCTCCTTCCATCAGAACAAGGGCGGGGGCTAGGTAGTGAGGCTAGAGCTTTGTGAAAGGAGCAGTTTAAAGCCCCTGGGTTGTAGACTCTTTCGAAATAAAGTTAAGGCCAGTAAGTGATTCAAAACTTCCCTGAAATTCCCAGTGTTCTTCAAAGGACCATAGCCTGAGGGCTGGCAGGACATTCTGCTGGATCTTAGAAGAACTAAAGACTGTGTTGTTACTTCTACCTAAGGGAGCCACAAATCGAGCCTAGGTCAGGTTTTATTTTCTGCAAACCCAATTGAATGATCAATACACAATTCTTTTCCTTTCCTCTTTTTAATCGGTTAGTTGTTGTTATTGTTTTAGTCATGTCCGACTCTTTGCGACCCAATGGACTGCAGCCCACCAGGCTCCTCTGTTTATGGGATTTCCCAGGCAAGAATACTGGTGTGGGTTGCCATTTCCTTTTCTAAGGGATCTGAAGACAAAATAAAAGGCAAAACAAAATAAAATTTCACAAATTCCTTGTATTCTGACATTGAACCTAGTTACCCTTGATTTTTTAAAGACTATTTATTTATTTATATTTTTTGGCTGTGTTTTGTCTTCATTGCTGCACGTGGACTTTTACTAGTTGCAGTGAGCAGGGTCTACTCTCTAGTTACCGTGCACCAACTTATTGTGGTGGCTTCTCTTGTTGGGAAGCATGGGCTCTAAGTAAGTGGGCTTCAGCAATCACAGCACATGGCTGAATAGGTGTGGCCCATGGGCTTAGTTGCTCTGTAGCTTGTGGGATCTTCCCAGACCAGGGATTGAACCAGTGTCCTTTGCACTGCACTGGACCACCAGGTCCAATCCTGATTATTTGAAAAAGAATTTCTTCTGTCTTTTGTTTAGAAAATGTAGTGAATATATGAGGCTGATTTAAAAAAAAATCATATTTAGGCAAAGGATCTGAATAGATATTTCTCCAAAGATGATAGATATATAGATGGCCAACAAGCATGTGAAAAGATGCCCAACATCACTAATCATTAGGAAAATGCAAATCAAGATGACAATGAGGTCTTACCTCACACACATTAGGACAGCTACCATAAAGAAAAGAAAATAACAAACTTTGTCAAAGATGCAGAGAAATTGGAACCTTTGTATATTGTTGATAGGAATGTAAAATGATGCAGTTGCTATGGAAAACAGTATGGTCATTCCTCAAATAATTAAAAGTAAAATTGTTATATGATCTAGCAATCTCACTTCTGGGTATATCCAAAAGAACTGAAAGCAGGAGTTGAAGAGATATTGTATTCCTATGTTCATGGCATCACACAACTATTCACAATAGCCAAGAGGTAGAAACAAACCAAGTGTCCATTAATGGATGAATGGATAAACAAAAGGTGTTATAAACATACAATGGAATATTATTCAGTCTTAAAAAGGAAGGGAATTCTTACAAAAGTCAAACCATGAATGAATGTGTCCCAGTGGCATAAGCCAATCACAAAAATGACAAACACTATATGATTCCACTTAGATGAGGTGTCTAGAGTAGTCAAATTTATATAAATAGAAATCAAATGATGGTTGCCAGGGGCTTGGGAATTGATGCAGAAATGAGGATTTTTTGAACAAAGAGAGCTTTGATTTTGCAAGATGAAAATGTTCTGGAGTTTGTAAACTCCAGATATAAACATGTAAACATTCTTAACATGAACTGTACACTTAAAAATGGTTAAGATGGTAAATTTTATGTTACTTGTTTTTCAACCACAATAAATATATTAATTATGATTAGAGTGTGTTGGTATAAAAATGTTTGGGTTATTTATCTAAGTAGAAATATTTCTGTTATGAGATGATTTGATATAAACAGGTTGATTTTTTTTCCTTGTAATTTGTAGAGGCTTATAGTGTATGCTGTTTTCTTTTTAAAGTTACGTTTAGGCAATGCTGATAACTATAATTACTGTATTAACATTAAAAAATCATAATAAGATGTTTGTAAACACTACTGATTCTAAGACTGGATTTTTCTTTCTGTAATTCAGCTTTTAGAAAATGAAGAATAATTCACTTTAAATAGTGTTTAAATAAATCATAATTAATTTTGTTTCTAGATACATTGAGTAAGCTGGGCCTGACAATTAAAGAGCTAATTATGTTGAAAATGCAATTCACTTTCCCCCTAGGCTTGTTCAGTTATTTCTGTTCTCTAATTTAGACAGGCAAGTGTTTATTTGCCGCTAGGCAACACCTGATAAAAATATTTAAGTACATGCAAGGACAATTATATACCTATGAAGACATGTAAAAAATAGTTTTGTGTGAGAAAGATGATTATCTGCTTGAAATTTTGATTTTTTCTCTTTGATTTTTTTTTTCTATATCTCTATCACAACCAGTTAACAAAGTTATTAGAATAAATCTAGATTGCAAAAGACACTGGTTTTGGACAAGTGAAGTTATAGTCAAGCTTTCACACGGACCCTCTATACCAGGTCATGGAGAAACATCAACCACACGGTTGTCACTTTCTAGACTGAGAAGTTAGGACATCCTGTTAGAATACTTAATGCTACATGAAATTGAGGTGGTCTAAGTCTTACAGAGAGGTGAGATTTAACACTGGATGTAACACAAGTTTCCCTGGTAGTTCAAGTAGTGAAGAACCCACCTGTCATGCGGGTTCGATCCCTGGGTCGGGAAGATCCCCTGGAGAAGGAAATGACAACCCACTTCAATATTCTCGCCTGGGAAATCCCAGGAATAGAGGAGCCTGGTGGGCTACAGTCCACGAGGTTGCAATGAGTCGGACACAAATGACAGACGAAGCACATAACACAGAGCAAGCAAGCTTTCCAGGAGGCGGCTTCATGTCTCTGACTTTTATTCTGTGACAACAGATCAGAGAACCTTTAACTTTTTCGAATTCCAGTTGTTTCAAGCAGTCAGTACAGCTAACACCTGTTCTTTCCATTCCTCTAAAATCACTGAAACAATGACAGCAATAACACAAGCAAAACCCTTTTGTGTATCTCCTCAGCAGACAAGAAAGTTCTGTTGCAAATATGAAGAATTCCTTTCTCTTAGCACAGAGGCAGTGATCTGCTGTGTACAGCCATGCTTTCAGTGGAATGGCAAGAATTGTTTCCTTCACAGTGTATTACAAAGAAGCTGGCTGTTAGAATATCACAAGCATAAAGAATTTCTTCATAACACTAGTGTAAATTGAATTTTTGTACTGTAGTTTCTGAAAGTCAGAACTTCTCATCCTCGTGTTTATACAACTTTAATATAAATGGGCTCAGATCTAGTAAAGCAGGATGAAGGAACACAAAAAATAAAAACAGAAGTAAAAACATGCACATACACACACACGTTAATATAGGAGGAGGAAATGAGCCAAGCAAATATATTCTTGAGCAACAGCACTTGATGGCACTCACTAAAGTAGAAAGAGAAGCAGTGAGTTCCTCAAAAGCCAGAAAGAGAACCTATTTTGGTGGCTTCTGAGGTGGCTAAGGGGAATTCCCGGGTCAGGAAGATTCCCTGGAGTAGGAAATGGGAACCCATTCTAGTGTTCTTGCCTGGAAAATTCCATGGACAAAGGAGCCGGGTGGGTTGCAGTCCATAGAGTCGCAAAAGAGATACGACTGAGCTACTGAGCACCGGACATGGCTAAGACATAATAAGTACAGTTGGGGCTGTAAAAGGAAGACACAGCAAGTACAACTACTTTCTGGAAAGACTTAAAATGGCTATGGACTCAAAGCATTGCCAATCCAGGGTTAAAGGGATAGTTAAAGGCTTTAATCATCTGCTTTGGTTTGAAATGTATTGCTACTGTATACAGTTTGGATTCTTATAATAAGCTGTCATTTCATCCACAAAATTTAATCCACAAAATTCAGATGTTTAAGAAAGAGATCAAAATTTTTTCTTCCAACTGATATATCTAACATGAGCTCTTATCACACTATGTAGCCATCCCTTCACCAGCTTGCAAAATCACCCACTCCCCCTTCCCTGGGCTTGCAGCTATACTGTTTCAAGGAGCTCACATTGTGCCATGCAGTTCCGGAGGACATCTGTTCCAGGTGGCCAACCTCTCTCCACCCCAGCCTCCCCCGCAGCCGCCTTGTTTAGTCTGGTTTTTGTGTGTTTGCCTATGCAGATGGCTGCTGTGACACCCTTTAATCTTGTCCAGAGGCTCCACGGATCATGTGATGACTCAAAGCTTGGGCCCCTCTTGAGTGCACACAGTCACTCTGTTATTCTTGTCTGTGTTGAGATCACAGAAGCTCAATGTGGTTTCATTCATATAGCTCTTTACTCCTTCCTGATTACCAGGGAAAAGGAAGTCATCCATTCCTCAGTTCAGTTCAGTTCAGCTACTCAGCTGTGTCCGACTCTTTGTAACCCGATGGATTGCAGCACACCAGGCTTCCCTGTCCATCACCAAATCCCAGAACTTGCTTAAATTCATGTCCACCAAGTCAATGATGCCATCCAACCATCCCATCCTCTGTCCTCCCCTTCTCCTCCTGTCTTCAATCTTTCCCAGCATCAGGGTCTTTTCCAATGAGTCATCCTTTGCATCAGGTGGCCAAAGTATTGTGGCTTCAGCTTCAGCATCAGTCCTTCCAATGAATATTCAGGACTGATTTTTTAGGATTGCTTGGTTTGATCTCCATGCTGTCCAAGGGACTCTCAAGAGTCTCAAGAGTCTTCTCCAACACCATAATTAGAAACCATCAATATTTCGGCACTTAGCTTTCTTTATGGTCCAACTCTCACATCCATACACGACTACTGGAAAAACCATAGCTTTGACTAGATCGACATTTGTTGGCAAAGTAATGTCTCTGCTTTTTAATATGCTGTCTAGGTTGGTCATAGCTTTTCTTCCAAGGAGCAAGCATCTTTTAACTTCATGGCTGCAGTCACCATCTGCAGTGATTTTGGAGTCCAAGAAAATAAAGTCTGTTACTGTTTCCATTGTTTCCCCAACTATTTGCCATGAAGTTATGGGACTGGATGCCATGATCTTTGTTTTTTGAATGTTGAGTTTTAAGCCAGCTTTTTCACTCTCTTCTTTCACTTTCATCAAGAAGCTCTTTAGTTCCTCTTTGCTTTCTGCCATATGGGTGGTGTCATCTGCATATATGAGGTTATTTATATTTCTCCCAGCAATCTTGATTTCAGCTTGTGCTTCATCCAGTCCAGCATTTCTCTGATGTATTTTGCATATAAGTTAAATAAGCAAGGTGACAGTATACAGCCTTGATGTATTCCTTTCCCAATTTTGAACCAGTCTGTTGTTCCATGTCCAGTTCTAACTGTTGCTTCCTGACCTAATTACAGATTTCTCAAGAGGCAGGTCAGGTGGTCTGGTATTCCCATCTCTTGAAGAATTATTCACAGTTTGTTGTGATCCACACAGTCAAAGGCTTTAGTGTAGTCAATGAAGCAGATGTTTTCCTGGAATTCTCTTTGTTTTTTCTATGATCCAATGGATGTTGGCAATTTGATCTCTGGCTCCTCTGCCTTTTCTAAATCCAGTTTGAACATCTGGAAGTTCTCTGTTCACATACTTTTGAAGCCTAGCTTGGAGAATTTTAAGCATTACTTTGCTAGCATGTGAGATGAGTGCAATTGTGTTGTAGCTTGAACATTCTTTGGCATTGCCTTTCTTTGAGATTGGAATGAAAACTGACCATTTCCAGTCTTGTGACCACTGTTGAGTTTTCATCCACACCCAGTGTAAAGAAATTGAGAAGGCTTCATGGATTTATTTGAACCCAGTCTGACTCAGAAATTTCCCCTTTCTTCACCTCTATCAGGAAAAATGAGGCAAAGGTTCCCTCTCCACTTGTTTTCTACAAAATATCTGGAGTCCTCCTGTCCCTCAAAACAGAAGTCCCTTAAGACTTTGCTCAGCAGAGCATGGATATCTTCACTTCAGACCCCACTATGTCCACTCACTCCTACATCTCTTTTTCATTCTTTTCTTCCCTTCATCTTTTGGAGTTAACTTTTCATCTTGGGGTGGGGAAAGTGGAGAGTGAAGGAAACAGAGAAGTACAATTTCACTTGAGTTATCTAGTTTCTTTGTGCCTTGAGTTCACTTGTTGGGTAGATTTTGCCCATGAAATTATGTCCATAAGCTTTTGATCCTCAACAGGCTGTTCTTTGATTCTACAAGTACACTTCTTCCAGAAGTCAACTGTTGCTGCATGTTAGCTGCCCTAATGCCAAAGGTCCACAAGGTACCATAAATATAGGGGATATATGTTGGTTAATAGTTCAAAATATTATTTCATCACAACACTGGGTTCTCCAAACTGTGGGCAAGCCAACTTTATGTTTTAATATAATAAATATGGCAGGAAAAATATTAGTTTTAGTCATAGGAAATTGCTACTAGTTGACCATTTTGACTAGAAGAGCAGAAGAAAATCTCAACACAGAAGTATGATGTCTAGGATATTTTTTCTCAAGGTCTGGTTCAGGTACCATCTGCTTTAGAATAACATGTGGTAGATGCCATGGGGAGTAATAAATTTATTAAAGTGGTGTTAACTGCACCCTACTCCAAACTTTCTGAACAGAAACTCTAGAAGTGAGGTCTGTGAATTTGTATTAATATTTAAAGCCAGCATGCCAGATGATTGGTTATCCTGCCCATATAGCAACCCCCTCTTGGAAGTTTTCATTTGGGGATGGTGATAATGAATTAGCTACCTGAGCCAGCAGCAGTAAGATGATAGATCTTTTTTCAGGGAGCCATCCTTCTGTCTCACTGACCTCAGCCATGGTGGGCTTGTGTAACTTTGTCACGTATACTAACTAAAAATTTACTTTATATTTTTATGTCATTGCTGAATGAGTGATCCATTTCACTTGCAGGAAAGGGAAAACTATTTTTCCTTAGTAAAGCATATTTTATACTAAAGAAATACACAGCAGAATCAAATAAAGAGAAACTCAAGACTGTCTTCTTAACCACTGTTTGTTTAAATAAATAGGAATGTGTCTACATTTAGCATAAGAGGCAAAGAAAAATTGGAAAATATAAGTTGTATTTCTGTAAAATAATACTAGGACTGGAATTTCTGTCCCTAAAACTGAAATTACTTACATAGCATAAAATAAAAGCTATAACTATTGGTAAAAGGATTTGAGTTTACATTAAGTGATAAAATAATAAAAAGTTTATTATTATTTAAAACAACAAGTTAGACTTTTAAGAAATGGACTGCTAACAAAATTTTTATATTAAGATTTTTAAAATATAGAAATATAACTAATGGAGAATTTCATATACTTAGCTACTAATTATAAATTGTAGGCTGGGGATTATATTTGCTTGAATTAAATTATGGGCAAGAGAGAAAACCAAAATATTACCTGGGACAGCAAACCAAGGTGCTGGTTGAGTTGGGCTCATACCAACAAACAAAAAATGTTGAAGAAATTGGAACTTACAATTAAAATGATGTTGGCAAAAGAAAACTGCCATTTATCATGGATGGGTTATATAACTACTGACTTTAAAGCAATATGTGGCCTCAAAAGAAACAAGTTAACCAAGTTTGTTGGTCATTTCAAACATTTTGTTCCAGTATAGTCAGTCTTGATTAACTTTAACCCATCTAACAGGAACCCTTAATTAACTTTGTTTTTTTTTTCTCAAAAAGCTGGGGGAAAAAAATGAGGCAGCATACAAAAAATAAGCTTATAACAAAACTTTACTTTAAAAACTTCCAGCAAGAACTTTCAGAGAATATTTCACATCTGCACCTATTCAGAAAACAACTTTCCAACCTACTAGTCTCTTTACCATACAATTTTATATAGGTCCTAAACATGTAAACTTTTAAAAAATCTGTCATATTTAATATAGCCCACTTCCTAAGGCAACAAAGTAAACCAATCTTCAATATGAAAAAAAAAATGAATATCAAGAATTCTCTTCTTTGCAGTTAATGAGAACACTGAATTAATCTGGAATAATCCATTTACAGAACATTTCCATTTATTAAATTTTAGCTTTAATAACAGAATTTTAGCTTATAACTAAACAGAGTTTCAGTTTAATAACTGTTAACTCTGAGATAGTTGCCAAAAGGAACAACAAAAGGTGATCTAGACAGTAGACACTTAACCTGGGTGTCCACAACCTCTGGCCCTGAACACATTAATTAAAGGACCTCAGGATACCGTCAAGAGTATTGCTGAAATGATGGATCATGGAATCCAAAGGGAATAAGGCCCTTGGGACATGGATTGGGAACGAGTAAAGGAATCAAAAAGCTGTAGGACTCAATTCACAGCCAGTGCTCACGGTGGGGCCTGCAAGTGGAGGTAGGAAAGGTGGGTTGTGAGTGGGCCTGAGGGGTTTGGGAAGTGGAACAATTAGAGGTGAGGATAAGATCAAAATGGTAAATACAAAATCACACATACCTCAGGGAACTGGGAAGAGTGAAGAATGATGAATGAGAAAACTTCAAAACCACCTCATATTAATCTGTTCTTGAGATACTTAAGTGCTTACTTCTGTTTACACCAGCCTCCTAACATAAAGAAGAGCATATGTACACATCTATGCATCCAGAGCAGGAAGGGATAGCCAGCTTGGCAGTTTTCCAGGCTTTAACCTATAAAGGTTGCTAAATCATTTTTCGAACACTAATCATTGCACATGTAAGGGTGTTAAGGATTTCCTAGCAACTGTAACACCTCTCAGGAGGCAGGGCAGTGGGAAGAGGCTCTCCCAGCCTCCTCTCCCCTGAGAGGCTATATGCTGATAATCTATTATCAGCTGGTAAACAGTCAGCAATCTATTGATACTTCCAAAGGGAGTTAGATCAATTTAACTATATTTTGCTGAAGGAGGCATCCAAGTTTGGGGCCAGGATTTCTTCAGAAAAAATAGAGGAAAGGGTGAATGTGCCCATAAACTCTGACCCCTTCTGGTGTTTAAAATTATTAGTTTTAAGGGTCACCAAAAAGACAGAGGATGAGATGGTTGGATGACATCACCGATTCAACGGACATTAATCTGAGCAAACTCTGGGAGTTTGTCCTGTAGTGAAGGACAGGGAAGCCTGACGTGCTGCAGTCCACGGGGTCACAAATTGTCGGACAGGACTGAGTGACTCAACAACAACAACAACAATGAGAAATCCTATGCTGGCTCCCATCCTCAGCCCTGTCAACATTCATTTTATTTTATTTTTTTAACTCATAAAACAAAGAGCAAATTTATTGTTGATATAGAGTCCTTTTACAACATTCATTTTATACCAACACTGTTTCTGGATTGCGTTGTCTCCCTCTAGGTCATTCTCTCTGAAAAGTACTTAAATTGAGTTCCCAGTGAAAATCAGATATTACTAATGTCCTAGTGAATGATATGAGAAGGCCCAGCTTATGAAGGCTCTGGAGAAGGTGAGAAATGTGGGATTACTCTGGGAGTCATTTCTGCCATCTCTTAGGACAGAGAATGTAAACTTCCCAGGGAGCACTTCACCAACAATCTTCAAAGCCAGGAAACTGAAGCAGACTATGGTAGGAAAAAAGGACTTTTGCTTTTAATCCTCTCGTCCTTCTTAGTTCTTAATGAGGAATAGATGGCATCACCCTTCAGACTAATGTGAAATCTCCATTTTAACTTCTTTTCCAAGTTTGGGTTTTCCTGATCTACAACTTTTGTTTAATTTTTGTTTTTCCACCTCTGACTTCCTCTACATTTCTGTAATTTTTTTTTTAAGGTCAGACTACCTGTATATGACTCCTATCTAATCATCTTACCACATCCGTGTTTAAGCAACAAAGTCTAAAGCATACTGTTTGTCTAAGTTGTGTCATAAAAATATATCTCTGTTTTCTCTTGAGGCAGCTGTGATTATTATGGAGAAATTTGAGCTTGGAGTAAAAAGTACAGGCTTGAATCTCAGTTTCTATTACCACCATTGGCATGAGTATGGGACATTTTGTAACTTGTTTTAGACTCCCTTTTATAGTTTGGCCACCTGATGTGAAGAGCTGACCCATTTGAAAAGACTCTGATGCTGGGAAAGATTGAGGGCAGGAGGAGAAGGGGACAACAGAGGATGAGATGGTTGGATGGCATCACTGACTCAATGGACATGAGTCTGGGTAAATGCTGGGAGTTGGTGATGGACGGGGAGGCCTGGCGTGCTGTGGTTCTTGGGGTCGCAAAGAGTCAGACATGACTGAGCGACTGAACTGAACTGAACTGAACTATCACTTGGAAAAGAAAATTGGCAAAATATTCTTGACAGCCATTGAAGAAGCTAGCGATTCAAAAATACCCATGACTTAGGAGTGTTCCTTAAATTATTTTTTTTCATTTTATACAGTGAATTTAGAGAAAACTTACTTACTTTACTCATTTTATGTGATATTAATCACATTGTGTGCATGTAATAGCTAGAGTCTCTTATCCAGTAATAGAGATTGAGATGATACGGGTCATATGCAATCAGTCAGCAAACTCTTCTGGAGAAAATAAATACTTAATGAACCTAGAAGAGGGAGGATGATCCACCTTGCAATGCAGGGGTTACCAGTTCGATTCCTGCTCCGGGAAGTTCCCACATGTGAGCAACAGCCCATGCACCACAACTATTAAGTCAGCACTCTAGAGCCCGGAACCTGTAACTACTGAGCCCAGTGCTGCAACTACTGAAACCTGTGTGCCCTAGAGCCTGTGCTCCACAACAAAAAAAGCCACTGCAATGAGAAGCCTGTACACCACAAGTAGAGAAACCTGTGTGCAGCAATGAAGAAGACCCACCACAGTCAAAAATTAAAATCGAATATATCTTAAAAAAAAAAAAAAAGAGGGAGAACGATATGGCTTGAGAGAGGGATTTGCCAACAGGACTTTCGGGGAAAAGAGTGAATGTATGGGAACTCAAGCAGATTTGTTTGCAGGAAAAGAGAAGTAATGAGAGAGAGAGACAGAGTCAAAGAAGTGATGTGATCCGGGAGCTAGAGAAGATACAGTTGGTCGAGGGCCTTTCTACACTTGATCTTGGCCAAAAGGCCGAGAAGCGATTGGTAGAGGGCCTTTCAAGGTGTGTTTCTGACCTAGAGAGAGGCAATGAACCTGCTGTTGGTGAAGCTCCTGCCAAGCTCTTCCCAGGGAACACCATCTGGGCTAAGCCCTCGGATAACTACGATGGATGATGCTAGCCATTGTCCGAGCGCAAGTGCTGACAAATGCCAGTCATTCCCTGTGTTAGACCACACAAGATAGCAGGAGTACTGTCAATTTTTTTTTTTTTCCCCCAAAAGGGAGAAACCGAAGTCTGGGAAGCCTCCCAGTCCAATGAAGCTGCTGAAATGTTTTTAAAGAGGAGTGTGCAACTTGTGTCTTCAGCTATTTCTTGCACATAGAAAATATTATCTTTTACTGGTGATTAAGTTTGCTACTAGCAAAACATCTATAAAGTACATGTCATGGAAAGATGTGGAATAATCTGCACTGACACTAATGAAAAGGTTTCCTTTCTCCCAGAGTATCTGCCTTCACTCAGCATTTCTCTGTAGGCAAGGTGCTCCCTGGCAAATGTTCTTCCATAGCCAAAGCATGCTACAGTGTCAAGCTATCTGCCAAACCTACTACCTTTTCTTTGTCTTAGCTCTCTCTTTTTCTTTCTTTCTCTTCCTCCTTCCCACCCTCCCTCCCTCCTTCTCTCTCTCCCTTCTTCCCTTTTCCTTACAAATTATTCATTCTTGCAATTTTGCACTTTCCTGCTGCAGATGTGGCTCTAGTGAGAGACAGAGAAGTCTGACTCCGGGTTTATAATGCTTTGGTCCTTTTGAATTAAACCTTTTTTGGATACTCAGTTTGATTTATTGATATATCTCCACTTTAACTGACGCCTTTTGTTTCTGCAGAGAAACAAAACAAATAGGAGATATTTCATTTTATCTAAAGATTTATTATGAAAAACCAACTCACTCAATTTTGGAGGCTAAAAAGTCTCAAGATTTGCCATCTGCAAGCTGGAGATACAGAAAAGGCAGGGGTATGATTCCAGTCCAAATCTGAAGGCTTGAGAACTGGGGGAGCTGGCAGTTTTAAGTCTCAGTCCTGGAACAGGAGAAGACAAAGACTGAGGTCACACTTTAAGCAGGAAGGCAGAGAGGCAAATTCTCCCTTCCTCTGACTTTTATTTTATTTAAACCCTCAATGGATTGGGTGGTACCAACCCATAGTAGAGAGGGCCATTCACTTTACTCAGTCTACTGATTCAAATGCTCATCTCATCTGGAGACACCCTCACAGATACACCTCAAAATATTTAGCTGAATATCTGGACACCCAATGGCCCAATCAAGTTGACATATAAAATTAATCTTCACACTTTCCTAGTTCTGGGTCAGTCCCATACAAATCCTGCATCCTGACTTGGCTCCTGAAATTCCAACCCAACATATTTGTAGTAAGTTCTCCCATTTTCCTGGGTCCAGAATTTAAAGGACACTGAAGGTGCTGTCTGACCCAGGTACAATTCACTGGGCCTGTTAAAACCATTCATATCAGATAGAAACTTGCACCAAGATTCCAGGACTCCAACCCAGTCAAAACTGACAGTCTTCCAACTGAGATCACAAACCCGGTTTCAGGACTTAATGAAGCTCAAGTTCTTGATGTCTCATTGCAAAGAATTTAGTGAAATACAAAGTGATAAGTAAAAAGTTGATTTATTTAGAGAAAACACACTCCATAGACAGAGTGTGGGTCACCAGAGAGGGTGAGTGCAGCCTCAAAATGTATTGTGGTAGATTTTATGGACTGGGTAATTCCATAGACTAGGGTGACTGAGGATGAGATGGTTGGATGGCATCACTGACTCAATGGGCTGAGTTTGAGCAAACTCCAGGAGATAGTGAAGGAAAGGGAAGCCTAGCATGCTGCAGTCCATGGGGTCACAAAGAGTTGTACATGACTTAGAAATTGAACAACAGCAACAACGAGTAGGAGGTACAAGTGTTAATTGCTCAGTTGTGCCCTATTCTTTGTGGCCCTATGAACTGTAGCCTGCCATGGATCTCTGTTCATGGGATTCTCCAGACAAGAATACTGGAGTGGGTAGCCATTCCCTTCTCCAGGGGATCTTCCTGACTCAGGGATGGAACCCAGGTCTCTTGCATTGCTAGCAGACACAGCATGTATCAGATACAACTGAGCCACAAACAGCTCTATAATGAATGGGAGGACTATTCCAAATATTTTGGGGAGGGGCAGAGATTTCCAGAAATCGGGCCACCACCCACTTTTTGGTCTATGATGGTTGGCCTAGAATCCCATGGAAAGAGGAGCCTGGTGGGCTGTAGTCCATAGGGTGGCAAAGAGTTGGACACAATTGAGCACACATGCACTTGGAACTGTCATGGCACCCCTGAGTTTGTCATTAGCTTGCTGATTTGTTACAGTGAGCCTACAGTGAGGATCAAGGTCTAGTCAAAGTTGACTTGTCTGCCATCTTGGACCCATGTGATTCTAATGTTTATGTTGTGTCCTTAGGCTACGTCATTCTTTCAAAGGGTGTGCCTTGCCCCCTTCCCTCCTGTTTCACTACCACTTCTATTTTGTGAACACACTCCAAATTAAATATAAATTTGTTAATTTTGAGCAAGAAGATTATACCACTGACTCATATTAAACTTGTGATTACATAAACATACAAATTTCTTTTCACCAGTATAAGCATTGTAAATAATTTTTTAAAAAATGATAATTTATAGAACTATTGTGACAGGTAATATTAATGAATATTTAACTGAACTTATTTAATGCTATCATCCCATTTTATTAGCCTATAAACCTCAGTGAACTAAGATCATACTTTGCTATTGATGGAGCCTTGGTTAAAATCTAATTTTCTAATTTAATATGCTCTATGGACTATGTACCAGACTCCGAAACTTGCTTCCACTTTCTCTCTCAGTGTCTGTGTTAGGGAGAGGTACCAGTTTCCATAAGAAGCATTCTGGAATAGTGGTTACAGCCATGTGATGTGGAGTCAAATCAAATAGATATCAACCTTGCCATTTGCTGGTTGTATGATGCTGGGTATCCCAGGTAACTTAGCTGATTTAGTTTTTTTTTTTTTTTTTACTATAACATAATAAGACATCTAATATGATTTTTACAGAGATCAATTGAAATAAAGTACAGCACCTAATATACATGGAATAATACAATGTTAGCCATTATTATATGCATCATATCAAAGTTTAGTAAACATTTCAACTACAAACTTGTCTAGTTCTATTGAGGAAGATAAAACAAGGTGCCCATGATTATTATAGGTGTTGTTCAGTCGCTAAGTCATGTCTGACTCTGTGACCCCATGAAATGCAGCATGCCAGGCTTCTCTGTCCATCACTATCTCCCTGAGTTTGCTCAAACTCATGTTTATTGTGTCAGTGATGCCATCCAACCACCTCATCCTCTGTCACCCCTTTCTCCTCTTGCCCTCAATTTTCCCCAGCACTAGGGTCTTTTCCAACGAGTCAACTCTTCCTATCATGTGGCCAAAGTATTGGAGCTTCAGTTTCAGCATCAGAATATTCAGAGTTGATTTTCTTTAGGATTGACTGATTTGATCTTCTTGCTGTCCAAGCAACTCTCGAGAGTCTTTTCCAACACCACAGTTCAAAAGCATCAGTTCTTTTGTCCTCAGTCTTCTTTATGGTCCAACTCTCACATCCATACATGACTACTGGGAAAACCATAGCTTTGACTAGATGGATCTTTGCCAGCAAAGTAATGTCTCTGCTTTTTAATACACTGTCTAGGTTTGTCATAGCTATTCTTCCAAGGAGCAGGCATGTTTTTATTTCATGGCTGCAGTCACTGTTCACAATGATTTTGGGGCACAAGAAAATAATCTGTCCCTGTTTCCATTGTTTCCCCAAATATTTGCCATGAAGTGATAGGACTAGAAGCCAAGATCTTAGTTTTTTGAACACTGAGTTTTAAGCCAGCTTTTTCATTCTCCTCTTCCACTTTCATCAAGAGGCTCTTTAGTTCCTCTTCACTTTCTGCCTTTAAAGTGGTATCATCTGTATATCAGAGGTTGTTGTTATTTCTCCTGGCAGTCTTAACTCCAGCTTATGATTATAGTTTTCAGTAAAACATTCCTTTCTGTTTAACATAGAAGGACTAATATGACTATACCTAGCTATCATAACTCACAAAATCTTTTTCATAATTATGCCATCTAGCTGTTTTATCAATTCATGTGTACGTGGGCTCAGTTGTGTTGGACTCTTTGAGATGCCATGGACTGTAACCTGCCAGACACCTCTGTCCATGGGATTTCCCAGACAAGAATACTGGAGTGGGTTGCTATTTCCTTCTCCAGGGGATCTTCCTGACCCAGGGATCAAACCTGTATCTCTTGTGTTTCCTGCATTGTCAGGTGGATTCTTTACCACTAGTGCTACCTGGGAAGCTTATTTTTGTTTAAGTGACATACAGTAGCTGGCACTAAGACATAGTTACCTGAATGCCAATAAAATCTAGTGTAATATATAGAACAAAAGTAACAAAAATTCAGAATTCATTACTATTGTCAAAAATTTAAATTATATTTTAGAGCACAAATCACAGAAAAAAGATAAAAAATAATTTCAATGATATTTATTCCACTTTCATTTTTATTTCACTAAAATAATTTTTAGGTTATCTATTTAGTTTTTTTGTATACAAGTAAAGTGTCCAGTAAAAACCTTTATACAGACCCAACTGGGAAATTTACACAGCTATGTGATATTCTGTGTTGTGCTCGCTTTAGTCATTCTGACTCATTGTGACCCCATGAACTGTAGCCCACTAGGTTCCTCTGTCCATGGGACTCTCCAGGCAAAAATACTGGAGTGGGTTGCCATACCCTTCACCCGGGGATCTTCCTGACCCAGGGATGGAACCCACATCTGCTGTATTGCAGGCAGATTCTTTACTGCTGAGCCACCAGGGAAGGCCCTTACCAAGCTATATACTTCATAATAATCACATATGAAGGAAATTCTTTTTATAGAATTAAGCTTTCCTAGGCTTTACTTGGGGCTTTCCTGGTAGTAAAGAATCTGCCTGCGATATAGGAGACCTGGGTTCGATCCCTGTGTCAGGAGGTTCCCCTGGAGAAGGAAATGGCAACCCACTCCAGTATTCTTGCCTGGGAAATCACATGGACAGAGGAGCCTGGTGGGCTACAGTCCATGGCATCTCAAAGAGCCAGACATGACTGAGCAACTAACACTTTCACTTCCAGGCTTTATATATAAAACAGTATAGTATATTGTAGTTTGTTAAAAACCATTTTGCTGAGGTATGACTGACATACAAAAAGGTGTACATATTCAATGGACACAAATGGATGAGTCTGGAGATTTCTGTTTCTTGTCTTTTGCGGCATTTGGCTAATGCTCCTAAAACAAATGCTGAGGAAAATATAGAAAGTTTATACCCTTTCACTGCAGATGTTGAAAAATAGAATCAGGCAATGTACTTTGAAGGACTTTGAAAAAACATGTGGATATACATTCTTTTTTTTTTTTTTTTTTCATTTAATAATTCACTGCTTTTAAGCACCAGTGCACTCTAGGTACTATTCTAATCACTGGAAACAGAAGTAAATGAAACAAAGTCCCTGCCCTCATGGAGTATATACTCCCGCAGAGGCACAGCAATAAACAAATCACTCAACAAAGCAATAAAAAGCACAATATAATGATATATGCTATAAGGAACAGTGAAGAAAGGTGAGGGGAGTATCATGTCTTGGTAGGATCTTTATTTAGGACGGTAAGGAAAGACATCTCATGTAAAGCGATATTTGAGAAGAGAATTGAAAAAGAAGTAATGGTTTGAGACACACAAATAATTTGGGAAAAAAAAAAAAAGCATACTGGTCAGATGCAAAAAAAGATGCAAAGGCCTTGAGGTAGGAGTATGCTTGCTGTGTTTGACATACAAGAGGTCTTTCTAGGTAAAAGTACAGAAAGCCAGAGAAAAAGAAGCAAAAGATTAACTTCAAAGTTCATGCATCAGTGGATGGGATTGTAGCAACAGGTCATATAGGGTCTTGGAGGTCCAAGTAAAGGCTTGGTCACTTGCTCTTTTTGAATGGTTTTGAGTCAAGAAAAGACATGATTTGATTTATGTGTTAAAAGAATAACTCTCATTGTTGAAATATCTCTCAGTGTTGAAAAGTAATAAGGAGATCAATTAGAAGGCCTTTACCACAGTCTAGGTGTGTGATGATGGTGGCTACCAGTGGAGATCTTTGAGAAGTGACTGGATTCTGATATATTTATTCTGGATGTTATGTGGAGCAACTGACTGATTTAGAAGAAGACTAGTTAAATCAGAGAAAGCAAATCTACCAGGTGTTAGGCAATCATATGAAACCTCCAATGGGAAACTTCTGAAATTACTTTATTATTGAATTTTAACTCAATATTATGCAATTTGATGAATGTATAATTAAGTGCAAGACCACTGACTATTTAAGCAGACACAGAACTAGTCATAAGCAGAACATCAGGGGGACACGGCAGAAACATACACTCACCCATTTATACAAACTACTGTAACTCTAGAGCCCACATTCATAGTGTTTTCAATGTAGAGACACATCACAGTAATGTTATTAAGATAAACTCAACATAATTTCTGTATAGAAAAGATCATTTCCACTTATCAAACTGGACCTATTTTGGAAGGAATAAACATGTAGATGATGTCATGCAATTAAGTTTACTTCTGTATTTTGTTGTTGTTGTTTAGTCACTAAGTCATGTCAAGTTCCTTTGCAACCACATGGACTGTAGCCCATCAGGCTCCTCTGTCCATGGGATTTCCCAGGCAAGAATACTGGAGTGGATTGCCATTCCCTTCTCGGGGATCTTCCTGACCCAGGGATCTCTTGCATTGGCAGGCAGATTCTTTACCTCTGAGCCATCAGGGAAGCCCTTACTTCTGTATAATAAATCACTGTTGAAATGAGATTGCATCACTAGTGACTCTTGCGATCCCATGGACTATAGCTCTCCCCGCCTGGTGGCTCAGATGGTAAAGAATGTGCCTGCAGTGTGGGAGACCTGGGTTAGATCCCTGGGTTGTGAAGATCCCCTGGAGGAGGGCATGGCAACCCACTCCAGCATTCTGTCCTGGAGAATCCATATGGGGGATCCACAGGGGAGCCTGGCAGGCTACAGTCCATGGGGTCACAAAGCTTCGGACATTACTGAGCAACTAAATACAACTGAAATGAGAGAGAGAGAGAGTTTGACATAGTTATGCAACAGACCTAGAGTGAATGAGAAAAAGTAATCTGGCTGATGCAAACCTAACATTTGCTCTCCTCTTCCTTGGTTACAGAACTGATTTTTAGCTGAACACATGATTGTCTGAAATAAAGAGTATTTTTCACCCTCAGCTACAGTTAAATATCAATATGGGACTTATTTTTTAATATGGAATGTAAACAGAAACTGTGGGCAACTTCTGAAAAGTGCCCTTAAATGAAAGCAAAGTATCTTTCATTGTCGTTTTTTCTCTCCTGCTAGCTGAAACTAAATGTGACTGCTGGAGCTTGAGTAGCTATCTCAAGCCATAAAATGGAAGCCACTTGTGGAGAACAGGAAGCAACAAGAAGTAGAGAGGCAGGCTCGTTAACACTAGCACCGCCTGGGAAGCCTGTAAAGAGCCTTATGTACTGGTAATTGCACCCAGGACTGCTTACATCCAAAATGGGACTTCTATTTTCTATCTTGGCTTCCCTTGGTGGCTCAGTTAAAGAGTCTGCCCGCAATGCGAAAGGCCTGGGTTTGATCCCTGAGTCAGAAAGATCCTCCTGGAGAAGGAAATGGCAACCCACTCCAGTATTCTTGCCTGGAGAATTCCATGGACAGAGGAGCCTGGTGGGCTATAAACATGGGGTCACAGTCAGACACGACTAAGTGACTTCCTCTTTCAACTTTAATCTTGTTGAAGCTGCTGCTATTTTGAACTTTTTATCCCTTGTGGCTGAATCTAATCTTACCTGATACAGACTGCAACATTAAAGAATGAAAATTTTCCATGGAACAGTCTTAGGACTGACTATTTCTTTAGTATAAGTGAAAAAGAACTATAATATAAAGTATGCTGATAAAATCATCCCAGAAAACTTCATAACCAGTTGTGGTTGACTGTAAAATACCCTTTCTAGTGACTAAAGGGTTTGGGGCTCTACACTGTGAATTCCAGCTTGGTAATTATTATCTTCTTAAGTGAGCATACATTCAAAGAGTAAATATGCTTTCTTAGATCCATAACTGGCACACTAATAGAGTCAATTATGTTTACTTTTCCTGTTTCTAAGGAGATTCCATCTAGTTTTTTCTTTTCAATTATCTCTGAACTTTTGACCAAAGATTAAAGGTCATTAAAAATTCATTTAGCTCATTCATAATAGTTCTCTTAAAGTATAAAGATGTCAGCTTAGCAACCACATTTTAAGTTAAAAATATTACAGTGTTTTAAAATAATTAAATTTGAGGGGGAAAAGGAAAAACAACTTTTCTAGCTATCTTTGGACATTTCTAAAAAAAAAATTGTGGAAGGATTAACCATTGAATAATCTGGTTTCTAGTTCTCATCTGTATTTCTAGATGAAAGGGCTTGATACCTTTGAATAACCAACAAGTTTCTCTTGCTTATTCTTAGTAACCATTTGAGGCTATTCCCACAATTCCATTTAAAACCCCATAATTAAAAATCTAGATGAAGAGAAAAACTTCACTATAAATATACCCACTTCTTTCTGTATGCCTTGGGTTGCAATTTTTCCATTAAATGATGTGGAAGATTTGAGCTAGAGGGCATAAAAGCCTTATGACTTTGAAATTACCGTTAAGTATTATAACTGGTGACTGTAATTAGAAGATAAGTGCCAGGTAATAAAAATGTAAACATAGGACAATTTCTGCCGTTAAACTAGAATTTGAGCTATGCCATCTATAATCTCTTTTGGATCGACTGCCTGAAACTGTATTAGCTGAGAATTTTGAGAAAACTTTATTATTCTATTATTCTGTCTCATGTGCATCCCACAATCACAAACTTAAACAAAGGCACCCAATAAATTGCAGCATAGAGTTCAGTAACAAGAAATCACAGTAACTCTTTATGGTTAAAACAAAATTGTTAACAATATTGCAATAAAATTCATAGCACTAAATAGGAAATGGTTTCCATCTAAAGTATTTGATCTATATTATGTCAAAGAATCATGTAAGTTATTATAATAAAGTTGAAATTATTGGAGAATAAAGTTGGGCAGTAAACATTGGCTGTACTAAAAGGGAATGAGCCTTAGATCACAGGATGGCTGAGAGCACAGACTTGTCAGAAAGACCTTGATCAATTTTTGGCTTTAATATTTACTGATTTTAATAGCTTGTGAAAGCAACTTAACTTCTTTAAGATTTCAGTTCAGTTCAGTCACTCAGTCATGTCCAACACTTTGTGACC
The DNA here is from genome assembly GCF_019320065.1 of Cervus canadensis. Lineage (NCBI taxonomy): Eukaryota > Metazoa > Chordata > Mammalia > Artiodactyla > Cervidae > Cervus > Cervus canadensis. Next base: position 90,738,260 of record NC_057386.1, read on the forward strand.
CCACAGACTTTAAGCTTTAGTTCTCATATAGAAAATTTTCTATATCATGAGTGTTCATATGTGCTCACTCGTGTCTGACTCTTTGTGACCCCATGGACTGTAGCCTGCCAGGCTCCTCTGTCCATGGGGATTCTCCAGGCCAGAATACTGGAGTAGGTTGCCATGTCCTCCTCCAGGGGAATCTTCCCAACCCAGGGATAGAACTCAGGTCTCCCACATTGCAGGCAGTTTCTTTACTATCTGAGGTAGTATGCCACTAATTTAGTTTAGGATTCACCATCAATTTGAAAGCAGATTTGTTGGAAAAATTGAAACATTATTATATCAAATATATACATATATATACATGTGAATTGCAAGACATTGATTCTGAAAAGTTGAAATTGTAAAAATATGTCTCAGACTCTAGGAAATACATATGCTAAGAAACATTTGCATTTGAGGATGCCTTTAGTTCTTATTTACTTTTAGAATTTCCTATAACCCCAGTTTTCAGCACTATATTATCAGTATCCATAAAAGTGTGATAATCTAATAAAAGGTGATAAAGTAAATAATATTTATAGGTAATAATTTCGATTTTAAACTTTAAAACAATGTAGAATTGAACAAAAGGAAAAAAGCTGTAGAGTTGCTTTTCTTTCCTTTGAAGCAGTGAATATTATTTTATGGGTATGCACAGGTAAAATCATCAGTGCTTTTAGGATTCTTTTTCAGTTTTATTGAGATATAATTGACATAACACTGTATTAGTTTTAGGTGTACAATATAATGATTTAATCAATGTATATATTAAAAACAATTACAGTAAGCTTTTCCAATATCAGTCACCTCACATGGTTATAAATTTTTTCTCACATATCTACCCTTGTAACAACTTTCACGTATACAATACAGTATTGTTAGCTCTGGATACCATGCTGTACATGGTTTTATCCTTTCATCTCTCAACAGCTTTGGTGTAAAAATAAATGTGTTGGGTTGTACAGTGGTAAATATGAAAATAAGGGAAAAGATTTGATATTGAGACATTCCTCCTACCTCCTCCCACCATATTCAAAAAGTCATTATGCTTTTTCTTTTTACACGGAAAAGTAGCTTTTTTCTTTTTTTAACTAGCTCAGGACACTTGCTTTAGAAGTAGCTCACCTGGCTAAAGAATACACATTCTACTGGTTACAAAATCAATCCATCCAAGTCCAGCTACACACCTCAAACAACTTCAAGTGGATCAATGAGACAACATTCCGCTTTTGTAAAAAAAAAAAAATAAGAACAATAATAAAATTTGGTTTGCATATATGTGTGAATATTCAGCTTAAATCATATGAGGTGATATAATGAAATCTAAGTGTGTGTTTTGTCTCTATAAAACCCGAGTGTCATTAATTTAGTTCAGAGTTTGCTCCATCTTTGCTATGATCAAGAAACAATATCATAGTTCTATCATAATAAACTGCCTCCAGACCCATTTATGTTCTGTGGTGCTCAATTTCAAGATGTTAGAACTGATTGAAGCCAAAGTTGTGTGCACGGGAAGTGCAGAAGAAAGACAAAAGGGAGAGGAAACTTCATGTGTTTGCAAACATAAGTGAGGAGATGTACCACAGGAAAAAGCTTAGAAAGTGAAGTCACAAGAGGGGTTCAGACAGTAATGAGAAGGGTCAGATGTTTGGTGAAATGTCTGCAAGAAGCAGGGCAAAGGTTAACTGAATTCTGACAAGAGAATGCACTGGTAACATACTTTACACATGAACATCACAAATGATCAAAACCAAAATCAAATTGATAACATTCTTTGTAGCCAAAAATGGAGAAGCTGTATACAGTCAGAAAAAACAAGACCTGTAGCTGACTATGACTCAGAGCATCATCTTCTCATAGCAAAATTCAGGCTTAAATTAAAGAAATAAGGGAAAACCAGTAGGCCAGCCAGGTATGACTTAAATCAAATCCCTTATGAATATATGAAGGTGACAAGTAGAGTCAAAAGATTAGATCTAGTAAACAGTGTGTAGTAAACAGTATCCCCAAAGACCTATGGATAGAGGTCCATAACATTGCACAGGAGGCAGTGAACAAAACCATCCCAAAGAAAAAGAAAAGCAAGAAGGCAAAGGGGTTATCTGAGGAGTGGTTACAAATAGCTGAAGAAAGAAGAGAAGTGAAAAGCCAGGGAGAAAGGGAAAGGTACACCCAATTAAACACAGAGTTCCAAAGAATAGCAAGAAAAGACAAGAAGGCCTTCTTCAATGAACAATGCCTAAAAATTGAGAAAAACAACAGAAGGGGAAAGACTAGAGATCTCTTCAGGAAAATTGGAAATATCAAGGGAACATTTTGTACAAAGATGGGCACAATAAAGAACAGAAATGGTAGAGGCCTAGTAGAAGCTGAAGATATCAAGGAGATGGAAGGAATATATGGAACAACTGTAAAGAAAAGATCTTAATGAATGAACCATGGCACCAGTTCCCAAGAAGGCAGTACTAAAGAATATTCAAACCTTCGGACAATTGCAGTCATCTCCCATGCTAGTAAGGTCATGCTTAAAATCTTACATGCTAGGCTTCAGCATTACATGAACCAAGAACTTCCAAGCTGTCCAAGCTGGGTTAACAAATGACAGAGGAACCAAAGATCAAATTGCCAACATTTGCTGGATCATAGAGAAAGCAAGGGAATTCCAGAAAAACATCTACCTCTGTTTCATTGACTATGCTAAGGCCTTTGACTGTGTGGATCACATAAACTGCAGAAAATTCTTAAAGAGATGGGAATACCACACCATATTACCTGTCCCCTGAGAAACCTGTATGCAGGTCAAGAAGCAACAGTAAGAACCCTGTATGGAAATGGCAACCCAAGCCAATATCCCTGCCCAGAGAATCCCATGGACAGACAAACCTGGTAGGCTACAGTCCATGGAGTAGCAAACAGTCACACATGACTGAGCAACTCACACACACATGAACAACTGATTGGTTCAGGATTGAGAAAGAAGTATGACAGGCCTGTCTGTTGTCATCCTGTTTGTTTAACTCATATGCTGCACACATCATGAGAAATGCCAGGCTGGATGAGTTACAAATTGGAATCAAGATAGGCAGGAGAAACATCAACAGCCTCAGATATGCGGATCATACCACTCTAATGGCAGAAAGCCAAGAGGAACTAAAGAACCTCTTGATGAGGGTGAAGGAGGAGAGTTAAAAGGCTGGTTTAAAACTAAATATTAAAAAAACTAAGATCATGGCATCTGGCCCCATTACTTCATTGCAAATAGAAGGGGGGAAGGTGGAAGCTGTGATAGATTTCCTCTTCTTGGGCTCTAACATCACTGTGGATGGTGACTGCAGACATGAAGTCAGAAAATGATTGGTTCTTGGCAGGAAAGCTATGACAAACCTAGACAGTATGTTGAAAAGCAGAGACATCACTCCACCAACAAAGGTCCGTATAGTCAAGGTTATGATCGTCCCAGCAGTCACATACGGTTGTGAGAGCTGGACCCTAAAAAAGGCAGAGCACCAAAGAGCTGATGCCTTCAAACTGTGGTACTGGAGAAGACTCCTGAGATTCCTTTGGACCGTGATGAGATCAAACCAGTCAATCTTAAACAAAATCAATCCTGAATACTCATTGGAAGGACTGATGCTGATGCTGAAGCTCCAGTCACCCGATATGAACAGCCAGCTCATTGGAAAAGACCTTGATGCTGGAAAAGATTGAGGGCAGAAGGAGAAGAAAACATCAGAGAACGAGATGGCAGGATGGCACCACTGATGCAACAGACTGGAACTTGGGCAAACTTTGGGAAACGGTGAGGGGCAGGGAGGCCTGGTGTGCTGCAGTCCATGGGGTCTCAAAGAATCAGACAGGACTGGGTAACCGAACAGCAACAACGTGGCCTCTTTGTAACAATTAATGAACCAGTATCCATAAATTATTATTAACTAAAGTCTATCGTCTATTCAGAGTCCCTTAGTTTTTACTTAACATAGTTTTCTATTCAGGATCCTATCCAAGATTCCACATTATGTTTAGTTATCATGTCTCTTTAGGATTGTGCTTTGGCTGTGATAGTTTCTCCTTAGAATGTGACAGGCTCTGACTTTCCTTAGATGCAAGGCCATATTTAGGGAGTGTAGAGTAAGGCTCTACCTTCTCCACGGTGAAAATGTATCTATATAATTTATTTGTTTGTTTGGGTTATATAATTTATTTGGATTTCTTCTGCACAGGAGATATGACTTGTCTCCCTCATTTATTAATTTATTCATCTGTATGAACTTATGAATATTTATATTTCTCATTATAATACAATACTACTTTATTTTATTGCTCTAATTGTTGCAGCTTTGGCCACCGGGAGCTCTTTCAGTTGACTGTGTACCCTTTGACATACCCCATATCAATATATTTTTAAAGGACCCCTTTTTAATATAAGCTCTAATGCTAGAATATGCCTAATTTTTCTGGAGATGAACCACTGTGAAAAGACATTGTGAAAAAAAATCATAACTTTGCAATGTGAAAAGCAAGTGATGATTATTCCAATAGTCAATGTTGAAAATGTGAGGTAATAAAAGGATAGAAGAAGTGGCAGGACACTATGCAAAGCGTTATGGACACAATAGGATCTTTCACGGGTAGAGAGCTTGATAATGGGGCCCAAAGTTCTCTCTAAGCCTTTTAAATCATTGTCCATATTTAGCAAAACAAGATAGTATGAGCTTTTGTCAGATGTACACATTAAAAATCCTGAACACTGTATTCATTATTTTAGTTTAATATGTAGCAGGAAGGCATCTGTATCACTTTGGGAAAATCATAAGAGTCCAGGTTGCTTACCAGACTCAGATTCAGAAATACTTCCTCTCTTTGGGAATTGGACTACCTCAGTTTTGCAAACTGAAGCTGAAGCTCCAATACTTTAGCTACCTGATGTGAAGAGCCAATTCATTGGAAAAGACCCTGATCCTGGGAAAGATTGAGGGCAGGAGAAGAAGGAGGCACAGAAGATGAGATGGTTGGATGATATCACTGACTCAATGGACAATTTGAGAAAACTCCAGGAGATAGTGAAGCCTGGGGTGCTGCAGTCCATGGGGTCACAGAGTCAGACACAACTTAGTGATTGAACAACAAAATTTTGCGAAACTCTATTAAGTAAAATTCTTTTCTGACTTGTAGGTGACATTTTTAAAGAAATTATGGGCCTAGTTCTTCCACTGCTGGAAGAGTTGTGCTGGAAGAAAATTCCTAGGTTTTCAGGAAAACAGGTCAAAGGTTCAGTGGGGACAAATACTAGAGGAAAGAAAATGATTTCTTGTACTACCCAAACCCACAAACACAAAAATCTTCTAGCGTTCTTCTTTAATCAGTACTGTAAAAGTGGAAGCATGCTATTACCAGAAGAAAACAAAGAAACAAACAAAAAAAAAGAATCAGATCTAAGGGTAATCTTTCATGCCCATGCTCATGTATTGAATCATCGCTCCACTCCACGATGAACACCAATCACTACGCCACTTCTTAGGAACAAAAGTGCTATATAAAAAGCAAGACAGTGCTAAAGTTAAGATAGTTCCTCAGATTATACTGATAATTCTGTCCACTTACTACTTTTTAAGATCAATGCACTTGGAGGAAATAGTTGTAATTGCCAGTTGTCAATTGTGTGACCTGAACAACTGTTGTCTCTGAGTCTCACTTTTTCTTTTTAACCTAGTAACTTAGTTCTTTAGGTTGTTGTGAGAATTCAAAGAGGAAAAACCATGCATCAAGGTTAAAATTAGGGATATCAATATCTACATATAATACAAGTTGTCAGTTACAAATGCCAACTGATTCAACTACCTAACATCTAATCAGAACTTAAAATATCTGGAGATTAAAATCCCCTAAATGGTGTGCACATTTCCTTCACCTGTAGCACACATTAGTGAATTCAAACTGTTGCTCATTTTTCATTAAATCCTCTTGATAATTCTGTGTGGTCAGTACATTACAAGGCTTATTATCTACTTTCCAGTGGAAGGAAATCGATGAGAGAAAGTTGTGAATCACCCTCGTGAATCATTAATTGAATGAAATATTACCACATTTCTCCAGTTGTACTAGAGGATTCTGATGGTTCTTCCTTTTTTAAATTAGTACAACTAGAAAACCAGAAAATTAAAGTAGAACTAAATGCTTTCTAAATCACTTCTCTGGTCATCACATTCCTATTCCCTTGTTTTTCAACAGGGAATAACACAAAACGCTATTTTTTGAAGTTCTAACTTGCTGCAGTTTAAATGTTATCAAAGCCAGTTTATGTAGCTTACCATGTATTTCTACTGCTTGTTCAAGTATGCACTGAATTTATTTCAGTTCATGATTTGTGTTTTAATGCCAAGGTAACATGGGCTGACCTTTGGTTCATAATGTGGTAAATGGAATTCCCTTTGGGCAACAGTTCCAAACACATCTATTCTGTTATCATCAATTGTCTTGATGATAAAATAGTAGCCTAAATTGGTAAATTTGTAAAAACAAGATTTTTTCCCTTCTATTTTATTTTGAAACTGTAAGAATAAGAATGCTGTGACATAGACAGTGGGTATAATTGCTAATTAAATACCAAGAAAACAAGTGGGTTTTATTGCTTTTCTTGGATCATAAGAATAAAACACAAAAACAGCCTATGGGCTCATAAGGGCTTGAAATTTCTTTCTGAAAAGCCGTGTGCAGAGAATATATTTACAGGAGAGAAAGACAAAGAGAAATGCAGAGAATGAGAGGGAATCAGAAGAGCATTCCCAAGGGATAACTCTATCTAGAATTTGGAAACTAAAAACAGGAAGCTAATGGACCACATCACCAGCAAATCTGAGTGTAAATGAGGGGGATTAGTGAAAAGTAGGTTTGAATTCTAAAAGACTGTTTCATACAAGTTCATCATCATTACTGTTAATCTCCTAGCTTCTGTTATTTTCAGCATCCAATAACACAAATTACAGCCCTGTTCATTTATGCCTTCTCCCATTGATTCATTCATTCACCCATTTATTCTTTCACCAAATAATTTATCGAATGTCCAAAACAAGCAGAATCTTTTCTTTCCCTCTGATCTGTGGTTCCAGAGAAAGACACTCACTAAAGTGCTTCTGGTGGATCTCACTGAGTCACAGTACTTTTATTTCTGTTAGCAAATGAGCCCGGAAAAGTGCACGTGGTCCTGGGTGGGCATCCGGAAGCTCTGGGCTCCCCACACAACTCTGCACAGCAAACACACTGTGGAGGGAGAGGACAGCTGCGTGGTGAGACTCTCCCAGGATCCCATGGGGCTTAAGTTGGTTCAAATAATGTTTTCATTGTTTCAAGTATGCATGAACTTTCCAGACTCCTGCTTATCACCTTCCCAGGAGAACAACTTCTCCTTTCTGTGTATGAGTGATTCTACAAGACTCATTTAGACCTTTTAGGATCCTGATAGGGTCTTCCCTGGGTGGCTCAGCAGTAAAGAATTTGCCTGCAATGCAGGAAACCTGGGTTTCATCCCTGGGTCAGGAATATCCTCTGGAGAAGGGAATGGATACCCACTCCAGTATTCTTGCCTGGGAAACCCCATGGACAGAGGAGCCTGGTGGGCTAAAGTCCATGGGGTTGCAGAGTCAGACACCACTGAGTGACTAAGGCATGCATACAGAGGATCTAGATAATTTATGTTAAGATACACGATTTCACTTCTCCCAGGTCCCAACTTGAGTTGTAGCCATTTTTAACCTCTTACTGTTAATCACATCAATCTTATATGACAGATCCAGAATTTTCTTAAAATAAATACTCAATGCCTGTAATAAACCTTTCATCAAGGGCCATTTGGGACTTTAAATTTGGTTTAATGTTTCTACCACCCATGTGTGGTACATCTCTTTATTTTGTATCAAGATTTTTTTTTCTGATATTGATTATATAGAATTAGTCAATCAGATCTGTTGCCTGAGCTTTAAAACCCTTAATTGAGCCACTGAACTTTTACACAAGACAAGCTTTTATTGAGAACTTTGTTTTTGCCAGACATAATACTGGGTGCTGGGGTACAGAGATAGATGAAACAAAACCTTTACTTTCTGGTAACTTAGCATTTAGTAGAAAAGTCAAGTCAATACATTAACTATTCACTTGGATAGTTCTTTTCAAACAGGACTACTTTGGATGTCCATTCTATATGTTTTGATAGTTTATTTTCAATTTTTAAAAATTATTATACAATTTACAGAAAACTGTTTTCTGTTTTTAGTGTATATTTTTGTGAAGTTTGGCAAATGCAAACATTTGAGTAACCACCATCACCACATTCACGATGGTTTAAGGAGTTCCACCCCATTCCCAAACTCTTTTATTCTTCTGTGTGGTCACCCACACCCACCCCAACCCCACACTCACACACACACACATACAGAGTCCCTAGCAACAAATTAGGAGAACTGCTCTTACAACTGAATCTTTTCCAGAATGTCTTCTAGAGTAAAATCATAGACGTATTTATATACGACAGACATTTTGTGTCTGACTTTTTCACTTAGCTTCCCAGGTGTCTCAGACGGTAAGGAATCTACATGTGATGCAGGAGGCCCATGTTCAACTCCCAAGTTGGGAAGATCCCCTGGAGAAGGTATAGGTACCCACTCCAGTATTCTTGGACTTCCCTGGCAGCTCACATGGTGAAGAATTCACCTGTAGTTGAGGGAGACCTGGGTTCAACCCCTGGGCTGGGAAGGTCTCCTGGAGAAGGAAATGGCAGCCCACTCCAGTATTCTTGCCTGGAGAATTCCATGGACAGAGGAGCCTGGCAGCCTACAGTTCATGGGTCGCAAAAAGTTGGACACGACTGAGCTACTAACACAACACTTTTCACTTAGCAAAACACACTGATTATTCATCTACATTGCTGACTACATCAGTAGTTTATTACTATTATTATTATTATTGAGTGAGTAGTACTCAATTACACAGACACCATGGTTTATTTATTTTCCTGCTGAGACACATTTGGGTTGTTTTACATTTTAGGATATTATGAATAAAACTGCTACACACATTTATGTACAGGCTTTGATGTGGACATAGGATATCAATTTACATGGTAAACATCTAGGAATGCAATTCCTGGGTTACATGGCTCGTGTGTTTCATATATAAGAAGTTGCCAAATTGTTCTCTACAGTAACTGTGCCAATTTATTAATCTATCAGCATTATGTGACAGTTCGAGTTCTTTGCATCTTGATGAGCACTTGGTATTACACACCTCCTTTTTTTATGTTAACCATTGTTATAAGTGTATAGTAATATCTCTTTGTGATTTTTTAACCTTTGTATTGTCCTAATTATTTATCTCAGTTGATAAAGAATCTGCCTGCCATGCAGAAGACCTGGGTTCGATTCCTGCGTTGGGAAGATCCCCTGGAGAAGGAAATGGCAACCCACTCCAGTATTCTTACCTGGGAAATTCCATGGACAAAGGAGCCTGGAAGATTACAGTCCATGGGGTCGCAAGAGTCGGACACTACTTAGCAACTAAACCAACAACTATAGTTTACTTATTTTTTATTTCTATGTCTTCTCTGGGAAAGCACGCAAATCTCTTGCCCACTTATCTATTATATTATTTCCTTATTAAGTTTTGAGAATTCTATTATATATGTATGTATATATATATAACACACACACACACACACATATATGTATATATAACACATTTCCTGAGTGCTGAGAATGAATGGATGTTGAATTTTGTAAATGACGATTTCTGAATTGAGAATTTCATATCTCTTTCCTCTTAATTAGTCTGCTAAATGGGGAATTATATGAATTTTTTTTGGTCCAGATCATAATGTCTCTTTGTGCATGTTAATTTACATTTTCAGCTTAAATGAACATTCACTCTGATGATACTAAGTATAGTGTTATAATTGTCAATTAGCTCAGTTTGGTTGACAGTGTTGTTCAGGTGCACTACATCCCTGCAGAATTTCTATTTAGCAATTTCACTGATCAGAGAGAGAAAGGTAGAAATCTCCAACTACAACTGTTAGTTGTACATTTCTTTTCTCAGTTCTTTCAGTTAAATATTTTTGTTTGTTAAAATTTTGTTGTTGGATGCGTGTACATTTAGGATGGGTATACTTTTCTTGGTTAATTGACCACTTTTCCATTATGGAATATACTTCTTTATAGGTAGTAATATGCCTTGTTCTAAAGTCTACTTTAATATTAATATTGCTACTCTGCCTTCCTTTAGTGTTTAAATTTTAACATCTTTATATTTTATGTTTAAATTCGGTTTTCTGTAGAAAACCTATATTTGGGTCTTAATTTTTTAATTCTATTTAAAAATTTGTTTCTTCTATTATATTGATGTCATTAGACCATTCACAATTAGTGTAATTTATGGATATAATAAATTCAGTACAGTCGTTCAGTTGTGTCTGACTCTTTGCGACCCCATGGACTACAGCATGCCAGGCTTCCCTGTTTATCACCAACTGCCGGAGCCTACTCAAACTCATGTCCATCGAGTCGATGATGCCATCCAGCCATCTCATCCTCTGTCCTCCCCTTCTTCTCCTGCCTTCAACCTTTCCCAGCATCAGGGTCTTTTCTAATGAGTCAGCTTTTTGAATCAGGTGGCCAAAGTATTGGAGTTTCAGCTTCAGCATCAGTCCTTCCAATGAACACCCAGGACTGATCTCCTTTAGGATGGACTGGTTGGATCTCCTTGCAGTCAAAGGGACTCTCAAGAGTCTTCGCAACACCACAGTTCAAAAGCATCAATTCTTTGGCACTTAGCTTTCTTTATAGTCCAAATCTCTAGCTTTGACTAGATGGATCTTTGTTGGCAGAGTAATGTCTCTGCTTTTTAATATGCTGTCTAGGTTGGCCATAGCTTTTCTTCCAAGGAGCAAGTGTCTTTTAATTTCATGGCTGCAGTCACCATCTGAAGTGATTTTGGAGCCCAAGAAAATTAAGTCTGTCACTGTTTCTATTGTTTCCCCATCTGTTTGATAAAAAGTGATGGGACCAGATGCCATGATCTTAGTTTTCTGAATGTTGAGTTTCAAGCCAACTTTTTCACTCTCCTCTTTCACATTCACTTATTTAATTGCTGTCATTAGACCATTCACAATTAGTGTAATTTATGGATATAGTTGGATTAAAATCTACTAACTTGCTAGCCATTTTCTATTTGCTCTGTCTGTTCTTTGCTTCCTTTACCTCTTTTTCTTTCCTTTTAGGTTAATCAATGAATTTTATTGCTTCCATTTATGTCCACTTGGATTTATTTATACTTTAACACAATATACTTTTTAGTGGTTCTTTCTATGTCCTGGGTGGGGGGCTGGTGAGGGAAAATTTAAGAGACTATTCCAGGTGGAACATTTATATTAATACTTTAGTATCTACTACACTATGGGAGGGTTATCAGACTCTTGCTCCTCACTGGGTCTTATTTAAATCAGGGTAACAGGGTTTCTTTTTCTCACTTTTCCCCCCCAAAATCTGAGTGGACCCTGACACGAGAGATGGAGGGCTCAGCTCCAGGGCAGACAATGGTGAGGCCCTCCTTAGGAATTCATAAGGTTTCCTTCCTCTTAGATTCCCTCCTAGAAAACTTCAGCTAGGCTGGAGAAAAGAGAATTTCTTCCCTTATTCCTTTCATGCTTTTTATATGCTAATCCTTCTCAAGGAGTAGGTATTTGGCATTAAAGTAATTTTATTGGATTCCATCATAACATCATTCATGGAATAATTGAATTCCAGATTTTAGGAAGCCACAGACCTATATCAAGGGGGAAAAAAATGCCACGGCTGATATATCAAAATATTATCCTGCCAACTCTTCATACCCTACTAAAGTGTAAACTTTTTATGGTGAGGATTTATTAAAGGTCAAGAAACTGTTTATGATATCTTTATTAGAAATTCTATGCTGCAGTGTTTTCCTATCGTTATACAAATTCAAATTCTGTAAGACCTACAACATGCATTTAGCAACTAGTATATTAACCGATTCCAAGGACAAAATAAATATATAAATTTCAACATGCTGCAATTGTTTCTCCTTCTTAAGCTTAAAATGCATATGCTCCGGGGTCAGGCTGGAACCACAGCCAGAACTGTATTTGCCACCTTCAGTCCACGGCTTGAGTGTTACAAAATGTGTGCAGCAGACTGTAGAATATGGGTGAAAGATTTCAGAAGTCAAGAAACACAGTGTTTTAGAAAGTGAATCAATTTAGGTCAGAGTATTGTTTTGTTATATGGCATATACAGGAAAAAACATTTCTTCATTTCACATGGGATATGATATGCTGCAATTTTATCTTTATTTCTAAAGCTTCTGCAAACTGTAATCCACAGGTTGGCATGACTTCAGTGGATGCTAACTTACTGAAGAAGAGATTTTTTTTTAAAGCTTTATTTATATTTTCTGCACCATACTGTGAAGTGCCCGCGATGCTTTGTTTCTCAGAAGCAGGATTAGAGCACAGATGGGAGAAGAAAGGCATGAAATTCTCTCCTTTGAAACATTCAGTCAAGATTTATATTGTATCTCTAGTTACCTGGCGCCTCTATAATACCCTTTAGTGGAGAATTTCAAAAGCGCATGCAGTTTCACAATTGTATAAATTTTTAAAACTGTTATATGTGAGAAGATTAATCAAACTGCATTGAAAGTGACATTGTAATAAACAAAAAGGGGCTCTTTTCGTTTGCTTGTTTGTTTGCTTTGTTAATACAATCTAACGTCAACTAGACCTAACCCTGTTTAGAAAGCATCAAAGCCTTCAATTTTTCTGTTTATTTCTTCTTGGCTCTAGTCCAGTTAGGCCGTTGACAATTAAGGGAAAATACTACTTTCTCTCTCATGTGTCTTACATAGGCATACATAGTACAAACTAATCTGTACCACAACCACATCAAATACTTTTATTTTTGGTTGCCCTTTTTATACTTACCATTTTAGTAAATTATAATCTAACACTTGCATAAACACGGTCTAAAAATATAAGCCAGCAGCTATCTCCCAAGATATAACCTTGCCAAATGGGTCACATTGAAAAAAAAACACAGTCGATTGTAGGAGATGGATATTTTTCCAAAAATTAAAATAGTATTCTTTTAAAAAGTAAGGATTCTATTATATTGAAAAATTATCTGTGGGAAAGAAACATAAACCATGAGAATGTTTAACTTCCACTTAAATATTTTATGTAGCTGAACTTAAAATATTTTGGATTACTCACATGCAGAAAAGAATTAATCAGTTATGTCCTCCCCTTCAGTAAGATTTGGTTAGAATATAGAAGCCAATGTAAACCGGAAATAAAGAGCTTAATTTAGGATTAAGTGCTTATGCTACTGTTAGCAGGGCTGGAATAGGGATGTCAGGAAAGCACTGCTGAGGGTCAGAGGTCAACAGTGAATATTTGAGACCAGTGGTTCTCCACTGAGGGTGATTTTAATCCTTAGTCTTGAGACATATTTAATTGTCATGATGGGGATTGGGGAGGGTCATTCCTGCCTCTAATGAGTACAGGCCAGGCCCTGATGCTGGGAAAGACTGAGGGCAGGAGAAGAAGGGGATGACAGAGGATGAGATGGTTGGATGGCATCACTGACTCAATGGACATGAGTCTGAGCAAAATCCAGGGGGTGGTCACTAGACTGGGGGGGGTGGTGGTCACTAGACTGAGGGGGAGCAGAACTGTGCAGGTTCCTGTGGTTTCTGGGAGAAGGAGCAGGTGAGGCAGGGTAAGCTGGGCACGGGGTTCAGGATACAACTTCTCAAAATGTGACACCCTGGGATAGAAAATAGCTCATGCTGAAGGAGTTTGAGAAAACAGAAGTAGCAGGAAGATCACTCTGATCCCCTCCTTCCACATCCCCCTACACACTTGCTCTTCTTCCCAAAACAGGTACCCTCCCTGCACCAGGAGGACGGAAGACGTTCACCAGAAATTAGTACAAAGAAACATGTCAACCTTATCTACCTGGTTATTATCTCATCCTTCACTACCCCTGGGCTTCCTTGGTGGCCCATAATGCAATGCAGGAGACCGGGGCTCAGTCCTGGGTTGGGAAGATCCAGTGGAGAAGGGAATGGCAACCCACTCCAGTATTCTTGCCTGGAGAACCCCTTGGACAGAGGAACCTGGCGGGCTACAGTCCATGGGGTGGGATCACAAAGAGTCAGACACGACTGAGTGACCAACACTTACTACCCCTCGCCTAAACCCCTTTATCTTGTACATTCTTCACAAACTTACTCTTTCTTTCTTTAAAGAGATATAGAAGCTTCTTTCTCTGGTCACTTTTTTATGAGACAAGATGGGATGTGAAATAAATAAATACATCTGGTAACTATGGAGAATGAGATGGCCTCAGAGTGTGGATGAAACCTACTAATCTTGATAGAGAAAAATATATAAAGCAGACAAAACTAATCAATGGATATGGAGTTGGGATATAAAGAAGTGCAATTTTACTGTAATGCTCTAGAAAAATTTTTGTGATAAGACTTATTTGGGAGGAAATACATAAACCAATTAGTTCTACCAATGGGATCTGAAGTAAAATATTCCCTTAAATTTTAGCTTCATTGTTAGTCACTGAAGCATCTTTAAAAGATGACACTCTTAAAATCGGTTTCCTTATTTGTGCAATGTAGTAAGTTCCCAAAATTTCTTTGGATTGTTGTTGACAAGTGAGACACAGGAGGAAAGCATCCAAGTGATGTCTGATGCAAAGCTGATGCCCAATGTGTGTGTGCCTGAGTGCTAGGAAGCTTCCATGGTGTCCAACTCTTTGTGACTCCATGGGCTGTAACCTGCCAGGCTCCTCTGTCCATGGGATTCTCCATGCAAGAATACTGGAGTGGGTTGCCATTTCCTTCTCCACTGGATCTCCCCAACCAAGGGACTGAACCCAGGTCTCTGATGTCTCCTGCATTGGCAGGTGGTTTCTTTACCACCAGACCCCCTCCAACCTTGCCTCCCATCCTCTATGATTATAACAATGAAATCCAATCCAATTCCTCTTTCAATAAAGAAAGTTAAGTGTATTTCTTTAAAACGCAAATAAGGAGAAGGGGATGACTGAGGGCAGGAGAAGAACGAGATGGTAGAGGACGAGATGATTGGATGGCATCACTGACTCAATGGACATGAGTTTGAGCAAACTCCAGGAGATGGTAAAAGACAGGGAAGCCTAGCATGCTGCAGGCCATGGGGTCACAAAGAGTCAGACACAACTGAGTGGCTGAACAAGAAGTAAGAACAGAGAAAGTAGAGCATTAGAAGCTTTAATGACAGGAGTGTTGAAGTTAGAAGGAAGTAGAATTTGGTTTTGTTTCATCTGAAATGGAGATTATACTAATATTTACTTAATATGAAGAGTATAAAGATTAAATGAGATAAAATTATTTAACACAACTTCTTATATACATTAACAGTATGTATTTGATAAATCTTAGTGGATAAAAGGATCATAATAGAAACAAAGATAATAACAGAATTTCCCTGAAAAAAATAAACAGTTAATTCTTGGGAAAGACTAATCCATTCGACAAGTCGTCTGGATTCTGGCTGATTTATTCTGGATATAAAATTGGCTTCCATATAAAAAAGGAGGGTGAATTTCTATAGTTCTCCAGTATTTTCCCTTATTCAGAAAATGTTTTTTCTCTCTCCCATGTCTCCTGTTACTGTTATTGCCTATCTACAATTATATCTACACAAGATGGGAAGAGATGGAGTGCCCTATTTTCAGGGTCAAAATGGACTATTTGAGCTGTCTCTGGACTTTTTGGGTGGTAGAGCTAGGGTGCTTCATCATAAAATCTGAACTCAGTTTATCTACAAAATCTAATTTGATTAGAGTTCTAAAATTGGGGCTTTTAATCAAAGTTGGGGATTTGACATAAATTTAATTTCCTTATGGAAATATTGAAAAACAGACTTTCTATGCACTTATGTTAAACCCAAATAGTTTGACATTATTCAGGTTTGCTTCATTTTGAGCACCAATGTCTCCTTGCTGTACGTTTTCAGGTAAGCTCGTCTTCTCTTCAGGGCTCTTGTGAGCTCTGAGTGTTTATTTCAAGCCTTCTTATGTATGCTGCAGCTGACTTATAGCTCTCTAAAACTGACTCAATACTCTCTTCCTCTGGTAAGAGTTCGCTGCTCTAAGAATAAATTGCAATTACACACTTCCTTCCCCTCCAGCTTTTTTTTTTTTTTTGTAGTACTCCTTTCTCTTCTCTATTTTTTCCTCCTTTTCAAACCATCCGTTTACTCCAGCCTTTGTATCTTCACCCCATGACACGGCATTCATTGTCTCCTCTATAATTTCTCTTTTCCACAGGCTGTACCAATGTGCTATTCAGTGAGCAAGTACCCATTAAACACCTACCACGTGTCAGACGCATATGTCTGAAAGGGCATCTTTGCCATTCTGTGGCTTCTCTTTTAATACATGCATATCTGGCTGCCTTTGGTTGTTCTATCCTGCAATTTCTTCCTGACTGTCTCTTTGTGTGGTGGGAGGAGGATAAATTTTCTGACACAAATTCTATTATTTGGAGGGAAAGACACACTCGGTTTCCAAGCACAATACATCGGACACAACCATCTCCACCGGACACTAAAATGGTATCACAATTTAGGTCTTTTGATTTTAGGTAAGTGGATGCACTTCAAAAATGGTTGGGAAAAACAACAATCATCATCTCACTCTTTTTATAATACAAGGTCAAAAATCCCTCTTGGCTATATGTTTTGGAGCATTTTCATTGTTTGAGGAAAAAGTCAAAACTCCTTAAAATGGACTGCAGTTTCATTTTTTATCTGTTTTCTGCTAACCCCAGTTTTATCTATCGAATATTCCCTTTTTGCCTTCAATATTCAAATACTGTGCATGCTGAGTAACTTCAGCTTCGTCCAACTCTTTGTGACCCTAGAGATTCTCCAGGCAAGAATGCTGGAGTGGGTTGCCATGTCCTCCTCCAGGGGATCTTCCTGACCCAGGAATTGAACCTGCATCTCTTATATCTCTTCCATTGGGTTCTTTACCACTAGCACCACCTGGAAAGTCTCTACCCCTAATTTTAAGACGTGTTCCTTCTTGCTTCCATCTTGTTCATGGTATCTGCTGTTATGTATATACTTGAAGCATTTTCTCACTCTTCTGACTTTGCTATTAATAGTATAATTTCTTTTTTTGTCACAGTATGGGTGTTCCTTTCTCCACAAAGCCTTCCTTGAATTTCCAAGATTGGACTGTATGCCTAGTCTTGTGCTTCCATGGCAGCCTATGTGACACTCATAGTGTTCAGGAAACATTCTTTCAATTAACGTGGATAAATTTTAACACTGATAATAACCAATGCATATTTTATTGTTTAATAAGACATACTGAAGATCCTTCCAAAATAGTCTAATTCCTGAAACTGTCACCAAGTAGCAAATTTCTCTCTACATTTCTCCAATGAATAATAAAACTAACACTTTGTTTTCCCTAACTGTTATCCCCTTATTGTACTAGCTGATTGAATATTTGATCAATTCAAGTTGCATTGTTTTACCAAGGCTTCTCAGTTTCTCAGTGGCAAGGCATTGTTATTTGAAAGCAATGTAGTAAGGAAGACAAAATATTTTAATTGTTTTACTGCATTTTAATAGAGGCCAGTGATGTGTTATTTTGGCATTGTTTAATAGAACACCTAAGACTAAGATAATGGGTACAGTTAATTGCTTTTTGAGTATGGACATTAACCATGCAACTGATATTTCCATTTAACTGCATAGAAAAAAAGACAAGAAAATGTATTTATTAGCAATTAATAAAGAATAAAAAATGCTGACTGATTGCCACTCTTTTTATTTAGCTCTTTATATATGAAGTCAGTGAAGGTAAAACCCATAGACAGTTGGGACCCCTTCTGACACATCAAACATCTTCCTAAGGCAGGGATCATCTTCTCTATTATCTTTTCTAATTACTCTTCCCATTTTTAATTAAAGGGAGAGAAAGTCCTTCTCTTCATGTCAACGTATATCTTGAGAGTCATCAGTAGATTTAAGTATGTGGTTCATGGAAAGGAAACAGGAGTTTGGAGAAGTCAACTATTTTAAATTGGGTTTAGATGTTTTAATATTAAAAATATAAATTACTGGTCAGAGCTCTTTGTTGTTGGTGCTGTTTCTGCTGTACAAATAAGGAATGCTATTCTACTTTATAAGTTATAACCTCTTTCTCCAATTTGTGTGGATTTGAGAGTACCCGTAGTGTGGCAGGGAACCAGGGTGATATTAATCACACTGCATGCATTTAATGTTTAAAATATACAAAGCCCTTTCTTATGGATCACTCTTTAAAAATTCCCTACTTAATCCCTCTGAAGGGTATTAGAGAGCTATTTTTGCCTCAGTCACTGTAAACTTCTTGACAGAAGGGGTACGTCATGATCTCTTTGCATTTTTAGCACCTGGCATAGCTCCTGGAAAATTGTTGGTGCTCAACGCATTTTTTAAAAAAATGAATAAATGAGCAAGTAGTGAATCAAAGAAAAATAAGTAACTTTTGAAAATGCATAGTTTTAGTAAAAAGCAGAGATAGAAATTGGGCCCAGGATTCCTGACTTCTAAGCTATTTTGAATTTAAGAAAATGCAATAAATAGTAGCAAACTTCCTGAAACCGAGGAGGTAGAATTCTCTCTATGTCAAAAAGTCTATATGTGCATTAAGACACATCCTGTTGGGATGTGGAAGGCTAGAATAGTACAAAGATTACGGAACTGAAAGTACAGTCAGGACAGAGAATAATTGAGACTGTGTGAAGTGCCAAGGTAGACTTAGAGATTCTTGACACACAATCAGATTTTTGTGGCTTTTAGAGAGATAAGAATCTTTATTCAGAAATTAATAGCTCCTGTTTCTGTGGTAAAGTATATGTAAATCCAAATTTACCTTTTTTAGCTGTTTCCTCAAATAATTAAAAAGTTGTCATATCATCTAGCAATTCTACTGCTGATACATACCCGAAAGAAATGAAGGCAGAGACTCAGGTATTTGTACACCTGAATACTTGAATATTTGTATATTCATAGCAGCCTTATTCACAATGACCAAAAAGTGCAAGCTAAATGTCCATCCATGGATGAATGGATACACAAAATGTGGCATATAATACAATGGAATATTATTCAGCCTTAAGAAGGAAGGAAATTCTGACATGTTATAACATGGATGAAACAAACTTGAAGGCATTATACTAAGTTAAATAAGCTGATCACAAAAGGACAAATATTGTAAAAAATTAATTTTAAAACAGTCAAAAATGATACCATAAGTGATTCTTTCTTTTTTGTTTCAGGAATTTTTCTGTTTCCAAACATGAAAGTCTTTCTCAACCAATCTATCTTGTTTCAAGCCCCTCTGTTCTAGTGTAAGAGAAGACTATTTACTGTGTTGTCTTGCAAAAGTAACTCCAGAATTCTGTCTGAAATGTAGGACTATAGGGACTATATAAAAATCTCATTTTTGCAAAAAGTTATGCTCCATTTTAAGGATATATATGCCATACACTTTGGTAACTCAATTAACTTTAAAAGGAACTGAAATAAAAATTCCTGCTTTTTGGCTTATTCCTTTAGTTTGTTATATTTTCTTAGCTGTTATCAATTCCTTATTTATTAGGAAAAGAAAAGTTAAGGAGAAAGAAGAAGCCTAATAAAATATTGTCACAACATTTAAGAACATTATGAAATACTTTGAGACAAATTGTTAGAGCAATGTAAATTGGAGAAAATTTTTAAATGGTAATTACAACTACTTTTAATTTATGATACATAAAAATGGTCTAATTCTAAACCAGTTAATTCTGTTACAAAACCATAAAAGTTATACAAAAAGCATTGTAAGAATGTGAGTGAAAGAGAAACTGTTTGAAATTAAAATAAATAAAATGTCTACTTATCTTCAATTTATTTTTTACTTCTACTCACAAAGGGTAATTAATATTAAATTTTGTCACCCTATCTGGAAAGAAATGCTTGTGTATTTCCACATGCATGTATGTATATTCTTTGATTTCATAATCTTAATATAAAATGGCCTTTTGCCCAAAACAACATGTATAGATCTACTGTATTTTTTTATTATCAGCACAGCATCCTAAGTTTTGATTTTGTACAACTACTCTGCCCATATCCATTATTTCTGTTCCCTTGCCATCACCAGCCTTCTCACATCTGTTATTCATACTGCTGCTGAAGTGATCTTTTAAAAATTTTTTTAAAAATCCAAAATTTTAAAAAAGCAGGGCACTGTGTAACATCCAGCAATGACTCTTTATGAGTTTTTATAGAGTAAACTTTCTGCTTAATATTTGATGAATGAAAGAAAGAAAAGTAGAGCCTTATACTAAGGAGGGAAAAAGGAGGAAATGAAACAGAAGGAAAAAATCTAACTACATGCATTTTCATCTTTCACTATTTTTAAACTATTTTGAGTGAGTATACTTACTATATATGTTTAGGCATAATTTTGCAAAGATTTATTTGCAAAGATACATAATATCTTTTTAAGATACATGGTAAAGAAATCTCCATGATTGGAAGTTGGCCTAAAGAGTCAAAATGAGTTTGATTTCGATATGGCGCCAATTTCCGTCCCACTACAGTGTATATTAATGACTGTTACCCTATATCCTGACCAATATTGTATATTACAAAGTTTAAAAAATTTTGCTAACATGGAGGTATTTTATTTTTTAACAGAATGAGATTGAGCATCTTTTCATTAGGCATCTAATTTGCTTTCCCAAAATGTCTCTTTCCATCCCTTTAACGTCCTACAACAAACTGATGTTTTCTCATGTTTTCAATTATGCATATTTCCTCCTTAGAACCCATATGCTTTTTTTTTTATTTTTTTATTATTTTTTTTTGTCATACATTGATATGAATCAGCCATAGATTTACACGTATTCCCCATCCCGATCCCCCATATGCTTTTGATTTCAACATGTATCTAATGATTAAGTAGCACACCTTAATGGTTGATATAGTTGGAAATATATGTGCATGTGTAACTCTAAACTGCACCAGGCATTTGGATTAGTGTGTGGTAGTATTTCATAATCTACATTATCAAGTATTTACTTAATAACAGTATGAGGTCATTTGTTTCACCTGGAGAAACTAGCTAGAGAATATATAACCACCTCCAGCCCCCTTCTGACGCAGATATGTATAGAGTCCCTCTGGGAGAGGGTGGATGAAACTCCAAACTGACATTAGTGGAACAAGACACAAAACATGAGGTTGAATAAGTAACATCAGCCTCATATATTAAAGCAAATCACTGTTTTTAGTTTTGTAAGTTTTAGCAATAGGATGAATAATGCCCTATAAAATTTGTATTGCTGCATTATATTTTTATCTAAATGTTTTCCTAATATAAATTAATTTCTGATACATGACAAATACTACTTTTAATTGACAATAAAGAACCAACATAAAGTTGTTCACTGCTAATATTTATTTTTCATATTAATAGAGTGTGTATTTCTATGCATTAGAGGTAAATATTACAATACAAAATAAATTTTCAGGTAATTTTTCCCCAATGTTTAAGGGAATGGTAGATAATAGTACTGTTTCTGTAGAATTTTAAATTTTTTAATTTAGTTTAATGGAAGATATATAATGCCCAGGTATTTTACAAAATGCTAACTTCCCCCCAAAAGATTTTAGTATGAACTGATAACTTATAATGAAAAATTATTTACATGAGCAATATATAAATGCTGTGATTTAATGAAATCCCATGTTCAGTACTGTAAAGAAAAAAATGCAAAACTAGGAGTCATATAATAGGGACAAATGTAATTATATCCTTTGGTTAACTTCCTATTCACAGTAATTTTTGTAAATTTAGTCTTTAATAATCTATTTTTAAAGTAAAATACAGAGATATGTTCATTTTTCTGTCACTGAAACCTGAATGTGTGTGCAAAATCAGTGTTTTTATTTATAAAAATAGTTTATTTTTTCATTTTTGTTTATTATTTGTTTTCCTGATGTCTGTATTGTTAAGAACAGAAATAATTAAGCTTTAAATTGTTATCTTTGTTATGACATAAATAGAATGGAATAATTTGTTTTTTTATATGAAACACATGATAAAGGTATATTCCTCTTGGTAACTGAAATTTCTTGGAAGTTTAATCTGACTTATTGCCTTTAGTTATGATTTGCCCAGGTCGCACAGTGGTAAAGAATCCACCTTCCAATGCAGAAGACACTAGAGATGCAGGTTTGATCCCTGAGTAGGGTAGATCCCCTGGGGCAGGAAATGACAACCCTCCAGTATTCTTGCCTGGAAAATTCCACAGACAGAGGAGCCTGGCGAGCTACAGTCCAAGGGGTTGCAAAGATTCAGACATGACTGAGCATGCATGCACGCGCCCAATTAGACTTAAATTACTCTACATTTATACTTACTAAACATGTTCCACTGTGACTACTCATAGTTTTCTGCACTCTCATAATCTAGACTGTAAAAATGGAGCAATTTTTGAAGAAAATGGTATTCACAAAAATATTCAAATATGTATTAATAAAAATGTATTTTTATCCAACCTGAAAAGAACAAATTTACAAAATTGAGTCAAGAATAAAATTTATAAAACTTTCTTAAAGAAAACCATTATAAGGCCTACATTACATGGATCAACTTAATAGAAATTTTATTGTAGGGCTTCCCTGGTGGCTCAGACAGTAAAGAATCCACCTGCAATTTAGGAGACCCAGGTTTGATCTCCGCATTGGGAAGATCCCCTGGAGAAGGAAATGGCTACACACTCCAGTATTCTTACCTGGAGAATTCCAGGAACAGAGGAGCCTGGCAGACTACAGTCCATGGGATCACAAAGAGTTGGACATGACTGAGCAACTAACCCCCACACACAAACACATAATATATTGTGGCCAACCATCTGTATATATAAGGCAAAGCAAAATAGCAAATGTTGAGTGTTGTAGAACCATGCATGTCAGTTGCTATCCCAAATAAAAAAGAACACTTGATTCTTAAGAGGAAAACAGACTTTTAGCACTCCCCTGCTATGAAAATCAGAAAAACTAGAGAGGAGATTAGTATATTTTGGTGACAAGAACATAATAATCTGTAGAAGGTGATGTTCAAATGTAATCAGATTTTTATCACATTGGGAAAATGACTGCTTGCTCATCATGAAGTACAGGAGGGCAGCTGTAAGCTTCTGCAGGTTATTTGCACTACCATAATCTTCTGGCTGATCTTCAAAGAGGTTTCCAAGCAGAGTTCAAAATGTAAACCATGAAATTCTCCCCACAATCCAGATTAAAGACTGAATCTGCACACTAAATCTCAGGTAGGAGGTAATCAGAGAGTTGGTGATCATTTAAGGATCAGATGGCAGCTGTTGCTTTAGCTTTCCAGGACTCTCTACAGAGAAGAACAGAACATGTGCCTTCACTTCATGCTTTGTTTTATAGGTTCTAAATGTTTTAAAATTGTTACTATGGCTTTTTCTTTTACGGGTCATAGCTTTGTCAAACTCATGCTTAATTCTCATCTTGAGCCAAATGTCTACCAAATTCTGTATCACTTACAATGTCTGAAGCTGCAAATAATACACAAATCAAACTGACTTAAAGAGTAAAGACATTAAATCTTAACTCATATGACTAGCACTCCAGAATTAGGCTTCATTTTAGGATTAGTTGGTTTTTCAGTTCAAATATAAAAGTTGGCTTTATCCTAAGGCTGAGGAACTTCGGTTATTGCTGCCAGTGACATTAGGGTCTGAGCTTCATTCTTCATTCTTTGTGTATAACGTGAGGAAAAGGGCATGGCTTCCCAATGTTATCTTTGAGGAAAAATGTTTCCAGAAATCTCACCATTTCGGAATGTAACGCATTTCTTCTAAAAATAGAGAGCTCTTTGCTTGTCCTGAAACTTAAACTGCCACGTGGAGGTGAAACAGAATAAAGCTGACTGTAACTCTGGGGTGACATTGCAAATGTTTCCTAATTGTGAACAAGCTCTTCAAGGATTCTGATGCTCTCAGCAAGGATGTGCTCAGTTGTTTCAGTCATGTCTGACCTTTTGTGACCCCATGGACTGTAGCCTTCCAGGCTCCTCTGTCCATGCGATTCTCCAGGCAAGGATACTGGAGTGGGTTGTCATGCCCTCCTCCAGGGGATCTTCCCAACCCAGTGACTGAAGCTGCATCTCAGGTCTCCTGCATTAGCAGATGGGTCCTTTACCCCTAGAGCCAGCTGGGAAGCCTCCACACCAATGATGAGTTCATTTCAAATCCATGGAACTGAAGGAATATGATGAAACATTCAGAGCCCACATCTATGCCTGGTGTGGACTCCAATGAATACATTACTGATCAAAGGTAATCAATGATGGATCACATGGGATCAGATGGCAGGGGCCCCTCCTAGGAGGTATGGACAGAGGACCCTCCTTCTCACCCTCCACTCCCCACTGAGACACACACACACACCCCTACCAGAAGTGACAGGGTGTCCTCTAGCACACTGGTTAAGAAAGTAAACGTACAAGCATTTACAGTTAATGTAATGCATTTACCCTTACATTTAATGTCCCAGGGACACAGATGGTGTTAACATTCATGCCCTGGGCCAGCGCTGACTTGGATTTAGTATCACAGAACCGGCTGGGCTTTTCTCATATCTCTTTGGTCAGGATTGGAACACATGCTCATACGTAAATAAGTATCAATAAATCAATGACAGGTGTGTTGGGGGGATATATTCATCCTTAGATTAATTACGTTTATCTCCCAAGAGGATATTCTCTGTTAATTTTTATTGGAAAATAGTTGCTTTACAATGTTGTGTTAGTTTCAGCTGTACTTCAAAGTGAATTGGGAATTTGGGATTGACATATATACACTTCTGATACTTATTATTAAATAGGGAACTAATGAGAATATACTTATAAGCTCAGAGAACTTGACTCAGTGCTCTGTGGTGACCTAAATGGACAGGAAATCCCAAAAAGAGGAGCTATATGCCACTACTTCTTTAAACACCATACCAGCTTCTCAGGGATGACTGGCAGAATGGATATGAAGGGAGCAGTCTCAGCGTACATGACTGCTTGGCCCTTTCACCTCCCCAACATCCATCCAGAGCTCTCTTCCAGCTTAAAGAACATTTGCTTTGACATAAAATGTTCTCACCCACTTTTCAGGGTGGGGACATGGTAAGAGCCCTTTGGCTTTTATTTGGTTGAATTTCCTTTTTCTTTTTAACCAGATAATCTTGAATTTAAGTCATGTGACTTTGTGGTCACTACTTCGCTTTCAAGAATGTTTTCAAGTTTGTCTTAAACATTTTCCCCATATTTTCTATAATTTTTAACATATGCCTACTACTTTCAGTTGATGTAATCCTCATCATCACTGATCAGTTGGTAACCTGAGTTCCTTATCCTGGATCTGAAACACTAGAAAATGAACCAAGTTAAATTCTTTTTAAATGATAAATATTAAGCTACTAGGTTATTTATTTTATCATAAGAACTTGAAACTCAACTCTTTAATTTTTATCAAGGGAAACACACACTTTATCAATATAATTTCTATTATTTTGTCACTATCTACTACATATGTCTTCATATACGCAGCATTATGTATTTCTTATTAAAAACCGTAGTACTGTATCATATGAAAAATCTACCCATTTTGAAATTAGTGAATTTTAAATTAACTACACTTGCCAGGAATCCTGTTAAGTGTGCACATGCAGATATCAGTATGTTTTAGAGGCAGCTATACTTAAGGACTGGGCTTCCCTGGTGGTCAGAGGGTAAAGCAACTGTCTGCAATAAAGGAGACCTGGGTTCAATCCCTAGGTTGGGAAGATCCCCTGAAGAAGGAAATGGCAACCCACTCCAGTGTTCTTGTCTAGAGAATCCCATGGACAGAGAAGCCTGGTAGTCTACAGTCCACGGGGTCACAAAGAGTCGGACACGACTGAGTGACTTCACTCACTCACTCATACTTAAGGACCATGGCTCAGTGATAAAGAATCTGCCTGCAGTGCAGGAGACACAGGTTGGAACCCTGGGTTGGAAAGATCCCCTGGAGGAGGACATGGTAACCCACTCCAGTAATCTTGCATGCAAAATCCCAGGGACAGAGGAGCCTGGTGGGCTACGGTCCATGGGGTCACAAAGATTCAGACATGACAGAGCGCAGCACACATACTTAAGGACAGCAAACTGTTTTTAGAATTTAACTTCTAGAATGAAGGAATGATGAGTCTCTTGTGTCTTTACCCACTTAGTGATAAATACAAAAGAGCTATTTGGCAGCAGTAAGCAGTAATTTCTAATGGTTCTGCGGGTAAAAGAATAATTCCAACTCACAGTGGTCAGATGAATGGCAACCTTAAAATTAGGTAATCAAGACTGTTCATTTTAGAGCAAGTTTTCACAAAATAACATTTATATATATATTATATTTATATTTATGGCTAAATATCCTTAAGATGATTATGGTTAAAATTATTGTACATTAAATCCATTGGTTAATTGTACTTTTTCCATGAATTTTATGTGCTTTTGCCTAGCTGAATTGTAGTTATTTTCTTTTCAATTTGTATGAGTAATATATATTAAGGGTATTGTGTTGGAAAAATAAATGCAATTAGAAACATTATTACTAAATTTTTAAATGTGAAAATATATAATTTAGGACCTCCACATATAAAAAAATAAACTGAGCATTCTAGTCTTCATAAACACAGCACAATGACACTTATATCAAGATTTAAAAATTTATTATGCAATAAGTTTAAAGTTAAAAATGTGTTATATATTGAAAATATTATGAAATTAAAAAAACACTGTAAAACTTCAAACACCTTTTAAAAACATCAATGGTTAGGGTATTTTTTGTACTGTGTGTCTGGAGCAAAACTATTCTATTACAATATCTGAAAATTCATTCATTAATTTCAGGTAAGCTATTGACTGACTTAAGAATAAACATAATAATGACAAATCTTTTTCAATAGTGCCATTCTATGCACATAGAAACACTCAGATGAAGCTATTTTTTAAAAAAATACATATAAAAACATAGGTACATTTTTTAGTCACTTCCTGTAAAAGTTTAGTCTTTTATTGTTCAGGCAAATCAAGTCATGTTGCAATTGATGTAGACTTAAAGCAGCTTAGGATAGAAACCTGTATTTTGACACTAAATGGTTTAAGTTTAATACTTAAATTATATTCTCAGTCTTATTTTTAACACGCTTCTTGTTGTGGGTTCTTTCTCTTCTTTTTAAAAACAAATTAGCCACGAGTTATAATTACGTGTCTTAGTGTAATTAATGTAAATATGGTGTGTGGAAGAATCTGAGAAGGATGCCAGAAAATGCCTTCAAAATTCAACGTGGCAAAATACCAAGGGTATAAGATTGCGGGGTGATTTCTATAGCACTCCTCCCCCTCCTTCACCCCAAAAGCCACATTTTGTTTGCAGTGTTTTTAGTGCAAACTTCAGGAAACTACTTTCCAAATCTAAATTTGAGATTTGTATTACCCCTTAAATTAATCTTAATGTTTAGATCTGCAGAAATGTAGCTTCAAAAGTTAAGGAGTAAGGTTTTTTACTTCTCAGATAACAGTCTTAAGGAATATGTACTTGTCTTCAAGAATTCAAGTTTATTGGAGATTCAGAATGAACTTGCCATTCTTCCATGCTTATCATTTTAAATATTTTTAGGAAAGGATACTTGACACTGGAGACTGTTAAAAATATTATATATATATACCCTGTAAATGTTTATCACTGCATTAAGGCCCTTCACCATCTGGCTGTCTACCACTTTTTCACTTCATCTCCTACCACAACCTTTTTAACTCTGCCTCAGCAACCCTCAGGTCTCCCAGCTATTTCCTCAAACATTTCAGGTACTTCTGTCTCAGGGGCAGATATCCACACCCCTCATTTCTTCACCTTTCCAATATATAAATAAACAGTTGCTTCAAATCTCTTTCTTGGATCATTAAGGGAGGCAAACCCCAAATTACTTTGAATTTTAAACTCAGTATGCTCAGCACTCAAGGTTAGTTGTGGGTCAGCCAGACTTTTATATTCTTTCATTTATTATACAATTGTTTACTGAACAATCATACACTGATTTAAGTGTTGGAATGAAGTGGCAAATAAAACAGATAAAAATCCTTGCACTTATCAAGCTTGTAATCTGGTGGGTGGGTGTTTTACACCTAAAAAAGTACTGACATAAATGCGAAGTGGAAAAATAAAGCAAGAAGGAATCTTGTGTGTGTCTTAAATGTGCCTGAGAGCTATCACGACTTAGACACAGCAACCAAGGGAAACCTCACTAAGAATGTGGCATTTGAGTAAACATTGAAATAGGTGAGGAAATGCGGAATGTGGATACCTGTTCCTGAGGCCTGGAGTGTTTGAAGGAAAAGCCACTGAGATTGCAAAGGCAGAATTAAGGAGGCTGTGGTGGGAGATGACATCAGGGGCAATAGACGGCCAGATCATGGAGGGAGTAATGCAGTGATAAGGAGTTTTTCAGTTTAGGAGTGCCCTGACTCCTCTGTTAAGGGATCACTTTTGTGTCCCTGTGAAAATGAGACTTAAGTGAGGCAAAGTTTGCAGCAGAGACAGAGGTGCAAGGATATAGCAGTTACCCGAGTGATAAATGATGGTGGTGTGGCAAAATGATGGGAGCAGAGGTGTTTAGAAATAATTCTAAGCATATTCCAAAATTAGAATTGATAAATCAAATATTAGGAATAAAAATGTATATTTTGGGGCGGGGGGTGATATACCATTAGAATTGAAGGACAAAAAAATAAAAGTTGGTATTTCAGGATATAGAGGAAACACTGGACTAGGGTTTTACAGACACATATACTAGCTTCAAGATCATCAGCAAAATTCTTTAAGCTTTCAAAGCCTTGGTTTTACCAGCAAAATAAGGTTAGGTTAAAACTGGTCAATTCATACTACCGACAGTATTTTTTTTTTTTTTACATAGCCCCATGCGTGCACATCTTGTTAGAGCCCACGTTCTTGTCTTTTTTTTTCTTTTAATTTTTTATTTTTTTTAACACCAAAAACATTTTATTTTGGGATATAGCCAATTAACAATGTGACAGTTTCAGTGAAGGGACTCAGTCATACATATATATTTATCCATTCTCCCTCAACACCCCCTCCCACCAGGCTGGCACATAACATTGAGCAGAGTTCCATGTGATATACAATAGGTTTTTGTTGGTTATCCATTTTAAGAATAGCAGAGTGTATATGATCTTCCCAAAATCCTTAACTATCCCTTCTCCCTGGCAACCATGAGTCTGTTTTCTTAGTCTGTGAGTCTCTTTCTGTTTTGTAAATTCATTTGTATCCTTTCTTTTTAGATTCCACATATAAGGGACACCAGTGATGATTTTTTTTTTAATTAATTAATTTATTTATTTTTTGGTCATACATTGATATGAATCAGCCATAGATTTACACGTATTCCCCATCCCGATCCCCCCTCCCACCTCCCTCTCCACCCGATTCCTCTGGGTCTTCCCAGTGCACCAGGCCGGAGCACTTGTCTCATGCATCCCACCTGGGCTGGTGATCTGTTTCACCATAGATAGTATACATGCTGTTCTTTTGAAATATCCCACCCTCACATTCTCCCACAAAGTTCAAAAGTCTGTTCTGTATTTCTGTGTCTCATTTTCTGTTTTGCATATAGGGTTATCGTTACCATCTTTCTAAATTCCATATATATGTGTTAGTATGCTGTAATGTTCTTTATCTTTCTGGCTTACTTCACTCTGTATAAGGGGCTCCAGTTTCATCCATCTCATTAGGACTGATTCAAATGAATTCTTTTTAACGGCTGAGTAATATTCCATGGTGTATATGTACCACAGCTTCCTTATCCATTCATCTGCTGATGGGCATCTAGGTTGCTACCTCGAATAGCCAAAGTAATCTTGAGAAAGAAGAATGGAACTGGAGGAATCAACCTGCCTGACTTCAGACTCTACTACAAAGCCACAGTCATCAAGACAGTATGGTACTGGCACAAAGACAGAAATATAGATCAATGGAACAGAATAGAAAGCCCAGAGATAAATCCACGGACCTATGGACACCTTATCTTTGACAAAGGAGGCAAGGATATACAATGGAAAAAAGACAACCTCTTTAACAAGTGGTGCTGGGATAACTGGTCAACCACTTGTAAAAGAATGAAACTAGAACACTTTCTAACACCATACACAAAAATAAACTCAAAATGGATTAAAGATCTAAATGTAAGACCAGAAACTATAAAACTCCTAGAGGAGAACATAGGCAAAACACTCTTCCACATAAATCACAGCAAGATCCTCTATGACCCACCTCCCAGAATATTGGAAATAAAAGCAAAACTAAACAAATGGGACCTAATGAAACTTAAAAGCTTTTGCACTACAAAGGAAACTATAAGCAAGGTGAAAAGACAGCCCTCAGATTGGGAGAAAATAATAGCAAAATGAAGAAACAGACAAAGGATTAATCTCAAAATATACAAGCAACTCCTGCAGCTCAATTCCAGAAAAATAAATGACCCAATCAAAAAATGGGCCAAAGAACTAAACAGACATTTCTCCAAAGAAGACATACAGATGGCTAACAAACACATGAAAAGATGCTCAACATCACTCATTATTAGAGAAATGCAAATCAAAACCACAATGAGGTACCATTACACGCCAGTCAGGATGGCTGCTATCCAAAAGTCTACAAGCAATAAATGCTGGAGAGGGTGTGGAGAAAAGGGAACCCTCTTACACTGTTGGTGGGAATGCAAACTAGTACAGCCGCTATGGAAAACAGTGTGGAGATTTCTTAAAAAACTGGAAATAGAACTGCCATATGACCCAGCAATCCCACTTCTGGGCATACACACTGAGGAAACCAGATCTGAAAGAGACACGTGCACCCCAATGTTCATCGCAGCACTGTTTATAATAACCAGTGATGATTTTTGTATATACATTTTATTGAAACAAATCCATGCTTAGTTATTAATGTATTGTTATTGACTGCTTTTGCATTACAACAGCAGAGTCAAGAAGTTGCATGGAGACTGTATAGCTTGCAAGCCTAAAATATTTACTATCTGGTTCTTTACAGAAGTTTTCTGATTCTTGGACTAGATAATAAAAATCACTGCTCTATGAATTCAATGAAGAGAGAATGCAATTATTTGGGATTTTAATTAGTTTTTATAATTAATATTGCAAAAAGGCCTATAAAAGCTGAATATTTCATATGCAATTAATCAAGTAAAATTAAATCATGAGTAAGAGGTAGCTAAGCTGAAGTTCAGAAAAGATGTGTGTTTCTTTACCATTAAATAGTGTATCCTAATGATAATTTATTTTGACATTTACTGAGATTAAGAGATAATCAGAGTTTGTGGTCAAATGAAAAAATAGGTTTATATATATATGTAATGGGAATAGTGTTAGACTTTATTTTCTTGGGCTTCAAAATCACTGCAGATGGGGACTGCAGCCATGAAATTAAAACATGCTTGCTCCTTGGAAGAAAAGCTATTAGAAACCTAGATAGCATATTAAAAAGCAGAGATATTACTTTGCTGTCAAAGGTCCATATACTCAAAGCTATGATTTTTCCCATAGTCATGTATGAATGTGCGAGTTAGACCATAAAGAAAGCTGAGCGCCAAAGAATTGATGCTTCTGAACTGTGGTGTTGGAGAAGACTCTTGAGAGTCCCTTTGGACTACAAGGAGATCAAACCAGTCAATCCTAAAAGAAATCAGTCCTGAATATTCATTAGGACTGATGCTGAAGCTGAAGCTCCAATACTTTGGCCACCTGATGTGAAGAACTGACTTGTTAGAAAAGACCCTGATGCTGGGAAAGATTGAAGGCAGGAGGAGAAGGGGATGACAAAGGGTGAGATGGTTGGATGGCATCATCAACTCAATGGACATGAGTTTGAGCAAACTCCGGGAGTTGGTGATGGACAGGGAAGTCTGGCATGCTGCAGTCCTTGGGGGGTCACAGAGAGTTGGACACGACTGAGGGACTAAACTGAACTGATACACACACACACACACATATACACAAACTTATATAATTTTTCTCATTTTGCTAAATTATTCATTTATTCATTCATTCATTTACTTCTCATTTATTCATACCTCATTCATTTATGTATACACATGTTTAGCTTCTCTGGTGGCTCAGACGGTAAAGAATCCACCTGCAATATAAGAGACGTGCATATGATTCCTGGGTCAGGAAAATCCCCTGGAGAAGGGATTGGCTACCCACTCCAGTATTCTTGTTTGGAGAATCCCATGGACAGAGGAGCCTGGCAGGCTAGAGGGTATGGGGTCACAAAGGGTAGGACAGGACTGAGCGACTAACATTTTCATTTTTTCTCATGTGTTTAGAAACAAGTCTGGAATGACATATTTTGCAATGTTAATGAAGTTTGATTATTGTTGACATTCAGTTTAATTCAGTTCAGTCGCTCAGTTGTGTCCAACTCTTTGCGACCCCATGAAGTGTAGCACACCAGGCCTCCCTGTCCATCACCAATTCCCAGAGTCCACCCAAACCCATGTCCATTGAGTCGGTGATGCCATCCAGCCATCTCATCCTCTGTTGTCCCCTTCTCCTCCTGCCCTCAATCTTTCCCAGCATTAGGGTCTTTTCAAAGGAGTCAGCTCGTCGCATCAGGTGGCCAAAGTATTAGAGTTTCAGCTTCAACATTAGTCCTTCCAATGAACACCCAGGACTGATCTCCCTTAAAAATGAAGGCAATACATGCAAAAGTTAAAGTAAAAGCCTGGTGAACACATATTCTGTGATCCTGAATCCTCTATTCATCTAGAGCTATAAAGAGAAGGTCAATACTAAAGGCCCAGTGAGAGAAGAGGCAGGCTATAGTGGTGGATTATCTAGTAATTAATATAGCTTTATTGACAGCTTTGGTCTGTTCCAGCAGCATTTAAGTACACATATTTCACAAAAAAAGAAGCAGATGAAGAGAATGGAAAAGGAAAAATTCCTTTTCATAATTTTGCCCTCAGCACCTTATAAGTAACACAGGCAGCTTAGCTGATCATTAAGTGTGGCTTTCCCAGTAGAGCCCTTTGCCCCTTAGACTTTCATTTATTCTCCATTATGTCCTGTATATAATTTAAAAGCAATCTAATTTTTTGAACTTTGTACTCATAAAATTGTGAATTACTCTTTTCTTGTGCAATCCTTCTAAATAAGCAGGCATCCCTTACCATTTATAACAAAACAAACCTCATATAAAAACCTTTCTAAAAATAAAATGAGAATGCTTTCCTTAGCCTATTGGACTCAGCAGTGACCACCTGTGAATAAATAGTCTCTTCCCTCCAATTCACGTATTTATGTCCCTGAATACAGCAGGGAAAGCTAATTCCCAAAGTCCTATTTCTACAAAGCTTTAAGAAATTAAACAATGGTGAATAAAATTAGGAAGACATTGGAAGATGTAAAGCAGAATGGTAATGAAATTAAAATTTTTCAGACATGGGAAGGGAACAATAAAATAAAAGGAGATACCTAGGAATACACCTACTAAGGAGGTGAAAGACATCCTTAGAAAACCATAGGACACTTATGAAAGAAATTGAAGATGATACAAACGGATAGAAAGATATATAGTGCTCATGGACTGGAAGACTTAATATTGATAAAATGTCCATATTACCCAAGGCAGTCTACAGAGTCAGTGCAATCACTATCAGCTCAATTAAAATAGTTCGTGTGTGCTTATTCACTCAGTTGTGTCTGACTCTTTGCGACCCTTTGGACTGTAGCCTGCCAAGCTCCTCTGTACTTGGGATTTCTCAGGCAAGAACACTGGAGTGGGTTGCCATTTCCTTCTCCAGGGGATCTTCCCAACTCAGGGATCAAACCCACGTCTCCTGTGTCTCCTGCATTGCAGGAAGATTCTTTACCCACTGAGCCATCAGTGAAGCCACTGACTGTTCACTGTTAATTCTATCTTGTTTATTTACTTGACTGATGCTGAAAATTTTATTTATCATTGCATTTTTTATGAGGAATTGAGTTTGTACTTACTCTTCAATTATTTGACTTTTTGAGTTACAGTCCTTTTTCTTCATAATCAACTAACAGAATCTTTCTTCTAGCTTTTATTGTCCCAGATTTTGGGTGAGAATCCTAGTCCAAGCTTAAAGATTTTTGTCTCTCTCTCTCTCTTTTTTTTTAATATCTTTCTCTTGATGGTATTTTTTCTATATGCCTGGAAACTTGTAAATGTTTCTTTATCTTCAGTTTAAGACTTTTATTCCTAGGCTTTACCATTAGTAAATGAAAAAAAAAGTTTCATTTACCAAACACAATGAAACTTAATCTGATGACCTGAGTTCCTCACATCAAATACATTTTCTTCTACTATTTGTCTGATTATTTCTTCCCCTCTATTTGTTCATTTTACTTCTTCTAGAATTCCTAGTATTCACATTAACTCTCTGGGATCTTGGTTCCATTTGTCTTGCATTTTTTTTCCCTTTGGTCAGTATTTCAATCTACTTTTATTTTCATGGCCAACAGATACCTGTATAGGCTGCAGGGAATGGAGTAATCTACTTATACTTTGTCCTATGCTTTGTGTTACTTATTTAACTTGATTTTCCACACCACTGGTTTAGATCTCAGTGGAAACCTTTCTTTCAATTCATCAGGTGATTTGTTTAGAAGATAGTGTTTTTAAATTACTATTTCTTTAATCTATAGAAAGATTATTCTTTCCTTTATTTGAATTACCTTATTTTTTCTATTTCTTTCCATTTCCATTTATCTCTCCTGGTTACTCTATTTGTATGTATGTGTTCTACTTCTTTCTGTTTCAGTTATGAAGATAAGGCACTTCAGCCCTCAAACTACCCTTCTGTACATGGCTTTTGATCCTGAGACTGTAGTTCAACTAACTTCATTCTGCTTTGTCAGCTGTTCCCCTTAAAGCTTTGTCAATAGGGGTGCGAGAGAGAGAGAGCGAGAGAGAGAGAGAGACGGAGAGATTGCAAGCAGGAGAAAGAAGGGACTTCTTATTTTCTGTTTTCTTCTTGCCAAGTTCCTGTTTCTTTCTGAGTTGTTGTTGCCCTAGCAAGGCTTCATCACCTAGTTAGCAGCTCTGTTCATCCACAGTAGCAGCAGAATCTTGTTTGTAGTCTTTCCAACTATGACAAGACCAGCTTTATCACCTTGCTTCATATATACCATCACCAGATGGCTGACACCCCTCCTTAGAAGTCTGGGTTCCAGCCCCATGGGATCCCCTTCTCCAGCTCAAATATACCATGACTGGTGGAATAAGATCCCTTCCTAGGAGGTCTGAATTTTAGCTATGTGGGGCCTCTACCCCAAGTTTTAACATTTCTAAGTGTTTTCCTTTTAAGCCCAGCCTTATGGGTAGGACCCGCTTACTTGAAATTTCTCCCTCCATGAGACCCTAGCATAAGTGCATGCTAAGTCACTTCGGTCATGTCCAACTCTTTGCAACACTATGGACTGTAACCTCCCAAGCTCCTCTGCTCATGGGATTCTCCAGGCAAGAATACTGGAGTGGGTTGCCCTGCCCTCCTCCAGAGGATCTTCCTGTCCCTGGGATCGAACCTATGTCTCTTATGTCTCCAGGATTGGCAAGCGTGTTCTTTACCACTACTGCCACCCAGGAAGCCCATGAGACCACCGAGTTCTCCTTTTGGTTTTCAGTTACCTAATTTACATTGTTTCTACATATCATTATGCATTCTTCATTTCACATTCTGTTAGAAAAAATTGATATGATTTCTGCCTCCTAACTGGACTTGGACTGAGATACTGACTAATCATTCTCTTTGTTGGGGTTCCTTAAATGGTTGAGTTTTTTTTTTTTTTTTTCCTTTGTTAATCCACAGAGTATGAGAGCTGGCTGTTGGAAGACTCTAAATGATGCACAGATGCTGAAACCCCTCCCTTGTGGGCTGGAAGTGTATGGGCAAGCAATTTGCCGGTGCTGCTGCTAGGTACTTAGAAGAAGGATCTCTGCCCCTCAAACTCTCAATGCTGTCTCAGTGCAAAGGACAGGAAGGATCGGATCTCCCCAAGATGTGCTTCTTTCTGTCATCTGTCTAGGATCCTTGTAAACCTAGTCCCCAGGGTCTCAGTCAGTCCCATAAAAGATAAAGCACCTTGTTAGTTGTTAGTCATCATCTGGAGAAGATCTTCAAATTCAGAGCCTTGTTTTTCATAGCCCTAACAGCAATTTGACTTGGGAGATGCAAATAAAGTGAGAATACAGGCAAAGGGCTCTGCATATTTTTGACATTTTGGGGAGACCAAGTCTTCAAATAAAATCATGACAGTTACTAATTATTTTGCCAAGTGACTCTTTTAAAGACAATAAATGTTCTTATTTGATCTTTTTTTCTAAAGTTGAAATCTCAGATAAAAGAAATCATTCCCAACATCAATTAGAAGGTATGATTTTCATTTATATTACAATTAAACAAGTACATTAATCTTAAAATAATTTTATACTAGTGTTTGCTTTTAGAAAATAACTTTAAAAATTTAATTTTAACAATCATTTTTGGATTTCTCATATGTTATTTTGTACATAGATTTTTGAATAATGCTTAAGAGTTTTTCTTCTTACCTGGAAGAGAACAAGATGGTGGAGGAGTAGGTGGATGTGAAGTACATCTCTCTCCATGGATACATCAGGAATACACCTTCAGACACAGAAGTGCATGCAGAACGCCAGCTGAGAGCGGACAGGAGTACCTGACCAGAGGAAAAGAATATATAGAACCACGCAAAACTCGGTAGGACAAAGGAACTAGGGAAAAACAGGAGTGTTAGTAGGACTGGACTTGCCCTCAGTGGGTGGGAGAACAGAAGCAAGGGTTTGATTCCCACATCCGGGCAATTGTCTGAGTCAGAGGAGAAACATTCCAGGCTGAGGGTGAAACAGCTGATCTGTGGCAGCCTAAATAAAGTCCTTGCCACAGCCATACTTACCCCAGACAGGGTCACGGGTCCCCTGGAAGGTGCAGTGGCTGGGAGCTGAATTGTGGGGGTTGTGGAGGGATCCCAGGGTGAGGGCTGCTATTGACTGTGGAGAGATAGATGAAGAGAAGGTGAGGGAGGAGTTTGTGGTGCAAAATGCCTGTGGAGGAAGGCCAGGCAGCCATGGAAGCAAGGTGATACTGCTGAGTCACGCATAGAGGGTGGAGCCATCACCACAGCCTCTCTCTCCCCACACGCCAGCATCGCCAGCATCAGCAGCTGAAGAATAGAGAGGCTGGCCAATCAAATGCCTGATGCACTTAACTATGGAGCAGGACCCCACCCAGGGTGCCCCTTTAAGTGCCTGACACTGATCTACAGAGTAGGACCCCACCCAGGGTGCCCCTTTAAGTGCCTGACACTGATCTACAGAGTAGGACCCCACCCAGGGTGCCCCTTTAAGTGCCTGACACTGATCCACAGAATAGGGCCCCAGCCAGAGGGGCCCCTCTATGTGCCTGACATGCCGAGCAACGGAGAAGGACCCCAGACAAGGGAGCCCTCTAAGGGCCTGAACGGGCGGAGCTACAGAGAAAAACTAGGCAAAGAGGGCTTCTAATCGCCAGCTACAAGAGGCTTGATAAAAGACTCTGGAACGGCCATAACGCCTGTGGTGGAGGCAGTCTGTGTCCCTGCACACTTGGCGCAGCCAGGGTCCCTAAAAGCCAAGCAGCTGCGCCACCTTTACGCTCAACTCTCACTGGGGCAGAGCTGCCACAGGCGAAAAACAGTCTTGCATCCATGCGTGCAGGGTCAATTCAGTGGTGTCCAACTCTGTGTGACCCTGTAGACTGTGGCCTGCCAAGCGCTATGTCAGGGAGTGGGGGGGGGGGGGGTTGTTCTCCAGGCAAGAATACGGGAGCGTATTGGCCAATACAGTTTGC
Source organism: Cervus canadensis (assembly GCF_019320065.1). Classification (NCBI taxonomy): domain Eukaryota; kingdom Metazoa; phylum Chordata; class Mammalia; order Artiodactyla; family Cervidae; genus Cervus; species Cervus canadensis. The sequence continues at coordinate 90,776,421 of NC_057386.1, forward strand.
CATCCCCTTCTAGAGCACTATATCTCCTGCTGCCCTAGCCGCCAACTCCCCTGAGTACCTGCTGCTGCCAGAACCCCTGCAACCCAAGCTGCAGCACCACCTCCACACCTGGCCCTCACAGAGGCAAACCCAAATCCTCCAGGGCAGCCTCAGGAGCAAACACCAGTGGATGACCCACACGCAGAGGTGGAAATAAAACCACAATTGAAACTCAGGGGCAGTACGGCTAAGGAAGAAGACCCAAAACAGTCCCACCAGCTCTACAAGCTGCAGATTAAATCCACACGATCAACTAGGTGGACTCTTTGTCTGTGGAACATATAAAAGGTCATTGAGAGCTCCCACAAAAGAAAACACACTAGCTCTGATAGCTGTGGACAGTGGTGGCAAGAACACAGAGGAGCAGGACCAGATTAAAATCTGAGCTGCCCCCACAGCAGGTCTAGATATCAGCACAGTGTTGGAGGTAATCCTAGGGAGGTGAGGTGGACTGTGAATCCCAGCGAGGGAAAGGACTCTGACAGCAGTGACTCAAGAATAACATTTATTATTCTTATGTTTTGATTTGTTCTATAGATTCTTTTGGATTCCCCCCACCCCTTTTTTTAACCCCTCTGTTGTAGTTGTCAATTTTATTGGTACTATGAAACCTAATTAAGCTTTTGAGCCTTTTTTCCCCACTCAGTCACATTTTCTATTGTTGTTATACACCTCTGCTCCTAGGTTGGGCTTTTGCAGTTCTGTGGAGTTTTTCTTTTTTTTATTGTTGTTTCTTTTTTCTTTTATTTAATTTCAATTTTTAATTCTTTAAACCTATTACTATTTTTTCTACACTTATTCCTTTGTTTGATTTTCCTACTGTTCTTTTCCCCTTGCAGTTAATCTTTCAGTTCAGTTCAGCTCAGTTGCTCAGTCGTGTCCGACTCTTTGTGACCCCATGAATCGCAGCACGCCAGCCCTCCCTGTCCATCAACAACTCCTGGAGTTTACTCAGACTCATGTCCATTGAGTCGGTGGTGCCATCCAGCCATCTCATCCTCTGTCGTTGCCTTCTCCTCCTGCCCCCAATCCCTCCAAGCATCAGGGTCTTTTCCAATGAGTCAACTCTTCGCATGAGGTGACCAAAGTATTGGAGTTTCAGCTTCATGTATGTAAATCTTCTTAACCTACCTCTATTTAACTTTGCATATCCTTTCTTTCTTTTCTTTCTTTCCTTTCCTTTCAACATATATGTTAGTTTTATTTTCACTGCTTTTGGCACCCTGCTTCAGTTTAGTTTTCCAGTTTGTGCTTTAGTTGGTTTTGTTCTGGTAGATATATCTTTGGTTTCCTTTGTTCACTGGGTCAATCTATTGTACTTTATTTTTGTTGGACTGTTTTGATTTTGCTTATGGGTGTGTATATATATATATATACATATATATATATATATGTGTGCAACACTTTTTATTGTTATAAATCTCTGCCTCTACGTTGGGCTTTTGCAGTTCTATGAAGTGTTCCTTTTTTATTTCCTCTTTTCTTTCTTTTTCTTTTTCTCTTTTTTATAATTCTGATGTTTGTTTAATTTTTAAAACTCTTAAAAAAATGGGCATAGAAGGAACCTACCTCAACATAGTAAAGGCCATATATGATAAGCTTACAGCAAACATTATTCTCAATGGTGAAAAACTGAAAGCATTCCCCCTAAGATCAGGAACAACACAAGGGTGCCCACTTTCACCACTACTATTCAACATACTTCTGGGAGCTTTAGCTACAGCAATCAGAGAAGAAAAAGAAATAAAAAGAATCCAGATCAGAAAAGAAGTAACACTCTCCCTGTTAACAGATGTCATGACACTGTACATAGAAAACCCTAAAGATAGTATCAGAAGGTTACTAGAACTAATCAGTGAATTTAGCAGGGTTGCAGGATACAAAATCAATACACAGAAATCACTCGCATTTCTATATACTAACAATGAAAAATCAGAAAGAGAAATTAAGGAATCAATCCCATACAGCATTGCAACAAAAAGAATTAAATATCTAGGAATAAACTCACCTAAGGAAGGAGACAAAAGAACTGTACACAGAAAATTATTAGACACTAATGAAAGAAATCAAAGATGACATAAACAGGTGGAGAGATAGTCCATGTTCCTGGGTAGGGAGAATCAATATTGTGAAATGACTATACTACCAAATGCAATCTACAGATTCAATGTGACCCCTATCAAATTACCAAAGGCATTTTCCACAGAACTAGAACAAAAAAAATTCACATATTTTGTGAATTTTGTGTTTCATGTGGAAACACAAAAGACCCCGAATAGCCAAAGCAGTCTTGAGAAAGAATAATGGAGTTAGAGGAATCAACCTTCCTGACTCAGATTATACTACAAAGACACAGTCATCAAGACAGTACGGTACTGGCACAAAAACAGAAATATAGACCAATGGAACAAGACAGAAAGCCCAGAAATAAACCTGTACACCTATGGGTACTTTATTTTTGACAAAGGAGGCAAGAATATACAATGGGACAAAGACAGCCTCTTAAATAAATGGTTCTGGGAAAACTGGACAGCTACATGTAAAAGAATGAAATTAGAACACTTCCTAACACCATACAAAAAGATAAACTGAAAATAGATTAAAGACTTAAATGTAGGACCAGAAACTATAAAACTCTTAGAAGAAAACATAGGCAGAACACTCGATGACATAAATCAAAGCAAGATCTTCTATGATCCATCTCCAAGAGAAATGGAAAGAAAAATAAAAATAAACAAGTAGGACCTCATTAAATTTAAAAGCTATTGCACAGCAAAGGAAACTATAAGCAAGGTAAAAAGAAAACCTTCAGAATGGGAGAAAGTAATAGCAAATTAAACAACTGACAAAGGACTAATTTCCAAAATATATAAGCAGCTCATCCAACTCAATGCCAGAAAAATAAACAACTCAATCAAAAAGTGGGGAAAGACCTAAACAGACATCTCTCCAAAGAAGACATACAGATGGCTAAAAAACACATGAAAAGATGCTCAACATTGCTCATTATTAGAGAAATGCAAATCAAAACTACAAAGAGATACCACTTCACACCTGTCAGAATGGCCATCATAAAAAGGTCTACAAACAATAAGTGCTGCAGAGGGTGTGGAGAAAAGGGAATGCTCTTGCACTGTTGGTGGGAATGTAAATTGATAAGCCATTATGGAAGACAGCATGGAGATTCCTTAAAAGACTAGAAATAAAACCACCATATAACCCAGGAATCCCACTCCTAAGCATATACCCTGAGGAAACCAAAATTGAAAAAGACATTTGTATCCCATTGTTCATTGCAGCACTATTTACAATAGCTAGATCATAGGAGCAATGTTGTGGTACATATACACAATGGAATATTACTCAGTCATAAAAAAGGAACAGGTTTGAGTCAGTTCTGATGAGGTGGATGAACCTATAACCTATTATACAGAGTGAAGTGAGTCAGAAACAGAAAGATAAATATCATATTCTAACACACATATATAGAATCTAGGAAAATGGTACTGAAGAAATAATTATAGGGCAGCAATGGAAAAACAGATATAGAGAATAGACTTATGGACATGGGGAGAGGGGTGGACAGGGTAAGATGTACAGAAAGGGTAACATGGAAACTTATGTACAGTTCAGTTCAGTTCAGTCTCTTAGTCGTGTCTGACTCTTTGTGATCCCATGGACGGCAGCCAGGCCTCCCTGTCCATCACCAACTCCCGGAGTTCACCCAACTCATGTCCATTGAGTCAGGGATGCCATCAAACCATCTTATCCTCTGTTTTCCCTTTCTCCTCCCACCTTCAATCTTTCCCAGTATCAGGGTTTTTCCAAGAGTCAATTCTCTGCATGAGGTGGCCAAAGTATTGCAGTTTCAGCTTCAACATCAGTCCTTCCAATGAACACTCAGGACTGATCTGAGTCAAGGGACTCTCAAAAGTCTTCTCCAACACCACAGTTCAAAAGCATCAATTCTTTGGCACTCAGCTTTCCTTATAGTCCAAATCTCACATCCATACATGACCACTGGAAAAACCATAGCCTTGACTAGATGGATATTTGATGGCAAAGTAATGTCTCTGCTTTTTTATATGCTGCTTGGGTTGGTCATAACTTTCCTTCCATGGAGTAAGCGTCTTTTAATTTCATGGCTGCAATCACCATCTGCAGTGATTTTGGAGCCCAAAAAAATAAAGTCTGACACTGTTTCCACTGTTTCCCCATCTATTTGCCATGAAGTGATGGGACCGGATGCCATGATCTTACTTTTCTGGATTTTGAGCTTTAAGCCAACTTTTTCACTCTCCTCTTTCCCTTTCATCAAGATGCTCTTTAGTTCTTCACTTTCTGCCATAAGGGTGGTGTCATCTGCATATCTGAGGTTATTGATATTTTCCCTGGAAATCTGAATTCCAGCTTGTGCTTCCTCCAGCCCAGCGTTTCTCATGATGTACTCTGCATATAAGTTAAATAATCAAGGTGACAATATACAGCCTTGACGTACTCCTTTTCCATTTGGAACCAGTCTGTTGTTCCATGTGCAGTTCTAACTGTTGCTTCCTCACCTAATTACAGATATCTCAAGAGGCAGGTCAGGTGGTCTGGTATTCCCATCTCTTGAAGAATTTTCCAGTTTGTTGTGATCCACACAGGCTTTGGCATAGTCAATAAAGCAGAAATAGATGTTTTTCTGGAACTCTCTTGCTTTTTCAATGATCCAGCACATGTTGGCAATTTGATCTCTGGTTCCTCTGCCTTTTCTAAAACCAGCTTGAACATCTGGAAGTTCACGGTTCATGTATTGCTGAAGCCTGGCTTGGAGAATTTTGAGCATTTCTTTACTAGTGTGTGAGATGAGTGCTATTGTGCAGTAGTTTGAACATTCTTTGGCTTTGCCTTTCTTTGGGATTGGATGAAAAAGGACCTTTTCCAGTCCTGTGGCCCCTGCCGAGTTTTCCAAATTTGCTGGCCTATTGAGTGCAGCACTTTCACAGCATCATCTTTTAGGATTTGAAATAGCTCAGCTGGAATTCCATCACCTCCACTAACTTTGTTCATAGCGATGCTTCCTAAGACCCACTTGACTTCACATTCCAGGATGTCTGGCTCTAGGTGAGTGATCACACCAGCGTGATTACCTGGGTCATGAAGATCTTTTTTGTACAGTTCTTCTGTGTATTCTTGCCACCTCTTCTTAATATCTTCTGCTTCTGTTAGGTCCATACCATTTCTGCCCTTTATTGAGCCCATCGTTGCATGAAATGTTCCCTTGGTATCTCTAATTTTCTTGAAGAGATCTCTAGTCTTTTCCATTATATTGTTTTCCTCTCTTTCTTTGCACTGATCACTGAGGAAGGCTTTCTTATCTCTCCTTGCTCTTCTTTGGAACTGCGCATTCAAATGGGTATATCTTTCCTTTTCACTTCCCTTCTATTCACAGGTATTTGTAAGGCCTCCTCAGGCAACCATTTTGCTGTTTTGCATTTCTTTTTCTTGGGAATGGTCTTGCTCCCTGTCTCCTGTACAATGTCACGAACCTCCATCCATAGTTCTTCAGGCACTCTGTCTATCAGATCTAGTCCCTTAAATCTATTTCCCACTTCCACTGTATAATTGTAAGATATTTGATTTGGGTCATATCTAAATGGTCTAGTGGTTTTCCCTACTTTCTTCAATGTAAGTCTAAATTTGGCAATAAGGAGTTCATGATCTGAGCCACAGTCAGCTCCTGGTCTTGTTTTTGCTGACTGTATAGAGCTTTTCCATCTTTGGCTGCAAAGAATATAATCAATCTGATTTTGGTGTTGACCATCTGATTATGTCCATGTGTAGAGTCTTCTTTTGTGTTGTTGGAAGAGCATGTTTGCTATGACCAGTGCATTCTCTCGGCAGAACTCTATGAGCCTTTGCCCTTCTTCATTCTGTACTCCAAGGACAAATTTGCCTGTTACTCTAGGTGTTTCTTGACTTCCTACTTTTGCATTCCAGTCCCCTATAATGAAAGGGACATCTTTTTTGGGTGTTAGTTCTAAAACGTCTTGTAGGTCTTTATAGAACCATTCAACTTCAGCTTCTTCAGCATTACTGGTCGGGGCACAGACTTGGCTTACCGTGATATTGAATGGTTTGCCTTGGAAACGAACAGAAATCATTTTGTCTTTTTTGAGACTACATCCAAGTACTGCATTTTGGACTCTTTTATTGACTATGATGGCTACTCCATTTCCTCTAAGGGATTCTTGCCCACAGTATTAGATATAATGGTCATCTGCATTAAATTCACCCATTCCAGTCCATTTTAGTTCACTAATTCCTAGAATGTCAACATTCACTCTTGCCATCTCCTGTTTGACCACTTCCAATTTGCCTTGATTCATGGACCTAACATTCCAGGTTCCTATTACCATATGTAAAATAGATAGCCAATGGAAATTTGCTGTATAGCTCAGGAAACTCATACAGGGACTCTGAATCTATCTAGAGGGTTGTAATGGGGTGGGAGATGAGAGGGAGTTTCAACAGAGAGGGCATATATGTATACCTATGGCTGATTCATGTTGAGGTTTGACAGAAAACAACAAAATTCTGTGAGGCAATTATCCTTCAATAAAAAAAATAATTTAAAAAAATAGCCCTTACCCAGGGATCCAAAAAAAAAAAAAGTTTTTCTTCTTACCTAAAATGGCCATTTGTTAGATCATTTTCTTGTGCTGTTCAGTTGCTCAGTCGTGTCTAACTCTTTGCGACCCCATGGGCTGTAGCACGGCAGCCTTCCTTGTCCTTCACTATCTCCCTGAGTTTGCTCAAACTCATGTCTATTGAGTCGCTGATGCCATCCAACCATCTCATCCTCTCTTGCCCCCTCCACCTGCCCTCAATCTTTCCTAGCTTCAGGGTTTTTTCCAATGATTCAGCTCTTCCCATCAGGCAGCCAAAGGACTGGAGTTTCAGTTTCAGCATCAGTCCTTCCAATGAATATTCAGGGCTGATTTCCTTTAGGATTGACTGGTTTGATTTCTTTGCAGTCCAAGGAACTCTCAAGAATCTTCTCCAACAGTACAGTTGTGAAAGCATCAATTCTTTGGTGCTCAGCCTTCTTTAGTCCAACAATCACATCCATATGTGACTACAGGAAAAACCGTAGCTTTGACGGACCTTTGTCAGCAAAGTAATGTCTCTGCTTTTTAACATGAGGTCTAGGTTGATCATAGCTTTTCTTCTAAGGAGCAAGCATCCTTTAATTTCATGGCTGCAGTCACCATATGCATTGATTTTGTAGCCCATGGAAATAAAGCCTGTCACGGTTTCCATTGTTTCCCCATCTATTTGCCATGAAGTGATGGCGCCAGATGCTATTATCTTATCTTAGTTTTTTGAACGTTGAATTTCAAGCCAATTTTTCACTCTCCCCTTTCACTTTCATCAAGAGGCTCTTTAGTTCTTCTTCACTTTTTTGCCATAAGGGTGTTGTTATCTGCATATCTGAGGTTATTTATATTTCTCCTGACAATCTTGATTGCAGCTTGTGATTCATCCAGCCCAACATTTCACATGATATACTCTGCATATAAGTTAAATAAGCAGGGTGACAATATATAGCCCTGGAATTCTCCTTTTTTGATTTTGAACGAGTCTGTTATTCAATGTCCACTTATAACCATTGCTTCTTGACCTGCATACAGGTTCCTTAGGAGACAGGTAAGGTGGTCCTGTATTCCCATCTTTTTAGAATTTCTTCAGTTTGTTGTGATCCACACAGTTAAAGGTTTTAGCATAGTCAATGAAGCAAAAGTAGATGTTTTTCTGGAATTCTCTTGCTTTTGCCTATGATCCAGTGATAGAAGATTATTCTCTTAATGTGGCTGTAATCATTGTTCCAGTTCACTATGGTCCAATGATATATGTGGTTTTCATTAATCTCTCAAAAGTGCCTCCCCAATATCATAAAAGTGTAACAGTCTGAAAGACTATGGTAGATTAGCTCCAACATTTCATCAAAATTGTGATGAAGAGAAGGCTAGAAACAAAATCTTTAAATAAGCATCATAGAAATCACTGCAGTCATATCATCTTTGAATTTAAAGTGCAACAAACTGAATCATGATGTGTTGGGGTGAATTTCCTTTCTCTCTTTTCTTGATTTTCACTTTCTCAAAAAAATCATTTGGATAAGAAAATTCAGGTGAATTGTAACACTACAACACAGGTCATTGCTCATTCAATTAAAGTTTGACAGGAGTATTTGAGGAATAATTTCACTAAGTTGAGTGATTCTGCTGCTTAAAATGGAACAAGAAATAGGCAAAATTAATTGTCTTGATGAACATTGAACATCAATGGGCTAAACATATTCTGTGTGTAAATATGAATGAAGTACAGATTGTCTATTTTTTTCCTTCAATGATTATGACTATGGTGAGTCACATACTCTACTCGTTGGAAGCATTTTCATTAACTTCTATTTATTTTCTTAATTATCTACAGAAATATTCAAATGTCGTCACAATCAATCAATCAGTGAATAAATATCTTCTCTCTTAGGTGTTGTGGGAAATGCAGAGAAACTTGACGTCATGTCAAATTTCTTTCCTTCCAGAAACTTAAAATATAATAATTTTATAATTACCTTTTGTTTAGAAGTTATTATGTGCCAAATACTAGATATAATCTCTAATTTGATTTTATAACATTCCTACAAAGTCAGTGGGGCTTCCCTGAAAGCTCAGTTGGTAAAGAATCTGCCTGCAATCCAAGAGACTCCGGTTCAATTCCTGGGTCAGGAAGATCCACTGGAGAAGGGATAGGCTACCCACTTCAGTATTCTTGGGCTTCTTTTGTGGCTCAGCTGGTAAAGAATTTGCCCACAATGCGGGAGACCTGGGTTCAGTCCCTAGGTTGGGAAGATCCCCTGGAGAATGGAAAGGCTACCCACTCCGGTATTTTGGCCTTTAGAATTCCATGGACTGTATAGTACAGGGTCACAAAGAGTTAGAAACGACTGAGCGACTTTCATTTCACTTCATGAAGTCAGCTTTATTAGTTCTGCTTGGTGGATGAAGAAACTGAGACTAAAAATTACCTTACACAAAGTCACACATCTACAAATTTTCAGGACTGGAATGCAAATGCATAATGGCTGCATTCCATGCTCTGGTGTACAAGGTTAAGATCCTCCATCTTGGCTAGGACTTTCAGTCAAGGAACTAAAAATGAGACCTAAATACCTTCTGAATAAACATCCCAGGATGCAGTGCTTCTTGAAATTTATATGCTGAATGTGGGGATCTTGTTAAAATGAATATTTTTACTCAGTAGTTATGAGTGGAGCCCAAGGTTCTGACTTTTGAACATGCTCTCTTGTGATCTCTAAGCTTTTAGTCAGAGGACTATACTGAGTAACAAGGCTCTAGAGGACTCTGACCAAAGAAAAGCAAGACACAGGGTAAAAATAATAAACGTCAAGATGTTATCAATCAGTTAATTTTTACAAGCTTAAGAAATATAGCTATGATTTCAAAGTTATATATTTATTGAAAAACAAAAAAATTTTATTTATAAATTAAAAAGTCAAGATCTCCTGAATTTCTGCTTATTGTCAAGGTGCAGTAGCAGGGATTCAATTTATCCTTCTGCCTGAAATAACTAAAAAAAATATCGTTGAAGTTTTCACCATGTTCATCCATTCTTCTCCAGAGATCAGAGAGCATCTTTATGACCATTCTTTGATCTCTTTAGCAGGATTAATTCATTAAGGTCTTTATCTGGGAATTTGTCTAGTTCTTTGGTTTGATACATGTTCCTTTATCTCCTCTTTTTGTCTACCTCTGTTTTTGTCTGTATGAATTAGGCAAAATAGTTAATTATAACCAGTCTCAGAGGTGTGGTTTTGTGTAAGAGATGGTCCAGGGGACCCAAAAGTCCCACAAATGCAATCTCCCCTGGTCTCCAGAGCCTGGTGCTCAAGGGGTATTCCTTAGGTGAACTGTGTGCCCTCACCAATTGTGGCAGAGCCAAGGCTGCTGTGAAGGGACTTCAGGGTCTGGTGACCTCACCGTCCCAGCTGTGGCATTGTGTGAGGTGTACAGCATGCAAAGCATACCCACTGGTGCTGGTAGGTCTCCAGAGAAAGTCATTGCAGGTTTCTTCCTCTTTGGCACCCACTTCAGGATTAGTAAGTGGGTTGCCCTCAATTATGATCAAGGTGCTTTTCAAACCGTTGCTTTTTCAAGAGGTTTCTGAGTGAGTAGGTATGTTGTTCAGTCGCTAAGTCATGTCTGACTCTCTGTAACCCCATGGGCTGCAGCTCCCCAGGCTTCCCTGTTCTTCACTATCTCCCAGAGATTGCTCAAATTCATGTTCATTGAGTTGATGATGCTATCCAACTATCTCATCCTCTGTCATCCCCTTCTCCTCCAGCCTTCAATCTTTCCCAGCTTCAGGGTCTTTTTCAATGAGTTGGCTCCTTGCATCAGGTAGCCAAAGGATTGGAGCGTCAGCTTCAGCATCAATCCTTCCAATGAATATTCAGGGTTGATTTCCTTTAGAATTGACTGGTTGGATCTCCTTGCAGTCCAAGGGACTCTCAAGAGTCTTCTCCAGCACCACAGTTCAATGTTTTAATTTTTTTTTATCACTTTTTAAATTTTTGATTAAAGTTACATATATAAATGCAGGGAAGCCTTGCATGCTGCCATCCATGGGGTTGCAAAGAATTGGACATGACTTAGCAACTGAAAAACAACAATGTATTAGAATTTGGCAGTCATGATTCTGGTTTCCTAAAATTGAGATATAATTTATATACAGTAAAATTTAGTTCTATGAGTTTTGATAAATGTGTACCCCCACGTAACTATTACCAAAATCAAGATAGAAAAAGATTCCACTCACTCCACTCAATACCTGTTTTACTTCCCCACCCACCTTCACACCCTGGCAATCACTGATCAGTTATACGTCAGCAAAAGTTTGCCTTTCCCAGAATGTCTATAAACTGCTATCAAACAGTATGTAGCCTTTTGAATCTAGCTTATTTTTCTTAATATAATGCATTTGATATTCATCCACATTGTTGAACATACTAACAGTTTTTTCCTTTTTACCGCTGAGTGGTGGTGTTTATCAGCTCACATGCTGAAGGACATTTGGGTTGTTCCCAGTTTGGGGCAATTATGAATAAAGATTTTCATGGGGATATAACTTTTGATTTCAGTGGGTGAATATCAAGAATAATATTACTGGGTCATAGGATAATGGTATATTTAATTTAAAGAAACTGCTGAACTGGCTATGCCATTTTGCTCTCCAAATAGGGTAATATAATACTCTTTATCCTTTTCAGTACACTTAGTATTGTCAGTATCTTTCTTTTTTTCCTCTTTTTTTTTAGCCATCCTGATAGGTGTGTAGTGATAGGTTCTTGTTGTTTTCATTTGCATCCCCCAATAATTAATAACGTTGAGTGTCTTTTCATGTGCTCCTTTTCCATTGACAAATTGTCATTGGTGAAGTGTCTTTCAAATCCTATACCCATCATATATATGTATATGTATGTGTGTATATATATTCCATATCATTAAGGTTTGAGAGCTCTTTATATATTCTGGACACAAATCCTCTACCAGATATATGGCCTATATATATTTTCTTTCACTCTGCTGATTGTCTTTTTATTGTCTTAACAAGCATCATTCAAATAGCAAAATTATTTTTGATTAAGTTCAATTTATCAATTTTTTCCTGTATGGACCCCTGGATTCCTCATTTTATAGAGTAGTAATGTTAATAATGATTTCATACTGTGTAACTCTTGTGCTAGCATTTGCTAATTTTCCAATTATTAACTGTTCACAGTAATTATATTTTCTAGGTTCAAGTTCAATTCTCTTCAAAAATAAAGAGACATAGAGAGTTTTGACTGCATTTTTTGGGGGCTTCTATTCAATATATTTTCCCATAGAAACTTCACATATAAGACAATTTATATTTTGTCAAAAGGCAGTTTTGTTAATGTAGAAGACAGCAAATCTAAACTTTTATTACATTTTCATACATTTTATATTTTAGTCATTAATTAGTATTGTAGTTAGAATTTCCATTAGTCTTATCATATTAACTAATATAAACTCAAGAAATGGAAATTTTAAAGTTTCTAATAATGATTTAAAGGAATAAAGATAATACACATGAACCAACAGTTTCCCCATAAATTATCAAATAGTAGCCAAAGAAAGATTTTTAAAGTGTGAATAATCAATTTATTTAATTCAACTTCTGTTTTTAAAATTTAAATATTCATGATAAACTCCTAAATAGTCATAGGTTTATCTTATCACATTTAGGAAATCTAATTACTATTTAAAGTATCAAATTTACACAAGAAACAGAATAAGAAACTTCCTGGTCATGAATATTGTCTACAAACGACTGCAGATGTAAAGATATTTAGCTTAGCTAGTTTTACTGGCAACTCCATTTTCCAGGGGTTGAGGAGGGGTGCATTGTTATGGAAGCCTAGATTTCAGAAGGTATGTCTGATTTTATCAAGGTTGAAGCAATGCACCATGCAGTAAGGAAACTGATGAGAACACAGTTTTACCTCTTACTGAGGATGGACCAACTCAACTCTAACAAGGAATATGTAGAAAATTTTTCCAGGTGAGAGGACAGGGAGCCTATCTGTTGGAGAATATATAGAACAGAATTCTCCAAGAGTGATAAAGCGATGAAGTTTTACAGTTACAGTGATGAAGTTTTATGTTTACCTACAATCTCTTTGGACACAGTCTGCAAATGGATAGGTCTTGGTAACTGAGCATGTCTTGAAGACTCCATGTGGAATGTGCCCTGATGATCTGATCAAAGAAGAGAAACTTCAAGTCACTGATGGTGGTAGTAAGAAGTCTGTCTAAAGAAAAGGGCAGTGAAAGTTCCATGTTAGGATACTGTGAAACCATTAAAAAATAGAAGTTGCTAATTTTGTTCAGATTTTTATATCACCTCTATTTTAATGTAAAACAAAAAGTATGTTATAACCTTGTGTGTGTGCGCTCATTCATGTCCAACTCTTTGCAACCCCAGGGACTGTAGCCCACCAGGCTCCTCTGTCCTTGGGATTTTCCTGCCAAGAATACTGGAGTGGGTTACCATTTCCTCCTCCAGGGGATCTTCCTGACCCAGGGATTAAACATGCATCTCCTGCATTTCAGGCAGATTCTTCACTAGTAGCCATTGGGGAAGCCCATGTCATAACTTTGGTCCCATTAAAACAGAAATGTATACTACACAGAGATTATTGCCAAAAGATATAAGTATAATCATATTCTAAAATCCAGATACTTCATTTCCTATAATACTTAGATGTCTGCTCTTAGGTGGTTGTATAATCTTTCCCAGACTCAGTTTTGTAATTTTTAGGTGAGAAAAATCAGTAATGCCCACTTAGTAATAGAGACTAATACATGTAGAATTACTTAGGATAATACCTGGTACATGTAAACAATGAGTATTCAGTAATGAATATTGAATACTTCAATACTACTTCAATAAAGAGTAGCTGTTTTGTTGTTTTTCCTTATTTTCTACCAGTTTTCAGCCTCACTTTGCAGCTACAGGCATTAGATATTTTGCACAACTTTTAAAAAGTCAATTGAATAGATAAGGAATCCTTACCTGTTTCATCCATCTCATTAGAACTGATTCAAATGAATTCTTTTTAATGGCTGAGTAATTTTACAGAGTGAGGTAAGCCAGAAAGATAAAGACCAATACAGTATACTAACACATATATATGGAATTTAGAAAGATGGTAACAATAACCCTATATGCAAAACAGAAAAAGAGACACAGATGTACAGAACAGACTTTTGGACTCTGTGGGAGAAGGTGAGGGTGGGATGTTTCGAGAGAACAGCATTGAAACATGTATATTATCTAGGGTGAAACAGATCACCAGCCCAGGTTGGATGCATGACACAAGTGCTCGGGCCTGGTGCACTGGGAAGACCCAGAGGGATCGGGTGGAGAGGGAAGTGGGAGGGGGGATCGGGATGGGGAACACATGTAAATCCATGGCTGATTCATGTCAATGTATGACAAAAACCACTACAATATTGTAAAGTAAATAGCCTCCAACTAATAAAAATAAACGGAAAAAAAAAGAATCCTTACCTATTTTATTGATGTTACATGAGTCAGATGATTAAACACAAGCATTATTAGATGACACATTAATCCATGTATTCATAATTATCCTGGGGGATAATTAATAGTTTCTGACAAGTCTGAGAAGAACTAGATTTTAGTTAAGGCCAGAATAAGGAGGGATTACTTAGATAAAATTCTGAGGATGTAGGACAGTTTCATTATTATGGGACAGAGATTCCAAAATACTGGGAATAGACTTTCTTGGTACCTGTAAACCATGCTGCTTTTTGATTATTTTTATTTCAGGGAATAAAACTTTATATACTTTGAAGAATTACTGCAATATAAACTGGTATTTCTATTTGAGGGAATTGACTAAATTATATATAAGATTGGAGAAGGCAATGGCACCCCACTCCAGTACTCTTGCCTGGAAAATCCCATGGACGGAGGAGCCTGGTAGGCTGCAGTCCATGGGGTCGCGAAGAGTCGGATACGACTGAGCGACTTCACTTTCACTTTTCACTTTCATGCACTGGAGAAGGAAATGGCAACCCACTCCAGTGTTCTTGCCTGGAGGATCCCAGGGATGGGGTCGCACAGAGTCGGACACGACTGAAGTGACTCAGCAGTAGTAGTAGGAGTATATATAAGATTAACATTTGCTAACACAAACTCACTCAGAGAGTGAGATCGGAGAAATGAGGAACCTGAGTGATGTACTTAAACTTTTTTTGAAGTATTCAGACTCTGAATGGATATTTTAAGAAACAAAATCACAGTTTTTGTTAGTATAGTGAACTCTTCATTTGGAAATTCTTTATTCCTCTAGTCTATGATAATAACAAATCAATATTAGTAGTAAAAGTGGGCACTTACTACGTACTTATTCTGGGCAAGCATCGATCTGTGCATTTCATGATTTAACTCAGTTAATCCTTACAATAACACTCTAGGGTAAATTACAGCTATTATCCTCACTTTATAGAAAGGAAAGCACAGATACAGAGAGTTTAAATAATTTGGTCACTGTCACAAAAACTGGCATTTCAATACAAGCAGTGAGACTCCAGATATGAACCAATCCTAAATTCTTTTCTTTTCTCAAACAGGCAACATACATTCACTTGAAAACTCTGTGTGCTCATAAAATTCTTCCCTTTTATTTTGGGTTTCAGTAGTATTCTGCTGTTTCCAGACTGAATGTCCTTCTCACAGGTAGAAAAGTCAAAAATAAAATAGCAGAGCTCTGCATTTTCTCTGTCAGGACTTCTATTCAATCTAAACCTACAAGTCCAAGATTTTTACCTACTCCTTCAAAAATATCCTCAAACCATATTTTATTGATAACCCTACAACCAATCCAAATACTTTCTTCTATCACAATATCTGAGATCTGTTGGGAAAAATCAACAACAATGAAGACTTGGACCACTAA
This sequence comes from Cervus canadensis, assembly GCF_019320065.1. NCBI lineage: Eukaryota > Metazoa > Chordata > Mammalia > Artiodactyla > Cervidae > Cervus > Cervus canadensis. The sequence goes on from NC_057386.1 coordinate 90,792,037, forward strand.
AAATATAAGATTGTAAACATTAGCTATATGAATGAATTAGTTAGTTCAGTCACTCAATCATGTCCCACTCTTTGCGACCCCATGGACAGCAGCACCCCAGGTTTCCCTGTCCATCACCAACTCCCGGAGCCCACTCAAACTCATGTCCACCACGTCGGTGATGCCATCCAACCATCTCATCCTTTGCCATCCCCTTCTCCTCCTGCCCTCAATCTTTCCCAGCATTAGGGTCTTTTCCAATGAGTTAGTTCTTCGCAACAGGTGGCCAAAGTATTGGAGTTTCAGCTTCAGCATCAGTCCTTCCAATGAATATTCAGGACTGATTTCCTTTAGGATTGACTGGTTGGATCTCCTTGTAGTCCAAGAGACTCTCAAGAGTCTTCTCCAACACCACAGTTCAAAAGCATCAATTCTTATGAATAGTTACATACGATAGACTGAGAACAGTATGACAGGGCTGTCTGCTGTCATCCTGTTTTTTTAACCTATATGCTGAGCACATCATGAGAAATGCCAGGCTGGATGAATTACAAGGTGGAATGAAGATAGGCGGGAGAAATATCAACAACCTCAGATATGCAGATCATACCACTCTAATGGCAGAAAGCAAAGAGGAACTAAAGAACTTCTTGATGAGGGTGAAGGAGGAGAGTGAAAATGCTGGCTTAAAACTAAATATTATAAAAAACTAAGATTGTGGCATCTGGTTCCAATACTTCATGGCAAATAGAAGGGGAAAAGGTGGAAGCTGTGACAGATTTCCTCTTCTTGGGCTCTAAAATCACTGCAAATGGTGACTGCAGCCATGAAATCAGAAAATGACTTCTTCTTGGCAGGAAAGTTAGGACAAACCTAGACAATGTGTTGAAAAGCATAGGCATTATTCTGCTGAGAAAAGTCTGTATAGTCAAGGCTGTGGTTTCTCAGTGGTCACATCTGGTTGTGAGAGCTGGACCAAAAAGAAGGCAGAATGCCAACGGATTGATGCCTTCAAACTGTGGTGCTGCAGAAGACTCCTGAAAGTTCCTTGGACAGCAAGGAGATTAAACCAATCTTAAGGGAGATCAACACTGAATATTCATTGGAAGGACTGATGCTGAAGCTCCAGTATTTTGGCCACTTGATGTGAAAAGCTGACTCATTGGAAAAGTCCCTGATGGTGGGAAAGATTGAGGGCAGAAGGATAAGAGGGCATCAGAGGATGACATGGCTAGATGGCATCACCAATGCAAAGGACATGAACTTGGGCAAACTTCAGAAAAAGGTGAGGGACAGGGGTGCTTGGCGTGATGCAATCCATGGGGTTGCAAAGAGTCAAACACGACTGGGTGACTGAATGACCACAATGAATAGCTACTTCTTTTCTGCATATAATGTAGTGACTATTCTCAATCTTTAATATCTACTCAAATTCAAGATAAGCTATCTCCCCACTTTGCCCTCCTGAGGAAGATGACCTTGCTTCCCACTTCAGAGTAGAAACAGGGCAGAATATGACATCCTCTCACCAGACTCTACCTATTTCTTGCTTAGCATGCCCTTTCTTCCTGCACATACAATGAATGCTAATGCAGAAATCCTAGATACCTTTACTGAGTAAACATTCTACATGGTTTGAAATTGAAAAACAGTGTAGTGATCAAAAGCACAAACTCTGAAGCTGGACATCTTCGGTTCAAATATGGTTCCAAATATTTGTTTTCTCTTTGACCATGGGCAGGTTTTTTTTTTTTTTTTATTTTAGCCACCGGTGACTCAGACTCAGCATCTGTAAAACTGGGATAATGATTGCTCCTACTCATTGGGTTATTATGAGGATATGCCTGCTAAGTTGTGTCAGTCATGTCTGAATCTTTGTGACTCTATGGACTGTGGCCCACCAGGCTCCTCTGTCCATGGGGTTCCCCAGGCAAGAATACTGGAGTGGGTTGCCATGCCCTCACTCCAGGGGATTTTCCTGACCCAGGGATCAAACCCCGGTCTCCTGCATTGCATATCTAACTAGTTGTGAATAATATTTTGGGTTTCTGTGGTGGCTCAGACAGTAAGGAATTTAACTCTCTAATGTGAACAACCATGGACATCTTAGTAAATAAGTTCTTGCTCTGTGTATTTTTCAGAATTTGTGGGAAAAATGAGAAAGTATTACTGTTGGATGAAAATTATTCTAATAAAATAGTAGATGGATATATTTGAACTTAACTCTAGCTACATTTAGGCTTATAAAATTTTCAATCCTTGTGCAATTTTGTGAGCTGTTATTAATGTGGGTATTATATATCTATGTGTAGGTATAAATAGAAAACTTCTTACTCATGCATAATTCATTCCCTTCCTTGAATGAACATAGAATGAAAAGGTCTGAGGTTATAATATTTTCATATCAGGTACTTTCAAGAGTGAGTTCAAACTATTTTCACAGTAATATGATGACATTATTTTCCCATTTTATTGCGATGACATTTCCACTGATGATGCAAAAGCAATGATATGTGAAATGCTGTACCTTAGGATGAATCAAGGCAGTGGCATCTATTTGTACAACAGTCATTATATTCTTTATCACCATACAGTCACAACTTCAAAAAATGCCTGGCTTCACCAAGGATATCCTTGGTAAAAGAGTAAGTAGGATTGATTTTTATTAAATCTTCCATCATGAGAACATGTGATTACTTAATATTTGTGTGATAAAATTAGAGTATGCATACAGCACACTTCTGTTCAACATACACAGAGAAACACAAGCAACAGCAAAAGTATAACTGCTTGAGTTGAACTGGCTGTTTTTTTCATGAACACTGTTTTTTCTTGAATAAATAACAAGAAGACAAATTTTTATTATCCAGACATATATATCTGTATCTGGCAGATATTTTCTCAAAAATTAATGAAGTGAGCCTGTCCCTTCAAAGAAAATACTGAGAGCATTTGTTACAAGTGAATAAATTCAAGTTATTAAGCAAAATTCCAATTTTGGAAAATTTGTGTTCACAGAATGATCTCCACAGCTTCCAATATCTACACACTTTTCTCATAAGGTTGGTGATAATATTTTTTATATTATATAATGAAATGTGTCAACATCAGGAATATCTGTGTGCCTCAGTAAATTCTCTGTACAAACAAAGTATAATTTCACAAAATCGTGCATGGCAAAATATTCATTCAAAGTACAAATTAAACTAATGGATTTTTATATAATAGAGTTTCAAAAAGTTGATTGATATGACAATAGACTTCAAAGCACAACTAATCTTTGAGAAACTACCACTTGTCAAGTATTGGTTAAGTAGCAAAGAAGAATATATGCAATCACCTTAAAAGGCTGTTAAAATATATTTCATTTTGCCAACTAAAATGTGCATGAAGTCATATTTTCTCATATACCTCAACCCAAACTATGTTTCAATAGATGGAACGCAAAAGCAGATACAAGAAACCAGCTGTCCTCTATAAGTACAGGTATAAAAAATTTTGTAAACATATAATAGCACATAAGCAGAGAAGGCAATGGCAACCCACTCCAGTACTCTTGCCTGGAAAATCCCATGAGCTGAGGAGCCTGGTAGGCTGCAGTCCCTGGGGTCGCTAAGAGTCGGACACGACTGAGCATCTTCACTTTCACTTTTCACTTTCATTCATTGGAGAAGGAAATGGTAACCCACTCCAGTGTTCTTGCCTGGAGAATCCCAGGGACGGGGGAGCCTCGTGGGCTGCCGTCTCCGCGGTCGCACAGAGTCGGACACGAGTGAAGCGACTTGGCAGCAACAGCAGCAGCAAAAGCATATAAGAATGTTAAAAAGTCACTATTCTTGTCAAATATCAATTTTTTTGTTTTGAAATTATTGATACCTTCCACAAAATAATGTTACTTATATTCACCTATAGTAGTTTTGTTATCATTATTTTTAATTAAAAATTTTCATTAACTTATAATATGCTAAATATCGACAGAAATATACAATCTACATACAAGAAAGCTCTTTGTGGATCCTCAATAATTTTTAAGAGTATTATTAAAAGAGTCCTGAAACCAGTACGCTTGAGAACTACTCCCACATACAAACAGTTGAGGCAGTATTGCTGAATTATACAAAGGGAGAAGACTTTCGGGCTGTTTGAAAGTTCCTATTCACACCCAAATATGTTCTGCAAAGGGAGGTAAAACACCTACTGTAAAAGGTTCTTTAGTGAAAAGTTCTCTTTCTGAGTGTGTAAATAGTGCCCCATAATTGGGATACAACTACACAAAAGGGGACACTATTCTTATCTTTGCCTGTTAAGTGTAAGGTATTAAAGCTCAGGCGCTGTGTACCAAATTCTGTGCTGCTAAAAATAGTGGAGGGTTTAGAAGAGCCTTGGATACAAGAGCTGTTCTCATTGGCTTATCTGCTTGGTACCTGGTCTTTTTCTTTTATCACTTGATTAAACATATAAAGAAAGCTTGCATTGATATATAGACCTGAGGACAGACAAAATAAAACATGCTTTCTATTAGAGAAAAGAAAGAAACAGTTGGTTTAAAAAAGAAAATTCACAACATGAATGAATTCTTCAAAGTGAAATTATAAAAGTATATTATGGACTTTTTAGCACCAGAGAAATGAAAGCTTGTGAATTTTTTGTACCAGGAATAACTGGAAGGGTTAAAATTGATCACCTCAGTCTGCAGAAATTTTGTTATCCATTTCCCCAGTTTCTCCTCCACTTCCTGCTTTGTGTTCTTTGTTAAGAAAACTACATCAAGGATGTAGAAGCTAGTTTTTTGATGTCAGAGTGACACTTCCCTTGTTTCTTTTGATTGAAGAGAGGCCTGGAAATTTCATTAGTCCCTCATTAGGGTTTTCAAGGAGTCCAGCTATTGATTTCATAAAATGCCTTTCCTGTATTTTTCTATAAATGTATACAATAGCTGCTAACACAGCCTCCTCCGGGACACAGTGTTTTCCCGGGCAAAATCAGACACTCAACTAGCAATCTGACCTTTAGATCTCCTAGATGATGTAAGAGAATTGTTTGTTATTTCAATATGTTTCACCCACTATATCGCTAATTACCTGGAAACTAAAATTTCCAAGTAATTATAAAACATATGGATAAATAATTTTAAAAATCATTCAACTCTTGATTTTTCTTAATGATGGGAGGGCGAGTTTGACATCTGGCACAAGGCTAGTACTTCAAAACTAATTCTTGATTTCTAAATAATAATAGCAATTAGAGTTCCTAGTTAGTTACATTGGTTCCTGTGTGTATGTTAAGGATTTATAAAGGTTCATGAACTCTTTGAGGTCAAAAGGATAACAATTAGCCATTTGTGAAAGAAAAGCTGTACAATCAACTTTTCCGGAAGTTTTTCCTCTTGTAAACTGTTTAAGACAAAAATCACAGTATAATGCCTTGCCATTTTCCATATTCCTGATTTTGATCCCTAATTTCTTTAGTTCAGCTTCCTCTCCTGCTAAATAAGAATAACAATACCACAGTCACCTATATTAAAAAGCTAATGCAGAATAAGGGTTGCCAATTCAGATCCTAATTCTCTAATCCCTTTCTAAACAAAACTAAAACAAAACAAAATAACAGTAGAATTAAGAAATAATACATATTCAAGATTACAGTAAAAGTAGAGGTAAGAACATTGGACATCTAAAGACCAGAGGTAAAGTTCTTAGAGTTCTGTTTTCTTAATTTAAGGGCTTCCCTGGTGACGCTCGTGGTAAAGAACCCACCTGCCAATGCACGAGACCTAAGAGACGCAGATTTGATCCCTGGGTCAGGAAGATCCCCTGGAGGAGGAAGTGCAACCCACTCCAGTATTTTGGCCTGGGAAATCCCATGGACAGAGGAGCCTGGTGGGCTACACAGTCCATAGCGTTACAAAGAATTAGACACAACTGAGGTGACTTAGCACACATGCACGCACCAGTGACTGCTCTACAAACTCTAAGAGTAGTATAGCCTTAATGGCCATGGTTCGTCCCCTTACCTATTCAAGTTCTCCTCATCCTTCAAAATGCAGATCAAATTACTTTCTCATAAGAATCCCTAGTTCCATTCAGCCCCAATGAATGAACTCAGCATCTCTTATACATACAATTAAATCAGACAATATTCATTAATTCCCTCATGACATCATTTATCCAATGATTGTATGGTATTATTTGACTTTTCTTATATTTTTGTCTCTAAAATTAGATTGCATGCTCCTTAGGGTTATTGGCAACTTCTTATTTTTCTTTGGGCATTTCATAGCTTACAATGAATATTTGTTGATTTTTATGTGAATGGCATGTTTCGTGAGGTTTTCAATGAGTACACAAGATGCTCGCTTGGAAGTATTTAAGAAATAATACCAGAAAATAACTTACTTGTCCCTTCTGAAAGATAGATAAATTACTATAATTTGGAATTGGAAAGAGATAAACAAATCATTTAGATTAAGGTTTTCCATTATAGATAAGAAAACGGGAGCCTAGGAAGGTTTTGTGCATCAACTAGAATCAATACAGGCTCCCCAGGTGGCACAGTGGTAAAGAATCTGCCTGCCAATGCAGGAGATGAAAAAGACATGGTCTCGATTCCTGGGTTCTGAAGATCCCCTGGAGAAGGAAACGGCAACCCACTCCAATATTCTTGCCTGGGAAATCCCGTGGACAGAAGAGCCTGGCGGGCTATAGTCCATGGGCCTCAAAGTATGACTGAGTATAGATGCGCAGAATCAGTATATAAATCATCATTCATTTCCTATTAGACAACTGTCATTTTATGACTATGTAATTATTTAAAACAAATTTTCAAATAGGCACAAATGATTTTAATGTGCACTTCATAATAGACATGTATGAGTTCTATATGTCATTAGAAGTCCCTTATCTTTTCCTCCTTGGTAGTCATAAATCAAAATTGAGGCAGTTGTTGATGATGAGCTATTTTCCTTCTTAAGGCGGAAAATGACTTCTGATTCTATGTTTTCCTTTTGAAAAAGGTGTGCACATCTTGTTTCTGAAGATTATGTGGAAAGATAGTGCAATTATAACTTTAAATGCGGTATTGTATGTTGTCATGTGAGATTCACTTTTGAACCAGAAGGGAAAATAGGTTGAAGATATATAATCCTCGCTGGTTTATAGGAATAAAGAGGCATGTAAGGAAAACCACTGTTCTGAGGAATAAGAAATCTGTCCATGTTATCTCCACATTTATCTGCTATACAACAGAACATATTCATTATAAACTTGAAATCCTATTCAACTCCTGTACTATTGTGTTCAATCTACATACTTAAACCATTCAAAACACAGAAGCAATTTAATACCTCAAAGATTTAATAGAACAATTCTCTCTAATATTTTTATACTACAGGCATTAATGTGGACTTTTCTTAAACTATGGCAAAAATTGTATCACTCATCCAAAAGTTAAACTCAGGGAAAGTTCTTTGGTTTTGTATGTGTATGTGTTTTAACACAAAAGCAATGTGAAGATCTATAAGTCCTTTTTTGAAATACTACCTTTTAATAAAATACCAGTTTTCTGGTGCAGAAATTATTCACTGAGCTAGGTAAACCCAGCCTTACAACCTGACTACAGTGATCCTTTTACAAAAGTAATAAGAGCTGATCTTAACAGATTGGAACCTTTTACTTTTCCCAGAAGTCCGCAAACATAGGGCTTTCCAGGTAGCACAGAGGTAAAGAATCCGCCTGCCAATGCAAGAGATGCAAGAGACCTGGGTACAATCCTTGGGTTTGGAAGACCCCTGGAGGAGAAAATGGCAACCCACTCCAGTATTCTTGCCTGGGAAATTCCATGGCCAGAGGAGCCTGGCGGGCTGCAGACTATGGGGTCACAAAGAGTCATACACACCTGAGCGACTGAGCGCGCGCGCACACACACACACACACACACACAGAAACAATCACCAAAGTAATTTCCACACCACTAAGGTGAGGTGGTAAAACATTGTGTAAAACAAACAAGACTACCTGTAAATGAAGCTTAAAAGATGCTCACCTCTAGGGCAAAATGAGATCCTGACTATCACTCCCTAACTGCTATACAACAATCACAAACATCAGAACATATTTAAATATCTCTATCGAGACCCTCATTTATGTATGAGCAAACTGCCATTCAGGCTCTGAAGGGTTCCTTAAGCCCCTGGTAAACATTCTGAATCTTAGTGGAGTGTTCTTTCCAGGAGACCACAACCATGTCTAGGCTTTCCTCATTTAACTACCAGATACTGGAGAGGCATTTGGTGCCAACTCTGTGCATGCACCTCTCAGGCCCAGCTAGAGAAGCTGGGAAAACACACACACACATGCACCCTTCCATTCAGCCCTTGTTGTTCAGTTGCTAAGTAGTGTCTGACTCTTTGTGACCCCATGGACTGCAGCACGCCAGGCTTCCCTGTCCTTCACTATCTCCCTGACTTTGCTTAAACTCATGTCCATCGAGTCAGTGATCCCATCCAACTATCTCGTCCCCTGTTGTCCCCTTCTCCTCCTGCCTTCAATCTTCCCTAGAATCAGGGTCTTTTCCAGTCAGTTAGCTTTTTGCATCATCTCCAGAAATCCTGAATCAGGGATTTGTCTCCAGTGGCACTTGAGACTTAGCACTGCATATTCTGCTGCAAGGCAAGCAGTCAGAGCTAGTTTCCTGAGATGAATCAACTCATTTGAAGAATGAGAGGAATAGCTGTAATAGGAAGGACTCTGGAACTGAACTTTAGAATAATGGATTCAAGTCCCAGCATTTATGGCCAGTCTCCTTCCTCCCTGTCTCCCACTCACCCCCTCCTGTTGTACAAGACAACTTAGCTCTCATCTCAGATTCTTCTCAACTGATAATGCAACAATAAAACCTTCTATATACTGATTATACAGTTGTTAGAACTAAATGAGAAAATCAATGTAAAAGCACTTCATATATTTTTAAACACACTGCAAAGAACAAAGTTATTCTTTAAGGTCATAAAAGAGACAATAGATCTATTCCAGGAATATTACTTAATAGTGCAAAAAATATTTCACTGTTGCTTTATGAAAATTCATATTTTAAATAATTTATATTGTTTGGTTTAATAACTTGAGAATTTACCAGCTCTGGGCATCAAATGTATACCATACTGAAAATCATAAGAATAGATGAAAAATAATACCACATGACACAGAGAAATTGCACATAATAACATGCATACTCATTTAAAACATACTCAAATATATACACACTTAGATAGAAATGGAAATGCTATATTTTGGTATTCTTTTAAAATTAAAACATGAACTTAGAATAGAAAAAGAATAGAATGATGTTCCAATTTCTGAAAGAAATAATTTTTTAAAATTTTGGTATATGATGTTTGATGATTAGTTCTGCCTCAGTTCAGTTCAGTTCAGTCTCTCAGTCATGTCCGACTCTTTGCTACCCCATGAATCGCAGCACGCCAGGTCTCCCTGTCCATCACCAACTCCCGGAGTTTACTCAAACTCATGTCCATCGAGTCGGTGATGCCATCCAGCCATCTCATCCTCTGTCGTCCCCTTCTCCTCCTGCTCTCAATCCCTCCCAGCATCAGGGTCTTTTCCAATGAGTCAACTCCTCGCATGAGGTGGCCAAAGCATTGGAGCTTCAGCGTCAGCATCAGTCCTTCCAATGAACACTCAGGGCTGATCTCCTTTAAGATGGACTGGTTGGATCTCCTTGCAGTCCAAGGGACTCTCAAGAGTCTTCTCCAACACCACAGTTCAAAAGCATCAATTCTTCGGTGCTCAGCTTTCTTCACAGTCCAACTCTCACATCCATACATGACCACTGGAAAAACCATAGCCTTGACTAGACAGACATTTGTTGGCAAAGTAATGTCTCTGCTTTTTAATATGCTATCTAGGTTGGTCATAACTTTCCTTCCAAGGAGTAAGCGTCTCTTAATTTCATGGCTGCAGTCACCATCTGCAGTGATTTTGGAGCCCCAAAAAATAAAGTCTGACACTGCTTCCACTGTTGCCCCATCTATTTCCCATGAAGTGATGGGACCAGATGCCATGATCTTAGTTTTCTGAATGTTGAGCTTTAAGCCAACTTTTTCACTCTCCTCTTTCACTTTCATCAAGAGGCTTTTTAGTTCCTCTTCACTTTCTGCCATAAGGGTGGTGTCATCTGCATATCTGAGGTTATTGATATTTCTCCCAGCAATCTTGATTCCAGCTTGTGCTTCCTCCAGCCCAGCGTTTCTCATGATGTACTCTGTATAAAAGTTAAATAAGCAGGGTGACAATAGCCTTGACGTACTCTTTTTCCTATTTGGAACCAGTCTGTTGTTCCATATCCAGTTCTAACTGTTGCTTCCTGACCTGTATATAGGTTTCTCAAGAGGCAGGTATGTAAATGATGCAATTATAATGTGTATTATCAAAAACTGTTTCCTGGGCCTCCCATCAAATCATCACATTTAGCTGTGGAGACATGAACCACATTATAGCATCATTTTATAAAGATAAATGCATTCATTTGAGGCTGGGTTTGTACAAAGGAAAACATCAGGTCGAAAATGATTGCCCTTTTTCTGATGATTTCCTTGATGAAGGTACAAAGAATTTTCTACTACAGGAAAAGAAACTTAGCTCAAACAGTAAAATGGTTGACTGTTTTGTTTGGAACACACTTTTTTATTTTGCAGCCACAGTGAGAGAGATGAAATTCTGCCTGGTGAGAATTCTGCCTGCCTCCTTTCTCCTAAAGGAGAAAGATAAGCCCTTATATCAAGAGTTTCTGCTAACCTTGCTACATTTAGCATCAGAAAGAAAGTGGAGATTTGCAGCTTACCGAATTTTGAAGCCAACAAAATGAGATGGAAGGGAAAAAAATTGTTAAAGTAAAACTACACACGTTCTGTTTTAGTAATCTTGCCTGCTCCCAGGGCACTAGATAGCTATAATAGGATTAACTTCAAGACAGTTTTAATAAACAGAATTATTAAGTTATTGAGTTCATGCCATATCTTATATACACAGACACATTTTTCTTGTGGTTTAATTGAGGATTGGAATTTCAAGCTGGTAGAAGGTCTCCTAAATGTAATTACAATAGAGAAAGAAAAATTTTCTAGTCAAAACTCTTTTCTCTTTTCCAGTCAGATGCATTTGAATGAGGACATTTCTATTTGTTTGGATAAGGATATTTTAAGCCACCCTTTATTAAGTAGGAAAAGGCAAAGAACTGAACTAAGTTTTGAATTCAGATGGAGCTAAATTTTATTCTGGAATTCTTGCATCCATATTTTAAACAAATTGATAACCTTAAGTAAGTCTTCTGAGCCTTCATCCTCATCAAAACCACAAATATTAATAATTATCAGTCATAGTTCTTAGTTGTAAGAAATGGACTTTGCCTGATTAATGAGAAAATTAATCTAGTAATAGAGTGAATAATTATGGAGTGCCTTCTACCTGCCTCAGAGCCTTTAAAGTGTTACATTCGTTGACTTCCCACATTCCTATTATTCCCTGTCACAGAGGAGTAATTGAAGCACATAGGGATTATGTTACTTAACCCAAGGTCTCACGCAGCTCAGAAGTGTCAGATCTGGGCCTGTGCTCATAACTAATACTCTCAACTGGGCCTTTAGAGCTTCCCTGGTGGCCCAGTGGTAAAGAATCCACCTACCAATATAGGAGACGTAAGTTCAATCCCTGAGTCAGGAAGATTCCCTGGGAAAGGAAATGGCAACCCACTCCAGTATTCTTGCTTAAGAAATCCAATGGACAGAGGAGCCTGGCGAGTCCATGGGGTCAGAAAAGAGTCAGTCACGACTTAATGACTGAGCACCAAAGTTGTATTATTGTAACTTACATACAATTTCCACTCTGCCCTTGTCAATGTTATCAGTGGCCACTATTACTGCTACCATCCCAAGGAAGAGGGACAGAGCTTCTCATCCTGGGTCAGGCTCTGGTGATGTTGGATGTGAATAGGGAAGGAGGCTGTAGGGAAGGTTAGACAGGCAGCTTCTGCTCGTTAAGCTCCTCTAGGCCAAGAATGCTGTCTCATTTTCAAAAGGACTCAGGGTGAGGAACTCTTCCAACAGTCTCTTTAAGTCTCTTAAACATTGGAAAAGCAAAACCAATAATAAAAATCCCACTTTAACTGTTCTAAAGATTAACAGAAATAATGTATATAAAGGGCCAACAGTCTAGTAAATAATTGGGCCTGTTCTCGTGTCAGCTAGCCTCAAGCCCTACTTTTTTTCATTTCAAGTTGTATAACTTTAGATAAATGACACTACCTCACTGAGTTATTTGCTTCATTTTAAGTATTTGTGAGGATTAAACAAAATAAAGCATGTAACAAATTAATCATATTAAGTATTCCAAATGAACATATAAAGTAAATCTAGCCATATCTATGCAATGTTAAAATAACTGGTTAGTTTTAAAAAAAGAAAATTAATATGCTGATTAGTTTGTTTTTTTTTACCAGTTGACAGAATTTCTCTTATTCAGGTTAAGTACAAAGCTCCAATCAGTTTTTTTTCCCCAAACAATTGGGAAAATTCCATTGAAAATTTATATATATTTTTAATCAATAATTTAGAGTTTAAAGAAGCAAAATATGATCATAAAATAGGTAAATTTAGGTCTTGATGTTACTATTCAATTTGGAACTGTGTACCCTCTCAAACCATCTTGCCTAATAAAACCTAACACACATTAGTATCCTGGGATTGATAGAAGAACATAATCCAGAAGTTTAAGCTTTTTGAGTTGCTCTCCTATAACAGGAAAAAGAAGCACAAAAATGTAAACACAATCTAAGCAAACATAAGTGCTTGAACTGACACATCTCTCCCTGGAGAAATCTTCTGATGGTGTGCTACTGGATTCTGTCCTAGGCCTTGCCTTTGCTCATTGCTTATGGCAGTAACTTGGATGTTCTTTGACCATTCTTATCAAGAACAGGCCTGTTACAATGCAGACAAACGAATAAGAAACTCTACCTATTGTAAGTACTCAACACAAAAATTGAAAATGGGGATAAATAAAAACTCACATTTATAAGCACAAGTCCAATTCCACAAGTACATAATATGCAAATCATAGCTTAGCCAATTTTGGATACAATGAAGATCTGTCACACAATAACATGAAGTAGCTAGCAGACAAAAGTCAGGGGTCTAGAATCTAACGTGATGCCCATGGAGGCATCAGAAGTGACCCAGATGTACAAATGGACTTCAAAGCACAGTCTCCAGAGGGTACATCCAGCCCAACCCTAATTCTAAGGAACTTGGCCTTTAGGTTTCTTCAAAAATTTAGATAGAAGACAGCAGTGGTTCTTCATAGAGTAGTGGGGGAAAGACACAAAAGCACAATCTCCATAAAGAAGAATACAAGGAAAAGGCATAGCTAACGAGCCAGTACCAAGAAAATGAACTTTAAGGCAAAACCAATAAAGTCTATATGTACTAACTACACTGTGGATTTGCTTTGAAAAGTAAATGCACGATTAGTTCTCATTAGTGGAAACGTTATACCTGTAATTAGAGGAGTGATACTCCTGACTTATTTTACCCCTGGAAAAAACCCACACTTGATATGTGAGTTTGAACCTCTGTGGTTTAAAATGTATAATTGCTACACTGAGGGGAGAAAAAGCAATTCAATACCGTTTACCTTAGCCATGACTGAAGAGATTAAAAAGATTTGGTTGGACAAGGGAAAAACTTAGGAATGACATTATGATTGTGTTCATCTAATATCTGAAAGATAGCCATCAGTTTAGAGGATACATTAGATTTGTTTTGACCCAGTGTTAGATTGCATAACTAATATAGATAAGATGGTGGAAAAAGATGTTGGTTCATACCTAAGTAAAATAAAATGCTTGTGTGTTTGTTGTTTTGTATGCCAAATAATTACACAGAGAATACAAGAATATGTCCTCGTTAATAAAATACTCAAACATAATAGGTACAAGAAAAATTATGAGAACCCTTCTTCAACATTTCAAGTTACATTTTCTTTCTGGTTTCTTTTGCTGTAGAGAAGTGTTGTATTTGTAAATGTTAACAATGTTAATCCTTTAACTTAAGCTTTCTGAGTTTTTTTTTTTCCCCCCCACTAAAGTCCTTAATGTTAAATGTCAGGGGTGTGTGTAATTTCCTTGGTTCTTTCCTGCCTCAGCAAAGATTTGAAACAATGACCAGTGTTACAGCTCGGTTACAGTTCAGAGTTTTATTCGGCAAACACAGGATTGTACACCCTCAAGGCATGAGGGCAGGTTGGCCCCAAAGGAGAGGCCTCAATCTGTCTTGACTTCCTCTTTTTATACATTTTGTCTCTTTCCCACTGAGCCTGCCCTATGCAAATTGGGCTAGCCAAGAAGAGGGTGTGTTTGTTTCACCTGAAGTTCTCACTCTGGTCCATGGATTTTCTTTTGTTCCATTTTCATGGGCTTTTCCCTTTCTTTATCTTTTAGCCACCACCATTTTGGAGTCCTTTTTCCTATTCTAACTACCTAACATTAAAATTATAATACTTCCGTAAGTTTATGTTTTGCTCTATGATTCAAAAGGATTATTTTTATATATTTTGTGAGACTGTTGTGTAACTTTATTTCCAAACGGGCAGGTCATCATCTTCACGTCTGTTGATAATGTGTGCCCTCAAGCAGAGGAAGCTTGAAACTACTGAGTCATGCTAAGGAAAATCACAAGCATACTCTGCTCATTTCCTGCCCCAAATCCATCTTCTCATTTCTCCTTACTATTGTAACCCCAATGGTGGTTACTGTAGAATGTGTCTTCTTAAAAGAGGTTAGCTTCCAGTCTTTTATGAAACTAGAGATAGGTTACAGATTTTGCCACAGTGGGCGAGTGTGTGCGCAGTCTCTCATTTCAGACTTCTCTCGATCCTGTGGACTACAGCCTGTCAGATTCCTCTGTCCAGGAGATTATCCCAGGCAAGAATAGTGGAGTGGGTTGCCATATCCCCTTCCAGGGGATCTTCCCAACCCAGGGATCAAACCTGATTCAGGGATCAATTCCTTTTGAATCCTGCTTTGGCAGGCAGATTCTTTACCACTGAGCCACCCGGAAAGCCCTCTTGCCACAGAATTGTAGGTAAAATTCTTCTGGGCACATCTAGGACAGTTTCCTTTTCAGAGTAGGCAGCATATTGAGTAGTTTCCTGTGTAGGATAGGCCTTTTTCCCTTTGTTACTTTGCTCTTCTTTTCTGGACTGCCAGTTGTGAAACCAGAATGATTAGCCATCTTACTATTGTGAGATATTTATGATGGTGAAAAAAATCACATCCAAAGGACAGTGATCTTTAGACAGAAGGAGCTTGGGATATCAACAGTATTGAGAAGTTGTTACATTACAATGATACATCTTTTTAAGTGAAACTTTTATTCAAGTCGCTGGACATATTTCTGCTGAATCCAGTGGATCTATAGCACTCACCATAAGGAACTGATCTCTAGGATCAAAATATTCTATCAAAATTTTGAAATTTAAATCATTGACTTTTCGACTCCAGAGCTGCCAATAAAACTACGACACCACCAGCTTATTCTTGGTTGTTGAGCCTGTAGTTTTTCTCAGGCTCCTCAACAGCATTCAGAATTTTCTCTTTATCATTGTCTTGTAATTTAAGAATGTATAAGTGAGGTTGTCTTTATTTGTATTGCGTAGCCCTTAGAGGGTCATTTTATATCAAGGATTCAAATTTTATCTAAGCCCTGAGAATTATGTCTTTTGCTTCATACCCTTTATCCAACCCTCTGGATATCTCTCAAGTGGATGGTGGAATTTTCAAATCTGTCTTCACAGTCTGTATGCTCAGTCACTTCTTTTGCATCCAACTCTTCACAATCCCATGGACTGAAGCCTGCTAGGCTCCTCTGTCCATGGAATTATCCCAGCAAGAATACGGGTGTGGGTTGTCTTTTCCTCCTCCAGGGTCACAGTCTATGAAACCTGCCTTATTTTTTGCATCTCTTTTTGTCACTGTTTATTCTTTGGCTATCTTTACACTAGAGAACCCCTGATTACTGCTGGCTGCCACTTCTGAGGGTTATTTCAGAGGAAAGGCAGAGTAGGCTGTTGATGGCATTGAACTTGGCTTCTCGGGAAGTAGCAATCCCCTTCCTATTGGATGATACAAATATTTAACTGTTATTAGGTTTAACTCAGGCTCTGTTCTGGTGTTTTAGTAGTCAATCCTTAGATCTCAATGACATCAAATGACAAATATTTAACTGTTATTAGGTTTAACTCAGGCTCTGTTCTCGTGTTTTAGTAGTCAATCCTTAGATCTCAATGACATCAAATGACAAATATTTATCACAATCCCTTGGGACCCAGACTGACAGGCACTCTATCAAGTTGCGAGTCTAACATTTCTACATAAAGTTTTTGGTTTCACAATGGAAAGTGAAGTGTATATTTTCTAAGTGCTTTCATCCTGGAGTGATATGTGTCACTTCCGTACATAGTTTATTGACTTCAAGCAACTTATAGAGCCACCAAGGAGTGGGTACTGAGGAAGGAGTAAGCAATCATCTGAGATGTCTATGATGCCCCTTACACAGCATAGCTACTAAGCAGTCAGAATAGACATTGGCCAGAGCACCAGTCTGGGGTCTTTTCAGTCCCTTGGAGTGCCAGACTTACCCCTTGGGTGCTGATTCATGAAGGGAAAGATGAATCTTGGAAGAAATGCTTGGGAGGCTAGGCAGTAGAGGAATTCAGGGACTGAGAGTAGCACTGATTAAATAACCAGAAGAGAAGTCTTAAAATATTTAAACAACTGGTCTAGCTGGTCTATAGCAGCTACACATCAATCCTTCACTGTCCTTGCTCCCAGGTGCCCACATCCTCACCGCTGTAACTTGGAAGGGGATCTCTGCTGCCTATTAATCTGCAAAATCACAGGTGCCAGCCTATTAACTTTTCTGGATAAGAGCCCCAGTGATTCATCCTGACAATTGCCAAAAAGAACTCTTTGTCTGCATCCTTTGTCTCTGAGCACATTGTGCCCTAGATCCACTCCAGTCTCTGCAGCAGTTCTTCCCGCAAAATGGTTTGTGCTGTAGATCTTATGACAATCTGATCCCATTTACTCTATATTTTTTTCAAAATTGCTCAAAATGTTTAGTCTGCTGGTGACACTATTTGCAGTTTGCCTGCGATAATATTGGTCTATTCTTTTTTAAAAACTAAATTCTGTCACTTCTATGAATTTGGGGAGGGAAGGAAGACAGTCACATTTGCTTATTCTGCCATTCTGACATGATGTTTTATTAAAAGGATTATCTACCAAAGTTCCCCCTTGAGAAGGGATGAAATTTCCACGACTAAAATTTTCCTGTGGGTGTAGGAAACAAGAGAAAACCAAAGGAAAGCAGTAAGGGTTAATATTGTAGACTTGGTCCTAAATCCCAGTTTTGCCTGTTAACAATTAAATGCCCTTTTGCAGCTCTTCCGTCTCCTCGGAATCCCTGTTCTCTCATTTGTAAAATGGAGGTAATAAACCCACCTGGAAAATTGGCACAGATGATGCAGACAATGTATATAACTAGATTTTGATCTTAGCAGCAAGCATTACACTGTACCTCTTATTATTAGGATGAAAAGTGAAAATGTTAATCACTCAGTTGTGTCTGACTCTATGCAACCCATAGACTATAGCCTACCAGGCTCCTTTGTCTATGGAATTCTTCAGGCAAGAATACTGGAATGGGTGGCATTCCCTTCTCCAGGGGATCTTCCCGACCCAGGGATCGGACCCAGGGATCGAACACCAGTCTCTTGCATCTCAGGCAGATTCTTTCCCATCTGAGCCACCAGAGAAGCCCCATGCTAGAAAATTCATTAATCATAAGATGATTGGTTAAGACTGTCTTTGAGTAGACTAAACAAACATTCCAAGTTCACTTGATCAGTCCTGGTTTATACCTGTTTTCTCAGCCAAGTATTATTAGCACATTCTTCACTTCACAAAAGTGTCCCAGTTTGGAAGACTGGGGATTATATAATAACACTAGCAGTAAATACATTTGAACTTCTGTGACTGCAGCATATAGTTGTGTCAATCAGTGAGGACAGATGTCTTTAGTAGAACTTCAGTAATAATGGTTAAAACAGCCTTGTTCTTAAACAACTACAGCCACAAAACTTCTAATTAGAGGATGTAGTGGTTGGGTGCTCAGGTGCTGAATCTGACAAGCAAAGGTTGGAATTCAGCCTTCTGATGTTGTAGCTCCAGAGCTCAGACAGGAACACAACCTAAGTCTCAGTTTCCTTCTCAGTAAAGCTGAGACTCAGAATTGTTAAATGAAAACAAGATAATGTACATCCAATGCTTATCACGTTGTCCGGCACATACTGAGTAGCATAGATACTTTCTTCAGAAGACACAACAGAGCATGGAATTTGTCACTGATTTTTTTTTGTTCTTGTTCAGTTGCTAAGTCATGTCTGACTTTTTGCAACCTCAGGGACTGAAGTGCACCAGGCTTCCCTGTCCTTCACTATCTCCTAGAGTTTGCTCAAACTCATGTCCATTGAGTCGATGATGCCATCCAACCATTTCATCATCTGTCCTAGACTTTGGCACTTTTTAACTTGTGTGAATTTATTTTAGTATCTACGTTTGCATTGCACTATTCTTCCCTGATTTGAAGCAATGTTTTTCAACTTATCAGTGCTTTGTTTTAGGAAACATTGAGATTAAATAGAACAGTGCTTGGTCCTGCAGTGATGTTCATGAGTAATAGAGATAAGCTGAACCTGTGTTCACCAAACACCAGATGGAATGCTCCCGCTTGTTTCTATTCATTTTACAGCCCAGACGAGACTGAAACAATAGGATCATCAGGGTCTCCAAAGGAAAAGGACTCCATGTTGACTCCTGATTTATTGATTCCCTCCATTATTCCAGCTTTTGGGTTTCTATGTTAGTGAATGGAATGATTTTGTTGACATTTCCAATAGTGGTCCCTCGCCCTCAAAGATGCATACTATAAAAACAGGAACTTTGCCCTTTTAGCACTGAAATAAGTACAACTGGTTATGAACCACCCACAGGCAGCTTTCTAATAAAGCCCTTCAAACCAAGACTTCCCTTCCACATGGGCCAAGGAAGACAAACAGAGCTGTGAGAAGAAAACGCTGACTCTCATTTCTATTGAAACTTGCATGTATTTTCAACTCATAGAATTTTGATAAATGCCATCACTCCAAGGTCAACCCCAGGGTATTGTGAGATTTTTCTTTCCAGGTGTCCTAAATATTTCCCCTTCTCTTCCTTTTAAGAAATTTTCATCTCTTAATTGTCATGTGTTGTCTATTAAGAAAACATGCACATGGGATGCAGACTCCCTATATTTCAAACATTTCTAGCCTTCAAGGATGGGGGAAGATTTCAACAAGGGAGAAGGCTGACTTCCAGCAATAACACAGCTTCAATAAATACATGAAATATTTATAGAACACATAAAGAACAAAGGAAATAGACTACTTCCTCTGTGTATGATTTCTCTCCATGTTTCAGTCAGCCAGGTCTCTTGCCACTATTTTTTCCTGAGCTGTCTGCTAAGCAACAGTGAGTGAGATGTACCTGGTGAATGTATTTTCAACATATGGTCTCTCCTAATTTTCAAAAAGAATCTCAGATGTTATGATGATGGCATTAACATTTTCATTCTGAGCAGTTTCTTTTTTTGGAGGAAATACATTGGGAAGTCTAAATCCTTTAATAAGTTATAACTTTTTCAAGACACTGTAATTTTAACTCAGAACAATAAGAAAAATTGTTGAAATATTGCAATTATTGTGAGTTATTAGAATTAGAATCTATGTACAGTGAGATAGCACCTCACACCAGTCAGAGTTGCACCATCAAAAAATCTCCAAACAAGAATGCTGGAGAGGATATGAAGAAAAGAGAACCCTCCTACACTACTGGTAGGAATGTAAATTGGTACAGCCACTGTGGAGAACAATATGGAGATTACTTAAGAAACTGAAAATAGAACTACAATATGATACAGCAATCCCACTGCTGACCATATATTTGGAGAAAAGTAGGGTTCAAAATGATTCATGCAAAATGATTCATGATTCATTGCAATGTTGTTTACAATAGCCAGGAGGACATGGAAGCAACCTAAATGTCCATTGACAAATAAAGAAGATACAGTACATATACACAAAGGAATATTACTCAGCTATTAAAAAATGAAATAATACCATTTGCAGCAACATAGATGGGACTGAAGATGATCATACTAAGTGAAGTAAGTCAGATAGAGAAAGACAAATATCATATGATATTACTGATATGCAGAATCTAAGAAAAATGATACAAATGAACTCGTTAGGGATAGACTGGAAGTTTGGTATTGACAAGTACACACTGCTACATTTAAAATAGATAACCAACAAAGACCTACTGTATAACACACGGAATGCTGCTCAATATTCTGTAATAACCTAAATGGGCAAAAAATTTGAAAAAGAATAGCTACATGTATATGCATAACAGAATCACTTTGCTGTACATCTGAAACTAATGACATTGTTAATTAACTATCTGCCAATATAAAAATTAAAAAAAAAGAAATTGGAAGACTGTTATTTTTCTCAAAAAGAAAGTTATTGGCTTCATCTCTAATGCTCACACCTAGAGATGCTCTTATTTCCCTGGAATTTACTTTACAAAGGCTTTGCAAATAGATTTATTTATAGCAGTAAAAATTTAAATGATTTCTGTAGTGAGAAAAGCAAAATTAAAGATAACAAACATTGACTTGTGGGTATACTGATATATACTCTTCACTTCAATAGTAGAATGAGTGGATATCTCTCCCATAATATCATTCATCAGATAACTTCCCCCAAATTATATCTGTTATCCTATCTTTCCATCATTTAGGTCCTGCCTTTATGCACTGCTGTTAAAAGGAAACTTCAATTGAGTAATTAATCTTTTTGATGCTGACTGGCTTATATTTTATCAGGAGCTGGGCTAAGTGGTTTGCATACATTTTGTATTCACAACAGCCCTATCAGACTGGTGTAAATATCATCCCCATAATGATATAAGAACACTGAGATGTGAACACTTTATATTATTTGACCAATATCACAAAGGGAAGAAGAAAGGCTTGCACGCACCTAGATGTTTATTCCATGTATGCATGCCCACCCCAGCAGAGACAATGGTGTAAGTTTAGATTGAAGCATTTCCTTTCCCCTCAAAGCAAAGGTGTTAACTGGTTCAGGATAGTCTTTTTGGTGTCAAATTTGGCCTGCTGAATACATGCATGGGGTTTCCCTGGTGGCTCAGTGGTAAAGACTGCCTGCCAAGCAGGAGACTCGGGTTCAATTCCTGGGTCGAGAAGTTTCCCTGGAGAAGGAAACAGCAAGCCACTTCAGTATTCTTGCTTGGGAAAGCCATGGACAGAGGAGCCTGGAGGGCTACCGTCCGTGGGGTTGCAAAGTCGGACACAACTTAACAGCTGAGTATGACCCATGCATTTGTCTGCTGAGGTCTTATGCACAGTACATGTTGCACACACTGACCTAAGACAATAGCAAGCATCAGTGTACACAGACTCATTCTGGAATCAGTAGGCCAAGAACAGCATCCTAGAGCTCCACTTTTCTGCCATCCGGCCTACCCTCTGTGCTTCCTCCTTGCCTGTGCTGCCTGGTTTGTTTAGGGGCAGATCAGTTTTCACTTAGAAATGTGTCCTCCACATGAGGAATTCAAATGGTCTGAACTCAAGGACTGTTAGGAGGGATGTGTAAGCCAGCACAGGACTTTCTGAGAATCAGGGGAAAAAAAAGGATCGCTTCTTAGAAAATGCTTGGAGTTCAGCATGAAGGAAAAGGAAATTACTGTATACACATTGAGTTGGAAAATTAGCTTAAGTAATTAAAGCAACTTTAAGCAAATTTATTCAGTTGGCGGTTAAGACATAGTAGCTTAAGGTATGTCTGTGGACACAGAGCAGGGACTAGAAATAGATCCATTATAAACACATGAGTACAAAACCACACATACACCTATTCAACATTTTTATTTAGTTATTCTACTGTATGGCTTAATGGTGTGACTAAATATGGCAGATAATTGCTGTAAGAATATTCTTTTAGTTTGGCAACCTGATTTCTACCGACTCTATCAAAATGGCTCAATCCTTTAACAATGCCATATGTATATTTACTATGAGTGGATACTTCTTTTTTCAGTTGTCTTTTTCCCTTATACTAGCCTTGGCTCTTTATCTTGAAAATAATAAAGACAGCATGTTGGCTGTCTCAAGCCAGTCTTCTAGCTGACTCTCATCTTGATGCTACTGGAGTGCTGCTTGTAATTGTTATCATGTCAATAAACGTTCCACTCTATACCTCCTTCCCTTCTAAGGCTCAGATGGAAAATTAGTTCCTTTATGCAACTTCCCAGAAGCCCATGAAATAGCACTCTCTCCAAGCCTCTGTTCCCACAGCAGTTTGTGGAACCTTTATAAGAGGTATTTCTATCATGTGTCTGTGTATACAACACTATAGTACACGGAGAAATCTCATACACCATCTCTTCCACTATAGCGAGTACAGTATTTGCATAGATGAGCAGTTTGATTCATTTCTATCATTCTATTTGCTAGTAAGGCTAACACTGTGCTCTGTGTGTGTGAGGTCACTTAAACGTTTTCTGTATAACAATAGTTTCTATGTGTGTTTTCTCGGGGCCTTTAATAAAAATTATTTCTTTTAATCTTCAGAACTATTATCCTCCTTTTACAGTTGAGGAAGCTGAGACTCTGGGAAGGCAAATGGTTTAATTTTAAAAGCTGATAAGAGTCTTTTCTCAGCTATTTGTAAGGCCTCCTAAGACAACCATTTTGCCTTTTTGCATTTCTTTCTGTTGGGGATGGTCTTGATCACTGCCTCTTGTACAATGTCATGAACCATCATCCATAGTTCTTCAGGCACTCTATCAGATCTAATCCAATGAATCTATTTGTCATTTCCAGTGTATAATCATAAGGGATTTGATTTAGGTCATACCTGAATGGTCTAGCGGTTTTCCCTACTTTCTTCAATTTAAGTCTGAATTTGGCAATAAGGAGTTCATGATCCTAGCCACAGTCAGTTCCCAGTCTTGTTTTTGCTGAGTGTATAGAGCCTCTCCATCTTTGGCTGCAAAGAATATAATCAATCTGATTTCAATGTTGACCATCTGGTGATGTCCATGTGTAGAGTCTTCTCTTGTGTTATTGGAAGAGGTGTCTGCTATGACCAGTGTATTCTCTTGGCAAAACTCTTTCTGTAAACAGTAACAGTTTGCCTGTTACTCCAGGTATCTCTTGACTTCCTACTTTTGCATTCCAGTCCCCTATAATGAAAAGGACATCTTTTTTGGGTGTTAGTTCTAGAAGGTATTTTAGGTCCTCATAGAATCAATCAACTTCAGCTTCTTTAGCATTACTGGTCAGGGTATAGACTTGGATTATTGTGATATTGAATGGTTTGCAGAGGTCATTCTGTCATTTTTGAGATTGCATCCAAATACTGCATTTTGGACTCTTTTGTTTACTATGATGGCTACTCCACTTCTTCTAAGGGATTCTTGCCCACAGTAGTAGATATAGTGGTCATCTGAGTTAAATTCACCCATTCCAGTCCATTTTAGCTCACTGATTCCTAAAACGTCAATGTTCACTCTTGCCATCTCCTGGTTGACCACTTCCAATGTGCCTTGATTCATGGACCTAACATTCCAGGTTCCTATGCAATATTGCTCTTTATAGTATCAGACTTTACTTCCATCACCAGTCAAATCCACAACTGGGTGTTGTTTTTGCTTTGGTTCTGTCTCTTCATTCTTTCTGGAGTTATTTCTCCACTGATCTCTAGTAGTATATTTGGCACCTACCAACCTGGGGAGTTCATCTTTCAGTGTCCTATCTTTTTGCCTTTTCATACTGCTCGTGGGGTTCTCAAGGCAAGAATACTGAAGTGGTTTGCCATTCCCTTCTCCAGTGGACCACATTTTGTCAGAACTCTCCACCATGACGCTTAAAAATAGCTAAGAAAAGAAGAGAAGCTAAGGCAAAGGAGAAAACGAAAGATACACCCATCCGAATGTAGAGTTCCCATAGAATAGCAAGGAGAGATAAGAAAGCCTTCCTCAGTGACCAATGCAAAGAAATAGAGGAAAATAATAGAATGGGAAAGACCATCTCGAAGATGGGTTCTATAGCAGTAGACTCTTATCAGTTCAGTTCATTTCATTTCAGTTGCTCAGTTGTGTCTGACTCTTTGCGACCTCTTGGACTGCAGCACGCCAGGTTTCCCTGTCCATCACCAACTCCCAGAGCTTACTCAAACTCATGTCCATTGAGTCGTGATGCCATCCAACCATCTCATCCTCTGTCGTCCCCTTCCCCTCCTGCCTTCAATCTTTCCCAGCATCAGGATCTTTTCGAATAAGTCAGTTCTTCGCATCAGATGACCAAAGTATTGGAGTTTCAGCTTCAGCATCAGTCCTTCCAATGACCATTCAGGACTGATTTCCTCTAGGATTGATTGGTTTGATCTCCTTATAGTCCAAGTGACTCTCAAGAGTCTTCTCCAACACCACAGCTCAAAAGCATCAATTCTTTGGCACTCAGCTTTCTTTATAGTCCAACTCTCACATCCATACATGACTAGTGGAAAAGCCATAGCTTTGATTAGATAGACCTTTGTCAGCAAAGTAATGTCTCTGCCTTTTAATATGCTGTCTAGGTTGGTCATAGCTTTTCTTTCAAGGAGCAAGTGTCTTCCAATTTCATGGCTGCAGTCACCATCTGAAGTGATTTTGGAGCCCAAAAAGATAAAGTCTGTCACAGTTTCCATTGTTTCCCCATCTATTTGCCATGAAGTGATGGAATCAGATGCCATTTTTGGATGAGGCTAGGAAAAATATACAGTCACGTCTGCACAGAAGGTGAAGGGAGTGTGTGTGCACCATGAAGAGTAAAAACAAGACAGAAACAAGAGCAGTGCCATCAGCTTTATTGTCTGTTGATTTCTCCTTGTTAACTTTTGCTCCTGTCAGCTCTGAAGAGGTCTTTTCTGAAATTTAGTCTGTAAACTCTGTTAAGTAGCGTTAGTTTTGAGAAACTCTGAGGAATGACAAAAGACAGAAAACATGAGAATTATGGGGCCTCACCCATGATTGGCAGCTTGTGGAAACATTGAGGAAACCAAACATGCCAACTATAGACTCTGCTTGTTGAATGACTCTATGATTTTGGTCAGTCCATGCCGTGCATAGTACTTTATGGAAAGCACTAAATTATGTTAATCCAAGATTCTCCAGAAGTCATAACATATAGAGGAGGAGAAAAGGTAAACAAAGATAGCAAACAATCAAAAGACCTCTGAGGGACTTCCCTGGTGGTGCAATGGTTAAGACTCCTTGCTTTCACTGCAGGGGAACATAGGTTAGATCTCTGGTCGGGGAACTAAGATCTCACATGCTGTGTAGCGCAGCTAAAATGTGAAAACAAAACAAAACATAAGACCTTTGAAAACCAGAAGAAAAGGGAGAAGAAGGGGGACATAAAACAAAAATGGTAAATAATAAAGTAATTTGAAGGCTAGGTGGAGATGGATGTCATCACATTGTTTCCTCAGAGACTACTTGGAAACTGCCAAAGAGGTTTTCCTGGTTTGGAGCAGTTTGAGGAACAAAGGAGATTCATTGTTATTTTATGAGAAAAATGTCACATCCATATACACAACCAGCTATTCAATCTTACTATAACAGATCAAGTCCAAATACAATCAAATTCACCATTAGATCGGTGACAAACTATGACAACATAGTTCTATAATATCATCTCTTTAGTTGAGTACTCGAAGTAGGAGGTGAGTATTTAAAAGGCATATGTTGACTACATTAGAACTGCAACACTTTACTAGGTAGTCAACTTAAATAACTTCATTCAACTTTAATATTTCATTCAAAAGTAGTTCATTAAATAAACTACTTTTCAGTATATATTGAATGGATTAAATTAATTATGAGTGTGCTTTTTAAGTTAAAACCTGAGTTTTCTAGGATCTCATGGGAAAATCCACCATTCCTTTTTCTATAATACATATCATATTTTTGCTAAGGAATCAAAACCCATTTAAACTAAATTTGATTGCATAAATGAAACAATACAGAAATTGAAGTAAGTTTTTAGCATTATTTCTGTAGGTATAAATGTGTTTGTAAGTAATACTCTTCCATAAGTCTTCAGTAGCAACTGTTTTTAGGAGATAAGATTTGGTTTTGAGTAAATTAGATCTGGTAACCTCAAAATTGAAATAGGTTTGGCATTTTCCCATCACTGGCAACTGCTCATGTTATTAAATAAGAAACCTGAGAACTGTATTTTCCATGAAATTTCTGAAATGCCCAGAAGTGGCATTAAATGATACTTGGCTATGTCAACATAGTCTTGAGTCTCCTTTGGCTGAAATTCTATCCAAAGACAAATGATGCCAATTTGCCTATATGTACTTCATCCCCATAGTCTCAGCTTTTTTTGAAGACCATGTACTTGAGATCAGCCCCAAGGAGGTTTCCTTAAAGTAGTTCCATAAGAGTCATGTTTCAAAAAACTATATGCCATATATTGCGATGTGTGTTTTTAATGTACTCCAAATTCTTCTTTCCAGGGAGTAGTACGAGCAAATTATATTATTCTAGGTCAGTGAAGACTCTCTATAACTAACAAGGCTTCGCTGTTTCTATCTACTACTATGGAAAAATAAATTATTTTAAATGATCATTTATTTAAAACTATTCACTAAGGGTCTACTGTGCATCCAAGAAACAATTCCTACCCTCAAGTGCATGCTCCTCTTGGGATATGGACAGTGACTAGATTAGTAAAGTAGAACTGAAAATATTTGAAATCACAGCAAGAATATAAAAAATTTAAATTATGATTTGTCAATATATGTACAGAGCAAGGTTAAATTAACCAACTCACTAGATAACTTAGAGAAATTTTCTCATTTTCTGTATTTTTGTTTTTCAAATAGGAACACTACTATCTACTACAAAGGATTTTACTAAATATTACATGCTGAGGCCTTTTGGTTAGAAGAAACTCAACATTTTTGATTCCAAATTTATATGTACATAGAACTAATAAAAGTTAACTGAACATATATGCTTAAATATCAGGAAAACAACATAAACATTATGAGAACCAATTTAAAAAAGCCCAGAGCAGAAAACTGTTCTAAACTGTTTTATTTATCTTTTAGCGATTTTACATTGCCTGTAAAAATCTCACAAATCACAGAAAACACCAGGGATAACAGTATAATTCAAGTCAATTTTACTTGAATGCTATTATTTTAAAACTAATCATGATGGTATTCTCATAAATACCCCCTGGGCTCAGGAATTTCTCAAAAATTACAGAATACATGGTTCTTTCTGCTTAGTAAGATGGAATAATTTTGTTATTTAATATCTGCTAATAGAAAAAAGATAAATATGTTGTATTTAGCATTTTAAATATAATGTTTTAATACAACTTAAAGAACTGCCCTGGAAGGTCAGACGGTAAAGCATCTGCCTACAATGCGGGAGACCTGGGTTTGATCCCTGGGTGAGGAAGATCCTCTGGAGAAGGAAATGGCAACCCACTCCAGTATTCTTGTATGGAAAATCTCATGGATGGAAGAGCCTGGTAGGCTACAGTCCATGGGGTCGCAAAGAGTTGGACACAACTGAGCAACTTCACCTTCAAAGAACTGTTATAAAGTCTTTGAAATCTTGAACATTGTCTTGAAGCTCACACACATAAAGATTTTACAAGCAAGTGTTGCCTGGTGTAGCTTAGATCCAAAAAGAGGGGCAAAGTGTGGGTGTCCCTGCCCTCCTGGGATTGGTGTGTATGTGGCGGAGTGCCAAATGGCAGAACACAGGCAATAAATGGGTGACGAGATCACTGGATGTGGATTAAACACAGAACCAAACAGACAAAGTAGTGCTGATTTTCCCAGGGAAATCCTGTTAGTTTCTGCTTCTACACTTGCCCTTCTCTAATCCATTTTCTATATCCTGGTTACATTGTTCTTTAAAGATATTTGTGTCATGCAAACTTCTTGCTAAAATATTCTATGATGTCTTTCTTTGAACTTGGGAAAAAGACTAAAATCAATGCTATGGTCAATAAGATGCTTCATGATCTGGACTCTGCTTATTTCTCCAGTCTTGTTTACAAAGATTTTTTTCCTCTTTTTTATTATTCTTGAGCGTATATAATTCACTTTTCACAGGTCAAAATTGATTCTGCCTCAGATGTTCACACTTGCTACTCCTCCACTTTTTTAATGTGACATTTTACCTTAAGCATTTTCTTATATAACTAAATATGCTTTAACAACATGACTTTTAATATATACATAGCAATTTATCACATTTTCAAATCACCACTGAGGCAGTATCTTTAGTTTCTCTCACCTAGAAAACACTCTCTCTTCTTATGATAAATTTCCTTTTACTTTTATTAATTTTCCTTTACTTTCAACTCACAATCTGGGTGGGGTTGCTTCTACTCTAAGGGCCAGAGGTAGAGCTTATTGTTATAAACTATAAACATATTGTTATAAGCTTATAAACTAATCAAGAGATCTCTGCTCTCTGGACACAAAATTGTTCAAGGGGGGACATATTAACATTTTGGGTTAATAAATGGTAGACACACACACACACACACACAAAAAAAATGGTAGACACAGAAATACTGTCCTAGGGACCATGATATAAAAAATAAAGAACAGAATCAAGAGGCAAAGAAAGGTTGACTTCTTAAGAAAAATTTTTGGATTCTGTGTCGATCCATTTCTAAAACTAGTCATAGTTCTGTCTTTTTCATTTAAATTTTTAATAAAAAATGCTGCAATTAATATCTCAGAAATTAATTTTGTCCTCATCTCTGATGTGAGATTAAAGAAAATGCATATTTTTCTCTGCTCCTAGTTTCTAGCACAGTGTCTCAAAAACTCCTCTAATTCCCTAGGTGATAACCGCACTTTTAATGTTTGGTCTTTGACCCCAATTCCTGACACAGGGCTCCTGAAATCTCTTAATTTCCTGGATAACAAGAGTGTCTTTTATTCTAATGAAGTGACTCCTGGTGAGCTATTGGATGGAAACTGGTGACCAGAAAAACCAAGCCATGATCGCATGTGTGCACGCATGCTCAGTTGCGGTCATGTCTGACTCTCTGTGACCCCATGGACGTTGCCCTCCAGGCTCCTCTGCCCCTGGGGTTCTCCAGGCAAGAATACTGGAGTGGGTTGCCACACCCTCCTCCAGGGCATCTTCCTGATCCAGGGACTGAACCCACATCTCCTGCGTCTCCTGCATTGCAAGCAGATTCTTTACCTGCTGAGCAATCGGGGTTTCCCAAGCCATCATTAGAAGCTTAGGGTTTTTAGCACTGCCCACCCATTCTCTTGAGAAGAGAGGAGGGCTAAAGATGGAGCTAATGATTTATCATGCCTATATGATGAAGCTTCCACAAAATTCCTAATGGTATGAGGTTTAAAGTGAGGCCAAGCTGGTAAACACATCTACATACCAGGACGGTGACACACCCCAACTCCACAAGGACAGAAGCTCCAGTACTTGGGACCCTCCCAGTCCTCACCCTGTGCTCTATACATCTTTTCATCTGCCTGTTCATCTGTATACTTTATCAAATCCTTTGAGAAACTGGTAAACGTAAGTGTTTTCCAGACTTCTGTCAGGAGCTCTAGCAAATTAATCAAATACTAAGAAAGAGGAAGTGCTTGGGCCCTCTGATTTGTAGTCAGGTAAATGGAAGCTGTGGTCACTCTGCAAACTTACTACTTAAGATCAGCATCAAACGAAAGATGGCAGCAGTCTTACAGGACTGATCCTTTAACTGATGGGATCTGACACTATCTCCAGGTAGACGGAGATAGAACTGAGTTAAGTTGTAGGACACCAAACTGGTGTCAGAGAATTTCTCATGTCAGAAAACCTCCACACATCTGATGGCAGAAGTGTGGTGAGTGTGGTAGCACGTAAGAGTAAAGGAGATACACAGAAAGAAAGGCACAGAAGATGGACCAAGCAGAGTATTTCTGATATATCTGATTATTTCCTTAAAAACGGAGTTAGTGTTTCAAAGAGAAAGGTCATTTTTAAAATCTTTGATACATGTTCCAAGCTGCTTTCAAGACTGTTGATAGTACTTTTAACTTCTAGCATCACTGGTTGAGTGCTACTCACACCTCAAAAAAAAAAAAAAGAAAGAAAATTCTAAAGGTGAAAACAAAATCTTTATCTTGGACTTCTCAAGTAGTTACTTATAGAATACACTACTACAATTTATGAACAGTATGAAAACGCAAAAAAAAAAAAAAAAAAAAAAAGATGTGACACTGAAATATGAACTCCCCAGGTTAGTAGGTGTCCAATATGTTACTGGAGAAGAGTAGAGAAATAACTCCAGAAAGAATGAGGAGATGGAGCCAAAGCAGAAACAGTGACCAGTTGTGGATGTGACTGGTGATGGAAGTAAAGTCCAATCCTGTAAAGAACAATATTGTATAGGAACCTGGAATGCTAGGTCCATGAATCAAGGTAAACTGGAAGTGGTCAAATAGGAGGTGGCAAGAGCGAACACTGATATTTTAGGAATCAGTGAACTAAAATGGACTGGAATGGGTGAATTTAATTCAGATGACCACTATATCTACTGCTGTGGGCAAGAATCCCTTAGAAGAAATGGAGTAACCCTCATAGCCAACAAAAGAGTCTGAAATGCAATATTTGGGTGAAATCTGAAAAATGACAGAATGATCTCTGTTCGTTTCCACTGCAAACCATTCAGTATCACAGTAATCCAAGTCTATGCCTCAACCACTAATGCCAAAGAAGCTGAGTTGAACAATTCTATGATGACCTACAAAACCTTCTAGAACGAACACCAAAAAAAGATGTCCCTTTCATCATAGTGGACTGGAATGCAAAAGTAGGAAGTCAAGAGATACCTGGAGTAACAGGCAAGTTTGGCCTTGGAGTACAAAATGAAACAGGGCAAAGGCTAACAGAGTTTTGCCAAGAGAAGGCACTGGTCATAGAAAACACCCAGCAACACAAGAAATGGCACTACACTTGGACATCACCAGATGGTCAACACTGAAATCAGATTGATTATATTATTTTGCAGCTAAAGATGGAGAAGCTCTATACAGTCAACAAAAACAAGACTGGAAACTGACTGTGGCTCAGATCATGAACTCCTTATTATAAAATTCAGACTTAAATTGAAGAAAGTTGGGAAAACCAGGGCTAGACCATTCAGGTATGACCTAAATCAAATCCCTTACGATTATACAGTGGAAGGGACAAATAGATTCTAGGGATTAGATCTGATAGACAGAGTGTCTGAAGAACTATGGACAGAGGTTCGTGACATTGTACAGGAAGTAGTGATCAAGACCATCCCCAAGAAAAAGAAATGCAAAAAAGGCAAAATGATTGTCTGAGGAGGCCTTACAAATAGCTGAGAAGACAAGCTAAAAGCAAAGGAGAAAAGGAAACATATACCCATCTGAATGCAGAGTTGCAAAGGAGAGCAAGGAGACATAAGAAAGCCTTCTTCAGTGATCAATGCCAAGAAATAGAGGAAAACAATAGAATGGGAAAGACTAGATATCTCTTCAAGAAAATTAGAGATATCAAGGAACATTTCATGCAAAGATGGGTTTGATAAAGGACAGAAGTGGTATGGACCTAACAGAAGCAGAAGACATTAAGAAGAGGTGGCAAGAATACACAGAACTATACAAAAAAGATCCTAATGACCCAGATAACCAAGATGGTGTGACCACTCATCTAGAACCATACATCCTGGAGTCTGAGGTCAAGTGGGCCTTCGGAAGCATCACTGCAAACAAAGCTAGTGGAGGTAATGGAATTCTAGTTGAGCTGTTTCAAGTCCTAAAAGATAATGCTGTGAAAGTGCTGCACTCAATATGCCAGCAAATTTGGAAAACTCAGCAGTGCCCACAGGACTGGAAAAGGTCAGTTTTCATTCCAATCCCAAAGAAAGGCAATGCCAAAGAATGTTCAAACTATCACACAATTCACTCATCTCACAAGCTAGCAAAGTAATGCTCAAAATTCTCTAAGCCAGGCTTCAACAGTATGTGAACCGTGAACTTCCAGATGTTTAAGCTGGATGTAGAAAAGTCAGAGGAAGCAGAGATCAAATTGCCAGCATCCTTTGGATCATAAGAAAAGCAAGAGAGTTCCAGAAAAACATCTACTTCTGCTTCATTGACTACACCAAAGCCATTGACTGTGTGAGTGAGAGTCACTCAGTCGTGTCCAACTCTTTGCGACCCCATGAACTATACAGTCCATGGAATTCTCCAGGCCAGAATAATGGAGTGTAGCCTTTCCCTTCTCCAGAGACTCCTTTCAACTCAGGGACTAAACCCAGGTCTCCCACATTGCAGGCGGATTCTTTACCAGCTGAGCCACAGGGTAAGCCCCCTGTGTGGACCTGTGTGGATCACAACAAACTGTGGAAAATTCTGAAAGAGATGGGAATACCAGACCACCTTATGTGCCTCCTGAGAAATCTGTATGTAGGTCAATAAGCAACAGGTAAAACTGGACATGGAACAATGGACTGGTTCCAAATTGGGAAAGGAGTATGTCAAGACTGTATATTGTCACCCTGCTTATTTAACTTTTATGCAGAGTACATCATGCGAAATGACAGGCTGGATGAAGCACAAGCTGGAATCAAGATTGCCGCAAGAAATATCAATAACCTCAGATATGCAGATGATACCACCCTTATGGCAGAAAGTTAAGAGGAACTGAAGACTCTCTTAATGAAAGTGAAAGAGAAGAGTGAAAAATTTGGCTTAAAACTTAACATTCAAAAAACGAAGATCATGACATACGGTCCCATCACTTCATGGCAAATAGATGGGGAAACAATGGAAACAGTAACAGACTTTATTTTCTTGGGCTCCAAAATCACTTCAGATGGTGACTGCAGCCATGAAATTAAAAGACGCTTGCCCCTTGGAAGAAAGGCTGTGACAAACCTAGACAGCATATTAAAAAGCAGAGACATTACTTTGCCGACAAATGTCTGTCTAGTCAAAGCTGTGGTTTTTCCAGTAGTCATGTATGGATGTGAGAGTTGGACCATAAATAAAACAGAGCACCAAAGAACTGATGTTTTTGAACTGTGGTGTTGGGGAAGACTCCTGAGAGTCCCTCGGACTACAAGGAGATCAAACCAGTCAATTTTGAATATTCTTTAGAAGGACTGATGCTGAAGCTGAAGCTCCAATACTTTGGCCACCTGATGCGAACTGACTCATTGGAATAGACCCTGATGCTGGGAAAGATTGAAGGCAGAAGGAGAATGAGATGACAGAAGATGAGATGGTTGGATGGCATCACTGACTCAATGGACATGAGTTTGAGCAAGTGCCAGGAGTTGGTGATGGACTGGGAAGCCTGGCATGCTGCAGTCCATGAGGTCACAAAGAGTCAGACAGGATTGAGAGTCTGAATTGAACTGAACTACAATTTAAGTTGGAAGTGATTTTTATATAATAAGTGAGATGAATTATAGGAAATTGAACCTATTTGAGGATAAATTAACTCCCACAACACTAAGGACATTTAAATGAATAGAAATGAATGGAATTCAGTTCTAAAATATGTGGGAATGAAAAAAATTAAGTATATGTAGCCTAGACATCTAACAGATGCAAGCCAAGCAGCCAACAACTTCCCAGAAGCAAAATAAAATCCTTGGAATGATCAACTTGCAGAATTTACTTGCTTCTTCTAAGCATTTAATTTTATTTGACTGTTTTTCATTTTGCCTTATTATAATAATATAAGAAATACTCTATTTGTTTCAGCCCCTGGCCTGTTTTGAAAACCAAATGAGAACTTCCATTGAATTAAAACTAAATAGTTAAAGATACAAGTATTTAGGCAAACTGGTCATTTGGAACATTGTCTGGTGAAATGGCTTTTAAAGAACTGGCTCTGGGCAAAATGACCTAAACACGATCTAATGGGTCACTTTTGACCATCTTATGTTACGTGAGCCATCTTTGTTTATGAAGTATTTAAGGAGCTATTCTTCACATCCACAAAAGACCAAGTCCAAAACCACGAAATGGGTATAAAGTAAAGAAGTGCATATTTTCATTGGATGTAAAGATAAATAATAATTTAAAAAGTCAAAGTGTGTTGATTTTCCATATATTATACACTCTTCTGCTCGAAGCTATCTTTGAAGTTCCCTTCCAGACTCATGAGGATAAAGTTCCCCCCAATCCCAATGCAAAATGAAAGTGTTAGTCCCTCAGTCATGTCCGATTCTTTGCCACCAGGCTGCCAGGCACCTCTGTCCATGGGATTCTCCAGTCAAGAATACTTCTCCAGGCAAGAAGAGTGGACTTTCATTCCGTTCTACAGGGGATCTTTCCAACCCAGGGATAGAACCCAGGTCTCCTGCACTGCAGGCAGATCTTTACCATTTGAGCCACCAGGGAAGCCGTGAATCCCAATCCAAAGAGAATGGAAAAACCAAGTCAAAGATGGGGTGATAAAGAAACTATAAAAACCCAGGCAATTTCCTGGAGGGAAGGGTTCACAAAGATGCAACCAAGGAGAAAAGCAAAAGCCCAGAAGACACTGGCTGGGCACAGTTAGGACAAACTATGGAAAGTTTAGGCATCTCACACTATTATTAGGAGAGGCCGTGTGGAGACAGACAGAAACATGATGCCTGTGATTGGTTCTCCAGAAGCACAGCTTGAACAGGATTCTTGTGCAAATGATTCATTGAGGGGATCTTCTCAGGAGACAGAGATTGAGGGTAGAAGGAAATGGCATGGATTTGGTCTCGGCTGGAATCTAGCTTCAGGCTTCTCTGGTAGCTCAGCTGGTAAAGAATACACCTGCAATGCAGGAGACCCAGGTTCGACTCCTGGGCTGGGAAAATCCACTAGAGAAGGGAGGGATAGGCTACCCACTCCAGTATGACCCCTTCAGAGGCAGTCCTGGAGCAGGTATCTCACCTTAGAGATGGCCCTTCCTTAGCCTTTAGCCATTGCCTGGGAGCTATTGTAACAGTACAGATAAGATGGATTTGGTTGGCTGAGAGCAGTTGACCACAATAGGGAGCATCTCTGAGCTACTAGCAACCAATAAAAGCTTCCCTGGTTGCTCAGCTAAAAAATCTGCTTGCAATGCAGGAGACATGGGTTGGATTCTGAGTCAGGAAGATTCCCTAGCAAGGAAATGGCAACCCCAGTATTCTTGCAGTACTCTTGCCTGGAGAATCCCATGGACAGAGGAGCCTGGCTGGTTACAGTCCATGGGGTCTGAAGAGTTGGACACGACTTAGCAGCGACCAATAATTATAAGAACTGGGCGGGGTGGTTATTGTGAAGTAAAGAACATCTGAGTGGGACACCAATCAAATCTACTATATGTTATTTATTAAATGTGATGCATTCTTCTTTGGTCTCTAATTAGTAACAGAGGTATTACTAATTATTCTTTAATAATATTACTTTTAAAATCCTGTATCAATGCTTCTCAAACGTTTCACTGTTGTATCTCTAATGTCACAGGGAGTAGATACTGTGAAGTATAGGCAAACTGCTCCCTGAACATCTGGCATTTCTTTTAATTTTGGCATTCCTTTTTTTATCTCCAAAATTCAAATAAACTTTATCTTCTACTTCACATATACCTATGCTGAATTTGATGAGAAAATATTTTATATATAGCATATTAGAGGAGTTAAAACATTTAACTTATTACCAAATACTTGATTAAAATTAATGCTTCAGGGGGACACCTAAGATTTGTTTTGTGGAAAATATTTAACTTGTTACCAACTACTTGATTAAAATTAATGCTTCAGGGGGATACCTAAGATTGTTTTGTGGCTTACACTAGGCACTTATGTATAAATATCATATGTGAAGTGAAATTCACTCAGGCGGGTCCAACTCTTTGCTACTCCATGGACTTTAGCTCACCAGGCTCCTCTGTCCATGGGATTCTCCAGGCAAGAATACTGGAGTGAACTGTTATGCCCTCCTCCAGGGGAACTTCCCTACCCAAGGATCAAACCTGCATCTCACATCTCTCCTGCATTGGTAGGCGGGTTTTTTTTACCACTAGTGCCACCTGGGAAGCCCTATAAATATCCTTTATCTATGTGTAAATAGCCTATTGTTTAGTCGCTAAGTTATGTCCTACTCTTTGCGACCCTATGGACTGTAGCCCACCAGGTTCCTTCTGTCTGTGGTATTTCTCAAGTAAGAATACTAGAGTGGGAAGATCCAGAGAATCTTCCTATACCTATGTATAACATCCACATAGAAGGAGTCATTAGCCATCTCAATCTCTTATGCATTAGATAGTTGGCTATCTGAGGGAGTTAAAAAATATTTTCTATTATTATTTTCATGCGTATTAAATCACAGGGGCAAAATTGAAAATATTGACCTTCTTTTGTTGTCATTCATTAAATCATTTTGTTGACATTAAAGCTGCTGAATTGTTTTTCACTAGTAGGTGCATCTAGCATGCTGAAGACTTAGATGTACATTTTTGTTTCCTTATGTGTCTTTTATGTCATTTGTTCCATTAAAGTATATATTTAGATTTATATGATTATCCTTAATATAGCCTGTGAGTCCTTATTTGAACATCACTGTGACAAATGCAGTGGGATCACAAAATGATTTTAATCAATCCTACTTACTCTGTGGAATGACAAATGAGCTGAGTTAGACCACAAATTGCTGGACTGGATTTGAAGACTGGCAAGAATGTTAATTCTCGCTGGCCTCAGTAGCGTGTCATTTCAGTTTATCACTGAAATAGCAAACAAGTACTGCAAAGCTTGTTTGAAATGAGGATACAAATAATTGATTAGCGATGGCTCTGAAAGGCCATCCTCCGTTTTTTAGGGAGACATGCTCATAGTTTAGGAGCTGGCAGCCCATGGGTGTTGAGAATCCTGCCCAGTGATAATAGCCAACAAAAAAACGTGTTTCATCCATTAGGTTGGGACAGGGGCCATCTTAGCATTCAGCTCTCTTCTTAATAACATGTAAAGCAATTCTTTCTAGGCTACAGACGCTGTTTATTTATTTATTTTTATTTTACTTCTGCATTAGATTTATCATGGACCTATCACACAGAATCCAGCCTAACTAGGGGAAACCCTGTATAAGCAGGCTCATCAGTTCAGTTCAGTCGCTCAGTTGTGTCCGACTCTTTGCGACTCCATGAATCGCAGCACGCCAGGCCTCCCTGTCCATCACCAACTCCCGGAGTTTACTCAAACTGTTGCCTATCGAGTCGGTGATGCCAACCAGCCATCTCATCCTCTGTTGTCCCCTTCTCCTCCTGCCCCTAATCCCTCCCAGCATCAGGGTCTTTCCCAATGAGTCAATTCTTCGCATGAGGTGGCCAAAGTATGGAGTTTCAGCTTCAGCATCAGTCCTTCCAATGAACACCCAGGACTGATCTCCTTTGGGATGGACTGGTTGGATCTCCTTGCAGTCCAAGGGACTCTCAAGAGTTTTCTCCAACACCACAGTTCAGAAGCATCAATTCTTCGGTGTTCAACTTTCTTCACAGTCCAACTCTCACATCCATACATGACCACTGGAAAAACCACAGCCTTGACTTGACAGACCTTTGTTGGCAAAGTAATGTCTCTGCTTTTTAATATGCTATCTAGGTTGGTCATAATCTTCCTTCCAAGGAGTAAGCATCTTTTAATTTCATGCAATTTCATGACATTTCTTTTAATTCCACTGCAATCACCATCTGCAGTGATTTTGGATCCCGGAAAAATAAAGTCTGGCACTGTTTCCACTGTTTCCCCATCTATTTCCCATGAAGGCTCATGGAGGAACCAAAATATACACAATATAAAAATTAAACCTATTTCCTGACAAAAATCCAGCTATATAGAAATATTCTATCTGTAAAAGACTGAATCTAACTGATCAGTGACTGGGCCATCGATTTGATAAAAATTGTCCAAAGGCTAAATAATTAGTATGAATTGGTCAATAGACATAGATTACATAGAAACAGAACTCCTGCTATATCAATAAATTACTTTATATGGCACACAGCAATTCCTACAGGTATATTGGATAAATTGTTGCACTTTCTCTGTGACTTTACCTCAGGAAGAATTGTTCAAATGTGCTTTAAAAAATAAAAGTGTATTTACCCCAAATTGCAGTATATTCTGCCTACAAAGAGTAAAGGATCTTTTTGTACTGTTTGTCGAGCAAGTATTGTCATACTGTTATTAGGAACTTCCAGGGTGAAAACCGTATTTCTCAAAATACACTCACCCTCGGTATCTGTGGAGAATTGGTCCCAGGGCCAAAATTCATGAATGCTCAAGTCTTTTATATAAGATGGCAATGTTTATATGTAACCTACACATATCCTCCTGTATATGTTAAGTCATCTCTAGGTTTATCTATAATACCTAATATTATGGAAATACTATGCAAATAGTTGTAAATACAATGTTAATGCTATATAAATAGCTGCCAGCACACATTAAGTTCAAGTTTTGCTGCTCAGAACTTGTTGGAATTTTTTTTCCAAATATTTTCCATCCAGAATGGGTGGTTAAATCCAAGAAAAGAGAAGCTGCAGATACAGAGGGATAACTGTAATCTTTTATCTATCTTTTCTCTTCCTCTGTCTCTGTCTCTTTATGTCTTTCAAACACTCACATATATATCTTTATAGGAAGTTAGGTTTTGGTCTTCAGTTAACCCAGATAATTTTGGAAGATCATCTTCTTTTATAGAGCTTCCATAATTCAATAAAATTTTATCAACACATCTTTTTTTTTAAACATTTTTATTGAAATATAGTTGATTTACAGATCTGCTTCTGTTTTGTGTGTCTGTGTGTATCTGTGCATTAATCTGTTCACTTACCAGTGGTTGCTTATTCTAGATATCATGTAGAATTGGGTTAGTATTTGTGTGTGTGTTGTGCATTTTCTTTTATCAACTAAGAAAATTCAGTCATTTCTTGTATTTCATTTGTTATTTGTTTAGGGACAGGAAGTTATCAGATACCCATTTATTACTAGAAAATTATTCAGGCTAATTTAGGATACTATGGATTCCTCCTGGAGGGTTGGGGTATAAAATTCAATTATTTTATTCTTCAATAGTATAAGAGGGATTATTCTATAAGTAAGTAATTTATAATTTCATTCCTTGGGTACATTTTAATAGATACTAAAATAGTGAATTTGGTAACAACGACCCCTTAAATACACTCTGAGGAAACATAATGAAAATTACTAGCATTATTTCACTAGATTAATTGATTTTTTAATACCAAAAATATCTGAAGATTTTTAAAAATTCTACTAAGCAAAATAATTTAGTAAAGAAAGGAATAGTGGGAAATAGTTTTCATTTCTCAAAAAAACTGAAATATAAGACATATTTATATGTGGAAAGAAATCCACTGTTTGAGCTACTTTATTCTGTGGCCTAGAAAATAATTCCAGAGCAGTAATATAAGAGCTTGCTTACTGCATTAAAACATAGAGATTAGTCAAGCACAGGTTGCTTATAACAATCAGGCTTGATAATTCACAATCATGTTTCCTGAACATTTTGAGCTTTGATCTTATCAAGATATTTTATTCACATTTCAGAATCATGTTATTAAAGATTTGAGCTTAAATTATCCATTAGCAACTTTCTGGCCAATGGTATTGAAATACAATCCTCTTGTATCTTCACTTTCACTCATCACCATGCAATATACTCCTATTTTTAGTATTATAATGGTTTAAGTCATTTTGAATAGTGTTTTTCTTTAAACACAGCTATTATTCCAGAGTTTTACTAGCAAGTGACAGAAATCCAACCCAATGGCTAAGTGGAAAAAAAGGAAATTTACTTGGCTCTGATAACTAAACCATGAAAAAGAATGCAATAGGTGAACCCAGTATTGGTCTCAGATTTCCTCCCTATGTCCCTTTCTCTATTTCTAACTGCAAGTCCTATTCAATCTCTTAAGGCCTTGTTTTCACGAGCATGTCACCTTCTTCCAAATTTGCTTGACAATCTGTGTGGTTCTGGAGATGCCAACTCTTCCCCAGGTTCAAATTTATGTACTTGACATGTTGGGAGCCTTAGACTGTGCTATTAGCCTCTTATATTATTGACCTTTTATGTATAAGATTGTTTTTCCTTTTTTAAATAGAGATACAATCCATATGACAAAAAAATGTACACCTTTTTATGTGTACAATTCAAAGCTTTTTAGTATACTCAGAAAGTTGTCCACCATTACCACTGATAATCTCAGAATGTTAGATCCCTTGAAAAGATATCATTTATAATTTAGCAATCATTCACCATTTCCCTAATTTCTTCAGGTCCTGGAAATCACTAGTGTACTTTCTGTCTTTATGGATTTGTCTATTCTGGAACTTTCATATAAATGGAATCATATAACATGAGCTCTTTTGTATCTGGTATCTTCAACTTAGGATAATGTTTACATCCATGTTGCCACATGCATTAATACTTCATTTCTTTTTATAACTAAACAACATATGTCCTTTTGCTTATCGATTCTTAATTGATTAACATTTGAGTTTTTTTCTTTTTGTTGTTGTTCAGTCACTAAGTCATGTCTGACTCTGCGACCCCATAGGCTGAAGCAGGCCAGGCTTCCCTGTCCTTCACCATCTCCCAGAGTTTGCTTAAACTCATATCCATTGAGTCAGTGATGCCATCCAACCATTTCATTCTCTGTCACCCCTTTCTCCTCCTGCCCCCAGTCTTTCCCAGTATCCGGATTTTTTCCAATGAGTCGGTTCTCTGTGTCAGGTGGCCAAAGTATAATATTGCTATGGATATCTTTGTAGCAGCTTTTGAGTAGACATGTTTTCATTTCTTTTGAGTGCATATCAAGAAGTCAAATTGCTGGATCACATAGCAACTCCATGCTTAGGTTAAGGAATCTCCTGTGTTTTCCAAATCTGCTACACTATTTTATATTCCCACTGGCAATACATGAGAGCTCTAATTTCTTCACATCTCACTAACATCTGTTTCTGTCCATCTTTTTTATTTTGGTTCCTAGTGGGTGTGAAATGGTATCTCATTGTGGTTTTGATTGCATTGTTTTGTAATTAATGATGTGGAGCTTTTTTTTTCATGTGCTTACTGACTATTATACATCTTTGGAGAGATGTCTGTTCTTACTCTTTGCACATTCTTTATTGGCTTATTTGTATTTTTATTTTTGAGTTATATGAATATTCAAGTAGACTAGTCCCATATCAGATAGATGGTTTGTAAATGTTCCATGTGCACTTGAGAAAAGCAGATATGCTTCTGTTGTTGGGGGAACTGTTCTGTACATGGCTATGTAGGCCTAGTTGGTTTATTGTGTTGTTAAAATCTCTTCTTTGCTATCTTCCTGTCTAGTTGTTCTATCACTTATGAAAGTATGCAGTATTGATGTTTCCAACTGCTATTGTTGAACTCTGTTCCTCTGCTCAATTCTGTCAGCTTTTATCTTCATGCTTTTTGGGCCTCTCTTGTCAGGTGTGTTTATATTTGTGATAGTTCTGTCTTCTTGATGGATTGACTATTTTATTGTTATAAAACACCAATCTTTGCCTTTAATAACAATTTATCATGAAGTTTGTTTTCTCTGAAATTAGTATAGCCACTCCAGCTCTCTTTTAGTTACTGTTTACATGGTTTCTTTTTTTGTCCTTTTATTTTCATACCTATTTGAATAATTCACTCAGTCGTATCTGACTCTTTGCAATCTACCTGGACTGTAGCCCACCAGACTCCTCTGCCATGGGATTTCCTAAGCAAGAATACTGGAATAGGCTGCCCTACCCTCCTCCAGGGGATCTTCCCAACCCAGGGAATGAACCCACCTCTTGTGTCTCCTGCATTCGCAGGCAGATTCTTTAACACTATAGCCACTTGGGAAGCCCACCTATTTGTTTATTTGAATTGATAATGCATCTCTCATAGACAACATATAATTAAGCAATATTTTTTACTTTATTCTGCCAATGCTTGACTTTTGATTAGAGATTTTAATATATTTACATGTCATGTCATTACTGATAAGATAGAGTTTATATGTGCCATTTTGCTATTAGTTTTTATACCTTTTTTTAAATCCCATATTCTTCCTCCACTACATTCTATTGTGTTAAATATATTTTTCTAGTGTACAGTTTTGATTATGTTATTTCTCAGTGCTATAGCTAAATGTTTGCATGTCTTCAAAATTCATGTTTAAATCCTAAAGTCCAATGTGATCATATTAGCAGCTAGAGTATTTGGGAAGTGCCTAGGCCATGAGAGTAGAGACCCGATGAATAGGATACAGTTCAGTTGAGTTCAATCGCTCAGTCGTGTCCAACTCTTTGTGAACCCATGGACTGCAGCATGCCAGGCCTTCCTGTCCATCACC
This sequence comes from Cervus canadensis, assembly GCF_019320065.1. Classification (NCBI taxonomy): domain Eukaryota; kingdom Metazoa; phylum Chordata; class Mammalia; order Artiodactyla; family Cervidae; genus Cervus; species Cervus canadensis. Next base: position 90,834,688 of record NC_057386.1, read on the forward strand.
AACCCCCGGAGTTTACCTAAACTCATGTCCATTGAGTCAGTGATGTCATCCAACCATCTCATCCTCTGTTGTCCCCTTCTTCTCCCGCCTTCAATCTTTCCCAACATCAATGGTCTTTTCATAAGAGTCAGTTCTTTACATCAGGTGGCCAAAGTATTGGAGTTTCAGCTTCAACATCAGTCCCTCCAATGAACACTCAGGACTGATCTCCTTTAGGATAGACTGGTTGGATCTCCTTGCAGTTCAAGGGACTCTCAAAGGTCTTTTACAACACCACAGTTCAAAAGCATCAACTCTTCAGTGCTCAGCTTTCTTTATACTCCAACTCTCACATCCATACATGACTACTGGAAAAACCATAGCCTTGACTAGATGGACCTAGGTTGACAAAGCAATGTCTCTGCTTTTTAATATGCTGCTAGGTTGGTCATAACTTTCCTTCCAAGGAGTAAGCGTCTTTTAATTTCATGGCTGCAGTCACCCTCTGCATGATTTTGGAGGCCAAGAAAATAAAGCCAGCCACTGTTCCCACTGTTTCCCCATCTATTTGTCATGAAGTGATGGGACCAGATGTCATGATCTTGGTTTTCTGAACGTTCACTTTTAAGCCAACTTTTTCACTCTCCTCTTTCACTTTCATCAAGAGGCTCTTTAGTTCTTCGCTTTCTGCCATAAGGGTAGTGTCATCTGCATATCCGAGGTTACTGATATTTCTCCTGGCAGTCTTGATTCCAGCTTGTGCTTCCTCCATCCCAGTGTTTCTCATGATGTACTCTGCATATAAGTTAAATAAGGGTGACAATATACAGCCTTGTCATATTTCTTTTCCTATTTGGAACCAGTCTGTTGTTCCATGCTCAGTTTTAACTATTGCTTTCTGACCTAATTACAGATTTCTCAAGAGGCAGGTCAGGTGGTCTGTTTTCCCATCTCTTGAAGAATTTTCCACAGTTTGTTGTGATCCACACAGTCAAAAGCTTTGGCATAGTCAATAAAGCAGAAATAGATATTTTTCTGGAACTCTCTTGCTTTTTTGATGATCCAGTGGATGTTGGCAATTTGATATCTGGTTCCTCTGCCTTTTCTAAATCTAGCTTGAACATCTGGAAGTTCACAGTTCACAAACTGTTGAAGCCTGGCTTGGAGAATTTTGAGCATTTCTTTACTAGTGTGTGAGATGAGTGCAATCATGCGGTAGTTTGAACATTCTTTGGAAATGCCTTTCTTTGGGATTGGAATGAAAACTGACCTTTTCTAGTCCTGTGGGCACTGCTGAGTTTTCCAAATTTGCTGGCATATTGAGTGCAGCACTTTCACAGCATCAACTTTTAGGATTTGAAATAGTTCAACCGGATTTCCATCACCTCCACTAGCTTTGTTCATAGTGATGCTTCCTAAGGCCCACTTGACTTCACATTCCAGGATGTCTCGCTCTTGGAGAGTGATCACACCATCGTGATTATCTGGGTCCTGGAGATCTTTTTTGTATAGTTCTACTGTGTATTCTTGCCACCTCTTCTTAATACCTTCTGCTTCTGTTAGGTCCATACCATTTCTGCCCTTTATTGAGCCCATCGTTGCATGAAATGTTCCCTTGGTATCTCTAGTTTTCTTGAAGAGATCTCTAGTCTTTCCCCTCTATTTCATTGCACTGATCACTGAGGAAGGCTTTCTTATCTCTCCTTGCTATTCTTTGACCTCTGCATTCAAATGGGTATATCTTTCCTTTTCTCCTTTGTTTTTTGCTTCTCTTCCTTTCACAGCTATTCGTAAGGCCTCCTCAGACAGCGATTTTGCTTTTTGCATGTCTTTTCTTGGGGATGGTCTTGCTCCCTGTCTCCTGTACAATGTCACGAACCTCCATCCATAGTTCATCAGGCACTCTGTCTATCAGAATGAATGGGATTAGTAGTCTTACAAAAGCACCTCCACAGATCTGCCAGGCCCCTTCTGCTCTGTGATGATACAATGAGAAGTCTGCAACTGGAAGAAGGTCTTCACCAAGCTGGCACATTCATCTTAGACTTTCAGCCTCCATCACTGTGCAAAATGAATTTTTGTTGTTTATAAGCTACTCAATATATGTTGTTGCTGCTGTTTTAAAGTAAAATTGAAAGTCAATCAGTTGTGTCTGACTCTTTGTGACCCCTGGTCTACACAGTCTATGGAATTCTCCAGGCCAGAATACTGGAGTGGGTAGCCTTTCCCTTCCCCAGGGCATCTTACCAACCCAGGGATCGAACCCAGGTCTCCTGCATTGCAGGCAGATGATTTACCAGCTGAGCAACAAGAGAAGCCCAAGAAAACTGGAATGGGTAGCCTATTCCTTCTCCGGCAGATCTTCCCAACCCCAGGAATTGAACCAGGGTCTCCTGCGTTGCAGGCAGATTCTTTACCAATGGAGCTATGAGGGAAGCCCTATTGTTTTAAACAGCAACCCAAATGTACCATGACACTCACACTACATAATCTCAAATGGACCTATCTTGGAGATTTCTGTTGATATTCTCTATTTGATGAGACAGTCTTCCTATATTTTCTTGTAGTTCTTTAGACATAATTTTCTTTGGTTCATTAAGCATGGTTAAAATTATGACTTAAAATTTTCACTCAGTAGAACCAATGTCTTAGTTTCCTTAGGTACAGTTTCTATCAACTTGTCATTTATTTTTCTTTTATAGAGTCCATACTTGGTTTTCCCCATGTCTTATGATTTTTCTTTGCAATTTGGATATTTTAAATAACACAATGTGGCAACTCTAGAATTAGATTCCCTCCCATCTGCTGAGATTGTTGTTGTGGCTGCATGTTGTTGTTGTTATTCTTTGTTCAGTGACTGCTAAACTAACTCTTTAATATTGATATTCTTTGTTGCATTTAGTCTCCAGAATTTTTGAATGGTTAATTTAATGGTCAGGCAATGATTAGAGAGAGCTTGCCTTAAGTGACTCAAGTCAGTATATCTCCCATTTTGCTGAGTGGCTCTGTATGCATGCAGTGGTATGACCTCAACATAGAGACAGGCAGTTTATAATTCTTCCTTAACCTTTATTTCCTGCTCACATGGAACCTCAAAGTAAGTCAGAGCCTTCTTTATCTTCTCCAGGCATGCAGGCAGACTTAGGCATACACATAGACTTCTAATTCCCAGGAACATGTTGGAGCTCTTAAAAGCCCTTCCCAGGTAGCTCAGTGGTAAAGACTCCACCTGCCAATGCAGGAGATACAGATTTGATCCCTGGGTCAGGAAGATGCCCTGGAGGAGGAGATGGCAACCCACTTCAGCATTCTTGCCTGAAAAATCCCACGGACAGAGGAGCCTGGTGAGTGAGAGACCATGGAGTCGCACTGAGTCAGACACAACTGAACGACTGAGCATGTACACAGTGTTCTTTTCTAGGGTTAGGCCTTCCTATGTACATTCACGCTCCAGCTTTTTCTTTTAAGTTTTTTCATCTGCTCGTTTTTTGTCCCAATTGTTCTGCCACATTAGAACAAATGCTGCTGATTATCTTCATCAAATGCACCCGGGAAAAAACAACTGTTCACATTAGATGAACTCTGATTCTGATTAAATAAAGACAATATTTGGGATGGGATTTTCCAGGGAACTTCCAGACAAATCAAATAATGAGAGTTATCTGGGAATAGGCCTTTGAGGGCACTCTAGCTCCATCCTGCCCCTTTCAGTGGCTGTTAGATTGCCAGTTATCACCATGATAGTGGGATTGTTGGTTTTTAAGGCTACCATCGAATTTGGCAGATGAAACTGGGAACAGGGCAGACTAGAATGACACAAGGCTCTCTGCTGTTCCTGAAATTCGGGCATTTTCCCCAAATAAACACTCCCCAGATTGTTGCAAGATTTTGGTTAATCTCCACAGTTCTAAAAAAGTTGATTTAAAAAACTTTGTTGCCAGTATTCTCATTGCTTTGATTGAGGAGAGAATATTTGAAGGTTTTTACTCTGCCCTTCCCACTGATGTCACCTCCCATTTGCCACCTCACATATAAGAATTTGAGTTTATTTTTTTCCTCTAGCTTACAATCAATAGCATCTTAACTGAAGCCCTTCTCTGCTCAGTGTAATTCACGGCTCCCAGTTTTGATCTCAGATCTCATCTTGAAGACCTAACTCCTAGTTCATAAAATCCTGCAATAAACTTAGATGAACAGAACCTGGATCATCCAACCAAGCCTTATACAATCTCTAGGGTAAGATAGCATGGTCCCTTGGTTGTGATCAGGTGGAAGTAGGAGTGAAACTATGCTTGGCAACCTCCACCCGGGCCACTTATTTAGTCAGGAAGAAACAGTTTTTCCCAAGTAGAGCAATGTTGTTCTGAACATACCATGAATGATAAATGGAATCAAAATCAGGTTCTCCTAGAACTCACAGAATCAGGTTTATCATTTAAAAAGGAATTATGATATTCTGGTTATCCAAGAAACAGCAAAGTCAGTAATTAAGTTATATAGCCTTCTTATTCTGCTTTGATTTCTTTCTTGTTCTACACTCCATGATTATTACTATAACAAGCTTCAAACTCCAAACCTACACATGAACTTTATGAATGATGACCTCTCTGATGTGTAGTAACCCTAAAGATGAAGAATTTGGTATAACGGTTTCAGGTAGGAGATAGAAGAAGGAAGAAATACTAAAGTAAAAAACATTTTACCCATCAGGAAATGTACACCATGATTTTTCATGGATGGTGAAAATCATTGCAGAAGATACACTGCCAAGTGTCTATCTTATTACATGAATTAAAAAAAAAGCAATCAAACAGGATTTTTTTTATTAGAAATTCTGATAAAACTATATTCATGACTGTATTTTAATCATGTTACTATGTTGCTATTGAGTGTTGTAATTTCAGGGTGTAGATAATGAGTATATATGTATTTTTTGTTTACTTTGCTTTTAGAAAAAGTTATTTTCACCCAATGAATGGGTTTTGATGAAAATAATTTTGAGAAGTAATTGTCTTATACATAATCATAAGCCTAACTTTTACATCTTAATGAAAGATTTATCTCAGTCCACTCTCTTAGCTCAAAATATTACACACAATTCAAACAATAGTGCTGTTATTTAAAATAGTACAATATCCTTGAAACAAACGATCATCAGGGAAACATTCTAAATGAAGTAGAGATGGGAATGTTTGGTGTCTTTTGTGGAATGATCCAATTTAGGCTAAAATCATAATTTAAATGGCTATAGTTCTAATAAGGGGAGTAAAAGAATCATTGCACTTCCTCTTTTCCTCTGAAGAAATAAATATCTCATGAGTTTCAGATTGTCAGAAATTCAGTCTCATTCTATATCCTGTCTTTTGGGGCCAGTACAATCATGGGCACTACAGATAACAAGGGGTTGATAATGAAAGCAAATGAAGCTATTTGTTGTGTATTTAATTCCCCTTCCCACTAGAAGATATCAGCAGAGAGTCAAGAGACTGTTTCTTTGCTAAATCCTTGATAATTATTTGCTGAACCAACTTTCAGATTCAGACTCTCAGAAGTAGACATGATTTTATTTGTTACTTATTACACTATTTATTTGATATATAAATATTTCTAAGCCATCCTCAAATTTTACCTTTCATCTTCTGAATACATTCAATGACTGGAAACCCCATTTCCTCATGACACAATCCATTTCAATGCCAAATATTGATACTTTAGAAACTTGTTCACTGTATAAGCTGCAATTTGACTTCTTGAAATTTTAAACAATGCACTTAGTGTTACCATAGATAGGTGGGAAAAAACTGCAAAACTTACATACATGGCTACTGAGATAACACTAGGCTACAGAGAAAGAAAAATTAACATCCTTTTGTTGAGTTACTATGATGTGAAAATATGGGCAGAGTTAGAGTTTAGCATTTTGAAACAAATAATATCTTACTCATTCAAATGATCTGAAAACAAAGCATGTTTGGGAAAGAGTTTTTCCCATACTTGGAAAGAATCAAAACAAGGAAGCATATCCGCTTTTTTGAATATGTAAACATTACCTGAAGAACAAGGAGAAACACACTTAAATGACCTTTCAAGTCCCTACAAATGCCGAGAGTGTATTACTAATATTTTGTGTCAGTTGCTGACTACAACTCATCAAACACTAGTCTTCATTTTGTTCTGTCTCGTTCCCAGCTTTAATTCTCATCTATTCCTACTCCTGGGCCTTTCTGGGTTTGTGGTAATTTCCTGTGACACAAGAACAGAGCACAGATTGCCATCATCCAGTCCTAACATCTGTCTACAGGACTTTGCTCCTAGATGCAGTAGCATTTCAATTACTTTATCTGAATAATCATACACAATTTTGGTTTCAGACTGAATGGTAGATACTTGGCCCAAATCCAAGCCTTGAGATCATGCTCACCCATGCAACAAATATCCATTGATCGCCTACAATCTACAGGTATTAATCTAGGATCCAAGGATAAGGAATGTTTATTGTTTATAACTGATCCTAATTTGGGCAGGACCTTGACTGAAACTTGGGCTTCCCTGGTGGCTCAGATGATAAAGAATCTGCCTGTAATGCAGGAGACCTGGATTCGATCTCTGGGTCAGGCAGTTCCCCTGGAGAAGGAAATGGTGACCCACTCCAGTATCCTTGCCTGGAGAATTCCATGGACAGAGGAGCCTGGCGAGCTACAGTCAATGGGGTTGCAAAGAGTCAAACATGACTGAGCGACTAACACACTTTGACTGAATCCTATCTTCTTGTCTACCTTTTGTATAAGGGGTTATATTATACTGCATAATATATGTATTATACAGTATAATATTCACAGTAGCCTGTACTATGTACTGTTAAAAAAAAAGAAAATGTGCTTTATTTAATAAACACTGAAGAGGTACATAGGCTTCCCAGGGGGCATCAGTGTTAAATAACCTGCCTGCCAATGCAGGAGACATAAGAGACGTAGGTTTGATGCCTGCGTTGGGAAGATCCCCCAGAGGAGAGCATGGCAACCCACTGCAGTATTTTGCCTGGAGAATCCCACAAACAGAGAGGCCTGGAAGGCTACAGTACATGGGGTCACAAAGAGTTGGACATGACTGAAGTGACTTAGCGCACACGCAGGAAGTGGTACATACTACTTACTGTTCTAAGAAATTTACAAATATTGGGTCATTTAATCTTGATAACATGTCTAAGAAAGAAGCCCTATTATTAGAGAAAATTGAGGCCAAAGAAGAAAAATTAACTTGACTAAGGTCACAGAAAAAGTGCCAGAGCCAGAATTCAAACACAAGCAGCCTAGCTTCAGAGCCCCTACTTGTAATCACAAGAGGTTATGCTGAGTGAACTTCCAATTATCTTGCATGCTAAGTCACTTCAGTCTTGTAAAACTCTTTGCAACCCTATGGACTGTAGCCTGCTAGGCTCCTGTGTCCATGGGATTCTCCTGGCAAGGATACTGGAGTGGGTTGCCATTCCCTACTCTAGGGAATCTTCCTGACCCAGGGATGAAACCCAGGTCTCCTGCTTGGCAGACAGATTATTTACCACTAGCCATCTGGGAAGCCCTTGATGGATCTTAGCATAATTGTAAAGTAGAAACTCAGAACTCTGCTTTTCTCTACCCAATGGACTGCATTAGAAAAATGAAGGAGCAGGAAGCAATAAGAAAAGCAGGATACAAGAGACTGCTTAATTGCAAATGCAATCTTATAAAAAGAACAACTATACCCACAAAAATATTCCTCAAGTACTGTGAGCATTTTTAGAGAATATATTACTAATGTATGAAATTAAAACCATCAAATTGCTTCTATTACAAGACAATGTGGTTTATTTTTCATGCTTGTATTAAGCCCAGTTGCTGGGCATAGTCCTTAAAACTACAGCTGCTTCTCTAGTAATTCACACATTTCCCTGGAAGAAGAGCAGAGTTTATACAGAGATTTTTTAAAAGGCAGCTTGCATACTTCAGCATTACTCAAATATGTGTTCATCCACAAATCTATATCCTTCTAGGTACTGCCTAAGCTTTTGGTCTAATCTTGTATATAGACTTCTATACGTTAGTTTCATAGGTTTCCTAATCTGTCAAACAGCAAAGGTAAAAAATTAATTGTTTTAGAGAGCAAAAAAGTGAGTTTCTGGGCATGTCTTAGTTTTAATTGTCTTTTTTGAAACTTTGCTCTTAAATTTGGAGGGAGTAGAGTCAAAATGCAAAAATTTCTCTAGCCAAGTCTCATTACTTAATATGTGTAGCTATAGACTAAGCAGATTAGTTGGATTTAATTCCTATAGGGTTTTCTAAAAATGAATGCATTAGAAAGATGGCTAAATGAAGATGCTTTCATTAAGGTAGTTATAGTGGTGGATTGTGAATTATGAGCTAAATAAGAAGGAAACAAACATTATTGAACAATTTAAAACATGCTTCTCAATTTTGGACTTGGAAATCTTTTCTGTATTAAAGTATTAGTTGCTCAGTCATGTCCAACTCTTTAAGACCAGGATTGTAGCCTGCCAGGCTCCTCCATCCATGGGATTTTCCAGGGAAGAATACTGAAGTGGGTTGTCATTTCCTTCCCCAGGGGCTCTTCCCCACCCAGGGATCAAACCCGGGTCTCTTGCACTGTCGGCAGACTCTTTACTGTCTGAACCATCAGGGAAGCCTTTTCTATATTACATGGGTAGAATATGGCTTATTGAAGGAGTACATTTAACAATATCTGACAGGGATATTTAACTCAGAATTTAAAAAGAAATAACAACATAAGAATGGCCAATTAGAAATATTCTAATAAGACCTGTCTTTTACTATAACTCACACACAATGAACTAAAAATAATGGATAATGCATTTTGATTTGCCTCTAACTCTTTCTGAGTCTAAACTGTTGGTAAACTTCAAATAGTGAAGTTAAGGGAATGGGTATGAGACAGTGTAAAGAGTCTACTGTGCGTCCCGTGTTGTTACATGTGGTCTAAGATAGCAGCTTCTTGCTTTAAAGACTTTATTAATCATTACAGACTATTCTTATTCTCAGTTCAAAAGCTTGGAAATGGCTGTGAGGTGCTGTAACTCTCTGTGTCTCTGCTTTCTGATCTCTGTACGCATCCAGGCTTTCATTGGTCCCAACATTTGTTTTGTAGAATCTCCACTCTTCCTTTCTTTATGACACATGGAGAAAATGCATCAAGAATCTTCTTCAGTAGCACTGAGAAATATGTTCCAGACCAGACAATCTAGAACAGGCTTCAGCAAACTAAAACCCACAGGCTAAATCTAGCATGCTATCTGCTCTTCTACACAAAATTATACTGGATCACAGTGCTTCCATTGCTTTATGTATCACTGAGGGCACAGGTGAAGAGCTGTGACATCAATCATGTGGGCTGCAAAGCCTAAACTCACTGTCTGGTCCTTTGCAGAATTTTCTGACTTCTGGTGTTAGTAGCACTGTGTTTATATCTCAGGACTTAATAATGGACGGTTCCATTAGTTCCTCTTCAGAGGTGACTGTAGTCAGAAATGTAGTCCCCAAAGGGCTTCTCTTTCTTACCCTACAGGACCTGCCACCTTCAGTGCTGTAACCATCTTCTTCCAGAAGCCAAGGGTTGCTGAATCACTGGGCCGACCCTCTGGCTGCCCCAAGAGTTCTGATGGCTCTTGATATGAACTACACCTGAAACTGACATGTGGTGGTTTTTTAATAGATTTGGGAAATGACGCGGATTTTGCTACTTCTACTTTTTAAATCAGATCCCACATGCCACATGGTATAGGTAAAAAAGATGAAAAAAATTTAAAAAAGAGAATAAGCTTTTCCTAATTCTCTATATTGGTAGTATTTCACCTTGGTGTGACATTCTGCCCAGTGTGTGTTCTTATATTTTGGGGTAGAAAGACATGAAGAAAATTGCTTTTCCTAATTTCCTTCAATAAGTGACAGAGTTTAGATTAAACAGACAAGAATTTTTGTTTACTGAGGTGCAAAGTTCCCACCTCTTCTTCCTACTGTGAATGGACTTTCTGGAAGTATGATGTTTACTCCCACAATTGCTCTAATTGTGAGTGGAAGCACTAATTGAAAATATCAGGACAATTTTGTTTTTAAGTGTTCATGTTAATGATTACATTCATCTGTTTGAATAATGATGAACTGGGTTTTTGCTGTGGAAATTCTTATCACAACGGTCTGACTCTAACTCATGCCCTGCTTGTAGCTTTGATTTATGATGTACTACTTATTGTTTGCCAGCTATTTTTAAAACTACAGAATGGAAATGAGAAAAGGTTTTCAGCAGTGATACATGTACAAGGTGAATTCTGGAAGCTTCAAATGCAAGCTTTAATCCTTCTTACAGGATAGCCACTGACTCGGGCTGCTGAACAACACTTGGGCTTTTCAGGCACATTAGGGATTCAGGACAGGTTCTGTCCAGACACCCTTGTGCTCTTTGCCATTCTAATAGTGGCATTTTGTCTCTGGGTGGAATCTTCTCACATTACATTTAGGGAAAGTGATTTATTCCTAGGCTTCAGCTTCCGCAAAGCTACAGTCACATGAATTGACTAAAATTAATTTCCTAATGTATCCTGTTGTGCAGTCTCTGAAGAAGGAAATCAGATCCTCCTTATTTTTTCTATCTTGCGTCCCCTTGCATTTCCATCATGCTTGTGTGTGTGTGTGTGCATGTATGCTGGCAAAGATTAAGAAAAGGGGAACTCAGGTGACAAGGAAAGGGATTATATTTTACAAAAAAGTGGTTTTCAGGGCAGAGTCTTGTTTTGTTTTTAATTTAGCCACATGAGAGAGAAAGAAAGCTAAATCACAATTCACAAGGGTTTTAGGATTGTTTGAGGGTGAGGAATTAGGCAGCATACTCTTTTAGACTCTGTCATATCATGTATGTGCTGAGTTTACTGTACAAACTGGGGAAGGTGTTTGAAAAAGAGTTTCTTGGAGGTTTTCCTTCTTTTTAGAGAAAAGTCAGTACATTATACACTGAAGGATTTTTTTTAAGTTTCTTTCTTTTTGAGGGTATATTTATTGTGACTTAAATATCTACAGTTTTCACAGAGGTTTCTTTACCCTCCTTGGCCAGAACAAGAACATGCTTGGCAGTAAAAGTGTGAAAAGAAAGATTCACTTGAAAAAAATCCGAGTCAGAAAACATTTACCAGAAATGACATAAATGATTATTTGGTATTTATTTTAAGGATCAACTATTACTTTAAGAAAGCATAATTTTTAATGTAAAGTTTAGGATTATAGAATTTATGTGTAGATGTGGGTATATATGCATTTAGCATGGAAAACATCAATTCCAATTCAAACAGTTTACTTGTTTAAATTAATCATAGACTTGACCATAAGAATGTAGATTTGAGGGAGGATTTCTATGACATAAACAGTCCTCAGCATGCATGCCCAATCGCTTCGATCATGTCCAACTCTATACGATTCTATGGACTCTAGCCTACCATGTTCCTCTGTTCATGGGATTCTCCAGGCAAGAATACTGGAGTGGGTGCCATTTTCCCTCTCCAGGGGATCTCCCCGACCTGGGTATCAAACTCTTGTCGCCTACATCTCCTGCATTGTAGGCAGATTCTTTACCACTGAGCCACCAGGGAAGCCCTGAAGCCAAAACAATGAGACAAACAGGAAACAGCTGCTGCCTAAAACTTGTTTTATCCAGTGAAAAATTCAGAAAATATGATCCAAATTCTGGTTTCCTCAGCACTTCACCATCCACCAAAGATTTTTGTTTGTTTTAATGCTTGGAGAATATAATCACAAAAAAGACAATGTGATTCTAAGCAGACTGTCACTAATGTCATAGCTATATGATCATAACTCAGAGATGCTGTGGGTTCAGTTCTAGACTAGTTTTGGAGAAAGTTGGATTTCTCCAGTAATCACCTGGCCAAAGATTAATTTAAATGTCTAAAATCCATGTAAACTACTGCTCATCATTACTTAAAAGAGAGCAATCAGGTCCAAACAGCATAGGACATAGGACAAAAAGCATCCTGAAGGTAGAAAAATGTAGAAAAAGCAAAATCTTCAGTTTATGTCTATATATTTGTGTTTCTTCACATTGACAAATTGGGTAAGATGCAATTTGGTAAAGTCTCCAGTGTTGTTTATTTAGTCATTCTTGAAAACCAGGGCATTATTAGTGGGTATCACTACATAAATGAGTGTCATAATTTCTACAGTTCAGCATTTGGCACAGTGAAAGCTGTTAGTGACTTGGCTGAAGACTGCAATGTATCTGGTAGCTTCAGTTTGGAACTGCCCAGATCACAATCTCAAAGAGATTTTTTTCCCCCAAACATCTGTATCCTCCAGATCTTATATTTATTTGTTAAGGATCTGTTGAGTGCCTGCTACAAGAAGAAAAGCCTTGTAGCAGTCCAAAACTGGACATCCACCTGCCCCAGGTTCATCTCTCAAATTAGGGGGCCCCAAGTCTTTCTAAAAATTCAATAACCTTAGTTCCCTGAAAACCAGGTCACTTTGCTGGAGGGAGATGCTGAGTATCTTGCCAATGAACCTGATCTACTGGCTCTGAGTCAGGAAAACATTTTCTCTCCATTTAATCAGTAATTGCTCTAGATTTTTCTACATTGATCTTTATATGGAAAATGCTCTCATGGAGCTAATCTAATGCCAAGTCTGTGATGTAAGATGCTTTATTGCTTTGACTTTGTAGGAATATGAGGAGAGAACAGCTACTTATGAATTCTGAAAGAGGCAGTATGTAGGTTTCTATAAACACAGATGACACTCCTGATAAAACGGAAATGCTCTTCATCTTACGTAAGGAAAGGATAGCAGCACTTGATGATGTCAGCTGGCACTGAGTCATGCATTTCTCCCTTTTTATCCAAAGGTTGAGATGCCACCCAACATTTGTACAGTGATAGTTTCTACTATGTGGTGGGAACGCTGGGTGAGGCACTAGCAGTGCAGACATGAAGGAGAATAAGATCTCTGTTCTTAAGAAGTTCACATAATGCTGGAGAGATAAGATAATCTTGACATAATGAGATTCTCGTCCTATTATAGACATGAGGACAGAGGAGATACTTCTACCTGAGAAAGGTTTGAGGTGTCTCCACTGAAGTGCTGAAGAATTAGGGAAAGGAAAGGAAAAGACATGGCTTAGGGGAATCACGTAAGCAAAGCTACTATTGAAAAGTTCTACCTGGTACACAGCAAATGCTTTGCAAGACTCACCCTCCTGAATATCCATGAAGTCAGAGACAATCAATATAGCAGTTACTAGAGGTATATGGAAAAGCCCAAGTTTATCTTCCCAAGTTATATGCCAGCTGCATTTGCCTGCTTCTGTTGCTGAGTTCCCCCCGAGAGGTTGGACAGTCTTCCTTGTGTGTCAAATATTTCTCCCTGGATCTCCTTTCCCCCTATGTTTGCATTGCCTTTCTGCAGATGATTGCTGGTTTAAGTTGTCTTTCCTGCTCAATGGTGTTTTTTTCTGCCATCTTTACTGGAGGTTGTGCCAACTACAAGTTCTGCTGCTTCTTAATTATATTCTTAATCTCTATAGACTTATAACAGAAAGCCTTTAGTTCGAGGCTGCAAGAAAAGTGAATGTAAGAGCAGCAAATAATACACAAAATGAAACCATTCATGATTGTCTTTTAAAAAATGGGAAAGCTAGCAGCTGCTCCATTCCAATTATTTCTGTTATCTGCAGAATTTCTCACTGAAGGCAAGAATAATCACTGTAGTCAGCAGCTTGAAAAATGTAGCTCTCTATAAAACACAGACTCCATAAAACTGCAAAATAACAGGAAATTTATCCATACTTGAATACAGGGAAAACTAAGACTGGGGAAAAAAACAGTATCTGAGGTTATATGTCCAGAGGGCTTTCCCAATTGACAGATATTCGTTCATTCATGCATAGTCTTACTGGAAATTTTATCAGCCCCACTTCATAGATGAGGAAACTAAAACACTCAGCACATTCAAGTTCATGTAGCAATTCAGCAGTTAAAATCATGAACAGAACCCTGATTTTCCAGTTCCCAGGCCTATGATTTATTTTCCTATGTCACTGCTCTCATTTTTCCCACACTGTTACCTACCAGATGGCAGCCACAGCTGAAGCCAATGTCTGAATATTCTTGTGTTATGGCTCTTTACTTACACAAATGTAATGCGATATTGCCACTTCCTCTATTAATATGAATGTTGTTTCTGGTGGGAACATCTCTCCCTATACATCTTCCAGGAATACTTTTCTACTAAGGCTTAACATCTTGTATTACTATACTTTCACATGATGGAACACCCCCTCAAAAAGGTATTTTCCAATTTTCTATTATAGATAGTTGCCACTACTTTCCTTGTATGGGCTAGCTTCACTGAATCCATGTCAGAGAGTTTGTTTTTTTTGATTAATATAAGAAGACTCCTACTTTGTCTTTCCAAATACCATACCTATTTCTAGGTATTTATCTGTGTGTCTTGTTTCCAAGCTTCCCCCTTTCCTTTCATCCATCACTATATCCATTCATCTCTTCTTTTAGCCAAATCATCACTATATAGAACTTACCATGTGCAGGGAACTATTCTGGATGCCACAGAAGAAGACAAAGATCCACACACTAAATTCTTATCCCATAAGCTTAAAGCCCGATATGTAAACCAGGACCTATCATTTAATTCATTCATTAAATCATTCCCCCATTCCACAGATTTTTATGGAGCAGCTGGCTCATGTTAAATCCATTCGAAATAGTAATGAACCAAAGAGATGCTGCCACTGCCCATTATAGACTGTTTGAGTGAAGAGCTATTGTACTATCGCCACACTAAATTAGTAGCTGAGTACTCAGGGAATGGGGCTTCCCAAGTGGCTCAGTGGTAAAGAATCCGCCTGCCAATGCAGTAGACACAGGAGGTGCTGGTTCATCCCTGGGTTGGAAAGATCTTGCAGAGGAAGAAATGGCAACCCACTTCAGTATTCTTGCCTGGAGAATCCCATACAGAGAGGAGCCTGATAGGCTACATACCATGGGGTTGCAAAGAATCGGACATAACTGATCCCTGAGTACACAGGCACTCAAGAGAATACATAGGAGCCACATCTCTGATGAAGGCAGAAAGCTTCCTGAAAGAAGAAAAATCTGCTACCTAAAATGTAAAAGAAATAAGTGTGCTAGGAAGAAGAGAGATAAAGGCCCTGAAGAGAAAGAAAACTTATTAGAGAATTCCAAACACAGCTTAACATGACTGTTTCTGGACGTGAAGGAAGGGACTGGTGAGAAATAGGCCCCACTAGGTAGGTAAATGAGTGCATTTTGTAGTATAGAATATTTAAGATAACTCTTTAAACATCCTTGGGTGTTTGTTTTTAAAGCTCTCTGTCTCCTTGGTAGAGAAGCGATTAGACCAGTCAGTGGTTCTTCAAATGTTCTCAGAACCAGCAGAACAGGAACTGCCTAAGAATTTGTTCAAAAATGCAAATTCTTGGGCTTCACTCCAGAGCTACTGAATCAAAACGGTGAGATGGAGACTCACCAACTCATGGTTTTATGCGCCTTTCAGTTGATCCCACTGCACACTCATTTTGAGAACCACTGGATCAGAGAGATCTAGTGTCCAGGTGTCACAGTGGTGAAAAATTTGCCTGGAAATGGAGGAGACACAAGAGGCGTGAGCTTGATGCCTGGGTAGGGAAGATCTCCTGGAGTAGGAAATGACTACCCACTCCAGTATTCTTGCCTGGAAAATTCCATGGACAGAGGAGCCTGGTGGGCTATGGTCCAGACTGAGCACACACACACACACACACACACACACACACACACACACACACACACACACACAGATCAGAGAGAAACAAGACTGGAGGAAGAGGAACCATGCAGGAGGTTGGGTCAATAACCTATATAAGATTACACAAAAAATTACAATGTGAGCTAGAGGGGTCATATCAGAGGCGTGACCAACTGCCATGTTTGCTCAAGGGAAGCAGGTCAGCTGTTAAAACAGGCTGCTTAGGGGACAGGTCATTTGAGCTGAATCGGTGACATTTTAACTCTTAATTTACTCTCCAATGTATTACTTTTTTTCTGACTATATTCCTGATTGCAGTTTTGAAAAATTCCTAACTGTTGCTTGATAGAAATAGTGACTACTGAGTTATCTATCTTCCTAGTGAATAGTTTCTCAACTAGTCTATCAGGAAAACTTGTGCAAAATCAATTGACTCAGACTCTTGTGTACAATTTTTTACATTTACCCCAGTGAAAAATACTTCATTGACCATTTTTGAATTGAGCCTATTTTTTTAATTGCTCATATACATATAACTTAAAATGATGAGGAATACATATATGGCTCTTCAAAAGAAATATATATACATATGTATTGGGATGCATGTATGTGTACATATAGATGTAAAATATGGTTTTCTTTACCATTTACTGGATATTCACATAGATTTCCTAGAGAAATTAACTGTAATATTTCTTGGACATAGTTTCTTTTTCTTTTTTCTTTTCTATTTTTTCTAGTTTCTATATTCTTTTCTCCCTCCTTCTTTCCTTTCTTCCTCCGTACTTATTTTTTTTTTCTCTCCTTTCTCTGTATCTTTGAGCTCTGACCAATTAGATTATAAATACTTAAGTAGAAACTATGTTCTTCGACCATGTAGCATAGAATTGGTGCAGAAAAATATTTTAAATTGCATACTGTTCTTTTTGTGTATAGTCAAATGGAAACTTTGCAAAATTTGCTTTTTTTCACATTCACAGATCTAGCTGATCTGCCAAAATAAAATCTTTTTGCTTTTTATTTCATCAACTTAACACGTTTTAATAAGCATTTCTGACTTTTCTTAATGCCTCGTTATACCTGATTTGTTGTAATTATCACCCATAATATTTAATTCTAAAAATTAATGACACTGAGTTTTTGATGCCTCAAGTGAAAATAAAAAAGCCCTGAAACGTAATCATTATATATGTACCAAGTGTATGTATTCAATTTTCTTCTCAGTTTAGATGTTCTTGTATAAAGTAAGTCCAGTGTAAAATATTCAGAAAAATCTTAGAGGGATTAGTTGTAAGAAAGCTGAACAAAGAGTGAACTTTGCCAAGTCTTCTAAACAGCCAGCTGTATGCATCTGCTTGTTAGCATGTAGCATTATTCTGAGCTGGGAATTGTGTATACTTCACAGTGTACACAGGCTGTTTGTCCTGGGAACATATTTTGTGGCTGCCAAAACTAAACAGTTAGCCAGTTCCCGTGAGAGGAACATGATGGTTCTGAAACAAAGAGAAATAAACTGAAAATAGAGGGCTGCTCTCATTGTTAGAATGAACTAGAACTGCAAGAAAGAATATGAATCAAGTCAGATTAGCTACTCACAAAACTTTGGAATTTAATGATTACTAATGATGACAAAATACTGCAGGGTACCATTTCTTATTTTGGTAAACACCTTGATAAATAGAACACTTTAAAAATAATATGTGATATTCAGTGATGCAGTATGACAGACTATGTTCTGAATAAAAATATTAACATCCCATTTAAAATTTTAATTAGAACTTCAAATTGCTTATTCATGCTAAATATAGAATGAATCCTAGATTATTTTTTATTCCATATGGGTTAGGATTAGATTCAGATGCATTTAGCAAAAACAAAAACTAACTAACAGTAACAGAAAATCCCAAACAGCTGAGGCTTAAATAATAAAAGCCGAGACAAGTAATCTGACATATTCCTCCCAGGGCAGCTTCACTGTGTCTGCCAGGGCCTCAGACTTCAAGCTCAAGGCTTGACTCCCCTTCAGGGCCATCCTCCACATCAAGGTGAAAGAGCCTCAGGAAACTCATAAATCTCTGTTCCAGACTACGGGATGGAAGAAGTAAGAAATAAAGGTGTCCTCTCTTCCTTTTATAAAAATAATTCAATCCCACTTTTCCCAGATATTTTAACATAGCTGCACATCATACTACGAATATAATGTGGTACTTTTTTTCTTATCCATAATTTTTTCATGCCCATAACTCTCACTGAAATTGCTCCTTCATACTCTCTTGAATGGATGTTCCAAAATTACTTAACTTTTCCCCTATTCTTGGACATTTCTAGGTCTGTTTTCACTTCTATAGATAAAATGCAGTGAATACAGACAGGCATTTCTTGTGTGCTATTTTCAAATGGGTGAGTCTTTACAAAATGGGATATGAAACCAAAGAATGCAAACATGTTTACAATACTTGAAACATATTGCAAAATTGTTTTCCAAAAGGAATAGTGCTCGTTTACTTTGCTATGGCCAAAGTATGACTGTCTTTACCATTTTATAGTATGCTCTGGAAAAGCATGAGCTGTCAACAGGTTTTAATGTCTGATTCAGTAAGTGAAAAATGGTACCATGCTACATTTTTCTAATTCTATTTATTCCTTATTATTGAGATTGCAGACTTTTTAATATGTCAGTTTACTAAGTGTACTTTCTCTTGAGGGGCTTCATTAATCATATTTTATACCTACTCATTGGGGTATTTTTCCCCCAATTTTCCAGTCAATTTGCATGTAAAAATACAGTTTTATCACTTTAAAAATTTTATAGTAGCTTAGAATTTTTATATCACTGAATGCTGATTATTTAGTTGAGCATTTCTTCTTGTTATTTACTGACATCACATCCATCATACTTTAAATGGTCACATATAATTGAGTCTACCTGGTGTTTCATAATTTTCATAGTTCTTCATGACTGTTCATTTATGAACACTTCATTTGCAATCGCTATTGTTTAATTCATGTGCTCATTCATTACTTACTCTTTATGCATTCAACAAGCATTAACTGAAAGTCTTTTTTGTATCTAGTGCTAGGTATAAAGTGATAGATAGGACATGGTTCCAGTTCTTATAGAATTTGCATATTTTCTGATGAATAATTTAACTATATAGAATGCAGTTCACAGGGGAATGGTCTTGGACAAAGAGTGCTGTGACATAGAAACAAGGAGTGCTCAGCATTTATGTATAAATTTCTCCATAGAAAAACAAAACGTGTTGAGAAACATCACGAGCAAATGTCTAGGTTTCAGTGGATGGAACAGTAAAGAATGATATGCTCTACTTCACAGGTTAAGCTGACAACATGCAGAAGATGCGCTTTCATTTTACTAATAAAGATAATGGGTTTGAACTAATCAATCAAGGACTCTCATTTCTAAGGTAACTGGACTGCTTTTCTTTATCATGTCCCTCAGTGGCAGTGGCCCCCTTCCTACTGAAATACGTTGAAGAGTCCCCATAACACTGATGGCAGCCATGAAGGGTTCCCTCACAGTCCGACAAATATGTTTTCTCTTCACCGTGCTAATTCCTTCCAAACACTCATAATTCCTTGGGGTTGATCTACTTTTACTGCTGCCTACACTTCCAATTACAACTGGCAATTTCTACAAATGGTTCCACACAGACACCTGCAAGAAGAGAATTTAAGGATGAACATTAGAAGTAAGGGATATGGTTGTCACACAGGTGGAACAATACCATGTATAGAGTATGTATACAGTCTTTTCTTTCAAGCTTAGCTGAGGCATGAGCTATTTTTGGTCATTATCTTTAATGAGCAGATAATGAACAAATATGAATATACCAGTAATAATTTCCCATTTTAAGTGAATTTTTATTTTAGAATGATTTAAATCAGCAAAGTGATTCAGTTATACATATACATACATTTTTTCATATTCTTTTCATCATGGTTTATCCCAGGATATTGAATATAGGTCCCTGTGCTATACAGTAAGACCTTGTTTATCCATTCTATGTATACTAGTTTGCATCTGCTAATGTGGGGAGCTTTCTGTTTACAAATTTGACACCTAATTCCACTTTGAAGAAAATGCCTGAGGCCAGTTGAGGCTCTCTAGTCACTGGTGGCTCAGCTGGTAAAGAATCCGCCTGCAATGCAGGAGACCCTGGTTCAATTCCTGGGTCAGGAAGATACGCTGGAGAAGAGATAGGGCATCCACTCCAGTATTCTTGGGCTTCCCCTGGTGGCTCAGATGGTAAAGAGTCTGCCTACAATGTGGAAGACTTGGGTTTGATCCCTGGGCCGGGAAGATCCCCTGGAGGAGGGCATGGCAACCCATTCCAGTATTCTTGCCTGAAGAATCCCCATGGACAGAGGAGCCTGGCAGGCTACAGTCAATGGGTTCGCAAAGAGTTGGACATGACTGAGCGACTAAGCACAAAAAATCATAACACCCATTGTTACTATAGAAAATCTGAAAATATTGTTAAACAGAAATGAAAACAATAGGATCAGCTATAATTCAATTACTTAGAGAAAACCATTGTGAATATTTGAATGTATATTTTTTAGACACTTCCCCTTATTTGTATAAGAATTTTTATGAAATTGCTTATAATTTGCCAACTGCTATTAGCTACTCTCATCAGTGGAACTAAAACATAAACACCTTTCCTTACCAGTAAATGTATATATTTCCAGATTATCATTTTGTCATCATATCACTTTATCATTTGAATGAAGCATGATATATATATATATATATATATATATATCTCCATGTTTATACTCTATAAAACTTTAATGAAATTCTTAAAAATATATATTTGCATACCTGTTAATACTGCCTTAGGAAATATTCCTAGATATGGGATCTGTGGATTAGGCTAGCACATATTTTAGTGCCTTTAAAATATAAGACCAAATGCTCCTGCAAGAATGCTGGGCCAATTATAATAATCTCAAATACTCCTAAACACAGCATTTTGTTTATTCACTGGGGATACTTGAACAATGTTAACTCATTTTTAAAATTTATAATTATTTAATAATATCAAAATTGAAGATACTTTCTTGATATTTTTGCATTTTCCACAAATAAGATTTATTTATTAATTTAAAAGTAATTTCATCTTTCTGTGATAATATCAATATTAGGCGTTTGCTTACTAGGTCCCCTTCATAGATCACAGCCTTGTCATGGCAAAAGGACGTGTATACCTCAATAAGGCTATGAGCCATGCCACGCAGGGCCACCCAAAACAGATGAGTTACAATGAAGAGTTCTGACAAAATTTCCTCCTCCACTGGAGGAGGAAATGGCAATGTTAGTATCCCTTGGACAGCAAGAAAAAATTTCCTCCTCCACTGGAGGAGGAAATGGCAATGTTAGTATCCCTTGGACAGCAAGGAGATCCAACCAGTCTAATCCTAAGGGAAACCAACCCTAAATATTCATTGGAAGGACCAATGCTGAAGCTGAGGCTCCAAAACTTTGGCTGCCTGAAACGAAGAGCTGACTCACTGGAAAAGACCCTGATCCTGGGAAAGATTGAGGGCAGGAGGAGGAGACGACAGAGGATGAGATGGTTAGAAAGCGTCACCGACTCAGTGGATGTGAATTTGAGCAAACTGCAGGAGACAGTGGAGGACAGAGGAGCCTGGTGTGCTGCAGTCCATGGGGTCGCAGATTCAGACATGACTCAGCAGCTGAACAGCAACAAAACACCAGGATTTGACAAATGTTTACTGCAAAAGGAATAAACATTTGAGAATTCTGTACCACTTAAAGGGTATCCCTAGTGGTCCAGTGGCTAAGACTCCACGCTCCCAAAGCAGGGGGCTTGGGTTTGATCCCTGTTTGGTGACTGGATTCCACATGTCCCAGCTAAGGATCCTGCATGCCATAACAAAGATTGAAGATTGTGTGTGTGGCAACTAAAACCCAGCACAGCCAAATAAATAAATAGTATCATTATGAAGAATAATATGGAAAAGCTGTAGAAGTGCCAAATAATGTTTTAGGGATGGCAGTAACCTAAAGAAACATTGGTCCAGATAGTTACTACGTCGTTTAATGTCAAACAGCTGGATGGTGAATGGTTATTTAACACAATGCAACAGGGATATGATTTGGCAAAACTGTCTTAAAAGAAATTATAACAGATAAGAGGAGAGATGAAAAGACCTGAACATGAGAGGTAAGAATTAAGTTAATGTGAAAAGTAATTAGCATCAAGTGAAAGAGTTATAGAACTGATTAGGTAGCTTAATTTTAGACTTGGATGGAGAACCCATGATACGTACACATTTCTTTGATGTTATTCAGCATTTCAGAGTGCTTTCTCCTAGGCAAGAGTTTATAGGCAATTTGCTGTCCTCAGATTATTTCTGTGAATTTTATTCAAGACTCTAATGTTCATTTTCCTTTTGCCCCAGAGACCAGCAGTTCTCTAAAATTACTCAGTGATCTATACTGCATGCAAATCAAATGTCTTTCTTTTTATTCATGTTCACTGAGTATGGTACAAATTGCTCTTACAAATGACCTCTGCTTCCAATGACTTTTTCAGTAACATAAAATATTCACAGTTTCTTTGAAACAACATTTAAAAATACCTCTGCTTTTTATTAATTCTATGTTTTAATTAGATGGATTCTCTTTACGCTGTACATCTGATGATTTATAAATTTATTGGTAATGTGATATGTTATCTAAACCATAATGAGTTGCAGCAGATGATTTTAAACCAATCTAAATTAGGGCATGACTATGTTAGTATCAAAAATGATTGACTTTTGGATTCTGTCTCTTCTATAATGATACATTTAATTCTTCAATAACAGTTTTCTTTGAATGTAGGTAACTGCTAATTCGTTGAACTAATTACTTTTACTTTTCATATTAACTTAATTCTTAGCGCTCATCTTCAGGTCTATTTATCTCTCCTCTATCTGTTCTAATTTCTTTTAAGACAGATTTGCTGAATCATATCCCTGTTGTCTGGCCTTCCCTGGTAGTGCAGTCAGTAAAAAATCTGCCTGCAGTGCAGGAGACCCAGGTTTGATCCCTGGGTTGGGAAGATATGCTGGAGAAGGAAATGGCAACTCACTCCAGTATTCTTGCCTGGAAAATCCTACGGACAGAGGAGCCTGGCGGGCTACAGTCCATAGATTTGCAAGAGTCGGACACAAGTTAGTGACTAAACCATTACCACCATCCCTAATGTTTTGTGTTAAATATTGTGTTGTACTGTGTTAAATAGGTAATTGCTATTCATTGCTAATACATCGAATTCATTGTATAAAGTGCAGCATTGTTCATTTTAGAGGAAAAAAAAAAAGGAAAAACAAAAAAAAACAGGAGACAGAAGACTTCTTTCTTGGGTATTTCCATGGGCCAGGTATGTCTGCTATCCATTCAGGTGAGAAACCCTTGAAAACACAGCAGTGCATATGACAGTGTAAATATGCAGCTGTTAGTCCTTCATCTATAAAAGAAGAATGCCTCTTTGGGAGTAAAATGTTATAAATTCAAATTAGTTTATCCAACATTCAATCTTACTTTTATTTTGATATCTGTGGAAAGCAATTTTGAGAGCACCGGGAGTTATTTTGCTGTGTTTTACCAGTTAATGTGAGTCAAACTACACTCAAATTCAAAATCAAATGTATCTCATTGCATTTTTAAAGATGAAATTAGGTACATAAATTATTAAAGGCCATAGAATTATCAACTGGCCACTCTTATCAGCTAAAGTTTTTCTTTGAGAATAATAGTTTTTCCTAGGAGCTCTGTACATGAGATAAGGCACAAGAGTGTCCTCCCCCCAACCCCAATTTCTGTTCTTGTGCTTATACAAAATATCTAGATCTGCCTCTTGTTTCATTTAAAATGCACTACCATTTAGCTGCTGAGATAACCTGGATCAGTCTCAATCAGATAAGGGAGATGGAATTTTTTTTTTTTTTTCCTGTTTACAGTGTTTGTTTATGGTATTAAGGCACCTCTGCAATCTCCAAAGTGGATTTGTAATCTAGGTGCTCCAGCCAGAGTCCATCTCATCAATATGCTCTCACCCTTACTGAGCTCTTTGGCTGTGAGAGTGGCTAATTTATCTGCCTTTGCCCAGCTGGCAGCTCTCAGTGTAAAGAAAGACCCTGTGTTAGTTAGTAATGGTGGAGGTGGAAGAGGGGGGGGATTAGGTGTGGGAGCCTCAGATTTATGCTACTTTTGATACTGTATGAGGCATAAAATCTAACTAGCTATTTATGCAGAGAAGTGATAGAGACCATCATGCTTTTCAGGAAATGAGAAGCAGATAGAAGGTATGAAGGCTCCGCACTGGCCTTGCTGGGCGGTGTCCTCACAGTCCAGAGGCCAGCAAAGGGGATTACAGACCTGAGCCAGGCAGATGGGATCTGTTAGCCGCTGCCGACGCCAACCACAGACCACAAAGGAAAGCTGCCTTGATGTGCCCAGACAGTGAGTGAGATGGCCCTGCTCCAGTCCCTGTATGGATGGTTAAGGGAAGAGGAATGGGTTGAGTCTGGGAGGGATGGATATCTTTCACACAGCTCATTTCAGATCTCTGCTGTCAGCTTGGATTAGGAAGTTGCGAGAGCAATCCTTTCTCCTTTTGCTCTCTCCTTTATTCGGTACCTCCAAAGTTTTAGTTTCCATAGTGATTTTTATTTGTTCTTTCACATATTCTTTTGTGAACATTTACTGAGTGACCTATTTATTATAGGTAAAATACCAAACCTGTGGGTCTAAACAATAAGATACAGTTTTCCCCCAAGGATCTCACAGTCTAGTAGAAGAAAGAAACACATAGAAACACATTAAAAAAAATAAGGAGAAAACACAGTAAGTTGTATTGAATCCCAACCAGATATGCCTTAGTGCTCAATTGTGTTTGACTCTTTGCGGCCCGATGGAGTCTGCCAGGCTCCTCTGTCCATGGAAATTTTCCAGGCAAGAATACTGGAGTGGGTTGCCATTTCCTACTCCAGGGGATCTTCCCGATCCAGGGATCAAACCCACATCTCCTGCATCTCTGGCATTGGCAGATGGATTCTTTACCACTAGCACCACCTGGGAAAACCCATTTCAGCAGCTCTGACTACATTCTTTTAATCTGTGTTTTGTTTTATATTTTTGTCAAGAATGATTCAGAATCTAGGTCAGTGGAGGGAGTTTTCTTGGAACAACCTACATTGTCCTGACCATTGCCTGAGAAAATAGTTATTTGACTGTTTTTATTTTCCATGTTAATATTTAAGAGTTTGTAGAAGAGAGTTGAAATAAGTACTAATTATGTCACCATAACAAGATGATGAAGGACATTATTCTCCTGATTATAGAGTAGGAGTTCCCTGCTATAAAGAGCATCAGATTCAGAGAATACTGACTTTTCCCATTAGAGGGAGTGGGACAAGTTAAGAGTGAGAAATAAATGGAAGGAGAGGGAGAAGAATAGCGGCAAGGCACCATAAACATGGGGATTGTGGTTAGGGGTTGTGCACACTTTTAGCTCCTGTCATAAAAATTAAACTTTGGAGACGGGAGAAATGTCTCCAGATGATATTTAAGAAGACATGTTGATTTAAATGCCCTGTAAATCATCTGAAATTCTCCCGAAGGGAAAACCACAGTAGAGGTAGATATGATTGTTCAAAGTCCTCGGGCTGATAGCTTGTTAAATGTGAACAGTACAGGGATTAGATCACAGGTCTGCTTAGCTGTATGCAGTTGTGTCGACATTGGCCTGGGAAGAACGATGATTTGGAAGAGGATACCTGAGTTGCACACCAGGCTCTAAGCAAGACATTTTCTTACTTCTGGGTTTGTACTTTCATAAGAAGTTTGATTTTAAAACCTCTGAAGATTTCTGTGGTCATAGACAAGGAGAGAGAATGAACTAGTGGAGGCTTAACCCAGAGCTTCTCTAGTGTGTGTGATCTTTAATCGTTTGAAATGCTTTCCTTCTAGACACAAATTCTGCACAGGAAATATCCAAATAGTGTCTTTGTCCATGTGCCCTGGAAGCTAGGAATAAACAGTTGAATATCCATTTCTCCTTATGTAATTCCAGTAGGAAGACACAATGGCAGGAGGGCAGAGGGCAGCCTCTCCCTGAGGCATCTGGAGAGAACACAAGAGAGATGACTAGTCTGCATTATTCTAGCTTTGTAATATTACTCCCATCGAATACATTTCCACTATGCTGGTAACAACAGTATTCCTTGTAGAAACTCTACTTAGTCTGCCGAGTTGTTGCCATGAATATTAAAAGATTTGGGGGCTTAGCAAAAAAGAGTGGTGTTTACTGAGAGCCCAAGTTATGACAGTCCCTGCAGTAGCCCCATACACCATAAGGTGCTTTACTTGCATCTCATTTCATCTTAAAACTACCTACTGTTTGCGACAGGAGACATGATTCCACATTTTGACAAATAAAGACACAGTCTAAAGTCCCAGTACTTGTAAAAGGTCAGAAATGGTATGAAAATACTACTCTCTGATCTTTGAGCTTATGTTTATTTGCTTTTTCTCCCCATCCCATTACAATGCTTTCCATATCATAAGGCTTCTTTGTCAGTCCCTGTGGTGTCAGCAAGACTATGAAATGAAGGAAAAGTTCATTAGGATGCTATAGGGACCAAAATGATCGTGCGCCTGTCAGTCAGATATAGTTTGCTTGATGAAATGGCACAGATATTTTCTTTATACAACAATATGAATAATTTACCATTATGCAGTCAGGCATAGACATCACTTATGTCCATTGCATGAAAATAAGATTTTCACGTTGGTCACATGTAAAGTTATTTAAGAACTATTCTTGAATGTATTTGTTATCTGAGATGAACCTGCAGTTATTATTAAAAACACACACACACAATCCAACAAATAAGCATATAGAGTAGTTTCTTCCATCACCAGACTTTGAGATGTAAGAGAGAAAAATCTCTGTGTGATTCATCTCTGTGTCTTTAAGGCTTAGCAGAATTCTGGGATCCCTGGTGATAAATATTTAGTTTTCTTAAAGGTAGAGGTGCTGGTGAAGATGAAAGTATATATATTTTTACATTATGGTCTCTTCAATATATTTAAAGTAATGTTCATGGAGAACATGTATGCTTGGTGACTAGTATCTCACATTAGTTAAGCAGTAGGGGCTTCCCTGGTGGCTCAGATGGTAAAGAGTCTGTCTGCAGTGCAAGAGACCCAGGTTCATTCCCTGGGTCAGGAAGATTCCCTGGAGAGGGGAATGGCAATGCACTCCAGTATTCTTGCCTGGAGAATTCCATGGACAGAGGAACCTAGCAGGTTTAGGCCATGGGGTCATAAAGAGTCGGACACAACTGAGTGACTAACACTTCCACATTCACTTTCATGACAGTTTTAACAGTAAAGGATCTAAAGCCAGGGTGCCTGGGTTAAGTCCCAGCCCTGCAATTTACCAGCTTCATCATCTTAGTCAAGCCTGAGTTTTCCTTGTCCTCTAAAATGAGCTGACAATTGAACCAACATGTGTCAGTGTTGTTGTGAGAATAAACCAACTGATGCTAGCAAAATACTTGGTTGAGTGATGAAAACACTCCAGGCATGAGTAAAAGTTTAATATTATTATTAGCAACAATTAACCTTAGATTTACTAATGCCCAAGGAAGTATCTCCTACACTATCATTAAAGATGTAGACAAAAATGACCTTGAAGCTGATCAAAAGATCACATTTTGTCCTTGTTTTCTGAACCCCATATCTGAAAAAGAAACCATGACAATGAGGAGGGAAAAAAGGGATTAAAGCATACTTCAGGGATTCATACACTTTTTCATTATTATTCCATTCTCGCTGCTCTCTAACTCAGCCCCTAAGTCAAAGCAAAACCCCAAGCCTCCTCCAATCTTTTGATCAACTCAGAGTTTAATCCTTTCCATTTTAGCTGGATTTGCTCTAAGAACAGACTGTTGAATTATGGAAGACAACTCAATCTTCACTCAACATGAGTGTATTTGATTTTTTGTCTTTTCTCTCTCTCTCTTTTTAATTTCAGGGGATTCTAGTGCCAAAATATTTTTCTGCAATTTGTGACAGGTTAAAAAGTAATATCCAAAATAAAACATGTCTATCAAAAGTGATATGAAGTTGAGGAAAAACTGCATGCACAGAATCTACCATGCCTCTGTGTTAAATGCAAAACACTGCCAATATCTTTTTTTATAGGAACCTTACATATGACAAGAAGGAAATAAGGTACACAAGAAAACATTTTCCTGACAAGAACCTTTTATATAAATAAATATATTGCCCTCTTCCTGTCCCTCTCCACCAGAGCTAAACAATGGCCACTTAGAAAGGAAATGATGTCAACACCCTATTGATAAAAATCAAACCACACTGGAGGAAACATAGTGAAACACAATAGAAAAAAACACAGCTTTCTAGCCTCTGTAGTTTGTCATGGTGACTTCATGAAGGACAGTCAATTATTAAATTTAAAGCATAGTTCCGTTATACCCCCACACTGACCTAAGTTTATTATGTTGGTACAGCTTTCATATATGCATCTTTCAGCAAAAGCAACTAAAAACTCCAAAGGAAAAAGTGAAAAGAAATTGCCTGGGGTAGAATTTATTGCTTTAAATGTCTGTAGCTCTTTTGGACCAAATCTTAATATTTGATTGGTATTCTGATGCCTTTCATAGATCTCCATTCTGGGAAAGGCTATTGAAACAGAGTTTACAGAATGATTGTGGAAAATGTCTTGAAGACCATCTATCAATTTAATGATAAATGCTTGGCAGGATGTTCATACTATGGATAAAAGACAGTACAAAATAATGTGAAGAAAAATCCCATGCCTGTAGCAAATTTGCAGTGATGAGAGTTTGACGCGTAGCAAATTAATCTTATCCTCAAGGAGTTGATTTCTCCCATGCATGTTCTATTTCTTCTGAATAAGCATATACCTAGACTTGTTTTTCCAGCTCAGAGAAACAAGGTCAAACCTTTTTTTAAGTCTTTCAAACTAATGTCTTGATTCCTCCCCATTACGTGTTCTTGTGCACTCTATTTAGAACCCTTACAGTTGTAATAGATTCACATATTTTGCCATCAACATATCTTAGTTGATCAGTAACCAGATGTGGTGGTATAGGAAATCCTCCATTATATCTGAACTTATACATTTAGCACTTTTCATATAAAGTCTATACCGAAGCAGAGCTAATCTTGGTAGTCACGGCAATCTCTCAGATGAGATGATGTCCTAAACTGTGATAATGATGTCCTAAACTGTAGTTCTGTGTTATGAAGAGCGGAGAAGATATTGTGTAAAAATGGATGGTGTCATCGCATCACCAGAGGTGAAGCCCCACAACTCACTCCAAGTCCCAATGTCCAAAAGGAGTGCGAAATGCTTTTCATGCCAGAACTCTCTATTTCTCATTTCCTCTGATATCAGAGAGCTTATTTTAATTAGAGACCAGGCAGTATGGAGGACTCAGTGACCAGCACAATTTAAGAACTCAGGGAAGTTGTAAAGCTAAGTCTATCCTCTAGGGAGAAACCTGTGCACCTTTGATAAAATCCTCCTTCTTCCCAGACATCCCAACTTTCACAGACTAGAAACATAAGTTCACAAAACAAAAATAGGATGGATTATTAGTCCTTGAAATGACCCTGAGACTGCTTGGCTGGCTCAGTGCTCACTGTGGATAAAGAGAGCAAGGTGCAAAATAGTAAAAGTGACAATGATACATGATGACTTATTCTTTGTCATTCTAAGAGGCTTCCCTGATGGCTTAGTGGTAAAGAATCCGCCTGCCAATGTAGGAGATGTTGGTTAGATCCCTGGATTGGGAAGATACTCTGGAGAAGGAAATGGCAACACACTCCAGTATTCTTGCCTGGGAAATCTCACGGCAGAGGAGCCTAGTGGGCTACATACAGTCCATGGGGTTGCAAAAGAGTCAGACATGACTTAGCAGCTATACCACAAAAACAGCAATGCCATTTTAAATAGATTTAGCCTATTTATACAATGAATAAATTAGCAGACTAAAGGAATATAGAGAAAAAGGGTCAATTTCTCAGGCAAGTCAAAATGTCAACTATATTGCACTGTAGTCTTTCTTTTATGAGTATGTTTCTTAATTTTTTAATCAATTTTTGGTTATTCATAAGGAATCAACTCTCATGATACTTTTGTGACAAGCCTAAAGATTTTGAAATTGAGAGGTGAGATATTAAGGATAATTTCACCCAGAACATTTTTAGGTTTTTTCCTTCCCAAACTATTTAGAAATATTCTGTGAACTGTATTTTTATAACAATTCTGTAGCAACCTAAACTACATACAAATGACAATGATACTGATTAACTATAAGAAAAGGATGGAAAGAAGGAAGTTAGAAAGTAATAAAGTCAAATAATAGTCATATAATCCCAACTCATGATTCTACTTGAAATTGGGAGTCTGATGAACCCATGTTGAACTGCATTCCAGTTACTGCCCTGTCTTTCGATCTTAAACCTCAGTTTGCATTTATGGATGAGAGGCAGTAATTTCTATCTTTGTTGTGAGGATGAAATAACATGTAGATTTTGCCTGATACAGTGCTATACTGGCTACTTCAGAGTAACTCAAGAGATAATTCTGATTTTTTGTTATTATTTGCTAAAGAGATTCTGTAAGAGGGCAAATATCCTCTCACTGTATGTGTGTGAATATAAAATACTGAGGTCAAACATGTATAGCAACACTCTGAGAATTTACTTGTTTTGAAGATAATATTTGATGGATTTAGTGATTTTGTTGGTAGATACACAGACTAAGGAAAACCAACATTTCTCTCAAATCCAGCAAACATTCCAAGTTTAAGGCAGAACACCATGATCAATTCAAAGAGAGAGAGAGAGCACAGAGGAAGAACGAATTCTATGTGAGGATATATAAGAAACTGGTAACACTGCCTCTAGGAAGGGGGAATGGAAGACAAAGTGGGGTAGACATCACTTCCACTCTATTATCTGTTGCAGACTGTGTTGCCCCTCTCCCCCAATTCCTATGTTGAAACTCTACTCCCTAATGTGATGGTGTTAGGAGGTGGGACCTTTGAGAAGCAATCAGGATTAGATGAGGCCTTGGTGATGGAACCTCATGAATGGGACTGGTGCACTTATGAGTCATGAGAGAACCTGTCCTCCTTCTCTGCTCTCCACATGAGGGCACAAGGAAAAGTGGGCACTCTGCCATCTGTCAGAAGACTCCCAGCCCCAAACCCAACAATGCTGGCACTTTGATTTTGGCCTGCCAGTCTCCAAAACTGTGTAAAATAAATGTTTGTTGTTTATAAGCCATCCAGTCTATAGTAGTTAGTTTCCCTGGTGGCTAAGTCAGTAAAGAATCCACCTGTAATGCAGAAGCCTGCCTGCAGTGCAGGAGTCCTGGTTTAGATCGCTTGGTCAGAAAGATTCCCTGGAGGAGGAAATGGCACCCCACTCCAGTATTCTTGCCTGGAAAATCCCATGGACAGAGCAGCCTAGCAAGCTATGGGGTTGCAAGAGTCAGACATGACTTAGAGACTAAACCACCACCACACCAGCTCAAACCGACCCAGTCACTCTTTCTTATATCTTTCTATTTTGGCATTGTGTGTGGACACTATTTGTTCCATTTTTTTTTTTTTTTTAATTTGGGGACACTTCACAGCTGAAGGGATCTTATGCTCCCTAACTAAGGACTGGACTGAACCCATGCACTCGGCAGGGAAAGCACAGAATCCTAACCACTGGACCACCATGAATTCCCTGTTACAATTATTTTAAATGTTATTTTGAAATAAATGTAAGTTGAAGAAAAATGGCATTTAATTATATCAGAATAATGCATTTGCAGCAATCAGATTTTCTATATTTGGGGGGAAGCTTGTTAACATTCAAAATAGATGGGGTGGCAAAGAGATGGGGAAGCAATGGAAACAGTGACAGACTTTTTATTCTCTTGGGCTCCAAAATCACTGCAGATGGTGACTGCAGCCATGAAATTAAAAGATGCTTGCTCCTTGGAAGAAAAGCTATGACAAACCTAGACAGCATATTAAAAAGCAGAGACATTACTTTGCTGACAAACGTCTGTCTAGTCAAAGTTGTGGTTTTTCCAGCAGTCATGTATGGATGTGAGAGTTGGACCATAAAGAAAGCTGAGCACTGAAGAACTGATGCTTTTGAACTGTGGTGTTGAAGAAGACTCTTGAGAGTCCCTTGGACTTCAAGGAGATCAAACCAGTCTATCCTAAGGGAAATCAGTCCTGAATATTCACTGGAAGGACTGATGCTGAAGCTGAAACTCCAATACTTTGTCCACCTGATTCAAAGAGCTGACTCATTAGAAAAGACCCTGGTGCTGGAAAAGATTGAAGGCAGGAGAAGTGGATGACAGATGATGAGATGGTTTGATGGCATCACTGACTCTATGGACATGGATTTCAGCAAGCTCTGGGAGTTGGTGATGGACAGGAAAGCCTGGCATGCTGCAGTCCGCGGGGTCACAAAGAGTTGGACACGACTAAGCAACTGAACTGAACTGAACTTGTTAACATCCTGAAGAGGAACATTATTCTCTGGCATTACTCTTGATTACCTTAAGTGAAGCAGTGATTCAAAAGCCATTGGTTGTCTCCACTAATGGGAATATAACCAGGCTTATGCCACAGGTCACATATTTTTGAATCCATAAAAATATGCCCCTTGACATGTTGCTCCTTTAAGGGTTTCAGGATACACCATTTTCAGCACCCACATTAAGGTTTGTTCTAATTAAGGATGGTTTTCCCTTTGAAACCATTTGTTTGTTTATACAACAAAATATTGTGTAGTAAGTGTCCAGAGATAACTTCCTAAGATAAAGTTTTATTTATAGCTTTTGATTTATCAGCTCAAGAAGCTAACAGTTACTTCTGGAATTTTTGGAAAAATTACACTAGTTAAGTACCTGACTTCCATTCTAAGAAATGCCTTTGTAGTTTAAAGAGGCTTAACCAGAAGCAAGGGCCTCTTTGCTGATTTGACCACAGTGTCAAACATCAGTGGAGTTTTCCAATGGCCTTTTAACTGTTAATTAGGAATACCTGGGTGTTTACGGGGGCCTTTCAAGCTATCGGAGCAGAACTAGAGTAAATGACCTTATTTGTTTGGAGAAATAAAGTTAATGGTGTCACAGATGCTCCATAAAGCAACACAAAATTGCAAATGGGAGGCAAAGGAAATAACTGCAGAGAAATTTACATCAAAGAAAATGATAGCCTCACACATAGCTGTGCTCCTCTTACCAAGAGCTGTCAAAACAATAAACACTTAGCAAGGAAGATAAAATGAAACCTATTTTCATAACAGAATATCCATTTCTACACTCATTTGGTTTTGCTGGGAATGGGTTGCATTATCAGTAGAATTTAAACAATTTCCAGCAATATTGTTTTTCTGGTTATCAAGAGAGCCTTTGTATCTGAGTTTCTGTTTAGACCATGGGTGCTTTAGTTAAGCAAGGAAACTTCTATAAACTCTTCAAAACTTGAATTTGCTGTTCTAGTCATTTTTGAAATAAAGTCTGTGATAAAAATCTAAGGTTCCCTTAAGAAGTAAATTGGTGCCAGAAGGTTCTGGAAAGGAATAGTTATGAAACAGCAGAAGCCTGAAAAACTTATATTAATAAAAGAAAATACTTTAGTATATATTAGTTTTTATGCCAGCTGATCATTTTAAAGGATAGGAATCTCATAGAAAAGTAGAAAAATCAGAGAAAACACTTAAAAACAAGAAAGAGACCATCTGAGAAATCTGGGGCTGAGGCATTGTCTTCTGAAAAGATCTATAAACTGAGGTGAATATTTTTCTTTTACTGTGCCCACATGGAAACAGAAAGCTGTAAAAATTTGGAAACCCAGCCTGGATGAACTAAGAGCTAATCAGAAGTCCTAAAACAGGCGTCTTAATACTTTGTTTGGATTGGGTGCGAGTGGTATTTATAAAAGAAAAAAATTATTTTACCCCCCTAAATTTAAAGAGAGCTTTCTGTGAGGGCTATTTCTAGCCAGGCTGTTTTCAAGCAACAGAGTACTAGCACACGGACATGATGTCAATGAATGACTTTGAATTTAGGAAAATGCCTTGAATGAGTTAGAGCAAGATACAAATTTGCAATCGTTGGTAAGAATTAAAACGTACTGAAAAATGTTTACTTCTTTGAACTTTGTCCTCAGTATTATCATTTTATAAAATGTAAGTAATCTGAGTAAATGTGTAAAGTGTTAACTTCTGTGCTTTGTTATTTTAAGATATTGGATGGGTAGGAAAGAAAGAAAATGACTAACAATTTAAGGTCATGATGAGTGGTGCATGAAAATATCTTCACCCCTTCTATCAGGTGGCAGTCACTATATATGCCTGCAGAACTTTTGTAAAAAGTTGCTTAGCCTAATAAACTCCAATTTATGGAGAGAGGAGAAAATAATAGACATTATCCTGGACAAATGTAAGAAATGGTAGTTGTAGCTGCTCCATATCTCTTAAGTACAACAAAGTATGAATTCTAAATTGGTCATTTCAAGCATTTTTTTAAGCTGTAACCTAATCTCCACGATTTATCTCTTTGCTTTTAAAGGATTATTCATGAAACTAAGGGCCTATAGCCACTCTGGAATAATCCAATTTGCTTGGGACACATCATGTATAATTCTACCTCACTCTTAGGGGCCACTTTTCCTCTAAGCCTTTTATATAGGTATTATGTTACTAACCCTCTAAGCTTCCCTGTGAGGCATGTATCAATTGCCCCACATTATTTTTGGAGAAGTTAAAGCACAGAGAAATTGGAAGCATGTTCTAAGTTAATATATATTATAATATGCTACTGTATATTATTTGTGATAAGTATTAGCCTTTTTCTCTCATGTAGAAAAATGCATAACCGAAGAAACCAGAGGGAAATGAAAGTAGGCAATCTAATTTACTACCCATTTAATAGACAGCAAAACTGACTCTGAAAATTTCTAAACCATTTGCTAGGATTAGTTTGGCAGGCTATGAAGCAACATAACAGAATAAACATACAAGGAGTAGCTCTAAAATATCCTTCATCTTGATAATATGTAGTAAAATAAAGAGGGAAAAACTTCTGCAAAACTTTATTTTCGGCAACTAAATTTAATTTGAAAAAATACGTAATCTTGAGAAAATAAGTTGAATTATTTTGGTTTACTGTCATGCATGGCTTCCCAGGTGGCGCTAGTGGTAAAGAACCCACTGGCCAAAGCAGGAGATATGGGTTCAATCTCTGGGTCAGGAAGATCCCCTGGAGGAGGGCATGACAACCCACTCTAGTATTCTTATCTGGTGAATCCAATGGACAGAGGATCCTGGTGGGCTAAAGTCCACGGGGTCACAAAGAATCAGACATGACCACTGCAACTTCGCACACAGCACAGGGTTGAATCCAGGCTTTGCAGTTATTGAAGATTATACAATTGGGGATGTCTCAAAGAAGACAACACAAACAAGCAAATGAAAAATTAGTTATATGTAACAGAAAGAATCACAATAAGGCCCAAATTTTTCCAAGATTACAAATACAATAAGCATCAACCCCCCCCCCGCAAGCATAATCGTTTTAGTAATTAATTGTCTGCCCCTATCACAAAAATTGTTAAAGACTTTGTGAATGTTTCTAGGAATCCTTCTGGGAAGGAGCCTGTGTAAGTGAAAGGGTAAAGCATGGTCAGTTTGTCTCTGCTAAATTTGACAAATTAATGAAGCTCCAGATTTATGTAAAATTTAGAGTACTAATATGGATAGAAATTAAGATACAACATGATAGAAATTCTTTGGTTATGTAATAAATAATTAATAACCTAAGTTGATTTTAGTAACATGGATTATAGCAATAGAAAGTAGGAATGGTAATGTTAGTAATATTGAGTAAAGATCTTTATGAAGGAATGAATTTTTTTAAATTTAGTGGATTCTAATATAAGGATACTCCTCCAAGTTAAATTTTTAATAATTTTTAAGAATTTAAAAGGTATTACCTACAACTGAGGTTATGGAACAAGTGGTTCATTAACTAATAAAATGTTTACATGCATGACAAGCATAATGAGACCTGAAAATATGAAGGTAAGCTTGATGGTAAAAAAAAAAAAAGTAAAAACAGCAGCTATCAAAGGCCCACATACATAAGGCAATATTGTTTGAGGAGTTCTGACAAAGAGATGACATATACTATAAGGAAATTGACATGTAGGTAAAACCTTTTTGTCAGACATTTGTTAAGTAATGATTGCTGTGAGATGGGGGATATAAAATGTTTATTGATGCAGTAGACTGAAAATCATCATTCCAAAATTAAGTTTTGCTCATTGGTTCATGTGACCATGAATATAAACTTTAAAAATGAGTCAAATGATTATTTTTACTGAATACCCTTTCTATTTTACACTAATACATTTGCTAGACTCCAAAAGGTCATTATTAGCCATCACTCTCTGACTAAATTTTCTTCTTGCTCCTCATTAGAAGAGCAGTGAACGAGACAGTTTAGTACTCAATTGTTCTGTTTTCTCAGTGATAATTTCTTTATGTTGGCTTATTTCCCTTCAAAATCTGTGTTATCTAATTTCTGCTCTACCTCAGACGATAGGTATTTCAATATGGAAAGACTTCATGGCATGCGGACCACACCAGCTTTGGAATCTAGCAGACCAGGTCCCAAATCTTCCAGAATGTTGTGAGCAAGGGCAAGTTCCCTCACCTCATCATGTTCTATTTTCAAGGGGGTTAAACTCTACTGCAAAAGGGATACAATAATGTACGTGGCCACAGGTGGTGCTAGTGGTAAGGAACCCACCTGCTAGTGCAGGAGACATAAAGAGAGGTGGATTCCATCCCTGTGTCAGGAAGATCCCCTGGAGAAGGAAATGGCAATCCACTCCAGTACTCTTGCCTAGAAAATCCCACTGACCGAGAAGCCTGGCAGGCTATAGTCCATGGTGGTCGCAAAGAGTCAGAGATGGCTGAAGGGACTTAGCATGCAAGCAGGCATGGTGCAAGTGCCAACTGAATCAGTGAATGGGTTTATGTGACCTGTTTCAGTGTGTCCATATGATAAATACAAGGCATCCAAGGAACATTGATCTATCCATTAATGATGCAGAGGTGGAGATTATTCCTTGTATTAATAACTCTACAGGTACTTTGTGATCTTTTTCAAAAGTTTCTCATAGATAAACTCAGTGCAGTATAGTTTTCAGCTGATCAAAATACTGAAGCAGAATTCTCTCTCCTCTCTCTCCCCTCCATCCCCCTCTCCCTCTCCTCCTCCCTCTTTCTGTCTCTTACTCCCTCTCCCTCCCTCTCTCTTTTTCTCCTGCTTTTTCTTTCTCTCTCTCCTTGAAAGAGTATGAAGAGGGGGATTGAATGAAAACAAAAACAAGGGTATACAAAATTCCTGCAGTTAAGAATGCACTTAGAAGGCTTCATTTTACCTTACTTGCCAAACTTGGAATTTATAATAAGGAAAAGGAGTGCTGACTGTTCTGTCAGAGATTTTTCCCCATCAGTTGCTACGGGTAACACACTGTCAGAGACAAACAGGAAAGCAGTGGGCCACAGGCTTGCTGTCATTGCCTGAATCTTCTTTCCAAGCCACATGTTTACAAACATGCTGTGTTCCCCTTGACAAAAGTAAACACAGACACTCAGGGACTTCAAGGCCTTCTATTGTGTGTGTGTAATGGTTTCATTTAAGAGCTCCTGCTGTCAATTCTCAGACAATGGAGGGGGAAGGAGAGTGTCAGTAACCCACTGAAAGACAGCTTGAGCAGAAGGCTTAACTCCATGGGCTCCTAAGTGCGCGCGTGTGTGTGTGTGTGTGTGTGTGTGTGTGTGTTAGGATGAATAGACACTAAAGATTAGAATTTGTTATGGAAAAGAAAACTTGGCTTACATAGCTGTAATCTGAGCCAGAAAACACTGACCTTGAATGTTAGTATCTCTGTGTCTTGGAGGTCCCTCGGTGGTGCTGGAGGGGAGATTTAGTCCCAGAAATCAGTAGGAAGATAAAAGACTGCTTTGTGAGTCTGTGAGTGCGTGTCAGTCCAGTGACTGTTTACTGCTACTTACACAATGGCTAAAGCTCCTTTCACACATCCTGGTTGGGTCAATATCATGAGCTTTCTCAATACTTCCTTCCATTAGGCTCCTCTGATTCAGGAGGTAGTGGCACACACACAAAATACTTAGATCCCACATTCTCTGTCTTGGTGTGGTCACTTTGCAGTGCAGTTGATTAAATACTTGGAAGACTCTAACAGGCTGTCCTAGGAGGGTCACAGAGCTGCTTTTCCTTTATCAACCCCATGCACCCAACGGAGGTTTTCCTGTACTGCCCACAGGCCTAACCCCTAGCAGTTGCAAGGCTTGGTTGGGCTGGGGAACTCAGAGGATCAGCAATCCAGTCTGTGTCAACACTCACCTAACACCTTGCATTTCTAGTATTCTCACAGGGATTTCTGATGTTTGTGTACAGATTCAGGTAGAGGCGAAGATTTCTACTCTTCACTATCAGGTTAGAAAAGCAGGAGTGGGCAGCTGGTAGGGACGGAGGGACCCTACATGTGTGAGTCTATATTAAATTAGAAGCAGTTTTGAGAGAGGTATTTCAAGGACAACAAAAAGATGGAAAATAAACATTATTCCCTGATGCCTACAGTTGTTCAGTTCCTTTGGCTGAAGATTTCCTCTTTAATGAATGCATTCGTTCAACAAATATTTATTAATAAATACTTGGGTTGGCCAAAAAGTTCATCTGGGTTTTTCTGTAACATCTTATGGAAAAACCCGAACAAATCTTTTGGCCAGCCTGATATTATGTGCTACTCATTGCCCTATTCACTGAAAATACAGCAGTGAGTAAAAGAGACGAGATCTTTGTCCCATAATTTGAACTATGTCATAAGCATAACTCAAATCTAATGATTTAATAGCAAGAACTTGGATTTTTAAGTCAATAATATACTATTGAAAATAAATATATAACTTCTTTTCCTTAGGGGAAGTATCAGGAGTGGTATAGGAAAGAAACTGATTGTTAAAATTATCTTTTGGTATATGAGTGGTGTGTGCATATGTGTGTATTTGTGTGTGTGTGGAAAAAAAGAGATTTGAGGTCTAGAGATAAGCCCTTCCTTATTTGACAGTCTTTTCTAACAAGAACCAAGTACAATAGAGGAGCTTGATTTTGGACTTGAGTGAAACGGAACAAAACAGAACGCTGAGAACGGCAAAACTAATGTCCGAAGTTTGCAGGTACTTTTGAAAGGATATATAAGACTCTCAATGAGAAAAACAGCCAGAGATCAATTTGCTTCCCTGCTACCTCTCAAATCAGTCTCTAGAAGTTCTCTCACATCAGTAATCAGACTAAATTACTAACATTCTGAGATGTGATCAGAAGAAATAGATGGTTTATATCTTGGACTCATCCCTTCTAGTGAAAACTGAAAACTCAGAAGAGAGCCCTAAAACTATAAATATCAGCGATTCAGAAAGAGCTAGTTTAAACCTTCCTTGTTCTTCCCCTTCTCTCTCATAAATTGCATACAAGTATGAGTGCTCTTGCCTGTAAAGTCCCATGGATGGAAGAGCCTGGTGGGCTGCAGTCCATGGGGTCGCTAAGAGTCAGACACGACTGAGCGACTTCACTTTCACGCATTGGAGAAGGAAATGGCAACCCACTCCAGTGTTCTTGCCTGGAGAATCCCAGGGACGGCGGAGCCTGGTGAGCTGTCGTCTATGGGGTCGCACAGAGTCGGACACGACTGGAGCGACTTAGCAGCAGCAGCGGCAGCATGAAGTGGAGGGGGTTTCCCAGATGGCTCAGTGTTAAGAATCCACTTGCCAAGCAGGAGACACAGGTTTGATCCCTGGCTTGAGAAGACACCCTGGAGAAGGAAATGGCAACCCACTCCAGTATTCTTGCCTGGGAAATCCCATGGAGAGAGGAGGCTGGTGGGCTACAGTCCATGGGGTCATGAAAGATTCAAATATGACTTAGAGACTAAACAACAGCAACAAATGAAGTGGAGAGAAAAACTCTTTTTCATTTCTCAATGTAGGGCTAAAATATTTTTTTGTTTTTGCTCAATATTGAAAAATTTCCCAAAATATGTTTATAAATCAAATATTAACAAAGGAAGCATTTTGAATAAAGATAACTAATGTATTACCTTTCACATATTGTTTTAGAACATAAAAATAGACTCAAACCACTGAAGCTTTGCACTAGAACTAAGAAATATCAATCGTCTTTTACGTTTATTTTCTGTGCTATGCATTTTGGTACTTCATCATTGGGGTTTGATATTCACAAGGGCTTAATTGTGTTTTTGTTTGTTTCAAGATATGGCACATGTCTTGACTAGAAAAGAAAACATCCATTATAGAAATGTTAAGTTTCCTAAGACCAGGATTATGACTTCTAATTCCTTTTCAGTATTCATAGCTCCTGTGTGCATGCTAAGTCACTTGAGTTTGTCCAACACTTTACGACCCCGTCAGTCTCCTATATCTATGGGATTCTCCAGGCAAGAATACTGAAGTGGGTTGCCATGGCCTTCTCCAGGGGATCTTCCACACCCAGGGATCAAACCTGAATTTCTTACGTCTCTTTCATAGGCAGGCAGGTCTTCACCTGTAGTGCCACCTGGGAGTCCCCCATCTAATAAGCACAAAGTCCATGCTTGTTGAATAAATTAAAGTGGGTCAAATGGAATGCCTTTGTTGAACCTGCTATGAAGACAGGCTAATCATCTGGATCTACAGGACTGGAAGATTCTTCTAGGTTAAGTATTCTAGGTCACATCATTTAATCTCTGACATTTTAGCTAAGCAGAACTATCTGAATCACACAGAGTCAAGCATATCATATTGACCTTAGAAATTCAGTCAGTGTTTTCATAATCAATTCTTTAGGAATGTAAAAAAAAATGTGTAGTGTAATAAACTTTCTAGCTTCTTTCTTTTGGAAATGGAGGTTTAGGTGAGTGGGGGTAAAAACCAAATAAAGCATCATTGTAGAACTTTAGACTTTGACAACTAACAAATAATCTATAAGAATTAAAAACAAAACAAAACAAAACAGAATACGAGCCATCCTTTTGTGTTCCAAAGAAAATGCCTTGGGGAGCTTATGAATAAAGAATACCCACTGAAGCAGAAAAATTCGAAAGGATGCAAGCTTCACAATTTCAATAACAATGAACGTGTTTTTATGTTGGCTGGTAATTTCTCTGCAGATGTTACTTTGAAAGTTTGGACTTATGCTAGATCTTAGCAAACAACACATGTCTTTGGTCAAATCACTGGGATTTGGTGAGGGAAGGCCAGCTGGAAATAGCTTCTGGAGACAAATCTTT
This sequence comes from Cervus canadensis, assembly GCF_019320065.1. Lineage (NCBI taxonomy): Eukaryota > Metazoa > Chordata > Mammalia > Artiodactyla > Cervidae > Cervus > Cervus canadensis. The sequence continues at coordinate 90,875,994 of NC_057386.1, forward strand.
ATGTTTTCCCAAGGTGAACATATTTTTCTTGTTTTGGTAAAGGAAAAAAAAAATTGTTAAGTCAACCCACTACAGTAAAATCATGGCATAAATCTGGTTGAGTGTCCTCTAGGGAAGCAGTAGAACAAGCCGAGTTAAGTTGACATGCTTTCCTCTATCTGCACCTGCCATTTACTGATTTCAGTTTATATTCCACCGAGTTTATATCTGGATTACAGTTAGCCCAAAATCATATATAATTGGTTGCTGCACACAAATGAAATTGTTAGTGCTTTGTGATTCATCATTTCAGTGGAACAAACTGTTATCACAGAATCATTTCTATTTTTATAAGGTAACTTGATATTAATTGAGGAAATACAGTGAGAACAACAACAACAACAAAAATGATGGGAAGCATTTATTTTCAGAAAGGAAACTACAAATGCATGGTCTTATCTTCCCATGTGGATTTCTGATCAATGGACAGTTACAGTGAGTGTCTTGGTCATAACCTCTGACATTGCTATGTCCATCCTTCACGTCAGTGTCATGAGTAAAAGAAAACAACCACCACAAAAAATAAAAGCAGATGAAGAATCAAAGAAAAACAGATAAGACTTTTATTCAAAATGACAGGCTTGAATCCCAACCTTTTTATTTACTAACCTTGTAAACTTGTCGGCAAGGACTTGTGAGCAAGGTTTTTCGTATCAGATTCCCCGTTTTTATAAAGGAGAAAAAGGGTGCTGATAGCTACCCTTTGTAGCACAAAGGAAATTCTGTTTATGTTACTAAAGAGAAAAATGGTTGGGACATATCTATAAAATATTATTTATTATTTATTACACGTAGTAGGGTAAGATAATAAACTTTACAGTTCGAAGTATTAGAGTCTTACACTCTTTCTAGACAAACATAATCTCCTAGTACTAAATAAATCAATTGAATCCAGCATTCTACAATATGTAGAAGAAACACATTGTAGAATGTTTTCTTCTATCCAAAGAAGAAAACCAAAGCATATATTCCATCATTTCAGAAACATCACTGCTATCATGTTTTTCTAAAGTGTCACTTAAATTGTTTTTGGTTAGGTTTAAATGTGTTTACATTTGCTATTCCTTCACATTCCAAGAATTTCTCCTCATCTATGTGAAGGCTTTTATGGGAAAAACTGTATATAGCATTTAAAATTTTGCGTATGGAGTGCTATCATCTGTCATTACAGTCACCGTAACTCTGTAGACAGTGATGCATTGTTATGGATCGAATTGTGCTCCCCCTTCAAAAGATTTGTTGCAGTCTTAACCTCCAGTACCTAAGAAAGTGACCTTATTTGGAACTAGAGTAGTTGCAGATATAACCAGTTACTGTAAAGACATACTGGATGGTGGAGTGAACCTTTATTCCACCATGACTGTTGTCCTTATAAGACGATGACTGTGAGAAGACAGAGCTATACAGGGAGATGTCATGAGATAGTAAAAGCAGAAACTGGTTGGGCAGCTGCAAGACAAGGACTATCAAAGATTGCTGACAAATGGCTAGAGGCTAGGAAGAGGCAAGGAAGAATTCTTCCACAGGTTTTACAGGGAAATGGCCCTGTTGACACCTTGATTTTGAACATCTAGTTTCCAGAACTGAGATAATACCTGTTGCTTTAAGCCACCCAGTTGGTGATACTTTGTTATGACAATCCTAGGAAACTAAGAGAAGAGGCCATGGTACTATCAAGTATTCATCGACTACTAAGCTGGTATCATGAACCAAGAATTCTCATAGACTATTAGATATTGCCCAACATTTTTATATTTTACAGATTAAGAGATTAAGGCTCAGAAAGTACATTAGTTGGGCCTAATTTGCACAACTAATACATAGCAGAATTTGATTACAATTATTTTCGATTCATCAGCCTGAGAATAGGCATCATCAGTCTAACTTTGAAGATGAGGAAATTGAGGGTCAAAGAGATTGTTATAAACCCTTTACCTTATCTTTCTGAGGCTAAATGTATTCATTTCCTGTGGTCTCTCACCAGGGTCTACTGACCCAAACCATTTCTTTGTTAGCTTTTTCTTTCTCTAAGTAGATCACACGGCCCTCATTTATGGTACCCTAAACTGAATGAGTCATCTGGTAAAACTATGATCAGTGGAGCATTTAGACAGGATGACAGTGCTGTTCAGATATACTTTAATCAATTTAGCATTTTATAGGGCTAGTCTAAAATAACAGAAGAGTTTAATGCCTGTCTCTTAATAGTATTAACAATTTTATAATTATAATAATACCCATTATTTATTGAGCATGACTTAGTATTAGATATTGTATTAGGTTCTTAAATACATGACTTTGAATCTTGCAAATTCTCTACAATCATTATTACTGTGTTATCTGCGGTGCAGAGGAGACTCCCTAAGAGAAGAATAAATTTTGATTTATCTTCCTGGATGGGTCTGGCATCTACTACATCATAGAGAATAAATTCCAGAGGTAAGTGACATACATAGGATCACTCAATAAATCAATAATCACTGTAGAAGCAGAATTAGAAACCAGACTTTTTGACTTCTAATGCAGAATTACTTCATACCCATAGTTCTCATGTATTGGTCATCTAAAGAATTACTGGAAGAGTCTGTTAAAAACATAGAAGATTGAACTCTTATGTTAGCGCTAAGGAAGTTTCAATTTTAAATACTTCTGAGCAAGTTCTTAAGTACTCTAAATTACTAAAACCATGGTCTCAGAGAAACTATTTTAGTCATTCAGCTGGTGTCTGAGAAAACAATCCTGGAGAAGACAGATTTTACAGGATGTGAGCAAAAGAAATAAGAGTAAAACCCTGCATTTTCTGTTTTACTAGCTTTCAAGTATGAATCAAATTGTAAAGAATGTTGCATTTTCTAAATTTTAACAGTTCTCTAACATGCATTTACCCATTAATTTTAAAATTTCTTTTAAAACTTGTGTCATAACATGGAAACATAAAAGTGACAAAGATTAAACGGTGACGTTCATTCTTTGAATAGAGTTGCACCTCTTATCTAAGCACATGCCTATTAATTGTGGGCAAGATGAAAGTTAATTTTAACACCCCTTTAGCAATGGATCTCTTATTTAAGAGAATTTGCAAGTTTCAGTATCTGTCTATCTATCTATCTGTCTGTCTATCTATTCTTTCTATGCTCTGTAAACTGTGCTGATTGGGACTATTCGTGACTTGTCAAACTGGATTTAAGTAGCAGATGCTCTTCGTCTCCCACTCAAATTCCCTTCTTCCAAAAATCAGTTAGCCTTAGATTCTTCATCCCCTTGACATTCCATAATTTTAGAAACTGGGCACACTTACAAGATTTCTGCTAGCATTAGGGCTTTTCTAGCAGATTTTTTTTTTCTTTCGATTACATTGTGGGAAGACTTTCATAGATGTTCAGCTCCTAACTCACTTAACTCTAGTGCCTTCTGAAACCTCACTGCTAATTAGGCTATGTATTGCTCTATTAACTTAGCCACTTCAATGTTTTAATGAACAGCATACTCTCCTTATTCTTATCATTTTACCAGCAACTTCCAATTTTCTCTTACTATCCAAGTAAACGTTCATGTAAAACACCGAGTAAGAAGTCTAATCTTGGTTTAGTTACTAATTAGTGAGGCACTCTTACTCAAACTCTTTAAAATAGCTCTGCCTCAATTTCTATAACCAAACAGTATGGTGATTCCAATAAAGGGATTTAAAGGTCTCTTCCAATGTTAAAAATCCATATTTCTCAGATTAGAAACTAACAGTTATTTTCTGAAAGATTAAATTTGGCTCTTTTAAATTGTGTACTTCCATATTAGGTAGTTAAAAAGAGTATCAGCACTCATAGAAAGTGAGGTAAATTGATGGATTGATAGGAGGATGAATAGTTGAATGGATATTTGATAAAGAGAGTAAGGTAAAAAAGTATTAGTAGGTGGTAAATATATAGGTATTCACTGAAAATCTATTCAGTTTTTCTCTATTGTGAAAAATTTTTGCAATAAATTTAAAAAATGATGTCATTAGTATGTACTAGATATATGTGTGTGTGTGTGTGTGTGTGTGTGCATACACAACACACTGTCGCTCAGTTGTGTCTGACTCTTTGTGACCCTATGGATTATATACATCCAGGTTCCTTTGTCCATGGGATTCTCTTGGCAAAAATACCAGATTGGGTTGCCATGCCCTCCTCCATGGAATTTTTCCCACCCAGGGATCAAACCCACATCTCTTACATCTCCTGCATTGGCAGGTGGGTTCTTTACCACTGGCACCACCTGAGAAGCCCAATATATATATATCGATATATACATATAATTAAAGAATATATGGGATTTCCCTCATAGTTCAGTTGGTAAAGAATCCGCCTGCAATGCAGGAGTCCCCGGTTCAATTCGTAGGTTGGGAAGATCCACTGGAAGAGGGATAGGCTACCCTCTCCAGTATTCTTGGGCTTCCCTTATGGCTCAGCTGGTAAAAGAAATGTGGGAGACCTGGCTTCGATCCCTGGGTTGAGAAGATCCCCTGGAGAAGGGAAAGGTTACCCACTCCAGTATTCTGGCCTGGAGAATTCCATGGACTAAGTCCATGGGGTTGCAAAGAGTCAGACATGGCTGAATGAGTTTCACTCACTCACTCAAAGAATATGTATATATATATATAATTAAATCTTCTAAATACTACAGATACTCATATTTGAGTATTCTTTGAAATAATCATGCACACATGCCCTCTAGAACTTGTCTTTCTCAATTCTGTTCAGCATGACAGGCTACAGTTTTTATCCCTTAGGCAAAGGACATGGAGCACCCCATGGTGATTTCAGGACGTGTCACATTCATCGCAGCTGCAAAACAGCTGGTCCAGACAGCTCACGGTGGCATTCTGAAATGTGGCCCAAACTGATTAAAAGCTTGTGACTTCACTATAAACTTTGTCTTAGTCTTTTTTGATGTTGGAAAAAATATGGGATATAATATGATTTTATCATATTACCTACTAATTCCTAACATTTAAAAAAATTTCAACACCCCATATAAATTTAATTAATTTATGTCTCCTTCCTGCTGTATTTTTATGTCCTATGAATATCACTTCAGGTGAATTAAATCAAATATTATTTTGCTAATTGCAGCATTCTCTTCTTTGAGAGAGAAGACAGAGATAGAGGCATACTCTGCACTCTAATGTAGAAGATGGTACAAGCTGATTACATTGACGTTATGGAATGGTCTTATCTTGCAAACAGCACATTAGATGCAGTGGAAATATTAGTATCTCACTTTTGTCAAAGCCTCCCAACAGGAATGAAAGTGGCATTAGCTGAGGAGGTTAAACAATGTACATGCTAATAGCCATGTAGAGGGGCTGATCTGCATAGTAGAAGATCAGTGAGGAACCCCCAGCACAGGTGAAAGCAAGAATCTGCAGAAACACTGTGACCAGCAGACAGTGGCCACACATGGAGGGTAGAAAAAAATGGCTGATACTATGAATTAGCTGGAAAAACTTATTTATGTTTCAATGAAACGTCCCTGGGGACATGCTTTAAATACCTGGAGGCTGTAGGAATGGAATACCTAGCAATATTAGGCGGATCTAAGAACCGCTGACCTAGAACGGATAAATCACACTGGACCAGGCAAAATAATAAATGTTGGCAAGGGCATTTCTCCACGACTTATCCTTCAATTTCCTATCTTGAACTCTGCTAAGGGGTCTACATTCTTTAAAACTTTTAATTTCAGTGCACAACTCGAGCCTATTGTTAATTCCATTCTACGCTTTGTAACTTTTCAACCACTTTTCCTGTTTCACAGCATGTCTGGCCCATTGCTCATTTCCTCATAGCTGTAAGTTCTACTTTGTAAATAATAGATTTCTGATAATCAAGTAGATAATGAAATTTAATGATTGACACCAATGATGAAGTTTCATTTATCAAATATTTGATTGGGCTATCTAGGCATTGTATCAGGAATCAGAGATATAATTTTTTTTTTTTTTTTAAAGAGACTTACTTTCTCATCCTAGAGCCTGGAATTTATCCAGCATTTTAAAATGTAGTTTAATGCACGTATGAATGACCTGGGGCTCGTGGTTTAGATGTAGATCCTATAGTAGGTAAAGAGCTCTGAGATTCTAGATTTCTAATAAGGTATCCTATGATGATTATGATGTTTGTCTGCAGATGATATTTTATATAGCAAGGGTTTAGTGGAGGCTGTTTTTTCAACCACATGTGGAAGGGAGGCAAGTCCTACTGCACAATTCATTCATATTGTATAATAAATTCACTTCACTTCAATGACTCTAGAATATTAGTTATGTACCTTCTCTGAGAGAATCGAGAAAATGGTCTTTAAATCATTCTCTGTCTTCTGTGTTCAAGTGGAAACTTGTATCAATGAGGATTGAATTCAGATTTAAGCAACCAGAAGTCTATTCAATGACTTAGACAAATAGGGCTATTTATCTCAGCCAGCCAGTGGTCAGAGGGTAGTAGTCTAGGGCTCTGGGGAACTTTCTGCTTTTTTCTGTTCGGTTATTCTCAGCATGTACAGCTAGGTCCTCAGGGATGCTGTCTCCATGAGGCTGTGAGAGGTCTGCTGCTTGGGCAGGGTTACATCTGCTTTCCAGGTGAAAGCAGGAAGTGGAGAGAGAAAAGCCAAAGTTTCTCAGCAGACAAGCCCAGTGATTCAACTTAATCCTTTTGTTTAGAACTGGGTCACATGGTCACCCCTAACAGGAAGTGAATGTAGGAATATGAATATTGAAGCATTGAACTGGAGCATCTGTAATAGCGTGCATGCGGCATGGTTAGTCGCTTCAGTAGTGTCTGACTCTTTGTGCAGAAGATAAGAAAAGGGCTGCAAACTGATTTGCTATACTCATGGAATTGAAATGTCATAAGTTAAAACAAAGGTTCAGTTCAGTTCAGTCGCTCAGTCATGTCCGACTCTTTGCGACCCCATGAATCACAGCACACCAGGCCTCCCTGTCCATCACCAACTCCCGAAGTTTACTCAAAGTCATGTCCATCCAGTCAGTGATGCCATGCAGCCATTTCATCCTCTGTCGTCCCCTTCTACTCCTGCCCCCAATCCCTCCCAGCATCAGGGTCTTTTCCAATGAGTCAACTCTTCACATGAGGTGGCCAAAGTATTGGAGTTTCAGCTTCAGCATCACTCCTTCCAATGAACAACCAGGACTGATCTCCTTTAGGATGGACTGGTTGGATCTCCTTGCAGTCCAAGGGACTCTCAAGAGTCTTCTCCAACACCACAGTTCAAAAGCATCAATTTTTCGGTGCTCAGCTTTCTTCACAGTCCAACTCTCACATCCATACATGACCACTGGAAAAACCATAGCCTTGACTAGAGGGACCTTTGTTGGCAAAGCAATGTCTCTGCTTTTTAATATGCTCTGTAGGTTGGTCATAACTTTCCTTCCAAGGAGTGAGCGTCTTTGAATTTCATGGCTGCAATCACCATCTGCAGTGATTTTGGAGCCCCAAAAAATAAAGTCTGACACTGTTTCCACTTTTTCCCCATCTATTTCCTATGAAGTGATGGGACCAGATGCCATGATCTTGGTTTTCTGAATGTTGAGCTTTAAGCCAACTTTTTCACTCTCCTCTTTCACTTTCATCAAGAGGCTTTTTAGTTCCTCTTCACTTTCTGCCATAAGGGTGGTGTCATCTGCATATCTGAGGTTATTGATATTTCTCCCAGCAATCTTGATTTCAGCTTGTGCTTCTTCCAGCCCAGCGTTTCTCATGATGTACTCTGTATAAAAGTTAAATAAGCAGGGTGACAATATACAGCCTTGACATACTCCTTTTCCTATTTGGAGCCAGTGTGTTGTTCCATGTCCAGTTCTAACTGTTGTTTCCTGACCTGCATACAGGTTTCTCGAGAGGCAGGTCAGGTGGTCTGGTATTCCCATCTCCTTCAGAATTTTCCACAGTTTATTGTGATCCACACAGTCAAAGACTTTGGCCTAGTCAATAAAGCAGAAATAGGTATTTTCCTGGAATTCTCTTGCTTTTTCTATGATCCAGCAGATGTTGGTAATTTGATCTCTGGTTCCTCTGACTTTTCTAAAACCAGCTTGAACATCTGGAAGTTCACAGTTCACGTATTGCTGAAGCCTGGCTTGGAGAATTTTGAGCATTACTTTACTAGCATGTGAGATGAGTGCAATTATGCAGTAGTTTGAGCATTCTTTGGGATTGCCTTTCTTAGGGATTGGAATGAGAACTGACCTTTTCCAGTCCTGTGGCCACTGCTGAGTTTTCCAAATTTGCTGGCATATTGAGTGCAGCACTTTCACAGCATCATCTTTCAGGATTTGAAATAGTTCAACTGGAATTCCATCACATCCACTATCTTTGTTCGTAGTTATGCTTTCCAAGGACCACTTGACTTCACATTCCAGGATGTCTGGCTCTAGGTGAGTGATCACACCATCGTGATTATCTGGGCCATGAAGATCTTTTTTGTACAGTTCTTCTGTGTATTCTTGCCACCTCTTCTTAATATCTTCTGCTTCTGTTAGGTCCGTACCATTTCTGTCCTTTATCGAACCCATCTTGGCTTAAATGTAAAACAATAATGTAGAGCCCAAATACTTTTTAAATGTCTGTGCTTTCTGAAACTTCAAATTGTCTACTTCTGATTCTGTCTGTTTGGGCTATATAGAAGTTTCATTGTGCTTGTACCATCCACCCAATATAAGTAGAAGTAGATTTCCCCCCTTGGTTTTCCTATGCAATTTCTTCTTATACAAATTCCTTTGTAAATAGAAATAATACTTTGCCACATATGTAAATCACTTTTTATCCATAAAGCACCAATTATTTACATAATAATGAAGTTAAAAATGATTTTAATATTCCTAGTTATAAACAAAGCATTTGGAATAGATTATTGAAATATAGCTTTTTATGTCCAGTTTAAAATCAAGTTCTAGTATTTATAGATACCTGTCTAACTTTTTAAAAACTCTATAACCAGATGCAATGAAAGGTAGAGAATTAATAGTGACATATCTATCATGTCTTAGGTACTATATAAAATTAATTAACCCTCTCAACAACAGACTTAAGAGCATTACATTTTCCATTTTCCTAATGAGAAAACTGAGGTTCAGAGAACTTAAGTAATTGCTAAAGATCACCAGCTACAAAATGTCAGAGCTAAATTTGAAGTCAAGTGTGTTTAGAATTTTCTAATTCCTCTCTCTCTTAGAAGGCAACATATAGAACTTACTCGCTTGATCTGCTTATTAACTACCTCAGTGAAATTCATGATGTGTGTGTAAAAACAGTAAGGATTCATTATTTATATATCTGTCCACTTTCTTGTTTAGGCTTGAATTTAACAATTAAAATTACATCAAGTGAGACCCTGTTGAAAATGCAATGCATATTTTTTATTTTGACACTGTGATGCTAGTGATCAAAATTAAAGAGAGAAGAAAGAAAAGAACAGAAGCATTAGTTGAGTGTAGAGAGATATGGGCGACATTCAAAAAAGAAAATTCAAATGATAAATTGATTATCAATTCTATGATATATAATTTTTAAAAAATGGCATTTTACTTAAAAAGTAGCCAGGATCACAGAACTTAGTAAAAGTGAGCCACCAGCAGCCCATGCAATTTAGATAGTAAGTGAACTAAAACAAACTTCCATTTATAAATATACTTATGGCTTCAGATATGATATATGGGGAAAACTGTAATAATTATTCAGCTTATATAGAATACTTATAAAGTTTTCATATTTTAAGAATTATTCTCCATAATATAAATTGCTCTAGTAATTAAGAAAAGTGTACCTAAAAAGAAATTAGATAACTTTTTTTTTCCTTTATAAGTGGGGAGAGAGATGAGAAAACAACAGTTCAAGTACAATGTGATAAGTACTTGGGGTCTGAGGGAAGCAAACAAAATAAAATTATTTAAATCACTTTCAAAAAGCCTACAGAATTAGTAACTCATTTTTTAAAAGTCCATTCCAAATGAATAAAATATGCGGTTTGAGTCTACAAATAGGGAAAGCCCCGTGTTCCTGAAAACTTTACACTTTGAAATGAATCATGGTGGAAGAGGATAGGCACGAGGCTCCCAGCTCTAAAGGAGTTAAAAGATGTGCATTTTAAAAAGGTGAAGGATGGAAATTAAAAGACACGATAAAAGTTTTATGGCTTCAAAGTTTTTCAAGTTTAGAAAAGACAGCCTAGGTAGGGACATAGAAATTGCATATATATGTATGTAGAAAAACAGTTAAATGCTGGGCAGGAAGTGTGGCATGCAGAGCCAAAGCCAGGAGTGTCCTGACATCCTCTGGGAGTTGGCAGGAAGCGCTGAGGCTTCGGATAGGAATTAGAAGTATTTGATAGCTCAGAGGAAAACAGAGCACAGAGGGGGAAATAGTGTAAACACAAAGGTCAAGAAATAAAGGCAGGGCACAGGGCTCCCTGGTGGACATGGGCAGGAACAGAGACCATAATCCAATAACCAACAGGGTACAAAGCGCCTCCAACACCCAAGTAGCAACCTTGGCAGGAAGCATAGATCATACCATTATGTCCTCATTTCTCTCCTCTGTTGGGAACAGATTTTATGATTGAACTTCAGACAGAAGACATTTTAGGAAGAAAAATTATGGGTGCGGAGTTTTAGAAAAAGAAGAAAGATTGCCTTGAGCCTGGGTTCACTCAACAGTCTTTTCTTGCAGCTCAAGTTTTGAGGTTTATGATGCTTATTCTTTTTTTTTTTTCAGGAGTGGAAACTATGATGTGAATTTTGATATCAATATTTAAAGAACTAGATTGAATCTTTTGAGATATATATATATATTTAATTCAAAACTGATTATCCAACTTCAACGTCTCTCACTTGAATGGACCCTTACAAGGTACTGCATCCAGTTTTAGCATTTCTAACTTAGATTCCTTTTCATATTGAATAAATAATATCATTTATAAAGAAATTGTCATAAGGAAGGCAGATGACTAACTCATATTTTATTTGATTAGATACTGAATCAGATATGAGCTTTGGGCTGCAGGTAATAGGACACCAAAGAAAAAGTGGCATAAATTATGAGGGCATTTATGATCTCACGTAAACAGGGTACCAGACAGGGCTGGACAGCTCAGCAATAGAGGCTGGCTCACTAATGTCATGCCTGTGTTTTCACCTGAATTCCATCCCATCTTCAGCACATCAGCATGTCCATAATTTCAATATAGCTGTGATAACATGCTCCCTGGTGGTCTAATGGTTAGGATTCAGCACTTTCAATGTAGCTGTGATAACTCCACGAGGCACAGGCAGACATGACCTCTCCAGTGAAGGAAGAAGAGGTGATCCCTTCTGTGGGTCTCTGTTTCTGTTACTAAGGAAAGGTTTTCCCAACACCTCGCCTGTACTCAAGCCCCAGTTGGTTGGCACTGATCACATCAGAGCTGCAAACTTTCCCTGTGGGCTGTGTCTGACATTTTCAGCCTCTAAAACGGGGAGGTGGACTTTGCCGGGAAAGATAAAGTGGAGTCAGGAGGATGGATGTAGAGTGGACAACCAAGGCCTGTCACGATTTGCCTTTATTAGTTATCCATTGCTAAATCTTGATTTGATCAGGTGGGATCTTTATTTCTTCTCATCTTTTGGGTGTATCCTTATGCTTTTAAGTGCTTATAAGTGCTTATCTGTATTTTCACCATTTGTACGTTGCATTTTTTGGTCTTGCCCTCTAGCAACTAAAGTACACAAATCTTCCCCCAGAGTCTGAAAATTTTCAGACATGCTTATGTGGATGAAAGTTGTGCTACAGACTGTGGCCAAGCTATAACAAATCCACTAAACTGTGGAGAATTTGCATGCCACTGAGAACAAGAGAGTGGGCCCCTGGGCTAAACAGCACAGAATGCCAACCACGCTACACACAATTGCTTGGGCACAAGCCAGAACAATTGGTGGTTCTGGCTCTAGTCCAAGCTCTGAGCTGCTTCCTAGAAGAGGTCATGAGCGGTCAAAACATCCTCCCTAAGGACTTTTCTGATTTCTAAGGACTTATGCAGGAAAAGTCCAGGTCTGGTGTTTTATCTGGTGTCTCTAAAAACCCACATGTGTTTGAAATGTGTGGGCACCCCTCTTGCAACTACAGGGGAAGATCTGTAGCTCTTCCTTCTTTTACTTTCTTTACTTCCTTCTGGAAATTTTAATCAGCACAGCAGTCCTCATTCATCTAAATGTCTGAGATTATATAACACTTTGTGTCAATATTACCCATTCAATTCAGCATTTAACCCTATACTATTCTGCAAGACCTTTTTTTTTTTTTTAGGTGTCTTCGCCTCAAGGACATTTTATGCCTTTTCTGAAATACAAAATAAAAACATTCAGGTCAAAGACCGCATTTTTCCATTTCTTACCCCACTTACCATCCACGTGACTAATGTAGTATAACCCATATTTATTAAACAAGTGAATGTAGCTTGTGGTAAAAGATAAGGGAAATAATTACACAATGTCATGTGACAAGACTACTAAAGGAAAGGTCAGAAACAATATTGAAGCAAGAAGTTGCTATGTACCTATTCATTTACTGTGCCAAACAGTGATAGAGTGGTGTGTAAAATCAACAAGGTGCCTGCTCAGGGATTTGAAGTCTAGTGACAGAGAAATATACTAAATAAACAAGCATGCACAAAATGGAAAGATTAAAACTGTGGTAAGTGCTATGACAGAAAGGAATATGAGCTATGTGATGGACAGGTGGATCTGGCCCAATCTGCAGGTGAAGAATGACCTCCCTGGAAGTAATATTTGCTCTGACACCTGCATTATGACTAGGGGATAACTAGGGACAGCTACTGTTTTCACAGGCAAATGTCAAGTTGTGGCTGGAGTGAAGTGGGTGATGGTAGAGAATGAAGTTGGCCAAAGGTGGGTCAGAAAGAGCTAAATCTGTTCTCCTTTGCAAAGTAGCTTGTGGAGCTGCCCCACCAGAGACTACGTTTCCCAGTGAGCTTTTCACTGTGTGGCCACATGATGTGTTTCTCTCCAAAGGAAATCCAAGCGAAAGTGGTGTCACTACTTCCCAGGCAGTTTTAAGTCAGTGAGTATGCTTCCTCCGCTCGCTCATCTCCCATTCTGTGGGCTCCAGCGGTGAGAGCAGGGTACCTCTGGAAGCTGTGTGATAAAGACGGTTGTTCTACCCTCAGCCTGGGACCCTGAATGACTGCTTGCAGGAGATTCTCTGCCAACCTGGAGCTCCTTCCCTGGAGTATCACCTTGGAGAGGATGAAACTTCAGCTTTAAGTTATTATGAGTGTTGGAGGGATCTTTGCCAAGATAGCTTATTCTGACTAATGCTAGGGAGTGTGGTCTTTATTCCATAAGTAATGAGAAGTCATTTTAAAACTTGTAAACAGAGATATACGATAAAATCAATATTTTAAAAACAATCATGTACAAAGTGGAAAAATTAAAACTGTGATAAGTGCTATGAGATAAAGGAGCATGAGCCAGGTGATGCACGCACATGTGATCTACTGTTCGTAAAGTCGGGAATATATTGGGGTGAGTGAGAACTAATTAGGAAACAACAAACAGAAATGCTATCACATAAGTCTATGTGAGAAAAATTTGAGGCAGTGGAAATAGAGAAGTGGCTGAATTCAGTCAATCTAAAGTGATGTTGCTGGGATTTGGTAAGGTACTAAATATGAAAAACTGAAAAGGAAGTATTTATAAAGACTGTTCCCTCTTTGGCTTTGCGTGTGTCCAGTCACTCAGTCATGTCCTACTCTTTGTGACCAGACAGGTGTGTAGCCCACCAGACTCCTCCATCCATAAGATTTCCCCAGAAAGAATACTGGACTGGGTTGCCATGTCCTCCTCCAGGGGATCTTCCCAACTCCGGGATTGAAACCACGTCTCCTGCATTGCAAGCAGATTCTTTACCGCTGAGCCACTGGGGAAACCCTCTTTGGCTTTGGATACTGAGTAATTGGTTGATGCCATTCTCTCAGAAAGGAGACAGAGATAAAAGGTCCACGTTCACATTTGCATGCATACACTAGTAGATGCTCTTCTTACATACCAAGGTCCAGTATCTTTTTCTACAAAAATGAAAGGATAGTTGTGCTGTCTTAGGGAGGTACCCTCTCTGAGGCAGTGTGCTAATGGTTAAGGTACCAAAGCATGGAGTTGGACCAGCCCATTAACTATTAATAACTACCTAGATCACCTAGGATGGTTGTTTAATTCTTAGCTCCTCAACTTCAATTGGGAAAATGGGGAAATAATAGCTCCTGCCACACATGTTTGTAATGAGGAGGACATGCAAGAACACGTACAAAACACAGAAGAAAATTCACCCTTGGTAAGAAAACATTCCTCGTGGCTTTTTATGGAGCACATCACCCAGGACTGTAAGCGACATCAGCATATTGTGTGCTCTACAAGTGAGAAAATATAACCAGCTGCTGCTGCTGCTGCTGCTGCTGCTAAGTCGCTTCAGCTGTGTCCGACTCTGTGCGACCACACAGACGGCAGCCCACCAGGCTCCCCCGTCCACGGGATTCTCCAGGCAAGAACACTGGAGTGGGTTGCCCGTTCCTTCTCCACTGCATGAAAGTGAAAAGTGAAAGTGAAGTCGCTCAGTCGTGTCCGACTCTTAGCGACCCCATGGACTGCAGCCCACCAGGCTCCTCCGTCCATGGGAGTTTCCAGGCAAGAGTACTGGAGTGGGTTGCTATTGCCTTCTCTGTAAGGTACTATTAATGGTAGACTGCATGCTCCATACAAATAAATCAGTTTTATGGGTCTGGCTTGGTCGCTGAATTCCACAGGTAAAGTTTAGTGCTAATAGTTCAATTTTTTCCTACTGTCTTGGAAAGTTTGTTTTTGGTCCTGATTTTTAGATACACTCATTCTAGACCCTTTCTTACTTTGCCCGCAATTGCAGATAATGTTGTTTCATAGCCACCGAAGTCCTAACCTATTTCCATTAATTCTCAGCTCAGCATCTATTCTGTATATGCTTTCTTTATCTAATTTCTTCACTCTTTCAACTTGTTTAACTTTAATAAATCTTTAATTATTTTGGTTACTTTCTTAAATGAACCCATGGCTGCTCTAATCTTTCTCCTAAAAGCAGCTTTATACTTGGTATAAATCTCACTCCCAAGCATTCATGCCGATAACCTTCCCACTATCTTTCTGTCTGGTATAGCACAAAATGTCTCACTTTACATTCTGTGTGGCATAATTAAGAGAGGTGTGTGTTTGTGTGTGTGTGTGACTAAGGTTTACAAAGTGAGAGACAATATAACAGCAACACACACAATTAGAGAAGTACCACTAAATTTATATGCTTAAGTCCAAATATTTCAGTGCTCCTTGTGGAACATTGTAATATAATATTTTAGGCATTTTATAGTGGGACTTAGAAAACTTTTCCTTTGTGCTTTTTGACCCCTTTCTCATCCTTCAGATTCTGGCTCAGAAGTTACCCCCTCTGTAAAACTTTCTTTGATCCAATTCCCAGGCAGCACAAATCCTTTCATTCAAGACTAAACCTTCCTGACATAAATTATACCCAGTAGTCACAGAACTAGATCACACTGGATCACATTTGTATCTGTGTCTATGTGTCTGTCTTCCCAGAATGAATTTGAGCCCAACACAGAGATTCATATTAGAGTTCCCTTCTCTCATGGCACCCGATACATTTGCTTTCCACATGGTTAGTCCTAAGTGAATGTTGGACATCTGTTGGTATTTGAAAAAAGCAGTATTCTGAGTCCAACTTGTGCTTCCCTGGCTATACTAATAACTAAACTAAAATGGTAGACATAGGAAGAAAATTTTTTATTATTGTTATCTGCCTATACATTCCTTGACATAAAAATAAGCATTGAGAAAAGATTATCTAGTAATTGCAGTTACTCCTGAGTAGGATATTGTGGGGCTTCCCAGGTAGCTCAGCTGCTAAAGAATCTGCCTGCAATGCAGGAGACACCGGTTCGGTTTCTGGGCCAGGAAGTCCCACTGGAGAAGGGGTAGGCTACCCACTCCACTATGCATGGTCTTCCCTGGTGTCTCAGATGTAAAGAATCCACCTGCAGTGTGAGAAACCTGGGTTCGATCCCCTGGGAAGATCCCCTGAAGAAGGGCATGGCAACCCACTCCAGTATTCTTGCCTGGAGAATCCCCATGGACAGAGGAGCCTGGTGGGCTACAGTCCATGGGGTCACAAAGAGTCAGACACGACTGAGCGACTAAGCACAGCACAAGGATATTGAACTAGCGACTAGGAAGATATGTGTCTAAAATAAAGCTCTATAAATGATTTAATAAAAGTAAGCACAAACAAAGGACTCTAGATAAAATATGGAAAGCTGACCTTGATATGGAAAACTAGTGTAGGTTTGTGCAAGGTATCATTAGTCAACTTTTTACTTAACACTGGAAAGGACAGTGTCCTTAATTTTAACATTTTAAAGTACCATAATGTAAATGTCTATGTGGTACTCACTATAATCATACTACCTGGGTTGAAATCATCCTCTTCACCATTTACTAGCTTAGACATTTACTTCTATTTTCCATATTATACCCGCTCTTAAGGTTGCCATTAGAATTAAATAAAAGTAATCCACAGGATTCATGGACCTAACATTCCAGGTTCCTATACAATACTATTCCTTGAAGCATCAGATTTAACTTTCATCACCAGTCAGTTCAGTCACTCAGTTGTGACCCCATGGACTTTGTGACCCCATGGACTTTGTGACCCCATGGACTAGAGCATGCCAGGCTTCCCCATCTATCACTAACTTCTGGAGCTTGCTCAAACTCATGTCCATCGAGTCAGTGATGCCATCCAACCATTTCCTCCTGCCTTCAATCTTTCCCAACATCAGGGTCTTTTCTAATGAGTTGGCTCTTCACATCAAGTGGCCGAAGTATTGGAGTTTCAGCTTCAGCATCAGTCCTTCCAATGAATATTCAGGACTGAGTTCCTTTAAGATGGACTGGTTTGATCTCCTTGCAGTCCAAGGGACTCAAGAGCCTTCTCCAATACCACAGACCAAAAGCCTCAATTCTTCAGTGCTCATTTTTTTTCATAGCTTAACTCTCACATCCATACATGACTACTGGAAGAAACATAACTTTGACTAGATGGACCTTTGTCGGCAAAGTAATGTCTCTGCTTTTTAATATGCTGTCGAGGTTGGTCATAGCTTTTCTTCCAAGGAGCAAGTGTCTTTTAATTTCATGGCTGCAGTCACCGTCTGCAGTGATTTTGGAGCCCAAGAAAATAAAGTCTGTCACTGTTTCCATTGTTTCCCCATCTATTTGCCATGAAGTGATGGGACTGGATGTCATGATCTTTGTTTTTCGAATGTTGAGTTTTAAGCCAGCTTTTTCACTCTTATCTTTCACTTTCATCACCAGACACATCCACAACTGAGCGTCACATCCACTTTGGCCCAGCCTTTTCATTGATTCTGGGGCTATTGGTAATTTTCCTCTGCTCTTCACCAGTAGCTTATTGGACACCTTCAGACCTGGGGGACTCATCTTTTGGTGTCATACCCCTTTGGCCTTTTATATAGTTCATGAGGTTCTCATGGCAATTTATACTGGGGTGGTTTGCTATTCCCTCCTCCAGTGGATCACATTTTGTCAGAACTCCCAGCAATCACCACAGGACTGGAAAAGGTAAATCCTCATCCCAATTCCCAAAAAGGGTAGTACCAAAGAATGTGCTGTCAGACTCTTGCACTCATCTCCCATGCTAGTAAGGTCATTCTTAAGATCTTGCATGCTAGGCTTCAGCATTATGTGAACCAAGAACTTCGAGATGTTCAAGCTGGGTTTAAAAAAGGAAAAGGAACTAGAGATCAAATTGCCAACATTTTCTGGATTATAGAGAAAGCAAGGGAATTTCAGAAAAACATCTATCTTTGTTTCATTGACTGCTAAAGCCTTTGACTGTGTGGATCATGACAAACTGTGGAAAGCTCCTAGAGAGTTAGGAATACCAAACCATCTTACCTGTCTCCTGAGAAATCTGTATTCAGGTCAAGAAGCAACGGTTAGAACTCTGTATGGAACAACTGATTGGTTCAAGATCAAGAAATGAGTATGACAGGCCTGTCTGCTGTCACCTTGTTTGTTTAACTATACACTGAGCACATCATGAGAAATGCCAGGCTGGATGAGTTACAAGTTGGAATTAAGATAGGTGGGAGAAATATCAACAACCTCACATATGTGAATGATACCACTCTAATGGAAAAAAGCAAAGAGGAACTAAAGAGCCTCTTGACGAGGGTGAAGGCAGAGAATGAAAGAGCTACCTTAAAACTAAATATTAAAAAAAACTAAGATCATAACATCTGGCCCCATTACTGCATGGCAAATAGAAGGGGTAAAGGTGGAAGCAGTGACATATTTCCTCTTCTTGGGCTCCAAAATCACTGAGGACAGTTACTGCAACCATGAAATCAGAAGACGATTGCTTCTTGAAAGGAAAGCGATGACAAACCTAGACAGTGTGTTGGAAAACAGAGACATTACTCTGCCAACAAAGGTCCCTATGATCAAGGCTATGGTCTTCCCAGTGGTCACATACAGTTGTGAGAGCTGGACTGTAAAGAAGGCAGAATGCCAAAGAATTGATGCCTTTGAACTTTGGTGCTGGAGAAGACTCCTGAAAGTCCCTTGGACAGTAAGATCAAACCAGTCAATCTTAAGGGAGATCAACCCTGAATATTCACTAGAAGGACTGACACTGAAGCCAAAGCTCCAGTGTTTGGGTCAGCTGATGCAAATAGATAACTCACTGGAAAAGTCCCTGGGAAAAACTGAGAGCAGAAAGAGAAGAGGGCATCAGGAGATGAGATGGCTGGATGACATCACTGACACAGTGAACATGAACTTGAGCAAACTCCAAGGATAGCAAGGGACAGGGATACCTGGCATGCTGCAGCCCACGGAGTCACAAAGAGTGGGACACAACCTGGCGACTGGACAACAACAACAACAATTCACATGAAGCACTTGTGCCCTACGTATAGTAAGCTCTCTATAAATGTTAGAAATTACTATTAGAATTAAAATTCAAAATCTCATGTTTAATCATCTAGGATGTTCAATATGCTTACTGTTAGACTATATAAACATGGGATCCAGAAAATCCTCATGAAGCTAATTTAAAAACCTAAATCACAGAAGATCAAAGAGGTAGTTCAGTTCAGTTCAGTCGCTCAGTCGTGTCCGACTCTTTGTGACCCCCATGGACTGCAGCACGCCAGGCCTCCCTGTCCATCACCAACTCCCAGAGTTTACCCAAACTCATGTCCATTGAGTCAGTGATGCCATCCAACCATCTCATCCTCTGTCGTCCCCTTCTCCTCCTGCCCTCAATCTTTCCCAGCATCGGGTCTTTTCAAATGAGTCAGCTCTTCACATCAGGTGGCCAAAGTATTGGAGTTTCAGCTTCAACATCAGTCCTTCCAATGAACACCCAGGACTGATCTCCCTTAGGATGGACTGGTTGGATCTCCTTGAAATCTTTGCAAATAGCATTTCCCTTTAGTTTATCCTGCTGAAGCTCCTTGTTCTTTTAAGTTTTGTTTTAAATTTACAGTACATCAGGTTTAAAACTTTCCACATTGGGTAGGGCTTAGGTTTTGGTGCATCCTTAGGTTAGAACATAACCAGATGAATATTGAAGGATTGGAATAAAATAGGAGAACCATGTCTCTGAGGAATATATCAAACTGCCATCTCCATGGGACCATTGTTCATTCATTCATTTAAACAAGAATTTTGCAAAAAGCAGACTATTAGTGAAGCAAGATAAAGGAGTTATTGTACATGAGAACAATTTCCAAAGTTTCTGAAAGGAAGTAAACACTAAATCTCCCTATGAAAGACTTGTACCATTCTGGGATTTACTGCAAGCTAGACATCCATCTATCTGCTTGCACTGAGGAATCTTTGCTTCAAATCACAGAGTAAAGTTAGGGAGGAAGTATTCTGAGATAAGAGATCTATATACAAGCTTCCTATCAGACCAGCTCTTTGCCAGTCAATAGGTGACCCTGAAATAAATAAAACCCCTATACATCATGATCAGAATAGCTAGAAAACACTGCTGACAGGACCTGATGTGTTGAGAAAAAATATAACAAGAAGCAAAGAAAAATGTCAATGCATGGCAAAACCAATACAATATTGTAAAGTACAAAAATAAATAAATAAATAAAACTAAAAAAAAAAAAAAAAAAACCAAAGAAACATGAGAGAGGCAGGAAACGGAAGGAAACAAGAGGAATTCCTTCATGGAATAGATTACATTTTTGACTGTACATTCTTTGTAAAATTAGACAAGCTATTTCTTCTTTGAAATAAAAGCTCAAAGAGAAGATATAAGGATTCAAAGACAAACTGATACTATGTATAGAAGAAAATAAATACTGGATGGCAGATCCTGTTAGAAAAAAAAGAAAAGATACCCAGTAGAGAGGGCAAAAGTAGTGACATTCAGGTGATGATGACAAACTCTCTCAGTGAGAGGTGATTTGGACAAAAGGAGAGGAAAGAAATAAGAGTAGCTACATAACTGCTGGCCAGATATGCTGGTGAGCATTTAAGAGGCACCTCTGTCACCCCTCAAAACTGCTGAGATTCTCAAATGGGTTGATGTCCTGTGGGCTTCCCCAGGGGCTCAGATGGTAAAGAATCTGCCTGCAAGGCTGGAGACCCATGTTCGATCCCTGCATCAGGAAGATTCCCTGGAGAAGAGAATGGCAACCCACTGCAGTATTCTTGCCTGGAGAATTCCATCGACAGAGGAGCCTGGCAGGCTCCAGTCCATGGGGTCATAAAGAGTTGGACATGACTGAGCAACTAACACACCTGTGGCAGCCGGACATGAATACTGGAGTAGGTAGCCATTCCCTTCTCCAGGGAACAGTCAGTGAAAAGAAGTACTTAAATAATATTTACATAAAGTAATCCCAGGTTAATATAGCTCTTACGCTTGAAAGAGACATCCTAGAACTAAAAAACCAAGACTGAAACAGAGCACAGAATATTATCTATTGGTCTTACTGAGTTTTAGCACTTTTTGTTTTCCAAACACAGTCCCATCGTGGCTGAATCTAAATACCCAAACCCTAGCACGGCATCTCAGATTCAGGTAGAAGGTGCACAATTGTACTCAATTATTGATGGGACTTTGGTTATTGCCTTACATGGATAAAAACGGCCCTGGGCGCACACTTAGAAAGGGCTACTTCATGTATGTCAGAGTAAAGCTCTAATTAGAAGTATTGACCACGGACTCCTTGCTTCCTACCCTCCATACAGAGGAAGCACAACTATGGTGTGCAGTATTCATATTTCTCAGAGAAAATAAAAGATTAGAAGTTTCTCCTAGTTCAATAGAGAAGATAATAAGGAGCCAAAGATAGTGACTGACAGAAATTCAAATGAGTGAGAAAGTTATGTTAAGAGATACAGTAAGAGGATGTTAAATTAAGGAGAAATGTCCCTTGTGTTTATTTTTTAACCACTGAAATAGCACTTTATGAGAATTAAACATTTCTAGTCATTCAGATGTCTTTTGTTCTTAACCTCTTTCACCATAGGGGTTGTAAACTCTAATCCCTTTCAAGTTCAAATACTTTTGACCTCTTGATTTCATTTTTTATTTAGTTGTGTCTTTGAGAAAAGACCACAGGATTTTGAAATTTTATAATGATATCTAGGCGACATGGTTACATTGATATGTACTCATTGCAGCAGGTTGGTCATTGGAAACCAAGAAGCCAG
Source organism: Cervus canadensis (assembly GCF_019320065.1). Lineage (NCBI taxonomy): Eukaryota > Metazoa > Chordata > Mammalia > Artiodactyla > Cervidae > Cervus > Cervus canadensis. Next base: position 90,897,880 of record NC_057386.1, read on the forward strand.
GTGCCGAGTACCTAATATTTGCCTATTGAACAAACAAGTTTTTACTTGAAGACACAATGCCTTAAGCTATGAAACTCAAAAAAATGAATCCAAAAATCTGAATTTCAATGTTCTGACCTTGGGTTAATATGCTGGAATGTAGGCGAAAATGGTATTTTTAAAATGCTTTCAGTTTTATAATCCTAAGTAGTCTTCAACTTTTTGAGTATTCTTGGGTAGGGTTAGGGTTTAGGTCAGCAAGATATACCCTGTATGAAAAGGGGGCCATGGCTTTGAATTTCACGTCTCCAAGCGAAATTTTACAAAAACTTTACAAATTTTACAAAAGCTCACAGCTCTCTGTAATATCCATCATCTCTCCCTGGAGATTTGCTCTATTTCAGAGAAGCGCCAAAGACCACAGAGTCTGCTCAGGATATTTAAAAGAATCTGAGGAAGATAATCTCACATCCATAGATTTTTATTTTCTCTTGCAAAGCCCCTTTTCTCCCAACTAATTTATTTTGCCTCCATTTCTTGAACTGTATCTTATTACTTAAGAAAATTATCTTGAAATGAAATTATTGGGTCAAAAAGTGCACATCATTACATTATGATATGTATTGTCAAATTCCCTTGAGAAAGATGGTGCAAAGTTTTACCCCAACCAATTTTGTTTATTTCACACTGTCTATTCTGAAATATTCCCAATAGTATTCCTCCTTTTATGAACTAGTTGTCATATCCTACGCCAACTCTTCACAAACCTGTGGACTGGAGCACTCCAGGGTGTCCATGGGCTTCTCCAGGCAAGAATACTGGAGTGGGTTGCCACGCCCTTCTCCAGGGGATCTTTCCAACCCAGGGACCAAATTCATGTCTCTTATATCTACTGTATTGCCAGGCAAGTTCTTTACCACTAGTACTGCCTGGGAAGCCCTTACTATTACCATCTCTTATACTTAAATATTTGATTCACCTAGGATATATTTTCACATGAGAAATTAGACACATGTTTCTGAAAATAAAGATTTGTCTTGTCAGGAATCTTTCTGATAACACCCTATGTTCTTCAGAATAAAGCCCTAATTTCTTGCCTCATCACTAACAAGCTTTACAATCTTGCTTCAACATCAATGTCCAGCTCAGGTCTCCTGCTGCTCCTTACCCCCATTCTATTCTCTCATTACACACATGTATTTAATTTTTCTGAACAGGACTTAACACTTGGACATCTTTGTGCCTTCCTCCATTTTTTTTTCTTCTCCTTGGAACCCTCTGCTACATTTTCCTTCTGAACATGTTAAAATAACCCCTCAAGGCCTGGATGGGAAGCTGCCTTGTTGATGGAGCATTTCATAGTTCCTCCTCCCCCAAAGAAATGCTTTGCCTTTGATTTCCATGGGATGTTTGGCCGTCTTTTAGTCCACATGGGTATTGATACCCTCCAATAGCTCATGAATAGCTTGTGGGAAAATACTTTGTCGTGTTTTTCAAGCTCACCTGCCTAGTATCTGACACATGGAGAGAAGATAAAAAATATTTGTTGACTACAACATTATGATATGCAACATTTGTTCTATTTCTGTACACTAATCACAATACTCATTTGGATATAGCTCTCTATAAAACATATATGTATGTGTGTGTGTGTATAATTATATATGTATATAATTTTATGCAAATATTTGCTTATTACATAAGAAACCTTAATAGGTTACATTTATCAATTGACTGCATCAATCATGAAATATATTTTCTGCCAATTTCATTACATCTCTAAGGCACCAGAATGTCAAAAGTCTTAACACTTTTAGCAACTAATGCACTTTGTGCAAAATTTAAGGGCAACAGTTTAAAGATATAGATGTTGACATATAGTCTTCGGACTTTAGAATTGTTGGCTTTATATTCATATTACTGTGTCATTTCCATTACTATATGTTGTGATCTAAGATGAACTGTAACTGGTCTGCATAAAATCCAGTTAAATCAATATTTAAGAGCACCACTCTGTGCCCAGATACTATCATATAAATCATCATGTTTCAGACTGTATTCTCTAAAATGCTTGTCCTAGAAGATGCTAGAAGGTTCTTCTCAAATAAAGGAATTCATTGGCACAATAAGTTTGGGATATAGCACATACAGATTTCTCCCCTGAGAGAGTCGTTATATCTTGAACACATAATTTAATCTGTTGTTCCCCAAATTTATTTGAAAATTGAACTTTACTTTTCTAGCACATACATAAAAGCCAGACTGAGAAACTCTGACAAAGATTATTTCCTTTAATCTTTACAGCAATTTTGTTAAAAGTATTATACTGAGAGCTCTGTTTTACAAATAAGGAAACGGATGATTTGCCAAATGTCACCAACTGTGAGAGAATAGAACCCAGGTCTCCCCATGCTGATTCCAAGATTCTTTATACCTCAGCTGCCTCCAGTGAACACTGAAACTATTGTGACAATTCCCTTATCTAAGAAAACAGGACATTGCTCTGGAAATCATCAAACATATTTTTTTAGGCTTTGTCCACCTGGAATACCCTACCACCACCCCAGAATCACCATCACCATTTTATATTCTCATTTTCCCAAGATCATACTAGAATATAATATTTTGCATGAGGTCCTACTATGACAATTTCATCTTCTCATCCAAAATCTTGAGGAAATCTCTGTGTTAGCATTCTGTCAGTTAATGAATAGTCCCTCATATTGCCAACATAACTGCTTTATGTGTGCCTGCTCTGTTTCTTTAACATCAGAGAGTTTTTCTAAATCTTTAATCTATTTATTATCAGTATAAATATACTATGTTCAGTTCAGTTCAGTTTAGTTCAGTTCAGTCGCTCAGTCGTGTCCGACTCTTTGTGACCCCATTACTTGCTAAATTAATGAATGACTAAATGCTTAAGTAAATGGCTGAGTAGATAATGAAATTATGGACATGTAATATGGGCAAAGTGTTTATGACACCATTTTAATTCTCCAATTCTTAATATTCTTATACAGTAGGAAGAGAGCGGCAAACTGGGAGGGAACATGAACTGTTTACTAGTTGACTCTCAAACTTTAGTATTTATCAGAATCATGTGGAAAGTTTGTTAAACCACAGATGGCTAAGACTCGCTCTCACGAGTTTCTGATTCAGTAGGTCTGGAATGGGATCTGAGAATCTTTGTTGCTAACAAATCTCTGGTTTATGCGAATGCTGCTGTCCCAAAGTCCACATTTTGAGACAAACTAAGCAAAGAGAAATTTGATTATTCGAATTACTGAACTGTCTACCTTCAGCTGTGTGATTGAACAAGGTTCTTAAATACTTACTTTCATTATTTTTAAAATTAGTTTAATATACTTAAGTTGTAGAGTTATGATGATATAATATTTCAGAAAAGCCAAACACACAAAAAGCCATTAGCCCACAACAGACTGCTTCTTTTCCACTCTTCCAAGGAAGTGGTTGAGAGTGCTTCATATTGCAGTCCTTCCTTTTCCTTGTCTCCATCAGTTCTAGAAAGTTATACCATATTATTCTTTAACAAGTGTGCTTAAATCCAACAGCATACTCCTTGGAACCAAGATATTAGATAGCAGAAGCAATAACACAGACCTCAGGCACAGAATTCATTGCTCACAGCCAATGGCAATTCTTAGGTCAGACTACAGTCGGTTCCAGTTACAAATATTCCTTGTTCAAGCGCAGACTTCTGCTTCAAAACAACTCAGAGACACTGACTGCTTTCTGTTTTATCTCTTCATGTAGCAGCGATAGTGCTTAAAGTTATCCCCAATCTGATGCCATTCTGTCTCCCTTCATCAAAGGCACAAAAGGAGCCCTATCTTTGCTTTATTTTACAGTATCCTTTCAAGAGACCCTTTGCTTGGGAAAACACAGAGCTAGGCTTGAATGCTACTGCCTAACTAGGAACTTGACCATTAGCAAAATTAACTGCAAAAGCAGAGACTACAGTAATTTAAAAATTCTCTGCTGAGAGATTTCTCCTAATTTCAAGTGGTTGGATTACTATGATTAGGTACTGCCCTTCAGGCTAGTTTTGTCAAAATGATCTTAAAGTTTTTGGTTTTTTTAAAAACCCTATTTTGTTGGGTTATTTTACTGTCTAAATTATTCCATGAATTACAAGTTTTTGACACATTTACTCCTGACAGAGATTATATTGACCCTGTCCCCAGTTGAGTTCTGAGGTTGAGCCTAAGACCTGAGTCACAATCATGCATAATAAAGTGCAACACCTTTATATTATATAAATCCACAAAAATCTGGATCTGGGAACATCTATAAGGATCAATGCACATTGACTGGCATCAAGTCATCCAAGCTTGCTCAGGAGGAGTTACAAAAGTGACAGAAAGTACTTGGGGCTCCCAACATGCAACACAGAGAGTTTCTGAAGGTTGACTGTGACCTCCTACTGCTTTCGTAGAGACATTTCACTCCATGTTTGGGAAAATGAATTATTCCCACTTGGTTTAACTTTCTGAGAACTCTTCTCCTCAGGTTTCTGGCAATTCTAGCCCCACACGTCAGCACGACAACTGGGCTGAATAAGTCTGAAACGCTGTCAGTGATCGATGAGTGGGCTTATGTCTTGGTGCCTTGGCTTTCTTCGCTTTGGCATACGGCTTCTTTTCAACAAAGAGGTAAAACAAACCATGGAGAACGTGAAGAGAAAACCCCTTTGTATATTATCTGACACCAGATGGATCACCCTAGTCCCTGCCAGTAGCAAGCTTGGTAGAATATGAGAAAGGGGAATTGGGATCACCCAGACCTTTTTCGCCACCACCAGACAGCCTACACTTCTTGGAGGAAATCGTAAAATCATATATATCAGTCCCGTCTGGATAACGCTCTCTGATTTCAGGGGAGCCTTTTGAATGGTGAGCAATCATTTGAGTCATCTTTTGTTGAATCATAATTTCATTTGCTGTCACAGTTTTTTTCAAGTTGTTCTCATACTTCATGCTTAGAAGCTTCACCCAACACTTTCCAAATCAGGACATCATCCTCCCTCTACGTTACCAAGAGTATCAGGACCATTTGCCAGTAGTTTCCTCAGCTTTCCTGTATTTTGGATTTACCATCTGTCTGCATACCTGACACACTTCGGAGGAAAGATTTCCCATCTCCTCTGCCAAGGCTGTGTGTGTGCTCAGTCTCACTCCCTCACACTTCCTCCCCCTGATTAGCTATTTCCTCACTTTGCTTTCTCTTTCTTGGCTCTAAAAATTCCTATACACTGGTGACCACCTATGATGATTAGGTTAAAAATAACTTTCTTATAACTTTGCTTTCTCTCTCTCAAAAACGTATCCACTCTCTGCTTCCTTTCACACCTAAGGTGGGCGTCTGTCCCCATCACAGTATTACAACTGCCATATTTGTCCCTCTACATCCCCACGCTTTCTTGCATGAGACAAGGTGTATTCCTTGATTGTTGTGTTTGTAAAAATATTTTCTTTGATATGTGTAAGCATCTGTGTCACTTCCAAATTTTTCATTCCTCTCCTATTGACTTAATTGACTCTTGTTTAACATTCCATTTCCAAAATATGGGTATTTCTTGAGATTCTATGCAAAACTCTATTTTTTTTCCTTTTCTATACCTTCTCCTTTAGTGAACCCATTTATCTTCATGGTTTGAACTATTTCCACTGGATAAATAACAGTGTTATTTGTCCTTGGTGTCCTTGGTCCTCCTTTCTCTATAGAAACACACCTCATCATCATCTCAAACTCAAAATACTATAAAATAAATGAAATCCTCTTTTACAACCAACCTCTCCCCCTAGTTTCCTGTTTTGATCATACAACACTGTCACTCTGTTTATGCTGCCATTCCCCTACTGGGCAGTAAGTTCCATGAGGACTAGTTTGTTCATCCCTCTCTCTTTTAACAATTTAAATAATCCTGGCACAGGGTCACCAGTATATAAAATGTGCCAAATTAATGAATTGTAGAATGAATGGATGAATCCTGGTTATCTTGGCTTGAAAAATGCAGACATGTGACTCATTTCCTATTACCTCACTAAAGAAAATTGTGACCAGGTATCTTAGGTTTACCTTTACAGCATCTCTTCTCTCTCTACTTTCTATTCCAACTGCAGTCACTGTGGTGATTTACCTTCCTCATGCTTGGCCTCTGTCTTTAGCCCTACCTGGCCTTCCAAGCAGTTTCCCCCTCCTCTCCATCCCTTTCATTACTTGTAGCTGGCGGCATAGTTACAGCACACTTTTCATAATGACTCTGTAAACTGCACTCTCATCACAGCAATAAGCTGATCATGTTATACTTTTCCTTTTCACAGCATTTAATGTCTTTTTCTTTATTGTTAAAATAATTGGTGAATAAATAGACGTGAGTGAGTAAATTCCACTATCAGAGTTAACTTTTTAAAGTACACCTCTTACCTGATTGTTTCTCTACAATTAAAACCTTGATTTAATGCCTCCTCAGTGCACCATAAATTAAGCTGAAACTCCTCAATCAATGTCTACCCTACTACCTCCTCCTCACCCATGACTTTGTCCAAAACCAGCTTGCCAAAGTTATACCACTTTCCCTTATTGCATGTCCTATACTCTAACCAAAGGGAAGCAAAACTTTACCTACCTTGGGTTTTTAGCTGAGTATCTTTACCAGAAAAGAAAGATTAACAAGAGAAAAACAAGTAGTTTATTAATGCCTGCTGTATACATCACATGAGAGGAATCTTGACAAAAGTAACTCAAAGTGATGGCTAGAACTCTGGCTTCCTACAGCATCTTCAACCAAGAACAATGCATTTGTAGAGAAATGACAGGAGGAAGAAAAGCATTTTACTCCTCCAAGGATGGCAAACTGCAGGAGGGTTAATATATTGGAGAGGTCTAATGTCAGTAAGTCTTCCCTTGTAGCTAGCTCAGTCAGTAGAGAATCTGCCTGCAATTTGCAGGAGACCTGGGTTCAGTCCCTGGGTTGGAGAGATCCCCTGGAGAAGGAAATGACAACCCACTCCAGGATTCTTGCCTGGAGAATCCCATGGACAGAGGAGCCGGGGAGGCTACAGTCTATGGGGTTGCAAGAGTCAGACGCGACTTAGTAACTAAACCACCACCAATGTCGGTAAGGTTTGTTTGCAAATTCCTTTGGTGCCTCTGGGCTGCTAAAAGTCTATCTCCAGTAAAAAAGAGAACTTATATCTTGCCTTTAGGCAGAAAAGAGAGTAGGGAGAGCTGTCTCTGCATTCGCTCCTTCTTAATTGCCTTGAGCTCAAAATAATACTGATGTCAGAGGCATATTTTAAGGTCACATATTCTGATTTCCTTCACCATTCTGGCTTGCTCTATCATTACAATTTTGAACAGTTTATTCTCTCCAGAAGCACTTCCTATCTTTTTCTCTGCCAATTAAAATTCTATCTACTCTACAAGACCTGTTTTCAAGAGTTTAGCATGTTGGAAGCAAGGGTGAAACAAATGAGACTAAGATAGGAGAAAATGAAGAAATTGGGAACTGTTATGTTATAGATTTACTTTTTGCTAAATCTCTGCCTAAACTATGTATACTACTATTCAAAATTCCTGTCACTTTTCTGCTCTTTATCATGGACCTGTGACTAGCATTTAGCATGGTATAGTACTAGTAGTAATGTTAGTCGCTCAGTCTCATCCAACTCTTCGTGATCCTGTGAACTGTAGCCCGCTAGGCTCCTCTGCCCTTGGAATTCTCCAGGCAAGAATACAGGAATGGGGTTGCCATTCCCTTCTCCAGGGTATCTTCCCAACCCAGGGATCAAACCTGGGTTTCCTGCACTGCAGTGGATTTTTCTTTTACCATAGGTTGTGTTTAAAATTGTCTGCTGCTGATGCTGCTAAGTCACGTCAGTCGTGTCCAACTCTGTGTGACCCCATAGACAGCAACCCAACAGGCTCCTCTGTCCCTGGGATTCTCCAGGCAAGAATACTGGAGTGGGTTGCCATTTCCTTCTCCAGTGCATGGAAGTGAAAAGTGAAAGTGAAGTTGCTCAGTCATGTCCGACTCTTAGCGACGCCATGGACTGTAGTCTACCAGGCTCCTCCGTCCATGGGATTCTCCAGGCAAGAGTACTGGAGTGGGGTGCCATTGCCTACTCCGTAAAATTGTCTAGCCTAGTCAAAATTTTCTAGTCAGTGTCATAGCATATGGATCTAGTTTCTTCCAACCTCAAGTTGGTTACAGTCTTGTAGGGGTGAACAGCAAGTACATACAATATGTGATTTTTGTATGTGGCAATGGATGAATAAATTAGGGTTGGGAGAATAGGATAAGCAACTGGAAAATGTTTTTCCTCATAATATTTTGCTCAAATTCCTTCTCCATATGATTTCTTGGCTTTCTTTATTGCCTGTAATACCTTTATTCACTGGTGCTAGCATCAACTTGTAACAGTCTTATCGCTTTTAATCTCATACATAAATTTTTATGTAAATATAGGCTGTATCATTGCCCTCAGATTGAGAGAAGAAACCTAGAGCACTGCTTAAGTATCATAGATTCTGGCCTCATTGGATGTACTCTTGGAATCAACTGGAAGTCTTTTACCACAGTAGTCACTAGCTATTACTAAGTGGCCACCCAAGCATGGCTCCAGGCTATATACAAAGCCAGTCACACAGATGTAGCCCTTGTTTAGGTGCTCACAACCTGAAAATTTAATTCACGGTCCTACTCATAGGATCAGCCAAGATCAAAAGCTCTGGCTGCCGGTTCTCTACTCAGGAAGCCATTAATTGACACTCCTTCACAAACAGATCTAACTCTGATTTTCCTTCTGCTTCGTTCACTCTTTTGTCTTGCATATCCTCCTGGCATAAACAGGTAGGATCAAAGGCTGCATCACTTAGCTAACTTCCACGCCACCCTTAAGCTTCCCCTGGTATTTCTGTCTCTGCCTACCAGACAAGAGTTTCCTTTCCACCTCACCCAAGGGTATATTCTATTGTGTATGAGAGCAACAAGGATGCAAGCTGACACTCTGGAGAGGATGCTGAACAATGTCAGGGAAATACTAAAAGACATCCTATAGAGAAAATCATCTGCTTACCTAAGATTAGAACCACACAGATGAGCCAAAAATGCCTTAGTAGGAAGGAGATGCAAAAACGGAAGGTCAGAGGGTGTAGGGATGAGTGACTGAAGGAAAGAAATAAATAAAAATCAAGTGACTCAGAGCCCATGAATTACATAAAAGCAATGAAAATAAAACAGTATACATGGATGTTTGGTGATTAGGTAAAAGTTGGGAAGCTCTGTGTAATTCTAGAGCTTCACTTATTCAAATCCTATCCAATTCTTCTGAAAGTACTTTCATACATTTTAATACTTTAAGCACAGTTTCTCCTTTTCATTCATTTATAGAACAGACGTTCACAAGAACACTGCACTTTCCTATGATGACTAATCTAGGGGAAAAAGGGGGGGCATTTGCTTAGCAATAATTGCCAGATGGCAGCTGGGACACAAACACCCCCAGGCATCACAAAGAACTAAAAAGTATAGTTTATTGCAGGTGATAGCAACACTTAAAGCAATGCAAATCATGACTAACAGATTTGAGAATAGTGTGGATTGCTTGTTTGGCATTAACTGAGACCTAAATAAAAATCCACTCTGAATCATCAGGGGAAATTAATGACATTTAAATCTATTCTTCTAAGATAAGGGTAAAGCATTCCTAGATTGTAGCTGGGGCTTTTGTGTCCCCAGAAAAAATTAGCCTGTAAACTCCTCTGACAAGGCTCTGAATAACTCAAATGAATACAGCCTCAGTTCAGTTTGGAATTAAATTACCATTTACAGTTCCGCTGGCATCTGTGTTATGCTGTCCTTTAGACAAGACACTTTATTTTATTTATTTATTTAATGGCTACAGCAAGCTTCCGTGTTTCTAGATATGGTTGATTCTGCCAGCAAGACAGGCTTGTATGCAATTTGAAAGACAGGACATCAACCCCAATTTTCCTTTGCCAGAGGTGAAAGCCACATAGCTCTGGCACATGTGAGTTCTTACTAGGGCAGCCTAAATCCATTCCCCTGCCAATCATTCATTTTGGGGGTGTGGAGGCAGCAGAGATGCTGGCAATCGTTGTCTGCATTTTTCTGACCTCTAGTGGCAGCAACTTCTTGACTTTCTGGATCATAATGGCATTTGTGACCTCACATTTGCTTCCCCAGTCCTTTCAACAGATTTATATGCATCTAACTCCCTGTATTAAATCCATTTCACTTGAAATACCTGGAAGGTTTTTGTTCTCTGAAATGAACCAGCCCCTTACCCCACTCCTATGGTGAAAATCTCAGAACATTTTCTCACACATAGCAGTCAACAGTGACAGCTATTTCATCTTTTTGCTTTATTTTTAAACATCTTTATTCAGATATAATTCATATGCCATAAATTCATCCTTTTAAAGTATACAATTCAACAGCTTTTGTATATTCAGAATTCTGCATTCATCACCACAGCCGAATGACTTTAGAACAGTCTAATACTCCCGAAAGAAACTTCACACACTTTAACCATCATTCTCCACTGTGACTGGCTTCTTTAACTTATAATGTTTTCAAAGTTCATCCATGTAGCATGCACCACCATTTTGCTGCTTTATAGAGGTGAATAATATTCCATTATATGGGTAAAATAACATTTTTATTATTCATCAGTTGAGGATTGTTTTTTCTTTTGGCTTTTATGAACAGCTATAGTTCTATACATATTCACGACATATGCTTTTAGCTTTCTTGAGTATATATCTAGGAGTAAAATTTCTAGATCATAAGGTAACACTATGGGATTCCAGGTGGTGCTAGTGGTAAAGAACCTCCCTGCCAATGCAGGAGAAGAGAGACACAGGTTCCATCCCTGGGTCGGGAAGCTCCCCTGGAGGAGGGCATGGCAACCCACTCCGGTATTCCTGCCTGGAGAGTCCTATGAACAGACGAGCCTGGTGAGCTACAGTACGTCGCAAAGAGTCGAACATGACTAAAGCAATTTAGCATGCACACACACAAAGTAACAGTATATTTAGTCTTTTGAGCAATTTCCAGACTATTTTCCAGAGTAGTTGCACTGTACTACATTCCTACTACCAGTGAATGAAGGGTCCAGTTTTTCCACATTCTTGCCAACATTTCTTATTATCTTTCTTCCTACTTACTGCCACCCTAATGGAAGTGAAGGTGTATCACAGGGGTTCTGATTTGCATTTATCTGATAAATAATGATGTTGAGCTTTTTGAATGTGCTTTTTACTCATTGTATGTGTTCTTTCCTCTTTTTTATTGTTATTTTGAAACTCCAATATTTTCGCTATCTGGTGAGAAGAACTGACTCATTGGAAAAGACCCTGATGCTGGGAAAGACTGAAGGCAGGAGAAGAGGATGACAGAGGATGAGATGGTTGGATGGCATCACTGACTCAATGGACATGAGTTTGAGTAAACTCTGGGAGTTGGTGATGGACAGGGCAACCTGGTGTGCTGCAGTCCATGGGGTCACAAAGAGTTGGACACGACTGAGTGACTGAACTGAACTGATCTTTATTTTTCAGTTGTAAGAATGTTTTATGTATTATAGACACAAGTCCATTATCAAACAGATAATTTGCAAATATTTTCTCTCATTCTATGGGCTGTATTTTAACATTTTTGATGCTGTCCTTTGCAGAATAAAGCTTTTAAAAATTTATTTTTATAATATCTTGTTTACTTATTGTTTCTTGCATTCCTTGTATTTTTAGTGTCATATTTAAGAAACTACCTAATTCAAGATTGAAGGGATTTATGCCTATATTTTTTCTAAGAGTGTTATAGTTTTAGCCCTTACATTTAGGCTTTTGATTCATTTTTTTCTTTCTTTCTTTTTTTGTTGGTAGAAGGATGAGATAGAGATCCAGACATCATTATTTTGCATGTGGATATCTATTTTTCCAGTACCATCTGTTGAAAAGACATTATTTTTCCACTTATTTGTCATGTCCAACTCTTTGCAACCCCATGGATCATGGGATCCTCTGTCCATAGAACTTTCCAAGCAAGAGTACTAGAGTGGGTTGCTATTTCCTACTCCAATTTGTCTGGATATTAAAAAAAAAAAAATCAGTTGTTAAGTATGAAGGTTTCTTCCTAGACTATCTATCTTTTTACAGAGATCTATATGTCTATTTTTTCCATTACCACACTGTCTGGATTGCTATAATTTTATTAGGAAGTTTTGAAATTGGAAACTTTGAGTTTTTCAGTTTTGTTCTGCTTTTTAAAGTTGTTTTTTTCTACCCGTACTCCCTTGAAGTTCTATATGAATGTTAGAGTCAGGTTTCAATTTCTATAATGAAGTCAGCTGGAATTTTGATAGATTGTGTTGAATCTGTAAGTCAGTTTGAGAACTGCCATCTTTTTATTTTTTAATTTAGGAAACATTTTATTATTATTTTTTAATTAGAAGCTAATTACTTCACAATATTGTGGTGGTTTCTGCCATACATTGGCAGAATGTGCACATGTGTCCCCCATCCTGAACTCCCCTCCCCCCTTCCTCCCCATCCCATCCCTCAGCACTGTCCCAGTGCTCCGGCTTTGAGTGCCCTGGTTCATGCATCAGACTTGGACTGGCGATCTGTTTCACATATGGTAATATACATGTTTCAATGCTTTACTCTCAAATCATCCCACCCCTGCCTTCTCCCACAGAGTCCTAAAGTCTCTTCTTTATATCTGTGTCTCTTTTACTGTCTTGCCTATAGCATCATCGTTACCATCTTTCTAAATTCCATATATATGCATTAATACTCTGTATTGGTGTTTTTCTTTCTGACTTACTTCACTCTGTATAATAGGCTCCAGTTTCATCCACCTCATTAGAACTGATTCAAATGTGTTTTTTTTTAATAGCTGAGTAATATTCCACTGTGTATATGTACCACAGCTTTCTTATACGTGTGTCTGCCAATGGACATCTAGGTTGCTTCCATTTCCTAGCTATTGTAAACAGTGCCGTGATGAACACTGGGGTACACGTGTCTCTTTCAATTCTGGTTTCCTTGGTGTGTATGCCCAGCAGTGGGATTGCTGGGTCATACGGCAGAGAACTGTCATCCTAACAATATTAATTGTTCCAATCCATGAACATGGGGTATTTTTCTATTTATTTTGGTTATTTTAATATTTCAACAATGTTTTTTAGCTTTCAGAGCATAAGTTTTATATTTATTTTGTTAAATTTATTCCTAAATATTTTTTGATGCTACTATACATGGTGGTTTTCCCTTATCAACAATGGGTAGCCTGCTCATTGTACATCACTTTTTGCTTCCGTGGGCTGGTAGCTCAGCTTTTAAGGTGTCACAGAGATTTCAAGTCACAGTTATACATCTCATGTGATTATTATATTAATGAAGCCACATTTCAATGTATCCTCAAATTTTGGTTAAAATTCGAACTAACTTTAGCTGATACAGATGATGAACTTATTTGAGATGTTCCACTTGAGTCATTCCACAGTATATTTCACATGTACCTTGATAGTTAAAATTTGGCACCATTTTGCATGGTGTGATAATAAACAGGAAAATGGATGGAGTGACCTCATTTTTATAGACACAAATATTAGTTCATTCTGTGTAGAAATAACACTGGTGATTCAAATTTTTTAAAAAATACCTTGGTATTCATCAAATTTTCTTCAATCTACATGTGTAGCTTTCATAAAATGGAAAGGATGATATATAAAACAAAACAAGCAATGGGTTTATCTGAGATGCATCTACTCATGGAAGTGTAGCCTGAGTATAATAGAGAAATAACTTGTCTTTAAGGTTATTTCTGTTATTAAACATATAGACTATGGTGTTACTGATTTCTTGATACTTTTTGTACTTTTTTTACACTCTCTCCAGTTTTTCAGGTCTGTCTTCTCTGCTGTCATTTGTAGCAGGGTGAGGTATTCTGGGAATTGATTATAAAATAAATGAAAGACTAACAACTTCCCAGACATGAAAATTTCTGTAGTAAGACTGATTCAAAAATCATGTTACTTTTTACCTAATAAATGTGTTTTAAATTCAGCCCCTCCTCTTTATCGTGTTTTACGCCACAGAATTATCACAGGCTATTATCGCATGACATTTTGCAATAGCCTGGTAGCCTCTGTCACTACCTACTGCCAGCTGGAACAGTTATACATTGTGGTTCGATTGAACTGCCTAAATCCCAACATATGATGTAACTTTCTGTAGCAGGTTCAATGAATATCTCCTCAAAGATATGATCACATCCCAGAAGCTATGACTATAAACTTTTTTTTTTAAAGGTCCTTTGCAAGTGTAATTAAGAATCTTAAGATGAAATGATTTTGGATTATCCAGGTGGGCACTAAATCCAACAACAAGTATCCTTATAAGAGATACAGAGTGGAGACATACAGAGAAGAGGGGAAGGTCATGTGAAGATGAAGGCTGGAATTATGCAGCCATAAGTAAAGAAATGCTTGGAGCCACCAGAAGCTGGAAGAAGCAAAGAAGGATTCTCTTCTAGAGCCTTCAGAGGGACTGTGGCCCTTCCAATGCATTTATTTCAAACTTCTGAACCCTGGAATTGTGAGAAAATAAATTTCTGTTGTTTTAAACCACAAAGTTTATGACAATTTGTTACAATGGCCCTAGGAAATGAATATACTTCTCAACTTAAATTCTTTTCATGTCTCCATGACCTAAAGGTGTGTTTCTCAGAATTAAGAACTCATAAGAAAGCCTTAACAATTCTAAAGAAAACCTTAAGAACATTTCTATAGGCCCCTGGGGTCTCTGGACCCCATTTTTGAGAAATACTGCAAATTCTTGTCACCATTGGTTTTGCATTCAATGAGTATTTCCTATGCATCAGGCATTCTTGTAGTCTAAGAGTATATCAGAAATGTGATTGGTACGGTGTCTCCTTTTTTGAAATTTATATATCCATGGGAAGAATGAATAAGATAATTATAGATAGCCATAACAATTAAACATAAAGCATAGGCTCATGGAATAGAGTGTAAGTATAGTGCCAAATGCTTCTACTTTTAAATGAATGGTCAAGAAACTCCTTGTTGAAGAGATGACTCTTAAGCAGGAAATGGATAAAATGAAGCACCCATTCAGGCAAAATGAGGGAGCAGCATTTTAGTAGAGAGTGTGGGAGATGAGAAGAGAAAGGTACTTGGGGTTAGTTTCTGGACAGTCTTGTGGGCACTGATGGAGAGTGTCAATGTTAGTCTAGGTACAAGGTACAATCACTAGTAGGTTTTAAGCAGAAGAGTGATATAATGTGATTTCTTTTATAAAAATCACTGTGTGTTTTGTGGAAAATTTATTTAAATTGTTCATTGAGGGCATCAAGAGGAAGTATGGAAATGAGTTGGAATCTCAGACTAGAGAGAAAAAGTGGGAAGAACTGGAAAGATGAATGTCATATTTTGGAGGCATAACTAGCAAAAGCTGTTGTTGGACTGGATGTAGAGAATGGGGTTGTAGACAATGTAGAGAATGTACAGATGTAGAGAATTTGGCCTTACAAATCTGGATGAATGAGGTCATCCTTTTGAAGGCAGAGAAAGGTAGGGACTAACAGGCTTGTAGGGAGGAAAATTAAGAGTTCTTCTTTGGACATGTGGAGTTTAAAATACTTTTAGAGGGATCTCAGTGGTTAGGACTCCATGCTTTCACTGTTGTAGCTCCAGTTTGATCCCTGGTCAGGGAACTAAGATCCTGCAAGCTTCGTGACTGAAAAAAAACAACAAAGAAACCCCACTACTATTAGATATTCAAGTAAAAGTGACATGTTGATATTTGCATAAGTGAGGTAAAAGCTCACTGAAGAGATGGGGACTAAAAGTATATATTTGGTAGTTAAAGAAATGAGACTGGATGAAATCAGTGTCTGAGAAAACAGAGACAAGAACAGGAGAAGGGGAGAGAAGAGAGAGGAAAAGGGAGTGGAGAAGAGAGAGAGGATTGGGGACGAGGAGAGAGGAAAGACTAAGCCTTACAAAATGCACTTAAACTCTTGCAGACCATGGGGATTGGATGAAACACAAGCTGGAATCAAGATTGCTGGGAGAAATATCAACAACTTCAGATATGCAGATGATACCACTCTAAAGGCAGAAAGTGAAAAGAAAATGCCTCTTGACAAAGGTGAAAGAGGAGAATGAAAAAGCTAGCTTAAACCCAACCTTCAAAAAACTAAGATCATGGCATCTGATCCCAATATTTCTTAGCAAATTATTCAGATTATTCAGTTCAATCACTCAGTCATGTCTGACTATTTGCAACCCCATAGACTGCAGCACTCCAGGCTTCTTTGTCCATCACTAACCCTGGAGCTTACCCAAATTCATGTCCATTGAGTCGGTGATGCTATCCAACCATCTCATCTTCTGTCATCCCCTTCACCTCCCACCTTCAATCTTTTCCAGCATCAGGGTCTTTTCAAATGAGTCTGTTCTTCACATCAGGTGGCCAAAGAATTGGAGTTTCAGCATCAACATCAGTCCTTCCAGTGAATATTCTGGACTGATTTCCTTTAGGACTGGTTGGATCTCCTCACTGTTCAAGGGACTCTCAAGAGTCTTCTCCAACACCACAGTTCAAAAGCATCAATTTTTCAGTGCTCAGCTTTCTTTATAGTTCAACTCTCACATCTATACACGACTACCAGAAAAACCGTAGCTTTGACTAGACGGACCTTTGTTGGCAAAGTAATGTCTCTGCTTTTTAATATGCTATCTAGGTTGGTCATACCTTTTCTTCCAAGGAGCAAGTGTCTTTTAATTTCATGGCTGCAGTCATCATCTGAAGTGATTTGGAAGCTCTCAAAAATAAAGTCTCTCACTCTTTCCATTGTTTCTCCATCTATTTGCCATGAAGTGATAGGACCAGATGCCACCATCTTAGTTTTCTGAATGTTGACTTTTAAACCAACTTATTCATGCTCCTCTTTCACTTTTATCAAGAGGCTCTTTAGTTCTTCTTTGCTTTCTGCCATAAGGGTGGTCTTGTACATATCTGAGGTTATTGATATTTCTCCAGGAAATCTTGATTCCAGCTTGTGCTTCATCCAGTCCAGCATTTCTCATGATGTACTCTGCATAGAAGTTAAATAAGCAGGGTGACAATATATAGCCTTGATGTACTCCTTTCCTAATTTGGAACCAGTGTGTTGTTCCATGTCCAGTTCTAACTATTGCTTCCTGACCTGCATACAGATTTCTCAGGAGGCAGGTCAGGTGGTTTGGTACTCCCATCTCTTTTAGAGTTTTCCACAGTTTGTTGTGATCCACACAGTTAAAGGCTTTTGCATAGTCAATAAAGCAGGAGTAGATGTTTTTTTCTGGAACACTCTTGGTTTTTTGCTGATCCATTGGATGTTGGCAATTTGATCTCTGGTTCCTCTGCCTTTTCTAAATCCAGCTTGAACATCTGGAAGTTCACAGTTCCTGTACCGCTGAAGCCTGGCTTGGAGAATTTTGAGCATTAGTTTGCTAGTGTGTGAGATGAGTGCATTTGTATGGTAGTTTGAGCATTCTTTGGCATTGCCTTTCTTTGGGACTGGAATGAAAACTGAGCTTTTCCAGTTCTGTGGTCACTGCTGAGTTTTCCAAACTTGCTGGCATATGGAATGCAGCACTTTCACAGCATCATCTTTTAGGATTTAAAATAGTTCGGTTGGAATTCCATCACATCCACTAACTTTTTTCGTAGTGATGCTTCCTAAGGCCTACTTGATTTTGCATTTCACAATGTCTGGTTCTAGGCGAGTGACCACGGCATCATGACTATCTGGGTCATAAAGATCGTTTTTGTATAGTTCTTCTGTGCATTATTGCCACCTCTTCTTAATATCTTCTGCTTCTGTTAGGTTCATACCATTTCTGTCCTTTATTGTGCCCATCTTTGCATGAAATGTTCCCTTGGTATCTCTAATTTTCTTGAAGAGATCTCTAGTCTTTCCCATTCTATTACTTTCCTCTGTTTCTTTGCATTGATCACCGAGGAAGTCTTTCTTATCTCTCCTTGATATTCTTTGGAATTCTGCATTCAAATGGGTATATCTTTCCTTTTCTCCTTTGTCTTTTGCTTCTCCTCTTTTCACAGCTATTTGTCAGGCCTCCTCAGACAACCATTTTGCTTTTTTGCATAGATGGGGAAAAAGTGGAAGCAATGACAGATTTTATTTTCTTGGGCTCCAAAATCACTGTGGACAGTGACTTAGCCATGAAAATAAAAGTCACTTGCTCCTGGGAAGAAAAGCTATGACAAACTTAGCATATTAAAAAGCAAAGACATCTCTTTGCTGACAAAGGTTGATATAGTCAAAGCTATGGTTTTTCCAGTAATCATATATGGATGTGATAGTTGGATCATAAAGAAAGCTGAGAGCTGAAGAATTGCCTTCAAATTGTGGTGCCGGAAAAGGCTCTTGAGAGTCCTTTGAACTACAAAGAGATCAAATCAGTCAATCCTAAAGGATACCAATCCTGAATATTCATTGGAAGGACAGATACTGAAGCTAAAGCTCTAATACATTGGCCACCTGATGCAAATAGCTGACTCATTGGAAAAGACCCTGATGCTGGGAAAGATTGATGGCAAGAGAAGGGGTGACTTAGGATGGGATGGTTAGCTAGCATCACCGACTCCCCGACTCAGACATGAATCTGAGCAAACTCTGGGAGATGGTGAAGGACACAGAAGCCTGGCATGCTTCAGCTCATGGATCACAAAGACTAGGACAAGACTGAGCAAATGAACAACAACAGGGGGCCTCTACCATTAGAGAAAGGTTGGAGAGTATAATCTCTTAGAAACAAAGAAGGGAAGAAATTCCAAAAGGAAGTGATTTCACACCTCTACTCTGTGCTGTTTAAAGTTTGTATATGGTAAAGGACAGAGCATTGAACTGATAATGTAGAGACAACTGGTGATTTTCACAAGCGCAATTGCATTAGAACTGTAAGTATGGAAGTGCAACTGGAATAGATTTAGGAAAAAATGAGAGGTGATAAATTAGAGAAAGGAACCAGTATCATTAGAGGTTTTTGTTTTTGCTTTTTTAGAATGGAAGAGGAGAGACAGAAAAATATGTAAAGGGATATGTTGGACTATGGGTGGAATTTTGTAAGAGAGGAGACAAAAGATCCTATTTGTATACAGGTAGAGATGAGTAAGTCAAAAGGAAGAAACTGATGAATCAGAAAGAAAAGTGTTACTGGGAGCAAAGAAGTCTCTAGGGAGTGAAAGAGGGTGATATTCCAGGCACACAGGAAGAATTCAGTCCATGATAGAAGCAAGAAAAATTCCTTAATTATATCAAGATGGAAGAAAAACAATTATAGGATAGGAGGGGGTAGCAACTGTGCCAGCACTTAGAGTGACCATCAAATGTGCTGGAATATTCATTTCTTTTATATTAGCAACATTTAAAAATTAATTTTTTTTAAAAAAATTAATTTTTAAAAACATCTTTCAGAATTATGAACAACTGAGAATGTATCGGTCCATTCAGTTTGATAATAAGTCTACAAAATGAAGTCCAAATTTGTGATCTTGACTTCTTGAATTCATGAGGCCAGTTTCTTAAATATGCAAAGAAGTCTTCATCATTGTTTTTCTTTAGAAAGCTTGTCTCATTAAAAATCTTTTCATCAACGTTGTTATATTCTTTGGCTGAAGTCTAACTGGGAGAGAGGGTAGTTGGGGAATATACCTCCTTAACTTTCTTCGTCCTCCTGGATCACAGGGTTTAATAGTTTTGTACTGGAGGTTTCATTACTCAGTTTGCACTGATCCAGTCTACTGTTTTCATTATTTTGAACTGTTCTTTACTGCTCTAGAGAAGATTTAGTCATCCCACACTTCTTGGATGACATTTTTGTCCACTTACAGTGCTGTTAGGCCCACACTTCTATTCCATTTCCTAGCATAGTATTCACTTGATCAATTGCTGTTGAAAGGTTGCTGGGAAACTGATGTAGATACATAATATTGATAACAGAAGCAATATTTTCTATTTTCTACATATAATGTTCTAACACATAATTCAGAAGAAGGAGAGTTATTTTTAGCTCAGAGGGGTTCCAGAGTGGTGTTCATTAAAGAGGTGAAATCCCATCTTGAGAAGAAAAATATCGGATGTCAGGCATACTGAACAGAGGATGAGGTAAAGGAATAGTCGAGGAAAGAAAATAGCATGATTCACGGACAGAAGATATACCATCCCTGAGTTTGGCTGGAGCATAGGTACATAAAAGGAAGTGTGAAGTTAATTTGTAAATGTAAATTCAGACCTGGTTAAGAAGTGATCTAACCTGGAGATATAGGTCAAACATTGCCAGCATAGATCTGAAATTAACAGATAGTCATTGAATTTTTTTAAGATGGGAGGTGAAAGGTGTTACATGATTAGAACCATGCTTTTGAAAGATAGTTGAGGCAGCTATGTGTCTGGGAGACAAAGCTGAAAGGCTGTGACCAGCAGTTGTTGTCAACCTTGTGAAATATCTTGCTTTGGGAAAGGTTAAACTAGAGACATATCCATGGTCAATGTCTGTTCTTTTTCCATTAGACTTCTTTTAAAATGCAATCATTTAAACAAGTGAAAAAAAAAAAGTCCCAAATAAAACAAGGTCAGAAGTTTTATTGACTTCTTAAACATTCACTAAATGGGGAAAGAAATGACCTTACTTTCTGCTGAGACTTTCCTGAAAGCTTGCCAAAGTGGAAAGCTTCAGAAGATCCTGATCATTCATCAAGAGGTCCAAATTTGTTACTCATAAAAGGATCAGTATTCTCCAGCTGGGAAAAGTCCTAATGACATCAGCTAAATATTTCACAGTGCCCTAAACATTGTTTGGAATGCTTTCTAACCTATCTAAGTTGATTTATTTTAACAGAAAAGGTGGCTATTTTATTTTCTTATTTTTCAATGCATTGGTTATCTATCTGCTTAAATGTTTATCCCATGTTTCTCTTCTAATGATCTTGCGTATATATTTTTTTCCATATTTATCTTCCTAAAATGTACACCCGAGTATAGGACAGGGCGCATGCCTGCATGCTCAGTCTCTTCAGTCATGTCTGACTCTTTGCGACCCCATGGACTGTAGCTCACCAGGCTCCTCAGTCCATGGGATACTCCAGGCAAGAATATTACAGTGGGCTGCCATGTCCTTCTTCAGGGGATCTTCCTGACCCAGAGATTGAACCCATGTCTCCTGCATCTACTGCACTGCAGGTGGATTCTTTTACCACTGAGCCACCGGGAAAGCCCCATAGATGAGGGTAAGGCCTGCTTAAGGGACATTATAAAGATATTATCAAACTTATTCAAACATAGAATGTGATACTGCACATAAATCTACCTTACTTTCCCTATTTAGAAGATTCTTCATTCTAAGAGTAAGAGTCAAAATCTCTGAAAATTTTAAAGCAGACATAAATTTTCTTTCTTACTTTTTTTAGTAGAGGGGGTTGTTTGCTTTCATACATATAATAAAATTGCTTAGAGGGAAATAAAAAGGGGGACTTATACTGGTTCATGGATGATTTATAAATTATTGAAGAAATACATAAAACCCAACTGCATTTTCAATGCACTGTCCTTACAAAAATACATAGAAATTATAAAGTTTAATGCAAAGTAACTTTACTGTAAAATCTTTAGTAAGTCCTATTGCATCTTGAACCATAAGTGATTATCCCAGTATAATCCAATAAGGTACTGATTGTTGATTGTTTTCTACTCTCAGAAGAAATGAAATAAAATTCTACAGTTATAGTAACTAGTTCACTTTCTAGTTAAGAAACAAAAGGAAGCTGGTTTAACTATATCAATTTCAGAAAAAAAGACACTAAAGCAAAGCATATTTTTAGGATTTCTACAAAAATGATCAAGGTTTAAATCCATCCATAAGATACAATTTTAATTGCTTTTGCTTCTAATAAGGTAGCCTCAATTGGACATGGAACAACAGACTGATTCCAAATTGGGAAAGGAGTACATCAAGGCTGTATATTGTCACCCTGCATATTTAACTTATATGCAGGGTACATCATGAAAAATGCTGGACTGGATGAAGCACAAGCTGGAATCAAGATTGCCAGGAGAAATATCAATAACCTCAGATATGCAGATGACACCACCCTTATGGCAGAAAGCAAAGAAGAACTAAAGAAACTCTTGATGAAAGTGAAAGATGAGAGTGAAAAAGTTGGTTTAAAGCTCAACATTCAGAAAACTAAGATCATGGCATCTGGTCCCATCATTTCATGGCAAACAGATGGGGAAACAATGGAAAGAGTGAGAGACTTTATTTTTTGGGGCTCCAAAATCATTGCAGACAGTGACTGCAGCCATGAAATTAAAAGACACTTGCTCCTTGGAAGAAAAGGTATGACCAACCTAGACAGCATATTAAAAAGCAGAGACATTACTTTGCAAACAAAGGTCCATCTATTCAAAGCTACGGTTTTTCCAGTAGTCACATATGGATGTGAGAGTTGGACTATAAAGAAAGCTGAGCACTGAAGAATTGATGCTTTTGAACTGTGGTGTTGGAGAAGACTCCTGAGAGTCCCTTGGACAATAAGGAGGTCAAACCAGTCTATCCTAAAGGAAATCAGCCCTAAATATTCACTGCAAGGACTGATGTTGAAGCTGAAGCTCCAATACTTTGGCTACCTGATGAGAAGAACTGACTCATTTGAAAAGACCCTAATGCTGGGAAAGATTGAAGGCGGGAGGAGAAGGAGATGACAGAGAATGAGATGGTTGGATGGCATCACTGACTCAATGGACTTGAGTTTGAGTAAACTCTGGGAGTTGGTGATGGACAGGGAGGCCTGGCATGAGGTCACAAAGAGTTGGACATGACTGAGTGACTGAACTGAACTGAACTGAAGGTAAATCTAATGATATAGAGGGAGAATTCAGCATCTTTCTGTTAGTCCTTGAAAAGACAAATAATCAAAAAATAATTGAAGACATTATTTGAACAGTAACAGTAACAGCTTTATTTTAATGAAATTACAGATTTCTGTGCCCTCATATTACAGTAATCTTCCCTCATAGCTCAGTAAGTAAAGAATCTGCCTGAAAGGAAGAAGAACCAGGTTTGATTTCTGGCTCAGGAAGATCTCCTGGAAAAGGAAATGGTGACCTCCTCCAGTATTCTTGCCTGGAGAATCCCACAGACAGAGGAGCCTGGCAGGTTATAGTCCAAGGGGTTGCAAGAGTAGGACACGGCTTAAGGAGTAAAACCATGGCTCATTCCCAAAATTGATTATTTAGTAGGTAATGAATCAAGTAACAATAAATTTCAAAGCATAGGTATCGTGGAGCTCATAGACTTCTCTCAAGACTATGCAATTTAGTTAAACATGTAAAAGAACAACAACAAAAGATGAATAAATAAACCCCCAAATATTTGGGGCTTCTTAGGTGGCACTAGTGGTAAAGGAGACTTAAGAGACATGGATTCCATCCCTGGGTCAGGAAGATACCCCAGAGAAGGAAATAGCAATCCACTCTAGTATTGTTGCCTGGAGAACTCCATGGACAGAGGAGCCTTGTGGACTGCAGTGCATGGGTTTGCAAACAGTCGGACACAACTGAGTGGCTTAACATCCTAAGTAAGGTTAACTACTCTGTACATCAAATCCTGTGGAAAAATGCAGAAACAGTATTTTAAAGGAAACGTACAGTCTTAAATCTTTATACTGGGAAAGTATGGTTGAAATTTAGTTATAAAAGGAACAGAGATTAAATTACAAATTTCAAGGAACTATGAGAGCAGATCAATGACCCAGAAACTTGCACATGAGTACCATGTGTACCAAGGCAAGATGGTCCATAATGACAAAAACAGGAAAAAGCACATATGCAAATCATTAATAGAGTATATACACGAATTTTTCTACAATCATACTGGAATATTAAACAGTAGAAAAAAGAAATGAAAGAAGCATGGATGCAAGAGGTTAGATACATCTTGGTATTAACCTCTCATGTAGAATAAATTGGAGAGTATCTAAAAGAAAAAGTCCCCAAAGACAGTATGAAGACACTTTAAAAGCAAACATTAGATTTTTAAACTTTTTATTTTGAGACAACTGTAGATTCACATAGCACTTCTTAAGAAGTAACAGACTTAATAAAAATAAATGGGAAAAAAAAGTAATAGAGAGAAATCTTGTACTGTTTATATATTTCTCCCAGTAGTAATATCTTGCAAAACCACACCACAGTATTACAAGAATATTAACACTGATACAAACCTTCACTCTTATTCAGACTTCCCAAATTTAACTTGTACTCATTTTTGTGGGTGTTATATGTAATTTTATCACATATATAGTTTCTGTATGGAGCACTATAGTCAAGATATAGAGCAGTCCATCTAAAGGATCCCTCATGTTTCTTCTTTATAACCACACCTCCTCAAGCTTATTCCTAACTGCTGATAACTACTGATCTGTTCTACATTTTTATAGTTTTGTTATTTCAAGAATCTTATGTACATGGAATCATATAGTATATAATCTTTGCTGACAGAATTTTTTCTCTGTTACTCCTTACTGATTCATCCATGTTTTTACCTATATTAGTCAAATAACAAAAATCAATATGTAATGAAATATAATTTAGATAAATGAAACTGTGAGTCCTCTGTAAAGAAAAACCTTAGCATCAGAAGCCAAAGCATTTCATTGCCCAGTTGAACTTCTCTAATACACTTGGTCCAGTAGTATGTTTCCTATGCCTCATGTTTCTTCTCACCTTAATATAAAATAAAATGTTCTTAATCCAATCCAAACATCTACACACAACTTTTGTTATTTGCTAATTTGCTGTCTGGTCCTTGGAAATTAATCAAAAGCTAGTGAAGGTGAAGGAATACCACTTGAGTTATTTCAAATCCTAAAAGATGATGCTGTTAAAGTGCTCCACTCAATATGCCAGCAAATTTGGACAATGTAGCAGTGGCCACAGGACTCAAAAAGGTCAGTTTTCATTCTAATACCAAAGAAAGGCAATGCCAAAGAATGTTCAAATTATGGCACAATAGCACTTATCTCACATGCTAGCAAAGTAATGCTCAAAATCCTCCAAGCCAGGCTTCAAGCCAACAGTATGTGAACCATGAACTTCCAGATGTTCAAGCTGGATTTAGAAAAGGCAGAGGAACCAGAGATCAAATTGCCAACATCCACTGAATCATCAAAAAAAGCAACAGTATTCCAGAAAAAAAAAATCTACTTCTGCTTTAATGACTATGCCAAAGCCTTTGACTGTATGGATCACAAAATACTATGGAAAATTCTTAAAGAGATGGAAATACCAGACCATCTGACCTGCCTCCTGAGAAATCTGTATGCAGGTCAAGAAGCAGCAGTTAGAATTGGACATGGAACAACAGACTGGCTCCAAATCAGGAAAGGAGTACATCAAGGCTGTATATTGTCACCCTGCATATTTAACTTATATGCAGAGTACATCATGAGAAACGCTGGACTGGATGAAGCACAAGCTGGAATCAAGATTTCCTGGAGAAATATTAATAACCTCAGATATGTAGGTGACACCACCCTTATGGCAGAAAGCAAAGAAGAACTAAAGAAACTCTTGATGAAAGTAAAAGAGGAGAGTGAAATAGTTGGTTTAAAAGTCAACATTCAGAAAACTAAGATGATGGCATCTGGTCCCATCACTTCATGGCAATTAGATGGGGAAACAATGGAAAGAGTGAGAGACTTTATTTTTGGGGGCTTCAAAATCACTTCAGATGATGACTGCTGCCATGAAATTAAAAGACACTTGCTCCTTGGAAGAAATGCTATGACCATCCTAGACAGCACATTAAAAAGCAGAGACATTACTTTGCAAACAAAGGTCCATCTAGTCAAAGCTATGGTTTTTCCAGTAGTCATGTATGAATGTGAGAGTTGGACTATAAAGAAAGCTGAGCACTGAAGAATTGATGCTTTTGAACTGGGGTGTTGGAGAAGACTCCTGAGAGTCCCTTGGACAATAAGGAGGTCAAACCAGTCCATCCTAAAGGAAATCAGTCCTGAATATTCACTGGAAGGACTGATGCTGAAGCTGAAGCTCCAACAATTTGGCCACCTGATGAGAAGAACTGACTCATTTGAAAAGACCCTAATGCTGGGAAAGATTGAAGGCGGGAGGAGAAGGAGATGACAGAGGATGAGATGGTTGGATGGTATCACCAATTCAATGGATATGAGTTTGAGTAAGCTCCAGGAATTGGTGATGGACAGGGAAGCCTGTTATGCTACAGTCCATGGGGGTCACAAAGAGCCGGACACGACTGAGTGACTGAACTGACACTGACTCAACTGAATGCATGAATTCAAAGCCTTAAAATTTAGTATTACTTTCTTGTCCTTTTAAAAGAGAAATCATGCTTTGAGTTTCTTATTTATTTAACATGAATTTAGCAAAATGCACGTGGGGAAATCATTGAAACTTGAAATAAATGAGACTTGCAGATAAATTTCATTTCAAACCTGATTCAGTGATTTCCATTTCTAGTTAGCTTCACCAGAATGAAAGTCTGTGAACTGTCATATATTTGCTTACAGCAGTTCTCTTGAGGGGAAAAATCATTTGTTTCAGTGAAGTATAACCCTTTAGGCAGAGGATGTTGTGAGTGTTTACTCTGTGGTGTCTGAGTTCTTTTAGCTCGAATTCACCTTTATCCACAAGTGGTGGGTCCTAGGAGCAGGGAAGGAAGTAGTAAGGGGATAAAGGTCAGGTCCCTGGGCTGGCACAAATGTGACAGAGAATTCAAATTCAGTCATTTCTAATTCATAACCTAGACTTGTCTAGAAACCCAGATGCTGTGTGCTCCAATTTCCAAGTTTTCATTCCTTGAAGTCTGTTTATGATTTGCAGACATGCTGAGAGTGATGTGAATATAAAAAGGCATTCAGAGCCATGGTTTCAGCAGTTGCTTCGCTCATCTGTAAAGTACATCTCCCTGCGCTTTGATTGCAGTGCCCATCAAGTTCTCCCTGTGCCCACGTGTGGTGCTGCTTGCCATTCAGCTGTGCAACTTTTGATGGCAACAACCGGAGTTAGTACGTAACCTCCATTTTTAAGGTTACTGCAATGGAAAAAGCATTGCTGCTTATTTTATGTAAATCCTTATGTCATGATTATAATGTTACAATGAATGCTGCTGTATATATTTTGTATAAAGTACTTTATCACAATTTTTCTCCTCTGGTTTGGAAGATGAAAGAGACTTTTGTGTAGGAATTCTAGTACATGTTTCTCGTTTAATTCTCATTACACCACTAGGGAGTAGGTGTGATTACTGTCATTTTACAAATTGTGACTGAGACTAGGATGTGTTAGGTTATCTGAGGGGTAAAAGAGACTGATAAAGTTGCTAGAGTGGAACTTACTTTCTTTCCTATCACACTAGAATAATTCATCAATTTTCTTTCTGAGTGACTTGGATTTTAACAAGCATTCAAACCCAACAAACAAACAAAGAGTTTGGTTACATGATAAAATATCTGGGAAATCTAAGTTAATCTATGTTGCCCAAGTTTCTTCACAGCCATACTTCTCAAAAATTTTAATAGTATGATATAGCGCAAGTTTCTTCACAGCTATACTTCTCAAAAATTTTAAAAGTATGATATAGTGCAATGTAACTCATCCAATCCCCAAAGATGTAGGAAGCTGTTTTATTAAACTTATAAACATCAACAGAGAAATACTGTTCCAATGTACAGGATTTGAGAAATATACTGCATCCAAAGTATATAGACTTCTCAATAAAGTGGTTTTTTTTGGGCGGTGGGGCGGGGAGAAAAAAAGCTAGCTAATTTTCAAAAGCTGGGAGTTACAAAAGTCCTTCTTCCACAATGCAGAGGATACATTTACTTAGAGTGACTGCAAGTATGTGCTGAGGGTTTACATGTATTTTGTTCTCAATATTTTCTTAAAACCACAGGAAGGGATTAGGTTTTATATATTCTCTCAGATCTTTACATCTTTAAAGGCAGACAGAGGAATCAGGGTATGCTATGATTTATTCTCCAGAGGATTTCTATTTGCATTTTATAAACCTTTATGTTTTGGTATATGTTCTTCTACTAAGAAGCCTAGAAAAGACTTCAGAACATGGCAAGACTTTGATAAAAAGAAGGCAAATTGTCCCCCACAGTGCTTTTCACACTATTGACAAAAAAAAAAAAAAAATGGGGGTGGGGTGGGCCTTGGCACTCACAGTTTATTTCTTTCCACTTTATTTCTTTCCACTCTCCTCCATTTAACACACACCTATACATAAACACACACTCATATACACTCACAAACAATTCAAATGTGCAAAGCAGGAGAAGTAAAGTATGAATTATGACAATACAGGTATAATGCTTTGAAATCGCTAGTCTTCAGCATTTGAAAGGAAGCTGATACAAATGATTTTATCATTCTAATGTATTTCTTTCAACTTGCATAAATAAATACTCAATCATGCTTCCACTATGTTTTCAGGATTTATAGTAGAAATAAGGAGACCAAGGGTAAACAAGATAGAAACAGTCCTTGAAGACATGGAGCTTAAAGTTAGGTATGAACCCTGAGCTGGACATTGAAGTATGGAGAAGGAGCTCAGTTCACAAAGGCTTTGGGTCAGAATATGGGGATTTAAACTTGTCTAGGAGTGAGGAAGATCTCTTAAAAGAACTCTTAAACCGACAGGAAAGGAACATGAATAGGGTGAAAATGAAGGAGTAATAGCATTCCATACCTAACCCTGCAATGAAAGCCTAGAAGCAAGATTCTGTAAATAATGCTTGAAATCTGACAGAGGGTCGGAAGATGTATAGCATAAATGACAAAGTGAGCTAAGGCTAGAGCTATAAAGACTGTGGATTGTTTTGTCAGAATTTTGTATATTTTAAGACAATGTGAAGTTTTCACACAGTTTTACAAAGGTAGTGACAAGATTAGATTTGTATTTTCAAAAAAGATTCTTCTGGTTCCTGGGCAAAAAATGAATTAGAAAGGGCAAACCTAGACATGAAGAGAGAGATTAGGAAACTTCCACAGTAATTTCAATGATAATGACATAAGAAGAAATATTAATATTCCAGACATATTTCTGAGGTAAGAAAAGCAATTTCATGAATGACTAGATGTGGACTATGAGAAAGAATGAAAAGTCATGGATTGCTTCCAGGTTTTAGGTTTGATTAGCAACAAGGTGGGGGGATGGTATCCTCTTAGCAGTGAAAAGGAGCACTGAACGAACGAGGAATATGCCTCCTTGAGATGACGAGCTTGGTT
The DNA here is from genome assembly GCF_019320065.1 of Cervus canadensis. Taxonomy (NCBI): domain Eukaryota; kingdom Metazoa; phylum Chordata; class Mammalia; order Artiodactyla; family Cervidae; genus Cervus; species Cervus canadensis. The sequence goes on from NC_057386.1 coordinate 90,927,275, forward strand.
GGCTGATATGTTGAATTTCTTTTTAATTTTTTAATTGGAGGATAATTGCTTTAGAGAATTTTGTGGTTTTCTGTCATACATCACCAAGAATCAGCCATAGGTATATCCATGTCCCCTCCCTCCCAGAGCTCCCTCCCTACCCTACCCTTCAGCCTGTCGCAGAGCCCTGTTTGAGTTCCCTGAGTGATACAGCAAATTCCCATCGGCTATCTGTCTTACACATAGTATTGTAAATGTCTATGTTACTCTCCATACACCTCCCCTTCTCCCTCCTCTCCTCCCACCTTGTCCTTAAGTCTGGCCTCTATTTCTGTTTCTCCATTGCCTCCTTGAAAATGAAATCATCAGTGCCATCTCTTCAGATTCCATATATATGTGTCAATATATGATATTTCTATTTCTGACTTACTTCACTCTGTATAATGGGCTCTAGTTTTGTCCACCTCATCAGAACAGATTCAAGTGTGTTCCTTTTTATGGCTAAGTAGTATTCCATTGTATATATGTACCACAGCTTCTTTATCCATTCATTTATCAGTGGACATCTAGGTTGCTTCCATGTTCTAGCTATTGTAAATAGAGCTGCAGTGAACACTGGGGTACATGTGTCTTTTTCAGTTTTGATTTCCTCAGGGTATATGCCTAGGAGTGGGATTGCTGGGTCATATGGTGGTTTTATTCCTAGCTTTTTAAGGAGTCTCCATGCCTTCTTCCACAGTGGCTGTATCAGTTTATATTCCCACCAGCAGTGCAAGAGTGTTCCCTTTTCTCCACACCCTCTCCAGCATTTACTGTTTGTAGACTTTTTGATGACAGCCATTCAGACTGGCAAGATGTGGTATCTCATTGTAGTCTTGATTTGCATTTTTCTGATAATGAGTGATGTTGAGCATCTTTACATGCGCTTGTTAGCCATCTGTATGTCTTCTTTGGAGAAATGTCTCTTCAGGTCCCTTTCCCACTTTTTGACTGGGTTGTTTGCTTTTTTGATATTGAGTTGTATAAGCTGCTTGTATATTTTAGAAATTAATTCTTTATCAGTTGTTTCCCTTGCTATTATTTTCTCCCATTCTGAGGGTTATCTTTTCACCTTGTTTTTAGTTTCTTTTGCTGTGAAAAAGCTTTTAAATTTAATTAGGTCCTACTTGCTTATTTTTATTTCCATTATTCTAGGAGGTGGGTCACAGAAGATCTTGCTTTGATTTATGTCATCAAGTGTTCTGCCTATGTTTTCCTCTCAGAGTTTTATAGTTTCTGGTCTTACATTTAGGTCTTTAATCCATTTTGAGTTTATCTTTGTGTATGGCATTAGGTAGTGATCTAATTTCATTTTTTTGCACATAGCTGTCCAGTTTTCCCAGCACCACTTACTGAAGAGGCTGTCTTTGCCCCATTGTATATTCTTGCCTCCTTTGTCAAAAACAAGGTACCCATAGGTGTGTGGCTTTATCTCTGGGTTCTCTATCTTGTTCCATTGGTCTATATTTCTGTTTTTGTGCCAGTAACATACTGTCTTGATGACTGTAGTTTTGTAGTATAGTCTGGTTGATTCCTCCAGTTCCATTCTTCTTTCTCAAGACTTCTTTGACTATTTGGGGTCTTTTCTTTTCCACATGAATTGTGAAATTTTTTGTTTTAGTTCTGTGAAAAAAGTCATTGGTAATTTGATAGGGATTGCACTGAATCTGTAGATTGCATTTGGTAGTATAGTCATTTTCACAATATTGATTCTTCCCAACCAGGTACATGGAATATCTCTCCATCTGTATGTCATCTTTGATTTCTTTCATCAGTGCTTATAGTTTTCCATATACGGGTCTTTTGTTTCCTTAGGTAGGTTTATTCCTAGATATTTTATGCTCTTGGTTGCAACGGTGAATGGTACTGATTCCTTAATTTCTCTTTCTGATTTTTCATTGTTAGTATATAGGAGTGCACGTGATTTTTGTGTGTTGACCTTATATCCCATGACTTTGCTGAATTTTCTGATTAGCTCTAGTAATTTTCTGATAGTTTCTTTTGGATTTTCTATGTATAGTATCATGTCATGTGTAAACAGTGAGAGTTTTACTTCTTATCTGATCTGGATTCCTTTGATTTCTTTTTCTTCTCTAATTGCTGTAGCTAGGACTTCCAAAACTATGTTGAATAATAGTGGTGAGTATGGACAACCTTGTCTTGTTCCTGATATTAGAGGCAAAATGTTTAGTTTTTCACCTTTGAGAATAAGGTTTGCTGTAGGTTTTTCATATGGCCTTTACTATGTTGAGGTAGATTCCTTCTATGCCCATTTTTTGAAGCATTTGTGATCATAAATGGATGCTGGATTTTGTCAAAGCTTTTTCTGCATCTATTGAGATGATCATATGGTTTTAATCTTTCAATTTGTTGATATGGTGTATCATGTTGATTGATCTGCATATATTGAAGAAAGCTTGCATCACTGGAATAAACCTGACTAGGTCATGGTGTATGAGCTTTTTAATGTGTTGTCGGATTCTGTTTGCTAGAATTTTGTTGAGGATTTTTGCGTCTATGTTCATCAGTGATACTGGTCTGTAATTTTCTTTTTTCATGTTGTCTTTTCCTGGTTTTAGTAGAAGGGTAACTGTGGCCTCATAGAATGAGCTTGGAAGTGTTCCTTCCTCTGTAACTTTTTGGAAGAGTTTCAGAAAAATAGACATTAGCACTTCTCTGAATGTTTGATAGAATTCCCCTGTGAAGCCATCTAGACCTGGGCTTTTGTTTTTTGGGGAGATTTTTATCATTGTTTCAATTTCACTTTTTGTAATTGGGTTGTTCATGATATCTGTTTCTTACTGGTTCCATCTTGGAGAAAGTATCTGTCCATTTCTTGTAGGTTGCCCATTTTATTAGCATATAGTTGCTCATAATATTCTCTAATGATCTTTTGTATTTCTGTGTTGTCTGTTGTAACCTCTCCTTTTTCATTTCTAGTTTTATTGATATGATTTTTCTCCCCCCCCCTTTTTTTTTTTTGATGAGCCTGGCTTGTGGTTTGTCAATTTTGTTAATCTCAGAGAAACAGCTTTTACTTTTATTAATATTTGCTATTGTTTCCTTCATTTCTTTTTCATCTATTTCTGCTCTGATTTTGGTGGTCTCCTTCCTTCTGCTGACTTGGGGGGTTTTTTGTTCTTTTTCCAGCTGCTTTAGATATAGAGCTAGGCTATCTATTTGAAGCTTTTCTTGCTTCTTAGGTATGATTTATTGCTATAAACCTCCCTCTTAGAACTGCTTTTCCTGAGTTCCTTTTGGGTCAGCAAAAGCAGACCCAAACTGCTTTTGGGTCATTGTGTTTTCATTGTCATTTGTTTCTAGGAGTTTTTTGATTTCTTTTTTTATTTCTTCAGTAACTTCTTTGTTATTCGGTAATGTATTGTTTAATTTCCATGAGTTTGTGTGTTTTGCTGTTTTTTTTTCCCTGTAGATAATATCTAATCTCATAGTGTTGTGGTCAGAGATGATACTTGATACAATTTCCATTTTCTTAAATTTACTGAGGCTTGATTTGTGACTTAAGATGCAGTCTATCCTAGAGAATGTTCCACGTGCACTTGAGAAGAAAGTGTATTCTTCTGCATTTGGATGGAAATTCCTGAAGATATCAATTAGGTCCATTTGGTCTAATGTTTCATTTAAGGTTTATGTCTCCTTATTGATTCTCTTTTGATGATCTGTTCATTGATGACAGTGGGGTGTTAAAGTCTCCTACTATTATTGTGTTCCTGTTGATTTCTCCTCTTATGACAGTTAGTGTTTGCCTTATGTATTGAGGGGCTCCTATGTTGGGTGCATAGACATTTACAATTGTTATGTCTTCTTGGATTGATCCCTTGATCAAGATGTAGTGTCTTTGTCTCTTATGATATTCTTTAAAGTCTATTCTGTCTGAAATAAGGATTGCCACTCCAGCTTTCTTTTGGTTTCCATACACATGGATTATTGTTTTCCATCCTTTTACTTTCAGTCTGCATGTGTCTCTAGGTCTGAAGTGGGTCTCCTGTAGGCAGAATATATATGGGTCTTGCTTTTATATCCATTCAGTGAGTCTGTATCTTTTGGCTGGGATATTTAATCCATTTACATTTAAGGTAATTATTGATATATATATTCCTATTGGCATCTTCTTGATTGTTTTGGGCTTGTTTTTGTAGGTCTTTCATTTCTTTTGTGTTTACCGGCTATGTAAGTCCCTTTAGTATTTGTTGCAAGGCAGGTTTGGTGGTGCTGAATTTTCTTAATTTCTGCTTGTCTGTAAAGCTTTTGATTTCTCTGTCAATTTTGAATGAGATCTTTGCTAGGTATAGTAATCGTGGTTGTAGGTTTTTCTCTTTCAGTACTTTAAATATACCCTGCCATTCCCTTCTGGCCTGTAGAGTGTCTGCTGAAAGGCCCACTGTTAATTGTATGGCTTTTCCCTTGTATGCTACTTATTGCTTTTCCCTTGCTGCTTTTAATATTTTCTTTGTGCTTAATCTCTGTTAGCTTGATTAGTATGTGTCTTGATGTGTTTTTCCTCGGGTTTAACCTGTAGGGAACTCTGCACTTCTTGAATTTGATTGACTATTTCCTTTCCTATGTTGGGGAAGTTTTCAAATATAATTTCTTTAAAAATTTTCTCAGTGCCTTTCTTTTTTTCTTCTTCCTCTGAGACCCCATAACTAAAATATTGGTGCATTTAATATTGTTCCAAAGGTCTCTGAGGTTTTCCTCAATTCTTTTCATTCTTTCCCCTTTATACTACTCTTCAGCATTTATTTCCACCATTCTATCCTCCCAGCTCACTTATCCGTTCCTCTGTCTCAGTTACTCTGCTATTGGTTCCTTCTAGTGTATTTTTAATTTCAGTAATTGTGTTATACATCTGTTTGCTTATTCTTTATTTCTTCTATGTCGTTGGTGATTGTATTAACTGTGTTAAGTGCTTCTTGAATTTTCTCCATCTATTTTCAAGTCTTGGGAGTATCTTTACTATCATCTGAATTATCTTTCAGGGAGATTATTTATTTACTCTTCGTTTATTTGGTCTTGTGAGTTTCTACCTTGCTCTTTCATTTGTATTGTATTTCTCTGTCTTTTCATCATCTTTTTTTTCCCCCTAACTTGTTCCACTTGAGGTCTCCTTTTCCCAGCCTTCAGGGTTGTATTATTTCTTCCTTTTGAATTTTGCCCTTGGAAGGAAATATTGGTTGGGTGGTTTGTGTTGATTTCTTGTTAGGGGTGACTCGTGCCTGTGTTCTAGTGGGAGGAGATGAAGTAGTAATTACAGAAATACTGGGACATACACACACACACTTTCACACATACAGTTATAACCAAAGTGTTCTAAAGAAAAGAGTACAGGAGGTTGACTTGGTGAGTGAGGGAAACCAGAGGTGACAGCAACCAACTGAAGACACAGTTAGCTAATGCTTAATCTGGAAATCTGAGCATGAGCAGAAGGCCAACTGGGGAATATAGCATAGAGAGCTCGACAATTTAGCTTAATTGGTGAAAGAAAAAAGAGTGAAGGAAAAAAAGGGAGAATAAAAAAAGAAAGAGAAGAAAGGAAAGAAAAGAGAAAAGGAAGAGGTGGAGAAGAGGAATAAAAAAATAAAAAGAGAAAAGAATAAATAGAAAAGCAAAGATGAATAGACATGTGTGGAAAAGATTTATATATATTCAAGAATAGCTACAGCCAGTAAAGAACAGTAGGAAAAGCAATTGAATACATCCAAAATAAAATCCAAAAAAATTCATCAAGGAAAAAAAAAAAGTGAGAAAGAGAAAAAAAGAAGAAAAAAAAACCTGAAAAAATGAATTTTTCTTTTGCTTTTTTTTTGACAAGAAACACAAAGAGGAAAACTTTTGCACCACAAAAGGCTAATATGGAGATGGAACTATGTAGGGGGAATAAACCATGTGATTTATAAGAAAAAAAATCTTAAAATGAATTTTTTTTAACAAGAAAAATTCCACAGCACCACAAAAAGCTAATGTGATAGTGGACATATGTTGGGAAATATGCAGTGTGATTTATAAGGAGAAAGAATCTTAAAATGACTTTTATTTTTTAATAACAAGAAAAACAATGAGGAAAACTCCACAGCACGGCTAAATGCTAGTGCGAAGATGGAGATATGTTGAGGGAACAAACAGTGTGATTTATAAGAGAAAAAAAATAGAAAAGGAAAAGAAAATTAAAAAGGGGCTGTTAAGGTCGTAGTTCTTGGTTGTGGAGTCCACCCCTGTGGATGGGGTTGGGTTAGCGTCCTGTGATGTTTCCCTGGTTGGTGGAGCTTGTGCCTGTGTTCTGACTGATGGAGCTTGATCTCCTCTCTGAAGGGCAGTGCAGTGTCCAGGAGTAGGTTTTGGAGTGTCTATGGGTTCAGTATGCCTTTGGGCAGTTCTAGCTTTAGTGGTGTTAGATGTGTCTATTTCCGCAGCTGCTTCAAAGTAGCTCTCTCAGTGTAACTGTAGTGCTGCCAGTCCCCTACTTGTCTCTGGGGTCATCGCTGGTGCTTCGGTTCCCCTGTCCTGCCCTGCGCTGCTGGCCGAAACTTGCTAGGTAGGTGCTTGTGTGGATCCTTCTGTGTCATGGTGATGATAGGTTGAATTTTAAGTTACCGACATATGTTCAATTTAACCAGTGTTTACAGAGCATCCCCATTCTGGCAATGACACTACCACCCAGTCCGGTCTCAACTCGACAGAGCTTGTTTGATTTAGGACCATATTGTCCACCTCAACTTGCTCTTTGAAGTAGGGTTCATTTTTGAATTAGATTCCAATATTGAATGTAATACACAGGCATGCAACTAATTGTCATTCATGAGTGCAGACATTCTCCCAAAAAGTATCAGATAAAACCTGGTGTGACCAAGTAAACTTTCAGGAAAACTCACCATTCTATTCCTGTCAAAACATTATGCATTATCCTGAGTCTAAAGCATCTTCTTTTCTCCTTTTCTTTTTTTAAAAAATGCATTATATTTCATTTTCTTTCTGAAAATACCAGCTAACTTAGCAGACATATGTACAGATATAACTTCAACTGAAGTTCTAAGGTCACCAATTATGACAGTGAGGGATATCTATAAATTGATTTGATTAACTTGGGCCTTGTTATCAATTACAAAGTCAAACTGATATCTCATGGGTATAATCAGATATGCTAAATTTGTCCAGTTGTATGTTAACCTCATAACAGGCCTTAAAATCAAATTTTAATTCTTAAGTTAAATCAACTTTTCCTGTTACCTCTAAGACAAGAAAAGAATTGTATGTAATTCTTGGAATGGGAAATGGTTATCTCACCTTTTTGGAGCTCTAGTTTCTTATGTCAATTTCCAGACAGTCCACCTCACACCCAGAGCTTCTGTGCTTAAGGAACTGCAGTTCTTTGTACAAGGTCAAAGGAACTCTAAATTGTAAACTTGCAGAGACTCATGGTGAGAAATTTAAAAAGGGAGCAAACAAAATGAGTGGAAAGAATTACTGGAGATTGATTAGTTCTTATCTTTGACTGTTTCTTTCCAGAATTTAAGCTATCTCTGCTTTCTTTGTTAGATAAACAATAGCCATTGAAAAACTAAGAAAACCTAATGTTGGACAAAAAACTCTGGGACAAAAAAGGATGAAAAAAACTTCTAAATCAATCCTGTGATTTTATTACCTACTATTATGTTCCAGTCTGTAAATTGTGTCCCATGCTTGAAAAAGTAGTGCCAACCACTTAACACACAGTGTAAAGTTGGTTTCTCTTTGTCCTGGGACATATTGAACTCATGTGAAGCCAAATTTCAGATCCAACTACAACTGGAAAATTAGAATTTCCGTCTTGCAGGAAAGGCATATCATGAAGCTGGTTTAATTGTCTACTGTAGTTAGTGTTTCTGAAACCATGACAACAAACTGTTAACAACACTAACTGTTACCATTTAGGGCTTGTAACCCATCAAGCCACCAGGAATGTATGGAAAAACTGTTCCGAAAGGACAAACTCTGGTAAAGCAGACCAGGGTGGAAGAAGGAGAATTTCAGAGACAGCAGCACTTTCCTGGCAGAGACTAAATACTTGCTTAGTTTTCTCATTCAGAGAATTCTACCTTCTCTAGAGTTCTGCCATACATTAACTTCATCTACCTGGAATATTTCATGTAGATATTAGCCTTGGATGGTAGATATATAATTTAAATGTTGTCCTTTAGAATTATGGTTTGCAAAGTTTATAATCTTTCTTATTTGAGTAAGAAAATTAAAGTTTTCCACCCTAATCCTGCCTGATTAAAAATAATGGATTAAAATGGTGACTCTGCATTTGGGAGTCATATTAAAGAGCCAAATTCCTCTCATAATTTTCATTTAATTCTCTAAATTCACACATTTCCAACAAAATGAATATTTCTCACCATGATGTAGTGATACTGCATGTTCCAAATTCTTGAAAAAAAATAGCTTAATGATATAGTAAGAGTAAACAGCTATTACAAAGTGAAATACTTTATTTCTTTAATTGGTCTAGCATAAAAGCTGAAATCTCTGGTTAGGTTTAATCAGAACATTTAAATATCTTTAGATATTTAAAAAGTAGATTCTATATCTTAATGATTACTCAAGTATTCTTAGGTGCTTTAAAATACGACAATGTGGATGCTTAATTTTTTTAAATGTCACAGTTCAGTTCAGTCACTCAGTCATGTCTGACTCTTTGCGACCCTATGAATCGCAGTGCGCCAGGCCTCCCTGTCCATCACCAGTAAACTCCCAGAGTTTACTCAAACTCACGTCCATCAAGTCAGTGATGCCATCCAGCCATCTCATCCTCTGTTGTCCCCTTCTCCTCCTGCCCCCAATCCCTCCCAGCATCAGGGTCTTTTCCAATGAGTCAACTCTTCGCATGAGGTGGCCAAAGTATTGGAGTTTCAGCTTCAACATCAGTCCTTCCAATGAACACCCAGGACTGATCTCCTTCAGGATGGACTGGTTGGATCTTCTTGCAGTCCAAGGGACTCTCAGCTTATATTTCAGGTTTATTTTAATGATTTGCTTCTCATGGTATCATGTTTTTGAAATTTCACATAACTACATCAAGAGTAATTGTAGTTACCATATATATAAAGGGTAACTTATGGAAGTGTTTGCTAATCATTTCCAACTTCAGGAATGATGGTCATGACCTCTTAATACAGATATCTTGTCCGAAAATTGACAGTATCATTGCAGTCTTTGTCTCTTGCTCCTTTCTAGGAAAAAGATATCTGAACAGAGATGTAATATAAGCCTTTGGTATTTGGTAGCTTTGTCTAAGGCCACAAGTGGAAATAAATGTAATATGACATGACTTAAGGTGATAAGCTGTGTCATTATCAGGCACAACAGAAAAGAAATAAGTTCTGTTAGCCCTATGTTATTTATTTTTTATCTCTCCCTCCCCCCACACAAATAAATCCACATCAAACAAACAACCCTCTCAGGTAGAAACATTAGGATCATTGGACATTTCTCTTTTCTCCATGACTACTTTCTGGATACTACCTAACATATCTTTTAAGGGAAGAGAGTGAAATTTAAGTCGGTTAACATTGATAAATTATCTAAGAATTCAGAAATAAAACCTACTGACTCACATGGCATTTCAAAACAATAACCAAATGGTTTTTATTTCTCTTTTATGGAGACTTGACTACAGTTGAAGTTTGAAAAAGCACAAAAATGTTAACACTGTCACTGTTAACATGCAATTTGTGAACAAATGAAAGGAAATACACTTTGATGTAACATATATAATTATGATGACCAGATATGCAATCCATAATACTGGTCATACCCATTAAGCTATAATGTATGCTTTGACCCACAAAGAATGCAAATCTCAGAAATGTCTAGATGCAGTGTCTCTAGTCACCATTTTATCCTTTTGATTTGTGTTTCTACCCTCAGAATTCAAAAGAAATTCATCTTCTTATGCCAAATCCATTAGCAGTTCCTGAGTCCTACTTTCTTCATTTCTCCACAGAATCTCCTTTTATTTAATGCTTTTCTTTCATCTCCTCAGTCTTTAACATATGATTATCCCAGTTTCTATTCTCATGTCTTACTACTCTTTGTCTCCTTTTCAAGTTCTTTATTTTACTTGGGTTCCAAAAATAATATTCTCTTATTTCTTTAAGCCTACTCTTCTTCAGAATCACCAGTGGGCCCTAGGATCAATTAGTCTCTGCTGTCTGTGATCCATCTCAGCTCCACAGAAGAATCTCTATCTGGATATTCCATAAGAATCTCAAATTCCACCAATCATAAACTTAATATAATATGTCTGCCACACCTGAACTGTAAAGACATTCTTGCTCTTCATCAGCCTGCTGGCTCCCCTGCCATCTGAACAAATATTAATTCTGAAAACTTGGACTCACCATTGGCCTTTCTCCAATGACTCATGTTTAGTCAGCCCTGATTTATGTCAATTTTTATTACAAAATTTCCCTCAACTTCAGTCTTTCCTTTTCACTCATATTTCTCCACGTTAGATATAAATCCTTGTGATAATTTGTCCGAGCCATTGTAATTATTATCTCCTAACTGTTCTTTAAGATTCTCATCTCTACACTTCAGTAGTTGTTTCATAGTATGACAAGAACAGTTTTAATAATGTCATTCCCTCTTCAAACAAACTTTAGAGGCTTCCAGGTACATACTGACTGAGCAAATATATTCTTTAAATTAAGGTCTGTAAGTCAGAATCAACATTATGAGAACTGGCATCTGCATACTAGTACAGTACATTTTAAAAATTCAATAATGTTTAATTGAGGGTACCCCAGCTAACAAAGGAATTTTAAGGACCTTTTCAAGTTTAAGTTTTTAAGGAAATTTTTAAGTTTAAAATATATTTTGAGCTATCACATTATTGATACTGATATTTAAAATATACTGATAACTATCACACTATCACACACTATCATATTACTTACTTCTAAAAGGAAGGGCTTTGCCTTTTGAACATACATTTATAAGGATTTCCACTGTCTTATAACACAATGTGTGAGATTTATATACAGTATAAAAAATACTGCAGAGTGATCACAGAATCTCATCTATTGTCTTTATTTCTAAGTGTAAGAGAGTGTCCCAATCATCTTTTGCTCATTTTCATGACATAAGGAAGAGTGAAAGTGAAAGTGAGTGCTCGCTTCGGCAGCACATATACTAAAATTGGAACGATACAGAGAAGATTAGCATGGCCCCTGCGCAAGGATGACACGCAAATTCGTGAAGCGTTCCATATTTTTGGCTGATTCATATCAATGTATGACAAAACCCACTGAAATGTTGTGAAGTAATTAGCCTCCAACTAATAAAAAAATTAAAAAAAAAAAAGAAAGTGAAAGTGAAGTCATGTCCAACTCTTTGCGACCCCATGGACTGTAGCCTACCAGGCTCCTCAGTCCATGGAATTTTTCAAGCAAGAGTACTGGAGTGGGTTGCCATTTCCTTCTCCAAAAGTACTGAGTATTTATTAATTTCTTAACCATAAGACAAGAAATTCAATAAATGCTATTTCAATATTTACAATAACCTTGTGTGATAAGGAAACTGATGATAATCAAGTGATCGATAAGCACAATCAAGTGACTTGCCCAAGGCCATGCAGCTAGTAAACAGAAAAGCTAGAATTCAAAGAGACTTAATTCCAAGCATTCATATTCTACTACACTATGCAACTTTTTTATATGTGTGGATATAGAATATTTTAAAGAAAATGAGAGAGCTTAATTCTAACCCAGTTTTTTGCCATTGACTCTTCTTCGAGCCTGAATTAAATCTAGAAATTCCTTTTCCTCATCTGAAAATGAGGTGTGTTGCAGTGTTTCGCAGAGGGAATAGAAGCCAGTCTAGGCATTTTAACAGATGTTCTTTATACAGATCATCAAAAGCTTGCAATATTTTTGGAAGAGCTAGAGATGGGGAGATAAGAGTTGTCAGTAGGTGTCAAAGTAATAATAGTACCATGGTGTCTATGCCAGAGATCAGGAAATGGGAACTGGTATCAACTGAATGGCTGCCACTCCTCAAAAAGCTGGTGACTCGGGCATGAATGTGGAGGATGACCTCCCCCAAAACCGCCAATGTGGGGAAGGGAATGGCCTCTGCCTTCCACAAAGTTGCCCAGTTACCATCTCACTGGCAGAACCTCAATCACATTCATAAGCCTAGTGGCCAAGAAGTCTGGAAAATTTACCTTCCAACCTTCCAATCCGTGTAATATAAAGGAAATATTAAAGATAATGGATGTGAATTCTGGCTGCCAATCGGCAATATCTAGCCCACTTAGTAGACCTGACGACTTTTGTGCTGTTTCTAACATCCGTTCCATAAGAGCAGTCAATAGCGGCTGTGCCAGCAGCATACACTCCAGCCCAGCATGGGAAATCAAGTAACAATGTGAAGAACCTGTGCAACCCTGACAGTCCTACCTTAGCTCTGTCCAAAAGAACCACAGTGCAAGCTGCAGGTGTGATTTCTTAATAATCACGTTAGAAAAACATTTAAGATAAATTAATTCTAAAAATATATTTTATTTAGGCTAATATATGCCCAATAATTTCAAAATGTAATTTATGTACATTATAATGCAATATTATTATTACTTTATCATACCAAGTCTATGTAATATAAGTGCCCATTTTACACTTGCAGCATATCTCATTTTGGGTGCTAAATTTTCAGTAGGAATACCTGAGCTACATTTCAATTTCATAAAATTCACAGTTAAAATAGTAAATTCACATCCTCCAAATTGTTCCAAAAATACTTACATGTTTTAAAATTCTGACCCTAGCCTCCCCTTACTAAGTAATTTTTTTTTTTAATATTTGCATGTGCATTGATGAAACTGGCTCATCCTGCTCACATTTGCTTTTTTTTTTTTCCTTTCCTGGGCTCTTCATTGTAGCACATGGGCTTCTCTCCTTGGGTTTCATTGTCCAGAGGCATTGGAATTTTAGTTCATGACAAGGGATCAAACACACGTCCCCCTGCATTGGAAGATGGATTCTTAACCACTGGACCACCAGGGATGTCCCTCACATTTGCTTTTAAAGCAAGAAAATATCAGTTGTGGCAGGCAGAATGATGTGCCCAAGATGTCCACATTTTAAATTCTGGAACCTATGAACATGCTACACTATGGGGCAAAGGAGAATTAAAGTTGGACATAGAATTAAAGTAGCAAATCATCTGACAATAAAATAGATCATTTTGGATTATCTGAGTGGGTCCAGTATACCAATGTACCACAAAGATCTTTAAAAGTGAGAGAATCAGATGAAAGAATCAGAGAGATGGCAGCTGAACAAAGACTCTGCTCAATGTTACTAGTTTTGAAGATGTAAAAACTGGTTCACAAGACAAAGAATGCAAGTGGCCTTTAGAAATTGAAAATGGGAAGGAAAAAGAACTCTTCTATAGCCTCCAGAAAGAATGCAGACCTGCCAATACCTAAAATTCTAACTTCTGACTTCCAGAACTATAAGATAATATCGTTGTTTTGTTTTAAGCTACCATATTTGTGGCAAAGTGTTACAATGGCAATAGGAAACTGATACATCCTTTTCGAAATTAGGTATTTCCAAGTCTAGTAAATTTGCTAACTCTTATGTGTCAATTCAGTAGTATAAAAATAGAATTTGTTCTTCCAGCTTCTGGGCCAGCATGTAAGAAGCTAGGAAGTCTTCAATCTACCCTGACAACAATTAACAAACAGAACTAATTTTAGATCAGTAGGAGATGTAAGGTCACAGGAAAAACTACTGTCCCCCAAACTGGAGAACCAGACATGTGGGTTGTTGTTGGTGATGTTCAGTCATGTCTGACTCTTTCTCAACTCCAAGGACTGTAACCCACCAGGCTCCTCTCTCCATGGGATTTCCCAGGCAAGAATACTATTCTTCTTTTCCAGGGGATCCTCCCGACCCAGGGATCATATCTGTGTCTCCTGCATTAGCGGGCAGATTCTTTACCACTGAGCCATCAGGGAAGCTCAGTGCCAAGGTAGGAAACCCTAAACTGTAACTGGCATTGCTATAGGATCAGTGTGGCCAAGTCTGAGAGGCAGAAACTCCAGGGAAGCCTAGACACAGAGAGGCCCAGATACTATGGTGAGTTTTACCTCCAGGAGCTCTACCACCTTCTCACAGTGAAAGAGGAAATTTCCTTTGTGCTTCTAGCAGGGGGAGAGAAAACACAACTATTGTGAAATGCACCAGAGGTTTAGGTTCTTCTTAACAAGTCTTACTCTCAAAGAAACTATTTCACCAGAGCTTTAACCAACTGGAGTTGTGTCAGAGTCTAACTGACCCAGGTAACAGGTAAACCCAACTCAAGCCCACTCTAGTCTTCTACATGAAAGAAAGAAAATATTTAACCCTAGATACCTACAGCCATCCTGTCTTACTTAAGGAGGGGAAAAACCTGATAATCATTTCTAAAGTTCACGGCAGGTGCACAAATTCACTAAAAGTCTGAGACAAAATCATAGGCCTGTAGAACACTCCACTCTCTCTACATCTTACTAACACACCAATAAAGGCCTATTTCATGAAGTTACATTTCCCTAGTACACTATGTAGAACTTTTGATAAAAAGTTACAAAACATACTAAGAGGCAAGAAAATCAGTTTGAAAGCACAGAGAAAGCATCAGAATTACATTCATATGGTAAGCAAGTTGGAATTAACAGACTGGAATTTAAAGCAACTATGATTAACGTGCTAATGACTCTTATGGATAAGACATAACGGAGAGACAGCATACAAGAACAGAAGGGCACACAGGATAGTGAATAGAGATAATAATATTGTACTATAGTTATGGAATGGGATAAATATCACTATAATAGCAACCATATTACCATATATAAATCTATCAAAGTAACATGCTATACATCTTTAACTTACACAATGTTTCGTGTCAAATTTATTCAATAACGTATAAAAAGAACAGATGGGCAATTAAAGCAAAGAGATAGGAAGTCTAAGAAATAATTAAAAGGGAATGATAGAGATCAAAACCACTGTAACAGAAATGAAGAATGCCTTTGATAGTCTCAACAGTAAACTGAAAACAGCTATGGAAAAAATCTCTGAGCATGAGGATATGTCCATAGAAATTTCAAAAACTGAATAGCAAAGAGAAAAAAGATAAAAAGAGGAAATAGAATATCCAAAAACTGTGGGACAACTACAAATGCTATAAAATATGCATAATAGGAATACCATGAGGACAAAGAGAGAAAAGGACAGAAAAAAAGTATTTGAAGCAATAGTCACTGAGAATTTCTCCAAATTATTGTTAAACACCAAATCAAGATACAGAAAGCTCAGAGAATAGCAGAATAAATGCCAAACCACCCCCTCCCACCAAAAAAAAATCTACACTTAGGCATATCATAAGAAAACTGCAGGAAATCAAAGATAAAGAAAAACTCTTGAAAGAAGCCAGAGAGGGAAAATAAATCTTATCTTATAGTGGAACAGAAATAAGAATTGCATCTTACTTCTCAGAGATTATGCAAGTAATATAACTATAGTAAAGTATTTTAAAATGTTTAGAGAAAAAAATCAGCCTGGAATTCTGTACGCTGCAGAGTTATCTTTGAAAGTGAAGAATATATAAAGACTTTCTCAAAAAAAAAGGGGGGGGGTTTGTTGTCAATACAACTGCTTTGCAAGACATGTCAAAAGAAGTTCTGGAGTAATAAATTGATATAGGAAAATGATAAGGTCAGAACCTCGGAATTAGAGAGAGAAAGGAAGAACATGGGAGAAGGAATAATGGAGGTAAAATAGAAACTCTACTATCCTTATTCCTAATTTATCTAACACTTTTTCATAGTAACTGCACTGTATGAGTGATAAGGAAGATCTTCAATCTTCCTCTTGTGTCTCCTTTTCTCCCACACTACTGTCACACTCACAACATGACACCAGCCGCGTGTGGGTTTTTCCCACACCCAGCCATTCTGTGACACCAGCTGAACCTAACTCTGAGCCTGTGCACCTGTGGACAGCCTCGGGCTGCGCGCTCAGCCCCACAAGCCTGTACCACTTCAGCTCCCTACTGCAAGTCTAGCTGTCACGTGTGCTTCTGACGGATCAGCTACAACTTGAAGTTTCCCACAATCCCCTCCACAAGTTCCACTAATTTTCTAGAACAGCTCATAGAACTCAGGAAAACAATTCACTTACTGTTTCCCAGTTTATTATAAAAAGATATGCATAAGGATACAGATGAACATCCGGACTAGAGAGATGCAGCAGGCAAAGTATGTGGGGAAGGGGTGCAGAGGCTCCATGCCCTCTCCTGGCACTTCACTCTCCCAGCACCACCGTGTTTACAACCCAGAAACTCTCGGAACCTCGCCCATACTCTGGAGATCTTAATGGAGGCTTCATCACAAAAGCACAAGCAATCATTAACTCCATTTCCAGCCCCTCTTCCTGCTCTGGAGAACGGGAGGTGGGGCTGAAAATTCCAAGCTTCTAATCATGGCTTGGTCTTTCTGGTGACCAGCCCCTATCCAGGAGCCCATCCAGAGTCCACTCCTTAGCATGGAAGACACTCTTATCACGGAGGAAATTCCAAAGGATTTAGGAGCTTGGTATCAGAATCAGGGTCAAAGACCAAATATTAGAACAAAAGATGATCTAGTGCTTTCATGACTTGGGAAATTACAAGCACTCTAAGAGCTGTGTACCAGGAACCAAGGGCAGAGACCGATATGTATCTTTTACATTTTCTCACATTGATATGTATACACACACACACACACAAATATGTATATATTCTTATATATGCTTATGTATAAGTAAAATGAATGACAGCAATCATACAAGAGAAAGGAGGGAGGAATTAGGACTTTTTGTTATCATATTGTCCTTTACGGCATTACTTGTGAAGTGACACAGTATTATTTGAAAGTGGACCTGGATTACTTGTAAATGTATATTGCAAACTCTGGGGGCAATCACTTTTAAAAGTTCTTTAAAAAAATCTTTATTGAAATTTCTCATAGTCTGTAGACTTTTTCAGTTTCTTAATGATACACTCTGATAAGCAGATATTTTAAACTTTTATGAAGCCCAGTTAATTTTTTATTTTATATTTAGGGGATTTGTTTGCTTTTGTTTTTGCTTAAAAATCTTTAGGTTTATAAATCGATCTCAAGTTAACATTTTGTGTGTTCTAAATTAGGAATCAATTTTAATGCTTTCTTAAAATATGATTATGCAGTTGATTCAGCATCATTTCTTAAAAAGATTGTCCATTGAATTGCGCCGGTGCTTTTGTCAAGAATTATTTGACCCTGTACATGTTAATCTATTTATGAACTGTCTATTCTGGTCCATTGATCTATTTGCCTGTCCTCATATCCATATCATACTATATTAATGTAGTTTTGAAAATTTGGCCATTGATGTATAGACAAAGTAATACATATCCATTCTTCATAACTGTCAAGAGCAAACTACCCAGAAAAAGATAAAACTGAGAAAGTAAATAATACTGAAGCTCATTAAATTTTTTGAAGCAGGCAGAAGAAAAATCACCAGAAGAAAGTAAAGATATTCAGAAAGACAGGATGAAGATACAAAGAAAGTTTGAATATGGAAATTAAGAAATAAACAGTTTTTAAGAAAAAAATTTTAAAAGGCTTCCAGAGGGCCTAATGCTGCAGAAAGCCACGCAGATGGTTTAAAAAGCATTTTTAAAGGTTATTTTGAAAAATTACAAGAAATCTTGATTGCCTAGGTAAGGGCAGTTTCAGGAGCAGTGATGACATATATTTATTCAATGAATACTTATTGACTGCCCAGGCATATTGCAAAGTGCTATGAACAAGATACGCTGCCAGCTTTTTTGAAATTTATAGTCCTCAAACCCAATAAGTTAGATTCCTATGAAGGAAAAAAGGAATGGATGATGTGGAAAATAAAAATGTAAGGCACAAAAATTCTTTATAGGGTGACAATAAAAGAAAAAAGTAACATTTGGTGGTTTTATGTGAAGACATGTTGAGAAAACGATTTTGTTTTGAAACTGAGCAGAGCCCTGAGGGAACTTTCCCAGGGATCAATCCCACCCCTAGCTGCCCCTCAGTTCCCTTGTTACTTACCTCTTGTTTGTAAAAAAGCTTTAGCCTCCCAGGCATTTTCAGAGTTCCAAAGAATAAATTTAATCAGAGAAATAGGAAAATGTAGAAAAAAAAAGAAAAAAGTCAAGCAAGACAAAATTAGAATAGTTTAGCCATAAAAAACAAAGTCAGGGACACTTAGTTCCTCTTCAAGGGTTATAGATAAAATTCTGAGCCATATCCTTGAGTTGTTTCACAGACTAACATCCCCACCAGGTAGAAGACATTAACTACATACTGACCACCACCATGGAGACCCCAGACCAGTTGGAACCAGAAGGTTGAAGATTGAGGTTCCTGATGGTGTTACCTCACCATCAACCAATCAGAGAACTGACCATGAGCATGAGTGGGTCATGCACTCCATGACCCTCTCTCTTACAAGGTCTTTAAAAACTCTTTCCTGGCAGCCATCGGGGGATTCAGATCTTTTTGAGCATGAGCTGCCAGTTTTCCTTGCTTGGCCCGAATAAGTACAATAAATACAGTACTTTCCTTCACCGCAACTTGATGTCAATAAATTTACTTTACAACTTGTTGGGCAAGCAGGCCCAACTTTGCTTTGGTACCGGGAAGCAAAGGCAGGGAACATTTCCATCGAGAACGCTTCAAAGTTCCAGATTTGAAGCAAAGTGGAGGGTAAGAATATGGTGAAATTCAAAAATATTCTGAGGAAACTATCGTAATGATGGATTAAGACACTTAAAGAAAATATGTGATTCCCTCAAAAAAAGAAGAAAAAAGAAAAGTAAAGATTGGTGGCTCAGCAGTAAAGAATCTGCCTGCCAATACAGGAGACCTGGGTTTGATCCCTGGGTTGGGAAGACTCCCTGAAGAAGGAAATGGCAACCCACTACAGTACTTTAGCCTGGGAAATCCAATGGACAGAAGAGCCTGGTGGGCTACAGTCCATAGCATCACAAAAGAGTCAGACATGACTTAGCGACTAAACAACAACAACAACAAAGATTAAGTTTTAGAAAGAAACAGGGTATTCATTTCTCAAAAAGACTGATGGAAAGTAGGAAGGGAAGAGTAGGAATAAAAGTAAAATTGAGAGGAGTGTGCAATGGAATCCATGAGCTCTCTATTCTTGGAGGGGGATTTGTGGGAAGAATGGAATTAAAGCAAGAGCCCCAAAGTGAGTAATGAACTGCTATAAGAGCTGTTCTCAGGAGTAATAGAAGGAACCAATTGAGGTAAATAACAGGAATAATAAAAACACTAAGAAACCTTCACAATTTAGCAACTGTGAATTAGGATACAATTTTAATGTACAGATTCACAATTTTCTCCGGACTCCTTTACTGCTAGGGTAAAGGAGTGGACATATGGGGGAAACACAAAACAAACAAAAACAAAAACCTTGGTTTAACCTGGGTTAACTTTGATGGGCATGTATAATACAAAAGAAAGAGCTGAAGAATATTATTATTTTGGCATTTTGTTTCAAGGGATTGAGAATAAGTTTTAGTACAGAAGAAACAAACAAACAAAAAAATCAGGATGACCAACCTACTGAAGCAGCAATAGATAAGATATTTAAAGTTAGAAAAACAGGGGTAGGAGGGCAAAGACATGAGAAATGTAGAAATATCAATCTATGACCCAGTGATGTGTTGGAGGCAACTATTTCCAGCTAAAGAGAGTTGACTGTGAGCATTTCTTCCCAACTCTGCATTCACAGAAATCACAGTGGTAACTTGCAGTCAGCCACAGTGGAAATATTTACACCAAGATAAACAGCAACAACTACAAGTCAGATCCTTTATTTTCTTTTTTTCTTGGATATCTGATTGTTAAACATTTACCAGCATACCACTGCTGGGGTCAGATAGTAAGACTTTCAATTTTCTTTTTTCACAACATGAAATTGAGTTTACTATCAAGTAGGTATATGCTTGTAGTAAAAGAGATCTATTAATAATGCAAAGAAATAGAGGAATACAACAGAATAGGAAAGACTAGAGATCTCTTCATAAAATTAGAGATAGCAAGGGAACATTTCATGCAAAGATGGGCACAATAAAGGAAAGAAATGGTATGGCTCTAACAGAAGCAGAAGATATTAAGAAGAGGTGGCAATAATACACAGAAGAACTGTACAAAAAAGATCATGACCCAGATAATCATGATGATCTGATCACTCACCTAGAGGAGACATCCTGGAATACAGTCAAGTGCGTCTTAGGAAGCATCACTATGAACAACGCTGGTGGAGGTGACGGAATTCCAGCGAAGGTATTTCAAATCCTAAAAGATGATGCTGTGAAAGTGCTGCACTCAATATGCCAGCAAATTTGGAAATCGCAGCAGTGGCCACAGGACTAGAAAAGGTCAGTTTTCCTTCCATTCTCAAAGAAAGGCAATGCCAAAGAATGCTCAAACTACCACACAATTGCACTCCTCTCACACACTAGTAAAGAAAGAAAAGAAAGTGAAGTCGCTCAGTCATGTCCGACTCTTTGCGACCCCATGGACTGTAGCCTACCAGGCTCCTCTGTTGATGGGATTTTCCAGGCAAGAATACTGGAGTGGGTTGCCATTTCCACTAGTAAAGAAATGTTCAAAATTCTCCAAGCAGGGCTTCAACAGCATCTGAACCATGAACTTCCAGATGTTCAAGCTAGATTTAGAAAAGGCAGAGGAACCAGAGATCAAATTGCCAACATCCTTTGGATTATCAAAAAAGCAAGAGAGTTCCAGAAAAACATCTATTTCTGCTTTATTGACTATGCCAAAGCCTTTGACTGTATGGGTCACAATAAACTGTGGAAAATTCTGAAAGAGATGGTAATACCAGACCACCTGACCTGCCTTTTGAGAAATCTGTATGCAGGTTAGGAAGAACAGTTAGAACTGGACATGGAAAAACAGACTGCTTTCAAATAGGAAAAGGAGTACATCAAGGCTGTATATTGTCACCCTGTTTATTTAACTTATACACAAGTACATCATGAGAAATGCTGGACTGGATGAAGCACAAGCTGAAATCAAGATTGCCGGGAGAAATATCAATAACCTTAGATATGCAGATAACATCACCCTTACGGCAGAAAGTGAAGAAGAACTAAAGAGCCTCTCGAGGAAAGTGAAAGAGGAGAGTGAAAAAGTTGGCTTAAAACTCAACATTCAGAAAATTAAGATCATGGCAAATAGATGGGGAAACAGTGGAAACAGTGACAGACTTTATTTTGGGGGGCTCCACAATCACTTCAGATGGTGACTGCAGCCATGAAATTAAAAGATGCTTGCTCCTTGGAAGAAATGCTATGACCAACCTAGATAGCATATTACAAAGCAGAGACATACTTTGCCAACAAAGGTCCATCTAGTCAAAGCTATGGTTTTTCCAGTAGTCACGCATGGATGTGAGATTTGGACTATAAAGAAAGCTGAGCACTGAAGAACTGATTATTTTGAACTGTAGTGTTGGAAAAGACTCTTGAGAGTCCCTTGGATGGCAAGGAGATTCAACTAGTCCATCCTAAGGGAGATCAGTTCTGAATATTCATTGGAAGGACTGATGCTGAAGCTGAAACTCCAATACTTTGGCCAACTGATGTGAAGAACTGACTTATTTGAAAAGACCCTGATGCTGGGAAAGATTGAAGGCAGGAGGAGAAGGGGACGACAGAGGATAAGATGGTTGGATGGCATCATCGACTGAATGGACATGAATTTGAGTAAACTCTGGGAGTTGGCAATGGACAGGGAGGTCTGGCATGCTGCAGACCATGGGGTCACAAAGAGTTGGACACGACTGAGCAACTGAACGGAACTTAATAGTGACACTAAAGTTATCTAAGATGAGATCAGGAGAGGGTGGTGATGAATTGAGAGTAAAAAAAAAAGTCACAAATATGGAGGAAAAAACATGGTGTCCTTGAATAACACTGAAGACAATGAAGAGAAAATAGTGGACTTGGAAAATATGAAGATAATAAAAACTAGGGTTTGGAAAGAGTTGTCAGTGAAACAATAACAATTTCTAAGTATTAACTGACTAGGTAATTCATAGTGCCTGGCATGTAGTAGGTTTTAGTAAATGTTTTGTTGTTTTTATTTAAGTCCTGCACTAAATTATTTTGCCAGAAATTTAAGTGACTGAGAAAAGGAATTGTAACTTGGAACCCAAGAGTATTCATTCCACTCAAACAAGATTTCTTTCTATCTTTAGTTGTAAACAGTTTTATTGTTAGTTGTAAAATCTTCCCAATACTTGAAATATTTACTAAGATAGCACCTCCCCCCCAAAAAAACAACTCAATTCCCACGCTTACTTCTGTTTTCAGAAAGTATGTGATACTTAGCAATTGGTACATTCTGCTTAATATTGAAAATATTTTAATAATATTTAGGATTATCATGTGTCTGTCCATAGACCTAGCAGTTAAACACAAAGTAATTATTACCTGACAAACTAAAAAAGATGTTTAAAAATCTAAACTTTAGAGCCATAATATGCACTCTCTTCCTGTTATATTATTTTTTGGAGGGGAAAGTCTCCTCCAATTTTATGTCTCATGTCGAAATGTAATTTATTGAATAATGGGAGAGAATGACTTGGAAATTAACTACATACCGGATTTGCTTGTGGAAAGGGAAACAGACACACTCATTTCCCCAAATACATAATTGGAATCTTAATAAAAACAATGGGGAAAATAAAAAACAAACCCCAGCACATCTTATACATAAAAGAACTAAAGAGGAGTTCACACGCATCCCCAAATGAATTATACTTCCTGGAAGATAGTTGAAACACCTGGAAAATTGGCTTTAAAAGGGCCATTAATGTAGGAAATGCTGTTTGGAATGTGATTTCAAGAAACCTCAAAAAAATGCACTTGGGAAGGCTTTGTGTACTTTTTAACTATCTTGTGAAACTCACATAAATAAGACTCATTCAGTAAAGTACCTAGTATAATTATCCAATGTCCTTTTGGACTTCTGTCTTTCTGAAGGCCTCAGTCCCTTGAACCAAATGTTCTTAATAATCTTTCCAGTGTACCAAGTACAAACATGTGTGTATCATTAGAATAAAAGTATACTTGTTCAGGACTCATTTCAAAATACTGAAGAAAAAAAAAAACCCACAAAATCAATTCCTGAACTTTAACTCACATTTAATAAAAGAATGTGCTTTTATATGCTCTACCTCATATATTACTCTTTTCTCTCTTCACTTCAGGGACTATGAGTTCTCAAGCAAAAAGGGTAAAGAAACCTCCCATCTTCTGTTTCTGAGCCAAGATGCTACTCAGGACCAAAAACAATGAGTTGTTTCAGCCAGAAAATGTTCAATGGCTCCCACCTCTGAACTTTCATTAGTGGACCTTAGAGTGGCTCAGAAATTTCCCAACAAGTTTTAATGACTGCTTAAACATCTTTAAAACTTGTTACCAGTGGGGCAATTTGAAGGCAGGAAGTAGAGGGAAAAAAAAAAGACCTTGAATTTTTGCCAACCCCTATACCCAACTGGGCTTGCCAGGTAACGCTAGTAGTTAAACAAAAAAACAAACAAACAAAAAACCCATCTGCCAATGCAGGAATGCAGGAGATGTAAAAGACATGGGTTTGATCCTTGTGTCAGGAAGATTCCCCTAGAGGACATAGCAACCCACTCCAGTTTTCCTGCCTGGAGCATCCCATGGACAGAGGATCCTGGAGGGCTATGGTCCATAGGATCGCAAAGAGTTGGACATGACTCAAGCAACTTAGCACTCATGCACACATACTCAACATTCACATCTCTTCTACCCTACCGTTCACCAGTCAAGAATCCTAACTCCCAAACTTTGTGAGCTTAGCCTGAAGATGAGAAGCCTCTCTGTCCAGCAGCAGAGGTGGCAGATCTCAATACAGAGATCCAGGAGAATTCACCTGACATCAACTCACATTTGCAAACTGTTGTTGACATCAACAGTTGGGTCTTACCCATCTTAACTACAGAACAATGGTATATGTGATGAGTTCTCCAGGGAACCTGGGTCTGCAGACAGTATTAAAATAAGTATGGAAGCTGAAGTCTGAAAGTCCAGTATATCTGCCTCTCACTCTTCATGTAACCATGGAGAAGTTACTTGGACGCTGTATCTTACACAAAAGATATGAATTCCACAATTAAAGATAACCACTAGTGTTGGCTTCTAGGTTCTAGGGGTTCCCAGATCTGCTCCTGCTCATGCTCAGTGCAACCCCATTGACTACAGCATGGCATGCTTCCCTGTCCTTCACCATCTACCAGAACTTGCTCAAACTCATGTCCATTGAGTCAGTGATGTCATCCAACCATCGCATCCTCTGTCATCCTCTTCTCCTCCTACCTTCAATCTTTCCCAGCATCAGAGTCTTTTCCAATGAGTCAGCTCTTCACATCAGGTGGCCAAAGTATTGGAGTTTCAGTTTCAGCATCAGTCCTTTCAATGAATATTCAGAACTGACTTCATTTAGGATGGATTGGTTGGATCTCCTGGCCATCCAAGGGACTCTCAACAGTTTTCTTCAACACCACAGTTCAAAAGCATCAATTCTTCAGGATTCAACCATCTTTATGGTCCAACTCTCACATCCATACATGACTTCTGGAAAAACCATAGCTTTGACTAGATGGACCTTTGTTGGCAAAGTAAAGTCTCTGCTTTGTAATATGGTGTCTACGTTGGTCATAACTTTTCTTCCAAGGAGCAAGCATCTTTTAATTTCTGGCTGCAGTCATCATCTGAAGTGATTTTGGAGCTCAAGAAAATAAAGTCTGTCTCTGTTTCCCCATCTATTTGCCATGAAGTGATGGAACCAGATGCCATGATCTTCATTTTTTCAATGTTGAGTTTTAAGCCAGCTTTTCACTCTTCTTTTTCACCTTCATCAAGAGGCTCTTTAGTTCCTCCTCACTTTCTGCCATAAGGGTGGTGTCATCTGCATATCTGAGGTTATTGATATTTCTCCTGGCAATCTTGATTCCAGCTTGCGCTTCCTCCAGCCTGGCATTTTGCATGATGTACTCTGCATATAAGTTAAATAAGCAGGGTGACAATATACAGCCTTGATGTACTCCTTCCCCAGTTTGGAACCAGTCCATTGTTCCATGTCTGGTCCTAACTGTTGCTTCTTGACCTGCATAAATATTTCTCAGGAAGCAGGTCAGGTGGTCTGGTATTTCCATCGCTTGAAGAATTTTCCACAGTTTCTTCTGATCCATACAGTCAAAGGCTTTAGCGTAGTCAATGAAGCAGAAGTAGATGTTTTTCTGGAACTCTCTTGCTTTTTCTATGATCCAATGGATGTTGGCAAGTTGATCTCTGGTTCCTCTGCCTTTTCTAAATCCAGCTTGAAAATCTGGAAGTTAGCAGTTCACATACTGTTGAAGCCTGGCTTGGAGAATTTTGAGGATTACTTTGCCAGCATATGAGATGAGTGAATTGTGTGATAGTTTGAACATTCTTTGGCGTTGCCTTTCTTTGGGATTGGAATGAAAACTGAGTTTTTCCAGTCCTGTGGCCACTGCTGAGTTTTCCAAATCTGATGGCATATTGAGTGCAGCCCTTTAACAGCAATGTCTTTTAGGATTTGAAATACCTTTGCTGGAATTCCATCATCTCTACTAACTTTGTTTGTAGTGATGCTTCCTAAGGCCCACTTGACTTCATACTCCAGGATGTCTGGCTCTAGGTGAGTGTTAACTCCATAGTGGTTATCTGGGTCATTAAGATCTTTTTGATGTAGTTCTTCTGTGTATTCTTGCCACCTTTTCTTAATATCTTCTGCTTCTGTTAAGTCCACATCGTTTCTGTCCTTTATTATGCCCATCTTTGCATGAAATGTTCCCTTGGTGGTTGGTAGTTTATTTGCCAAGTCATATCCGACTCTTGTGACCCCATGGACCGTAGCTGACAGGCTCCTCTGTCCATGTGATTCTCCAGGTAAGAATACTGGAGTGGGTTTCCATTTCCTTCTCCAGGGGATCTTCCTGAAGCAGGGATTGAATCTGGGTCTTCTGCATTGTAGGCAGATTATTTACCTACTGAGCTATGAGGGAAAGGTTCCCTTGGTATCTCTAATTTTCTTAAAGAAATGTCTTCTCTTCCCCATCCTATTATTTTCCTCTATTTCTTTGCATTGTTCACTTACAATGCTTTCTTATCTCTCTTTGCTATTCTTTGGAACTCTGCATTCAGATGGATATATCTTTTTGTTTCTCCTTTGCCTTTAGCTTTTCTTCTTTTCTCAGATGTTTTAAGGTCTCAGACAACCATTTTATCTTTTTGCATTTTTTTCCCCTTGTGAATGGTTTTAATCATGGCCTCTTTTACAATGTTATGAACCTCTCTCCATGTTCTTCAGGGACTCTTGTCTATTTAATCTCAGATTTAATCCCTTGAATCTATTTTTCACTTCCACTGTATAGTCAGAGGGGATTTGATTTAGGTCATACCTGAATGACCTAGTGGTTTCCACTACTTTCCACTACTTTCAAGTAGTGGTTTCCACTACTTTCAATTTAAGTCTGAATTTTGCAATAAGGAGTTCACGATCTGAGCCACTGTCAGCTGCCAGTCTTGTTTTTGCTGACTGTATAGAGCTTCTCCATCTTTGGCTGCAAAATAATATAATCAATCTGATTTCAGTATTGACCATCTGGTGATGTCCATGTGTAGCATCGTCTCTTGTGCTGTTGGAAGAGGGTGTTTACTATGACCAGTGTGTTCTCTTGGCAAAATTCTGTTAGCCTTTGGCCTGCTTCATTTTGTACTCCAAGGCCAAATTGACTCCAGTTTTGTGACTCCAGTTATCTCTTGACTTCCTACTTTTGCATTCCAGTCCCCTATGATAAAAAGGATATCTTTTTTTTGGTATTAGTTCCAGAAGGTCTTGTAGGTCTTCATAGAACCAGTCAACTTCAGCTTCTTCAGCATTACTGGTCGGGGCATAGACTTGGATTGCTGTGATATTGAATGGTTTGCCTTGGAAACAAACAGAGATCATTCTGTCATTTTTGAGACTGTACCTAAGAAGTGCCTTTTGGAGTCTTTTGTTGACTATGAGGGCTACTCCACTTCTTCTAAGGGATTCTTGCCCACAGTAGTAGATACAATGGTCATCTGAATTAAATTCACACATTCCAGTCCATTTTAGTTCACTGATTCCTAAAATATCAACGTTCACTCTTGCCATCTCCTGTTTGACTGTTTCCCATTTACCTTGATTCATCAACCCAATACTCCATGGACTCTAGCTCACCAGGATCCACTATCCATGGGATTCTCCAAGCAAGCATACTGGACTGGGCTGCCATTTCCTCCTCCAAGGGATCTTCCTAACCCAGGGATCAAACCCAACTCTCCTGCATCTCCTGCATTGGTAGGTGGATTTCTTACCACTGAGCCACCTGGGAAGCCTGTTGGCTATTTATGTCCCAATGCATAAATCTAGATGTGTTTCTGTAAATTAAAGTGAGCATACATTTTTGTTCAGTTGCTTCCAGTGCTCTTTCCCCTAGTTTTCTTTTTATAAACCAACCTAAGACTCACTTCTTATAAAGCCTCAAACTGACCCTTACACTCTGCACAATAACCTTCACAGCAGGAGTTAACACAAGGGATGATTTGATCAATAGGGCATTATAAATGCTTCTTGTTCCCAGAGATTTTAAATTTGGAATATAAACCAATATCAATATTACCTGGTATAAATACCATTTTTTATACCATAGATCCATAATCTGGAAACAGGCTAGGAAATTCAGTTCTGTCAGAAGGTAGAGAATTATCCAGGTATCTTCAAATAGGGACACATCTTCACCTCAAACATCTATATAACTAAGAAGATTTTAATCTACATTTTTAAAAGCTTACTACTCTATTAAGACATTACTTTGCCGAGACATTACTTCACCGACAAAGGTCCATCTAGTCAAAGCTATGGTTTTTCCAGTAGTCATGTATGGATGTAAGAGTTGGACTATAAAGAAAGCTGAGCATTGAAGAATTGATGCTTTTGAACTGTGGTGTTGGAGAAGACTCTTGAGAGTCACTTGGACTGCAAGGAGAACAAACCAGTCAATCCTAAAGGAGATCAGTCCTGAATATTTGAATATTCATTGGAAGGACTCATGCTGAAGCTGAAACTCCAATACTTTGGCCACCTGATGCAAAGAACTGGCCCATTGGAAAAGACCCTGATGCTGGGAAAGATTGAAGACAGGAGGAGAAGGGGACAACAGAGGTTGAGACGGTTGGATGGCATCAGCAACTTGATGGACATGAATCTGAGCAAGCTCTGGGAGATAGTGATGGATAGGGAAGCCTGACATGCTGCAGTCCACGGGGTCACAAAGAGTTGGACATTACTGAGCAACTGAACTGAACTGAAGAGTTTCATATCTATATATAAAGCAGTTTATGTGTTAATATGAAATCATCCCACTTTCAGTCTTACTCTTGAATGATTTATTCCTTTATTTAACAAACTTATTAAGCTACAACGTATTGGGCATTATTTTATATGCCAGAATTCTGTGATGAAGAAAGGAAAATTTTTGCTCTCATGACCTAAATTTTTCTTACTCTAGAGAATTATCATTGAGTTCTCCAAGTAAAACTACTGACTATTCATTCTGAACAATTCTAGCAGCTGTTTATCTCTTTTAGTTACTTTCTTAATGCACAGTCCATGAACCCCACTGCTAAACAGACTTCTTGTCACATGATAGGGACACAATGTCTATTTATGAAATGAAAAATGAATGAATGAGTATATCAAAGCTACTAAAAGTTTAGAATTATTGCATCCCTATTTAAAGCTTTATTTTAAATGCTACAAAATAAGAATATATTTAATTAAATTCCTAAATATCTTCTACTATCAAGTTAAGCATGGGGACAAGGCAGTGAACAAGATTAGCAAAGTCTCTGTCTTCACAGAACAAGTAGTTTAGTATACCCAATAGCCAAGATATATGGCAATGGAAATACAGTGTCTTCAGAGATGAAGAATTAGGAGGGACCTGAAACTAGAATTTGGTAATCAGGAAAGACTTCCTGGAAGCAGGAACTGTCTCAGCTGAGGTCTGAAGGATCAGTAGAAGATAGTCAAACATGAAGAGAAAAGAAAAGGGAAAAAAAAAAATTGAGGGCAAAGGTCTGGGGATAAACCTCCCTTGACCAAAGAATTCAGCAGCGTTCAACGCAACCAAATGTATTCAGTAGTAGAGAATGAGAGAGATGGAAGCATGAAGCCCTTTGTGAGAAGAGGACAAATGAACACACAAGGATAGCAGAGCAGAGAGACAAAAGGAATAAGAATGTGGACAGGAAACACCAGCTCTAGTAGGTCTTTCTGGGTGTATTTATTTCAGCTATTTGAAGGATTTTTGTTATTGTGATGAGACAATGTTCGAATTCATACCCAAATGGTATTTAAATGTGGAAGAACTATTTAATTAGGAATATGAAATAACTGGAACCACCCCATATATGCCTGTATTGCCCGAATGTACTTTCTTGGGGTTTTCCAGATATAATGCTCATGAATTCTCAGAATCTCAGGATAATCATTTAATACAACTGTAACCTAAATCTAGGATATGATGACATATTTTGAAGCAAATTTTGTAATTTCCTTGGGTGCACTAAAATTTTTAGAAGAGTGAAAGGGCTTTTTGGTTTTGTTTTATTTTTTGATCCTCAGCAATTTATGTGAATTACTTAAAACATTAACAAGATTTTCTTCCAAATTATAAATAAATATCCAAATATCTATTCATTCCTAGTTATACACCTAGTAAGAGAAACATTCATGCTATTCAGTTACTATGTTGACTCAAATAAACTCTCCAATCTCTCAAAGAAGGAAATTACAAGTAAGTTTCTCAGTATAACCAGTAATATAATTTCTTTCCTTCTTAACAAAAAAAAAAAAAAAAAAGTGCTAGAATTTTTATGAGGGCGTATAATTTCTGTTAACATATTGGGGAGCAATAATTCAAAATACACTATAACATCCATAGATCTTCAACTACTTTCACTAAATCTTTATATATTCCAACCATATAAGCAAATTGATTATGTGGTGGGGGTGAGGGGGTGGGAATCAAAAGTGATCATTTAATAGTCAACAGGAAAAATATGTATCTTGTTAAACATCTGCAATTTTTTTTAAACAATCTCAAATTCCTGAGTTTATAACTGTTACACACAAAGAAAAAGTATCACAAGATGAACAACATTCCATTATTTTTTAAAAACTTAAGCAATGGTCAATTGAAATTAAAATCTGCATTATGTTGAAATGAGCCATTTGTAGTTTGGATTCAGCATGTAAGTTTTGATTGAGTGTATCTTATATCTGATATGAATTTAAAAACTCTAAAATTCCCCCAGATTATTCTGTCCACTTATAATAATTTTCATTTAGGCAAAGAGTGACTTTTTAAAAAGGAATAATTGATATTTAAATATTTTCTTTCCCCATTTACTCAAAGCATGAAAATAATGATTAGTTTTTTGGGTTAAAGAACACTAAAGGAAGAGGGTGACAAATTTAGGGCTTTAGACATTAAGTCTAAAATGTATGCAGTTATGCATACTTTATTCACCCAACCTTCAACTTACATAACTAAAGAGAAAAGATAAAACCAAATCATAACTTTGTATTATCTGGGGTCAATTTCAACACTTCAAAGTTTGAATTGAATTCAGAATCAACTCTTTTCATTTCTCAGGGATGATGACCAAGTACAAGAACTTTCAACAAAGACAATGGGATAATATTGAATATATTTTTGAAATTTCTTTATTTAGTTTGTTGTCTGGCATGAATACTAATAGGATAGCATTTTGTGATTTTTTTTTTTTTTTTTAGATCTGGATAAGATTTATTGATCAGATTGTTTTAGAAAACCAACAGCAAAACACTGACAAGATACATAAATACAGATTGGACATTTTAGGGTAAATTCACTATATTTCCTACCTGCTTGTAGGAAACCAGGTAAGGTGGAAAAGCTGTCCTGATCATATGGCATGCACACCAGACTGCAAAAGGACTTCCACACTAGTTAACAGGACTGTGGCAAATAGCTTTAAAGTAAGGCAAGCATCGTGTGTGGCCTAAGCATACCCTGTACCAAGAGCCAAGCCCAGGCTCGTCCTCAGAGACTGAGTGAGCATTTTGTGATTTAATTTCTTATTAAACAAGTATCAGAGATTGATTGAATTACTAAATCACTCATGCATTTATTTAATTTGTTAACTTGTTGACTCAGTAATCAAATTGAGTACCTACTATGTGCAGGCACAAAATGAAGCACTGAGAAAATGAAAACACATATCCCTTAGTTCCTGCTCTCAACAAAAGACTGATAAATACTGAACAGACACTGAAGCAAAAATGGAAGCTATTCTAGAACTTCTCTGTTTGAACCAATACTAAATAACAAAGCATACTTGATTGTATATTTATTATATCTTCTTGCTATATGACACACAGAATCAAATTTTCCCAAGCCATTCATAAGACATTATAAAACTCTCCAAGCATGTGGCAGATTGTTTTTTATTAGTTTGTGATGTAATGCGTCTGAATGGTCACTGGACCAAGAAGTTCTGCTTAAACCTCTGTGCAGCTGCTGATAGAGGAAAGACTGGTGGAAAAGGGGAACAAAGCCAAAAACTCTTTCAGAAATTTTACTCTTACGGTTTGTTGGAGCTCCTCATTACTCCCCAATACACACACACACACACCCCTACACAAATAGTAGTATCATAGTGTCATGTTACTGTTGACACCATATATTTTCTTTCATTTAAAATATATAGAAACAGAGGTAACAGGCAAATTCTTTATATACTTTGAACTCTCATTTACATATATTAAAGGCTTTTATTTAAATGCTAATAATGAATTGTGTTTTACAATTAAACCTCAAAGTCTAGCACATTGTATTCTAATAATCAAATGCAATCCTTGGAAAAAATCAAGAATAATTTAGTCTGGAAGTCATGAAAAAAATATATATTATTCACAAGGGCAAAACACAAACACCAAATACGCTGGGAGCCTAGAGCACCAGCACCCAAGCCTGCCCTGGACTTCAGGGAAGGCTTTTTTTTAATAGAAGTCACTGCAGGAAATAAATCTTCAAAGAG
Organism: Cervus canadensis; assembly: GCF_019320065.1. Lineage (NCBI taxonomy): Eukaryota > Metazoa > Chordata > Mammalia > Artiodactyla > Cervidae > Cervus > Cervus canadensis. The sequence goes on from NC_057386.1 coordinate 90,959,621, forward strand.
CCACAGTAGTCAGTTAGGCATCGTGGTGATAGGACGACCCTGGTGGGAGTGGGAGGAGGGATGAGGGCACTCCAGGCAGACCGACAGGACGAGAAAAGGCACACACAGGAGAAGAAGAAAAACAGCCCAAGAGCCTGGGTAACTTTCATTTCCTGTAGATGTGAGAGCAGCACATGGGAAGCTGGACGAGGAGGCTGGATGCGCCAACAGAGACAGGAAACTTTATCCCAGAGCAGCCACAGCAGAGCCTCTGACAGGCTTTTGTTTGCAGAGATCTCTCTAGCAGCTGGGAGGCAGATGGATTCGGGGGTCAGGGCAGCTGGCAGGGAGCCTGGTTGGGCGGCTGGGGGCACTGGCCATTTGAGGAATGATGAGAAACTCTACAGACACAGTGATACTATGAAAAAGAGGGGCCAAGGTCGAAAAGTTTTCGAAATAAAACGGGCAGAGTTTAGAATGTGTGATTGGATTCGGGTGGGGGTGGGTGAGGAAGAAGGAAGCAACAAGGAAAAGGTCTAGATCTGCAGAGGGAGGGACGGGGTGAAGAAGGGTGCCACCTAGAACAGCATACGGGAACGTAGGCGCAGCAAGTGTGAGGGAGAACAGAGCCCGCTTAGGGACCCGAACTCTCAATTCCCACAATCTGCTGGAGCTAATGAATTCCATTAAAGAGAGACACACTTTCCAAAGGTAAAGCTGTGCATCAACTTTCTTACCTGACGTGGAAAGGCGATGTCTATTCTTGCTGAGACTTCAATCCAGGGTCATCATTCACTTAGATGTTTAAAAATCAGAATTGAAGCCTAAGAAAAAAAGATATTACATATAAAATTGAATATAAGAGTCGGCAAATAAGCATTTCACGTTATAGTCAGTTTCTCAAAAGCTTGATCTATTTGGATGCTTCACATATAGTGGACAGACAAACTTTTTCAGTGATGACAAACTTTACATAGTTTTTGCTGGGGGCTGACTTCTCAGTAAATACTTATTTTATACTCACACAACTCAATGCTATAGGCACTGCTATTATTTATTTACATATTAAAAAGGTTGAAACTGAGGCCTAGAATCACACACTAGAAGTAGCAGAGCTAAGATTTGATCCTGAACAATCTAATTCCTCAGTCTGTGCTCTCTGCTGTCACATGAGGCTGTATTTCTCACAATATCAAGAGGTCTTAATAAGAATGTTCACCTTCTTCTGACATCATCTTAAAACAGAATCCAATTACAGTTGCAAAAATGATACAGTAATACCGGATTATTTTATGTTTTAAAAATTGCAAACTTGAGGACTTCTCTGGTGGTCCAGTGGCTAAGACTCCGAGCTCCCAGTGCAGGGGTCCTGGGTTTGATCCCTGGTCAGGGAACTAGATCCCACATGCTGCAATCAAGACTTGAGATGCTGATGGCCTGTGCGCTTAGTTAAGAGGAGTTAGGCTGTGGCACCTCACCAGATAAGTGGTCCCCTCACTGCCCCTCACTGAGCCTGGAGTCTTAGCCCCCTGGTCTTATACAGAATTCGCTTTCTGCAGCCACAGAAATTCAGTCCCACCTCACCACCAGGGGTTTCCTGCCTACACAAACCTCTTACAATTCCTGTTTGATGCTGCGTCACAGAAACTTCACCTTTGTTTTGAATATTTTCTTTCATTTATTTAACTCTTAGTACTTAAATATTTTATCTATCAATCCAATAGGTTTGAAACTGAAAAAAATTATTATGCATGGCCTTGTTCTGTCTTTGAAAGAAGTAATGGTTTCTTACTTTTGTAACCAAACTGATACATACTCACACATTTAAATAAATTTTAAATAAAAATAGATTTAAATGTAGTTCGTTTTAACAGATGTAATCTTCATATTTCAAAGGATTAACACTCAACAAACTCATCACAGTGGGTTAGGAAATATATTTAAGAAACCAACAAAGAAATCACTGAAGTTCTTTGAGAATCTAATAGTTCTAGTCATTGAGAATCTAGAGATGTATAAAAGTTCTAACTCAAATATTTTAAGGATAGTACAGGGATGGTCTTGACAGACATCCACAGATAAGAAGGCAGAAAGGGTTTCTGAACACATTTCTTTACACATATTTTTGTTCTTCTCAATAAAGACTTATGTATCACTATCATATATATATGTGTGTGTGTGTTAAGTCACTTTAGTCGGGTCTAACTCTCTGCGACTCTGTGGACCGTAGCCCGCCAGGTTCCTCTGTCCACGGGATTCTCCAGGCAAGAGTACTGGAGTGGGTTGCCGTTTCTTACTTTGGAGGATCTTCCTGACCCAGGAATTGAACCCATGTCTCACATCTCCTGCATTGGCCGGCAGGTTCTTTACCACTAGCAACCACCTGGGAAGCCTATATATATATAGAGAGAGAGAACACGCGTGCGCGTGAGACCTTTAGAAGTAATAAAAACTAATAGTGAGTGATTACTATATGACCAGCACTTTTCAAGTATTTTATATGTTTTAATTTCCTTAATTCTCAAAGTGTGTACAGAAGTATTAATTTCATTTCACAGATGACAACATAGAAAAGTATTTATATAAGGCCACGGAGTTGGTAAATAATGAACTGTTTTCAAAATATTTAACGGAATCTTCTTTTTTACAGTGTATTTTCATTAATTTAAAAGCATAAGGTTTTTTTTTTTTTTCCAAAAATATAACAAAGTACAATTTAAACTGTGACCAGCATAACTTATTTGAATAAAGACCATGGCATGCTACAAATATGACAAGATGCTGTTGGAGAAGTTGATATCTGGAAAAATTTTATGAGAAATTTTTCTGCTGGAAATACAGTGATTGAATTTTTTTTCAACAAGGAATAAAAACACATGGCCTGAATTTACAACATTAAAACAGAAACTGATCTAATTTTTTTGAGATATGTATTCATTACGATCTAAAGCAACACAGTTACGAAGCACACAACCTTCCTACAGTTCTAGGGTGTTTAATCATGTTTGCACTTTGGAGAAATAAAAATCCTACTTGCTGTTTTCTTTTTCCCATAAATTGCCCAGTGATGTTTAAGTTATTTATCATACTCAAGTATTTTATAGGTAGTGATGATAAATTTATGTCTGCCCCTCCACAGTATACAGGAGACAAATTCAATACTGTGGTAGAAGATAGTGTAGTATTAAAAAGAAAGAAAGGCAAGAGTGTTCTTTTACTCCTAACTTAAGTAACTCATGTTCATGTCATATTGATTGATTTTATTAATCAATCAATTTTATTAATCAATTTCCATGAAATAGAAATCTCTATCTGCTTTATTATACATGAAAGAAGAAAAATGACACAACCATTTTGGAAAACAGCTTCAGTGTCATACAGAGTTAAACAGATGCCTAACATTCACACAACAAAGAAAAAAGGAAATATTTTTTTGTACCAAATTCATGCATGAATGATTGTAGAAGTTTTATTTGTAATAACTCCAAACTGGAAAAAAAAAAACAAAACAATGTCCATCAACAAATGAATAAATAAACATATTGTGGTATACCCAAACTTGAAAATACTCAGCAATAGAAATGAATGAACTACTGACACATTCAACAATGGAGATGAATCTCAAAATAATTATTTTGATTGAAAAAAGTTGGCTACCTGGAAAAAACAAACCAAACTGTTCATACTGGATGAATCCATACAAAAATGAAAACTAAGTTATGGTGGCAGAGAACATATTAGTGGTCATGGGCTGGGATGGGGGCATGGACAGCAGAGAAGGGAGGGAAGGAGACGAGGAAACTTTTAAGGGAGAGAAGTATGTTCACAATCTTTTCGACATGATGCTTTCCTGTGTGTGTGTGTATGTGTGTGTGTGAAAACTTATTGAATTCTAAAATTTGAGTTTACACAGTATATTTATGTTAATTATTCCTTAATAAAGCTTTTAAACTTTTTTTTAAAATAATAAATACAACATAAAAAGAATGACTGTGAAGGCAGTAATCTAAAATCTTTCTTAAAAGGCTTATCTGTATCATCAGTATGGAAAGTTACTCACTTGTCATTTTAGAATAGCTACTAGAGTATAACTGTACCGCATTTAAATTTTTTCCCAGAATCCACTTAACAGATTGTAATTGCTTGTTGAAGCTAATCTAAGTAATCTTTTTAAATGGGTTTCTTTTTTCTGCCCTGCAACTAATACATTTTAGAGTGTGTTCTTATTATAATTTTCTTGCAAATTTTTTAAAAAGTGGACATTTGATGCTCACTAATATAAGAAAACTGCCTTTCCATAAATATTCCCCATAGCTAACTTTCTTTGCTATAATATTATCCAATTATTGATTATTCTTTTCCAGAAAATCAGTTTAAATTACTCCTAATTTCCAGAAATGGACTGATAGCACATTCTTTTATGTACTTGTTCAAAAAGAAAAGTGGATTGACCGTCTTCAAATTGCCCATTTCCTAATTGCAGTAGCTAAAGGACTGTCCAATATATCAGCCTAATGACGGTCCCTAACAACAGTGTGATTCAACAGCTAGAAAACCCTTATTCCCAGATTGCTTGAGGACATTTACCCTAAATCATAGAAACCATGGGCTCCACCTAGTGGCATTTCTCCCAGTTGCTATTATAGTTTTACTTAGCTTTTTGTTCATGACATTATTATTTTTATTTAAATTTTTTATTAATAATAAATAATAACATATATAACTTTTTATACACTGTAATACTAGTATTCAGTAGAGTTGTAGTCTTCATCATTTTTGTAATTACATCTTATAACTATAGTATTAAATACTTAATGTCATATTTTGATTTGATTTATGCTAAATGGAAAGAAAATGGGATCTTTTCCTAATAGTAAGGAAATGGAGAGATGTATATGATAACATTTTCTAAAAAGGGAGTCCATTAACCAGTCTGTATAATCTGTAATATTATGTTCAAGGAAATGAATCTAATGATTCCATAATATAAATTATACAAAGCAATGAGCTCACGATCAAAGTTTTAATGTCTCTACAGCCTTTTATCTGCAAATGGTTGCTCCTTAAGACATCTAATTTCTTCACCAGAGTATCTTATTTTTTTAATTGAAAAGTTGTAACCACATGTGGTTCACATTGAGATTAATTAAGCAGGCACTTGCTACATGCCAATTAGGAATTGTGAAATAATCATCCATTTTGCTCAACAGACAAAAAGATACTTGGTGGTTCAGACTGAGCAGCATTTTGAGAAAGCATGTTCCATTGCCACTAGGTCAGACCCTGAGGAAACTGTGGGGTTCCCCGACGTGCTAGGGAGGGCTTCTAAATACAAAACTTTGAGAAGCACATCTTGAGCTGGGAGTCAGATACTTATCCTTGATTCCTTTTATCTGTACTTTAAATGTTTTCACTTCCCTCTTTGACATCCCTTCCGTTCATTCACCAACCCATTTACATATGTGTAAGGACACGCACACATGGTTTTCACGGCTTTTGTAATTACGACTAGAACAGAGCCTTTCAGCTCACACTTAAAGGGAGGTATTGATGGGAAGAACATTTGAGGACAACCAAGGGTGGAGGCCAGGTCACAGCTGATAGGGGCATTCCTCAGCCCTTCCAGAACTGGGTTGAGGTCCTCAACCTACTAGGGCTTCCCGGAGCCATCCAGCTCTTGCAATGAGACTCTGAATAGGCAGAGGGTTCAACAGATTACCCTCCCAGAGCACTGGAGATCCTACTGTGGCCTAAGTTGCATGGTACACGTATATGTGTGCCTGCCGGCTAAGTCACTTTGGGCTTGTCTGACTCTTTGTGACCTGATGGACTGTAACCTGCCAGGCTCCTCTGTCCATGGGATTCTCCAGGCAAGAATACTGGAGTGGGTTGCCATTTCCTCCTCTAGGGGATCTTCCCGACTCAGGGATTGAACCTGTGTCTGCTGCATTGCAAGTGGATTCTTTACCACTGAGCCATTGGGGAAGCCCAGGTTTCACACTGTTCCATTACAAAACATTGGAATACATTCATGGTCTAAAAAGAGGAGGACAGTACCTACCTTCTTCCCTTCCTCCCTCTTTTGTTCCAGATTACAACTAGGAAATCAGATGTAAATAATTCCTATATGATGTAAAAGCAGAGTTCTCAATATGGGACATTGGTCTGATGAAGAGGTTAGGAGTCACATAGAAAATGTAATCACATGCACATGTTTGGTGGGACATGCAGGAGCCATGTGGCTCTTTTGGTTAGTGGTGATTTCAAATGAGAGTCTAGAAGCACAGGGCTTTGCATATGGTTGCCATAGAGACAAATAAGCAATTTATAGAATCTCAAACACAGAGGATTAATTTTAATAACTTCCATCAAGAAGCAATATAACATTGTAGTTGATAGCACAAGCTCTGGTGCCAAGTTGCCGGGGTGCAAATCCCTACTTCCTAACAGATGACGTGTATGTCCTTGGGCAAGGTAATTAATTTTCCCCTACCTTAATATTATTATCTATAAAACAAATACAGTAACAGAATAAACATGGTCAGGTTATTACATGATTTAAGTGAATTCAGATACCATATATACACATATATGCCACTTGGGCTTCCCAGCTGGCGCTAGTGGTACAGAACCAGCCTGCCAATGCAAGAGACATAAGAGTCGCCAGTTCAATCCCTGGTTCAGTAAGATCCCCTGTAGGAGGGCATGGCAACCACTCCAGTATTCTTGCCTGGAGAATCCTATGGACAGAGGAGCCTGGCGGGCTACAGTCCATTGGGTCACAAAAAGTTGAACACAACCATGGTGACTTAGCACACACACATAGATACTCACATGCATATATATATGTATTCACACACAGACATAAAACAGCATCCTACATCCTTAAGCACACAATACATGCTGTTTATTAGTCTATGTCATTATGAAGACATGTACATTCTGGTTACCTGCTCTGCAGAAGACATTTATGTGTCTGAATGAGATTTTTCTTTGGAGAGCCTGGTCTGACCCCTCTGTGCCCATTATCATTATATTCTCAATATGAAAAAATTATTTTCTTTGAGTCTTCATTTTCTCAAAATTAAGGTTGCTTCTTTGTCCCCCTCTCCAAATTTTTGGCTCAAATAATTACTAATTTATATGATTCTCTCCCTTCTGTGTAAACTCTGAACTGCTGAGGACAAGATGGTTTAAGCTCTTTTGGTGATGAGATACCTCACATAACAGAAGCTTATTGTGAGAATATCTGTGGAATCTCACCCTTTCATCAACAGAAGTTTTAGCAGTGAGCTATGACATGACTCTTGACTCTTGATCTCTTCTTCTATTGAAGTATTCCTTCTGCTTTTTTCTGCTAACAGCTGGTTGATATCTTCCAGGTTTCTCATGCCAATTCAGGAAGCTCTAGCTTTGTTCATAGCATTACCTCTAGAACAAGTTCAGCAATGCCAGCCCTCCTCTGGCCAGTCTCCAGATTGGCTATGCCTGGTCAAAGGCCAGCTCCCATGCAGGGATTCTCAAACTCTACTGTGAATTAAAGCACCTGGGAGCTCAGGGAAACACAGACTGCTGGGCCCTACCCAGTTTCCAGTCTGTGGGTCTGTAGGTGGGGCCTGAGTATTTGCACCTATTAAAGGCCCCCAGGTGATGCTGAGGCTGTTGTTCCAGGGACCACACTTTAGTACATCCATCAAAAAGCAGTGATTGTCTTTGTCTCAAGAAATAATTTGGGCCATGTCCCACTGCAGTGGATATAAAAGAAGCAGTTTCTTTAGAAGTCAGGATTACATAGCTTCAAGTAAATCATACCTCAATAAAGCTGATTAAAAATTAAAAGTTAGGTTAAAGCCAGGAATTCCAGCCAGACATCCACTGAGAATTGCTTTCAGTCAGAATCTTTACCTCCTTCATGCATTCCCTGGTCTCTGAACCAAGGTTAGTTAACCTACAGTTTTCTGATTTTTTTTTCCTGTAAAATGGCTCCATTTCCTCTACACTCCACTGTGGTGGCGGTGGCTCGGTCCTGTCTGACTCTTGTGACCCCACGGACTGTAGCCCACCAGGCTCCTCTGTCCCTGGGATTCTCCAGGCAAGAACACTGGAGTGAGTTTCCATTTCCTACTCCAGGGGATCTTCTCGACACAGGGATCGAACCCAGATCTCCTGCAGTGCAGGCAGGTTCTTTACTGCTGAGCCCCAGGGAAGCCCACACTCCATAGTAGTCTTAATCTATTAGCTCTCTCTCAGGCAGACAGTGGCTTGTGAAGGGCAAAATTATGTATTTTTCCTGCCAGTCCAAGACAAACACTCTTGTGTACAATGTCTGTGCACCATCATGTCTGAAATTTCTGAATTACACTTTGAGGCACAGACTGGGGCAAAGTCAATGTGTAAAGTAAATGGACATCTTCTCTGGTGCATATCAGCTACCTCTGCATTCCTAGTCTCCTGCATTGGAAAGCCATTTTTAAACAGAGAAAGCATGTGTCCAGGCTCAACGCTCTGCTCTCCAGATGGGAAATGGAGCCAAACAACATGACTCTGCCAGGGGAGGGAATAATGTTATCAAGGGCGTTCCGGTCACATGCCTCCAGCTTCCACTGTGCATTGTCCTTTCAGAAGCCCCTCAGGCGCCTCGCACTCCACCTACGCTCATCCTATTCTCTTCCCCACCAGCCGCCCCCACCTCGACCTCTAGCCTGTCTCATAAAACTGCTCTTCAGGAAATGGTGCAGCTGCTCACCTAGCCGCTCAGCCACAGGTTACCCTGACAACCCTCTCTTCCTCCTGCTCTCATCAAATCTATCATCACTCCCATCTCCTACATACCTCATTAGAGTCAGTCCATTTCTCTTCAACTTCAGGGCCACCACCTTTGAGCATCTTCCCAACTTCTCCCCTGTAGTCACTCTACAATCAGAGTAACTGTTTATAATACAAATTACTAGCAGTTTTCAGTGCTTGATCATTGCCTTGAAGATAGAGTTCAATTTCTCTAGACCTTCCAAAGTATGGACTCTGGTTGTCTTTTGTCATTCCTTTCTATTCTTCCCTGTCTTTCACTCTCTGTCAATATAGAAATCTTTCATTCATTTGAAAGCACACAATTCTCTCTTTGGGTTTTTTAAACTGGCATTTTAACTTTTTCACTTTTAACATGGAGAATCTAAATAAATTAATATGGATAGTTCCACTGAAGCTTTAAAGACCAGCAAGAGGCTATTCCCTTCAGGACTTGGTCACTCAACCACCACCAGGCATCTACTTGCCGGGCCACCTTCCCAGAACAGGGGCCCAGCCCTTGGAGTCCCAGGAAAACCTCATAAGCATTAGTACTGGAGGACTCTATGCAACTGATGACCCCAGTTGGAAGCAACTGGGGAACACAGAGGGTCAGAAAGTTCTCCAAGGTGAGAAAAAGACCAGGACCAGGGTCCCCTTCCTAAACAGTACTGCACATCCCTACTGATCCAAGTGCTGGAGGGAGATCCAAAATTTTTGAGGACGCACTCAAAAGGTCATGCCTAGATTAGAGTTTCTACTTACCTAGAGTCTAAGGGACTGAGGGAAGTCCACCTTTTCAAATTTAATCTTTCTGACTCAAATCACTAAATTTGGACAGTGTAGGGGCAAAATTACCATATGGTTAAGAACCTTTGTGCATTTAACAGATTTTCACAGAGGATTTCTTAAGTTGAACAGGAATATATTACAGGGATGAAGTGGAGAATTGTGTGTGCTCAGGTCATGTCTGACTCTTTGTGACCTCATAGGCCATAGCCCGCCAGGCTCCTCTGTTCACAGAACTTTCCAGGCAAGAATACTGGAGTGGGTTGCCATTTCCTCCTCCAGGGCATCTTCCTGACCCAGGGATTGAACCTGCATCTTCTGCGTTGGCAGGCAGCTTCTTTACCACTGCAGCACCTGGGAAGCCCTATTACCAGGATACACAGATAATGAAAGCTGAGGGCAGATCTATGGATGGCCATAAAAAGGAATTAGAACAAATAATTTTAAACTTTTCAGATATTTCTTTTACTAATTCTCATTTCTACTCTTCCTGTACATTGTTTCCCTTCGTCCCTCTGAAGACTGACTTTTTTTTTTGCTTTGTGCACAAGCAAATTACAAATGAAGCACAGCTCTCTAGCTAATATGTTGGAAATTGACAGTCTTGTAGCCTCAGGTCCAAGTTGGAAGTGGTCCCAGCTTCAAGTTTCTGAAAGAGAGAACCTGATGGGTTCACAGTGCTTAGCTGTCCACATCTGACCCAATAAACCGTATCCACATAACCCTCAGGGCCACCTGTCTGTATCCCAATGGGAGGTTGACACAGAAGAGTTTCTGGGGTCCCACTGTCCCACCACCCCGAGGCTTACTCCACAGTGCCACCTGCCTTCCTAGTTCCTGCCCTACACATCCGTGTCCCCACCACTGTCTAAAGAACTCAGTTCACTATCTTGCAGGCCCCAAATCCATGTCATAGTGCAAAATTCTTCCATCTTGCCTGCTCCATGAAATATTCTTTTCTTTTTCATCTCAAAAGGCGATAACTAGGAGAAGGTAGGGTAGGGAGAGTTATCTTTTTTCCTGCCAGTAGGACACCAACCTATGAGGTCTCAGAAAATATTCTTTCCTTTTCACAAATGCTAGAAGTCCCAATTTTATTCCCTATTTATTATCACCCCCTTGTGTAAGACAGGCGCTATTCCAAATGAACTGGGCCAGGATCTAATCTATCTATCCTTATCACTGCCATCCCAAGAATCCTATCCCAAACCAAGGTCCCTTCCCCCGTCAGCTGATATACTGCACATTGTTCTAACATGCTGAGAATTATTAGCACAATCGACTTGGCTATACTAAAAGTTTTAAACTCTCCAACTGCCTTTTTTCCTCTTAACCTCTTTGTTCATCACGACAGTAGAGCCCAGTCGAAAGCTACCCACAGACAGGCAAGGACTGAACTTGCTGAGGGCATGGGGCTTCGCCCCTCAGAGAATGAGTCTCCACAAGATGTAACAAGAGATGACTTGCCAGTCTTCCTTTTGGTTACTATTTCGTTTTAACAAGGCAATATAAGTGGTCAGCATCCAGTTTACTGAAAGGTCTCCTTTAGTTATACTCTTATCTCCTGGCTCCCTCCCACCACAAGCCTGTAACTTCTAGGTGAAATACAGGAAAACCGCCCTCAGCAGCGGGGCTCTCTGGGCTGCGGCGCTGCAGGAAGCCTCGGACACGCTGTACTCGTTTTCAGCAGCTGTTCTTCATCGGCCCTTTCCTCCCTCTTCCCAGACATTGGAACTTCTTCCAATAGACATTTTTTCCTCTTTGCCAAACTTTCCATATGTTAAAGAATTATTCCTTGAACCCTGGGGACTTCCAGTTTTAAACTTCAAAAATTTTCTGAACAGTGCTTCTTTCTTATTTGTTCCCTCTGTTAAACAATGCGATAAAGAGATCAATTTCTCTCTCCTTCCTATCTCTTTCTCTCTCACACATTTTTTTCTTGCTCTGGCTCCGTGATAGTCCTTATATGAAAACATTCATTTGGCACTGTACACTTTTTAGCTTCTGTCCTGGAATCCCTCAATTCCATTTTTTTCAAACCACTTTCTGAAAACTATCTTATCCATTGCACACACAAATCCTCATAATATCTTCCAAAAGCAATAAGGAGAGCAGGTGCTACTTTGCTAAAGAAAAATTCAGCATTTTGGTGAAAATTAATGCAACTCTTTACCAAACACTTTTCCATTTCTCAGCATGTCCACTAGATGGCAGAATAGTTCGCCATTTTATTTCTATTACTATGAAAAGGGCTCCTTACGGCTAAGTATTTCCTTTAGGTAGAGCACATTGTGTTGCTCCATTTATTTTCAAATTCTAGACTTCTCTGATTTTTTACAAAGTCTTTATAAACAAGGACAGCGAAAGTGCCCATCGACTGAATATGTACTATAACCAGGTACCTTGCTAAGATCTGCTTTATGATTAGAGACGCGTGTGCGTGCTGTTTCAATCCTGTCCGACTCTTTGCGACCCCACGGACTGTAGCCCTCCAGGCTCCTCAGTCCATGGGGTTCTCCAGGCAAGAATACTGGAGGGGGTTGCCATTTCCTCCTCCAGGGGATCTTCCCGACCCAGGGATCGAACCTGTGTTTCTTGCCTCTCCTGCATTGGCAGGTGGGTTCTTCACCACCAGTGCCACCTGGGAAGCCATGATTACAGGCACATACACAATTAATATATTTTTATAAAATGAATAACATTTCATTATATAATAATGGTGATAAGATCAATAAGAAGTAAAACACTATTCCACTAGATATTTCTATTTTATGTAACTGACAAAACTTTAATAAACTTTGATTGAAGGTTCAGAAAGGGCTACAAGCACTTTAATATTTCTGTTTCTACTCAAAGGTAAAGAATGTGCCAAACCAATATGTGGAGAGTATAATGCTATTCCTGGGTCATATTACCATTCAGCAGAACCTTCTGTTCTCCTCACTGACTAAAGGAATTATTTGGATTTTTAGATATATAGCTTTTTAAAATGTTAAGTACTTCAAAATGAAATGTCTTGATTACACCCATAAGCAATGGTAAGGTGAGTAATGGTCTGAATTTTCTGGTAAATGGCACTGGAATATTTTGTGACATATCCAAAGCTAAAAACATGTTCTTTTTCATAAAGCCTTGCCAGTGATTTTTATGTTTTGTTTTGCTTTGTTAATGTATCACACTAGATAGTGAACCAAAGAAATACATGCAAATCACTGATAGAAATTTCACTACTTTGATTTAAATCTCTACTCCAGTCGATTTAAGAGAGTGCCCTACAAAGTTATGGGGGCTCTGAGGGACCGGATAAGACAGCAGGAGAAGGGTCTGACTCTACACACACTCTCCATTCTAACCAGAGGGTGTACACTTTCATCTATACTCACTCTCCCGTTCTACACAGAGAGTGTACACTTTCATCTACACACTCTCCATTCTAACCAGAGTGTGTACACATTCATCTACACTCACTCTCCATTCTAACCAGAGGGTGTACACTTTCATCTACACACAATCTCCATTCTAACCAGAGTGTGTACACTTTCATCTACACTCACTCTCCCGTTCTACACAGAGGGTGTACACTTTCATCTACACACTCTCCATTCTAACCAGAGTGTGTACACATTCATCTACACTCACTCTCCATTCTAACCAGAGGGTGTACACTTTCATCTACACACAATCTCCATTCTAACCAGAGTGTGTACACTTTCATCTACACTCACTCTCCCGTTCTACACAGAGGGTGTACACTTTCATCTACACACTCTCCATTCTAACCAGAGTGTGTACACATTCATCTACACTCACTCTCCATTCTAACCAGAGGGTGTACACTTTCATCTACACACAATCTCCATTCTAACCAGAGTGTACACATTTATCTACAGCACACTCTCCATTCTAACCGAAGTGTGTACACTTTATTCTATACTCACTCTCGACCGTTCTAAACCAGAGTGTGGTACCTTTCATCTACACACTCTCCCATTCTAACCCAAGGGTGTAATCACATTCATACACACACTCTCTCCATTCTAACAAGAGTGATGTACACTTTCAATCTCACTCACTCTCCATTCTACCAAGAGTGTGTAACACTTTCATCCTACACACACTCTCCATCCTTAACCAGAGTGTGTACACTTTCATCTATACTTCACTCTCCCGAGTGTGTACACAGAGTGTACACTTTCATCTACACACTCTCCATTCTAACCAGAGTGTGTACACATTCATCTACACTCACTCTCCATTCTAACCAGAGGGTGTACACTTTCATCTACACACAATCTCCATTCTAACCAGAGTGTGTACACTTTCATCTACACTCACTCTCCCGTTCTACACAGAGGGTGTACACTTTCATCTACACACTCTCCATTCTAACCAGAGTGTGTACACATTCATCTACACTCACTCTCCATTCTAACCAGAGGGTGTACACTTTCATCTACACACAATCTCCATTCTAACCAGAGTGTGTACACTTTCATCTACACTCACTCTCCCGTTCTACACAGAGGGTGTACACTTTCATCTACACACTCTCCATTCTAACCAGAGTGTGTACACATTCATCTACACTCACTCTCCATTCTAACCAGAGGGTGTACACTTTCATCTACACACAATCTCCATTCTAACCAGAGTGTGTACACTTTCATCTACACTCACTCTCCCGTTCTACACAGAGGGTGTACACTTTCATCTACACACTCTCCATTCTAACCAGAGTGTGTACACATTCATCTACACTCACTCTCCATTCTAACCAGAGGGTGTACACTTTCATCTACACTCACTCTCCATTCTAACCAGAGTGTGTACACTTTCATCTATACTCACTCTCCCGTTCTAACCAGAGGGTGTACACTTTCATCTACACACACTCTCCATACTAACCAGAGGGTGTACACACTTTATCTACACACACTCTCCATTCTAACCAGAGGGTGTACACTTTCATCTACACACTCTCCATTCTAACCAGAGGGTGTACACATTCATCTATACACACTCTCCATTCTAACCAGAGGGTGTACACATTCATCTATACACACTCTCCATTCTAACCAGGGTGTGTACACTTTCATCTATACTCACTCTCCCGTTCTAACCAGAGGGTGTACACATTCATCTACACACACTCTCCATTCTAACCAGGGTGTGTACACTTTCATCTATACTCACTCTCCATTCTAACCAGAGGGTGTACACATTCATCTACACACTCTCTCCATTCTAACCAGAGTGTGTACACTTTCATCTACACACTCTCTCCATTCTAACCAGAGTGTGTACACTTTCATCTATACTCACTCTCCATTCTAACCAGAGGGTGTACACTTTCATCTACACTCACTCTCCATTCTAACCAGAGGGTGTACACATTCATCTACACACATTCTCCATTCTAACCAGAGTGTGTACACTTTCATCTACACACACTCTCCATTCTAACCAGAGGGTGTACACTTTCATCTACACACACTCTCCATTCTAACCAGAGGGTGTACACTTTCATCTACACACACTCTCCATTCTAACCAGAGTGTGTACACTTTCATCTATACTCACTCTCCCATTCTAACCAGAGGGTGTACACATTCATCTACACACACTCTCCATTCTAACCAGAGGGTGTACACATTCATCTACACTTGCTCTCCATTCTAACCAGAGTGTGTACACATTCATCTACACACGCTCTCCATTCTAACCAGAGTGTGTACACATTCATCTACACACGCTCTCCATTCTAACCAGAGGGTGTACACATTCATCTACACACACTCTCCTTTCTAACCAGAGTGTGTACACTTTCATCTACACTCACTCTCCATTCTAACCAGAGTGTGTACACATTCATCTACACTCACTCTCCATTCTAACCAGAGTGTGCACACATTCATCTACACACTCTCTCCATTCTAACCAGAGTGTGCACACATTCATCTACACATGCTCTCCATTCTAACTAGAGTATGTACACTTTCACCTACACATACTCTCCATTCTAACCGGCAGGTGTACACATTCATCTACACACATTCTCCAATTTTAACCAGAGTATGTACGCATTCATCCCTTTCTCACACCAGGCAACCCCTTTGAAACAAAAGTTTTGGCAGCTAATAAAAACCATTTGAATGTCTCTTATTACATTTTTGCCAATAAAAAAAGACTTAGTCTGAATAATTTAGTAAAAATAAAAATTCAGTGCCAAAAGACTGAAACTAGAAAGCAGCTATCATGTAAAAAGTCAAATTTGTTTAACCAGATGTGTTTTCATAGCTTGTGGCCTAATCAAATGCACTCAAGGCAAAGAAAACTAAGGAAAGCAAGAGCTCCACAAAGCACAAATGTGCCGTTCTGCCTGACTCTGGGCCTGGTTCTGTTACAGGGGACTCAGGGTAGGGCTGACCTGTTCTAGTGCACATGCGCACAGAGACGAGTTGATAAGAACACGTCCTGTAGAGTGAGAGAGATAGCTTGTAAAGTCCTGAGGGCTGCAGGACATTGTCTTGAAGTGAACAATTGGGGTTTTTTAGTGCTCATGCACTTCTCTTATATGTATTTCATATGAGTCTTAAATTAGCCAAGAGACACAAGATGTCATTTGAAGGAAAACAGTTCTGGCCTGCTAATGAGTTAATGAATGTTATATCTCAAAGGATAGTCAATTGTTGCGAAAAGATGATGAAAGCTCTATTGCCTAAGAAACAGCATTTATTGATTTAACTTAGTTCCTGAAACAAACCCCCAAGCTTTACTAACCATCCAAGTCTTGGTCAGGGTTTTTCCACCTGTGACTCTGCCATCCCCCTAGGGCCGTGGGATCCACCAAACTCTGGTGGTAGAAAAGGAAAGATGGAGAGTGGAGGCAGCACATAAACTTCTTTAAAAATGTTCTCCCTTGAAGTGGCATGTATTGGTGAGAACTTGTCACATGGTCACACCAACAGCAAAGCCTGTGGGTGGCCACCTCCCAACACTAACATTGTGAGAGGTAAAATAACAATGACAGGGAGCTAGTTATAACTGCCATGGCCATAAAAAAATCAAAGGATAAAAGAAGCTACTTGATTAAATGGAGAATACTAAATACCAGAAAAAGTGATTGCTTGCACTTTGCAAAAAGTTTAAACAACTAATGAGTCCAAAATATGTTAGAGTCTGATCACAGCTTTCCTCAAGTAAGACTGCAAGACTTTGTTGTGGATGTCCATCCAACTTAACAGATATTTATGGTTCTTCTGTGGAAAGATATTTTAAAATGTACACACCTATGCGTACACAGACTCTAACTACTAGCAGCTTAAAATCAACTCAGAGGATAAGACAAAACACAATTATTGAACAGAGTGGGGCGGCAAGAAATGAACAAATATGCGCTAGAGGATGGGTTGGCATAATTTTGTGCAAAAGAACAGATAGTATGTATTTTAAGCATTGTGCAACTACTCATGGAGAAGGCAATGGCACCCCACTCCAGTACTCTTGCCTGGAAAATCCCATGGACAGAGGAGCCTGGTAGGCTGCAGTCCATGGGGTCGCTGAGTCGGACACGACTGAGCAACTTCACTTTCACTTTTCACTTTCATGCATTGGAGAAGGAAACGGCAACCCACTCTAGTGTTCTTGCCTGGAGAATCCCAGGGATGGGGGAGCCTGGTGGGCTGCCGTCTATGGGGTCGCACAGAGTCGGACACGACTGAAGTGACTCAGCAGCAGCAGCAGCAGCAACTACTCAAGAGTGTTGTTGTAGTTTGAACACAGTGTCATAAACAGATAGGTGTGGCTGTGCCCTGAACAACTGTATTTATAAAAACAGGTAGATGGGAGTTGGCCCTCAGCCTATAGCCTGCTGACCCTGGCTCTAGAGGATCAATTAACAAAAATGTCAAAGGGGGTTGCAGAAGACAGTTTTATAAGCCAGTTGAGGCTGAAGTGCAAGCTTTGGTAGAATACACACGCAGTGTGGCACTCCACTCACCTATAGAGACAAACAACATTATCACAGGCTTCCCTGGTGGCTCAGCAGTAAAGAATCTGCTACAATGCAGGAGATGCAGGTTCAATCCCTGGGTTGGGAAGATCCCCTGGGAGAGGAAATGGCAACCCACCCCAGCATTCCTGCCTGGAAAATCCCTTGGGCAGAGGAGCCTGGTGGGCTACAGCCCATGTGGTTGCAAAGTGTCAGACACGACTGAAGTGATTAAACACAAACACAACATCATCACAGTACCAAGAAGAGTAGACAAATAGCAACAGGAGGTGTGTCTTACCAGGATCTTCCAATCTTGACTTCCCAATATTATTTATTTCAAGATTTACTTACTTTTTATTTTTGCATTTAGCCTGTGTATTGTTAGGCTTGCACTTTATGTTTCTAACCTCAGGCTTAAATTGTAATCTTTGATGAGAATAGGTCGATATCTCTTATTACTACTCAATAAATTAACTTCTCTTTCTTTAAAGGCAGTCTATATATCTGATCCATAGGCTGACATGTCTAAGGAAGAATGTGTGTGCTAAGTTTTCAGTTGTGTCTGATTCTTTGAGACCTTATGGACCGTAGCCCACCTGGCTCCTCTGTCCATGGGGTTTTCTAGGCAAGAATACTGAAGTGGGTTGCCATGCCCCTCTCCAGGGGATCTTCTTGACCTAGGGATCTTAGGAAGAATGTAGTTTACTAAATAAAGGGTCCTCTACACAGAGCTGATATTTTCTAATGTTTGATCTCTATTTTTTTTTTTTTACGAGCATTAAAAGAAAAAAAAAAGATGCAGACTTATCTAAACAAGGGTATTGAAGAACCAGGGAATGACTGCAGTAGTTTCAATCCAAAAACTCAGAATATTTAGAAATATAATTTTATTTTTCTGTAAGCGAGCTTAACCTTACTTCACATATATTAGACTTTTAATTCACTTAATGTGGGAGCCTTGGGCCCTATAAACTCTGATATACTATAAACTCTGAAGGCTTGCCACCTCCACCAGGTTACATGGATTAGATGCATTACTGAGTAATAATCCCGTAAAACCAGAATAGGAATGCAATAGAGATACGTTTCTTTTTCACGTCATCTTTCCATGTGCATTGAGGGGCCTGATATGGGTTTCTTCCATCTAGTGGGGGCTTCCAGTGGCTCCATTGTAACTAAGAGATGGAGGGCGGGGAGACCCGGAAGGACACTGGCTGTCCATCCCTCAGTGTGAAGGCCAACAGATATTACATACCACTCCTACTCACACTCCATTGGAGACAACTAATCTTATAATCCCCACTGACATGAAAGGGAGTTAGGAAACAGTCTAGAAACACGCCCTGGAAAAAGAAGAAACTAGTCTGATGACCACAGACTAGAGTTACCTTTGCCCTACAACTTGTCCACTTCACTTTCAAATTCTGCAACCCTAACAAGGAAATTTCACCTGTTGATATAACTGTGGGGTCTTTGCTGGGAGAGGAGCAGATATCACAACTGTACCAAATTCAGCAATCTTAGCTAGTCATCTCTCAGGAAAACTGGCTCTGACTCAGTCATTCAAGCAACCAGAGCCTTCTCACTGTGATTACAGAAGTACATCTGGCTTCTGCCCCAGAAATCTATTAATTCATTCACCAGACCATGACTGACCCTCAATGTTCTCTGTTCTGGATGCTTGGGTTGTATCAGTGAGACGAGGGCGGTGGGATTGAGTATCTCAGCTATTGTGGAGCTTTAAACATAAACAATAGAAATGATGACAAAGAGTTGTATGTGGGAAGCAAAAACTATAATCTGATTAAAATGGATATAATCTTGGAGAACAAATAACACAGAAGTGAGAAAACTGTTCTCCTTGACATTTCAGGGCAGACAGTTGTCTCCAGAGCCAGAAAACATCCCTAGGAAACTGTCGTCAGGAGCGGTCCCCCTGAGGAGAAAGGGTCCAAAAGAGCATCAGGAGCCCAGAGGCTCCCTTGGGTAGCTCATGAACACGTGTGACATACCCTTGAAGATTCCAGCGGTTACTCAGTGAGACACCACATCCACAAAGGTGTGAGTCAGTGAACTGATGGAAGCCTGGTAGCAATGTCAATGTGTCCTTACAGCCTTAGGAGGAAGATTCCTCACTGCTCTTTATAGAGTGTGTGGAAGAACATTTTGGAGCATGTTTTCAGAAAGCAACGGGAATGCCACAGGCCATTCATCTCTGATGAGCAGGAGGGGCTAACTGATGGTGGCCACAGAACCAATTCCTCTGGGCTATGCAGAGCAAGTAGACATCAACACAACAACCATCCTTTAACTTAAGACTGACAGTGAGTCTCTCAGAGACATTTGTAGAGCGCTTATCTAAAGTCACTTAGGAATTCAATACAGCAATGTTTCTATGATGAGATCCATGCTCCTGTCAATTGTTGAATATAGAAAGCTGTTAGATATTTGTGGGTGTACATAAGTGTGTGTATGTGTGAAACAATGAGATTGCCACAAATACACTGTACTCAAACTATTTTGAAAGTGAAAGTGTTAGTCACTCAATCATGTCTGACTCTCTGTGACTCCATGGGCTCTAGCCCTCCAGGCTACTCTGTCCATGGAATTCTCCAGGCAAGAATACTGGAATAGGTAGCCATTTTCTTCTCCAGGGGATCTTCCCAACCCAGGGATCGAACCCAGGTCTCCTGCATTACGGGCAGATTTTTTACCATCTGGGACACCAGGGACTCCTCAAACTAGTTTAAGTAACCACAACTGTGTTCCTTAGGCATCCTCTAGTTTAGTTACCACAGTAATTGTCACACACATCAAGACTCATTTGGTTTAATATTTTTGCTTCTCCAGCTGAAATCTAATTTACGTGAAGTCAACATCTTCACCAAACAGCCCCCAATATTTAATATGACATATAACTGTGCTGAGTACATCCTTATTAAATGAATGAATGCATGGAGTACTCATTATAGGTTTCTTCTATTGTATCTAGTAAGATTCTTAGCCATGGGCATTATATAAATCAGCCAGTCTCACCCACAGACAAGCAAATAGAAACACACACACATACCCTCTCACTCTCTCTCTCAAAGCAGATTTTTCCTATTTCCATGCATTTCTCTTTTTACTAATTCTGATTAATCAAAAACTTAGCTCTGGCATGTACGAGCCATGGGACTTTTTTGTTTCTCTGAGATTCAGTTTCCTCTTGTATATGATGTTTATAACAACGGTTTCATGCAATGTAATTGTGAGGACTGATCAACAGAATCCATGTTAGGTACCTAGGCATAACCCCATCACTCTAAACGACAGGGCAGGTAGGAGAAAATGAAGAGTTTCAAAGGTGGTTTTTCCTGTTCACCAAATATGAAGCAAGGCTTACACAAGTATATATTGGTTCCAGCTCTGTGGTTTTCCTTCTTAAGTAGAAGGAGCATTTTTTAAAAGTAGATCTGGTAGTAATACAAAAAAATAATTTAATTCCATATTTAGAAGGTTAGTAGTTTATGACAGCAAAAGGCTCCCTGGAGAGAGATTCTTCATTAATTTTGAGGGCGAAGTGCCTGAAAGGAACAGTTGATGACAAAGCATTTAATTATAGACTTCCTCTTTTACAGGTGATCTTAGTGTCACACATAAACCTGTCAGAATTTCTTTAAGACACATAATGTGATGATGAGATTAATGTCTTAGACCTAGAAAAAAATGTATTTTTGCGAGAATTATTGATCAAATCCTTAAAGTAAGAATTTAGGTCTGGACTGATCTCTGAGGTTCAGAACTACTTTGAATTGTCATTTGATCTGACATATTCTTTACACACGTCACTTGCAAACTTTTATAAACTGTGTTTCCACAAGCTGCTCCAGGTTGAGGGTGAATTAGTTATTTGGAAAGAGATAGCAAACATAATTTTTCCATGACCACGACTTAGGTACTAAATAATCCACCGTGTGTGTGCATGTTTGTCCTCTGCATCTAAACATGAATGACTGAGTTGAAATTATACCTGGCTTTGGATCATGTAGTTTAAATATTTCTCCATTTTACTAATCTATTTACAAGGAGCATCCCTGGGGACAATGAAGCAATGGGATAGTGCGAAAGAAGATAACAGGGCAGGAATATGGGTTGACAAATGCTTCCTCAACACTTACTGCTTTTCTACCTCAGCTTTCATTTATAAAGAGACATTAGTTGCCAGAATTCTCTGAAAAATCACTGCTTCGGTCAACCAGTGCTTCAATTTATAGATGCGAGCCCAACTTTAATTCACTGTGGTATGCCTTGCCCAAGGGCAGAAAGCTGTCCTTTTTAGTCATTCGTGAACTAGAAGGAACATTTTTAGTCATCCATGAAAAAAGAACACTTTAATAATAAGTAGTCTCAGATGTTTAATTTTAATTTCACGACAAAGTAATTGAATGTATTAATCCTGATGTCATAGATGAGAAAATATTTGAACCGTTCTCAGTAGTAGCACTCTTAACGTCCAGATTTCTGCTAATAGTCTGCTGGAGGACATTCAAGCTTTCTCTATTACTCTCCTCAGAAATTCTTCCAGCTTCCACCCAGTGCCCAGTTCCAAAACAAATCTCACAATTTTCAGTACAGCTTGTTCCAGCAGCATGATGCTTCCAGGTACTAAATTTGCATGAGTTACCAACTGCTATATAACAATATTTCCACAAATTTAACTACTTAAAATCATACACACTTATGATCTCACAAATTTCCCATGTGTCAAGTATCTGGGCATGCCTTTGCTGGTCCCAAGCCACAATGCAAGACATTGGTCACAATGTTTTAGTTGTGATCAAAGTGTTGATTGTGCCTGAGGTCTCATCTGCGGTTCTACTGCGGAAAGATTTGCTTCCAAGCTCATTCAGTTGTTGGCAGAATTCATTTACTTTTGGTTGTGTGACTGAAGATTTCAATTTCTTGCCAGTTGTTGGCTGGAGACCCGAGGCTACCAGAGGCCACCTGTAGCTTGCTGAAGTGTTCCTCTTCAAAGCCACCAACAGAGGGACTCCAGTCTGACAGGTACTGCAGTCTTATATGACAAAGTCACATAATCATGTGTGTACAATCACATACATTCCATCACTTTTGCCTTAATTTGTTGGTGAGATGCAAGTCACAGGTCCCATCTATACTCAAGGAGAAGAAATTACATCAAGGCATAAATATATCTATATCCATATCTATCTATACAGAGAGAGACATACATGTGAATATATGTATGTGCATATAAAATATACATAATATGTATACTAATATTAATTATAATATTATAATTATATAATTAAATAATTATAATTATATCCAGGGGATCCTCCCAACTCAGGGATTGAACCTGGGTCTCTTGCATTGCAGACTGATTCTTTACCATCTGAGCCACCAGGGAAGCCCTTAACCTAATATACACAACTGCAAAAAAATTATAGAGAGTCAGGATATGACACAATTCATTGTTAATTCATCATGTTGACCACCTGGAAATAATTGAAGGTAAGTGATCCAATTTAGAAAAAACTTTTTTGGCCAGTAGATGATACTTAATATCCTAATTAGAGAGTCTAAAGTAAAAGAGTAGTGTAATTGAAGTTATTGAAACTAAAGCCAAGAAAATCAGTCTCTTCATTTTGAGAGCATGAGAAGAGGTTGAATCAGGGACTTAAAAGAATGTTTACTAATCAGATGACCAAATAACTGGCACTTATTTTTTCCTCTATTTTTTCACCACCACATTGGTTAAAAGGTTTCAAACATGGAATGTGTGACTATTGTGCTGCCAGTAACTATCCTGGAAATATTTATCTCCCTAATGAACTGGCAGCTAATCAGCTTTGCTTTCATTTATCTACTTAAACTGTACATTCAAGACACCCATTACTACTTGGCCTGTGAGTTCACTTTCAATATTTAATGGTGGGGGCAGGTATGCAGGGAGTGTTTGTCCTATGGTCTATCATTTATGATTGGATCAGGACATATGAAGTGTGTTAGATTATGGATAAAGCCACAGTTTTCAATCTAAGTGTAATAACACTCACATGTATGAAGATACAATTGAGGTGGGTCAAGATAAGAATATTTGAGAAATACGTGTATGATCAGACATTCTAAGGTTGACTTTTGTAATAGTGGATGATATGGTCTGAATGCTTGTATCGCCCAACATGAATAAGTGTGCCAGTTTTTCCACATGTGTGCTAACTCTTGATATTGTCTTTTTGATTAGGATCATTCTAAGTGTATGGAGTCATCTGACTGTAATTTTAATTTACATTTCCATAGTGACTAATGAGGGTGAGCAACTTTTCATATGCATGTTAACTTTTAATATATCTTCACTGGTGAAATCTCTATTCAAGCTTTGCCCATTTTTTTTTTTTTAACTAAAAACTTTTTTTTTAAGTTATTTATTTTTTGATCATGCCAAGAGGCATGCAGGATCTTGGTTTCCTGAACAGGGATCAAACCTGCATTCTGCACATTGG
This sequence comes from Cervus canadensis, assembly GCF_019320065.1. Classification (NCBI taxonomy): domain Eukaryota; kingdom Metazoa; phylum Chordata; class Mammalia; order Artiodactyla; family Cervidae; genus Cervus; species Cervus canadensis. The sequence continues at coordinate 90,983,672 of NC_057386.1, forward strand.
AAGTGCAGAGTTGTAACCACTGGAAGACCAAGGAAGTCCTAGCTTTGCCCATTTTTAAATTAGTAGTTTGTCTTATTATTGAGTTACAAGAATTCTTTATATATGCTGAATACAAGCTATTATAGATGATTTGCAAATATTTTATCCCAATCTGTACCTTGTCTTTTTATTTTTTGCTTTTTGAAGTGCAATTTTAGTTTTAATAAAATCTAGTTCATCAATTGGTCTTTTGTGGCTCTCACTTTTGGTGTTGTATATAAGAATCCTTTATGTTACACAAAGTCTCAACAATTTTCTTCAACACTTTTATCTATGAATGCTATAATTTTAGCTCTTACATTTAAATCTATAATCCATGTTGATTTCATTTTTCCTTACAGTGTGAAGAAATGGTCTTAGTTAATATTTTTGGATACAGATATATAACTAATTTATTGTGATATGTTTTTACACTTTCATTTGATTTCAGTTAAAGCTAATGTACCTGAAATTCACTTAAACTAGGAGAATTGTCCTGAGAAAGATAGTCTAAGAATGAACTGTGGCCTTGGGTCATACCTTACTTATCCTTCTGACTAACTCATAGAAGGGAAAGAGATATTCCATCTGCTTGATACCAGTCAAAACCAAAACAGAACTTCCCTCTTTCTTACTGTCTTAAAGAAGTTTCTATTGCTTCTTTTCAGTGGAATTCTTTGCTAACGACAAAATAAAAACTTTCTGAGTTTCTATAGGAATGTTTAAAGGATTTGCTGTCAAAACAGTTATAGAAGAAAAACATGGGGGGGGGGCGAAAGGAGTAATAAGTATAATTGTTAATTAAAATATGTTGAAAATACATCAGTGCCTATCATCTAATGTAAAGTCGCCCTAGATGTGGAATCACAAATGCTGTTATTTCCCTTTGCTGGTCTCCCCTGGAGAAGGCCACACCAGTACTGGAAAATTTAAGATGTATTTTTTTTTCTTTTCAACTTAAGACCTTCTTATTGCTTCTCTGCATAAACAATTGTCTCTTCTCAATTTTTTCTCTATATGTAGAGAGAAATGTTGTCAGAATCAGTCTGAAGAATCAACTGTCCCACTGTACACAACAGAAAGGAGTGATTAATAGATGAATTGATTGTGCTTACCTTTATAACATGAAAGCTAATCACTTTGGGACTGATGTGAATAAAGCCATTTTTGTTCATGAATAAAAGTAAGCAATTTGAATGGCAATGATATCTTAGATTCACAGTAGTTAAAAAGTGGTAATAACACCTCAACTGATATTTTCATTGCCACTCATAAAATATAATTTCTTTTAACCTACAAAACATTTGGATATGTACTTATAATCACAAGTTTAACTCATGAATTTCTGCATTTTTACTTCTAAATATTAACTAGAGTTAAAATTTTATTTAAGAACACAACAGTTAATCCTATTACCCCCTGAGTGGATGAATAGTGCTTGCCTAGCTAAGTTGCTTCAGTGTCCATCTCTGTGTGACTTCATGGACTGTAGCCCATTAGGTTTCAAGGGTGTATTTCCTAAAGACCACTCTTTCTTATTCAATACAACTTCTGGATAACAATTTGTCCATTCATAGCCACTGAAGAACAGTTTGTACCTTTGAGTTCTCTACTACTAAATCCAAGAGACAGCAATAAAAGCAAGTTTTGAGGATGTAGTTCAGTCTTCTGTTAGAGCAATGGTTCTCAAAATGTGGTCCCCAGACATCAGTCTCATCACTGAATAAGATCAGAAACAATGGGGGTGGCAACTAGCAGTCTGTGTTTTGAAAAGCTCTCCAAGCCCTGCAGGTGATTCTGATGTACGCTCAGTTTTAATAGCCACTAAGTTAGTAAGTACTGATAAACTATAATTAGGCAGATTCCTATTCTATGAGCTAGTCTGTGTTCCCTTAGTCCTTCTAAATGAGCTTACCTCCAGTTCCCTTTAGAAGTGACTGTATCTGAATCTACAGGCACCATGGCTACTGACATAGAAAAGCTCAGGGATGGGAAGGAGGACCAGAACTCAGCAAAGGTTGAATGCTGCGATGAAGGAAGGATGGCCAGGTTCTGAAAGGATGGCTCAGTGAACATGCTTGTGTTGAACATCCTATGAGCGCAAGGTACAAGGTAGCACATTTCAGATGCAGGAAACAGGTGAGAAGAAACTGGTGCTGCAGTAAGCGAGGTGTCTAAGTAAATTAGGTCAAGTATACTTTTCCTTAGACCACATAGGATTCTTCCCCAGATGGTGGCCACGCTGTAAATCCCTGTTATCAAGACTTGTTCTTGGTATAATAACCCACAATAACTAAGGGAAATGTTGCTGCTTTTTTATTTTTTATAAAAAATAAACACTTCTTGAATATTTTGTTTACTGTTTCAAACGTAGTTTTTTTAAATTGTTGTATTTTTATAGTATTCTATTTTTTAATTATTTTTATTTTTATTTTTTCCAATGGGGCTTCCCAGAGGGCTCAGTGGTAAAGAACCTGCCTGCCAATGCAGGAGACCTGAGTTCAATCTCTGGGTCGGGAAGATTCCTTGGAGAAAGAAATGGCAACCCAACCAGCATTCTTGCCTGGAGAATCCCCACAGACAGAGCAGCCTGGCGGGCTCCAGTTCATGGAGTTGCGAAGAGTTGGACACGGACTGAGCCACTAAACAACTAAGGGAAATACGTGACACCTTTAACTTCCAATCCCTCTCTTCATTGTTTTTAAACATTTCTTTTCCAACCCATCAAGCATATGCTGCCTTTGTTTACCTTCTAAATGCTCCTGAATGTTTGCAGAACTCCTTTGTGTTTCCATAGCTAGGTCTATTCTTGTCAACCTGATATTTGGCCCTCAAATATGGATGTCAATTATTCCTCCATTCTTACTTGTAACCGTTTCTCAATGTGTATGCTATTTCCACCAAACTGGACTATTTACTCTTCCTTGAATACTCCCAATGTTATCCCATCTCAGTTTGTTCCCTCCAACTCTAGTGACGCCTGCTACATGATACCTTTGCTGGATGTGATCTCACTCTCTAACTCTACTTGTCATACAACATTCTTCTATAAACCTTAATTATTTCTGCACAGTGTGATAAGCATGGTAGGGTGAAAACTGAACCTTGGTTTTCTCAGCAGTCAAAATGATTATAATATAGATCTCACAGATCTTTTTCAATAAGGTATAGAATAAATGTAATTTTGGTTATACTTATTAACTTTTAATAGTATTATTCACTTATATATAAGGGCAGTGATATAGAAAGTTACTGAAACATTAATTCCAAGGTCTCTCTGTAGTGATTTATTTACTTATTCTTTACATTTTTTATTATTCATCTTCAACATGTTAAATTTCTTATTAGATCACAAGATAGAATAAGTTGCTACTTTTGTGGGAGATTTGCTAAAAAGGGAGAAACAGCCAGTAAGAAATAAAAAAAACACAAGGAAAAATAATGAAATGCTTATAGTAATAAGCATAATACAACAATAAATAGGACAAGACGCAGAGTGAGGGTGGCACTGTCATTACAGATAAAGTGGTCAGAGGACATCCGCTAGGAAATCAGCCATTTTAGCGGAGAAATGATGACAAGCAAGAGTCAAGCCTCTGACAATCTGGCAAAGTACACTGCAGTAGGCAGGCATTGAAAAATAAAGAAAATTCCCACAAAGATCAGGAAATCTTCTGAGGAAGTCTGCTGAACAAATGTTCCTGCCCACTTGGGCAAGCTTTTAGCTATGTTGGCTCCGTTTCCAAGGCTCTGAAGGTTTAAGCTAACCAACCCTCCCAGGTTTGGGGGTTTTGCTTGCCACATGTTGAAGGTCAGAGGATGTGAGTGTGGGAAGCCTTCTCTCCTGAGTAAGATCTCTGACCGGTATCTGATGAATTCCTCTTCTGATGCGAATAAATGCTTCCTTCACTGTGTGCTTTAAACTGATGCCAGAGTCATCAAACTACGTGTGTTTCTTGCTATTTTTTTCCTCCTTTTTCCTTGTCTGCAAATCTTGAGCATGTTCACATGCAGCGTTTAACTAAACAAACAGGCATTACAGGAGCTGTTCTAACTCTCTGTTGTTTCTGTGGCTAGACAATTTTCTTATTTGAGTTTCCTGACATATTTCCCAATAAGAAGACATTATGTACTTCTGAGTACATGTTCCTTATAAAAGATTTTAGTTTTTAATTCCCATAACTTTAATTAAGATAAAACCAACCCTTCACTCCATTTTATATTGTTTACAAGTGAGTTAGATTAAGAAATTGACATTTAACATAACAAATTAATGTTAATCAATTAAAATGTGACTAACATTTAACTCTTTCACCATTTAAAAAATTTTTTTCAATTGAAGGATAATTGTTTCACAATGCTATGTTGGTTTCTCTTTCACCATTTTGAAGTATAATTATATTGACCAGATGTCCACTTTTAATATGTTAAAAGATAAAAGCAAAATATAAAAATATTTTAAGCCTACTCACTATGTAAATGCATTCATAAGCAAATTGCATTTATATATAGATGTGTATATATATTATATATATATATGTGTGTGTGTGTGTGTGTATAAAAGTTGGTGTCTCAAAGTGCTGACCCATCTCTCCTTTGCTATTTATTTGTAGTGATGAGAGTGCTTAAATAAATTTCTGCCACCAATCTTGGTTCTCCACTTGACTCTGTCAGCAGAACTTCTGTTAAACTTTAAAAATCAGTGAAGAAGTAGCTAAAAGGAACTACCTGTAAAACGTTCAATGAACAATTGCTCAAAGAATGATTTACCAACTAAAGCATTAACACTGGACTTCGAATCCACTTGCTCTTCCTCCAAACCTGTGATTATGCACAAATCTCCAGGTAAAACTCTTTTCATGGGACGGAATTCAAGACAAACCTCGTCATGTAAAAGGCAGGAAGAAGGGGTTTCAGACCTGTCTCTGCTACTCCATTGCGTGACCTTTAGCTACACTCAACCTTGTTTGAACTCTACTTTTATAGTTTATAACATGATGACCTGTTCTACAAGACATCTGGAGTTCTTTGTGGTTTTCAATTTCTGACCCTAAGATTTCTTTTGGCCTGTCTGTTTCCGGTGGGTACACAGCCTGAGTCCTCTATAACAGCTCTCCCTTGTGTAGGCTGCTTTATGAGCCAGACTCACTGCTCTTTCATTTCCGGGATTAGTGAATACAGAGGAATGAGCTTGGGGGCTCAAGCTGGAGGAGGGAAGAGAAGAGGGGAGATGCCTCTGAGGGTTGGGAGTAGGTAGTTACACATGCTGCACCACCACACTCAAGAGCAAATGATTTGCTCAAGTTTCTGTGAGTGCATTACTTTCAACAGGAAAGTACCTTCAGGTGAGTGTTGAAAAAGGAACTGCTGAGCCTCTTCTCTCTTGTAAGAGTTCTTCAGGCTTGCCATCAGGGCCAAAACACATGTTGAAAGATATACCCAAGAATGGTTGAGGCATTTCCTTTTCTGGGAGAACAACACTGAATCAGGTCAGCATCTATTCTAAGAGATAAATAACTTTCTTTGGTGCTATAAAAACACAGCACGGCCTAGTTTTCTGAAGACTTCATATTCACAGATGGAATACTGGAGATGAGCCCATAGGCCCACCACGTGTGAACATGAATCTCTGTAAGGCTGACTGATGTGCAGTACTTTTTCAGTGAGTAAAACTAGATGCCTCCCACCATCTGGAGTCTGATGGGCATTAACTCTAAATTAAGATCAGAATGGACAGTTTACAGTTTTGAGTTACACTTATTTACTGCATTTAATAAGGTAAATTCTACTGAATTGAAAGACATTAGAGAATTTTAGAATTCCTGAGAGTTTTGGTTTGTATTCTTTGTATATATCGAATATGTTCTCCATTTGAAAAAAAAGTGTGCACACATTTTTTCAAATGTTCGATACCCATAATAAAATGAAATACTTGTTATAGACTGTGTTTGTTTTGCCCCCAAATTCATAAGTTGAAACTATAATCCCCCAATATGACAGAAGTTAGAGATAGGGCCTTTTAGAGGTCGTTAAGTCATGAGAGTAAAGCTTCCATGACGGGATCAGTGTCCTTAAAGAAAAACTAGAGCTCTCCTTCTCTGTCATGTGAAGATAAAAATGAGATGTCTATCTGCAAACAGGAAGCGAGCTCTCAGTGGGAACTGAATCTGCCTGAACCTTGATCTTGGAATTTCCAGCCTTCAGAACTGTGAGAAATAAATGCTTGTTGTTCAAGCCACCCATTCTATAGTAATTTGTTATAGCAACCTGTGTAGACCAGGACAGTATGTTTGATCTTTGTCATGGTAACTTTTACTGACTTCTGAAAGAAGACAGTGCCTTGAGAAAAGCAGTGTGGTGCCTGATCATGTGACTAATCTGCTAGAAAGTGCCTCTGTCTTCTCCTTAGGAAGTTACCATTTTGGTTTATTGGGTATTTTGATATTTTAAATAACAAGGATTCCTATTTGAAATATAAAACTGGAAGATGAAATTCCTGCTTTTTGAAAGGTCTGAAATGTCTGTATCATCTGGTTGAACAGGTCTTTTAACTTTTTGGAGCCTTCTCATTTAAAAGCAAGGAACTTTGGCCTGAAAAATTGAGAAAATTATCATGGGCTGTGCTGTGCTTAGTCATTCAGTTGTAGCCAACTCTTTGCGAGCCCATGGACTGTATCCATGGGGATGCTCCAGGCAAGAATGCTGGAGTGGGTTGCCATGCCCTTCTCCAGGGGGTCTTCACAGCCCAGGGATTGAATCCAGGTCTCTCGCATTGTAGGCAGATTCCTTACTGTCTGAGCCACCAAGTATCCCACCTACAGCTAATTGTTAGGTCCTGTCTGCTCATTTCTTCATCATTTGAAAAAAAATTTCCTAGTTCATTGGGCTTCTGATACTTAATGCATGGAGCTGAACTGTAGAGGTGACTGACAGTCAAGACCCAATCCTGCAATCCAAATGAGGTACGCTCACAGGTGACCTACATAGGAAATTAGATGGGGTGTTACTAGCCACCCCCAGAGTCCCTTCTAATTACCATATCTAATTACCAGCAAAATGCCCACTTTCCCATCACATTCACCATCTTACACTTCTGAGAATCCACCAGCTCTACTGTCTGTATTTCTTGCTCTGAATCTATATGAGAATAATTAACAAAGCCATACTAAAGGATTCAGAATCTTCATATTATTTTTCCTCCCTACCACAAAAGTAAAACTGAGCATTGACGGCACAGTTACTAAATACTGCCCAAGGCAGGACATGTTGGCTGGCAATGCCAGATATTAAACATCCGATTCATGATTTTACTGGTACCAATTCCCTGAAGGCATTGTTGAGGTAACCATGGTAAGGTAACCTGCTTTTCTTATACTCATTCATTTTCTAATTAAGATGAAAAGAATAGCTCTTCCTGCTTTATGAGAAGTTGGTTTCACAATTCTGAGTTTATAAGAAACTCAGTTCATTTGGGGGAGAGATGTATTAAAACATAAGTTAATTTTTTCTGAAATTTTTTCAGGGCGTCTCCTCAAATCTATTTTGAACCTCAATGTGGATCTATCTTCCCATTAGACATATATTTACAAAAAAACAAAGAGTTTTTGTATTTAATTGTAGTTACATTTAGAGAACTCTTGTGAAAATAGGCATCTCTTGCTTCCATACAAAACCTCGGCGGGATCCCTCTGAGCTTTTGTTTTTGTTTTTTTTTCTAATTTCAGTTTTGTAATGGAATTGTATGTAAAACCACAAAATCTAATATAAAACTGGAAAGAAAGGAATATAAAACCCTCCCTTGACTTTATTTTAAAGAAAATCTAGATTACAGACATAGAGCCATACATATTAAAAAGGTAATAAACATATAAATGTAGGAGGACTACAATATTCAGAGCAAGCCTGTCTCTTAAAGTCTCCTTTTATTTCAAATCCACTATTTCTGCTTAAAAGTATACATCTAATTGAAAGTGCTTATGTCAGTGCAAATGATCAAATCTAAACAATGTCAGCACTCCAGCCTCTGGAACATGTACCAACAGAACATAGCCTGACTTTGCCTCATTCCCGTCAGACCAGAGGGGCTACTTACTTCCCTAAAAAGACAAACTGTTGAGTGATGGCTACATATGAATGGGAACTGGACATATGAAGAGAGAAAGGTTTTCATCATCAACTATTCTTGCTGTTAATGTACCTGAGATAAGATTTATTTTGAACAGAAGCCTATGGAAATAGTTTCCTTCCCACAACATTCCCTTAGACTTCAAGATTTCCCAGGTGCAAGGTCTCATTATGACAAGGCCTTTAGTGTTGAAACAAAGTCCTTATGACCTAATTAGTAGGAATCTCTGAAGCTGCCACTTAACAGCAAAGTCACTTAGCCATTCCTGACTTTAGACAGTGGAAGATGAGGGGCTAAACATATGTACTTTCTATGATAAGGGCCTCTGTGATTGTTTACGTGATATTCTGTAGCTTCATCAGAAGCCATTACATTTACTGGAGTTGGAGATCCACTAGCCTTCTCAGTTCAGTTCAGTTGCTCAGTCAGGTCTAACTCTTTGCAACCCCATGGACTGCAGCATGCTAGGCTTCCCTGTCCATCACCAACTCCTGGAGCTTACTCAAACTCATGTCTATTGAGTTGATGACGCCATCCAACCATTTCATCCTCTGTCAGCCCCTTCTCCTCCTGCCTTCAATCTTTCCCAGCATCAGGGTCTTTTCAAATGAGTCAGTTCTTTGCATCAGGTGGCCAAAGGATTGGAGTTTCAGCTTCAGCACCAGTCCTTCAAATGAATATTCATGACTGATTTCCTTTAGGATTGACTGGTTTGATCTCCTTATAGTCGCAGGGACTCTCAGGAGTCTTCTCCAACACCACAGTTCAAAAGCATCAATTCTTCAGCACTCAGCTTTCTTTATAGTCCAACTCTCACATCCACACATGACTACTGGAAAAACCATACCTTTGACTAGATGGACCTTTGTTGGCGAAGTAATGTCTCTACTTTTTAATATGCTGTCTAGGTTGGTCATAGCTTTTCTTCCAAGGAGCAAGCATCTTTTCATTTCACGGTGGCAGTCACCATCTGAAGTGACTTTGGAGCCCGAAAAATAAAGTCTCTCACTGTTTACATTGTTTCCCCATCTATTTGCCACGAAGTGATGGGACCAGATGCCATGATCTTAGCTTTCTGAATGTTGACTTTTAAGCCAAATTTTTCACCCTCCTCTTTCACTTTCATCGAGAGGCTCTTTAGTTCCCCTTCGCTTTCTGACATAGGATGGTGTCATATGCATATCTGAGATTATTGATATTTCTCCCAGCTATCTGGATTCTAGCTGTGCTTCAATCATTCTGGCATTTTGCATGATGTACTCTGCAATAAGTTAAATAAACAGGATGACAATATACAGCCTTGACATACTCCTTTCCCAATTTGGAACCAGTTTGTTGTCCCATGTCCAGTTCTAACTGTTGCTTCTTGACCTGCACACAAATTTCTCAGGAGGCAGGTCAGGTGGTCTGGTATTCCCATCTTTTGAAGAATGTTCCATAGTTTATTGTGATCCACACAGTCAAAGGCTTTGACATAGTCAATAAGGCAGAAGTAGATGTTTTCTGGAGCTTTCTTGCTTTTTTGATGATCCATTGGATGTTGGCAATTTGATCTCTGGTTCCTCTGCCTTTTCTAAAACCAGCTTGAACATCTGGAAGTTCATGGTTCATGTACTATTGAATCCTGGTTTAGAGAATTTTGAGCATTATTTTGTTAACATGTGAGATGAGTGCAACTGTGTGGTACTTTGAACATTCTTTGGCATTGCCTTTCTTTGGGATTTGAATGCATTTTTTCATTTTCCAGTCCTGTGGCCACTGCTGTGTTTTCTAAATTTGCTGGCATATTGAGTGAAGCACTTTCACAGCATTATCTTTCAGGATTTGAAAAAGCTCTGAAATTGAAAAAACTGGAATTCCATCGCCTCCACTAGTTTTGTTCATAGACCCTCTATTACTTTTGAAATAAGACCAGACTGGAAATAAGGTCACATTTAAAAGGAAAGCATCTGTGTATTTCTCCATGGATCCACACTATAGTCTAGGGGAGACAGTATAGCAAAGAGATTAAAAGTTTGGGAATCAGAAGAAATTGAGAACAAAAGCCTTCCTGAGTTATTAACAAACTGTGTAACAAATGTTTAAATTATTTATACCATGTCAGGTTTGTTGTCTAGGTTATGTTAAACATATATAATTATCTTGAAGAATTTGTGTAAAATCAGCAATTTTTCTTTCTTAAATATTTAATAGGATTCCTTTGTAAAATGACTTGGGCTTTAAGGTTTTTTTATGGGAAATTTTTAATTAAAAATTTAGTCTCTTAGTAGCTACAAAATAAATGATAATAGGTGCTTTTCTAGGAACTTTGCCATATTATCTAAGTTTTCAAATGTGTGGCTATAAAACTGTTTATAACAGCATCTTATATATAATATTTTGTTATCATAAAGATTATAGGGCTGCTACTTTTGTAAAAATTCATGACATTGGTAATTTGCACCTACTTTTAAAATTTCTTGATCAGTATCACCAAGAATTTACCAATGTTGTTAGTTTATTCAATTAAAAGATTTGGTTTCATTAATCTTCTCTATTGTATACATGTTGTCTAGTGTATTTTTTTCTGACTTTATCATCATTATTTTATTCATCATGCTTTTTCTGCATTCAAGTTGCAATTATTTTTCTAATTTCTTGAAATTAATGCTCATTACATCATTGATTTGGGCTTCCCAGGTGGCACAGTGGTAGAGAATCCACTTGCCAAAGCAGGAGACGCAAGAGATGTGGGTTCAATCCCTGGGTCAAGAAGATCCCCTTAAGAAGGAAATGGCAACCCACTTGAGTATTTTTGTCTGGAAAATCCCATGGATGGGAAGTATGGCGGACTACAGTCCATGGGTTTTGTAAAGAGTCTGAGAAGACTGAGCAACTAACCCATGATAGGAAATTATCAAAGCGTTTTCTTTTCCTCTTAAAGTAATCCACCTAGAAACAAGGACTTTATTTTGCCAAAATAGTTTATTGTGTTTATCAGGTCTTTGCTTTTTTATATCTGGTACTCCTGACATTAAAAGAGCTAAGTTCTACTCACAACTATGTAACTCTGAAATTGCTGTCATCAAAATTACATCGAAACGACTGAACCTGATTATCAGTGAAATGCCCTAGCTGACTTTTGTGCACAGGCAGCAGCAACAGAATCTCTAAAGACAGTGGCAAATGCGGATGAATTCCACTCTGCTTCTGCAAAAAATGACTTCTCATTGTCAGATTGTTGCCATCCTGATATCCTTAGAACATGGCAACTTTCCCTTCCAGAGAAAATAAGATGGGTAAACAATGGCTGTAAATTAAAAGAACAGCTGGGACTAGGGAAAACCTAGCTCCCTGGCAAACCACATTTTGGTTTTTGCATTCCTTCACCCACTGTAATACATTTAAAAATACTAGTTTTGCCCCTGGAGGCCTCAGACTTCCTCCTTCTGAACCTTTTCAACTTGAACTTTGGATGACCATCTCACAGCTGAGAAAGATTCCACTTGATACCTTACCCTGTACAGACTCTGGAGATCTACAAATTAAAATTAAAAATGAACGGCAGTAGCTGACATCACTATAGGTCATTTCTGCTCAAGACACCAGATCAAGGCTTTATACTTTTAACTAACATACATGCTTAGTGGCTCAGTCGTGTCTGACTCTTTGCGACCCGTTGGACTGTAGCCCGCCAAGGGATTTTCTTAGGCAAGAACACTGGAGTGAGTTGCCATTTCCTTCTCCAGGGGATCTTCCCTACCCAGGGACTGAACCTGCATCTCCTGTGTCTCCTGCACTGCAGGGGAATTCTTTATCTGCTGAGATTTCAGGGAAGAAAACCTTCTCATTTCTTTCCTTCACTTTGGTTTTGACCTGGAAAGATAAAACCATCATCCATATCTCAGTTGGCTGCCAAGGGGAATAAACTCTGGAATTTAGAACAATTTTTTGTTTCAGGATAGGAGATTCTCTCCCCAAATATATTAAAAATATGACTACTCTTGCCTTTGGAATAAATATAAATGAGAATATCATGCATATTCTGTTGTTATGAGATTAGCTGCTGGGCAAAAGTATTTAGATTCTCTGGACAAAGTTCTTGGTAACAGGATTGCCTCTTTTCTTTGGCTATTTACCCCTTGTCCCTTCCCCATTTCTATAAAAGTTTTTCAATTTATCAGCTACTTAGAGGACTTTTTTATTTACTAGATGGTATGCTGTCCAATTCATGAACTGTTGAACAAAAACCAAATAGATCTTCAAATTTACTCAGTTCAATTTTGTTCTTTTAACAGCTTTCTAAATTCAGATTTTAAGAATTGGACACAGATCCAAGAAATAGAAATACAATATGTTTGGATAAGTACAGGGAGAGAAAATGAGGTGAATTTTGAACTTTTTGGATGGTATGTACCTAATCCAACACTTAATGAGTTTTCCCAGGTTGAAGAGCTGGCGGTTATTTGAAGGAGGTTTTCAGAAAAAAAGTCGTGTAAAAACCTAAGACAGTGTCATGAAGTCAAAGAAAGAAGAAATGCTATTTTAAATAGCAGTGTAACATCAAAAATGTTAAATAAAAATCAAGAAAAGACAACCATATTTGGCAATTAGCTTCTGGTTACTTTAGTGAGAGGAATTCCAGTGAAGTGTGCCAGTCCAGTGCCAAGTCACTTCAGTCGTGTTCGATTCTTTGTGACCCCATAGACTGTAGCCCACCAGGCTCTCTGCCCATGGAACTCTCCAGGCAAGAATCCTGTAGGGGGTTGCCGTTTTCTTCTCCAGGAGGTCTTTCCGACCCAGGGATAGAACCCATGTCTCCTATGTCTCCTAGCAATGGCAGATAGGTTCTTTCCCACTATTGCCACCTGGGAAGCCCAATAAAGTGAAGGACGTAGAAATAAAATTGTAATGGGTTGTATGAATAAGATAGGGAGAGATGAAAACAAAAATTTTACATGGACTACTCCTTCAGTGAGACTGATTATAAGTAAGATAAAGAAGCTTAAAAATGGGATTTTTCTAGTAAGGAGTTACGGAAAAGATAAGCAAAGGCATGAGTATAAACAGTGCTACAAAAATTGCTGGGTTGGGGAAAGGGTTGCATAAAGAGAAGGGAGCTAATTATATTATTTTTAAGTGAACCTATATCTGAAGATGCTCTTTAGTCGGATTTGTCCCAGAGGTATACATTAACAATGAAAGTGTATGAAAACAGATGTTCAAAGTCCACTGGGAATTTCCAAGATATGGTTTCAGACCCTTCTTTCTTTGATTTCCCGTGAACTAGAGATGAAAAACAGACCTGATCTAACAGCTTTAATGTGATGAGTGAGGGTTTATGTTAAAAACACTGGGTATTAAATTTAAATAACTTGCTCAGGTGTTGTTGCCTGTTGGGAATTTTCATGATAACTATCTTTCTTTGTAACTTAATCACATAAATAACTGATAATTGCTTGAAACAGAAATATTTCATTTTTACTTTAACTGTACGAATAGTATTTATACATTCATAGGCTTTAAATCTCATTGACATTTATTTAGAATGAATTTAGTTAGAAATGGAGTGATTTATGTTATAAGCAGGAAGACTTCATCCTCTAAGTCAGTTATAGATGCCTTGGACACTTTAAAATTATACACTATCTTTGTTTTAAACTTTGTGAAGATAACTTTATTGTCCTTATTCTCTGTGCACAAGGAAATAATTTCCAAGTCACATTTTATTTAAAAACTATATTTCCCACGATCAGAGAATTAAAAAGAAAACAACTACTCCCCCAAATTTAGTAACAACACGTGATAATCTCAGAAGTTTGAAATAGACCTCTAACTCACTTATTTACTTTATATATAATGAGGTCAAAGCCAAAAAATGTGCAATAAACCATGAAAGTCCTCACAGTCAAATATGACGGAATGTCGAATGAGAAATTAAACACAGGTCTTCAAAACGTTGTTCTAGTTTCTTCTCAACAGCTAGATAATCCTAATAATATGTATTTAATTACAGTATTACCAAGGACAAGATTATTATTCTAATCTCTAAGAAGATAGCATAAACTCTCCAAACCTCACTGCATTTAGGCAGGAATGTTAGAAACAAAAATATTGAAAGGATGGATTAATAGAAAAGTTTATTTCTCTACGGATCACTTGAAGAGAAGAGGAATACATACATACATATATATATATATATATATACATAAAACTTTTTGAAATTGTACAGCTAATTTTTCTGCTTTAAAATGAAGTATAAATATGCCAACAGCAATACACTTAAGGGTTTGCTTAGGGTAAATTACAAATAGTGTGACCAAGGTGACCACTGTGATTAATCTCCTATATCCACCTCACTTCATCTGATTCTTTCAAGTGAGTCATGATAATGTTTTTTAAAACTCAGATTATCTCATGAATGAGAATGTATACTCCATATCAAAGTCTAAAAAAAGAGAGGAAGACTCAGGTTTTTTTTCCCCTCTGAGAGTGAACCACAGGAAAGGACACTCACTCTCACACATAGTGCTTTTTGCTGCCATCTTAGAAACACAGGGTATCTAGCAGTTATGTTAATATCTAGTGAATGGGTGCACTGCAGAGAAGAAAAGCAGATAATGATTCAGTATCAGATGTCATTGTTGAGCAAACAAATCACCCAGCCCTGAAATGAGCCCTACCCTGGATGTTGGGTTGATTTCTTAATTCACAGGCTATTTGATTCAGGTTTTCAGTTAGCAAACCTAAAAATATCAAAGTGACTTGATTTCCTTCTAGCACAGCTATCCCACTGAATTGTAATTTAAACAAATGTAAAGACAGACATATGGGGACTAGAAAGGGAATGGAATTTGCAGAATGTCAAACCAAAGATGTAAATCTGTCGTGAGGCGTGTTACTCAGTTATGTCTGACCCTTTCCAACTGCATGGAATGTAGCCCACCAGTCTCCTCTGTCCTTGAGATTTCTCAGGCAAGAATACTGGAGTGGTTCCATTTCCTTCTTCAGGGGATTTTCCTGACCCAGGGATAGAACCCTGTCTCTTGAGTCTCCTGCACTGGCAAGCGGTTCTTTACCACTGAGCCACCTAGGAAGCTTGTTGTGAGGCATAGGGCATGCAACTGTAGAAGGAAAGGGATATAAAGAGAAGAATATTATGACTGAAAAACCTGTCCTGGTATATCTGATCTAATGATAGGGTGCTGATTGGATTGAGATGAATTTTCTAAGTCATTTTTAGCGCTAATCAGTGATGATGTTTTTTGGAAATCTGCTAAGGCTGGCAGCAGATGCAAACAGATCTCAGGATTAGCCAAAAGCCCTGACATAAAAAGGATAGCATATTTAGGGGCTTTAACAAAAATAACTTAAGAGATTCTTAATAGGATGTGGCAGATTAATGAAATCCGCAAGGGAAGGTGATGCATTTAGGGACAAATAACGGAGCAAAAACATTACTTTCTCTACACCTGATGGGCAAGGGTGAAGGTGGAGTGTAACAGAAATTGAGCATAGGAAGAAAAACGACTATTATTATGCATAGCCACTAGCAGAACTAATCAAGGGAGAGAGGGGGAAAATAAAGACCCTGAACCTCCTTTTCCAATATTATGATCTCTACCAGTGCCACTCACAGACAAAGTCCACTCAAAACCAAAGTCTCAGAGGGAGCCAGTGCTTAGGTATCAATTCCCCAAGGGCACAAAGAAGCGAACTGATTTTGTGACGTGAGGATAAGGCAAAGTATCACAAAGTGATTTCTCTCTTTAAAATATGTGACCAAGCATGTCCAGTCTGACTTGCTGTCCATTAAGGAAGGTTCTGCTGCCTAAGCAGGGTCAGTCTGTGTTCAAAATTCTAAGTCATTCACAGAATTGCTTAAATATAAATGGAGAACAAGTTAGGTGGTGTCATTTTGAAAAGCATCAAGAATACATTAATATATCTAGTCCTCTGTGTTCTAAAGCATAATGATTACGATTCCATTCTGCCAGGTCAAACGACTTCTTAATCATGAAATCTTTAAAAATTTCTGGGAGCATAATAGTGACTAAAACTTCAGTACAAATGAGTTAATTAATTAGTTCATTGGTTGTGATTGTGTCCTATAGTAGAAGTCCAGGTATATTGTGGCTGAATAAAGTCTTAGCTTTGTAATATAAATATAGTGTTGAAAAGTGTTGATATGTGAAAAAACTTGTGATGTCATTATAGCTCTTTGATATTAAAAGTAGGAAGGATGGAGATTTATAAAATTACTCCTGTTTATTTATTTCTTTTAATGTATTGGTAACATTTCTAAACACTGAAGCAATAATTCACAAGTTTAATTACTTTAGGGAAGAACACTTAAAAAACAACCCAGTATACTCCAAAATTTTGTGGGTTCAAAAATAAGAGACAGGAAGAAAGAAAGAGAGAAAGAAGGAAGGAAGGGATACAACTTTAGTTTGCACATTTAAATGTGAAAGAAATATAGGTTTCTCTCTTTTCAATTACTTGAATAAATTTCTTTAAGTCCACATTTAGCCTTATTGTGGACATAAATATCATTCAATTGTTTAAGATGTTAGAAACTTCACTCCTTTGCATTTAGAGTCTAGCCCAGCAGGCTAGAGTCCATGGGGTTGCAGAGTTGGACATGACTGAGCAACTTTCACTTCACTTACTCCCTATAAGTTCTAGGGACCTTATAAGGAGACAACCATCAGGTCTGCAGCAGAAGACCTGATTCATTCTGTGTTCTGCATTGGCTGAGATGAACACTGTCTGTAGCTCTCAGCTTTGTTCCATTGAATTTGCCATTGTATCCTCCTCACTTGGCCACATGGTCTCTCTTCAGGTCCTCAGGATCACAGTGATACATCCATACTTTCAGACAGGTGGGAAAATAGTCTCATCCTATTCTGAGGAGCAAGGACCAGCTCTGAGGTTCATCTACCTGACAAACTCTCTTTCGGTCACTACACCATATACCCATATCATGAAACAAGCTTAGGAGCAGAGGATTCTTAGGAGGTTTATAACTCCTGAATTAAGTGTACCAAAATGGATACATGTTCTTGTATACCTAAATCAACTTGGAATTTTTACTTTCCCTACTCCTATGATACACTTATTTATCATCTGAACTAGGTCACTTTTGAGTGTGAAAAGAAGCACCTTTAATAAATGCACTAACACCATTATAAACCAGGACTGTAAGAGGTAAATGACACCCAGGGGTGATGCTCAGGACAGTGGTCCCAACTCTTCGTTTAGAATTTCCAAAATGCTTGGCACATTGTAGCATTCCTAGTGTTGACTCAATATATAATTATTAATTACTAAAAATCACAGAACATAATTTCCTCTTAATGAAGAATTGTATAACTACTCTTGATTAATCAAAACACCATAAGATAAAATAGTTCCACTAGTTAGAGATTATCATTCCAGGCTCTTTTAAAATATTTTTTTCCCCGCTCATTTATTTCCTCTTTACTTAAGTTTCTCTTTTTAGTTATACACCTCCTTTACCACTTTATAATTTATATTCATAAAAATTCAGCTGGGTAGAAAAGGAAAGCAAAAAGTATGAAAAGTATAATTTAGAAATTAATTCCCAATAATCAACATACAAATTTCTTTTAGTCTTCATTTCTCTATTTTGTTTTACTATAGATAAAAATTAAAATACAAAAGTATGGTCAAAATAAGCACTACCATTGAGAATGTTATAAGGTGAAAATTAGGTGATATTAACAACATTAAGTAATCAATCCAAAATATTGCCTTTGTTGTCTACTATGTGCGAGGCGTCATACTCAGCACATTGTGCACACAGTTAACCAATAAAATGACACAGAAATGTTTATAGACTGAATTGGTTCATTTTAAATATCAAATAATCATAGAATATTTGACTATTTAAGAGATGTTTGAAGAAATTTATATATTAAGGTGCTTTTTTTCAGCAATAGAATAATTATTCTATCTGTGATTTTACTTACACATAACTCTTCTCAGGCATTTTCAAATTCTTCATAATATTTTTAATTCAGAATGTAACCTTATGTATTTCACAACAAAACAAAGCTAAAAACTCACATATTCTTGTTTAAAAATTCTATGAAATCGCATTTCAGCTATATAGAACTGCACAAGTTAAAATAAAAATTGATAAATTTCCTTAAATAAGCAAGATGACTTTTTTTTCCTTACAAAAAAAATTTCTTTCAAGTTTATTCTAGATTGATTGTTAAACTACTGATCGTCTCTTTATAATGTTCTTCATTTCTTTGTGCTATTTGGTAACATTTGATAATTTAGACAAAATGCCTAAAATATCTGGAGTCGCAATAAACAAAGATTTAATTCTTTGCTGAAAGCATGATAATGTGAAGTAGCAGTAATGCTTTTGAATTCAGGAATATTACAGTAAAATCGGTTATTAAGTATGTGCCATCATTGGGTTATCAAAAGCGAATCACGCTTTTTGTAACACCTTTTATTCCAAGCATCATACAACAGGATGAATGACTCTGTATGGCTGAACAGCACAATGTGGTTTTATTTCTTTTCAAGGGAAGGAGAATAAAGCATACGCAGTAAATGTTCTGACCCCTCATGGGTTCCCAGAGGGAAACAGAGGCTCCCTTCATCCTTAGCCCAAACATAAAATCATCATCTTTCAGCCAAGTGTAAAGTAAATTACAAGAGGTGCTTGCCTAGGCCAAGTTCAAATACCAGCACTTACAAGAAGCTACCAGCCAATCTATCTACCTTCAACAGGTTTATTCAAGGAAGACGTAGCTTCCTGAAGCCTCAGGGAAGGAACAGAAAGGGCATTTCTCAGCAGGTTTATAGATGCACTTTGATAATCAACTCTTATTTGTGTATGCAACACCACTTTCTATAGAGAGCATGCTAGTTCATCTTGAACACATGATGGTTCACGATGTCTTCTAAGCTGGGTAACAAGTATTTAAACACTATTTTGCCACTTTGTTGACTTATTCTGATGCTTTCCATAATCAAAAGACCCATAATAAGGGTTCAGTGGATCAATTCTTGCTGCATATTAAAACTTGGGACTTTCTTTAAACTATCAGTATCAGAGCACCATTCTCAGAGTTCAATTTATTTGGTCTGAGATAGAATCCTGATATCAGTATTTTTTAAAGTCCCCAGATGATTCTAACTGACACTGAGATTTGAGAGTTAAAGAATTAAATAATTTTTTATGATTCCCTACTACATACAAATTTTTTTCAAGGCCTTAGAAGTAAAAAAATAAATAAATAAATTATGAGGGTCAAGAGATTAAAGAAATGAGGAAAATTGAAGAAAACAGTGATTATTTTGAATGTCTCCTGAAAGGACAACTGGACAGGTAAGACTAGGCATCAGATGGCTTAAATCAGGTTTTAGACCACACATTTTTAGTAATTATTTTCTCCCAGTTGCAATAAGCAAACCAAGCAGAGAATAGAAGCTAGACTGTGGAATAGGCAAGTACTGAGTAGCTTGTTAAGGTCATCAGCTTAACAGAGAAGAAATATGTGTTCACATTTTGGGGGTTTTCTATAGTACCATAATATTGAAGGTCTTTGTAAAAAAGGCTTTTGAAAATAGGACTTGGTATTGATGGGCAAGGAGAATAATAAAACAGGAGTTTTAGTCTGTTTTGTGTCTAATGTAAGAAGAAAGGAAAAAGGGTGTATTCAGATTATTTTCAGGTGAAATGCTGTCAGTGGAAGCAGTTAACAGTGGTGGCTTCTTTCTCCCCAGACCAAACCAGTCATTTCTTCCATTGGCTTCTGAGAATGTGTTTAATTTTCCAACGTGTCAAGGTGATACATTATAAACTAGAGAACTTAATGAGATAAATAAAATGGAAATAAAAGGAGAGATGACATGAAATATCAGGAAGAAATCTTGGGATGTTTAAGAATTAATGAGTAAGAAATGCATGATAAAATTTTACCAAATATTGATGAACACAAGTTCATGAAGTCAAAAATAATGAAAACAGTATATGGGAAATCCATTATTTACCAAGGGAAAAAAAAGAAAGATGTCTTTTAGCCAATCCCCAAATTTTCATTTAACATGTCAAAGTGATCTGGAACTCTATGAATGTATGGGAGGTACTGAGGATATGAAGGGCTGGTGTGAATTTCAAAGTAGTTCTGGTTATAAATAATTTGTTCCAAGAAATGCTTTTAAATCCACATCACTCTCCTCTACCAGTAAGTTTACCCTTGAGTGGAAGCGGGGGGACAGTGTAAAGAATCTAGAGAAGCAAGCAAGGGAGAGACACACAGGACAAACCACTTTGTCTTATATCCTGGTATAACGAGATGACAAGCAAAGATGTTGAATAAGAGATAAACCTGACCCAAAAATATCTTAAAGATATTCTGAAAACTGTGTGTAGAACAGATTAAGCCTGGCAAGAATGAAAGTGGAGAGAATGAAGAAGTTATTTCAGTCATTCAGGAGAGAGGTACAGCTTAGAATAAAATGGTGGCAATGAACAAGGAAAAAAGGTGCAGAGATGCTTTAAAAAATGCTTTGCAGGTAGAAAAGGCACGCTCTGGAGATAAAATGGATATGTATCTAAGAGAGAGGCTGGTGTCAAGGACTATTTGCAGACTTTTGTCTTTTGCACCTGGGTACACAGAAAAACCACTTACTGAGATGAAGAAGATTGGATCAGCTGTGAGTGAGATAAGACTGAAAGTGCAGTTTTGAACATGTTGAGAGAGACAAGTGGAGATATCAACTAGGCAATTGCATATATCATCCTGAAGCTCAGAAGGTCTACCAGTACTTTTCCAGCTTAAGAGTGAATATCTTTTTGGAAGCAAACTTTGAAGAAGTTGGAACATGTTTATATTTCCTTGGGTATTTAGGCAACAAATCTATTTCCATAGTAGTTGTCAGAAACTGAAATTGAACTACCATGCTAATGTTCCAAGCTGCCTCGTTGAAGACAATCAAACTGAACACAATTGCAGTTTACGCAGTACACACTAAGTAGCCATGATCTTCTGGTAAGCCAATACCAGTTTGTCACCTCTTCCAGATGAAAAGTTACATATTTACTTTGAGTACTTTCTTCTAGAACTTATCCCAGGATCTGGCCACCGAGTCTGTCATATTGGGTGTTAAGCAAGAATACTGGAGTGGGTTGTAATTTCCTCCTCCAGGGGATCTCCCCAACCCAGGGATCGAACCCACATCTCTTATGTCTCCTGCATTGACAGGCAGATTCTTTACCACTAGCACCATCTGGGAAGCCCAATTAATTGACTACAGCCTGCCAAATAATGATGAGATTAGTCTGTTTGAAGCAAAAGTCATTCTATTCCAAAACAAATATCTTCTTCCTGATTAAAGAAAACAAAGGCATTCATGTCATAAAACAGATTTTTTAAAAAATGCATTATTTGCCACATAGTTCTGCAAGTAGTAACATGGTCAGACCACCTAGAATAAACTCAGAGAGGAATTTTTAGGGAAAAACAAGGACACATTTCTTTCTCCTATATAATATCCCACATAACATAGAAAAAAATAAAACAAGGACTAGGGACTTGTAGAAATTTACAATATACAGTATTACGTAGCCCTTAATTCATAATCACACTGGAACTAAGGACATTTCCAACAGTCCCAGTAACTAAACATTTCAGGACAGAAATCTAAAATGCAGGTTTTACTAGATTCTGAATATGAAAAAAGAGAGACTTCTCAGTGTTTATTGACATTTATGGACCAGATAAACCTCTAAAAACATGAAATTACTCTCCTGTGTATAAACATGCTCTCAACTGAAAAAGTCTGTCCTACCCTGGGGCCTCCTGTCTTTCCTAGTCCAAATGATCTCACTCACATTCAAGGCTTAACTTCGCTGATTTTCTAAGATAAACAGTGTCCTCTCTGTTAAGCACCTGAATTACAGTATTTCTGAATATTTCATATAATATTACTCAAATACTACATTATTTCAGAGATGTATTTACTTCTCTGAGCTAAACTGAGATCTTGAGGTTGTATTAATACCTCTTGAATCATAAAATATTTACTAATAAGGAAAAAATAAAATTATTCAAGGAAACAAATTATTGCATGATAGAGAGGAATCTCACGGAAACAAATCACAGAATATAGAGCTGGGACTCATGAAAATTGGAGACTGCTCATCAGCTTCTCTCTTACTCATCTTCTCTTCATGATATGCATGGTCTCTTGTCTTTGGCCCTTTTATCAGATCATTTGTATGAGCAAATATGATTTCCCTGTTTAATCATAATCTTATATATTCTATATTTTCCATTACAGAAAAAATAATTTTCTTGGTTCACCTTATTAGTCTTGTTTCAATTCTCCATTTCTAAAAAAAAGCTATCTTACTGGTCCAAATAGGTAAGACTAACCCAGTGAAGGCTTTTAGAGGGAAAGATCAGGTGATATTTTTGGTCACCCAATCTAAGGGCTGATACAAATTTTATTCTTAGAAGGGAAATTTAGTGGAGAGGAATTCTAAAGAGTTTCCTTTTATCTGTGAGAAGTGCCTGATACCAAACCATAAAGAACTTCCTGGTGTCAGACCCTGTGCTTTTTATATATACCTGTGAAATACTCTTGGTTAATTTTGCATATTTTCCCCCTTTTTTATGGTGAGTGTTAGTCGCTCAGTCATACCTGACTCTTTGAGACCCCATGGACTATAGCCCTCCAGGCTCCTCTGTCCATGGAGTTCTCCAGGAAAGAATATGGAATGGATTGGAGTCCGTTCTCCAGGGGACATTCCCAACCCAGGGATAGAACCTGGGTGTCACACATTGCAGGCAGGTTCCTTACCGTCTGAGCCACCAGAGAAGCTTCTTTATGGTAATGGTGATAAAATTATAGCTCTGCACACGGTCAAACTGCTAAAGAATAAATTTCTCAGTCTTTCTTATTGCCAGTTGTTGTTACTGTTCTTCAGTCGCTAAGTCTGAACAACAGACACTTTGGGACCCCATGCACTGCAGCACACCAGGCTTCTCTGTCCTTCACTATCTCCTGGAGTTTGCTCAGACTCATGTCTATTGAGTCAGTGATGTCATCTAGCCATCTTACCCTCTGTTGTTGCCCCTTTCCTCCTGCCCTCAATCTTTCCCAGCATCAGGGTCTTTTCCAATGAGTCAGCTCGTTGCATAAGGTGGCCAAAGTGAACTTCAGCTTCAGCATCAGTCCTTCCAATGAAAATTCAGGGTTGATTTCCTTTAGGGTTGACTGGTTTGATCTCCTTGCTCTCCAAGGGACAATCAAGAGTCTTCTCCAGCACTACAGTTTGAAAGCATCAATTCTTTGGTCCTCAGCCAACTCTCATATCCATACATGACTACTGGAAAAACCATAGCTTTGACTATATGAAACTTTGTCAGCAAACTGATGTTTCTATTTTTTAATACACTATCTAGGTTTGTCATAGTTTTCCAAGAAGCAAGCGTCTTTTGTAGATGTGACTAACTTTTGGCCAATAGGATGTGGATAAAAGAGTTACGTGTTACTTTTGAATCTTGCCTTTGAAACAACTGTTTGTGAACTTTGGTGTTTTTTTTTTTTTTTTTTCCATTCCCAACTGGCTAAGAGTTGATGTGAATCAGAGAAGCTGCCTTAAACTCATCAGTAGAGGCCCTTTGTTGAGGACGGCAGTGATGTCTACCCACTGTGGATCAACTGCCTGCATCTGGATCACTATAGGAAAGGGAAATAAAAGGCCTTCTTTTTTTTTTTTTTCTTTTTTCAAAGTCATTGTGGTTGATACCTAATTAAAGCCAAGATCTGTATAAAAAGGAGGATCAGTTAAGTTCTGTTGCTCAGTGGTGTCTGACTCCTTATGACCCCAGGGACTGCACCACGCCAGGATTCCCTGTCCATCACCAATTCCTGGAGCTTGCTCAAACTCATGTCCACTGAGTTGGTGATGCCATCCAACAATCTCATCCTCCTCTGCCCCGATCTCCTCCTGCCTTCAGTCTTTCCCAGCATCAGGGCCTTTTCCAGTGAGTCAGTTCTTTGAATCAGATGGCCAAAGCATTGGAGCTTCAGTTCCATGATCAGTCCTTCCAATGAATATTCAGGACTGATTTTGTTTAGGATAGATTTGTTTGATATCCTTGCAGTCCGAGGGACTCTCAAGAGTCTTCAACACCACAGTTCAAAAGCATCAATTCTTCAGTGCTCAGCTTTCTTTAAGGTCCAACTCTCATATCCATAAATTACTACTGGAAAAACCATAGCTTTGACTATACAGACCTTTGTCAGTTAAGTGATGCCTCTGCTTTTTTAAAATGCTGTCTAGGTTGGTCATAGCTTTTCTTCCAAGGACCAAGTGTCTTTTAATTTCATGGCTGCAGTCACCATCTGAAGTGATTTTGGAATCCAAGAAAATTAAGTCTGTCACTGCTTTCATTGTTTCTCCATCTATTTGCCACAAAGTGATGGAACCAGATGTCATGATCTTAGTTTATTGAATGTTGAATTTTAAGACAGCTTTTTTACTTTCCCCTTTCACTTTCATCAAGAGGTTCTTTAGTTCCTCTTAACTTTCTGCCATAAGGGTGGTGTCATTTGCATATCTGAGATTACTGATGTTTCTCCTTGCAATCTTGATTCCAGCTTGTGCTTCATGGAGTCGCATTTTGCATGATGTATTCTGCATATAAGTTAAATAAGCAAGGTGACAGTATACAGCCTTGACATATTCCTTTCCCAATTTGGAACCAGTCCATTGTTCCATGTCTGGTTCTAACTGTTACTTCTTGACCTGCATACAGATTTCTCAGGAGGCAGGTAAGGTGGTCTGGTATTCCCATCTCTTTCAGAATTTTCCAGTTTCTCGTGATCCACACAAAGGCTTTAGCATACTCAATCAAGCAAAAGTAGATGTTTTCTCTGAAATTCTCTTGCTTTTTCTATGATCCAACAGATGTTGGCAGTTTGATTTCTGGTTCCTCTGCCTTTTCTAAATCCAGTTTGAACATCTGGAATTTCTCAGTTCACATACTGTTGAAGCTTAGCTTGGAGAACTTTGAGCATTACTTTGGTAGCGTGTGAAATGAGTGCAATTGTGTGGTAGTTTGAACATTCTTTGGCAGTGCCTCATTTGGAACTAGAATGAAAACAGCTTTTCCAGTCCTGTGGCCACTGCTGAGTTTTCCAAATTTGCTGGCATATTGAGTGCAGCACTTTCACAGCATCATCTTTTAGGATTTGAAAAAGCTTAGCTTGAATTCCATCAACTTTACTAGCTTTGTTCGCAGTGATGTTACCTAAGGCCCACTTGACTTTGCATTCCAGGATGTCTGGCTCTAAGTGAGTGTTAACTCCATCGTGGTTATCAGGGTCATGAAGATCTTTTTTGTATAGTTCTTCTGTGTATTCTTGCTACCTCTTCTTAATATCTTCTGCTTCTGTTACATCCATACCGTTTCTGTCTTTTACTGTGCCCATCTTTGCATGAAATGTTCCCTTGGTAACTCTAACTTTCTTGAAGAGATCTCTAATCTCTCCCATGCTAAAGTAATACTAAGGATAAATGTGTGTGCTTAACTTAGTGGACAAACAGCTGGTATTAAGAATATAAAAACTGCTACTTAGAGATCCACTTATTCTAATTATATGATGGCCATTAACCAAATTTTTTCAAACTGTTGTTGATGATGTTGAAAGTATGGCCTCTCTACACCAGTACTGAAATAAATCTCAGGGATAGAGTGCTGAGTGAAGTAGAAGAGAATAGCTTTATTGCCTTGCCAGGCAAAGGGAGACATAGGAGGCTCCGGCGGCAAGGGTTAAAAAAAAAAAAATTATGTGTCTCAACCCAGGGGAGTTTGGTGAGGAGTTTTTTGGCACTGGTTCAAGGGTAGAGTTACTGATATGACTTAGGGTGTGTGCAGGGCCTCCATTCCCTTAATCTGATATCTGATAATCCTCTAGATGAGCTTCTCTGTTTCCTTTAGTTTGTGTCAGGGGATCTTCTCTGGTGTGAAAAATGCTGACATCTTCCATTTGCTTGGTTTTAATACTATAAGGGGTTTAATGATACTGTTATGTATATATCACTTGAGGCAAAATCAAGACCCTGCCCCAAGGTTGCACTATTGTTTCTTGACTCCTCTTCCCTTGTTTCTGCATCCTCTCCCTTTCCTGATTAGCAACTGTCTAAATCTGCCCTTTGGAAGTCAGGGAATGTCATGGAGGCTGGAGGGAGACAGAAAGGTTTCCATGTCTAGGAGTCCCACAGGATCTTGCCCATATTTATTATTATCTCAGATAATTTGGGGCTTCCTGGTGGCTGAGACAGTAAAGAATCTGCCTGCGATGGATGCAGGAGACGTGGGTTCAATCTCTGGGTTGGAAAGATCCCCTGGAGAAGGGAATGGCTACCCACTCCAGTATTCTTGCCTGGAGAATTCCATGGATAGAGCAGCCTGGCAGGTTGGAGTCCATGGGGTTGCAAAGGGAGGGACAAAACTGAGTGACTAACACTTTCACTTTTTCTGATAATTTGGAAAGAAAATCAAATGTCAGTAGAGTCTATACTTTAGTGAGTTTATCAGAAAGATTCCGAATATTGGTATCTTTTGGCTGATACTTTATAGCTTGTAAACGAGTAACATTCTCTGAATATTCATTGGAAGGACTGATGTTGAAGCTGAAACTCCAATACTCTGGCCACCTGATGTGAAGAGCCGACTCACTGGAAAATACCCTGATGCTGGGAAAGATTGAAGGCAGGAGGAGAAGGGGACAACAGAGAATGAGATGGTTGGATGGCATCACTGACTCAATGGACAAGAGTTTGAGTGAACTCTTGGAGATGGTGAATGACAGGGAAGCCTGGCATGCTGTAGTCCATAGGGTCACAAAGAGTCGGACTTGACTGAGGGACTGGACAATGACAACAACAACAAAAAACAACAACAAAGTAATAGAGAGAAACTCTAATGAGAGTATTTTCAAACAGATATGATAGAAAATACATTCTGATAATAGAAAGTTTCTGTCTGCAGCCTGAAGCCTACATAACTTGTAAGCAGAAGCAAGTAATTTTGACCTTTATAGTATTAGAAAGCCAACGTTGCTAAACCATAAACATAATGAGGTAAGATTGAGACCTGAGCATCAAGTGATCCTGGCCAGACTGTGGAAGCTAGCCCAAATCAGAGATTAGATTCAGTATTGCTTCCCAATCCCTATTGTTTTAGATAGCCTCAGGGCAGTTGCTATGAAATGGAGAGAAAAGAGATGGGCCATCTCCAGAGACCAGTAACAAATGAGGATTTGAACAAGTTTAAGATCCATGACTAGACAAGATCCTTGGCTGTAATTCACATGAAACTGACTGTAAGCAAACACACAAGAAGTCTATTAGATTTGAGATTCCTGTATTGACAAAAACATTATGAGCCTACATTACAAAAGCTTAAGGTTGACCTACTCCTAAAGAAATTCCTGATCCTCCAACCTGCAAATAAAGGCTGAGAATCTCTCCAAGCCTACATTGTCCCCATGCAAATTTTAGACGTAGCCAGGGACAATAATGGACAAGCAAGAGTCCCCCAGATCTCATGGAGGACAATGAGCAAGGGAGTTGTTCCCAGACAGTAGAAACCGGTGTTAACCAAAAAACTTGCTCTAATGGCTTAAAAGATAGTCTTCACACTTTCCGCTTCTCAGGAATGTATTACGGTTATGACTATGCTTTTTCCATTTGTCCTTTTCCAAATAGGAGTCTGAAGTTAACCTATTTCTTATTAACTATTGAATATGGAGGGCAAAGATTACTGGTAATTGTCTGTTATTTAACATAAGGTTAGGTCCATGTTATGTTCTCTTCCAACAACACAAGAGAAGACTCTACACATGGACATCACCAGATTCAATACTGAAATCAGATTGATTATATTCTTTGCAGCAGAATATGGAGAAGCTTTATACAGTCAGCAAAAACAAGACCGGGAGCTGACTGTGGCACAGATCATGAACTCCTTATCGCAACATTCAGACTTAAATTGAAGAAAGTAGGGAAAAGCACAAAACCATTCATGTAAGTGACAAACAGATTCAAGGGATTAGATCTGATAGATGGAGTGCTTGACAAACTATGGAGGGAGGTTCATGACACTGTAGAGGAGGCAGTGATCAAGACCATCCCCAAGGAAAAGAAATGCACAAAGGCAAGATGGTGGCCTAAGGAGGCTTTACAAGAGGCTGAGAAAAGAAAAGAAGATAAAGGCAAAGGAGAAAAGGAAAGATATACGCATCTGAATGCAGAGTTCCAAAGAAGAGCAAGGAGACATAAGAAAGCTTTCCTCAGGGATCATTGCAAAGAAATAGAGGAAATCAATAGAATGGGAAAGACTAGAGATCTCTTCAAGAAAATTAGAGATACCAAGGGAACATTTCATGCAAAGATGGGCTCAATAAAGGACAGAAATAGTATGGACCTAACAGAAGTAGAAGATATTAAGAAGAGGTGGCAAGAATACACAGAAGAACTATACAAACATCTTCATGACACTGATAACCATGATGGTGTGGTCACTCACCTAGAGTCAGACATCCTGGAGTCTGACATAAAGTGGGCCTTAGGAAGCATCACTACGAACAAAGCTAGTGAATTTGATGGAATTCCAGCTGAGCTTTTTCAAATCCTAAAAGATGATGCTGTGAAAGTGTTGCACTCAATATGCCAACATATTTGGAAAACTCAGCAGTGGCCACAGGACTGGAAAAGGTCAGTTTTCATTCCAATCCCAAAGAAAGGCAATGCCAAAGAATGTTCAAACTATCTCCCAACTCACTCATCTCACACACTAGCAAAGTAATGCTTAAAATTCTCCAAGCCAGGCTTCAACAGTACGTGAACCGAGAATTTCCAGATGTTCAAGCTGGTTTTAGAAAAGGCAGTGGAACCAGAGATCAAATTGCCAACATCAATGGATCATTGAATAAAACAAGAGAGTTCCAGAAAAACATCTACTTCTGCTTTATTGACTATGCCAAAGTCTTTGACTGTGTGGATCCCAATAAACTGTGGAACATTCTGCAAGAAATGGGAATACCAGACCACTTTACTTACTTCCTGCAAAGTCTGTATGCAAACTTTGGACTGGACATGGAACAACAGACTGGTTCCAAATCGGAAAAGAAGTACATCAAGGTTGTATATTGTTACCCTGCTTATTTAACTTATACACAGAGTACATCATGAGAAATGCTGGACTGGATGAAGCACAAGCTGGAATCAAGATTGCTGGAAGAAATATCAATAACCTCAGATATGCAGGTAACATCACCGTTACGGCAGAAAGCGAAGAAGAACTAAAGAGCCTCTTGATGAAAGTAAAAGAGGAGGGTGAAAAAGTTGGCTTAAAACTCAACATTCAGAAAACTAAGATCATGGCATCTGGTCCCATCGCTTCATGGCAAATAGTTGGGGAAACAATGGAAACGGTGACAGACTTTATTTTGGGGGGCTCCAGAATCACTGCAGATGGTTACTGCAGCCATGGTTACTTTTCTTCTTTGGAAGAAAAGCTATAACCAACCTAGACAGCATATTAAAAAACAGAGACATTACTCTTCCAACAAAGGTCGATGTAGTCAAAGCTATCATTTTTCCAGTAGTCAAGTATGGATGTGAGATTTCGACTATAAAGAAAGCTGAGTGCCAAAGAATTGATGCTTTTGAACTGTGGTGTTGGAGAAGATACTTCAGAGTTCCTTGGATTGCAAGAAGATCCAAACAGTCCTAAACAAAATCAGTCCTAAACATTCATTGGAAGGACTAATGCTGAAGCTGAAACTCCAATACTCTGGCTACCTGATGCAAAGAACTGACTCATTGAAAAAGACCTTGATGCTGGGAAAGATTGAAGACAGGAGGAGAAGGGGACGACAGAGGATATGATGGTTGGATGGCATCACCGACTCAATGAACATGAGTTTGAGCAAGCTCCAGGAATTGGTGATGGACAGGGAAGCCTGGCGTGCTGCAGTCCATGGGGTCGTAAAGAGTAGGACATGACTGAGTGACTGAACTGACTAACTGACTAGACCTGATAGAGAATTTTGAACATCACCCCAAAATACAGTATAAACTGAATAACTGACTAGAGGTTTTGCTAGTCTTTCTTGGGAAATGGTGAATGAATGGGAAGGATAAAGATGACTATTTCTATGATCAGAGAGGTTGGCCATGCCACATTACTAACGGTCTTCCAGTATCCTTTGTTCCTTCTTCTATAATAACATATTTTAAGCAGGACACAAATTTACACAATCAAATGCTATAATTTCCAACAATGACCTAAATGTGAAAATTGAAAAACTATGGCCAATGGAATTTGAGTAGATCTGCACCTTTTTCAGTTATTGTCCTTAATAATATTGAAAATAGTTTCCCTAAAATGTCACTAGAAACAATTGTTAATCAAGTATAAGCTAAGTTTATTAAGCCTGCTGTGCCAGGAGGCAACATTATCTGAACAGTAGTGTTCTGCAGAGGAGAATCTGGTGAAAATATCTTTTGACCTTTTGGGACTGGGATGAGTGATTTTACTATGAAACTTGAAAGGCAAAGAATAGTTGAAATAAAGCAATATTGATGACACAATAACTTTGGATTGGTGGGTACAAACAAGACAAGGATTTTAAAGCCAATCTTGACTAAAAAGTTGTTTGTTTCCATCATCAAGGTATTTTGATTAGTTTGCTATCTTGTCTTTCAGGAAGAATTATTTCCTGAAGCAGTTTATTAATTAACTTATCTATGATCTCTATGTTTAGTTCAGACACAGGAAAATATGCTTGGTCCCAGAACTGCCTGGCACAAAGATAAGAAAGTATACTGTTTTTGTTTTCAGTAAAACTGGAAGATTGCATCTAGTCCTATTCACATGTTCTGCTTGCTAGGAAATGACGCACTACTGCAGTGAGACCTGGAATTTATAAGTGAAAGTTAAATGTTGAGAACGGCAGAGCCATCTATCCACCTTCATCTACTTGTTTATCTCAATATTGTTGTACATGAGAAAAACAGACTCTGTATTGTGTAAGCTGCTATATTCATCATATATTTCAACACACATTCTGTACCCTAACTAATTTGTTAATATTATGAGAAATGCTTCTTTAATTAAAAAAAAAAAACTGAAGCAAACAGACAAACATTAGAGGGAGGGAAAATGACTTGAAATTTGAAAATTGACTCAAAGATAGAATGTCAGAAGCTCAAACTCAGTGCAAGATATTAGGACAATCAATAGAAAAGGATGATATATAGGAACTTCCACTCTAACTTGTAGAAACAATCCATAAAATATGTTAAAATAAAATAAAATGTAGTATCAAAACCAAGGAAAATAGATCACTGTGTAAAAATAGAACTAATATCCAAAGTGTGGTGCTAAACTTCAAGTTACAACAAGCAACTCAGATCTTAGACACAATGAGAACCCCGTGCTCTACATGACCAAGTTAATGGATCTGAGCTCAAGAGAGAACTTGAGTTAATGGGTCCAAGCTCAAGAGAGAATTTGGGAGCTATGGAAGTAGTATCCTTAATCCCTCTCATAAAAGCAAACCAAGGAAACTGCTGCTAACCACCACCTAAAGTCACATTTTTTAGCAAGAGGTAGGGAGAAGCAGACCCAGTCTCCTAATACAGAACAGAATTATACCACCCACCGACATGATATCATCTTCAATATAATTACAAACAGGAGAATGGAAATGTCATTAATTATAAGTTCTGGTTCTCATCTGAAGGGTGCCATCCCTTCAGATGCCATCCAGAAGGGTGAAGAAAGACAAAATATGAACAAATATTGACAGAAAAACACTTCTCTGTCAATAAATTAGCCTGCAAACCAAAACTTTGAAATGAAAAAGAAGAGAGAATTCTAATAATTACAGACAAAAAAATTCTACAACAAGGATACTAATTAGCTTCATATGAAAATAATTATATAGAATAGACTGAATTTTTTAAAGTATATTTAGGTCCTCAAAGTGATAAATTAAGGAATTCATTTCATCCTTAATAGCTTATTCTAAGATAAGACATTATAAAAAATTAAGGCAGAAATGATGGAACAAAACATATCCATGTAAAATCTTGACACTGAACACAATCATTGAAATATATATATACACACATGATAGGAAATAAACTTTAGATAGCTCACAGCAGAAGAGAAAATTACTGAATATATGATAGCATGAAGATGCCATTGGGAACAAAACATGAAGATATATAAAGATATAAAAACATGCAAGGCAGATTGAGAAATATTTGCATTTGAGAAGAAACTTATTGTCATTTTAGGGAAAAAAGCAGGAAATTACAAAAAAGGGTTAATATTTAAAATTTATCTAGAATTTTGAAAAAGCATGGCAAGTAAAAATAATTGTGTATTCTAAGCAAAATGAAAATACATATCATCGTAAGTCTGAAAAACATTGAAAACAGAAATACTGTAAAATGTAACCTAAGAGAAAAGACAGACTACCTATGAACTAATTGGAGTTAGACTAACAGCTGTCATTATAAGCAGTAGTAATAGATGCTAGCAGATTAAAAAGAAATATATTCCAAGTGCTGAAGGAATACAATTGTAAGAACTGTAGTGCAGATCAAATCACCATTAAAGAGTGAAAGCAAAATTAAGACATTTTTAGAGTATAAGATAGCTATGACAGTTTGTGATCCATAGACTCTAATTAAAATATCTATTAAAACATGTCCTGCACCAAGGAATAGTGAACCCACAGAACAGAATAGGGTACAATCTACAACAATAACAATAGAAACAGTGAGAACTTCATTAGAGAACTTAATTTACCTTTGATGATCCAAAAAAAAAAAAAAATTGTGTATGTGTGACTATTACAAAAAGGCCAATCTAAAACACTAAAAAACAAAATAGAAACAGTGAGAACTTTAGAGAACTTAATTTACCTTTGATGATCAAAAAATATGTGTGTGAATATTAAAAAAAAGGCCAATCTAAAACCCTAAACAACAAACTGGAGAACATCTTAGCTGATAGTTAAGGCAGTGTTAAGATCTTTGTCATTTTCAAGAGAAGAATCAATATATTGAATTCCTATAAAATTTATTAAATAAATTTATACTGAAGTGTATGTTCAAACTTGGGATAATTAGTAAATAATATAGTCATAATTATGAGTTTCTGGTGGGAGATAATTCTTACAGTAATTTAGAAAAACTATTTGGCAACATCCATTGAAGCTAAGCGGCTTCCCTGATAGCTCAGTTGGTAAAGAATCCACCTGCAATGCAGGAGACCCCAATTTGATTCCTGGGTTGGGAAGATCAGCTGGAGACAGGATAGGCTACCCACTCAGTGAAAGAGAGAAGACTTAAGGAACCTCATAGAGTAAAATTTAGTTTATATAAATATCAGGAATATTGATTTCTGGAATGGCTGAATAAGTCCTTCAGTAAATTCACTATCCCACAAACACAATGAAATTCCTGACTAAGCAATTAAACTCAATCATTCTACATAGAACTTTTGAAACTCACCAAAGGAAAAGAATAAACTGGAAGTATTTATTCAAGAAAAATTACTGAACCTCAATAAGAACACTAGGGGCTTCCCAGGTGGGTCAGTGATAAAGAGTCCATCTGCCAATGCAAGAGACACTGAAGACGTGGGTTTGATCCCTGGGTCAGGAAGATCCTTTGGATAAGGAAATGACAACCTACTCCTATATTCTTGCTGGGAAATCCCATGGACAAAAGAGCCTGGTAGGCTACAATCCATGGGGCTTCAAAGAATCATAAATAACTGAGTGACTGAGCAGGCATGCAGGCACCCCATGCATGCAACTGGGTCTCTTCCTGTTCCCCTTCCCTCCTCAGCTAGTAGGCATGGTGATTGAGAAAAGCAGGTGGCCTCCCAGCCAGCAGCAAAGATTAGCCTCTTCTGGACCCCATTAAAAGATGAATCCACAGTGTGGAGATTTCTAAAAAACTGGAAATAGATCTGCCATATGACCCAGCAATCCCACTTCTGGGCATACACACTGAGGAAACCAGATCCGAAAGAGACACGTGCACCCCAATGTTCATCGCAGCGCTGTTTATAATAGCCAAGCCAAGCAACCTAGATGCCCATCAGCAGACGAATGGATAAGGAAGCTGTGGTACATATACACCATGGAATATTACTCAGCCATTAAAAAGAATGCATTTGAATCAGTTCTAATGAGATGGATGAAACTGGAGTCCATTATACAGAGTGAAGTAAGCCAGAAAGATAAAGACCATTACAGTATACTAACACATATATATGGAATTTAGAAAGATGGTAACGATAACCCTATATGCAAAACAGAAAAAGAGACACAGAAATACAAAACAGACTTTTGGACTCTGTGGGAGAAGGCGAGGGTGGGATGTTTCGAGAGAACAGCATCAAAACATGTATATTATCAAGGGTGAAACAGATTACCAGCCCAGGTTGGATGCATGAGACAAGTGCTCAGGGTTGGTGCACCGGGAAGACCCACAGGGATCGGATAGAGAGGGAGGTGGGAGGGGGGATCGGGATGGGGAACACATGTAAATCCATGGCTGATTCATGTCAATGTATGACAAAAACCACTACAATATTGTAAAGTAATTAACCTCCAACTAATAAAAATAAATGGAAAAAAAAAAAAAAAAAAAGATGAATCCCCAGAGGAGTCAATAGTTTGAACCAACTAGCATTTTCCTGAATGTGATCTAGTCCACAGTACTGTCATTTTTCTTTTTTTGTCTTTGTGTCCTGTCTGCAACAAAACAAAAGTAAATAATTAGAACAAACAAACAAACAAACAAAACCAAAACCTCTAGTCCCAGGGCATTACTGAAAAACTAAAAACATTAACAGTCTGCTGGTAACACTGCAGCTGCCTCAGGCTGCGATTTCAGTTGATGCAAACAAGAGCCTGACAAAACACTTTAAAGGAAAACCTGGGGGGAAAAAAGATAACCATGGGGAACTCCAAAAGGCACTGAGGTATCCTGAGGACCTAATAGTCTGTGTGCCGATGAAGGTCTTAGTATACCCAGATAAGACACAGGGAAAGACAAATCCTTGTTACTCATGTTTAGCTGACTTTAGGCCCTCTTAAGGCAGGAAGTGAAAGCTAAGACTGACTGTTAAGTTGTCACAAGTTTGAAAGGGTGAGTTCACTTTTTTGCCCTACTTGGCAAAGAGTACCTCAGGCATTTAAGAAATCTTCTGACCAATTACTGCTGGCCACTAAATTATACTGACCCACGGATGATTACTAGGAAATCAGGCTTAAACATAAAAAGAACTTGAACAAAAAAGAATGCTAGTTGAGGAGTCATGGTGGTACATGAAAGTGAATAAAGACCATATAGAATTAGTCCAGGAACATCACTTAACAAATAAACAATGAGAAATTATTAATAATAAAAAAATAGCAATAACAACAACAAATCCTGGAGAGGGGCTGGATTTGATGCCAGAGGATTACAGTATCTTACATAAAACATCTGCAAAGAAAGATGAAACAGCAGTGGATATACAGGGGAATAAAAAAAAAGGCAGCCAACAAGAAAATGTCCCTGAAAGGACCCTGATGTTGAACTTGGTAAAAAAGGCATTAATTCAGCTATTAAAAATATGTTACAATAACTATAAAGTATGGTAATTATGTCTCATCAAATAAAGAATATTAATGAAGAGTAAAACATATTAAAAAGAACAAAATAAAAATCTCTGGAGTTAAAAATTACATTATTACTTACATTAAAAAATGACTGAGGGTACTTAACAGCAGATTTGAGCTGACAGAAGAAAGAATTAACAAACATGAAGACAGAGCAATTGAAGTTATCCAGTTAGATAGAAAGAAAGGAATAAAGAAAATAAACACTTTTAGAGCTGACATGATTATCTATCTAGAAAAAATTCTGGAACTAAAAAGTGGTTATAAAACTGGTACAGGATACTATGCTAATATAAAAAATTAAATTACCTTCCAGCAATGAACAATTAAAATTTTTAAAAATACCATTTAAAATAATGCAAAGTATATGTATAAACCTAACAATGCACATGCAAGATTTATATGTAGAAAACAATAAAACCTCTGATGAAAGAAATTAAAGAGCAAAATAAATGGAGAAATATTTCATGTTTGGGATTGGAAGACATTATCAAGATGTCCGTTCTTCTTGCTAACTTGATCTATAGACTGAACAAAATCCCAATCAAAATCTCAGCAATTTAGGTATTTTTTTTGCTTGCTCCTTGAGGCTTATGGGTATCTTAGTTCAGGGATCAGGGATCAAATCCAGGCCCCTGGCAGTGGAAACACTGAGTATTAACCACTGAACTACTAGGGAATTCCTTCAGGAATCTATTCTTTATATGGAAAGGCAAAAAACCAAGAAGAGACAATACACTATTAAAATAAATAACATATTTGAAGGAATCACATTACCTGTTTTCAAGACCTAATATAATGCTACAGTGATCAAAATAGCTCCTCAAAGTGGAAAAAGAATCAACACATATGCAAATGGAATAGAACAGAGAAAAAGACACACACAAATATAGACACCTGATATTTGATAAAGGAGTGAAGGCAATTTGATGGAGAATGAACAGTCTTTTCAACAAATAGTGCTGGAACAATAAGACATCCTTATGCCAAAAAAGAAAAAAAAATGGACCTAGATACAGAGACAACAGAAACAGACCTTTTCACAAAAATTAACTCAAAATGAATCATAGTTCAAAATGTAAAATGCAAACCTCTAAAACTTTAAGAAAAACACAAAAGAGAAAAGCCAGATGGCCTTGGGTTTGGTAATGAGTTTTAGCTTCAATTCCAAGAGCATAATCCACAGAGGAAAAAAAAAATTGACTTGGGTTTTATTAAATTTTTTTAAAAAATGTGAGCTCTGTAAAAGGCAGAATAATACAGTTAGAATGAAAAGACAAATCAGACTGCGAAAAATGTTCAAAACATATATTTGATTCAGGACTTGTATCTGCAGTTTACAAATAATACTTAAATATCACTAAGGAAACAAAGCAACCTAATTAAAAATGGGCAATGAATGTGAATAGGTAACTCGTTAAAAAAAAAACACAGATAACAAAAAAGCATGTGAAAAAATGCTCAATATCACTGGTCTTTAGAGAAGTGCAAATTAAAACCACTGAACACATATTAGAATGGCTAATATGAAGGACAGGAAAGCTTGGCATGCTGCAGTTCATAGGGTCGCAAAGAGTCAGACCCGACTGAGTGACTGAAAGACAAGTATTATTGTTTAGGATATGGAGCAATAGGAATCCTCATTTAATAGATGAATGGACAAACTGTGGTACATCCACATAATGGAAAATTATTCAATGATAAAAAAGAAATGAACTTACAAGCCATAAAATAAATATGGAGTCATCTTAAATACACATTGCTAAGTGAAAAAAGTAAGTCTGGAAAGGAATATATACTATATTTTTAAATATATGGAATTCTGGAAAAAGCAAAATCAGAGAGAGGTAAAGGTCATTAATTGTCAGGTTTTCTGAGGGGGTGTTAAGTAAGTGAAACAAAAAGGATATTTTCTCTCTCGCTCGCTTTTTTGACCATACTGTGTGGCTCCTGGGATCTTAGTTCCCCAACCAGGGATCAAATCTGGGCTTTTGC
Organism: Cervus canadensis; assembly: GCF_019320065.1. NCBI lineage: Eukaryota > Metazoa > Chordata > Mammalia > Artiodactyla > Cervidae > Cervus > Cervus canadensis. The sequence continues at coordinate 91,021,557 of NC_057386.1, forward strand.
AGTGAAAGTGCCGAGTCCTAACCACTGGATTGCCAGGGAATTCCCCACAAAGGATTTTTAAGGTAGTGAAATTATTCTGAACAATAACCATAATGGAGTAAATATAATGCTCTGCATTTATCAAAACCCATACAGCTTTATAGCACAAAGATTAAACACTAATATATGCAAATTAAAACACAAACAAATCATTTAGGAGTTTGGGGGAGTTCAGGATGAAATCAAGATGGTGACAAGAGAATATAACAAATGTATGAAACAATCTCACTGAAGGGAACGAGAGGAAAAAATCCTGACCCAAGTAACTCTGGCAATGAATGGAGTCAACATATAAGGCAAAAGGACATGAACTTATAAATACTATACTCTAGTTGGTAAAGTTTAACGTTGCATCAATAGGGGTGCAAGTTAACAATTCCAGTACTGGTATAAATGTATCCTGGAAATTAACAACTGAGTAAATAAAGGGAGATGGTGAGAACTAGATTTTCCAGTATTGGAGTGAGAGTTTACAAATAAACAAGAGGAGAAAGCTAATAAGTTGTGTTAACACATAATATCCCTTGCTTTGTCAACTGAGGAGCTGAGAAGCAATGACATCCCAGTAACAACACATCTACAACAAGGTCTTGATCTGAACTGCGAGCCCATCACTGAAATACAGTACTCAATTCCACTTTTCCCTTTCCTACTTTTCTCCCTTTAAACTGCCTGGTTCATGTCTCAGTTCAGTTCAGTTCATTTGTTCAGTCTTGCCCGACTCTTTGTGACCCCATGGACTGTAGCATGCCAGGCTTCCCTGTCCATCACCAATTCCTGGAGTGTGCTCAAACTCATGTCCGTTGAGTTGGTGATGCCATCCAACCGTTTCATCCTCTGTCATCCCCTTCTCCTCCTGCCTTCCATCTTTCCCAGCATCAGGGTCTTTTCTAATGAGTCAGTTCTTTGCATCAGGTGGCCAAAGGAGTGGAGTTTCAGCTTTTGCATCAGTCCTTCCGATGAATATTCAGGACTGATTTCCTTTAGGATGGACTGGTTGGATCTCCTAGCAGTTCAAGGGACTCTCGAGTCTTCACCAACACCACAGTTCAAAAGCATCAATTCTTTGGCCCTCAACTTTCTTTTTTTTTCCCTTTGCCACTTGTTGGTCACTTTCTTTTTTTTTTTTTTTTTTTTTTTTTTTTATTAGTTGGAGGCTAATTACTTTACAATATTGTAGCAGTTTTTGCCATACATTGACATGAATCAGCCATGGATTTACATGTAGGCCCTCAACTTTCTTCATGGTCCAACTCTTACATCCATACATGACTACTGGAAAAACCATAGCTTTGACTAGATGGACCCTTGTCAGCAAAGTAGTGTCTCTGCTTTTTAATATGCTATCAACAAGACCAGGAGCTGACTGTGGCTCAGATCATGAACTCCTTATTGCCAAATTCAGACTTAAACTGAAGACAGTAGGGATAACCACTAGACCATTCAGGTATGACCTAAATCAAATCCCTTATGACTATACAGTGGAAGTGAGAAATAGATTTAAGGGACTAGATCTGATAGACAGAGAGCCTGATGAACTATGGACGGAGGTTCGTGACATTGTACAGGAGACAGGGATCAAGACCATCCCCATGGAAAAGAAATGCAAAAAGGCAAAATGGTTATCTGAGGAGGCCTTACAAATAGCTGTGAAAAGAAGAGAAGCGAAAAGCAAAGGAGAAAAGGAAAGATATTCCCATTTGAATGCAGAGTTCCAAAGAATAGCCAGAAGAGATAAGAAAGCCTTCCTTAGCAATCAATGTAAAGAAATAGAGGAAAACAACAGAATGGGAAAGACTAGAGATCTCTTCAAGAAAATTAGAGGTATCAAGGGAACATTTCAGGCAAAGATGGGTTCGATGAAGGACAGAAATGGTATGGACCCAACAGAAGCAGAAGATAGTAAGAAGAGGTGGCAAGAATACACAGAAGAACTGTACAAAAAAGATCTTCAAGAACCAGATAATCACAATGGTGTGATCACTGACCTAGGGCCAGACATCCTGGAATGTGAAGTCAAGTGGGCCTTAGAAAGCATCACTACGAACAAAGATAGTGGATGTGATGGAATTCCAGTTGAGCTATTTCAAATCCTGAAAGATGATGCTGTGAAAGTGCTGCACTCAATATGCCACCAAATTTGGAAGACTCAGCAGTGGCCACAGGACTGGAAAAGGTCAGTTTTCATTCCAACCCCTCAGAAAGGCAATCCCAAAGAATGCTCAAACTACCGCACAATTGCACTCATCTCACACGCTAGTAAAGTAATGCTCAAAATTCTCCAAGCCAGGCTTCAGCAATACGTGAACCGAGAATTTCCAGATGTTCAAGCTGGTTTCAGAAAAGGCACTGGAACCAGAGATCAAATTGCCAATATCCGCTGGATAATCGAAAAAGCAAGAGAGTTCCAGAAAAACATCTACTTCTGCTTTATTGACTACTCCAAAGCCTCCGACTGTGTGGATCACAATAAACTGTGGAAAATTCTGAAAGAGATGGGAATACCAGACCACCTGACCTGCCTCTTGAGAAATCTGTATGCAGGTCAGGAAGCAACAGTTAGAACTGGACATGGAACAACAGACTGGTTCCAAATAGGAAAAGGAGTACATCAAAGCTGTATATTGTCACCCTGCTTATTTAACTTATATGCAGAGTACATCATGAGAAACACTGGGCTGGAAGAAGCACAAGCTGGAATCAAGATTGCCGGGAGAAATATCAATAATCTCAGATATGCAGATGACACCACCCTTATGGCAGAACGTGAAGAAGAACTAAAAAGCTTCTTGATGAAAGTGAAAGAGGAGAGTGAAAAAGTTGGCTTAAAGCTTAACATTCAGAAAACTAAGATCA